>NC_058083.1:127735479-129038822 GCF_014858855.1 Bufo gargarizans
GTCCCGTAACAGAGAATCTGGCTTCATGTCAGCAGAGAATTAGTCTGCATGTCATAGCAGAGAATGAGGCTTCACGTCAGCCACCACTGCAACAGTCCATTGGCATATATTTAGGCCCAGCACCCAGGCAGAGGAGGAGGTCCCGTAACAGAGAATCTGTCTTCATGTCAGCAGAGAATTAGTCTGCATGTCATAGCAGAGAATGAGGCTTCACGTCAGCCACCACTGCAACAGTCCATTGGCATATATTTAGGCCCAGCACACACACAGGCAGAGGAGAGAGGTCCCGTAACAGAGAATCTGGCTTCATGTCAGCAGAGAATCAGTCTGCATGTCATAGCAGAGAATGAGGCTTCACGTCAGCCACCACTGCAACAGTCCATTGGCATATATTTAGGCCCAGCACACACACAGGCAGAGGAGAGAGGTCCCGTAACAGAGAATCTGGCTTCATGTCAGCAGAGAATCAGTCTGCATGTCATAGCAGAGAATGAGGCTTCACGTCAGCCACCACTGCAACAGTCCATTGGCATATATTTAGGCCCAGCACCCAGGCAGAGGAGGGAGGTCCCGTAACAGAGAATCTGTCTTCATGTCAGCAGAGAATTAGTCTGCATGTCATAGCAGAGAATGAGGCTTCACGTCAGCCACCACTGCAACAGTCCATTGGCATATATTTAGGCCCAGCACCCAGGCAGAGGAGGGAGGTCCCGTAACAGAGAATCTGTCTTCATGTCAGCAGAGAATTAGTCTGCATGTCATAGCAGAGAATGAGGCTTCACGTCAGCCACCACTGGAACAGTCCATTCTCAGATATTTAGGCCCCGGCACCCAGGCAGAGGAGAGAGGTCCCGTAACAGAGAATCTGTCTTCATGTCAGCAGAGAATTAGTCTGCATGTCATAGCAGAGAATGAGGCTTCACGTCAGCCACCACTGCAACAGTCCATTGGCATATATTTAGGCCCAGCACCCAGGCAGAGGAGAGAGGTCCCGTAACAGACAATCTGGCTTCATGTCAGCAGAGAATCAGTCTGCATGTCATAGCAGAGAATCAGGCTTCACGTCACCCACCACTGCAACAGTCCATTGTCATAAATTTAGGCCCAGCACTAGTGTTGAGCGGCATGTCCCATATTCGAATTCGCGAAATTTTGTGAATATTCGAAAGAATATTCGTAAAATATTCGCGATTATTCAAATTCGTTATTATTTCGCATATGCGATAATTCGAATTATCGCATAATACATATGCTATGCAAAATTCACATGTGCGCTAATGAAATCGCCTTACGAAGATTCGCAACTCAATTCAATCACTAATGTATGAATGCAATGCCCTTTGCCTCTGTTCTGGGACAAGTGTAGATATTCGCATGTGCGCTAATAAAATCGCCTTACGAAGATTCGCACCTCAATCACTTTCTAGGGAATGTGAGACTTTTGGGAATCAATCGAGATACAGTGGGGGGTGATGACAGTAGTTGACAGAGTACAGATCAATGTAATCTGTAAGGTGGAAAGTAAAATAAAAAATACGAATATTCGTAAATCGACTTTTACGAAGTTCTACGTATTCGCGAATATGGTGCTATACTATATGAATGCACAGGCCTTTGCCTCTCTGTTCTGGGGACAAGTGTAGATATTTGCATTTGCGTTAATAAAATCGCCTTACGAAGATTCGCAGCTCAATTCAATCACTAATGTATGAATGCAAAGCCCTTTGCCTCTGTTCTGGGACAAGTGTAGATATTCGCATGTGCGCTAATAAAATCGCCTTACGAAGATTCGCAACTCAATTCACTAATGTATGAATGCAAAGCCCTTTGCCTCTGTTCTGGGACGTGCCGATATTCGCATGTGCGCTAATAAAATCGCCTTACGAAGATTCGCGCCTCAATCACTTTCTAGGCAATGTGAGTAAGATCTGAGCTGTTGGACCTTTGGGAAACAATCAATTATATGTGTACTGTAATTTTGTGGGGGGGGGGGGGGAAACAAAAAACGAATATTCGTTTTTACGAATATATAGCACTATATTCGAAATATTCGCGAAATCGCGAAGTTGCGATATTCGCGAAAAAAATTTGCTTTTCGAATATTCGCGCTCAACACTACCCAGCACCCAGGCAGAGGAGAGAGGTCCCGTAACAGAGAATCTGGCTTCATGTCAGCAGAGAATCAGTCTTCATATCATAGCAGAGAATCAGGCTTCACGTCACCCACCACTGTAAGAGTCAATTTTCATAAATTTAGGCCCAGAACCCAGGCAGAGGAGAAAGGTCCCGTAACAGACAATCTGGCTTCATGTCAGCAGAGAATCAGTCTTCATATCATAGCAGAGAATCAGGCTTCACGTCACCCACCACTGCAACAGTCAATTGTCATAAATTTAGGCCCAGCACCCAGGCAGAGGAGAGAGCTCCCGTAACAGAGGATCTGGCTTCATGTCAGCAGAGAATCAGTCTGCATGTCATAGCAGAGAATGAGGCTTCACGTCACCCACCACTGCAACAGTCCATTGGCATATATTTAGGCCTAGCACACAGGCAGAGCAGAGAGGTCCCGTAACAGACAATCTGGCTTCATGTCAGCAGAGAATCAGTCTGCATGTCATAGCAGAGAATGAGGCTTCACGTCACCCACCACTGCAACAGTCCATTGGCATATATTTAGGCCTAGCACACAGGCAGAGCAGAGAGGTCCCGTAACAGACAATCTGGCTTCATGTCAGCAGAGAATCAGTCTGCATGTCATAGCAGAGAATGAGGCTTCACGTCACCCACCACTGCAACAGTCCATTGGCATATATTTAGGCCTAGCACACAGGCAGAGCAGAGAGGTCCCGTAACAGACAATCTGGCTTCATGTCAGCAGAGAATCAGTCTGCATGTCATAGCAGAGAATGAGGCTTCACGTCACCCACCACTGCAACAGTCCATTGGCATATATTTAGGCCTAGCACACAGGCAGAGCAGAGAGGTCCCGTAACAGACAATCTGGCTTCATGTCAGCAGAGAATCAGTCTGCATGTCATAGCAGAGAATGAGGCTTCACGTCACCCACCACTGCAACAGTCCATTGGCATATATTTAGGCCTAGCACACAGGCAGAGCAGAGAGGTCCCGTAACAGACAATCTGGCTTCATGACAGCAGAGAATCAGTCTGCATGTCATAGCAGAGAATGAGGCTTCACGTCAGCCACCACTGCAACAGTCCATTGGCATATATTTAGGCCTAGCACACAGGCAGAGCAGAGAGGTCCCGTAACAGACAATCTGGCTTCATGACAGCAGAGAATCAGTCTGCATGTCATAGCAGAGAATCAGGCTTCACGTCAGCCACCACTGCAACAGTCCATTGTCATAAATTTAGGCCCAGCACCCAGGCAGAGGAGAGAGGTCCCGTAACAGAGAATCTGGCTTCATGTCAGCAGAGAATCAGTCTTCATATCATAGCAGAGAATCAGGCTTCACGTCACCCACCACTGTAAGAGTCAATTTTCATAAATTTAGGCCCAGAACCCAGGCAGAGGAGAAAGGTCCCGTAACAGACAATCTGGCTTCATGTCAGCAGAGAATCAGTCTTCATATCATAGCAGAGAATCAGGCTTCACGTCACCCACCACTGCAACAGTCCATTGGCATATATTTAGGCCTAGCACACAGGCAGAGGAGAGGTTCATTCAACTTTGGGTAGCCTCGCAATATAATGGTAAAATGAAAATAAAAATAGGATTGAATGAGGAAGTGCCCTGGAGTCCAATAATATATGGTTATGGGGAGGTAGTTAATGTCTAATCTGGACAAGGGACGGACAGGTCCTGTGGGATCCATGCCTGGTTCATTTTTATGAACGTCAGCTTGTCCACATTGGCTGTAGACAGGCGGCTGCGTTTGTCTGTAATGACGCCCCCTGCCGTGCTGAATACACGTTCAGACAAAACGCTGGCTGCCGGGCAGGCCAGCACCTCCAAGGCATAAAAGGCTAGCTCTGGCCACGTGGACAATTTAGAGACCCAGAAGTTGAATGGGGCCGAACCATCAGTCAGTACGTGGAGGGGTGTGCACACGTACTGTTCCACCATGTTAGTGAAATGTTGCCTCCTGCTAACACGTTGCGTATCAGGTGGTGGTGCAGTTAGCTGTGGCGTGTTGACAAAAGTTTTCCACATCTCTGCCATGCTAACCCTGCCCTCAGAGGAGCTGGCCGTGACACAGCTGCCTTGGCGACCTCTTGCTCCTCCTCTGCCTTGGCCTTGGGCTTCCACTTGTTCCCCTGTGACATTTGGGAATGCTCTCAGTAGCGTGTCTACCAACGTGCGCTTGTACTCGCGCATCTTCCTATCACGCTCCAGTGCAGGAAGTAAGGTGGGCACATTGTCTTTGTAGCGTGGATCCAGCAGGGTGGCAACCCAGTAGTCCGCACAGGTTAAAATGTGGGCAACTCTGCTGTCGTTGCGCAGGCACTGCAGCATGTAGTCGCTCATGTGTGCCAGGCTGCCCAGGGATAAGGACAAGCTGTCCTCTGTGGGAGGCGTATCGTCATCGTCCTGCCTTTCCCCCCAGCCACGCACCAGTGATGGACCCGAGCTGCGTTGGGTGCCACCCCGCTGTGACCATGCTTCATCCTCATCCTCCTCCACCTCCTCCTCATCCTCGTCCTCCTCGTCCTCCAGTAGTGGGCCCTGGCTGGCCACATTTGTACCTGGCCTCTGCTGTTGCCAAAAACCTCCCTCTGAGTCACTTCGAAGAGACTGGCCTGAAAGTGCTAAAAATGACCCCTCTTCCTCCTCCTCCTCCTCCTCCTCCTGGGCCACCTCCTCTTCCATCATCGCCCTAAGTGTTTTCTCAAGGAGACATAGAAGTGGTATTGTAACGCTGATAACGGTGTCATCGCCACTGGCCATGTTGGTGGAGTACTCGAAACAGCGCAACAGGGCACACAGGTCTCGCATGGAGGCCCAGTCATTGGTGGTGAAGTGGTGCTGTTCTGTAGTGCGACTGACCCGTGCGTGCTGCAGCTGAAACTCCACTATGGCCTGCTGCTGCTCGCACAGTCTGTCCAGCATGTGCAAGGTGGAGTTCCACCTGGTGGGCACGTCGCATATGAGGCGGTGAGCGGGAAGGCCGAAGTTACGCTGTAGCGCAGACAGGCGAGCAGCAGCAGGATGTGAACGCCGGAAGCGCGAACAGACGGCCCGCACTTTATGCAGCAGCTCTGACATGTCGGGGTAGTTGTGAATGAACTTCTGCACCACCAAATTCAGCACATGCGCCAAGCAAGGGATGTGCGTCAAATTGGCTAGTCCCAGAGCTGCAACGAGATTTCGCCCATTATCACACACCACCAGGCCGGGCTTGAGGCTCACCGGCAGCAACCACTCGTCGGTCTGTTGTTCTATACCCCGCCACAACTCCTGTGCGGTGTGGGGCCTGTCCCCCAAACATATGAGTTTCAGAATGGCCTGCTGACGTTTACCCCGGGCTGTGCTGAAGTTGGTGGTGAAGGTGTGTGGCTGACTGGATGAGCAGGTGGAAGAAGAGGAGGAGGAAGCCGAGAAGGAGGAGGTGGCAACAGGAGGCAAAGAATGTTGCCCTGCGATCCTTGGCGGCGGAAGGACGTGCGCCAAACAGCTCTCCGCCTGGGGCCCAGCTGCCACTACATTTACCCAGTGTGCAGTTAGGGAGATATAGCGTCCCTGGCCGTGCTTACTGGTCCACGTATCTGTGGTTAGGTGGACCTTGCTACAGATGGCGTTGCGCAGTGCACACTTGATTTTATCGGATACTTGGTTGTGCAGGGAAGGCACGGCTCTCTTGGAGAAGTAGTGCCGGCTGGGAACAACATACTGTGGGACAGCAAGCGACATGAGCTGTTTGAAGCTGTCTGTGTCCACCAGCCTAAATGACAGCATTTCATAGGCCAGTAGTTTAGAAATGCTGGCATTCAGGGCCAGGGATCGAGGGTGGCTAGGTGGGAATTTACGCTTTCTATCAAATGTTTGTGAGATGGAGAGCTGAACGCTGGCGTGTGACATGGTTGAGACGCTTGGTGACGGAGGTGGTGGTGGTGGTGTTGGTGGTACATCCCCTGTTTGCTGGGCGGCAGGTGCCAACGTTCCTCCAGAGGCGGAGGAAGAGGCCGAGGCGGCAGCAGCAGAATAGGCCGAGGCGGCAGCAGCAGAAGAGGTAGCAGGGGGAGCCTGAGTGACTTCCTTGGTTTTAAGGTGTTTACTCCACTGCAGTTCATGCTTTGCATGCAGGTGCCTGGTCATGCAGGTTGTGCTCAGGTTCAGAACGTTAATGCCTCGCTTCAGGCTCTGATGGCACAGCGTGCAAACCACTCGGGTCTTGTCGTCAGCACATTGTTTGAAGAAGTGCCATGCCAGGGAACTCCTTGAAGCTGCCTTTGGGGTGCTCGGTCCCAGATGGCGGCGGTCAGTAGCAGGCGGAGTCTCTTGGCGGCGGGTGTTCTGCTTTTGCCCACTGCTCCCTCTTTTGCTACGCTGTTGGCTCGGTCTCACCACTGCCTCTTCCTCCGAACTGTGAAAGTCAGTGGCACGACCTTCATTCCATGTGGGGTCTAGGACCTCATCGTCCCCTGCATCGTCTTCCACCCAGTCTTGATCCCTGACCTCCTGTTCAGTCTGCACACTGCAGAAAGACGCAGCAGTTGGCACCTGTGTTTCGTCATCATCAGAGACATGCTGAGGTGGTATTCCCATGTCCTCATCATCAGGAAACATAAGTGGTTGTGCGTCAGTGCATTCTATGTCTTTCACCGCTGGGGAAGGGCTAGGTGGATGCCCTTGGGAAACCCTGCCAGCGGAGTCTTCAAACAGCATAAGAGACTGCTGCATAACTTGAGGCTGAGACAGTTTCCCTGGTATGCATGGGGGTGATGTGACAGACTGATGGGGTTGGTTTTCAGGCGCCATCTGTGCGCTTTCTGCAGAAGACTGGGTGGGAGATAATGTGAACGTGCTGGATCCACTGTCGGCCACCCAATTGACTAATGCCTGTACCTGCTCAGGCCTTACCATCCTTAGAACGGCATTGGGCCCCACCATATATCGCTGTAAATTCTGGCGGCTACTGGGACCTGAGGTAGTTGGTACACTAGGACGTGTGGATGTGGCAGAACGGCCACGTCCTCTCCCAGCACCAGAGGGTCCACTAACACCACCACGACCATGTCCACGTCCGCGTCCCTTACTAGATGTTTTTCTCATTGTTATGGTTCACCACAACAACAAATATATTATTTGGCCCAATGTATTGTATTCAAATTCAGCGGGATATAAATTTGAGGCCTAGTATTTAGGCGCTGGGTGACCGGTATGGATTTAGTGACAGAATTAGACTTGGAAATGCACAGAAGCGTGTGTGTGTGAAGTTATTCTGAATGACCCAATGTGCACCTTGAATATTATATACCCTTTTAGGGATAGATTTCAAATAGCTCTGATATAGCAGAAACCACTAAATTATGAAATTGCTAAATTGGGAATTGTACTTCAACCCAGAACAAAAATGTGCTTTGACGGACACTAAATATCTTGCCCAGCAACAACAGTACAGCGGTGGGTAACGAGAGATTTAGAGGGAATTAAATTTGAGGCCTAGTATTTAGGCGCTGGGTCACCGGTATGGATTTAGTGACAGAATTAGACTTGGAAATACACAGTAGCGGGTGTGTGTGAAGTTATTCTGAATGACCCTATGTGCACCTTCAATATTATATACCCTTTTTGGGATAGATTTCAAATAGCTCTGATATAGCAGGAACCACTAAATTATGAAATTGCTAAATTGGGAATTGTACTTCAACCCAGAACAAAAAATGTGCTTTGACGGGCACTAAATAACTTTCCCAGCTACAACAGGACAACGGTAACGAGAGATTTAGAGGGATTTAAATTTGAGGCCTAGTATTTAGGCGCTGGGTGACAGGTATGGGTTTAGTGACAGAATTAGACTTGGAAATACACAGTAGCGGGTGTGTGTGAAGTTATTCTGAATGACCCTATGTGCACCTTCAATATTATATACCCTTTTTGGGATAGATTTCAAATAGCTCTGATATAGCAGAAACCACTAAATTATGAAATTGCTAAATTGGGAATTGTACTTCAACCCAGAACAAAAAATGTGCTTTGACGGACACTAAATATCTTGCCCAGCAACAACAGTACAGCGGTGGGTAACGAGAGATTTAGAGGGAATTAAATTTGAGGCCTAGTATTTAGGCGCTGGGTCACCGGTATGGATTTAGTGACAGAATTAGACTTGGAAATACACAGTAGCGGGTGTGTGTGAAGTTATTCTGAATGACCCTATGTGCACCTTCAATATTATATACCCTTTTTGGGATAGATTTCAAATAGCTCTGATATAGCAGGAACCACTAAATTATGAAATTGCTAAATTGGGAATTGTACTTCAACCCAGAACAAAAAATGTGCTTTGACGGGCACTAAATAACTTTCCCAGCTACAACAGGACAACGGTAACGAGAGATTTAGAGGGATTTAAATTTGAGGCCTAGTATTTAGGCGCTGGGTGACAGGTATGGGTTTAGTGACAGAATTAGACTTGGAAATACACAGTAGCGGGTGTGTGTGAAGTTATTCTGAATGACCCTATGTGCACCTTCAATATTATATACCCTTTTTGGGATAGATTTCAAATAGCTCTGATATAGCAGAAACCACTAAATTATGAAATTGCTAAATTGGGAATTGTACTTCAACCCAGAACAAAAAATGTGCTTTGACGGACACTAAATATCTTGCCCAGCAACAACAGTACAGCGGTGGGTAACGAGAGATTTAGAGGGAATTAAATTTGAGGCCTAGTATTTAGGCGCTGGGTCACCGGTATGGATTTAGTGACAGAATTAGACTTGGAAATACACAGTAGCGGGTGTGTGTGAAGTTACTCTGAATGACCCTATGTGCACCTTCAATATTATATACCCTTTTTGGGATAGATTTCAAAGAGCTCTGATATAGCAGGAACCACTAAATTATGAAATTGCTAAATTGGGAATTGTATTTCAACCCAGAACAAGAAATGTGCTTGAACGGACACTAAATAACTCGCCCAGCTACAGCACTAGGGACAGATTTAGCTGGATATAAATTTGAGGCCTAGTATTTAGGCGCTGGGTGACAGGTATGGGTTTAGTGACAGAATTAGACTTGGAAATACACAGTAGCGGGTGTGTGTGAAGTTATTCTGAATGACCCTATGTGCACCTTCAATATTATATACCCTTTTAGGGATAGATTTCAAATAGCTCTGATATAGCAGAAACCACTAAATTATGAAATTGCTAAATTGGGAATTGTACTTCAACCCAGAACAAAAAATGTGCTTTGACGGACACTAAATATCTTGCCCAGCAACAACAGTACAGCGGTGGGTAACGAGAGATTTAGAGGGAATTAAATTTGAGGCCTAGTATTTAGGCGCTGGGTCACCGGTATGGATTTAGTGACAGAATTAGACTTGGAAATACACAGTAGCGGGTGTGTGTGAAGTTATTCTGAATGACCCTATGTGCACCTTCAATATTATATACCCTTTTTGGGATAGATTTCAAATAGCTCTGATATAGCAGGAACCACTAAATTATGAAATTGCTAAATTGGGAATTGTACTTCAACCCAGAACAAAAAATGTGCTTTGACGGGCACTAAATAACTTTCCCAGCTACAACAGGACAACGGTAACGAGAGATTTAGAGGGATTTAAATTTGAGGCCTAGTATTTAGGCGCTGGGTGACAGGTATGGGTTTAGTGACAGAATTAGACTTGGAAATACACAGTAGCGGGTGTGTGTGAAGTTATTCTGAATGACCCTATGTGCACCTTCAATATTATATACCCTTTTTGGGATAGATTTCAAATAGCTCTGATATAGCAGAAACCACTAAATTATGAAATTGCTAAATTGGGAATTGTACTTCAACCCAGAACAAAAAATGTGCTTTGACGGACACTAAATATCTTGCCCAGCAACAACAGTACAGCGGTGGGTAACGAGAGATTTAGAGGGAATTAAATTTGAGGCCTAGTATTTAGGCGCTGGGTCACCGGTATGGATTTAGTGACAGAATTAGACTTGGAAATACACAGTAGCGGGTGTGTGTGAAGTTATTCTGAATGACCCTATGTGCACCTTCAATATTATATACCCTTTTTGGGATAGATTTCAAATAGCTCTGATATAGCAGGAACCACTAAATTATGAAATTGCTAAATTGGGAATTGTACTTCAACCCAGAACAAAAAATGTGCTTTGACGGGCACTAAATAACTTTCCCAGCTACAACAGGACAACGGTAACGAGAGATTTAGAGGGATTTAAATTTGAGGCCTAGTATTTAGGCGCTGGGTGACAGGTATGGGTTTAGTGACAGAATTAGACTTGGAAATACACAGTAGCGGGTGTGTGTGAAGTTATTCTGAATGACCCTATGTGCACCTTCAATATTATATACCCTTTTTGGGATAGATTTCAAATAGCTCTGATATAGCAGAAACCACTAAATTATGAAATTGCTAAATTGGGAATTGTACTTCAACCCAGAACAAAAAATGTGCTTTGACGGACACTAAATATCTTGCCCAGCAACAACAGTACAGCGGTGGGTAACGAGAGATTTAGAGGGAATTAAATTTGAGGCCTAGTATTTAGGCGCTGGGTCACCGGTATGGATTTAGTGACAGAATTAGACTTGGAAATACACAGTAGCGGGTGTGTGTGAAGTTACTCTGAATGACCCTATGTGCACCTTCAATATTATATACCCTTTTTGGGATAGATTTCAAAGAGCTCTGATATAGCAGGAACCACTAAATTATGAAATTGCTAAATTGGGAATTGTATTTCAACCCAGAACAAGAAATGTGCTTGAACGGACACTAAATAACTCGCCCAGCTACAGCACTAGGGACAGATTTAGCTGGATATAAATTTGAGGCCTAGTATTTAGGCGCTGGGTGACAGGTATGGGTTTAGTGACAGAATTAGACTTGGAAATACACAGTAGCGGGTGTGTGTGAAGTTATTCTGAATGACCCTATGTGCACCTTCAATATTATATACCCTTTTAGGGATAGATTTCAAATAGCTCTGATATAGCAGAAACCACTAAATTATGAAATTGCTAAATTGGGAATTGTACTTCAACCCAGAACAAAAAATGTGCTTTGACGGACACTAAATATCTTGCCCAGCAACAACAGTACAGCGGTGGGTAACGAGAGATTTAGAGGGAATTAAATTTGAGGCCTAGTATTTAGGCGCTGGGTCACCGGTATGGATTTAGTGACAGAATTAGACTTGGAAATACACAGTAGCGGGTGTGTGTGAAGTTATTCTGAATGACCCTATGTGCACCTTCAATATTATATACCCTTTTTGGGATAGATTTCAAATAGCTCTGATATAGCAGGAACCACTAAATTATGAAATTGCTAAATTGGGAATTGTACTTCAACCCAGAACAAAAAATGTGCTTTGACGGGCACTAAATAACTTTCCCAGCTACAACAGGACAACGGTAACGAGAGATTTAGAGGGATTTAAATTTGAGGCCTAGTATTTAGGCGCTGGGTGACAGGTATGGGTTTAGTGACAGAATTAGACTTGGAAATACACAGTAGCGGGTGTGTGTGAAGTTATTCTGAATGACCCTATGTGCACCTTCAATATTATATACCCTTTTTGGGATAGATTTCAAATAGCTCTGATATAGCAGAAACCACTAAATTATGAAATTGCTAAATTGGGAATTGTACTTCAACCCAGAACAAAAAATGTGCTTTGACGGACACTAAATATCTTGCCCAGCAACAACAGTACAGCGGTGGGTAACGAGAGATTTAGAGGGAATTAAATTTGAGGCCTAGTATTTAGGCGCTGGGTCACCGGTATGGATTTAGTGACAGAATTAGACTTGGAAATACACAGTAGCGGGTGTGTGTGAAGTTACTCTGAATGACCCTATGTGCACCTTCAATATTATATACCCTTTTTGGGATAGATTTCAAAGAGCTCTGATATAGCAGGAACCACTAAATTATGAAATTGCTAAATTGGGAATTGTATTTCAACCCAGAACAAGAAATGTGCTTGAACGGACACTAAATAACTCGCCCAGCTACAGCACTAGGGACAGATTTAGCTGGATATAAATTTGAGGCCTAGTATTTAGGCGCTGGGTGACCGGTATGGATTTAGTGACAGAATTAGACTGGGATATGGCCAAAAAATGAACAGACTATTGCTGGTTAAATGCACTTGGTGTGACAGCTTCACCCTGATGTAGGCTTTAGCCAAAAAACAACCACACCATTGAGGGTTAAATGCACTTGGTGACAGGCGCAGCTTGCCCCTGATTTTGTATATGGCCAAAAAATGAACAGACTATTGCTGGTTAAATGCACTTGGTGTGACAGCTTCACCCTGATGTAGGCTTTAGCCAAAAAACAACCACACCATTGAGGGTTAAATGCACTTGGTGACAGGCGCAGCTTGCCCCTGATTTTGTATATGGCCAAAAAATGAACAGACTATTGCTGGTTAAATGCACTTGGTGTGACAGCTTCACCCTGATGTAGGCTTTAGCCAAAAAACAACCACACCATTGAGGGTTAAATGCACTTGGTGACAGGCGCAGCTTGCCCCTGATTTTGTATATGGCCAAAAAATGAACAGACTATTGCTGGTTAAATGCACTTGGTGTCACAGCTTCACCCTGATGTAGGCTTTAGCCAAAAAACAACCACACCATTGAGGGTTAAATGCACTTGGTCGCAGCTTGTGCTGGCGCACCACAAGACACAAAATGGCCGCCGATCACCCCAGAAAAATGAGACTGACAAACGGTCTGTGCAGCCTAAAAACAGTGAGCAATTGAGGATCAGCAGCTCAATGATCCACAGCTGCAGATCGATCAGTTAATCAAGTCCTTTGGAGGAGTTAATCTGCCTAATCTCGCCCTACTGTCGCAGCCGCAACCTCTCCCTACGCTAATCAGAGCAGAGTGACGGGCGGCGCTATGTGACTCCAGCTTAAATAGAGGCTGGGTCACATGGTGCTCTGGCCAATCACAGCCATGCCAATAGTAGGCATGGCTGTGATGGCCTCTTGGGGCAAGTAGTATGACGCTTGTTGATTGGCTGCTTTGCAGCCTTTCAAAAAGCGCCAAGAAAGCGTCACAAAAGCGCGAAGAAAGCGACGAACACCGAACCCGAACCCGGACTTTTACGAAAATGTCCGGGTTCGGGTCCGTGTCACGGACACCCCAAAATTCGGTACGAACCCGAACTATACAGTTCGGGTTCGCTCATCCCTAGTGATGAGCGAAGTTATGAAAAATTGGTCTGTTTCGCCGATTTTCACAAAGAAATTTGATTTGTGTCAAATTACTTTATCATGAAGTGCATTTTTTTGTATGTAGCGTGTGCAACAACAGGGAACGCCACCCCTCTCCCCCTCAGTCATCGAAACCCCTCAGATGCCACGTTGTTCGCTGATCACAGCATCTGAGATTAAAATTAAGGCCTTTTTAACCACCTCCCGACCACCTAACGCGCCGATGCGTCCGGGAGTTGGTTGATTTACTCCTCCTAGACGCATCGGCGCGTCATCTCGCGAGACGCGAGATTTCGTCACAGCCGGCCCGCGCATGCGCATCGCGGGCCGATTTTTATTTCGTCAGCAACCTGCCGGCCAATGATCGCGGCTGGCAGGTTGATGATTTTTAAAAAAAACAATCAGAGGCCATATATCAGATCATATTTGTAAATATGATCTGTTATATGGCTGGCCTGCTCCTCTGCTGGTTCTTTTCGTCGGTTGGATCCAGCAGAGGAGCAGGCTACACAGTGAGTACACCAAACACCTCATACTAGCCCCAGATCACCCCCCTGAACCCCTATTAACCCTTTGATCACCCCTTTGATCGCCCCTGTCAATCACTAGTGAAAGGAAAAAAGTGATCAGTGCAAACTGTCACTTTTTTTTCCCACTGGTATTGACCGTTAGGTTTTAGGTATAGTTTAGGCCCCTTGGTTAGGTAGTTTAGGGATCAGTTAGTGCCCAGCCCACCGCACCGCAGTCCGTTATTCGCTGATTAGCGTATCACTAATCAGCATTTGTACTTTTATAGTATCTGGAAGTGATCAAAACTGATCACGGTCAGATCTATAATTGTATTAGTGTCACTTTAGTTCTCCCTCCACCCAAAACGCAGTTTTTGCCCGATCAGGCCTGATCGGTCGCCCACACCCGCCCCACCGCAGTGCCAAAATATTATTTTTTTTTTATCGCTGCACATTCACTTTACACGCACTGCGGCGATAAAAAAATCAGTTTTGATATTTTTTATCAACCGCAGCGGCCTCCGGTACTTCGCTAGCCTCCCATTTGTAAGACAGGCTTGCTTTTTTTTTCTTGGGTAGTCTCAGGGAATACCCCTAAATTTAGTTGCCCACATGTCAAACAGGGGGTATTCTTCTGAAGAGGCCTACAGGCTTCTGACCCAGTCGGATGAGGAATGGGAACCCTCATCTGATGAATCTAGCGGGTCAGAATACGAACCTGTAGAAAGCAGTGGCTCTCTGACCCAAAGTTCGGACGAGGAGGCTGAGGTCCCTGATAGCACCAGGCGTACCCGGCCCCGTGTCGCTAGACCGCAGGTTGCGCAGGATCCGCTTCAAGAGCAGCAGAGTGGGGCTGGTGCTGTCGGATTACGTGGTGAGGCATACACCAGCAGCCCAGTCCTTCCTGGACCTAGTACCAGCACTGCCGTAGAACATGGTGAAGTAGCGAGCACCAGAAGGGCAGTTGAAGCTGGTACGGTGGCACGTGCAGTAGAGACCCCGTCGCAGCCACCGCAAAGACGTGCCCGTAGAGCCCCTAGAATCCCTGAGGTGCTGGCAAACCCTGATTGGCAGTCCCCAACTTCAGCCGCACCTGTAGTTCCCCCTTTCACCGCCCAGTCTGGAGTTCGGGTTGAGATAGCTCAGATCGGTTCGGCCCTGGGATTTTTTGAGCTGTTCTTGACTGCGGAGCTCTTAGACTTAGTTGTGGCAGAGACAAACCGGTATGCCACACAATTTATCACCGCTTACCCGGGAAGCTTTTATGCCCAGCCTTTCCGGTGGAAACCAGTCCAAGTTTCCGAAATTAAAACTTTTTTGGGCCTCCTCCTCAACATGGGTCTAACTAAAAAGCATGAATTGTGGTCATATTGGTCCACGAACCCAATTCATCACATGCCCATGTTCTCTGCTGCTATGTCCAGGACACGATTTGAGACCATCCTGCGTTTCCTGCACTTTAGTGATAACAGCACCTCCCGTCCCGGAGGCCACCCTGCTTTTGACCGGCTCCACAAAATTCGGCTCCTCATAGACCATTTCAACCTGAAATTTGCAGATATGTATACCCCAGAGCAAAACATCTGCGTAGACGAGTCCCTGATACATTTTACCGGGCGCCTTGGCTTCAAACAATACATCCCAAGCAAGCGCGCCCGGTATGGGGTCAAATTGTATAAGCTCTGTGAAAGGGCCACAGGCTATACACACAAATTTTGTGTCTATGAGGGAAAAGATCAGACCCTGGAGCCGGTCGGTTGCCCTGACTACCTGGGGAGCAGTGGGAAGATAGTCTGGGACTTGGTGTCACCCTTATTCGGCAAGGGGTACCATCTTTATGTGGACAATTTCTACACAAGTGTGGCCCTCTTTAGGCATTTGTTTCTAGAACGGATTGACGCCTGTGGTACCGCGCAAACTAGTCGCGCGGGCTTCCCCCAACGGCTCGTTAGCACCCGTCTTGCAAGGGGGCAGAGGGCCGCACTGTGTAACGAAGAACTGCTCGCAGTGAAATGGAGAGACAAGCGTGACGTTTACATCCTCTCCTCCATTCACGCAGACACGACAATACAAATTGAGCGAGCAACCCGTGTCATTGAAAAGCCCCTCTCAGTCCACGACTATAACCTTCACATGGGAGGGGTGGACTTCAATGACCAGATGTTGTCTCCGTATTTAGTTTCCTGCAGAACCAGACGCTGGTATAAGAAGGTGTCTGTATATTTGATTCAATTGGCTCTGTATAATAGTTTTGTTCTCTACAGTAAGGCTGGGAGAACTGGATCCTTCCTCAAATTTCAGGAAGAGATCATCGAGAACCTCCTGTACCCAGGAGGTTCCGTGGCCCCATCCACCAGTGTAGTTAGCCGTCTACACGAGCGACATTTCCCCAATGTCGTTGCTGGTACCTCAACCCTTCCGTCACCCCGAAAAAGATGTTGTGTCTGTAGCAGGAGTGGAATAAGGTGTGACACCCGCTATTTCTGTCCTGACTGTCCTGACCACCCTGCCCTATGCTTAGGGGAGTGTTTCCGGAAGTTCCACACACAGGTACACCTAGCATAGGGATCATCTCACCAGGACAGGCACACAGGGCTATTAGAGCCTATTCACTCACACAGCTGCTGCAAACGTCTCCTTTCACCTGGGACAAAGAGCATAACTCACTTCGCCACATCTTTGGGCGATTTGCGCTTTGCACATTGACCCATGGGGAAGGAGAGGTTTGTTCTATAAAGGTAAAAAAAAACAAAAAAAAACACCAGTAAGCAAACAGGTTAATGTTTAGTTCAAAAAGTTAAAGTTTACATGTTCTGTTCCAAAGTTAATAAAATTATTGCGTTGCGGCCAGGTTTTTTCTTTTTTTTTTTCTTCTTTTTTTACCTTCGAGGTGGACCAACTGATCGACTAGCTGCAGCACTGATGTGCATTCTGACAGAAGCATTGCGCTGCTGTCAGATTACATGCAAGTCGGTGTATGCAGCGCTGCAAGACGAGATTTCTACTCTGCAGTAACAGATACGTTTGCCAAGGCATACGAGCTGAGGAGGAGGCGGCGTTTCTATGCTTTGGCAAACACTTTGTATGTAAAAAAAATAAATAAATAAATCCCGGCAATGATTTATTCATCCACATCGATTGATGTGAATGGAGAAATCTGGTTTGCCAGGGCATACGAGCTAAGTGGGTATGGATGTTGGGCGGAGCTCCTATGTCCTGGCAGACGCCTTTCCCTTCCTTTTTTTTTTTTTTTTGGGCAGAGATTTTTTCATCCACATTGATCGATGCGAATCAAGAAATCTGTGCCGTTCATTTTTTTCTTTCAGCCCAGAGGCTGAACGGAAAAAAAAATCTCATTACCTGTATGCTCAATATAAGGAGAATAGCAGAAACTCCTAATGCTGGCCATACATGTAATGATTGCGGAGACCCTCAAATGCCAGGGCAGTACAAACATCCCACAACTGACCCCATTTTGGAAAGAAGACACCCCAAGGTATTCAATGAGGGGCATGGCGAGTTCATAGAAATGTATTCTTTTGGCATAAGTTAGTGGAAATTGTTTTTTTTTTGTTTTTTCTCACAAAGTCTCACTTTCTGCTAACTTAGGACAAAAATTTTAATCTTTCATGGACTCAATATGCCCCTGTGAGAAAAAAAAAAAAAAAAACAATTTCCGCTAACTTATGCCAAAAAAATACATTTCTATGAACTCGCCATGCCCCTCATTGAATACCTTGGGGTGTCTTCTTTCCAAAGTGGGGTCACATGTGGGGTATTTATACTGCCCTGGCTTTTTAGGGGCCCTAAAGCGTGAAAAGAAGTCTGGGATCCAAATGTCTAAAAATGCCCTCCTAAAAGGAATTTGGGCACTTTTGCAGCCTAGATGCGCAAAAGTGTCACACATCTGGTATCGCCGTACTCAGGAGAAGCTGGGGAATGTGTTTTGGGGTGTCATTTTACATATACCCATGCTGGGTGAGATAAATATCTTGGTCAAATGCCAACTTTGTATAAGAAAAATGGAAAAGTTGTCTTTTGCCAAGATATTTCTCTCACCCAGCATGGTTATATGTGAAATGACACCCCAAAACACATTGCCCAACTTCTCCTGAGTACGGCGATACCAGATGTGTGACACTTTTTTGCAGCCAAGGTGGGCAAAGGGGCACATATTCCAAAGTGCACCTTTCGGATTTCGCTGGTCATTTTTTTACACATTTTGGTTGCAAAGTACTTCTCACACATTTGGGCCCCTAAATTGCCAGGGCAGTATAACTACGCCACAAGTGACCCCATTTTGGAAAGAAGACACCCCAAGGTATTCCGCGAGGGGCATGGCGAGTTCCTAGAATTTTTTATTTTTTGTCGCAAGTTAGTGGAATATGAGACTTTGTAAGAAAAAAAATATATATAAAAAATCATCATTTTCCGCTAACTTGTGACAAAAAATTAAAAATTCTAGGAACTCGCCATGCCCCTCCACATGACCTCAAAGGGTCATGTGGATGACTCTGACTCTGAAGTTTTTCTGTATTGTCATAAATACAAAAACTCGCTTGTAGGCCTAGAAACCTGGGAGCACTGAAGGAAATGTTCTGGTAACATGATTGCACTGCTGGTCCCTCTCCTGGTGTCACCTGGGGAATGGGATGCCAGATGTGTCACGTGATGGCAGAGTCCCAGTCACGTGACCGCATCCGCATGTTGTTGCTGGTTAAATAGCTGAATGGAGCGCTGGAAAATAGGGCAAACCTGGTTAGTAGAGGAGAGAGCAGTTACCCTTCCTTGGTTCTGGGCGTTCTGACCACAAGATGAAAGTGGCATGATGTGCTGGATGCACATGTTTGTGAAAGAGAAGTGGCCTAGAAGTGGAAAACAAACTAATAACATACAGCATAATTGAAATGATAAAAATAATCAATGGTAGATTGAAAGGCATATGTACTCCTAATAAAATAAAAAAAACAACAACAGCAATAGACACAGAACCAGTTCCACAGTGTCCAATCTCCCAGGGCATCCCATTCCTGGCAAACACGCACTGTTCCAAGTGGTACCTTGGAACCGAACCCAAGTTCAGTACCAAGGTTTTTACAGTAATAAATAATTTATGAAGTTATTACACACAGTCTTGCAAGACTTCTTGAACTAATAACGTGTTTATGTTCTAGGGCAGACTATACTAGCAGACTCGGGGCATCGCTAAGGGCACGAGATTTGCACCAAGTTTTGCTAAATCTCTTCATGGGAAGATACAAAGATGAATATATCGACAAATAGAACTGCTGGTAACAAGAACCTGTGACATACAAACATCAATGGTACTAGAAGAACACATAGATGTAGTTGGTGTGGCTGAGACATGGTTGGACTCTTCTCATGACTGGGCTGTAAATATTGAGGGTTTTACACTATTTAGGAAAGACAGGGTCAATAGAAAAGGTGGTGGCTTGTGCCTATATGTGAGGAGTAATCTGAAGACAAGTGTGAAAGAGGCAATTGTGAGTGAGGATGGTGAGGATGTGGAAACCTTATGGGTGGAAGTTCAAAGGGACATAAACACTGAAAAAATAATACTTGTTGTAATCTATAAATCCCCTAACATCACAGAGGAGATAGAAACGCAACTGCATAACCAAATAGAGTGGGCTGCACAGGCTGGTACAGTGGTCATAATGGGAGATTTTAACTTCCCAGACATGGGGTCATGGTTCTGCCTCAACCGCAAAGGGGAGAAGATTCCTTAACTTGTTGCAGGACCACTTTATGGGCCAGTTTGTAGAAGCTCCTACTAGGGGCAATGCTGTGTTGGATCTGGTAATTTCTAATGATGCAGAGCTTGTTTGAAATGTTACTGTTCGAGAAACACTAGGTAATAGTGATCACAATATAATTATATTCCCCTAAACTCTGTCAGGCAGAGCAAAGACACAGAGGTAAGCAACCACATAAACATATCTGTTAAAAACCATAGTAATCCCTGAAAAGCCCTTTAAGCTAAATAATGCATTTTATTAATAGTATATGTGTTCTGTTTAGAAACTATTACTATGTAAAGTAAACAATTTATTTTTCATAATATTAGACACAAAATTAATTTATCTTCAGTCACCTATTAACATGTAATATGTAAAGTGTTGACAATTTAACAATGGAACACAGATATTTTATAGTGAGTTGATTTTTCCTACTTTTCGGCAAGGATCAGTTCTGCTGCTATCAATGTGGCTGAAAGTTGTGTTAAATATATTTCCACTACACCGCAAATGTAAGCTAATTCTGCCTTGGTTTCCTTGCAGTTGGCAGTGCATAAAATAACAAATTAACTCCCAAAATGTCACAGGGCCTGCTACTACACAGGTTAATTATATTCCGACTCTCCCTGTGTATTCATTTAGCTGTTCCTTCTCCCAAGTGGATCATTATTAATGCTTAGAAGCAGGTTGAAGGCTGAACTAAATCCAGCTTTGGTCAAATGAAACAAATAGGTGTACAGTTTATCTTAAAGGAAATAAAGGAATCATTTACTCATGGCCGAGAGATGCTATTAATGTGGAAAGCAGCAATTTATGAACGTTTTATTTGGTCACCTGAGCTTATGCAGTTATGAGACTCATCTTATTTTTTCAATAAAATTCAGGATATATACAAGGGTTAGGAAAATCTAGGCAATTGCCTAGGGTGGAAAATATCACAGAGACCCAACACTAATACTAGCTTACGAAAGAGGAAAGCATGTTGGCACACAGAGTTTTCCGATTTTGTAAATGTCTTAGTTTTCCTGTTGACAGCTAAGACAGCTGTACATTTACATTCCAACTTTTATAATTTACATCTGACGTTTGGGGTCAGGTGTGGTGTGGTCAAGAAAGCAGAGTAACACAATAGGCGGGTGCTCCCACATAAGTTGACCTAAAGGGGTTGTCTCCCTTCAGTAAATGGCAGTTATCATGTAGACAAAGTTAAACGACTTGTGCCATAAAATACTTTTCACTCTAAAGTTTTTTTTCATCAATTACTCTAGCTCCCATTCCTCCTTGGATTATTTTTTTCCGTATGTACCTCATTTACAGTTTGCTGTTATCCCCCATGTTTGAATTCTACTTCCTGATTTGTCAAGTGACTGCTGTCCCATCATGCCTTAGGGCAGTGAGATGTGTCCTGACCTCAAATGATGTGACACAAACCACACCCCTCGTTCTAACCAAAAAGGCTTCCTACACCCTACATTATAAGGCTCCAATGCAGGAAGCAACCAACAGCAAGTGGAAAATGAAACTGGGAGTCTAATAATTTTTGTTAAGTTTTGATAAATTGTGGTGTTTGGGGAAAGTGATATAACAACAATATCTGTTGGGCAGTATGCATTTATATTTGGCACTCAGGGGCACATTATTTAACAACGTCCACGCCATGCCCACTTTTTTAGACCTGGCGTGAGTGGGGCGAAGTTGCAGATAAATTAGGCATTTTTCAGTATAGTAAATGACCCCCTTATTGTATTGTGATTGTCCCTATTGCCTCTTTTGTTGACTTGGTTCATATTTCCATCACATTATATACTGCTTGTTTCCAGGGGTTTGTGACCACCCTGAAATCCAGCAGTGGTGGCCGTATTTGCACACTATAGAAAAAAGCAATGGCCTATGCGCACTCCTGAGGTCCCAGCCACCAGAGAGGCTGGCTCCTTTTCCTATAGTGTACAAGCATGGCCACTGCTGCTGCATTGCAGAATGGTAAAAAATCCTGGATATGAGCAATGTATAATGTCATTTAAAAATGAATCCAGCCAGAAATGGACGCAATATGGACAATCACAATACACTAGTACAGGGCTGGCCAACCTGTGGCTCTCCAGCTGTTGTAAAACTACAATTCCCACCATTCCCGGCTGTAGGCTGATAGCTGTAAGCTGTCTGGGCATGCTGAGAGTTGTAGTTTTGAAACAGCTGGAGAGCCACAGGTTGGCCATCCCTGCACTAGTAAGTGCCTTGAATTAACTTTCTCTACATGATAAATGCCATTTGCTGAAGTGAGACAATCCTTTAAGTATTGACTTGCTATTATAGAATAGCACACTGTATGTGACTACCCTCAATGTACACTGAAACTTTTTGAAGCACCAGTGATGCTAAGTGGAAATTTATGTGCTTATATGTTATACCAATGTGTTGGTACAACATGCCTTTATTTTCGGCTGGTGAAGTTTCTCATCACATATGAAGATACAGTGCATTGTACCACCTGTATGATGAGGTGTTCTGGCTCACCTTGTGGAATAGAGCTTGAGAAAGCTCAAACAACCTGTTGGACGCAAGACATGTAGCCCATGGACTGACATCACAGTGGAGATCTGTGGAAAGGTGTTAGACCCTGACAGCATTTGTCATTGAAAATGCAGTGATCCTGAGTAGTGGCAGACCACTGTCTGCGGCTTTATTGGGAACCAAACTTCCTTATTACTTGGGAGTGCTCCATGACCAGAAAAGGCCCTGTATATCCAGAAAGTGGTATCAATCAATTCCAGTTCCTTTACCTAGGGTGGATGGAAGCCATATACACCCTCCACATTACTGTGACCCGCTTAAAAAGAGAAGTTTCTCTGTGACCTAACATAGACTGGAACTGACAAACGGTTTCTATTAGAGACTGTAACTTTTAAGAGGTGTACCCATCTGAGGGTAAGCTTTGTGCTATTACATGTTGAGACTGCAAATGCCAAGGTACGTTTCATTGTTTGTAACCTTTCTGATTTGTGCTGCAACTGGAGTAAAGTTCTGTTCCTCTAAACTGTGCTGTGTTCATCTCTGTTCCATCGTCACACAGGTTTATTTAGTCAGGCCCCCCAAAATGTATATATGCATGTATAGTTCCCTCTATACCCAACTCTACAATATCCCACACATTCTAGAGAAAACGTTCTCCGTTCTAGAGAAAAATAGCTCCATAATTTGGCATGCGATGGAGCATGGAAAAAATATATGTACTGTTATGGAGTCTTAGGACTATCTATCTCATATGAAACTAAGGTCCCATATACCTATATGAGAGTCCTATTATAGCTCTGTACAAACCAAAGCCAAAGTGCATGAGGACTTGAAGGGGATCTGTCACCAGGAAATTCACTGATAAACCCACAATGCTTTGTAAGGCTAGCTCAACTGAAATAAGGACACCTTTCTCTTAGTGATGGCTAAGCTATCATTACATACAGCTGAGCTAGCCCTACCATATCTCAAAACTGTCCTGGATCTGGTGGGACAGTCCCGAATTTCGGTGGCTGTCCCACAGTCCCGGAACAGCTGAGTTAAGGCCCGCTCTCAGCTGTCTCAGTGTCCATAGGACACAGAGATAGCAGATTGTAATGGTGAAGCAGGGAGCTGCCTGCACCCTGCTTCACCACACAGCTCAGCCACTGGCACTCCACAGCAGTAGCATGATACCCTCACACACTGCGCTGCTGGTCTGTGTAGGAGGTGTGTGACAGTGCATTCTGCTGCTAGGGAGAGTCAGCATCTTAGCTGTGAGCATCAGAGGAACTTAGTGAGTATTTACTGTATTTTTTTTTACTTCCACTGAATAGGGCACATATCTGGTGTAACCACTGTGAGGGGGCACATATCTTTGTATAACTACTGTGAGGGACACATATCTTGGCATAACTACTATGAGGGGGCAGATATCTGGCCATAATTACTGTGAAGGAGGCATATATGGGCATAGCCACTAGTGATGAGCGACATAGGCAATATTCGATTTCGTGATATTTTTCAAATTTTTTGCATAATAGTCGCAATAAATTCTCCAGTCATTATTTTCGGGATTGCTCAAATCGGCACTAATTATGCGCAAAAAAATGAGCAATACATGCAACTTCACATTTTATCAGGTCTATAGATATTAGATATTACTGATTGGTGCATTAAGTATTGTTGTGACATCACAGCACTATGTCTGTAGCATGTATGTATGGACAACAGAGAAACAGTAATTCCTATCACACTACCTAACACCCTCAGCTACACTATATCACTTTCTAACCTACACTGACTTGGTCTGACGGGAGGTGATGGGAGGTGATGACCACTGCTTTTGTACATTGACTGTATCCACGATGGAATAAAGATGATGCAACGCTTCAACATACTATGTGCTGGACGTTTCTTCTGTTTCAAGTGTTCATACTGAGCCAGCCTTGGCTTGTCCGTGCACTGTGGATTACTGGTGAGTTGGACTTTTACTCTTTCTATTCTACACTGACTACTCCCACAAATTATCTGTATTATATGTAAATGAGCTAACTAACTAACTATCTAATGTAATAAATAAGGATCCAGATGAGTTTGCAAAGTACAGAGTACAGCAATGTCACAGCTCCCTCTCTCTCTCTCTCTCTGCAAAAAAACAGCAGAAAATATGTAGCACTATATTCTAGATTTTTGTGAATTCTCGAAGCGCCAATATTCGCGATAAAAATTTGCGATTACAATATTCAGGATCAACACTAATAGCAACTGTGAAAGTAGCTCATATGGTCATAGCTACTGTGAAGGGGGCACATCTGGGCATAACTACTGTGAGGGGCACAATGTTGGCTTTACTACTGTGTGCTGGCAAAAAGGGGGAATAATTACTATGTAAGGGCATTAAGAGGACTGGGTGGGAATGGGTATTTGGGAGGAGTTGGAGGCATGACCCAGTATGAAAAAAAAGTTGACACGGCACTCTACACGCACCACACATATTGTCCCTCTTTCTGTTTTTCAAAAGTTGAGAGGTATGTCCATCATGGCATTGTGCCTCCCTTCTAAGAGGACCTGTCACCTCTCCTGACATGGATGCTTTAGTAACTACTTGCATTTAGCATGAAATATAGTGCCTTGCAAAGGAATTCACCCTCCCTTGACTTTTTTCATATTTTGTTACATTACAGCCTTAAGTTTAATGTTTTGTTAATCTGAATTTTATGTGATGGATCAGAACACAAAAGTCTAAGTTGGTGAAGTGAAATGAGAAAAATATATAAATAAAACTATTATTTAGAAAAAGGTAAAACAGAAAATTGGCATGTGGGTATGTATTCACCCCCTTTGTTAGGAAGCCCATAAAAAGCTCTGGTGCAACCAATTAGCTTCAGAAGTCACATATTTCGTGAAATGATGTCCACATGTGTGCAATCTAAGTGTCACATGATCTGTCATTACATATACACACCTTTTTTAGAGGACCAAGAGGCTGCAACACCTAAGCTAGAGGCATCACTAACCAAACACTGCCATGAAGACCAATGAACTCTCCAAACAATTAAGGGACAATGTTGTTGAGAAGTACAAGTCAGAGTTAGGTTATAAAAAAAATATCCAAATCTTTGATAATCCCCAGGAGCACCATCAAATCTATCATAACCAAATGGAAAGAACATGGCACAACAGCAAACCTGCCAAGAGACGGCTGCCCACCAAAATTCAAGGACCGGGCAAGGAGGGCATTAACCTCTTCAGGACACATGACGTACCGGTATGTCATGTTGTCCTGGTACTTAAGGACACATGACGTACCGGTACGTCATGTATGGTTCCGATCAGTGCCGCCCGGCGGGCGGTGATCAGAACCCGGTGCCTGCTCAAATCATTGAGCAGGCACCTTGGCTAGATGCGCCGGGGGGTCCTGTGACCCCCCATGCCAGCGACCGCAGCAAACAGCAGGTCAATTCAGACCTGCGGTTTGCTGCGCTTTCTGCAGTTTCAGATCCCCGCGGTCAGCCCCCCTGCACCTCCGAATGATTATTATGCCGGCTGGTGGTGCAGGGGGGGTTGCAGGCGGTGTGGGAGGCGGGCGGTGCGGCAGGCGGGATCGCGATCCCCCACCCGCCTCCTCTTGAATATTCATTGGTGTCCAGTGGTTATACCAGAGTGTCAGCACATTGCTGACAGTCTGGTATAAATGGCTGTCATCTGTGCTGTGATGTCAGCCGTTTAACCCTTTCTATATCGCCGTCACAGGATGGGGTCACAGAGGGAGGGAGCTCCCCTCCTTCCCCTTCCCTGTCTGCTCAGTTGTGGCAGACAGGGAAGGTTCCCATGGCAACAGGACGCCTTCTCAGGCATCCTGCTGTCCATGGTGCTGGACAGATCTGTGCTAAAGGCATAGATCTGTTCAGACAAAGTGTAAGTAAAATACAGTACAATACACTATATAGTGTACTGTATTGTATTATACAGACATCAGACCCACTGGATCTTCAAGAACCAAGTGGGTCTGGGTAAAAAAAAAGTAAAAAAAAAGTGAAAAAAGTAAAAATCAAAAAACACATTTATCACTGATTAAAAATGAAAAAAAAAATTCCCTACACATGTTTGATATCACTGCGTCCATAACGACCTGATCTATAAAATGGTTATGTTACTTTACCCGAACGGTGAACGCCATATAAATAAAAAATAAAAAACTATGATGAAATTGAAATTTTGCCCAACTTACTTCCCAAAAAAGGTAATAAAAGTGATCAAAAAAGTCGTATGTACACCAAAATAGTACTAATAAAATCATCACCTCATCCCGCAAAAAATGAGACCCTACCTAAGATAATCACCCAAAAACTGAAAAAACTATGGCTCTCAGAATATGGAGACACTAAAACTAGTTTTTATTTTGTTTGTTTCAAAAATGAAATAATTGTGTAAAACTTACATAAATAAAAAAAAGTATACATATTAGGTATCGCCACGTCCGTAATAACCTGCTCTATAAAAATATCACATGACCTAACCCCTCAGGTGAATGCCGTAAAAAAAAAAAACGGTGTAAAAAAAGCTATTTTTTGTCACCTTACATCACAAAAAGTGTAATAGCAAGCGATTAAAAAGTCATACGCACCCCAAATAAGTTCCAATCAAACCGTCATCTCATCCCGCAAAAATTATACCCTACTCAAGATATTTGCCCAAAAACTGAAAAAACTATGGCTATCAGACTATGGAGACACTAAAACATGTTTTTTTTGTTTCAAAAATGAAATCATTGTGTAAAACTTACATAAATAAAAAAAATAGTATACAAATTAGGTATCGCCGCACCCGTGACAACCTGCTCTATAAAAATATTTCATGATCTAACCCCTCAGGTAAACACCTTAAAAAAAAAAACTGTGTAAAAAAAAAGCCATTTTTTGTCACCTTACATCACAAAAAGTGTAATAGCAAGCGATCAAAAAGTCATGCGCACCCCAAAATAGTGCCAATACAACCATAATCTCATCCCGCAAAAATCATACCCTACCTAAGATATTTGCCAAAAAACTGAAAAAACTATGGCTCTCAGACTATGGAGACACTGAAACATTATTTTTTTTTGTTTCAAAAATGAAATCATTGTGTAAAACTTACATAAATAGAAAAATTGTATACATATTAGGTATCACTGCGTCCATGACAACCTGCTCTATAAAAATACCACATGATCTAACCTGTCAGATGAATGTTGAAAATAACAAAAAATAAAAACGGTGCCAAAACAGCTATTTCTTGTTACCTTGCCTCACAAAAAGTGTAATATAGAGCAACCAAAAATCATATGTACCCCAAACTAGTACCAACGATACTGCCACCCTATCCCGTAGTTTCTAAAATGGGGCCACTTTTTGGGAGTTTCTACTCTAGGGGTGCATCAGGGGGGCTTAAAATAGGACATTGTGTCAAAAAAACCGGTCCAGCAAAATCTGCCTTCCAAAACCGTTTGGCATTCCTTTCCTTCTGCACCCTGCCGTGTGCCCGTACAGCGGTTTACGTAAACTACAGAATCAGAGCCATAAATATAGATTTTTGTTTGGCTGTTAACCCTTGCTTTGTAACTGGAAAAAAATTATTAAAGTGGCAAATCTGCCAAAATAGTGAAATTTTGAAATTGTATCTCTGTTTTCCATTAAATCTTGTGGAACACCTAAAGGGTTAACAAAGTTTGTAAAATCTGTTTTGAATACCTTGAGGGGTGTAGTTTCTTATATGGTCACTTTTATGGAGTTTCTACTCTAGGGGTGTATCAGGGGGCCTTCAAATGGGACATGGTGTAAAAAAAAACAGTCCAGCAAAATCTGCCTTCCAAAACCGTATGGCATTCCTTTCCTTCTGCACCCTGCTGTGTGCCCATACAGCGGTTTATGACCACATATGGGGTGTTTCTGCAAACTACAGAATCGGGGCAATAAATATAGCATTTTGTTTGGCTGTTAACCCTTGCTTTGTTACTGGAAAAAATGGATAAAAATAGAAATTTTGCCCAAAAATTTAAATTCTCAAATTTCATCTCCATTTGCCAATAACTCTTGTGCAACACCTAAAGGGTTAACAAAGTTTGTAAAATCTGTTTTGAATACCTTGAGGGGTGTAGTTTCTTATATGGTCACTTTTATGGAGTTTCTACTCTAGGGGTGCATCAGGGGGGCTTCAAATGGGACATGGTGTAAAAAAAAAACAGTCCAGCAAAATCTGCCTTCCAAAAACCATATGGCGCACCTTTCCCTCTATGCCCTACTGTGTGCTCGTACAGTGGTTTACGACCAGATATGGGGCATTATTGCAAACTACAGAATCGGGGCAATAAATATAGCATTTTGTTTGGCTGATAACCCTTGCTTTGTTACTGGAAAAAATGGATTAAAATGGAAAATTTGGCAAAAAATCTAAATTCTGAAATTTTATCACCATTTGCCATTAACTCTTGTGGAACACCTAAAGGGTTAACGATGTTTGTAAAATCAGTTTAGAATACCTTGAGGGGTGTAGTTTCTAGAATGGGTCATTTTTGGGTGGTTTCTATTATGTAAGCCTCACAAAGTGGCTTCAGACCTGAACTGGTCCCTAAAAAGTGGGTTTTTGAAAATTTCAGAAAAATTTCAAGATTTGCTTCTAAACTTCTAAGCCTTGTAGCATCCCCCCAAAATAAAATATCATTCCCAAATGAATCCAAACATGAAGTAGACATATGGGGAATGTAAAGTAATAACTATTTTTGTAGGTATTACTATGTATTATAGAAGTAGAGAAATTGAAACTTGGAAATGTGCAATTTTTTTTACAAATTTATGGTAAATTTGGTATTTTTTTTATAAATAAAAATGATTATTTTTTACTTCATTTTACCAGTGTCATGAAGTACAATATGTGATGAAAAAACAGTCTCAGAATGGCCTGGATAAGTCAAAGCGTTTTAAAGTTATCATCACTTAAAGTGACACTGGTCAGATTTGCAAAAAATGGCCTGGTCCTTAAGGTGAAATATGGCTGTGTCCTTAAGGGGTTAATCAGAGAGGCAGCACAGAGACCTAAGGTAACCCTGGAGGAGCTTCAGAGTTCCAAAACAGAGACTGAAGCATCTGTACATAGGACGACAATAGGCCATACGCTCCATAGTGTTAGGCTTTATGTCAGAGTGGCCAGAAGAAAGCCATTACTTTCAGCTAAAAACAAAAAGGCACGTTGTGAGTTTTCAAAAAGGTATGTGGGAGACTCCCAAAATGTATGGAGGAAGGTGATCTGGTCTGATTAGACTAAAGTTGAACTTTTCGGCCATCAAAGTAAATGCTATGTCTGGCGGAAACCCAACACATCACTTCACCCAAAGAACACCATCCCTAAAGTGAGACCTTGTGGTGGCAGCATCATGCTGTGGGGATGTTTTTCAGCAGTCGGGACTGGGAAACTGGTCAGAGTTGAGGAAAAGATGGATGGTGCTAAATACAGGGATATTCTTGAGCAAAACCTGTACCACTCTGTGTGTGATTTGAGGCTAGGACGGAGGTTCACCTTCCAGCAGGACAATGACCTCAAACTTGACTGGTTTAAGAGGAAACAGATAAATGTGTTGGAATGGCCTAGTCAAAGCCCAGATCTCAATCCAAAAGAAAATCTGTGGTCAGACTTAAAGATTGCTGTTCACAAGCACAAACCATCCAACTTGAAGGAGCTGGAGCAGTTTTGCAAGGAGAAATGGGCAAAAATCCCAGTGGTTAGGCTACTTTCACACCTGCGTTAGGTGCAGATCCGTCTGGTATCTGCACAGACAGATCCGCACCTATAATGCAAACGCTTGTATCCGTTCAGAACTGATTTGTTTGCATTATTCTTAAAAGAAAAAAAGTCTAAGTCAAAACGGATCCGTCCTGACTTACATTGAAAGTCAATGGGGGACAGATCCGTTTTCAATTGCACCATATTGTGTCAGTGAAAACGGATCCGTCCCCATTGACTTACATTGTAAGTCAGGACGGATCCGTTTGGCTCCACATCGCCAGGCGGACACCAAAACGCTGCAAGCTCACAAACGGAATTCAAAACGCCAGTGTGAAAGTAGCCTAAGATGTAGCAAGCTCATAGAGACTAATCTAAAGCGACTTGGAGCTGTGATTGCCGCAAAAGGTGGCTCTACAAAGTATTGACTTTAGGGGGATGAATAGTTATGCACATTGACTTTTTCTGTTATTTTGTCCTATTTGTTGTTTGCTTCACAATAAAAAAAAAAACATCTTCAAAATGTGTGGGCATGGTCTGTAAATTAAATAATGCAAATCCTCAAACAATCCATGTGAATTCCAGATTGTAAGGTACCAAAATATGAAAAAAAATCTTTTGCAAGTAACTGTAACTGTTGATCTTCATTTTCTATGTATCTATTTCATGCCATTCCTCTATTATTCCTACTAGATGTTTATGTATGAATTGCTAAAAGTCTCAAAAGAAAACATATAAGGGTACGACCACACGGCATGGTCGTGATGCGGTCATGATGGGGTTTAGAACTGCAGCATCTCAATTCCTAATAAAAGTCAATGGGAAAATAGGTTTCTGATATAGATTGGTCACTTACAAAGCTGTGATGACTGCACCAAATTTACGCGCAGTTGACTGTATGTAAGACATGTCCTGTTGCTTGTGAATACTGATTGCATGGGGTATACAGTTAAGTAGCCGCTTGTGGGATATGTTTTACCACTATTGTCACTATTTGAAGTTTATCAGAATGCTGAAGAACCACAAAAATTCATAACAGTTCAAACTGTCCATAAATGATCACAGGCAAAAAACAGTACCCTAAATTCATGACTATGCATGTAGTAAACACATGCAGTTGCCCACATGCGTTCCATAACCACATCATGACTACATCACAACCACACTGAGTAGTCATATCCTGAAAGGGGTTATCCCATGACTAATGGAAAAAATTAAAATCAGACATCATATAGTACATGACAGTCTTGATCAAGTAAAGCTAGAACCAGCCCTGTACCTCACATTGATCCAGAGATCTCCTCATTCATTGCTGTTAGATTTATATCAAATGTAGTAATAGAGTAATGAGCGAGCACTCATACACTTGGCAACCAGATTGACATGTGCAGAAAATATTTATTAAATCCCCATAAAATACAAGTAATAAAATTTATAAGAACAATGTAGCAATAATATACAACATTACAGTCACATATATTATGGTAGATATGATCGACGCTATATTCATATGACTCAATAGTGTCGATAAATTCAATAATATATATCACACCAAAAAACGTCAAGTATATGCTGTTATTTGGGAAGAGGGGGTATTATCGTCTGGCACTCTATCCCAATTTGGAAAACTGAATGTCACTGAAAATGTTGTAGGTGTATTCACTGGGAGCGCAACATGTTCATAAAGTGTCCACAGGAATCCTGATAATGTGAAAAGTCTCTGATAGCATATCCTTTTAAAGTCGATATGAGCTTTGAATTGAAGAAAACTTGAAATCGATATTTGGCTTACCGTCTAGCGTCTGCTGTCTCCCTATTGCTTCAATGGAGCTTTAAATATTTGCCGGCTTATTCAGTCGCTCCATACAGCAAGCTGGTTTAAATTTCGCGGGAGTTCCAAAGATCGCAGGAGTTGCCACTCTGTTCCGCAATTTCCTTTGGTGCAGCTTTCGACGATAAGAATAGTTAATCCTTTACTGTAGAAATTTTCTTCTGTATGGCCATACAGTATTATCGGAGGCTTTTCAATGCAGGTGCATCACTTGTTTCCCCATACGCGTTACGGGTAGATTCACTCTCCCAAGTAATGTTGTATATTATTGCTACATTGTTCTTATAAATTTTATTACTTGAATTTTATGGGGATTTAATAAATATTTTCTGCACATGTCAATCTGGTTGCCAAGTGTATGAGTGCTCACTCATTACTCTATTACTACATTTGCCTTTTAGGAGAGGGTGGGGTGATTCCCTCTATATGAGCCTGCAGCACCATACCTTAACTACTTGCTAGTGAGCCACCACAACCTACCACTAGATTTATATCAAGTTGAAAGCTGAAGGGGAGTGTCTTCTCTGCTGCAGCTCCGGGGGCGTGTCCATGTTCTCCCTATCACAGCTCAGGAGGCAGTTGAAGGATGGAACTGAGCATGTGCGGCCATCTCAATCAGCAAGACAGATGGCGCTATACAGAAACATTTTATTAAATAACTCAGTGGCTATGCTTCATTTTTAATTACATGCAATTACAAAAGTATTCAGACCCAGGTGCTGGTTTGAAAACTGTAGAATATTTTTCATGAGAGTACCTCTTTAACAAGTTCCAAAATGCCCATTGTCTATAAATTTCTAGGTGGTCAGGACTTTTAAAATGTTTGTTCAGAGATCCCATCTGCATGCTAATCGTCCTGCTGCAAAGCTGGGGGCACACTGTCAATTACAGCAGGGCACTCTATAGAGAAGGCAGGGAAGCTTTCTCAGTGTCCATACCTTCTAGACCGCTGTATACTCAGGTCTGACAGAGTTCTAAACAGTTGAGAAAGCTATATGCTGCTTCCTTTTCTGACCGCAGCAATCGTGACTGCCGTGCCGGGAGAATGCAGGAGCTGCCAGGTGACAGGTCTTCCTAGACCTCGATCGGCTCTGTAGTGAAGCTGTACAGAATTGCATAGACATACTATGTCTATGCTAGGAGAAATCAGCAGTAATAGAAAAAAAATAAAAAAATAATGTTAAATATCCCCAAAGGTCTTGTGTAAAGTATAAAATAAAAAATATAAAAATAAATTAGAGTTTCAGGTGTACAAAAAGCACAAATGTCCCTAATCAAGTCAAGTGAATGCTATAAAAGCAGCTATTATTTTAGCCACCTTGCCTCACAAAAACAAATAATCAGAAAGTGAAATGTACCCCAAAATGCTACCAATGAAAACGTAATCTCATCCCACAAAAAAATGAGACCATCAGCAGAAAAAAGAAAAAAAAATAAGAAAATGCAACATAAAATCATAGAAATATACATATTAGATACCACTACGTCCATAATGACCTGCTCTATAAATATATCACATGAGCGTCCCTATCAGGTGAACTCCGTTAACAAAATGGTGCCAGAACATCTTTTTTTGGTCACCTCGCCTAACAAAAAACATAGCACATTTATTAGAACTGGCATTTTATACGCCAGTCTTAATGAAGGCCCTGTGCTGGTGGTGGTTCCGCCATAACTTCGACACATCCATTCTAAATGTAAGACAGTTTCGATGTCTTAAATTAAACCATTAGACCCTGTTTTAGGTGTAGAAAATGATGAATGAGATGGGCCTACAAGCCCCTTCCCCGCCCAAGTCACGCTCACAATTTTAGACCTGGCGTGAGCAGGATGAAGTTGCAGATAGCAGCGCAACTAACAATTGGGCTGCAATCTGCATCTGAAGTACGCCTAATTTAGGTGTTTTTTCAGTATAGTAAATTACCCCCATAGTATCAAGTCTTATATACCACAAAATGGTACAAAAAAAAAGTAAAGCCTGTCCTGAAAAAGGAAAGTCATCAGACATCTACATTGGCAAAAAAGTAAAAATGTTATGGATGTTAATATGTAAAAACAGTAAATTTTTTATAAAAAGTGATTTTATTGAAGGGGTAGTCTCACCAACAAAGGGCATTTATCATGTAGAAAAAGTTGATACAAGCCACTAACTAATGTATTGTGATTGTCTGTATTGCTTCCTTTGCTGGCTTGTTCCATTTTTCCATCACTTTATGCTCATCTTACTTCCATGGTTACGACTACACTGCATTCCAGCAGTGGTGGTGATGCTTGCGCACTATAGAAAAAAAGCTCTCTGGTGTCCAGGACCATAGGAGAGCACATAGCCTGACGCTTTTTCCTATAGTGTGCGAGCACGGCCACTGATGCTGGATTGCAGGGTGGCCGTAACCATGGAAATGAGAAATACTGTGATGGAAAAATTAGTCTAGCCAGCAAAGAAAACAATATGGATAATAACAATACATTAGTAAGTGCCTTGTATTAACTGCATCTACATGATAAATGCCATTTGCTGAAGTGAGAAAAACGCTTTAAGCAAAAGTAGTAAAACATTAAAAAAATATATAAATCTGGTATCGCCATAATTGTAATAACCCGCAGAATAAAGTTATCATATATACCACATGGTGAGCCCCTTAAAAAACACTGACAGAATTAAAATTTTTGCCTACCTCACTTCCAAAAAAAAAAAGATAAAAAGCAATCAGAAAGACAAATGTACCCCAAAATTGTAGCAATAAAAACTATAGTTGTTTCCACAAAAAATGCTCAGTCAAAAAAAAAACATTTCAGCAAATTCCATGTTAGAAAATCCAAATGCTGCTGCTCCCTTTTAGTCCTTTTGTATCCCCAAACTGCAGTTTATTATCCCAAACAGGGTACTTCTGTACTCAAGAGAAAATGAGTAGCAGGCTATAGGGTGACTTTCTCCTGTTATCTCTTGTGGAAAAGAAAGTTTGGTCCTAAAGCACCCTTTTTTGTTAGAAAAAAAAATGTAATCTTTCATTTTCACAGACAATTGTTATAAATTCTATGAAACACCTGTTGGGTCAAAGTGCTTATTACACCCCTTACAAATTCCTACAATGGTGTACTTTCTAAAATGCAGTTGCTTTTTTTTTTTGCTTTCCACTGTAGAGGTACCTCATGGTCTCTTCAAATGCAACAAGGCACCCAAAGACTATTCCAACGAAAGCTGCCCTACAAAAACCATATGGCGCTCCTTGCCTTCTCAGCGCTGCCGTGTGCCAATACAGAGGTTTAGAACCACATATGGGGTGTTTATGCAAACTGCAGAATCATGGCAATAAATATTACTATATATATATATTTTTTTTTTTTTTTGCTGTTAACCCTTGATGTTTTACAAGTGTTTTAAAATTCACAAAATTTGGCTTGGTTAGGAGGTGGGTAAATGACCTTATCTGGAAGTGGTTAATGAAGAGTCAATTAAAAAAACATTGCAAAAATTATTTTGGCAGCCCAACAAATAAGAGTTAGGACCATTAAACCACTGTGTGGAATAAATTGCTAAACTGTGTCTGGTGATTAAGGTTGTTTCATGCTCTGTCAATAAGGGCTTAAGGGCATTTCTTGCTATGTTGTTGCTAGGATCTATATAGGTGCTACCAATATAAACTGCCTATGTACTGTAAATCTACTCTGTGCAGTATATAGGCTTATCTTTAAAGTAATTGCTTTATTTACTGTACCTGACTTCATAGAGATAGAGGCGTAGGCCCTGATTAGAGATGAGCAAATTTCATGTTATGGAATTCGTTCTAGCTTCGTTTGGTGGTAAAAGCAGAATTGCGTTATGGATTCCGTTACCATGGACCTCTAAAGGTATTCCATTATGCATTCAGTCATAGAATTGCGTTATGGTCCGTGGTAACGCAATCCATAATGCAATTCTGCTTTTGCCACCAAACAAAGCGTGAATAAATTTCAAAATATGAAATTCTCTCATCTCTAGCCCTGATTTATCATATTTTCACTCCAGAATTCTGCCTTCAAAAAGTCACACACTGGGGCATTTGTGATTTTTGGGCTCACTAGCACAAACATGTTTGTACTTTTTGCATTTTTACACCATTTACTCTAGTTTTGAAATATGGGTTGAAAAGTGGGTGGGATTATCTATGTTAATGAGTTTCAATCCAGAGTTATCATTGAGACTTTTTAAAAAGCTGCAGTCTCACTCCAGTAGGAGGGTGGAGCAGGTCAACTGGAGGAGCTTTTCTAGACAAAAGTGTTAGGTTTAAAGGGCTTCTGTCAGCCCACTAAACCGTTTTTTTTTTTTGGGGTTAATATTAATCCCTACACTGCAAGCTCCCTGTACATATGCTAAATATTCATTTTTGTTCAGTAGATTTTGTTAAAAATCTAGTTTTATAATATGTAAATTACCTTGCTACCAGCAAGTAGGGCGGCTACTTGCTGGTAGCAGCCGCATCCTCCTCTCATCATGACGCCCCCTCCGCTGTTTGATTGACAGGGCCAGGGAACGGGATCGTTCTCTGCTGGCCCTGTTTGAATTTAAAATATCGCGCCTGCGCCATACCTGTCTTTAATCGGCGCAGGTGCCGGGTGTAGATGTGACGTCATCAGCGCAGGCGCATTGAGGATGGAACGGCCAACAGAGCTGGTAGCAAGGTAATTTACATATTATAAAACTTGATTTTTAACAAACTCTACTGAACAAAAATGAATATTTAGCATATGTACAGGGAGCTTGCAGTGTAGGGATTAATATTAACCCAAAAAAATTAAATGGTTTAGTGGGCTGACAGAAGCCCTTTAAGGATAAGACAAATTTATTAAACAACATGTGACATTTGATAAAAATGGCATAAAATACGCCAACGCCTATGTTCCCGATAACACATAAGTAGTATACATGTATGTATGTATGTACGGGTATGTATGTAGATGGCTGCTCTGTAATAGACATTGGTTACTCAAACACCAGTCCTGCAGTATTCCTCCCTGAAAGTGATTTGCCTTTCAGAGATTTAACTAGATCCTGATAATCATGTCAATATGGCTGAGAAGATACTTAATTTGGTCTTCAGGAAGACAGCTATATACTGTGCTCCTAAAGCCCATTTTCTCCATTTTAGTGATGCAGCTATGTCATGCGTTGTTGTTTTGGTTTTTGCTACAAAAATACTGCATCCAAAAACATGATTATGTGTGAACTGTACCTTAAAAGCTAAATATGTTCTTTAAAGGGAACCTGTCACCTCCAAAAGTGATATAAAACTGCCAGCATTACCTTATAGCAGCCCTTAGTCTGTTATTGATCATGTATGTGAGCCAAAAATTCGTCAATCCATACTTGTGAAATTTTTATCTCCCCGAACAATCTGTTTGCTTGAGCTTTAAATCAAGGGGGCAGCAGCCTCCTTGCTTCAAGTATAGAAATGCCTGCCTCTTACCCGTCCCCTCCTCACTATGATTTACATATTTACCATTCCTTAGGATCTTGCCAGTCTGGCGCCTGCGCGGTGACTGTACAATCCCATCTCGGGCTCCCACAGTCAGCCGGGCATAATTTTGTAAATGCGCATGCGCCGGCCAGCTCGCGCTGTGAATATAACTCGCCGGCTGATTATTTCCGTTGCAAGCTCGCCAAATCGGGCCGGCCGGCACATGCGCAGTTACAAAATTATGCCCGGCTGACTGCGGCAGCCCGAGACGGGATCGTGCAGTCACAAGCGGCGCACCGCGCAGGCGCCAGACTGGTACAATCCCAAGGAATGGTAAATATGTAAATCATAGTCAGGAGGGGATGGGTAAGAGGTGGGCATTGCTTGACTTGAAGAAAGGAGGCCGCTGCCCCCTTGACTTCAATCTCACTGCAAACAGAGCGCTCAGGGAGTAGTATGGATTGACGGATTTCTGGCTCACACACATGATCAATAACAGACTGGGGGCTGCTATAAGGTAATGCTGGCAGTTTTATATCACTTTTGGAGGTGACAGATTCCCTTTAAAGGAGTTGTCTCACTTCAGCAAATTGCATTTATTATGTAGAGAAATGTAATGCAAGCCAGTTTTTAATGTATTGCTATTATCCATATTGCTTCCTTTGCTGGCTGGATTAATTTTTCCATCTATACACTGCTCGTTTCCATGGTTACGACAACCCTGTAATCCATCAACTGTGGTTGTGCTTGCACACTATAAATTAATTTACCAGCTCCCACGGTCCCTGCTATCAGAGAGGCCAGCACTTGTCCTTTAGTGTGCGTGCACGGCCACTGATGCTGGATGGCAGGATAGTCATAACTAGAGATGAGCGAATCGAAGCTGACGAAGTGTAATTCGTTTAAAATTTCAGGAAAAATTTCATTCGCAAAGAATGTGAATTTCCTTGCGCTTTGTGGTGGCTACACGTGTGAGGACTGAGGACATGGGGCCAGGAACTCTGGGAAGGCGGGATCACTCCGATTGACATGTCTGCATGCAGCCAATCAGCAGCCAGCCAGCCCTGTGATGTCACAGCCCTATAAATACGGCAGCCATCTTAGAGCCAGACTCTTTCCAGCGTTCAGAGTGCAGGGACAGACGTGTGAAGGCGTTAGGGACAGCTATTGGAAAAACCTGATTGTGGAAAAAAATAGAAAGAAAAAATTATTTATCAGTGCAGGGAAAGGATAAGGAGGAATCATTTCACAGCATCTTAGTGCAGAGAGAGACATCAGAAGGCGCTAGGAACAGTGCTAGGAAAGCAATTTACAAGTGCAGGGAAAGATTATTTGGGGATCCAAATAGCCATTAGACAGCTCTGTCATTCCAGCTATTTGCTATTGGGCTGCAATAAGCCTTTAGTGGCTTATATTTTAGTATCTTTAGTATCTTATATCAGTACTACAAGAAAAACAATTTTGCATTTCACTTCTGCAGTTATTTCTGGTAAAAGTGTATAGGGGCGTATTTTGTTAAAAAAGCAAAAAAATATACGCATTTCGCTTCTGCAGTTTTTTCCGGTCAAAGAGTCCCAGGACTATCCTTCAGTTTGTGCTGCACCCAGTCTATCCTTGACCAGCACAGACTCTGTTTGTTAAAATCTCCAGCACAGCAAGACACACCCCACCCCCTATCTTCAGCTGGCTGGGTTCTTCAAAGGCCCAGCTCCACCAAAAACCTGGGCTGGCCGTGGGGAACAGGCACCCACCCTGCTCTTTACCTGTTCCCAGTAAGGACCGGCCCAGACACGCTGCGCCAGCAGCATTCGCCGTTGTAACCGCAATGATCCGGTTCTTATTCCACCGAGGCTAGGACCTCTGGTGGCGCGTATCGTCCGTCCATTATTATCCCGGGGACTCCTACAGGGAGTATTAAAGAAAAAAAAAAGATAAATATATACTCACTGCACGGTTGCAGTTAATTCTGGTGAAAGCTTATAGGGGCGTATTTCAGTACAACAAGAAAAATATATTCTCAGTGCATTTCTGTAGTTAATTCTGGTGAAAGCGTATAGTGGCCTATTTCAGTACAACAAGAAAAAGATATTCTCAGTTCACTTCTGCAGTTAATTGGGGTGAAAGCATTTAGTGGCCTATTTCAGTACAAAAAGAGAAAATATATTTGTCGCTTTTAACCTCCATTCACACATCCATATGTGTTTTGCGGATCCACGGATCAACGGATCCGCAAAACACGGACACCGGCAATGTGCGTTCCGTTCACATCGCCGGCACTATAATAGAATATGCCTAGTCTTGTCTGCAATTATGGACAAGAATAGGACATGTTCTATTTTTTTCAATTGCAGATTTCCGGATCCGGGCAGCACATCATGCGGCCCCATAGAAATAATAGGGTCCGCAATTCCATTCCGCAAAATGCGGAACAGAATTGTAGACAGTTGAATGGACCCTTAGGGGTGTTATAATTTTTGTTTAATTTGTTTAGTTCAGCTACAAGTATGCAATAGTGAAGAAACTACTCACCGGCAGCAGCAGGTAGACCTGGAGCAGGACTTAAACCAGCAGGTGGTGACATACTTGGACAGAACCCTGCCACCCCATATTGATACATTGGACTACTGGGTAACCAAACTGGATTTGTAACCACAATTAGCAGAGTTTGCCTTGGAAAAGCTGTCCTGAACAGCCAGTAGTGTGGCATCAGAGAGGGTGTTTAGTGTGCCTGGGGCCATAGTTACCCCAAGGAGAACTCGCCTGTCCACCCAAAATGTGGAAAGACTGATCTTTGTTAAGATGAATCAGGCGTGGATCAGCCAGAATTTCCACCCACCAATTCCTGAGGCATCAGACTAGATCATCCATGGTGCCACACCAACACTTTGATAAAAGAGACCGGATTCTTCTGACCAGCTGCCTCAGCTACTACTCTGATGCTGCAAGTTGCAACCCACCTGATGCCAAACATCTGTGGCCACGTGCTCCTTCTTTCACCCACCTTCATCAGCGGGTACTGGTATTGCCACCTATCGCCCCACTCTGTAATCGGTTCACTTTGTGGTTTCCTGATGCAGCTGCTGCTGCCATCTCCAAACTATGTCACCTAGCCACTCTGTGGTCTCCGGATTTTGCTGCTGCCATCTCCACACTATGTCACCTTGCCACTCTGTGGTATCCTCCTGATGCTGCTGCTCTTGCCGCTACCTTCACACTCTGTCATTGGGCCACTCTGTGGTCTCCTCATGCTGCTTCCACCTTTCTCACTTCATGAATGGGCCACTATTTTGCCTTTCGGCCTGCTTGACATCATCATTTATTTCACCTTTCTTCTGATCTGTCAGAAGGAAGTTAAAATGAGATGAACAATAGATCCTGTCTGTGCAACAGCTATAAGGCCTGTATGGTCCCTTCAGAATTGGCTTATGATTTGTTAGCCAAAAGCAGGAGTGGGTACAAAACACAGAAGACATGCAAATCTTCCATTCACGTGTCATCTCTGTTTTAGATCCATTCCTGTTTTGGCATTAGCAATACTTTGGGATTATTGAGCAAATGCTGACTGAGTGAAGGACTATGCGCCACAGACACGATCCATTTTTTGTAGGTTATTGTTCTGACGGCTCAGAGGAAAGGCAAATTAATCAGTGACGTCAACACAAACTTACTGCTGACACCTCTCCACTCTGTCAGGGGGGCTCTACTTGTATAAGCGTTTAATAGAACAGGTTCTGTAGACATCTATGTGGAATCAGTTGACAACGGTGTAAAAGGAGTGTGTTTCTTCTTGACTTTAACATCGACCTGTAAGGCTGAGTTGATACTTGAGTTATTTGGTCAGTTTTGGCCCATGACTGCCCAAATAAGTGAAGTGTGCAGTGATTCTAAGAGCGACGACTGTCATCTGCATGTCATACTGACTCACAGTATTATTTCACTACCACAGCAGACTTCCTATGTGTGTTACTACAAGGCACAGTGTTCTACACCACTAAAAGGCTCTCTGCAGCACGGAAATAGCAGTTTTTTAAAGTAATTTGCGTAAAATGAATCAAGCTAGCAAAGAAGCAGATGTGTTGCGACGTCACATATGTTGTCATGACACTGAGAACATCAGGTCCTGCTACATCCAGTGAATAGCAAGGGTTTGAGGAGTGAGTGTCTCCGCGGGACCCAGAGGTGAGTATTTTTTTAGACGAGTGAGTGTCTCTGCATGTTCAAGTGGACAAGGTATGTCATAGTTTTTTATTTTATTTTTATCTCAGGACTAGCAAGGATGTAGGGAAGGTGGGGGCAGTATATGTGACATGTGACTTTGGGACACTATAGGGATGCAAAATAAATATACTAAGGGAAAAGCTGGGGTTGATGGTTTAACATAAAAACCCAATGAAAATCTGGTTTTTAATGCCCATTTTTAACATCCACTAAAAATAGATACAAAACGGCCTTTAACCACTTCTACCTCGTGCCACTTTTCACCTTTCTAACCTGGTAATTTTTTGGAAATGTGACATGTCACTTTATGTGGTAATAATTTTGGAATGCTTTTACTGATCCAAGACATTCTGAGAATGTTTTCGCATGACACTTTGTACTTCATGACAGTGGTAAATTTGAGTCAATATATTAGATTTTTATAAAAATCAAAATTTTATCAAAAATTGGGAAAAATACCTCATGAAATGTGTAGAATTTTAAATTTTTTAAATAAAATTCCAAAACCCACTTTTTAAAGAACCAATTCAGTTATGAAATCACTTTGCTTAAATAATAGAAACCACCCATAAATGACCCTATTTTACAAACTACACCCCTCAAGTTATTCAAATATGATTTTACATACTTTGTTAACCTTTTATGTGTTCCACAAGAATTAAAGGAAAATAGAGGAGAAATTTCAAAATTTCACTTCTTTTTTCAGATTTTCCATTTTAATCAATTTTTCCAGTAAGGCAGCAAGGGTTAATAGCAAAACAAAACTCATAATTTATTACCTGATTCTGCAGCTCCTGTTTCACATTTGAAGACCCTCTGATGCACCCCTACAGTAGAAACTTCCAAAAAGTCACCCCATTTTGGATAAGATGACCGTTTTATTGGTACTATTTAGGGGTATGTCTGATTCTTGATCACTCGATATTACGCTTTTTGTGAGGCAAGGTAACCAAAAAATGACTGTTTAGGCACCATTTATATTTTTTGTTTTTTACAGTGTTCATCTGAGGGGATAGGTCTTGTGATATTTTTATAAAGCCGCTCGTTATTGACGTGATGATATCTAATGTCTATTTTTATAAAAAAAATTGTATTAAAACAAATACGATTTAATATTTTTTCACTTTATATTTTTGTCCCAGTACAGGGACTTCAACATATTAGGGTCTGATCCCTGTTTCAATGTAGTACAACACATGCTGTATTGTACTACATTGAAACTGCCAGTTTCACACTAATAGTGTAAATGTGAGACCCAGTCTGGGGGCTGGATCTCACAGGCTTCCATACATGGCAGACCCCAAGGCTTTTGCGAGGCTTGGGGTTGCCGTGGCAGCCATCATTCCCCTGTCACCACAGAACAGGTGCTAATGGAGAGGTAGAGGGAGCCCCCCCCCCTCTCTGCAATCCTCTAATTTGCCGTGGTCAATGTTGATCACAGCATATAAGGGGTTAATCCGTCAGCTTCAGCATTTACAGCAATGCTGGCAGATACAGCAGAGGTCTGGTATTGGACCCCTGTATTGATCGGGCGCACACAGCTCCTGTGCACGCCCGATCATCATGACATACTGCCATGTCAATTTGCGGAAAGTCATATACCGCTATGATGAAGTAGTATGTCATATGTCAGGAAAGGATTAAAAATGGCCAGTCAGAAAATGGATGAGCAAATGGTTGAAAAAAGGCCATGAAAAACTGAGTCTGTCTGTTTTTAACAGAAGTTTTTTTTTCCACTGAATTTCTGTACTTCAAGGTGTAAAGATGTTTTGCAGTTGTGCTAGTTTTTTGTGCAATTTTGATTAAAAAAACTTTTATAAATATATCCAAAACCTTTTCTATTAAACAGTATCATTCTTTTTTCCATTATAATCCCTTCAGTAGGCAGTAGAGGTCTGGGTGGCTTTTCAGAAGTGTCAGACTGGACTGATTAGGGACCACCAGTAAAAAATATGGGGGACCCACCGTGCAGATACATTCAAATATTACCTTCTCACGCAGCAGCAAGATGCTACCAGATGATTGAATATGGGGTCCCTGCAGCAACTCTGAGAAGGTAGGCCCTGGTATCACGATCGGCGTGACTATCACATACGTGACACAGAGGGAGGGAAAGAGGAAGGCCCTGCCCAAGTGAGAGGGAAGGTGGTGACCCCTGACTCACCTTGCGGCTGGCACCTGGCTGCCCTGACGTCCCTAGACGGGTTCCTCACCCGTACGCCGATCACGTGCCTAAAACCCTGGCTTTCCCTAAGATGAGCCCTAGATAGTGAACAGGGCGGTGGGAACACTAGTCCGCACCACTAGCTCTAAAGGAAAACACCAAGGGGAGGACAGACAATACAGACTCAACATATAATCTTAGGTGGGCGACAACAGGAGACAACAAAAAGCCCAACAGGGATCCGGAGGGTAGCACTCTGGAACAACAACCAGGATTCACAGCTCCAGTGGGTCAGTATAGAAGTCCAGGCAGGAAGCTCTATAACTGGCAACTAGAGAAGTGTGAGAGGAGAATATAAGGAGGTTGGGAGTGGCAGACAAGAAACAGCTGAGGAGGAGAAGCTACGGATCCCTGAGTGAGACAAAAAGGATTGCAAGGCAAACACAGAAAACAATCACTAAGAAACAACGTGATCTTTAGACATAGAGCGCGCAGCCACCCGCTGCGACTTCCTGACCCCGGGTATAACGGAGTCAGACGTGGCTCTTGACACCCTCGTGACAGTACCCCCCCTTTCACGAGGGGCCTCCGGACACTCAGGACCAGGTCTCTCAGGATGAGAGGCATGGAAATCCTGAATTAACCTGTTGGCGTTTACCTCTGACGCTGGAACCCACATTCTTTCCTCGGGACCGTAACCCCTCCAATGCACCAGATACTGAAGAGAGCGGCGGACCCGACGAGAATCAACAATTCTGGATATTTGAAACTCCAGATTACCATCCACAATAACAGGAGGAGGTGGCAGCGCTGATGGTTCTAGAGGTGGAACATACTTCTTGAGTAACGACTTATGGAAGACTTTATGGATCTTAAAAGTCTGAGGTAGCTCCAGGCGAAAAGCCACAGGGTTAATGACGGCTACTATTTTATAAGGACCAATGAACCTAGGGCCCAGTTTCCAAGAGGGAACCTTCAACTTAATATTCCTAGTAGACAACCACACATAGTCATTCACTCCTAGGTCCGGACCTGGCGACCGTTTCTTATCGGCCATGCATTTATATTTACCACTCATATTTTTCAAGTTAGCTTGCACCTTCTGCCATACCGATGAAAGAGATGAAGAAAACCGTTCCTCTTCGGGAACCCCAGAAGACCCCCCCTCTTTGAAAGTACAAAATTGGGGATGAAAACCGTATGCACCAAGAAATGGTGACTTGCCAGTGGATTCCTGACAGCGATTATTTATGGCAAACTCGGCTAACGGTAAATATGATGACCACACCTCTTGGTTTTCAGACACAAAACACCTTAAATATGTTTCTAGGTTTTGGTTGGTACGCTCAGTCTGTCCATTCGACTGAGGATGGAAAGCTGAGGAAAAGGACAAGTGTACCCCCAGACGGGAACAAAAAGCTTTCCAAAACTTATAAATAAACTGGGTTCCCTGATCCGAAACCACATCGGAAGGGACCCCGTGAAGCTTCACGATTTCACTGATAAACACCTGAGCAAGAGTCTTAGCATTAGGAAGTGCGGGTAGCGCTATAAAGTGTACCATTTTGCTAAACCTATCTACTACTACCAAGATAACTGTTTTACCCGCAGACAACGGTAAGTCAGTGATGAAATCCATTGACAGATGTGTCCATGGCATATTGGGGATGAAAAGTGGCAATAAAAACCCTGCTGGACGTGTATGAGAGACTTTCGCGCGTGCACAAGTAGAACAAGTAGACACGAAATCCATTACATCCTGACGCAACCTTGGCCACCAAAAACGACGAGACAATAGCTCCAAGGTTGCTTTACTACCCGGGTGCCCAGCAAGTGCCGAATTATGATGTTCCTTTAATAATTCAAGACGCAGGTTTAACGGTACAAACAATTTCTCTGAGGGGCAAGAGGCCTTGAAGCTGTTTTGCCAAAGCAGCAATAGGATCCATATTGGATTCTAAGTAGAGAGAAAAAAGAATAATTTCCCCCCCCCCCCAAAAAAAAATAAGGGCCAGTTATAATATCACGATCGGCGTGACTATCACATACGTGACACAGAGGGAGGGAAAGAGGAAGGCCCTGCCCAAGTGAGAGGGAAGGTGGTGACCCCTGACTCACCTTGCGGCTGGCACCTGGCTGCCCTGACGTCCCTAGACGGGTTCCTCACCCGTACGCCGATCACGTGCCTAAAACCCTGGCTTTCCCTAAGATGAGCCCTAGATAGTGAACAGGGCGGTGGGAACACTAGTCCGCACCACTAGCTTTAAAGGAAAACACCAAGGGGAGGACAGACAATACAGACTCAACATATAATCCCAGGTGGGCGACAACAGGAGACAACAAAAAGCCCAACAGGGATCCGGAGGGTAGCACTCTGGAACAACAACCAGGATTCACAGCTCCAGTGGGTCAGTATAGAAGTCCAGGCAGGAAGCTCTATAACTGGCAACTAGAGAAGTGTGAGAGGAGAATATAAGGAGGTTGGGAGTGGCAGACAAGAAACAGCTGAGGAGGAGAAGCTACGGATCCCTGAGTGAGACAAAAAGGATTGCAAGGCAAACACAGAAAACAATCACTAAGAAACAACGTGATCTTTAGACATAGAGCGCGCAGCCACCTGCTGCGACTTCCTGACCCCGGGTATAACGGAGTCAGACGTGGCTCTTGACACCCTCGTGACACCTGGGGAGAAGAGGACACTGGTAGCTTTCCTCTGTACCTAGAAGTCATCTCAGCTCTGATCCTGTCTATAATAATAAACTGGGGAGTTTCTCTAATATGCTATCACATTATTATATGAACATAGGCCAGTTGAGGTGCTGTACATTGAATATATGTATGTAGTGCAGTAAGTCCACTGTGTTATGTGCCAGGGGGTGGGAGATTAGAGGTCCACCTTGCTCAGGGGCCCACCAGAGGATTCACCTTTACCCCTTCGAGCCTGCTTTTCAGTGCATGTGATGAGTCTCTTATCAGTGACTTTTGTACTACTTGCTAATGACCGCTGACCAGGAGTCATGCATTAAACATCAACAAAAGGTGTCATCTTGTGTCATCGTTAGTTAAAACGAGTGCAAATACTGCAAGCTGGATAAGCTACAATATGTTACAAGGTTTAAGGCTACTTACTCTTGATTGCCCTCAGGCCTAAAGTTGCCAACACCTGATATTATCTATGCATCCAGGTAACAATCAATTCGAAGGAACAGTAGATGTTATCAGCATTCAGTAGCTAGATATTTAGGGCTTGTATGTGAAGTCGAGCAGAAGGCAAGATATGTGAGTCACAATGAAGTCATGAACATGGTCCAGAGGAAAACAGGAAAACAGTGAACTTCACTTAAGAAATACTGTCCACTTGTGATGCAAGAACCATCTCACTGGTGCAGAATTTAGGTTACTTTTTCTTTTACATTTTATTTTTATTAAAGGAGTTTTAAACAATAATAAGACCACAATAACAGTGTTTAGGGCATCAAATGATCAATTTAGCTTGTGGCAATCATATTTGTAGGTATATAAGTTAGGTCGAGATTTTGCAAGCATTTAAAAAAATTTGCACTGCAGACATGTTATTGAATAATAAAATGAACCTGGGTGGAGGCAGAAAGCAATCTCAACTGCCTCAGTTCAACTAACAAAATGCAAAGTGAATATTTGGTGTGACCACCCTTTGCCTTCAAAAAAGCATCAATTCTTCTAGGTACACTTGCAAACAGTTTTTGAAGCAACTCGGCAGGGAGGTTCTTCCAAACATGTTGGAGAAGTAGCCACCAAGTTTCTCTGGATGTAGGCTTGTTCAGATCCTTCTCTTTGTGTAATCCTTGACAGACTGGATGATGTTGAGATCAATGCTCTGTGGGGCACCCCACCCACCCCGCTATCTGTGGGCACCACCCTGAACTGGACCTTAAGTCAGTTATCTGGATTACTGGCATAATTTTTACCACATTTTCAGACTTGTAGTGCTGCTTATCTTCTATTGCATCTGTGGGAGCCATATTATCACTTCCAGGACACCTTGTTCTTCTTTATGCTGAAGACAGTTCTTAATAACATAGATTGTATGTTCAGAGTTGTTGTCCTACTGGAGAATACATTTAGAGCAAATCAGACACCTCCCTGATGGTATTATATGATGGATAATTATCTACCTGCATTTCTCAGCATTGAAGACACCATTAATCCTGGCCATGTTGAGGACTATAGACACAGTGGAAACTTATATCATGCTTACTTCTTCTCCCAATATTCTCCTAGCTGCAGGCTTCTAGTGGACTATACCACTCTAATATAGAATATGGCACAATTTCCTTTTGTCATGAACTTTTTCTTATGAACTTATATATTACATATTATACAATATATCAGTAAAAAATATATTTTGACTTTACTTTTTTATATATTGGCAATTGGCGACTAACATTTAGAAGTTGTAGATGAGGTATTTTTGGATTTATTTTTTTTTTATTTTTTTACTGTAACACCCAAACATCATAAATAATATAGAAATACTACATTAACTATAGATAAAGTTATGATAAGTACATTGAAAGGCTGTAGGTCAGATAAGTAAGGACAAGCTTTACCTACACTTCTAGAGAAGAAGAAAAAAGGTTTAGAAACAGTGTTAAATGGGGGGTCACATGAACCTCCCAAAGTCAATGAAAAAAATAGTGCTTTTTGCACTCTTGGCTCCGCTTATACTTATTTCTTAAGATCAGAGTGCACTGATAATTCATGGAGACAGGGCTTAGAGATAGTTCCGCAACAGTAATTACAGGCAGATAGGTAGTGTCATGCGTCATTTCTAAGTATATTGTATAATGTGAATAATAGATCCATTTTCACCCCGGCAGCCCCCCTGACATGAGCATTTGAGCAGTTCATGCTCCAATGCTCTCCTTTGCCCTGCACTAAATTGCTCAGGGCAAAGGCATTTTTAGGAGTTCCGGTGACGTACCGGGGCTCTCCATGTGGCTGTCAGGAATGCCGGTGATGTCACCGGCACTGATGGGCGGGATTTAGCTCTGCCCTAGCCAGTAAAACGGCTAGGGCAGAGCTAAAGTCCGCCCCTCAGAGCCGGTGACATCACCGAACACACTGCTGGGCGGAAGTTTACGCCCGGCAGTGTGTTATTGAAAACAAAAGAGCCCTGCCCTGTGCGATTTAGCGCAGGGCAAGGGAGCGCATCGGAGCATGAGATGCTCCGATGCTAGGCTCAGGGGGGCTGTCTGGGTGAAAATAAGGGTATGTCCGGGTTCAGCTCTGAACCTGGGCAACCCCTTTAAGTAATTAATATAAAAATACCCCATGTAACAATTGAGACACAGAGACACAAATGTGTTAAAAATGCAAACTCAGTTATACATTTCATCTATCAGGAGTAACTTTTTTAGTTATCATGATCAGTAAATATTATAATATATTTCCAGTGTCTGGGATAATTTACTTATTACATAGAAACAGTATTATATTCAAACAATTCAAGGAATCTCACTCAGGGAATACATCATCAATAAGGGAGTTTTGTGATAGCTAGAATCTCAAACTGGCCATACACAGTAGACGATAGTTGGCCGAAGGCAACAATTTCAGCAGGTCTGACTATCTAATGTGCATGGTGGCCAACTGACTTTCTCCCAACAGCAAGTGTAGGGAGAGTTCAGGATTTTGCATGGGAAGTAAGCATCTGCCAGAGGAGTCTGACAAAGGCTTCCTCCTCTTCATCCCACTGAGAACACATGCTTGCTCCACTGAGCCAAACAGGCATGTGTATGAGGGGATTAGGATTGATAGCTAGATGACCAGCATAAAAGTCATCAAGGGATCGTGGCCTTTCATGTTCAGGGTTTATTGATACCTTTTAGAATCTAATGGTAAAGTTCTGCATGTTAGTGTAAACACCACTATATTCACATTCTTTATTGCTTCTGTATCTCCCATAGACTTGCATAGAGACCAAATCACATACATGTTCTTCCATCACTTCATACATCTCCCCTGAACTGAGGTGACCCATAGGCAGAAAACCTTTGAATATAGTTTCCACCATACTAGTAATCTTTAGAGATTTTAAAGGCCCACCAAACATTGATCCCCAATCTGACCCATTGATAGCTGGCCTAAGCTATGTGTAGGTTTTTTTTATTTATTTTTTATGACCCCATTGGAATGGGGTTTCTTGAACATACTAGGTGAAATAATTCAGAGAGCTCACTATAAAATCATAAAATGCTAATATTGTCATTGCACAAGACATACTCTAAATAGATATTTGTCAAAGAAACCTTTAGAAATAGACCCTACTTAAGTTGCTCAAAAGTCAGCTCCAAATGGGGTAGTCTTATGCTAGATCTTATGACTACCTACAGGTGAAGAAAATTCTCGGGCTACATATCTTAGCTTCAATAAAAGCGACTAGATGATGGAGCTAAAAGAAAATCCATGGATTTCCATGAAGAAATTCAGTGCTTTTCGTCTCACAAGTGGTAAGAGTGATTCACTGCAGCAAAGTTGCAACGTTTTATAGATTATGATTTCCACATAAAAATAAGATGTTTCACCAGGCAAGATCCAAGCAGTTTTGGTGGTCCATGAGACAAAGTGCTTTTGGTGGGCAAAATGGCTGGAAAGAGACTCTGCTGAGGTGGCTTTTAATTGGACAATGGAATTTGATGGGTATTCCTTAGTTCTATGTAGTTTTCATTACAATTTAGTGCTAGCACTACAGACTTTTGAAAGGACCCCAAAAACTGTTTTGCATTGCCACCACTTTTTTTTTTTTATCTTCTCTAACTACTGGCAATGTTCCAGGTATCATGCTACAAAATGAAGCGGCTGAAGTTGTTGTAATTGTATTCCTGGTGTGAAAGTAACTAGTTTAAGAGTTATCAACTTGAGGAGACTGCTAAGCTCTGATGACTTGGTTTCACATGTTGATGTACTTCTACAATGCATTATTCTTACTGTGTTCCCAAGACATTTATTATGTTGCCTTAACAACAGAAGTGCTAAGAAAAAGACAGATAATTGAATACAGAGATAAAGTGTGAAAGAGTGAGAAAAGATGGGGAAAATGGGGTGAGGGGTAGAGTGCAAAAGAGTCCTTGAGAAGTTCTCTCAATAATAGAAACTGAATTTTGTGGCGGAGCCTCACTGAAAACAATATTGTAACTTGATTCAAACCACTTTTTATGACCCTATAAATTCCTCAGGTTTGGAAATCTTCCAAGTTGGCTCCTTCCCCCAATTTACAGTGCCAGAGCTGATTTATATGACTGTACAAGCATCGTATGATGATCTTAGATAGATATACACAGACTGTTCTTTCATACTGGAATCCCAGAGACTATTTTGTTTTACATTTCCCAAACATTTTATTTTTTCAATGAGAGAATCTTGAACACCAAAGACTAGGATTGCATTACTTTACAAACTGTACATTGTTTAATGACCTTTAATAATACCCTAATAGCTACTACTCATACATTTTAATTATAATTAACCACTACTTTAAGTATTGAATATGTTGGATATTGAAATACATATGAATAAAAGAAAGGTTAAAAAACAGCTGTGTTATAAAGCCGCCCCATTTGCCAACAGCTGGAGTTCATGCACAGCTTTGATCATAGATTTAGAATAAAGCTATAATGGGAAGCAAATAGACAACTAAATAAAATACAGCGCTAATGAAAGCTAACTAATTCTATGATACTTTTACAAATAAAATACTAATTGCATTTGACAGACTGCAAGATTTGATTTATGCTTCATAAGTTTTCATTTTGGACACTTTTTTAAAATAATACATTAAGTTTAAATACTGGGATTTATTTAGGTCATGTTACATCATGGAATGCTGTGGAATTCTCAAGACTGTAGATTTTTTTTGTTTTCTATTAGTTTTTGTGGGATTGTTCAGGATGAAAATAATAGGATTTGTGTATGAGACTTTCAAATTTAAAGTCCACCACCATTAGCATATTATGATAATGTTGTGAAATGTGTAGGGATTAAAACTGTGATTTCCTGGTATTGGATTGGACAATGAAACCATTACCCAGACTACTATTTTGGTGGCTTCACACACATTATTTTGGGGAAAAAGCACTTTTGGAAAAATACTACTGCAGTTTCTGATGCAGTTTTTGAGCTAAAGCCAGATGTGGATTCCAAGGGAATAGAAAAATGAATCCATTTATGGATTCTGATAAAACCAATAAAAAAAACTACATGAAAAGCTGCAGTGGTCTTTCCAAAAATGCTGTGTGTGAAACTACCTAGATTCTATTCACACACTGCAGGGCCATACAATTGGTTGTACAAGTCTGGAATAAAACATATCTTATGTTACTGTATCTGTAGATGTGTTTTTGGCAAATGTATAAAAAATGTTTTAGTGTATGTCTAAATGGGGCTTGATTGAATCCATGCACATTCCACAGAAGCAATCCCATTCAAATGGATGAAATGGATGTCTCAGTCACAGAATTTTCTGTATTAAATCTGTCACAGTGAACATACCCATATGAGTAACAGAGTTTAATGACTCTGGTTGTTCCCAAGACTGCAGAGCTGGACCTATGGAAGTCATCCCTTTCCCTGTTACTACTTGTATCTCATGGTACTCAGATATCCCTAGGACTTACAGTAGAGCCAAACTGGATAACAATCGGATGGTCATAAGAATAGTATTAATAAGCACATATAAACACTGGCAAAGAACAAGTATCTTAACGCATGGACATATTACAGAAATGAAATAACGACAAATGGATGATGGACAGATGGTGATGGTATAAAGCTTGAAAGCAGATGAATAAAGACACTAAATTAATCTGACCCTGATCAGCAATATAAACTAAACAAGACAGCCAGAAACATATCAAAAACCAAACTCCATAAACAGAAAATAAACAGTATCCACAGTAAAATAACAACAAATCTCAGTGCTGGCAGTAATGAAAGGTAGTGTCACCACCAGACATCTGAGAAGCTCTGACAGACGTTCTTAAGAACCTCCTCCTTGAGGTTCCTTTTGTTTTGCTTTCGTTTTCTCATCTCGTTAGCCTCTCTCAGCTGTCATGTAGTTGCACTGATTGCATCCCTTTAAATCCCTTCCCATACTGCACCACTTTGCGGTTTATACAACTTCCTGGAGTGTGTGCATGCTGGATGCTACTACTGAGTCTTCTACAGATAAGTTTTGTTCATTCATTTGTGTTTTCCTGTTTGCTGGATCCCAGGTGACCCTGACTCCCTCCGTATCAGGTGTAGGGAGCCGGTGGTCGTGTCCCCTCACTATTATAGGGTGTTCAGGTGTTATACAGTCGAGGAACGAGGATATGCGATCATCTACCATTGAGATTTTTGCATAGGCTGAGCAGTTAGGGAGAGAGCCAGGTCTGTTGCAGGGCTCTCCCTTTGGTTCCTTAGTTTTGGATCCAGTCAGTCGGATCTTCATTTTGTGTCTTCTAATTTTCTGTTCACCTTCTGTGATAGGTAGAAGGACTGCAGATCCAAAACTACACTGACATAACACAAATAGACTACAACAAGATAATTGGAAAGATTAAGATTATAAAAATTCTGGATACAAATACACACATTGTACAGTTTTAAAACTAGCACCTGGATCTGAATACTTTTGCAATTGCCTATATTAAAAACAATTTAGTATAGTTACTGAGTTATTCAAAATGTATCTCTGAAATACTACCTTCTGTTTGTTTATTTCTTTATTTCTTTGTCCGGCTCACTGAGATGGCAACACATACTCAGTTTCATCCTTTAACTGCCTCCTGAGCAGTGATAGGGAGAGCTGAGATATGCCCCCTTAGCTTCAGCATAAAAAAAAACTCCCCTTGAGCTTTAAGATTGATAACATATGGAAATGTTACTGTTCGAGAAACACTTAGTAATAGTGACCATAATATACTTATATTCCCCCTAAATTATAAGCAGCAAACTCTGTCAGGCAGAGCAAAAACAGTGAATTTTAAAAAGGCTCATTTCCATTGGTTAAGGGCAGCTTTTCATGGCATAGACTGGAAGCAGCTACTGTCACATAATAATACTGAGGATAAATGGGAGAGCTTTAACTCCACATTGAGTAATTGCACTAAAAAGTTTATTCCTCTAGGTAACAAATATAAACGGCTAAAATTGAATCCCCTATGGCTTACAGCTACTGTAAAAAGGGCAATAAAAGATTTAAAAAAAGTGTATTTAAAAATAAAAATTTGAGGGGTCAGCTATAGCCTTCGAAGTTTACAAAGGGCTTAATAAAATCTGTAAAAAGGAGATAAAATTTGCCAAACAGCAGGTGGCCAAAAAATAAATAAAAAATACAACATGAACAGCAGGTAGCAAAAAGAGCAAAACAAATCCCCAACAATTATTTAAATATATAAATGCTAAAAAAAAAATGACAATTTCCTGAACTTCAAACTGAATGTCAGAATGGGAAAGAAAGATGATTTAAGCAATTTTGAGCGTGGCATGGTTGTTGGTGCCAGACGGGCCGGTCTGAGTATTTCACAATCTGCTCAGTTACTGGGATTTTCACGCACAACCATTTCTAGGGTTTACAAAGAATGGTGTGAAAAGGGAAAAGCATCCAGTATGCGGCAGTCCTGTGGGCGAAAAAATTCCTTGTTGATGCTAGAGGTCAGAGGAGAATGGGCCGACTGATTCAGGCTGATAGAAGAGCAACGTTGACTGAAATAACCACTCGTTACAACTGAGGTATGCCGCAAAGCATTTGTGAAGCCACAACACGCACAACCTTGAGGCGGATGGGCTACAACACCAGAAGACCCCACCGGGTACTACTCATCTCCACTAGAAATAGGAAAAAGAGGCTACAATTTGCACGAGCTCACCAAAATTGGAAAAATGTTGCCTGGTCTGACGAGTCTCAATTTCTGTTGAGACAATCAAATGGTAGAGTCCGAATTTGGCGTAAACAGAATGAGAACATGTATCCATCATGCCTTGTTACCACTGTGCAGGCTGGTGGTGTAATGGTGTGGGGGATGTTTTCTGGGCACACTTTAGGCCCCTTAGTGCCAATTGGCCATCGTTTAAATGCCACGGGCTACCTGAGCATTGTTTCCGACCATGTCCATCCCTTCATGACCACCATGTACCCATCCTCTGATGGCTACTTCCAGCAGGATAATGCACCATGTCACAAAGCTCAAATCATTTCAAATAGGTTTCTTGAACATGACAATGAGTTCACTGTACTAAAATGGCCCCCACAGTCACCAGATCTCAACCCAATAGAGCATCTTTGGGATGTGGTGGAATGGGAGCTTCGTGCCCTGGATGTGCATCCCTCAAATCTCCATCAACTGCAAGATGCTATCCTATCAATATGGGCCAACATTTCTAAAGAATGCTACCAGCACCTTGTTGAATCAATGCCACGTAGAATTAAGGCAGTTCTAAAGGCAAAAGGGGGTCCAACACCATATTAGTATGGTGTTCCTAATAATTCTTTAAGGTGAGTGTAGGTCCTCTAAAGGTAATTATAGACCTGTTAGTTTAACTTCTGTTGTGGGGAAAAAAGGGACTATATACACGAGTATGTGACTGTAAATAATATTATAAGTGATAACCAACATGGGTTTACCAAGGACAGAAGTTGTCAGACTAACCTGATTTGTTTTTATGAGGAGGTGAGTAGTAGCCTAGACAGAGGGGCGGCTGTGAATGTAGTGTTTCTGGATTTTGCAAAGGCTTTTGATACTGTCCCTCATAGACATTTAATAGGTAAATTAAGGTCTATAGAATTGAAAAGTATTGTTTGTAATTGAAATGAAAACTGGCTGAAGGACCGTGTCCAGAGAGTTGTGGTCAATGATTCCTATTCTGAATGGTCCCAGGTTATAAGCGGTGTACCCCAAGTGCTGGGTCCTCTATTATTGAATTTATGTATTATTGATATCGAGGACAGGATTAATAGCACCATTTCTATTTTTGCAGATGACACTAAGCCATGTAGTACTGTACAGTCTATGAAAGATGTCCATAGTGATAGTGGGCATCAACTTGGCAAATGCGGTTCAATGTGTATAAATGTAAAGTTATGCATCTTGGTAGTAATAATCTCTGTTCATCATATGTCCTAAGGGATGTAACACTGGGGGAGTCACTTATATAGAAGGATTTGGGTGTCCTTGTAGCTCATAGATTGAATAACAGCATACAATGTCAATCAGCTACTTCTAAGGCCACCAGGATATTGTCATGCAATAAACTAGGCATGGACTAGCAGGGCAGGGGTGTAATATTACCACTTTACGAAATGTTGGTGCGGCCTTATCTGGAATATGTAGTTCAGTTCTGGGCACAAGTCCATGGAAAGGATGCACAGCAGCTAGAGAAAGTACAGAGGAGAGCGACTAAACTGATAAGTGGCATGGAGGGTCTTCGTTATGAAGAAATATTAAAAGATTTACATTTATTTGGTCTTGAGAAACTACGTCTAAGGGGGGACATCATTAACCTATACAAATATATAAATGGGCCATACAAAAAATAAAATGGAAAAACTGTTCCATGTAAAATGCCCGAAAAAGACAAGGGGACACTGCCTCCGACTGGAGAAGAAAAAGTTCAGTCTCCAGAAGCGTCAAAGCTTCTTTACTGTAAGAACTATGAATCTGTGGAATACACTTCCTCAAGACGTGGTCACAGCAGGAACAGTGGACAGTTTTAAAAAGGGTTTAGATGAATTCTTGAAAGTAAATGACATTAATTCTTATGAAAATGTGTAGAAATCTGAGTCTCACTTCCTTCTAGGATTTGTATCCCCACCTAACCATTGGTTGAACTTGATGGACTTATGTCTTTTTTCAACCGTATTACAGTGCTTCCCATAATTATTCATACTCCTGGCAAATTTTGACTTAAAGTTATTTTTATTCCACCAGCAAGTAATTTTTTGACGGGAAATGACATAGGTGTCTCCCAAAAGATAATAAGACAATGTACAAGAGGCATTATTGTGGAAAAAAAAAACATTTTTCAGTTTTTATGTACATTTGAGCAAAAAGTGTCCAGTCCAAAATTATTCATACCTTTCACAAACTGTCAGCTTGTTGGAAAATCAAAAGTTCTATACCATTCCAAATAGTCCAAGCTGTTCTAAAGCATTCTAATTACCCTGATTAATAGGGGACAGCTGTTTTAGTCAACTCAACAGGTGGAAAAAAAAATGCAGCTTTCTGCAGTTGTTTTGTGGACAGTCATGGCTAAGACAAAGGAGCTCAGTGAGGACATGTGGCTGCGCATGCTCACGAGTCAGGAAAGGGCTACAAGGCCATTTCTAAATGTTTTCAAGTTCCAGTGGCTACAGTGCAAAGTATTATTAAAAAATACAAGATGTTCTGCACTGTGGAAAATCTCAGAGGATGTGGTCAGAAGCCAAAAGTGACACCTGTGATGGCCAGGAGGATAGTTAGAGAGGTGAAAAAGAATCCAAGGATCACCACCAAGGCCATCCTGATGAATCTGGGCTCTGCTGGTGGCAATGTCTCAAGGCAGACAATACAACGGACACTGCACACTGCTGGGTTCCACGTATGCAGATCAAGGAGGACGCCACTTCTCCATATAAGGCACACAAAAGCTTGCTTGGACTTTGCAAAAGCTCATGTGGACAAAAAAGAAGACTTCTGGTCTTCTGTGTTATGGTCAGATGAAACAAAAATTGAATTGTTTGGTCACAATGATGTTTCCTTCATTTGGCATAAAAAAGGAGAAGCCTTTAACCCAAAGAACACAAGCCCCACTGTCAAACATGGTGGTGGGAATCTAATGCTTTGAGGGTGTTTTTCAGCCAATAGACCAGGGAACCTAATCACAGTAAACGGCACCATGAAAAAAAGAGCAATACATGAGGTTTCTCAATGACAACATCAGGCAGTCTACAGAGAAACTTGGCCTTGGGCACCAGTGGACATTTCAGCATGACATACAGCAAAAATGGTGAAAAAATGGTTAGCAGACAACAACATTAACGTTTTGGAGTCCAGCCAGAGTCCAGACTTGAATCCAATTGAGAATTTGTGGAGGGAGCTAAATATCAGGGTGATGGCAAGAAGACCCTTCAGCCTGAAAGATTTGGAGCTCATTGCTGAAGATGAATGGGCAAAAATACCTGTGGACACATGCAAAAAGCTGGTCTGCAATTATAGGAAGCGTTTGATTGCTGTAATAGCCAATAAAGGCTTTTCTATTGATTATTGAGAAGGGTATGAATCATTTTGGACTGGACACTTTTTGCTTAAATGTAAATAAAAGCTGAGAAATGTTTTTTTTCCCCCACAATAATGCCTCTTGTACATCGTCTTATTATCTTTTGGGAGACACCTATGTGTCATTTCCCATCAAAAAATTACTTGCTGGTTGAATAAAAGTAACTTTAAGTCAAAATTTGCCAGGGGTATGAATAATTATGGGCAGCACTGTAACTATGTAACTATAATAAATGGGGAGATCTATGGATCTATGTGAGGTACAGCACTGGTTCTACCTTTGTTAGAAAGAGACTGTCAGGTACTATACAATGCCCAGTTTTCATTTTTTACATTAATCATGGGATAACCTCTTTAAATAAATAAAGAGTTGAAGAACCAGGGCAGACTGGCCATAGGTAAACGTCTTAGTGGTCCAATGCCCAGTGGGCCGCCCGAGCCCCACCTCTGCTTGGCCTCTGGCTGGGTCCATAACAATTTGACGATAACCTGAGAAGTATTGCTGGAGCAGTATTTGATGCTGTGATAATTGCACTGTGATATTTAGTACTATTGGGGCAGTATTTGCAGTTTTCTATTTGGTTCTGCTGCCTAACCATATACCAAATTGTTGCACAATATTCTGCCACTCTTTAGTTTTGTTGTCCCCGCCTACTTCAGTTGACACCACCTACTTATGTTGGCCCCACCTTCTGTCAATTTGGGCCCACCTACAACATGGAGCTACTTTTCGTTTCAAAATGAGTGCCAGACTCTAATGGTTTGACGTTACCCTATCTATCTTATTTATTCTGAACCTTCAGCAAAACCTCCTCTAAACTACATATTAGCTTTGTAGACTTATGTCCAGATAAATGAACCATCTGACTGACAGTGTAGTATACTTTATTACATTGTAGCTTAAGATTTTTCTGATTATTGATATATCAGATGTGTAATGCGTCTTAGAAAGTAGCATGGTCAACTTCAAAAGCATAGAGGCTATTTTACAAAAAGATGATTTAGATAATTTGAGCAAATTGAGGCAAATATCTGAATGTGAACTAGAGAGCAAAAGATAAGTCTAGCCGTATCCAATGTAGATGTGCAACCTGAAGCCGTGATGGCAGGATCTGTGTCAAGAAGTAAACCAACCAAAGACAGTCAGTCTGTAACTAGCAGCAAAATAAATATTCAACTATCCAATTTAAAGCTCTTTATCCGACAGAAACTGGAGAATATCAGTTTTCTGAAGTCTGACTTACGCTCCGTTTTCATAGAGAACGCAAGTTCTCATATGTCCTAGCACACCATTAAACCATTCATATTAGAACCAAGTATGCTGTCAGTCAGCATTTTATATAAGGGCATAAATAACCACCAAGAGTGTCCAAATTATCTATATCTCCAGAGAAAGACTATTCTGTTCAGGCTAAATTGTCATTTACTGGCATTTTTATTCAGGCCTAATAAAGTGTTATTGGTGCCATAGCCTGTGGTGATAACATCACTTGCACATTCAAACAAAGAGTGAAATGTCCTGTGATCTCTGTTAAGTATGTACAAAATGGTGGATGTAAGGGTCACAGGTCAGATGTATCCCTTGGGGCACATCTATCATGACGTATAAGTGGCAGGCACTTCTCTACGGCTGTTGGTTTTTTCCCTGTGCGTTTGATTTGATGTCTTTTATTTGTAGGTATTACTATTGAGCATCATAAATAAAAACAACTACAACTTCTATCATCCATCACTATTATCTGTAAGCTGAATAATGAGAATCTGCTGACGGCAAATTGCTCACTTTGCACCTCTACGAAGCATATCATCCATATTTTATTGCACAAGACATCTGTATTAAGCATAAGGCTTTATAGGTTCTCCTTAATGGCCAAGGCGTAATTGTCACTTCAGAAGATACAACAGTATTCATAAAATAGTTTATAATCATTGATTTATTTCCTTGGTAAACCATCGGTAATGAATCTTTCATTCATAACAAGTCAGGTCTCTATTCATACCTCATACCTTTCACTTTAATGATAAATAAGATCATTGACCTTAACATAATTAGAAAGTGAATGACCAATAGGCAAGCGATATGGCCACAAATAAAAACTTATAGACACTATTTTTCTGAATGTATTATGATGAATAACATTTGAAGTGTACTTACAGGGGTTGTGCAGAATTTTAATATTGATCCTTAGGATACATCGCACATGCGCTAACTAACTGTTACAAAGTAGATCTGGCCCTAGTGGTAGGTGCAAGAACTACACAGATCCATCCACTATAGAGCATGGGAATGGGAAGAATAACCAGCTCTGTCCCCTACATAATGGATGGAACTGTATAGTCCCGCAGTCTACCAGTGCAGGATCTACTTTGGAACAGCTGATCGGACCCCTGCCCCATCATAGGTTATCAATCTAAAAATCCTAGACAAGCCATTTAAAGGAACTATCTGGTTAAAAATAAAATTAAGGAAATGTGTAACCCAAGATTGCATCTGCCAGTTAAAACCAGATAGCAACCACATACCCCTTTTTTTTATCTGTTTTTATTTTCTGATTGTAGTATTTTTTATTTATTTTTTATGAACATTATTATGGGGGCTGCCATCTGGCCTGAGCTGTTCTTAACAGCATTTACAAACACTAATAAAATTGCTTTACGGCAGCCACATGGGCTATAGCCACAATGGACCTCATTGACTTCTATGAGAGAGTTTTCTAGGCATGATCTGTGACCTGTGCAGAGGTCATTGTACAAGGAAAGAACAGATAAACTTTGACAATCACCTAGTGTGAATGGTGGATCATGTCTTATCTATACACAGAGGTGATATCATTACAGACAGGATTAGAATAACAGATAAGCAGGTAACTGCAGTAAAGTGATCTGTACAGACCAAGAAGTGGTGCCAATTATTACACTGCAAGATTTAATGGTTTAAGTATAGATATTGACATGGAGAAGTAAAATTTACATAACTTGTTAAACATAAAATATGATTTAAACAATAAGTCTTTTCCTTTAATATGATAGGAAATTCTGGGTTACTAGAGGTGAATTATCTGTCCAGTTTCCTGGACGGTATAGGGCTTAATTTTACCAGCAGTGAACACCTGCTGCAAGGTTCCTCAGTACATGACCAATGATGGTCCCAGCAGCAGGACCCTAAAAAAAAAAAATATATATATATATATATATATAAATATATATATATATATATATATATATATATATCAACCTAATTATGGATATGTTGAAACCATAGAATTACAAGGAAGATGTTTGCTAGCAAATCTGCATCAGTAAAATAATGTCTCAACCATAGACAGATTTTCATTTTATTAGGTGCACAGGTCAGTTGCCTACTAAAAAAACGATGTCCGAGGCTAGCTGCTGCTCAAGGTCAGGGTTGGCTTACAATTAATGCAATACTGCCGTCCCTTATGATACAGTATCTCACAAAAGTGAGTACATCCCTCACATTTTTGTTAATATTTTATTATATCTTTTCAATGGACAACAATGAAGATCTGCCACTTTGATAAAATGTAAAGTAGTCAGTGTACAGCTTGTATAACAATGTAAATTTGTTGTGCCTTCAAAATAACTCAACACACAAGCTATATCTATTTTCCCTCCTAGGTGTCATATGACTCGTTAGTGTTACAAGGTCTCAGGTGTGAATGGTATGTTATATTTGGTGCTATCGCCTTCACATTCTCTCACACTGGTCATTGGAAGTTCAACATGGCACCTCATGGCAAAGAACGCTCGGAGGATCTGAAAAAAAAGAATTGTAGCTCTACATAAAGATGGCATAGCCTATAAGAAGATTGCCAACAACCTGAAACTGAGCTGCAGCATGGTGGACAAGACCATACAGTGGTTTAACAAGACAGGTTCCACTCACAACAAGCTCCGCCATTGTCAACCAAAGAAGTTGAGTGCACGTGCTCAGCGTAATATCCAGAGGTTGTCTTTACAAAATAGACATATGAGCACTGCCAGCGTTGTTGCAGAGGTTAAAGGGTGCAGGGTCAGCCTGTCAGTGCTCAGACCATATGCCGCACACTGCATTAGATTGATCTGCATGGCTGTTGTCCTAGAAAGAAGCCTCTTCTAAAGAAGATGCACAAGAAAACCCCCAAACAGCTTACTGAAAACAAGCAGACTAAGGACATGGACTACTGGAACCATATCCTGTGATCTGATGAGACCAAGATAAACTTATTTGGATCAGATGATGTCAAGTGTGTGTGGCAGCAACCAGGTGAGGAGTAGAAAGACAAGTGTGTATTGCCTACAGTCAAGCATGGTGGTGGGGGTGTCATGAGGGAACAGTAAATTACAGTTCATTGAGGGAACCGTAAATTACAACATGTACTGTGACATACTAAAGCAGAGCATGATCCCCTCCCTTCGGAAACTGGGCCGCAGGGAAGTATTCCAACATGATAAAGACCCCAAACACACCTCTAGGACAACCACATCCTTGCTAAAGAAACTGAGGGTAAAGGTGCTGGACTGGCCCAGCATGTCTCCAGACCTAAACCCTATTGAGCATCTGTGGGGAATCCTAAAACGGAAGGTGGAGAAGCGCAAGTTTTCTAGCATCCACCAGCTCCATGATGTTGCCATGGAGGAGTGGAAGAGGATTCCAGTGGCAACCTGTGAAGCTCTAGTGAACTTCATGCCCAAGAGAGTTAAGGCAGTGCTGGAAAAGAATGGTGGCCACACAAAATATTGACAATTTGGGCACAATTTGACCATTTTCACATAGGGGTGTACTCACTTTTGTTGCCAGTGGTTTAGACATTAATGGCTGTGTGTTTAGTTATTTTGAGGGCACACCAAATTTACACTGTTATATAAGCTGTGCACTGACTACTTTACATTGTATCAAAGTGTCATATCTTCAGTGTTGTCCCAGGAAAAGATATAACAAATATTTACAAAAATGTCAGGGGTGTACTCACTTTTGTGAGATGCTGTATGTCAATATTTCATTGGTCCAAGCTTCAGGACCCTTTTACAATCAACAAAATTAATATGTCTCAGATTTACACAGGATTAGCTGCTCGCCTATATGTGTGGCTGTTGCTGGAACTACAGCTCAGCCCCTTCAAGTATTGTGGGAGTGTCACAGACCCTTTATTCTGTTGATCAGCATGTGTCCCAGTGGTTGGATTCTAATCAATCAAAAAGTAATGGCCTGTGCTGTTCATGTCAAAACACAGTCATGCAAGGTCCTGGACTCTTCACTGTCCGTTCATTGTCTTTTGCGTAAATTGCTACAAGGATGCAATCCCTACTACGTGGAAAAATTTAGAATGTACATGTTATGTGGCATACATTTATTTTTTCTGTAAAATGTCCTCAAACAAGGAGACATCCTAAAAGGAACCAGACACGTTTTGTCTATTTTGTGTGCCTTCTCTATTGTTGCACAAGTCTGGTGATAAATAGGACTAAGAATGAATCTATCCGAAACGCGTAAGAAATTCTTAGCAAGCTGTTAAATTCTGGAATTTGCAAAGTGATGGAATGAAATGAACATTTTATGAGATCCTTCTCACATATTTCTTATTATATATTGGTAAGTTTTCTCCAGGCCTTCCGTTCAATGAGATGATCTAAAACTATAAAGAGGTGAGCTGGACCTTTGGTATATTCTTAAGTCTTGTAATCAAACCACAAAAAGCTTTCCCAAGCATTGAGAAGCAGAATTTTCAGTTCTTTACAAGGTTCTCTATTGGAAGTAAATCAAGACATTGTACTGCCGCCCCCCTTCTCTCCTATATCTTTGTCAACAGCCCCTGAAGCAAAGGCAGGAAGCTCGGTGACAGTGATATTGATTGTGACACAGAAGGTGCTAATAGTGCTTACTAGCCCTGCTGGACATACGCCAATAGGAATATTTTACAATACTTAATATTCTGCTGGGGAGATTTTCGGAAAGCTGGAAAATCATCGCTGCTGACAGACAAACAAAGCAGCACAGAAGTCAGAGTAGAGAAATCATTGAGAGACCTGAACATGGCCGGCTTCCAAACTGCATGAGTCACAAACTAATTCTAGAGAAACAAAAATAAATGTGTTACACATTCCCCGGCTAATCTTGCTAGTCTGCGGTTGTCACATACTGTGTTTGTTTAATCTGCGCACTAAGATATACCGTGTTGCTATATAAAACAGTTAAATAGAGGACATACAGTTACAGCTGCCAACTCGCGGTTTCTCCATTTTTTCTTTATTTTTATTTGAAACACAAAGAAATGGGTTTGCATTAACTGCTGAGTCTTCTGTTTGTATTAATGGAGCCAATCAGAGATCGGCGGTCCCTCTGCCAGGGTAACTCGGAGCCAATAGTGTGGGAGGCGATTAAATAATGAAACATCACATTACATTATTGCTGAGTATTGTATGTCACCCAGAAAACATGCTCCTGCAGGCAGTTCTAGTGACTTAGAAGCAATAGCAAAACAAATATTGAGCCAAAACCCAATGTTAAGGACCACTAAAACCCTAGGTGCTGGTTTCATGATATGAAAGAGTTCCTAGCGCAGTTCATAAACGGATATGTAAAAGTTTTCCTATTAGAGCTCAGAACATTTGAGATAGGGATGTGCTCTACGAGAAAATGCTTCCAGGCTTAGTGCTACGAAAAAGCACAAAGCACATAGGGGAGGTTTATCAAGACTGCCACTTTCTGTGCTGGTCTTCTTCATATCTCCTGTGCTGCCAGAGGATGCACCTAATTTATTAAGAGGTGCAGGCCTTGTCATAAATAGAGATGAGCCAATCGAAGCTGACGAAGGGGAATTCGTTGCGAATTTCCTTGCGATTCGTGATAACGATTTGCATTTTTTCCAAAAATAACTGCGGCACGTCTGAGGACATGGAGAAAGGAACTCTGGGAAGGCAGGATTACCTATAATGCCATGCATACAGCCAATCAGCAGCCAGCCCTGTGGTGTCACAGCCCTATAAATAGCTGCAGCCATCTTAGATTCTGCCATTTACCAGTGTACTTAGTGCAGAGAGAGGGGTCTGCAGGAGCTAGACACAGTGCTAGGAAAAACTTAATTGTGCTTAAGAAAAAAAAAAAAGATTTACAAGTGCAGGGCAAGATTATTCAAGGCGTAGGGAAAGGATAAGGAGGAATCATTCCACAGCATTTCTGTTGAACAGGGTTCAGTAGGGGAGGTTACAGCCTGGCTAATAGGAACATTCCTATTACACCTTGCTGCACTGACTGGGGATCTAAATTGCCATTATAACTCCATCAAATTCCATCAAACCGTTCCATCAAACCGTTCTTATTAGGGTGCAAGCTCTGTTTGATACAGGCATTAGCAGGTGTTATTACAAGGAAATTTTTCCACGTTTTAGGGTACTTTCACACTTGCGTTAAAGTTTCCGGTATTGAGTTCCGTCCTAGGGGCTCAATACCGGTAAAAAACGCTTCAGTTTTGTCCTAATGCATTTTGAATGGAAATCATTCCGTTCAGTATGCATCAGGATGTCTTCAGTTCAGTCATTTTTACGGTATTTGGCCGAAGAAAATACAGCAGCATCCGTATCCGCAAACAAATGGTATCCATTTGCACACGGATTTACGGATCCGGCAGGCAGTTCTGAGATTCCTCTAAATCTAGTGTGAAAGTACCCTTATTTGCTCTAGTGCGTTGCAGTTATATGTTCTAAAGCATTTTTGGCTTGTATTAGTGGAAAAAAAGGCTTATTGGCCGTTGTATGGTGAAGTGCGAAAATGACAGCCTTTTTTGTCGTGTATTAGTGGCAAAAGTAAAATTTATTTGCCGCTCAGCGGTGCAGTTATCTGTTTTAAAGCCCTTTTTTGCATGTATTAGTGGAAAAAGAAAAAAATATATTTGCAGCTCAGCGGTGCAGTTATCTGTTTTAAAGCCCTTTTTTGTGTGTATTAGTGGAAAAATATATTTGTCGCTCAGTGGTGCAGTTATCTGTTTTAAAGTCCTTTTTTGCATGTACTAGTGGGAAAAGGAAAAATATATTTGCCGCTCAGCTGTGGAGTGAGATATTCTAAAGCCCAGTTTGCCGTGTATTAGTGGCAAAATTAAAATATATTCCCCGTTCATCGTTGCACTTCTCTATATATATATTCACCGTCCAGCGTTGCACTTATCTGTTGAAAAGCCAGTTGTGTTCTGTAAAAGTTTAAAAACACAAGGGCCTAAATGCCCTTGTGCGGTGCAGTGCTATACTCGAATGTTCCGTTTGCTATGTATTAGTGGCAAAATAAAAATATATTTGTCTTCCAGCATTGCACATATTTGTTGAAAAGCCTGTTGTGTTTTGTAAAAGTAGAAAAAAATTAGGGCTTAATTGCGGTTCTGCGCTGCAGTGATATATTCTAAAGCCCTGTTTGCAGTGTATTAGTGGCAAAATAAAAAATATTTGATGTAACATTTGGTTATTTGATTTAACAGTATGTCAGGCAAAGAAGTGCCAGGCCGTGCACATGGGAGTAATAGAGGCCTAAAAGGTTTCTAAGGGATCGTGGCAGCAGGGGTCACTTCCAGAGGCCTGAGCTCCCAGTGTCAGCTAGCGGTCGTGTCGGGACCAGCAACCCAGCAGTTCTTGAATGGATGACTCGATCTTTGACTTTGTCGCAAGTGACATCAGACACCCCCAGCCAAGAGTCAGTGGGTTCGTCAGACACAACCCTTAGTTGGCATGGCCTGGGAGCAGGTCCTGTGCCCTCACCTGTCCTCAACCTGCCTCTGTCTTTTGCTGTTCCCTCACCACAAGAATAGTTATATGCTGTAGGCTCAGCTACACTTTTCAGCAAGGAAGAGCTACTAGAGGACAGTCAGCAGCTACTGCCCAGCCATGATGTGGAGTAAACATCCGCCGCTTCCTCCGCTAGGCTGGCAAGTAGTGATGAGGAGAGTGGTGTTGGAGCTGGTGTTGAGAGCGGTCAGGCTCCTGACCCAGAGATGATTGAGGAGGACATCAGTGATTTGAGGACAGTACTCGATGATGATGATATAGCTGATCGCACTTGGGAGCCTGGTGAAAAAGGGGCTTCATCATAATCAGGAGAAGAGGGTGTCAGGTTGCCCATGAGCCAGCGGCGGAGCCAGAAAGTTGCTAGCGTCGGTAGCCAAATGCACCCGGGGTAGACCACCCGCTTGCGGGATCCTACCTGCCCGAGAAGTAGCAGTGCATGGGCTCAAGGAGGCAGCGGCGGTAGCAGTCAGGGCGTAGTTTTGGGGGTAAAATCACCCACTTCGCTGGGCGGCGGCTACAGTTTTTTTTTATAGCCGCCGGAGGAGGTAAATGTGGCCAAATGTAGAAAATGTGGGCAGAGGGTGAGGCGTGGCCAGGGTGCCAATGTTGGCACTGCGGCCCTGCACCAACATATGCAGCGTCACCATAAAATGGACTGGGAGAACCGTGGCTCTGATGTGGTGGTCCATAGTGATGAACGAACATCGGCCAGAATGATTTGTGAACGTGATCGCACGAACGCAATCAAATGTTCACGAACCGCAAGTTCGCGGCGGGTCCCATTCACTTTAATGGCAGGTGAACCTGAAAAACCTTCAGGTAATATTTGCAGCCACCAAATACTTACAAGAAGTGCACAAATCGTCCCACAACATGGACAGTGACATACCAGAGGGGGATCAATGGGCCATTCTAATACATCTTAAAGGGAAACTCCCAAAAATGTGCCATGCTGGAGCCTATAAATTTTTTATTTTAGGCCACGGGAGTACAGGTCCTAAACATTAGGCATTCACCGGACAGTGATTATGTGGCTGGAGGTATATTATACGGTCATTGGATATCAATTTTACTGCAGGCCAGTGGAGTACAGGCCCCCAAAATTATTCATTTAATGTACAGAAAAGAGAAAGTGATTATGTGGCTGGAGGTATATTAGACAGTCATTGAATATCAATTTTACTGCAGGCCAGTACAAATACAGTGCCTTGCAAAAGTATTCACCCCCTTGACTTTTTCCGTATTTTGGTGCCTCACAACCTGGAATTCACATGGATTGTTTGAGGATTTGCATCATTTAATTTACATAACATGCCCACTTTGAAGATTTTTTATTTATTTTTTTATTGTGAAGCAAACAACAAATAGGACAAAATAACAGAAAAAGTCAATGTGCATAACTTTTCAAAACATCCCCACAGCATGATGCTGCCACCACCATGTTTCACTGTGGAGATGATGTTCTTTAGGTGAGGTGATGTGTTGGGTTTGCGCCAGACATAGCATCTTCTTTGATGGCCGAAAAGTTAAATTTAATCTCATCAGACCAGAGCAACTTCCTCCATCAATTTTGGGAGTCTCCCACATGCCTTTTCGCAAACTCACAACGTGCCTTTTGGTTTTTAGCTAAAAGTAATGGCTTTCTTCTGGCCACTCTGCTATAAAGCCCAATTCTATGGAGCGTACGGCTTATTGTTGTCCTATGTACAGATACTCTAGTCTCTGCTGTGGAACTCTCCAGCTCCTCCAGGGTTACCTTAGGTCTCTGTGCTGCCTCTCTAATTACTGCCCTCCTTGCCTGGTCCATGAATTTTGGTTGGCAGCTGTCTCTTGGCAGGTTTGCTGTTGTGCCATGTTCTTTCCATTTGGTTATGATAGATTTTATGGCGCTCCTGGGGATCATCAAAGATTTGTATATATATATATATGTATATATATATATTCTTTTTTTTAACCTAACCCTGACTTGTACTTCTCAACAACATTGTCCCTTACTTGTTTGGAGAGTTCCTTGGTCTTCATGGCAGTGTTTGGTTAGTGATGCCTCTTGCTTAGGTGTTGCAGCCTCTGGGGCCTTTTATAAAAAGTGTGTATATGTAATGACAGATCATGTGACACTTAGATTGCACACGGGTGGACATCATTGCACTAATTATGTGACTTCTGAAGGTAATTGGTTGACCCAGAGCTTTTTATGGGCTTCCTAACAAAGGGGGTCAATACATACGCACATGCCAATTTTCTGTTTTCTATTTCTAAACAATAGTTTTATTTATATATTTTTCTCATTTCACTTCAATAACTTAGACTATTGTGTTCTGATCCATAACATAAAATTCAGATTAACAAAACATTGAATTTATGGCTGTAATGTAACAAAATACGAAAAAAAAATCAAGAAGGGTTAATACTTTTGTAAGGTAGCTTCCGCAGATGGGTCCCTAACACTAAATATACTGCCTCTCTTTGGACTTACTTAAAGGGACACTGACAGGCAAAATCAGCATATTTAGTTATATATCTGACATTACAGGTCTTATACAGTCTATTAAAAGCATCTAAGTATCCCCCCTGTCCACCTTATAAATACCGATAAATAAAGTTTTATAACCTGCCTGTCTCCTCACCAATCTGCCCAAGGGGCGGCGTTTCATCTCAAAATGCGCCCAGCCAGCCGCTCCCAACTGCCGTTCTGAAGCCCCACCCAGCTCATCAATATTCACTTCGCTGGGCGGCGAAGATTAGATGTAACGATGCCAGGAGGATTCAATTGCCCATGCGCAGGATCGTGACTGGGGAGAGTTGTAGCCGCCGCCCAGCAAAGTGAATATTGATGAGCTGGGCGGGGCTTCAGAACGGCAGTTGGGAGCGGCTGGCCTAACCCTGAACATGTCCTTCATTAATGTAACTCACTATTAATTGGCCTCTCCCTCATGAGACTCTCCCCTCTCCAATCTATCCATAATGCAGCAGCCAGAGTCACCTATCTGTTCAACTGATACCCTGATGCCTCAGCCCTGTGCCAGTCAGTACAGAATCCAATTTAAACTGCTTGTCCTCACCCACAAATCTCTCCACAGTGCTGCACCTCCTGCAAATCTTCCCTCTTATTTGTCTACCATCCTACCGTGCTCTGCGTTCATCCTCTCACTTCCGGCTCCAAGACTTCTCCTGAGCTATACCAGTTCTCTGGAATGCCCTACCCCAAGAAATTAGGCTAAATCACATGCCCTGATCTAACTCCTCTCCATATATAGCCCATTTATAATTTCCTGAACCTTATCCTCCACCAAACTCTCCACCGCACCCATGCACCCAGAAGCACTTCATATATCAGCTGGTGACTGGCTCATTCAGCTTTATATCTACTCACCTATTTTCCCAAAATGGCAGGACCATTGTACAAAACAAGCACTTTTACCTTTTGTGTCACCCTATCTCCTCGTAAATTGTAAGCTCTTGTGACCAAAGTGATCATTACTTATGTTCTAATTATTGACTTGTCTGTTGCTATGCTATGCATGACTGTTTGTACATGAACCCCTGAAATGTAAAGCGCTGCGGAATATGTTGCCACTATATAAATAAATAATACTATTATTATTATTGTTATTATTATTATTATTATCATTATTATTATTCAGAAATCTAGGACAGCTCTAAGCTGCCATACATCTCTGGCTTCATTTGCACTGCAAAACTGGAGTAAATGAAGATTAATTTGTCTTGACTGTTAGCCACACCCCCTTTCCCACAATGGCCCGCCTCCCAGGGCGGCACTTGCAACTTTTTCATTCTTTTTTTAAACCCACAATCACACAGCTTGGACTTTTTAAAGCCACATTTCTGGCGCATGGGAGATGATAAATCTCCTCCATTGTGCTGACCACAGTGCACTAAAAAGTCAAATTAATGTTCTCAATAGCAATGTCTAAATGATCCTATAAAATGCAAGCCAAAATGACCCAAAGTACTAGCCAGTGACCCTAAGCAGGACTGTCCAGTGGCCCCAAACATAACTAGATACAATGGTGGCCATTTACAAATGTTTATGTCTGGTTTTTGGCATAAAAAAAAACAAAAAACACAAAATGTCATTTTGTCACTTTTACTCCACCCTTTTTAAGAAGTGGGCATAAGAGAAGAGGGCAGGCCACTGAGCCCAACATATTAATAATGTCATAAATTACAACTAAAATTTAGGTTTCAGTCTCTGGCACATGGACATCATGGCAGAATGTGCCTCTTAACCCCTTCCCGACATATGACGCAATAGTACGTCATGGCAGAAAGTGACTCGCTGCATTTTGACGTACTATTACATCATGGTGATTAGGAGGGCACCGCAATGGTGTGCGCCCGATCACAGTAGGGGCCCGGCAGTCTCCGATAGCCAAGCCCCTGCTATATCCGCCGGTATCACTGTAAAAGCTGATGCCGGCAGATTAACCCCTTCTATGCTGCAGCATAGAAGGTGTATGCAGTAGGTGATGGAGCCCATCATGTCCCCGAGCTGCTGTGGCGGGTGACACGATCGTAACAAGTAGAGATGTCCTTGCTGTTCACCTGCAGCTAATGTATCCACCATGCACGGTCACTTCTGGCGCTCCCAGTACGCCGGCACATGGCTCCGCAGTGTGGGCTTTTTTTAACGTGCCAGCTGCTGACAGTAGTGTTGCCCTCTGCAGCCTGTGCTGTCAACACATAAGTCACTGTAAGCCCAACACTCACCTAAGGAAGACCGCATCAAGAAAGCACCTGGCCTCCCATCACAGAGCCCAGTGGGAGTAACACAGTCAGAACCCATAAAGCCACACTACCGGCGCTCTACGTCCTGCTTCTTCTCCTTCTCCTCTCATTTGTCCTCCACTTCACCTTCCACCATGCCATCGTGACAATGGCAGAAGGCAGGTTTCTACGGCCCAAATGTTTAGAGTGTAAAAATTTGATGACGCCGGATAACCCTCTTGCCCAATGGCTTATCGCTGGCTTGTCTGAACTGCTAGCCCGCCAACTACTGCTATATAAACTGGCAGACTCGAAGGAATTATAAAAATTGCAGCAATTGGCACACCACAATGGAAGGTGAACACTGTAAAAGTAAATTTAAAAAAAAAACAGTGCCAAATCAAACAATTTTTTTGTCACCTTGCCCCATAAAGTGTAATATTGAATGATCAAAAATTCATATGTACCCCAAAATGGTACCAATAAAAGTGTCAACTCTTCCTGCAAAACATTAGCCTCTGCACAAGATGATCGGCAAAAAAATACAAAATATGGCATTTAGAAAATGGAGACACAAAAACATACCGTATTTTTCGCCCTATAAGACGCACCGGCCCATAAGACACACCTAGGTTTTTAAGGAGGAAAAAAAAATAAAAAATTTTAACCAAAAGGTGTGCCTAATGGTGTTATGTGGGATCTGGGGATGGCACTGTTATGGGGGGGGTCGGTGGAGGGGCATTTTTATGGGGGTCTGTGGATGGCACGGTTATGGGGATCTGTGGATGGCACTGTTATGGGGATCTGTGGATGGCACGTTATGGGGATCTGTGGATGGCATTGTTATGGGGGTCTGTGGATGGCACGGTTATGGGGATCTGTGGATGGCACGGTTATGGGGATCTGTGGATGGCACGGTTATGGGGGGGCACTGTGGATGGCACTGTTATTGGGGACTGTGGATGGCACTGTTATGGGGGGCACTGTGGATGGCACTGTTATTGGGGACTGTGGATGGCACTGTTATGGGGGATCTGTTTATGACACATAAATAGCATTTTACGCTATGTGTCATCCACAGACCCCCATAACAGTGCCATCCACAAATCCCCATAACAGTGCTATCCATAGAATGACCCCCAATAGGGAGGAGGGGCCGGCATCTAGCTCTGTAATTACAGCGGGCCCGGTGCAGTCACTGTATTCTGCTACACCGGGCCCGCTCACTGTAGGAATCCTAACAGCAGACAATTCTGTATGCTGATTAAGGTACCGTAACAGTAGTCTTTTATGCAGCCTGTACTTACGATACTAACTTTCCGGCAGGCAGCAGGCAGGAGGCTGAGCCGGCGGGCGGGCGCTGAAAACGTAACTCACTATGTCACGCGCCGGCTCTCCCTTCTTCATTCATAAAGTGGGCGGAGCCGGCGCGTGACATAGTGAGTTACGTTGTCAGCGCCCGCCCGCCATCTCAGCCTCCTGCCTGCTGGCTGCCGGAAAGTTAGTATCGTAAGTACAGGCTGCATAAAAGACTACTGTTAGCATTGCCTGCAGTTAGGATTCCTACAGTGAGCGGGCCCGGTGTAGCAGAATGCAGTGACTGCACCGGGCCCGCTGTAGTTACAGAGCTGGATGCCGGCCCCTCCTCCCTCATCCATGCCTACTAATACACCCGCCACCGCGCTGCGCAGCATGCGGTCGGCGGTATACAAACTGAAGTATTCGCCACATAAGACGCACTGCCTCCCCCCCCCCCCCCAATTTTGGGGGGGAAAAAGTGCGTCTTATAGGGCGAAAAATACGGTATTTGTTTTTCAAAAATGCTTTATTATGTAAAACTAAAACAAACAAAGTAGACATATTTGATATCATTGCGTCTGTAACAACCTGCTCTATAAAAATAGCACATGATATAACCTGTCAGTTGAATGTTGTAAAAAATAAAAATGATTCCAATACAGCAATTTTTGGTTATCTTGCATCAAAAAAAAAAAAAAATATAGAGCAAGTAAAAATCATATGTACCCCAAAAGCTCCTCAAAATCTCCTTGTAACTCAATTAGTGCTTTAAAAAAAATGGTTTGGGAAATTTTCTTGAAAAAAAAAAGATATTTACAGTGATGCAATCAAAAAGTAGACATATGGGGAATGATAACTTATAACTATTTTATGAGGCATTACTAAAAGGTCTTAAAAGAATTTTTCCAAATATTTGGTAAGTTTGGGATTTTTTTTATAAATAAAGGTGAAATATATTGACTCAAATTTACCACTGTCATAAAGTACAATGTGTTACCAGAAAACAATCTCAGAATGGCTTCGATAAGTAAAGGTGTTCCAAAGTTATTACCACACAAAGTGACACATGTCAGATTTGCAAAAAATTGCCTGGGCAGGAGGGCAAAAACTGGTGTGGGGTAGAAGGGGTTAATAAATTGGTCTCATATTTTGAAATCAGTCATTGAAACTCCAGTCTTTAATAAATGACCCCCAATACTTTGAATACAGAGTCAATAAGTGGTTCAGAAACCATCAACCAAAGTTCCCCAAAAGAGAATCAGCAACAGTATCAGTACACAAAAAAAAAATGACATCCACAGTGCCCCCTATATTATGTCACCACAAAAGAGCCCACCAGCACCTGAATCTGAATACTGTCCTACTTTCATGTAATTAAAAATGTGTTATAACTAGGAATGAGCAAATCGACTTTGGATAAAACATGCGAAAATAATTTGCATAAAACTTCATTAGAATACTGTACGGAGCGGGAGCCTAATAAGTGATTACTTTGCAAAGTCTCGCGAGAGTTAGGGCAATAACTTCAAAAATTAATTTCTACTTTAAAAAAACTTTTACCGAACCTCAGGTACTACTAACAAAGTTTTATGCGAATCGACTTCGGATGTTTCATACAAAGTCGATTGGCTCAGCTTTATTCAATAAAATGTAAAAATGTAAATAAATTGTTCTCTTCTCATCAAGTGGAGAGGGCGAGTTACATTTTTTCTTATTTTTTGCCCCACAATGGACTTTTTACTTAGCATTCTGTATTAAAGAATGCTGTTATTTTCCATTATAACCATGTTATAATGGAAAATAATAAAGTAAATGGGGATTTTCACGCATCCCTATTCATTTCTATGGGGCCTGCATTGCATGCAAAATGCAGAATATAGAACATGCTGCGATTTTCACTCAACGTGATGCATGAAAATCAAGTGATGCGTGAAAATCACGGCTCATCTGAATAGCCCCATTGAAGTGAATGGGTACGGATTCAGTGCGGCTGCAATGCGTTCACCTCACGCATTACACCCAGGCAGAATTCTCGCCCGTGTGAAAGGGGCCTTATTGGCAGCCATAGAACAGTAATATGGAGCCCAAGTCGGCACAGTCTGTTAATGAAATACATGCAAATGGCTTGCTGTTTGTTTAGAGGGCACCTGTCAGCAGATTGCTGTCTAGGAAACTGTCTGACCCGTTACATGTGCACTTGGCAGCTGAAGACATCTGTGTGGGTCTCATCTACATATGTGTCTACATTTATGAGAAACGTTTTATTTTAATATATGCAAATGAGCCTCAGTTACAAATAGAGGCACTGCTCTCTCTGCAACTTCTGCACCCTCTTCATGTTGATTGACAGGTCCAGGTGTCATGACGCTTACACTGCCTGGCCCTGTCAATCTAAGTGGAGAGTGCTCGGCAGTTGCAGAGAGAGCAGAGCCTCCATATGTAACAGCAATGCTCCCATTACCCCTATAGGATCATTGGCATATATTAAAACATCATTTTCCTCAGCAATGCGGGCACATATGAACATGGGACCAACACAGATGCCTTCAGCTGCCAAGTGCACATGTAACAGGTCAGCCAGTTTCATAGATACCAATCTGCTGACAGATGCGCTTTAAACAAATAGCAACCCATTTGCACGTATTTCATTAGCGGACTGTGCAGACTTGGGCTCTTGGGGACCACAGTCATTTCAGTAACAGGTTTGCACTGATTTCATTAGTTAACCAGTGGACACTGGCTTCGACAGTGGCTTGGCAGTGTAATGGCTGCTATGTGACACACTAACTCACACAAAATCAGGCTGGGTTTACACATTGCAGAAAACGCATCCATTTAACATGTTACGACAGCACAAATTATAGGAATTATTACATTTCATTCATGATAAGAAGCATTTTACAGTGTCGCTTTTGTTGTGTCTTTGCATGTGTAAAACCTAATTCACAGTTCCCGGTAGGAACATTGTAACGGTCAGCATTTACCAGAGCGCTGCATCTGTCAACTGGAGCGCTCAGCTTGAGGAATACAGCACCAGCTGCACTGGAATTACATACTGGTATCTTAAGGATTTTAAATGTGCCTCATTGTGACCAGTTTTGGGCTCCAAAATATGAGAAAGATATGGTGTCATAACTCCTATATATAATTTATAATTGTTATAACTGATATTTAATCCTTATTTATCTATACAAAATACCAAAAACTCATAGTTTAGAATATATATATTTTTATTTTTAAATTATTTATTATTTTTTATTTATTCTACGTGATTAATAATATGGCGGCGATGTTATATGGGTTACCATTAATCATTAAAGTTACTAAATTAAACATCAATATATTTTAACTCCAAATTCTTTTCTTCTCTCTCCATGAATGCGCTCAAACCGTTGTCTCTCTTTTCATATAGGTATCATCAGCCGGGCGTTCAAACCGCTGTTTCCATTTCGTGTTCCTCTCCTGATTATGCCCCCATGTGTCCCCACGTTGTAATTACAATGTGATAGGACATATCATAGCAGAGCTTGCAGAGTTTACAGCAGTATACACAGTAATTAAAGGCTAAGGACACCTTTCAAGGAATTATTTATCTTTGAATTTGACTCATTTTGGGTTCAAAATCTTTATTTTTTTTCAAATGGATTTTATTAACCCTTTGAAGACCCTGTTTTCAAATTTAAGTTTTTCACTCCCTGCCTTTCTGGAACCATGACTTTTTTTTTATTTTTCAGTTCACATAGTTGTATTTTATCATTTAATATTGCATAAAATCTAGTGGAAAGATGGGGAAAAATAATAGTAATATTTTGGAGTGTGTATTCCTTTTTATTACATTTTTTGGGGGAGGATATGCAATGAAAAAATGGTGAATCAGCCGATTTGATTTTTTTTCCCCCATTACGGCATTGACCATACAGGGTAAATATGTTTATATTTGAATAATTTGGACATTTCATTATTTTTGTGTTTTTTGGGGGGGAAAAGGGGGCGATTTGATTTTTCATATTTACTTTTTTTTTTTTTACCCTTTTATCGCTTTAGTGGACTTGAACATGCAATGAATTGCCATTGCAGCCTAGGGGATATTCAGTACATTCCTATGGAGCCCTGCCATTCTTCAGAGGAACCAAGGTTACACTGATTGCCGCATGGGGTAGCCCTGATTCTGTAGTTTACAGAAACACCCCATATGTTGTCGTAAACTGCTGTACGGGCACGCGGCAGGGCGCAAAAGGAAAGGAATGCCATATGGTTTTTGGAAGGCAGATTTTGCTGGACTGGTTTTTTGATACCATGTCCCATTTAAAGCCCCCCTGATGCACCCCTAGAGTAGAAACTCCAAAAAAGTGGCCCCATTTTAGAAACTATGGGATAGGGTGGCAGTTTTGTTGGTACTAGTTTAGGGTACATATGATTTTTGGTTGCTCTATATTACACTTTTTGTGAGGCAAGGTAACAAGAAATAGCTGTTTTGGCACCGTTTATATTTTTTTTGTTATTTACAACATTCATCTGACAGGTTAGATCATGTGTTATTTTTATATAGCATGTATGCAATTTTTTTATTTATGTAAGTTTTACACAATGATTTCATTTTTTTAAACCAAAAAAAATCATGTTTTAGTGTTTCCATAGTCTTGATTGGCACTATTTTGGGGTGCGTATGACTTTTTGATCGCTTGCTATCATCGCTTGTGATATTTTTATAGAGCATGTTATTACGGACGCGGCGATACCTAATTTGTATACTTTTTTTTATTTATGTACGTTTTACACAATGATTTCATTTTTTTAACAAAAAGAAACATGTTTTAATGTTTCCATAGTCTGAGACCCATAGTTTTTTCAGTTTTTGGGCGATTATCTTGGGTAAGGTATGATTTTTGTCAGATGAGATGACGGTTTGATTGGCACTATTTTGGGGTGTGTATGACTTTTTGATCGCTTGCTATTACACTTTTTGTGATGGGAGGTGACAAAAAATAGCTTTTTTGACACCGTTTTTTTTTTTACAGTGTCCACCTGAGGGGTTAGATCATAGAGCAGGTTATTATGGATGCGACGATACCTAATATGTATACTTTTTTTATTTTACTTAAAGAGGACCTTTCACTAGTTTAAAAAGTAAAAACTAACTATATCAGTGGGCAGAGCGGCGCCCAGGGGTCCCCCTGCACTTACTAGTATGTCTGGGCGCCGCTCCGTTCGCCCGGTATAGGCTCTGGTGTCTGCAGCTCCCTCTGTTGTACTGGGCGGAGTTTTTGTATTAGGGTTGTCCCTTGCTGCAGCGCTGGCCAATCGCAGCGCACAACTCATAGCCTGGGACTCCCAGGCTATGAGCTGTGCGCTGCGATTGGCCAGCGCTGCAGCAAGGGACAACCCTAATACAAAAACTCCGCCCAGTACAAAAGAAGGAGCTGCAGACACCGGAGCCTATACCGGGCGAACGGAGCGGCGGCCAGACATACTAATAAGTGCAGGGGGACCCCTGGGCGCCGCTCTGCCCACTGATATAGTTAGTTTTTACTTTTTAAACTAGTGAAAGGTCCTCTTTAAGTTTTACACAATAACAGCTTTTTTAAAACAAAAAAATTATGTTTTAGTGTCTCCATATTCTGAACCATAGTTTATTTATTTTTTGGGCGATTGTCTTAGGTAGGGGCTAATTTTTTGCGGGATGAGGTGACGGTTAGATTAGTACTATTTTGGTGGGCATATGCCTTTTTGGTCGCTTACTGTTGTACTTTTTGTGATGTAAAGTGACAAAAAAAATTGTTTATTTAGCACAGTTTTTATTTTTAATGGTGTTCATCTGAGGGGTTAGGTCATGTGATATGTTCGTAGAGCCGGTCGATATGGACGCTGCGATACCTAAAATGTCAACTTCTATTTTTTACCAATTTTCTTTTACTTTATTTTGGGGAAATTACTGTTTTTAAGTGTATTTAAGTACCGGGACATCAGGGCGTACCTGTACGCCCTATATCATAAAGAGGGTATAGGGGTTGTCTCACTTCAGCAAATGGCATTGATGATATAGAGAAAGTTAATACAAGCCACTTACTAATGTATTCTTATTATCCATATTGCATCCTTTTCTGGCTGGATTCATTTTTCCATCGCATTATACACTGCTTGTTTGCATGGTAACAACCACTCTGCAATCCTGCAGTTGTGGCTGTGCCTACACACTATAGAAAAAAGCACCAGCCTATGTGTGCTCCCACGGTGCTGGTTGCCAGAAAGCCTGGCGCTTTTTCGATAGTGTGCAAGAATGGCCACCGCTGATGGATTGCAGGGTGGTCGTAACCATGGAAACGAGCGGTGTATAATGTGATGGAAAAATGAATCCAGCCAATGAATGACACTTACTGAAGTGAGACAACCCCTTTAAAGGGTTCCACCTCATGGAAGAAATCAGAATAACTTTACTGCATGCTTGGCCAGAGTTATTTAAATATTTGCAGTGAGCAGGGGCTACTGAACAGTGCACCACGAAGAGTTAAGCCTCATTCACACGTCCATGTCCATGCTCAAATCTGTGAGAAGGTGGTCAGTGATGCATCCGTAAAGCCATCCATGAAGGATCCTTGTTGATTCTGTGTGTCCGTTTTTTCCGTCCGTGTGTCATCTGTGTTTCACTGACACTGAACAGCTGAACAATAATTTTCAAAGCATCTCTTCCTAATGATCCGTAAAATCACGGACCCATAGACTATAATAGGCGTGATGGATCCGTGAACATGGACAAAATAGAGCATGCGTCTGTGCTAAAAACACGGACCCACGGACCGTGCTAAAACACTGATGTGTGACTACACACTGTAAGGGATCACTCTCTCAGGGGTCGGCAATGACAGACTTCTCATCAAACAGGGGGTTTTCAAGCTCAAACAGTGCTTTATTAGTCCCACAGCACATCGCACTTCTAAGTTTGGCATCACTTGGCACCATGAAGTCGCAGCTTTACCTCACAATGTGTTACATCAACACAAAACAGCCTGGCTAAGCACTCACTATACAGAAGTCTCCCTAGGGCCTCATGCACACGGCCGTGTTCCGCGTCCGAGAGCGGTCCGTGGTAGCACAGCCTGGATTCCTGTTGAGAGCATAGTGTTTTACTGTAGTGCAGCAGCGGCATGAAGCGCACGGCGTCATAGCAACCAATGACACTGTGCGCTCCTGCTCTCAACAGGAATACAGGCCGTGTTGCCATGTGCCGCTCTGGGCCGCAGAACACGGCCGTGTGCATGAGGCCTAACTCACCTCTAGGTCTGTGTTCACACTACAGTATTCGTCTTCAGTCAGACAGCCTCTTAGCTGTGACCAGCGCAACCCACCAGTCCTCCTGGTGGAAGCAGCAAAATACTTTGGGGGGATATGGTACAGCAGTCCTCCTGACTCTGACTGTGTGACACCCCACTTCTAAAGGCATTGATGGGTCCCCCCAAACTCAGGCTTCCTCAGCCTTCACAGAGCCTCTGAGGATTGCTTTATCCCCGAGTGAATATCGCACCTGGTCTCACCTCAGGCCAGGTGATCATGGGTGGAAAACACAGAAAACTATGACATGAATCTCCTCTAATAGATTTCTTGCGCCATTCTAGGAGACACATATCTTCCCTCATATATGAGGCCAGTCACTGCCTCACAACACAATAAAATGAATGGGGACATGTGCTGTTCGTGGAGAACACATACAGCACACATCCGTGAAACAGTGACTTGTCACTGAGGCTTAATGCTGTTTCTGGAAACTTGGGTATTACATAAACAGCATAGCTTGAAGCACCACACTATTAGAGCAGTTCCCATTCACAGCGATGGAAGCGGCAGGAACGTACTCTGCCCATCCCCAGCTGGCACTTACTAAGGTCATTCTGATCTGAGCCATGAAAGGCTTAGATGGGAAGAACCCTTTCAAGTCGTCCATACAGCAACGTCCATGGGACCTAAAACATGGTTCATTGCTAGGATAGTGACGTTTTTAGCAAAAATTCTAGAATCGTTTGAAAGTTCTTTTTCATTTTTTTCAGTTTGACCAAGCTATTTTAATTAAGGTGAATTGCTAATCTGAACGTGTGAAAAGCAGAAAGAAATACGATTATTCTACTTTATTCGATATTACACCTTTAACAAGAACTAAAATTTATTTGAATTTCAGGAACCACAATAAGCGGAGAATACATACATTTCAACTAACTATATGATCAATACATTTGCAGGTTCACACTTTAAAATGCTAACGGGGTCATTATAGGTGCAATGTATAATGAGATTCTACCATGTATTAAGTTAGTGTTAATTTCTCCCAGCAGTCGAACGTTGAATATATAGACTGCATTTTTTCAGGAATGTTCTACAGAAGGATATGGAGGAAAAGCTGAGATTTAACGTAAATCTCACATTGACATTATATGTATCAAATTTTAAAAAAAAATAATTTAATTGAAGGAAAAAAAGTCTATAAACACACAGGACTGGATTGTATGCCAGCAGAATTTTACAGCTGGATAAAGAGGATAAAGCAGTAGCCATGCAATACATGTCCATGCATTGATGCTCTGCAGTCTAGAATTAATGCTAAGGGATTGTTTACTGGCAAGCGCCCTGCCATGTAGTGTGTGACACGGGGCTTTAGCAAAGGACTAATCTGTCAGTTGTAGATCAAGCCAGGATTGAATGGAAAAAGGCAAATTGCTTGGTTCTAGTGCTCATTTCACATCTTTGACAGACTGAAAATGACTGGTTTCTTCTTGCATGTGTTAGAGGCAATTGTGTTACCTGCTCAGCATTCTCAGCCCTGTATATTTGACCTTTTTTTCTGATTCATAGTGAAACTCTATCTACAGTATCTAATCAAGAGCAGAAAATAAATTATGTTAATAAATAACATTACTGCAACACGTAGAGCAAATTATGCACACGTTTCCAAGTAGACCGTAAGCGTCTTTTATAAAAAAAGACTTGTCCCATGGTAGAAAAACAAGGCTACTTTCCAAAAACAGCACCTGTCCATGTTTGATATCATAGCTAGAGTTGAGCAAACTTGTGTTTCAAGTTCAGCGTACAAGGTTCGGGTTACCTGAGAATTCCGTTATGGATTTCGCTACCACGGACCATAACTTATGGTCCGTGGTAAAAGAATCCATAACGGAATTCTTAGATAACCCGAACCTTGTACGCCAAACTTGAAACACAAGTTTGCTCATACATAATCATAGCTAAGCCACAATGAAGTTAATGGGGATGACCTTGAATATCATACACAGCCAGGTGTGGTGCTGTTTTTAGAGGACACCAGACATGTTTTTCTAATTCTGTTCAAACCTTTTAATGCCGTACAGGTTACAGGAGAACAGGAATTTTAAACCGTTCCTGACATTGCGACTACGGCATCTGAGAGGCTTTTTCCCAAGAGGACTGTGCTTCCAGGGCTCGAACGGCTTCCCTGTTCTGAGAATGGAGAAGCAGTTTGCTCGCTGTGGTAGCCTTGGAATGATTTGAAGCTCCATAGGAACATATTGAATGTTCCATAGGCTGCAGTGTAATTCATTGCAGTCTAAGGGACAAGCTATCTAACAATCACATGTTCAAGTCCCTTAAGGGGACTTAATATAAGTATGAAAAGAAAGAAAACAAGGTTTTAAAAATATAAAAATCCCAAAAATATACAAAAATAAAATCACTCTCTTTCCCCTATAATAAAATAAAAAATAAAGATCACTACATCCCAAAATGCCCCCACTATTAAAATATATATGTATTTATTTCATATGGTGAAAAAATAATCTGAATGGCTGACTTGCTGTTTTTTCAGTCATAATTGAGACTGAAAGGTGTTCTAATCTGAAATCTTAGCATACCTTTCACTGCACTTCTGAAAGTGGCAAGGCTCACCAAATGTTGCAAAATTTGACCAAATCTCACAGAAATAGTTGTATGCGGGGGTAGCAGATTTGATAAATGTCCCTTTTTGTGTTTACTTTGTTTGACATATCAAATATGTTTTTATCTGATACAATAATAGTTACATTTTAACTCCATCATTTAGTTATTTGTGAACCAAGGGAATTACTCCAATTTATTGAATGTTTAGTGAACAGCATTTCTACCGGAGCCTTTAATGAAAACACACTATAGCAAGAGAAGGCTGTGATATGGAAAAATAAAAAATGTCATACCTTTGGAGCTAAATCTGAAGGTGCACGAACAAAATCCCAGAAAGGGAGTGAATCCAACCTAGACCTTGTTCATATTAAAAAATATTACTGCCATGTGCTATCTGCATTTTTTGAGAACAGCACAAGTGCCCATTGATTTCAATGTGTTTGTTCACACATCAGTCATGTGGCCTAAATACACCCATTGAAGTCTAAGAGCCTGGGAAAATCACTCATGCAACACGGATGGTATCCGTGTTTGGTCCTTTTTTCACTGACCACTGGTAGGGGATGCTCTGAAAATTAAATTTCAGCTGAGCAGTCTCCATGGACCCAAGGACCAAACACGGATCCTTAATGGACATATTCACGGATGGAACACGGACACATTTTTCCAAGGACCTCAAACAGACTAAGAAATGTGAATGAGGCCTTAAACTATGTAATAAATGTGGCACCCAATGTTGGTATGGTATCAAGTAACGTATCACTATGCAGAAAGTAATGGATGTCTACTGGGGTACCAGTAATTTGGTTTGAAGAAGACTTACCACAGTGTATACCCTTTATCACATGGACTATATACGAAACACACTGTCAAGTCAAAACTCATTAGCCAACATTAGGAAACACATATGTATTATCAAGTCATTTAAGGGGTAATGACACATACATGACACCCAAGAGAGTTGGTGAATGACGGTGGACAGAGCTTGGTCAGTATAGTGGTACAGAAAGGAGATTCTATGGGAAATCCTCTCTGTACCGCTATATTTTAACCAATATTAAAAAAGTGCATTTTAACTTTTCTACAATCAACTATCGTGCTGGATGCCTTTTCTTTTTTGCAACTATTTTTTAAAACTTCTCTTTTTAATTCACGAGCATATTTTAGAATAAAAACTGTCTGTTTTAATGACTAAAGCATTTGGCAGTGTTGTAAAGGAAATAGTATTCATTGCCTAAAAACCTAATAATTATGTCTAATAAGTTTCAGAGCCAAGCATTTCTCACCAACCAATTACTCATTTTACTTGTCAGTCAACATCCACAGAATGGAATATTTCATTTGAAAGTCATCTATCTCCGCCGACTCAACGATACACGGTTAGAACATGGAAACATTCTTGACTACACCTCTTTTGTATTTAAAGGTTTATTATTGAAGGCGAATCCTAGAATCTGTGACGTCGAACCTGGCATTTCTGTGTAAAGTTGTTAGAAAGGTAGCAGTGTTTTACTTTATTGCATTAATTTCATTAACGTACCCGGGGAAGTCACACTGCGTGGCCACAATTCTCAATAAGTACTGTAAATACGAATAATCCCCCAGCTTCACCCTAACAATTAACCCCTATTGTATATTGGCCTTAGCTTGGTTGTCTGGTTTTATGCTTCAACATGTGCGTATTTTTTCCAATTCAAATCAATAGAAATGTAATAAAATTAATATACATACCCAAATCTCTGTTTATGTACAGTAGTTTTCATGCTCCACTTTGTACAATATTCTGTCTTTAGATTTGATAAATTTTCTATGCCCATCCCCCCAAACACATACACTTAATCATGCCCAATTTTGTGCCACTTTTTAAATTGGAAAGAAATTGTGAAAAATTGCAAATTTTAGAACAAATATGGCATGCATGCTAGGTAGGCTCTTCACCATCACGGCCTGCTATTGGCTGACCAACGACAATAGAACATGCCTTAGTTTGTCCCTGTTTCATTCCTAGACCATTCATGAAAGTTGAGGCATATGGAGGCCCCCTTTATAGCTCTATACAAGACTAGTAATGCATACGGTGCATAAGCAAATAAATAATACACAGAGACAAGCCAGAAATCACTTTCTATGTAGAAGACAGGAGCTTCTTCAGGTTCCTGTACAGTACACACAGTGTACCAGAATAGGTAAACGTCAGTACAGAATATGTATTACCGTATTATACTGTAGAACTGTGTGAATAGATACTCAATCAGTTCAAGCATTTTAAAGATACAAGTGTTTTTCCAGTGATATGTCCATGCTGACTGGTTGGATCTTTCAGCTAATCATACTGTATGTGTCAGTAATCCAAACTATGTGTGCCATGTATGTTGAATATGGTTATAAGCTACTATGGCCCAGAAAAGACTACTGTATGTACAATCACTCTAATGTAGGTAACATATACAGTAACATAGTTTGTAAGGCTAAAAAAAGACATCTGTTCATCTAGGTCAGCATGTTATCCTGCAAGTTGATCCAGAGGAAGAAGAAAAAAATAAACATGAGGTAGAAGCCAATTTTCTCAGTTTAGGGAAAAAAAATATTTCCCGACTAAATTATGCACAAAATAAAAGAAATCATGCAAGTATAATATCAGCAGAAAAGCAGGATGAAGAACTATTGGCAATGCAGAGGCCTTTAGACAGTCGATGTCATTTGTCTTTCACCATTAGAAACATGACATATAGACATCAAGGTTAACAGAATTTGTCTATGACGAAGGAAAGTGCAAGGTTCAAACCATTTTCAACACATAAAATATTTTTAGCAGAGGTCTTTCTCTCTAAATTAGGTTGTCTTGTCACGACTGGGTGACTAATAGTATGCTTTGCTTGAACTATATCACAAAAACCTTTGTATTAATTCTGAGCACGGGATTTTTGGATTTTTGAACCTAGCAGTGTGTAAGAAGAGATTAATTCTACAGTCGAGACTGGGAGCATTGTGAGACCTACACATTTGTTTAACCTCTTGGCTTCCCTTGCTTTTCAGAAAGTAATATGTTTGATCTATACAAATAACTGTTTCCATTATTTTATTTTCAGTAATGTTCAATTACATTTCATAACATAAAAAAGAATACTATCTAATATGAACTTGTTTTAGCTTACTATACAGCATTTATATGTAAATAGACATTATAAACAGTTTTTTTTTTCTTTACTTTTAAGTCTAAATTTCAAGTTTGGTAGAATTCCTTATTGGAAAAAGGAGCTTAGAACCTTGACTCCTGAACCATCATATACCAATGTCCTGAAACCTCTTGCCACTTTTGGCTGGTCTTGATGGCATGTTGTCTAAGGATGGGGACCTTTGGTCTTCTAAAATGGTCAGGGTTACATTTCAGTTGGCTCATTTTGAAGTAGCAAAGTCAGGGCATAGAGTAGGTAAAGCAGAGAGTCCCCAGGGTAGCATTGGTGTATGGTGCAATGTATTAATTAAAGAAAATATATGATCATCAACCTCCTAAAACATTTCTTGATGAGGCCAAATAAAAGTTGTGTCAGGCTAAGGCTGCTTTCACACTAGCGTTCGCTGGTCCGTTCGTGAGCTCCGTTTGAAGGGGCTCACGAGCGGACCCGAACGCAGCCGTCCAGCCCTGATGCAGTCTGAATGGAGCGGATCCGCTCAGACTGCATCAGTCTGGCGGCGTTCAGCCTCCGCTCCGCTCGCCTCCGCACGGACAGGCGGACAGCTGAACGCTGCTTGCAGCGTTCGGGTGTCCGCCTGGCCGTGCGGAGGCGTGCGGATCCGCCCAGACTTACAATGTAAGTCAATGGGGACGGATCCGTTTGAAGATGTCACCCTGTGGCTCAATCTTCAGGCGGATCCGTCCCCCATTGACTTTACATTGAAAGTCTGGACGGATCCGTCCGAGGCTATTTTCACACTTAGCTTTTTTTAGCTAATATAATGCAGACGGATCCGTTCTGAACGGAGCCTCCGTCTGCATTATTATGAGCGGATCCGTTCAGAACGGATCCGCCCGAACGCTAGTGTGAAAGTAGCCTTAGCCACACATGTGTAAGACTCATCAGGCTGGATAGCTGAATGATTGCTTCTCTAACACATATATTGCTAGCTTTTCATAGACCAAGATAAGGGCTACTCTGTTGTCTTCAGCATCAAGAGATCTTGTCCCACATATTCTGTAAGGCAAATTTTCTTGGCCCTATGTGGTTGCTGAGTTCAGGTAAAAACCATCAGTTATCTGGAAGCAGGTCACTAGGACATCACTGTTGTGGAGCTCCAGTGAGGAGTTGGTTTGATTTTTTACTGTTGAGCAAGTATATAACTTGTCAGACCACATTAACTTGTCCATCTTGAAGATTTCATTGTCCCAATTTTTCACCCTTTTTTTTTTTACTCACTTTTAACCTGCTATTACCTTCCTAACAGCTTTGTCAATCTTGGATGTGGCTCCTATTTTATTTTGTGAATCCCTATACCTTTGGTGACTTGGAGCCTATTATTGACTATTATCAAAAAATGCCTTGGTTGTGCCTTCTAAACCATAGGGAACAGTCAGGTATTAGCCATCAAACACTCATCCATTATAGTACTCCAAATGCAACTTTTAAATCTTTCTTTATGTAACATCATATTATGTGACAGCATTTAATGATATAGATAGTAAATGATATATTTAAAAATATACAATTGGCTGACCAACAACAATAGAACATGCCTTAGTTTGTCCCTGTTTCATTCCCAGACCATTCATGAAAGTTGAGGCATATGGAGGCCCCCTTTATAGCTCTATACAAGACTAGTAATTGGTGTCGAATGTCCCTAAAATATGAATCCAAAATAAGAAAAAAAGGTTAAAGGCACATAAGGAAATAAATAATACACAGATACAAGCTAGAAATCACTTTCTATGTAGAAGACAGGAGCTTCTTCAGGTTCCTGTACAGTACACACAGTGTACCAGAATAGGTAAACGTCAGTACAGAACATGTATTGCCATATTATACTGTAGAACTGTGTGAATAGATACTCAATCAGTTCAAGCATTTTAAAGATATGTCCATGCTGACTGGTTGGATCTTTCAGCTAATCATACTGTATGTGTCAGTAATCCAAACTACTGTATGTGTGCCATGTATGTTGAATGTGGTTATAAGCTACTATGGCCCAGATAGTAAATGATATATTTAAAAGTATACAAACATCTACGTGAAGGAAAAAGGTCCATGCCATAAGAGTTCATGATCTAAAGGGATTGGGGTGGGGCACAAAATGTACAAAGTGCTAATTATTGTGCAGCAAAGCAGCCGCTAACGCTGGCAGTGAAAACATATATAATGCTGCTTAAAGGAGTATTCTGGTTATATCAAGTTAACCAATACCTACAGTATATGGTATAACTATTAGATCGATGGGGGTTCAACCACTGAGACCCTTACAATCACAAAAAAGGGGTACCCATATTCCTCAGGAACCCCAAAATTAATGGAGTTACAGTGCAAGTGGAGCAGGTATCTCTGTTAGTCCAATAGAAATTAGTATGTTTGGCTTGACTTTTCAGGGGGCCTGCAGTGTATGACTCACATTTTGAAAGTCAGTGGAGGTTTCCACCAATTTAATAGTTGTTCCCTATCCTGTGGATAATATAACTATAACTAAAATACCCCTTTAAATGATGTGATGCAAATAGTGCAGCAAAGTTAAAAGTTATTAAATATTTTTAAAAGCATTAGCTTTTCAGAAACTTATGACCAACTTTTATTTTCTCAGCAACAAAGTGACCATTGAATATTGATTAAAAAAATGAGAAGCGATAACCAATGCTGATAAGAGGAATTTGAAACTGATTCCCAACTTACCAAACAGTATCAAGTGACTACACGTCTCAGCCACACAGTTTTCTACTGGATAACTGTCAGCAAGTCTAATTTTTTACATTAATAAGCTGTGGCCCTTTTCCACTATGCCTTCCAGAAAGATTCGCCTGTTAGCGCAGAACAGCTTTACATGGGTTTTTGGTCCTACTGAGGCAGCGGGTTTAGTGCTATAAGTAATTCTGCTATTTTCATACCTATAGAGATAAGCAAATCAATTCTAGAATTCAGAAATTCAACCCAAATTTTTCGAATCTGAATTCTGTGTGATTCCATTTGGGAGAATTGACATGAGGAGAGGGAAAGAGAGATACTTTTCCAAGCAATCAGAGCACATTCGATTTGGGTTGAATTTATTCGTACCCGAATCAAATCATAGAGTCGACTTAGCCACATGAAACCCAAATCCCCCAAAAAGTAACATCAGTATAGGATGGATTTTCAAAAAAGGAGTATCACAAGTCAGGGTTCCCAAGAGACCGATCTATGTAACTTTTGAACAGTAAGTACATTACAAACTTTCTCCTACAGGGATGTTGTGTGTAATGAAGGTGGGTTTGTGGGACCTGGTGGGCCCGGGAAAACCCTTTCAAATCAGTTTATTCTTGAATTGCTGGAGATGTATGAGTACTGAACAGGTTGATGGATCGGCAGTGTCACGGTGACTTTTTTTTTTTTATACTTTGTAATGCTGATGTCATCAGGTTTTTGCAATCACAGCATTTACTCTTTTTCTCATATAGGCTAAGGCATTTACATTGAGATATTCATTGTGGGAAATAGAAATGCCTCTTTTATACCAGACACTATTATTTATTTACTTTATGCACTTATATAGCGCTACTATATTCCTCAGCACTTTACAGACATTAGCATCACGCTGTCCCCAATGAGGCTCACAATCTAAGTTTCCTATTAGTATGTCTTTGGAGTGTGGGAGGAAACCGGAGTACATGAAGGAAACCGACACAAACACGGGAAGAACATACAAACTCCATGCAGATGTTGTCCTTGGTCGGATTTGAACCTAGGACCCCAGTGCTAACCACTGAGCCACTGTGCTGCTCTACACAGTAAACTGATCTCTAAGTTGTTAGAGGCAAGTCCATTAATAGGCCTCACACTTGTTTCTAAGGCCAACCCGCATGTCAGTCAACAAGACATATTACTGTTTCTAATAGCAACAAGCACAATTTAGTTGTACACGATACATCATACAGGCGGACAATCATTACTGATCATTTACAAGGTGCAAGGTAACTTTTTACGTAGAGCATATCTATATAAACTGTAAAATTGTGCTTCAAGGTGATCATCACGCACTTTGAAGCCCCAGAACATTAGGAGGTTGATTTGTTTGCTTTTAGAATAGATGGCTTTCATCTGTATATACCATGTCTATGTGTCAAATCAGATTTATTTAATGAAATAGAAACGATAATTATGATATATTTTCTTCAATTAATCCAAAACATTTAATGCCAGATTCATAGAAAATGTGTAGGAAGTAGAATGTAATCTATGTGATCATTTATCTCAAATATCTTTCCCCATTGGTGCGTTAACTTCAGTTTAACTCTGCTGATATAACATGATAAATTGGAGGTAATTGCCATTACTAATTTAAATTGCAACAACCGTTGCACTGGAATAAAATCCTTTTAAGTTTGCTAAGCCTTATTAAAGTAATTTTGTTCTTTATGTTATCCTCAAGCCTCACTAGAAGAGATCTTGAGGGTGTTCCAACTTTTCTGTTGTCTCCTGATGTCAATAAAATGTTGACAAAACTCAAATTATGAAAGCGTTTATTAGAACAGCCTAACAACCTAATGATCCTGAAGCAGAAGAAAGATCTGACAAAACCAAATTCCATCCAAATGCAATAATTCAGCATCTAGTGGTAAGGCAATCTCTCCATGCTGTGATCTACAAATGCTGCTGCCATTTTTCTGGATACTAAGTAGACATTTTTGTCGAACATAGTAAACTGGCAGAATGCAGCTCAAAGGCATTATCACTGATAAAGAATAGTTTGTACTGTGGAAAAAATACAAGTTCAACCAAGGGCTGAGTGGGGATGGGAAATAAGGAAATAGAGAGCATGCCTTCTACACATTTACATATGTGTTTATAGCTGTTTTGTTGATGGAGTAGGAGTCATGACAAATTTAAGAAGTTTTTGTAACATTTTTACTGTAGTTTGTTCCATTCCCAACTTTTGCATGTACATACTAATAGCTATATGGATGTTTTATGGGTGCAGTTAAATTTTAGCCAGATTTATCATTTGCAACATTTTAAAATGTCACTAAAGAGTTGCAAACCCACTCCAGTCCCCTGGCCCTGTCAAAACTGGCTGAACTGTTATAATAAGTATGACATCAAAAAAAAAGAGCTTCAAAATTTAGAACTAGTGTACAATATTTGGTAGACTTGTTAGACACAGCCTGCAGAAGACGCTCCAATAAAATGAATTCAAAATTACAATCAGAATAAAATTAATCCCTAAGACACAGTTTAATAAAAATTAACCCCTTAGACAGATGTACCAAGTTTATCACAGTCGCTCAGGCTGGATGATAAATTTTCCGCATGGCTAGACACTTTTTTCTGACTCTATACCAACTACTAGCTTGCTTAATTTTTGACAAAATTTTGTGACCAAATTCTGGTGCAATTTGAAATAATTGAATCTTAAGCCATGCCCTGTTTTTGCTAAACCAATCCCTGTTCTACTAATCCTCATCCTCCTCATCAAGCATTTGCTTGATAAATATGTATATAACTTGTTGTTTGTTAAATAATTGAAAGGTTGTAATGGTCAAATGTCCCAGGTTGAAAAGTCATTGCTGGAGCAGGAAGAACAGAGACTGGTTATATCTGGACTATTGCTGGGGGTTGAAGAGGTTGTCATACTAAAAACATTTTTGACCCATCCACAGAAGAGGGGATGAGTCTGATCAGAAGGGGGTTCGACCACTGGGGTCCCTGCCAGTCATAAAAATGGGGGGCCCTGAATTATTCAATTTGAATAGTGCAGCACGAAAACAAGTGCATTGCCGATCCATTCAACTCTTTGAGACTGCTATGATTCATAGGAGAGTAAAAAACAGGAATAACAGCTTTATTAATGGAAAGATTCCTCATTATTACTATGTTTTATGCATAGTTACATAGTTGATAAGGTTTAAGAAAGACACAGGCCCATCTGGTTTAACCTATAATCCTATTGCGTTGATCCAGAGGAAGGGGGAAAAAATCCATGAGGTAGAAACCGATTAATCCATGTTAAGAAAAAAAATTGTTCTCCACAGAATAAATCACTGGATTGACATTCCTTCTCCAGAAATCTATTGCCAATGATTTGAAAAATTATTGCCTTCAATAAAGGAATCCAGGACCCTTTTCAATGAATCAACAGAGATCACTACTCTTAGGGTGCTTTCACACTAGTGTTAGAAGAATCCGTTGCCGGAACTGTCTGCTGGATACGGAAATCCGTATGCAAGCGGATATCTTTTTTTTTTACAGATCCGTTAGACTTTTGCATTGAAATACCAGATCTGTCTTTCCAGTATCATCCGGAATAATGGATCTGGTATTTAGTTTTTTCAAAGCTAGAAAGAACTGCACATGCGCAGACCGGAAAACCGGATTCGGCAATGCGGAAATTTCCGGAACACTTCACCAGATCCGGCATTAATACATTTCAATGGAAATGAATGGCGAACCTGGCAAGTGCGGTAGTGTTCCGGGATTTTGGCCGGAAAAAATACCGCAGCATGCTACAGTATTTTTTTCCGGTATTGAGACCCTTTACCTGATTTCAATACCGGAAACACTAGTGTGAAATTACCCTTACAGAAAAAATAGCCATCTGTGATGATGGTGAAACCTTCTTTCCTCTAGACATAGAAGATGTCCACTTGTCATGGCAACTGAATCTGATCTAGATATAAAAAGATCATTAAAAAGATATCTATGGTCATTAGAAATATCTGGACAGATCGGCGAGACCAGCACAAAATGGTTCAACAATAGCAAGAACCTAAACTGTATAATAAAGTAAATCTGTGACATTGTTTCTACTGCTATTCTTCAAAAACAGAGAAGAATAGTTTCAGTCTAACACCAAGAATCCCTGACTTATATAACTCTGTACTCAAACAAATTATTGAATTGCAGATTGTGTGAACGTTTGCCAGCTATATTGATCTTACATAATACAAATTCTGTTATACAAAGGGCTTGGTGAATGTTATACAACTAAGTGGATATGAATGCATTTATTATCCAAGTCGCTGCAAGGAAAATGTGGTTATGTGGTTATATCAATTGTTTCCAAAGTTTATTTCAATTTTTTTTTAATTTCCTATTCAAAGATGTAACACAGAATAACAAATAGAACTTTTATATAATAGTTCAATGAGGCTAAAAACAATGTAGATTCTCTTAAAGTAAACTAAATGAAAATCATCATTGACGCATCCATCCCTGAAACTGCAGTGCTCAAGAAAACAGTGGATATATTTTGCTGATGGAATTTGAACATGACTGTGCACATTTCCTCCCATAATATGGGGTGAAATATCTAAACATATTCTGGTTCTGTATCATAGGCTGAATTTGCCAAACAGATATTCTGGAACTCTATCCAATATATACAGCTTTGAAAGGAGCATGACATTTTGAATTCCCATTTATCACAGTATTTATACAGTGTGATAAATAGCCTCACTAAAATACGTAAATATCATACTAAATATGAGATCTGTTATGAAGATTCCAAATCTAATGCTATGCATTAAGCTTAAGACTATGTTTGAAGGCTATGGACACACTGCTCACGCTGATTCTGTCAAGTTGCTGTTCTGATGGCTCGATCTGTAGCCCTTATCCCTGAACTCCTGACAGCTCATAAACACTCATTTAAGCTAAATTTGAAGGAAACTGATAATAATATGGCCGAAATTGGTTTTTATGAGCTGTCAGGAGACCACAGATCGTGCTTTCAGAACAGCTCCTTGACATAATCAGTGTGAGGCAGAGAGCCTGCTAGGTTGAAAATGCTCTGAAACTGGAAGCTTTGGAGCAGAAACTACTGTAAATTTAAAATTGTTCTAGTGCCCATGGTACCATACCAGGGCCAGGATCGGGACGACAAACTGGGAAATTGCCCAGGAGCCCACATCGATAAAGGGGCCCTCTTCCAGTGGCCTTCGTCCAGTTTTTTCAGAATACAGTTCTGGGCTCAGAAGCAAGGGTGAACTAGAAAATCTCTACACCATCAATTATTCCCATAGTGGGGAAAAAAATAATAAGTGTTTAATAAAAAATGTAAATAAAATAAGTTTCAAGTCTAAAAAAAAGGCATCCCTTTCCTCTCATCAGCCTATTTAACATTGAAAAACAAGGAATACAAATAGACATATTAGGTATCCTAATAGGTACCTATCCTAATCAGTAATACCTAATAGATATTAGGTATATGCTAGGTGTCTGTAACAACTGGCTCTATAAAAAAAATAACATGATCTACCCTGTGAAGTGAACTGCATAAAAAACCATGATGGAACATCGCCTCACAACAAGGGAGGGCAACAAGTGGCTCAAGAGTTGGTGTAGAAAGGAGAGATTTGAGCTCCTGGAGAACTGGGCCGGAGTGGGCTACAGGCTCTATCCTGCACCTCAATGGGGAAGGTGCAGCTGTGTTGATAGAGAAGATGGCTAGAAGGTTGGGGGAGTGTTTAAACTAGGGACAAGGGGAGGGCAATTACATTATAAGAGGGGATGAGTGGGGGAGTGAGGGGGAGTGCAGAAAGAGACCTGGGACAAAGTAATTGAACTAGGGGTGGAATGGAAAGAGGGACCAAAAGAGTGCATAAGGAAAGACATAGGATAAAAAATATCCAAAAACCACTTAATTATATGTATAGTATTCCCAGAAACCTGATTTATAAAACATGTGAACTGGAATGATTAATATCTGAGGAGGATTATGACATAGGGGCAATAACATGGCTGGATGAAAGCTATGATTGGGCACTTAACGTACAGGGTTACAGTCTTTTTAGAATGGATTTTGAAAACCGGGGAGGGGGAGGGGTTTTCCTTTATGTAAAGTCCTGTCTAAAACCCACAATCTGGGAAGATATAAGTGAGGGAAAGTGGAGCCACTGTGGGTAGAAATACAAGGAGTTATTTTGGGGGGTTATTTTCATTTTCCAGGTCTCTATCTATCTATATATCTATCAATTTATCTATCCTGCTGTTTTTGCACTGGACATTAAGACTAATAATAGGCACCACTTCTTGGTTTGTACAGAGAATTTGTGGGTAGTATTGCAACTCAGCTCCATTCACTTCAATAGAGCTCAACTGCAATGCCACACACAATCTATGAACTGGTGTGGTGCTATTTAAAAAAAAAAAAAAGGGGCCAAGTTTTTTTTATCCTGCACAACCCCTTTGACTCTCTGAAATACAGCAACAAATCCATCAAGGCACTAATAAATATATCACGGAAAGCAGGCAACACAAGTAAAAAATAGGTAACTACTGTTAACATATGCAAAACAGCATCATTGTATTACAGCTCAATAATAATATCATGCAGCGGCAGTAGCGTAACCAATTATATTGACATGATTGTAGATCTCATTAATAACTCACTCCGGTCGACTTGTCTGGTCTCCACATTCTACAAACATTTGTTTACATGGCTCTAATTAAGAAGTAATGAATTGTGTATGGATTCTTTCTGATTTGTGTTATCTTCTTTGTACAATTATAGAACTTTCACATAAATACACTGGAGGGGGAAAAACATGTTTTCTTCCAACCATCTTGCTTTGTATTTCAAAGTCCTGGGCTCTAGTTTTAAAAAGACGCAGAGATCTGGTTTTGAGGAATATATGAAAGATACTGAAAAAAGTTACATGCTGGGCAGGGAAATTGAATTTTTGTTACTCTTGAAAAAGACCTATACATTTCCTTCATGTCTGCCACATTTTTAAGTAAAAAAACAATAGGGATCTGCAAAAATATTTTGGTAAAATCTGTTAAAATCTGCAGGGGTTCTAAGACCTGGTGATATTTCTTCTCCACAATATATGAATATCTCGTTTGCTAGGCCTGTCCTCATTTAGCACAAATGAAATAATAACAAGGGAACTATCGTAAAATACATTTCGTATTATTACACTGCTTTGTGGTTCTGCAGCTCGATTAATAAAAAGCCAAATCTTTTTTCAGTTTTATGTACTGGAGTTTGTAAAGTTATTTGTTCTTGTATAGTAAACATTTATGTCAGAAATACCAGTTACCAGTGATCTGGATGTGAGAATTACACCATGGCTTTAGGAAAGAGAACATGAAACAAGGTCGGCATTAAAAGAGAAAAAAAAAGGAATATCTAAGTGCCACTCCTGATTTACAGGGATGAGGAATATTTCTTTTTTTTTGATGGACGTACTGGGAATTTAGTTTCAATCTTCTTTTCATCCACAGAATAGCTTTAAAAACAATATAAAACAAGGCTTCCTTAGACAAACATATATTTCCCTGGATATTTGTTTCTCATGCTGCTCTCTATAATTAGCATAAACTACATCATCTGGAAGCTGGAATAACTTTTGACTTCAAAATCTTGCCTTAAAAGGGATCTGTTAGTGATTCTCATCCTACCTTATTCTGTGCCAGTCAGCAAAGAAAGAAAATTAACAGCAGAGGTTTAGGTTCAGTATGATTAGAGGAAAATCTAGAAATAACGCTTCTGTTAAATTTCCTAAATCATCAGTACAGTATGTTGGCAATACTGCAGAGGGAAAATACACTTCTCAATTTCAAAACCAAGAAGGAAAAGTTATGGAATTATGGAAATCGCACGCTCAATAGTGATGTCCCGAACTATTCGCCGGCGAACATAGCTTGTTCGCGTTCGCCGCGGCGGGCGAACATACGCGATGTTCGGTCCGCCCCCTATACATCATCATTGAGCAAACTTTGACCCTGTACCTCACAGTCAGCAGACACATTCCAGCCAATCAGCATACCCTCCCTCCCAGACCCTCCCACCTCCTGGACAGCATCCATTTTAGATTCATTCAGAAGCTGCATTCTTAGTGAGAGGAGGGAGAGTGTAGCTGCTGCTGCTTTAAAAGGGAAAGCATTAGCAAGGGCATTGTTCTGTGTCCACAGACTCATCTGCTGTAAGGACAGCGTTTTCAGAGCTGGTACATCAGTCTGCTTTTTTATTTATTTTTTATATATATATATATATATATATATATATACACATTGCAGTTGCCTGCCCGTGTGTGAGAGGCTGCAGGCTCAGTCACAGACAGTACTGTGTGCACACCATTCATACAGGGTGTCACAGACAATACCTTGCAGATAAAAAAAAAATCAATTTATATTATTTATCTGTGATATAATCGCAGTTACAAGCCAGTGAGTGACTATACATTGCAGTTGCCTGCCCGTGTGTGAGAGGCTGCAGGCTCAGTCACAGACAGTACTGTGTGCACACCATCCATACAGGGTGTCACAGATAATACCTTGCAGATAAAAAAAAATCAATTTATATTATTTCTCTGTGATATAATCGCATTTGCAAGCCAGTGAGTGACTGTGTGGCCCACAGACAGTACTGTGTGCACACCATCCATACAGGGTGTCACAGACAATACCTTGCAGGTAAAAATAATTCAATTTATATTATTTCTCTGTGATATAATCGCATTTGCAAGCCAGTGAGTGACTGTGTGGCCCACAGACAGTGCTGTGTGCACACCATCCATACAGAGTGTCACAGACAATACCTTGCAGATAAAAATAATTCAATTTATATTATTTCTCTGTGATATAATCGCAGTTAAAAGCCAGTGAGTGACTGTGTGGCCCACAGACAGTACTGTGTGCACACCATCCATACAGGGTGTCACAGACAATACCTTGCAGAAAAAAATAATTAAATTTATATTATTTCTCTGTGATATAATCGCAGTTGCAAGCCAGTGTGTGTCAGGCCCACACAGACTGTACTGTGCCCACTGCCCACCACTTATATAGGGTGGCACAATACCTTGCACGCATAGTACCACTTATCTAAAAAAAAAATGACAGGCAGAGGCAGGCCACCCCGCAGGGGCCATCGTGGTCATGGTGCTGTGATTTCCACTGGCCCTGGAATAATGCCCAGTGTTCAGAGGCAACGTACCCTGAACCCAAAAAATTCGGAGAAAATAGTTGACTGGCTTACACAGGACGCCCAATCTTCAACAGCTTCTGCTAAGAACCTTGACGCACCATCCTCCTCCAGCTCAGCTTTGGTCACCTGCTCTCAAGTTACCACTCTCCCGCCCGCCGACACCACCACCACTACCACCACAGCCGCTTCACTTGATCCCTCAGAGGAGTTATTTACACATCAGTTGGATGAAATTAGTGATGCGCAACCCTTATTGCCAGAGGATGTAGATAACAGGGATATGATTCAGTCAGGCAGCATTACACACATGGACGTATAGTGTTATGATGATGATGATGTTGTACCCGCTGCTGCTTCCTTTGCCGAGGTGTCAGATACAAGTGAAGTGGTTGATGATGACTAGGGATGAGCGAACTCGAACTGTATAGTTCGGGTTCGTACCGAATTTTGGGGTGTCCGTGACACGGACCCGAACCCGGACATTTTCGTAAAAGTCCGGGTTCGGGTTCGGTGTTCGTCGCTTTCTTGGCGCTTTTGTGACGCTTTCTTGGCGCTTTTTGAAAGGCTGCAAAGCAGCCAATCAACAAGCGTCATACTACTTGCCCCAAGAGGCCATCACAGCCATGCCTACTATTGGCATGGCTGTGATTGGCCAGAGCACCATGTGACCCAGCCTCTATTTAAGCTGGAGTCACATAGCGCCGCCCGTCACTCTGCTCTGATTAGCGTAGGGAGAGGTTGCGGCTGCGACAGTAGGGCGAGATTAGGCAGATTAACTCCTCCAAAGGACTTGATTAACTGATCGATCTGCAGCTGTGGATCATTGAGCTGCTGATCCTCAATTGCTCACTGTTTTTAGGCTGCCCAGACCGTTTGTCAGTCACATTTTTCTGGGGTGATCGGCGGCCATTTTGTGTCTTGTGGTGCGCCAGCACAAGCTGCGACCAAGTGCATTTAACCCTCAATGGTGTGGTTGTTTTTTGGCTAAAGCCTACATCAGGGTGAAGCTGTCACACCAAGTGCATTTAACCAGCAATAGTCTGTTCATTTTTTGGCCATATACAAAATCAGGGGCAAGCTGCGCCTGTCACCAAGTGCATTTAACCCTCAATGGTGTGGTTGTTTTTTGGCTAAAGCCTACATCAGGGTGAAGCTGTCACACCAAGTGCATTTAACCAGCAATAGTCTGTTCATTTTTTGGCCATATACAAAATCAGGGGCAAGCTGCGCCTGTCACCAAGTGCATTTAACCCTCAATGGTGTGGTTGTTTTTTGGCTAAAGCCTACATCAGGGTGAAGCTGTCACACCAAGTGCATTTAACCAGCAATAGTCTGTTCATTTTTGGCCATATACAAAATCAGGGGCAAGCTGCGCCTGTCACCAAGTGCATTTAACCCTCAATGGTGTGGTTGTTTTTTGGCTAAAGCCTACATCAGGGTGAAGCTGTCACACCAAGTGCATTTAACCAGCAATAGTCTGTTCATTTTTTGGCCATATACAAAATCAGGGGCAAGCTGCGCCTGTCACCAAGTGCATTTAACCCTCAATGGTGTGGTTGTTTTCTGGCTAAAGCCTACATCAGGGTGAAGCTGTCACACCAAGTGCATTTAACCAGCAATAGTCTGTTTATTTTTTGGCCATATACTACATCAGGGGCAAGCTGCGCCCGTCACCAAGTGCATTTAACCCTCAGTAGTGTGGTTGGTCAAGCTGTGACACCAAGTGCATTTAACCAGCAATAGTCTGTTCATTTTTTGGCCATATACTACATCAGGGGCAAGCTGCGCCCGTCACCAAGTGCATTTAACCAGCAATAGTGTGGTTATTTTTTGGCCATATCCCAGTCTAATTCTGTCACTAAATCCATACCGGTCACCCAGCGCCTAAATACTAGGCCTCAAATTTATATCCCGCTAAATCTCTCGTTACCGCTGTCCTGTTGTAGCTGGGAAAGTTATTTAGTGTCCGTCAAAGCACATTTTTTGTTCTGGGTTGAAGTACAATTCCCAATTTAGCAATTTCATAATTTAGTGGTTTCTGCTATATCAGAGCTATTTGAAATCTATCCCTAAAAGGGTATATAATATTCAAGGTGCACATTGGGTCATTCAGAATAACTTCACACACACCCGCTACTGTGTATTTCAAGTCTAATTCTGTCACTAAACCCATACCTGTCACCCAGCGCCTAAATACTAGGCCTCAAATTTATATCCTGCTAAATCTCTCGTTACCGCTGTCCTGTTGTAGCTGGGAAAGTTATTTAGTGTCCGTCAAAGCACATTTTTTGTTCTGGGTTGAAGTACAATTCCCAATTTAGCAATTTCATAATTTAGTGGTTTCTGCTATATCAGAGCTATTTGAAATCTATCCCTAAAAGGGTATATAATATTCAAGGTGCACATTGGGTCATTCAGAATAACTTCACACACACCCGCTACTGTGTATTTCCAAGTCTAATTCTGTCACTAAACCCATACCTGTCACCCAGCGCCTAAATACTAGGCCTCAAATTTATATCCTGCTAAATCTCTCGTTACCGCTGTCCTGTTGTAGCTGGGAAAGTTATTTAGTGTCCGTCAAAGCACATTTTTTGTTCTGGGTTGAAGTACAATTCCCAATTTAGCAATTTCATAATTTAGTGGTTTCTGCTATATCAGAGCTATTTGAAATCTATCCCTAAAAGGGTATATAATATTCAAGGTGCACATTGGGTCATTCAGAATAACTTCACACACACCCGCTACTGTGTATTTCCAAGTCTAATTCTGTCACTAAACCCATACCTGTCACCCAGCGCCTAAATACTAGGCCTCAAATTTATATCCTGCTAAATCTCTCGTTACCGCTGTCCTGTTGTAGCTGGGAAAGTTATTTAGTGTCCGTCAAAGCACATTTTTTGTTCTGGGTTGAAGTACAATTCCCAATTTAGCAATTTCATAATTTAGTGGTTTCTGCTATATCAGAGCTATTTGAAATCTATCCCTAAAAGGGTATATAATATTCAAGGTGCACATTGGGTCATTCAGAATAACTTCACACACACCCGCTACTGTGTATTTCCAAGTCTAATTCTGTCACTAAACCCATACCTGTCACCCAGCGCCTAAATACTAGGCCTCAAATTTATATCCTGCTAAATCTCTCGTTACCGCTGTCCTGTTGTAGCTGGGAAAGTTATTTAGTGTCCGTCAAAGCACATTTTTTGTTCTGGGTTGAAATACAATTCCCAATTTAGCAATTTCATAATTTAGTGGTTTCTGCTATATCAGAGCTATTTGAAATCTATCCCTAAAAGGGTATATAATATTCAAGGTGCACATTGGGTCATTCAGAATAACTTCACACACACCCGCTACTGTGTATTTCCAAGTCTAATTCTGTCACTAAACCCATACCTGTCACCCAGCGCCTAAATACTAGGCCTCAAATTTATATCCTGCTAAATCTCTCGTTACCGCTGTCCTGTTGTAGCTGGGAAAGTTATTTAGTGTCCGTCAAAGCACATTTTTTGTTCTGGGTTGAAGTACAATTCCCAATTTAGCAATTTCATAATTTAGTGGTTTCTGCTATATCAGAGCTATTTGAAATCTATCCCTAAAAGGGTATATAATATTCAAGGTGCACATTGGGTCATTCAGAATAACTTCACACACACCCGCTACTGTGTATTTCCAAGTCTAATTCTGTCACTAAACCCATACCTGTCACCCAGCGCCTAAATACTAGGCCTCAAATTTATATCCTGCTAAATCTCTCGTTACCGCTGTCCTGTTGTAGCTGGGAAAGTTATTTAGTGTCCGTCAAAGCACATTTTTTGTTCTGGGTTGAAATACAATTCCCAATTTAGCAATTTCATAATTTAGTGGTTTCTGCTATATCAGAGCTATTTGAAATCTATCCCTAAAAGGGTATATAATATTCAAGGTGCACATAGGGTCATTCAGAATAACTTCACACACACCCGCTACTGTGTATTTCCAAGTCTAATTCTGTCACTAAACCCATACCTGTCACCCAGCGCCTAAATACTAGGCCTCAAATTTATATCCTGCTAAATCTCTCGTTACCGCTGTACTGTTGTTGCTGGGAAAGATATTTAGTGTCCGTCAAAGCACATTTTTTGTTCTGGGTTGAAATACAATTCCCAATTTAGCAATTTCATAATTTAGTGGTTCCTGCTATATCAGAGCTATTTGAAATCTATCCCTAAAAGGGTATATAATATTCAAGGTGCACATAGGGTCATTCAGAATAACTTCACACACACGCTTCTGTGCATTTCCAAGTCTAATTCTGTCACTAAATCCATACCGGTCACCCAGCGCCTAAATACTAGGCCTCAAATTTATATCCCGCTGAATTTGAATACAATACATTGGGCCAAATAATATATTTGTTGTTGTGGTGAACCATAACAATGAGAAAAACATCTAGTAAGGGACGCGGACGTGGACATGGTCGTGGTGGTGTTAGTGGACCCTCTGGTGCTGGGAGAGGACGTGGCCGTTCTGCCACATCCACACGTCCTAGTGTACCAACTACCTCAGGTCCCAGTAGCCGCCAGAATTTACAGCGATATATGGTGGGGCCCAATGCCGTTCTAAGGATGGTAAGGCCTGAGCAGGTACAGGCATTAGTCAATTGGGTGGCCGACAGTGGATCCAGCACGTTCACATTATCTCCCACCCAGTCTTCTGCAGAAAGCGCACAGATGGCGCCTGAAAACCAACCCCATCAGTCTGTCACATCACCCCCATGCATACCAGGGAAACTGTCTCAGCCTCAAGTTATGCAGCAGTCTCTTATGCTGTTTGAAGACTCCGCTGGCAGGGTTTCCCAAGGGCATCCACCTAGCCCTTCCCCAGCGGTGAAAGACATAGAATGCACTGACGCACAACCACTTATGTTTCCTGATGATGAGGACATGGGAATACCACCTCAGCATGTCTCTGATGATGACGAAACACAGGTGCCAACTGCTGCGTCTTTCTGCAGTGTGCAGACTGAACAGGAGGTCAGGGATCAAGACTGGGTGGAAGACGATGCAGGGGACGATGAGGTCCTAGACCCCACATGGAATGAAGGTCGTGCCACTGACTTTCACAGTTCGGAGGAAGAGGCAGTGGTGAGACCGAGCCAACAGCGTAGCAAAAGAGGGAGCAGTGGGCAAAAGCAGAACACCCGCCGCCAAGAGACTCCGCCTGCTACTGACCGCCGCCATCTGGGACCGAGCACCCCAAAGGCAGCTTCAAGGAGTTCCCTGGCATGGCACTTCTTCAAACAATGTGCTGACGACAAGACCCGAGTGGTTTGCACGCTGTGCCATCAGAGCCTGAAGCGAGGCATTAACGTTCTGAACCTGAGCACAACCTGCATGACCAGGCACCTGCATGCAAAGCATGAACTGCAGTGGAGTAAACACCTTAAAACCAAGGAAGTCACTCAGGCTCCCCCTGCTACCTCTTCTGCTGCTGCCGCCTCGGCCTATTCTGCTGCTGCCGCCTCGGCCTCTTCCTCCGCCTCTGGAGGAACGTTGGCACCTGCCGCCCAGCAAACAGGGGATGTACCACCAACACCACCACCACCACCTCCGTCACCAAGCGTCTCAACCATGTCACACGCCAGCGTTCAGCTCTCCATCTCACAAACATTTGATAGAAAGCGTAAATTCCCACCTAGCCACCCTCGATCCCTGGCCCTGAATGCCAGCATTTCTAAACTACTGGCCTATGAAATGCTGTCATTTAGGCTGGTGGACACAGACAGCTTCAAACAGCTCATGTCGCTTGCTGTCCCACAGTATGTTGTTCCCAGCCGGCACTACTTCTCCAAGAGAGCCGTGCCTTCCCTGCACAACCAAGTATCCGATAAAATCAAGTGTGCACTGCGCAACGCCATCTGTAGCAAGGTCCACCTAACCACAGATACGTGGACCAGTAAGCACGGCCAGGGACGCTATATCTCCCTAACTGCACACTGGGTAAATGTAGTGGCAGCTGGGCCCCAGGCGGAGAGCTGTTTGGCGCACGTCCTTCCGCCGCCAAGGATCGCAGGGCAACATTCTTTGCCTCCTGTTGCCACCTCCTCCTTCTCGGCTTCCTCCTCCTCTTCTTCCACCTGCTCATCCAGTCAGCCACACACCTTCACCACCAACTTCAGCACAGCCCGGGGTAAACGTCAGCAGGCCATTCTGAAACTCATATGTTTGGGGGACAGGCCCCACACCGCACAGGAGTTGTGGCGGGGTATTGAACAACAGACCGACGAGTGGTTGCTGCCGGTGAGCCTCAAGCCCGGCCTGGTGGTGTGTGATAATGGGCGAAATCTCGTTGCAGCTCTGGGACTAGCCAATTTGACGCACATCCCTTGCTTGGCGCATGTGCTGAATTTGGTGGTGCAGAAGTTCATTCACAACTACCCCGACATGTCAGAGCTGCTGCATAAAGTGCGGGCCGTCTGTTCGCGCTTCCGGCGTTCACATCCTGCTGCTGCTCGCCTGTCTGCGCTACAGCGTAACTTCGGCCTTCCCGCTCACCGCCTCATATGCGACGTGCCCACCAGGTGGAACTCCACCTTGCACATGCTGGACAGACTGTGCGAGCAGCAGCAGGCCATAGTGGAGTTTCAGCTGCAGCACGCACGGGTCAGTCGCACTACAGAACAGCACCACTTCACCACCAATGACTGGGCCTCCATGCGAGACCTGTGTGCCCTGTTGCGCTGTTTCGAGTACTCCACCAACATGGCCAGTGGCGATGACACCGTTATCAGCGTTACAATACCACTTCTATGTCTCCTTGAGAAAACACTTAGGGCGATGATGGAAGAGGAGGTGGCCCAGGAGGAGGAGGAGGAGGAGGAGGAAGAGGGGTCATTTTTAGCACTTTCAGGCCAGTCTCTTCGAAGTGACTCAGAGGGAGGTTTTTGGCAACAGCAGAGGCCAGGTACAAATGTGGCCAGCCAGGGCCCACTACTGGAGGACGAGGAGGACGAGGATGAGGAGGAGGTGGAGGAGGATGAGGATGAAGCATGGTCACAGCGGGGTGGCACCCAACGCAGCTCGGGTCCATCACTGGTGCGTGGCTGGGGGGAAAGGCAGGACGATGACGATACGCCTCCCACAGAGGACAGCTTGTCCTTACCCCTGGGCAGCCTGGCACACATGAGCGACTACATGCTGCAGTGCCTGCGCAACGACAGCAGAGTTGCCCACATTTTAACCTGTGCGGACTACTGGGTTGCCACCCTGCTGGATCCACGCTACAAAGACAATGTGCCCACCTTACTTCCTGCACTGGAGCGTGATAGGAAGATGCGCGAGTACAAGCGCACGTTGGTAGACGCGCTACTGAGAGCATTCCCAAATGTCACAGGGGAACAAGTGGAAGCCCAAGGCCAAGGCAGAGGAGGAGCAAGAGGTCGCCAAGGCAGCTGTGTCACGGCCAGCTCCTCTGAGGGCAGGGTTAGCATGGCAGAGATGTGGAAAACTTTTGTCAACACGCCACAGCTAACTGCACCACCACCTGATACGCAACGTGTTAGCAGGAGGCAACATTTCACTAACATGGTGGAACAGTACGTGTGCACACCCCTCCACGTACTGACTGATGGTTCGGCCCCATTCAACTTCTGGGTCTCTAAATTGTCCACGTGGCCAGAGCTAGCCTTTTATGCCTTGGAGGTGCTGGCCTGCCCGGCAGCCAGCGTTTTGTCTGAACGTGTATTCAGCACGGCAGGGGGCGTCATTACAGACAAACGCAGCCGCCTGTCTACAGCCAATGTGGACAAGCTGACGTTCATAAAAATGAACCAGGCATGGATCCCACAGGACCTGTCCGTCCCTTGTCCAGATTAGACATTAACTACCTCCCCATAACCATATATTATTGGACTCCAGGGCACTTCCTCATTCAATCCTATTTTTATTTTCATTTTACCATTATATTGCAAGGCTACCCAAAGTTGAATGAACCTCTCCTCTGCCTGTGTGCTAGGCCTAAATATATGCCAATGGATTGTTGCAGTGGTGGCTGACGTGAAGCCTCATTCTCTGCTATGACATGCAGACTGATTCTCTGGTGACATGAAGCCAGATTGTCTGTTACGGGACCTCTCTCCTCTGCCTGGGTGCTGGGCCTGAATTTATGACAATGGACTGTTGCAGTGGTGGCTGACGTGAAGCCTGATTCTCTGCTATGACATGCAGACTGATTCTCTGCTGACATGAAGCCAGATCCTCTGTTACGGGACCTCTCTCCTCTGCCTGGGTGCTGGGCCTAAATTTATGAAAATGGACTGTTGCAGTGGTGGGTGACGTGAAGCCTCATTCTCTGCTATGACATGCAGACTGATTCTCTGCTGACATGAAGCCAGATTGTCTGTTACGGGACCTCTCTCCTCTGCCTGGGTGCTGGGCCTAAATATCTGACAATGGACTGTTGCATTGGTGGCTGACGTGAAGCCTGATTCTCTGCTATGATATGAAGACTGATTCTCTGCTGACATGAAGCCAGATTGTCTGTTACGGGACCTCTCTCCTCTGCCTGTGTGCTAGGCCTAAATATATGCCAATGGATTGTTGCAGTGGTGGCTGACGTGAAGCCTGATTCTCTGCTATGACATGCAGACTGATTCTCTGGTGACATGAAGCCAGATCCTCTGTTACGGGACCTCTCTCCTCTGCCTGGGTGCTGGGCCTAAATTTATGAAAATGGACTGTTGCAGTGGTGGGTGACGTGAAGCCTGATTCTCTGCTATGACATACAGACTGATTCTCTGGTGACATGAAGCCAGATCCTCTGTTACGGGACCTCTCTCCTCTGCCTGGGTGCTGGGCCTAAATTTATGAAAATGGACTGTTGCAGTGGTGGGTGACGTGAAGCCTCATTCTCTGCTATGACATGCAGACTGATTCTCTGCTGACATGAAGCCAGATCGTCTGTTACGGGACCTCTCTCCTCTGCCTGGGTGCTGGGCCTAAATTTATGAAAATGGACTCTTACAGTGGTGGGTGACGTGAAGCCTGATTCTCTGCTATGACATGCAGACTGATTCTCTGCTGACATGAAGCCAGATCCTCTGTTACGGGACCTCTCTCCTCTGCCTGGGTGCTGGGCCTAAATATATGACAATGGACTGTTGCAGTGGTGGCTGACGTGAAGCCTGATTCTCTGCTATGACTATGCAGACTGATTCTCTGCTGACATGAAGCCAGATTGTCTGTTACGGGACCTCTCTGCTCTGCCTGTGTGCTAGGCCTAAATATATGCCAATGGACTGTTGCAGTGGTGGCTGACGTGAAGCCTGATTCTCTGCTATGACATGCAGACTGATTCTCTGCTGACATGAAGCCAGATCCTCTGTTACGGGACCTCTCTCCTCTGCCTGGGTGCTGGGCCTAAATTTATGAAAATGGACTGTTGCAGTGGTGGGTGACGTGAAGCCTCATTCTCTGCTATGACATGCAGACTGATTCTCTGCTGACATGAAGCCAGATTGTCTGTTACGGGACCTCTCTCCTCTGCCTGGGTGCTGGGCCTGAATTTATGACAATGGACTGTTGCAGTGGTGGCTGACGTGAAGCCTGATTCTCTGCTATGATATGAAGACTGATTCTCTGCTGACATGAAGCCAGATTGTCTGTTACGGGACCTCTCTCCTCTGCCTGGGTGCCGGGGCCTAAATATCTGAGAATGGACTGTTCCAGTGGTGGGTAACGGGAAGCCAGATTCTCTGCTATGATATGAAGACTGATTCTCTGCTGACATGAAGCCAGATTGTCTGTTACGGGACCTCTCTCCTCTGCCTGGGTGCTGGGCCTAAATTTATGAAAATGGACTCTTACAGTGGTGGGTGACGTGAAGCCTGATTCTCTGCTATGACATGAAGACTGATTCTCTGCTGACATGAAGCCAGATTGTCTGTTACGGGACCTCTCTCCTCTGCCTGGGTGCCGGGGCCTAAATATCTGAGAATGGACTGTTCCAGTGGTGGGTGACGGGAAGCCAGATTCTCTGCTATGGAACCTCTCTCCAATTGATTTTGGTTAATTTTTATTTATTTAATTTTTATTTTAATTAATTTCCCTATCCACATTTGTTTGCAGGGGATTTACCTACATGTTGCTGCCTTTTGCAGCCCTCTAGCCCTTTCCTGGGCTGTTTTACAGCCGTTTTAGTGCCGAAAAGTTCGGGTCCCCATTGACTTCAATGGGGTTCGGGTTCGGGACGAAGTTCGGATCGGGTTCGGATCCCGAACCCGAACATTTCCGGGATGTTCGGCCGAACTTCTCGAACCCGAACATCCAGGTGTTCGCTCAACTCTAATGATGACGATGTGTCCGTGGATGCCACGTGGGTGCCTGCTCGAAGAGAAGAAGAAGAGGGGGAAAATTCTGAAGGGGAGACAGAAAGAAGGAGGAGACGAGTTGGAAGCAGAAAGAGGTCGTCGCAAGGAGCTAGTGGCACAGTCAGACAGCATGTATCGGCAACCGGGGTCAGCCAGACAGCACGCCAATCAACGCATGCTGTTGTCACCACCAGAATGCCGTCATTTCAAAGCTCAGCAGTGTGGCATTTTTTTTGTGTGTCTGCTTCTGATAACAGCAATGCCATTTGCAACCTGTGCAAAAAGAATCGTGGGAAGTCCAACACCCACCTTGGTACAACTGCTTTGCGAAGGCACATGATCTCACATCACAAACACCAATGGGATCAACACATAAGTACAATCAGCACACAAACTCAAAGCCACCATCCTCCTCCTGGTCCAACATCTTCAGCCACGTCAACCACTGCTGTCCTCCTTGCCCCCTCTCAACCACACGCCACTCCACCTCTCACCTTCAGCAGTTCCATCTCATCTGCCCACAGTCAGGTGTCTGTAAAGGAAATGTTTAAGCGTAAGAAACCAATGTCACAGAGTCACCTCCTTGCCCGGCGTCTGACAGCTGGCTTGACGGAATTCTTTGCCCGCCAACTTTTACTATACCAGTTGGTGGAGTCTGAGGCCTTCAAAAAAATTTGTTGCTATTAGGACACCACAGTGGAAGGTACCCGGACAATCCCAAACCTGTACTCAGTGACTGAAAAGGAAGTCATGGCATCTCTGGCATACAGTGTTGGGGCAAGGGTCCATCTGACCACTGATACCTGGTCTGCAAAGCACGGTCAGGGCAGGTATATCACCTATACTGCGCATTGGATCAACCTGCTGACAGCTGCCAAGCATTGAATGCGTGGCTCTGCAGTGGAGTTGGTGACACTGCCACGACTTGCAGGCAGGCCTACTGCCACCTCCTCTACTCCTCCTACTCCATCTTCTTCGATAACCTCCTCGGCTGTGTCCTCTTCTGCTGCGGCGTCTGGCTGCACATCAACTGAATCCCCCCAGCTCCCCAGGGGCTATTCCACATCCCGGATACAACAGTGTCACGCTGTCTTGGGGTTGACTTGCCTGAAAGCAGAGAGCCACACCGGACCAGCACTCCTGTCCGCCCTGAACGCACAGGTGGATCAGTGGCTGACCCCGCACCAACTGGAGATCGGCAAAGTGGTGTGTGACAATGGAAGCAATTTGTTGGCGGCATTGAATTTGAGCAAGTTGTCACATGTGCCGTGCATGGCACATGTGTTGAATCTCATCGTACAACACTTTGTGTCTAAGTACCTAGGCTTACAGGACATCCTCAAGCAGGCCAGGAAGGTGTGTGGCCATTTCAAGCGTTCCTACACGGCCATAGTGCAATTTCCAGACATTCAGCGCCAAAATAACATGCCAGTGAGGCACTTGATTTGCGACAGCCCGACACGTTGGAATTCAACACTCCTAATGTTCGACTGCCTGCTCCAACAAGAAAAAGCCGTCAACGAGTATTTGTATGACCGGGGTGCTAGGACAGCCTCTGCGGAGCTGGGAATTTTTTTGTCACATTACTGGACGCTCATGCGCAATGCCTGTAGGCTCATGCATCCTTTTGAGGAGGTGACAAACCTAGTCAGTCGCACCGAAGGCACCATCAGCGACCTCATCCCATTTGTTTTCTTCCTGGAGCGTTCCCTGCAAAGAGTGCTGGATCAGGCTGTAGATGAGCGTGAAGAGGAAGAGTTGTGGTCACCATCACCACCAGAAACAGCCTTGTTATCATCGCTTGCCGGACCTGCGGCAACGCTGCAAGAGGAGTATGAGGAAGAGGAGTCAGAGGAGGAATGTGGCTTTGAGGAGGAGGAAGACCAACCACAGCAGGCATCCCAGGGTGCTCGTTGTTGTCACCTATCTGGGACCCGTGGTGTTGTACGTGGCTGGGGGGAAGAACAGACCATCAATGACATCAGTGAGGACGAGGAACGGGAAATGAGTAGCTTGGCATCCAACCTTGTGCAAATGGGGTCTTTCATGCTGTCATGTCTGTTGAGGGACCCTCGTATAAAAAGGATGAAGGAGAATGACCTGTACTGGGTGGCCACGCTACTAGACCCCCGGTATAATCAGAAAGTGGCGGAAATGTTACCAAATTACCGACGGTCAGAAAGGATGCAGCAGTTCAAAACCAAACAAAAAAATATGCTTTACACAGCTTATAAGGGGGATGTCACAGCACAACGGGAATCTAACTGGGGAAGAGGTGAAAGTAATCCTCCTCCTACCACGACCACGGCGGCAAGGACAGGACGCTTTACATATGTGTTGTTGATGGAGGACATGCAGAGCTTTTTCAGTCCTACACATCGCCACAGCCCTTCGGGATCCAGCCTTAGAGAACGACTCGACAAACAGGTGGCAAATTACCTTGCCTTAACTGCAGAGATCGACACTCTGAGGAGCGATGAACCCCTTGACTACTGGGTGTGCAGGCTTGACCTGTGGCCTGAGCTATCCTAGTTTGCGATATAACTTCTGGCCTGCCCCGCTTCAAGTGTCCTGTCAGAAAGGACCTTCAGTGCAGCAGAAGGCATTGTCACTGACAAAAGAAGTTGCCTCGGTCAAAAAAGTGTTGATTACCTCACCTTCACTAAGATGAATGAGGCATGGATACCGAAGGGACTGACAGTAGGGGATACGTTTGACTAACAAAAGGCCTGATGACATGCGTTGGCCTCAAAATGGTCCCCATGCTGCTGTATTTAATGTCTGCATACCGGATGAATTTCGTGAATTCTCCGCCACCAACTAGGGTTCAAGCCGCAATGTTTTAGTCACCTTTCTGCCTGGAAAACATAAATTTTTCCGGCCGCTGCTACAACAATACCATTATTTTTCAGGCATGTGTACATGCCTAATTTTTCTGGCCTCTGGTACTGCACTGTGGCTGCAAAAAAAAAGGCGCATACAAGTGTCAATTCCCCTTCGTGATCGTTACCTTGTTGTGGTGAAGGGGCTTGCGTATCACAATGAAGCGATCATCACCTCTATGAGTGTGTTGGCAATGTTGCCACACCCCAGATGATAAGGCAGTTGCTTCATTATGATCAGACCAAAAGCGATCGGCTGGATAATTTTTCATAGAAAAAACATTCATTTTTTTTCCTTTTTTTTAAAGTTATATGGGTTTTTAATACATAAAATAAAATAAAAATAATAAAGTCTCTTAATACTTTATTAGAAATAATGCAAACAATTTAAAAAAATCCCCATCAATTCCAATACAAAGCAAGTGCAAAGCTCAGAACTCAATTATTTCAGGATGTAGTAATGGTTCGTTAATTCGACAATGGTTAATCAATTTGACACACGTCCCCGGATCGGGGACCTAACAGGGATTAAACTGACACCACTCATATAGGGTCAGGGTGTCACAGCACATTGCTCCGTGCACGCGCAGTGCCCCAACTTGGGAGTAAGAGGACTGACCAAGCTGCTTTTTCCATCTCCCGGTTCCTAAAATCAATTCAGTTTGGTGTATCAGAGTTTGGTCTGTAACTTTGAAGGCAGTCGAAGGTACCCAGCCTAAATTTTTTTTCACAAAAGGCAATCCCTGATATGGGACATAACAGGGATAAAACTGATGAGAAGAGAACTACATAAAATACCACTTATATCGGGTGTGACAGTAAATTGCACGGCGCAGACGCAGTGACCGTTGATTCAAACAAAGGGGAGGGAGCCAGCATTTTTTTTAACAATCTCCCCGTTTGAAAAATCAATTCAATAAATGGACCCCAGATTGGGGACGTAACAGGGATTAAACTGATGAGAATAACACTACAGAAAATACCACTCATATCGGGTGTGACAGTAAATTGCACGGCACAGACGCAGTGACCGTGGATTCAAACAAAGGGGAGGGAGCCAGCGTTTTTTTAACCATCTCCCCGTTCGAAAAATCAATTCAATTCACCTTTCAGGGACACTTGGTGTTGTACGTGGCTGGGTGGAGGAAGAAACCTTCAATGACATCAACGGGACATGGCTAGCTTGGTATCCAACCTTGTGCAAATGGGGAGTTTGCGGTTGGGCAAATGGACTGTTTGCGGTTGTTTGCGGTGCATTAAAAGGGGAGTTTGGTCTGTCAATGTCTGTGAAGCGGGTGTAACTCTTACACTACCTGATCGATACAACATCATACCTGATCGGATACACACACTGGATGTTTTAAACCACGTTGTTCAAAAAAATGTAGGATTGTTAGGTGATTTATTCCTATATAATTTTCAATGGGAGTTTTGCCATGGAATCCCCCTCCGGCATGCCACAGTCCAGGTGTTAGTCCCCTTGAAACAACTTTTCAATCACTACTGTGGCTAAAATTCGCCTGCCTATTGAAGTCAATAGCGGTTCGCCCGGTTCGCCCGTTTGTGAACATTTGCAAAAATTTGCGTTCGCCGTTCGCGAACGGAAAATTTTATGTTTGTGACATCTCTAACGCTCAATAGACATGTTGATTAGTGATGAGCGAGCATGCTCGGCCGAATACCTGTTCGGCTCGAGCATCGCTATGCTCGGCAAATCCGAGTGCTCGGCCGAATAATTGGGTTCCCGAATACAATTTAATACAACGGAAGTCAATCAGGCACCCCCTGCTTGGATGAGAAGAGGGTGTCTGGTTCATGAAAAAAGGTTAGAAATTGATGGAAACCCAATCAAAATGGCTTGGCAACAGCATTAAGAGGATAGCTAGATGCGTCTTAGACTCATATTATGTCCGACATACAATAGACAACCACATAAAGGCTATATGCCAAATGCCAGGTATGTACAAGCCATCCATCTATCCATGAGACAGATAACAGCCAGCATACCTTAAAATGGCAGCCTTGTGCACTATGAGATGGCTTGGGTGGACCTGCACACCTAGATCAATATCATTAGGGCGACAAAAAGTTTTCTGATTGTCATAATATAATATTCAATAACCTTTCTATACAGTATTTTCATGTAAAAACTAATTTGCATAACCATGAGCTTATGGGAAAGACATACAAATGAGCAGAATCTGCATTTTCTTTCAGCTGTCATAAGACTATGAAATCCAATAGAGGGCACTATTGAGTTATGAACAGCGCCCTCTATTGCTTTCACAGTCTTATGAAGAGACAAATATTCTTGTCAGAAGACTATGAAACCAATAGAGGGCGCGATTCATAACTCAATAGCGCCCCACATTGGTTTCATAGTCTTCTGACAAGAATATTAGACTGATTCTTATGACAAGCTTATTATTGTAGCCTTTGGCATTAAAAATTTGCGATAATGAGGCAATAACTGGTAAAAGGAGGCATCTCAGATCTTAGCAACACTTCCAACTTCCTCAATTTGCAAACCCTAAGTATTTTTTATTTATTATATATATATATATATATATATATATATATAAATATTTATTTATTTTTTATATAGCATTACTGAGGGCACTATGGGGGTTAGTACTACAGCACTAAAGGGGTAAATATAATACAGTGGCACTACAGGGGGAAATAAAATACAGGGTGCAATGACAAGGAACTACTATAGCGCCGCCCCCATCATTGTACCTCTCAGATGCCGCGTTTATACATGATAGCGGCATCTGAGTGTAAAAACAGTTTAAAATTAACAATAAAAAAAAATTAAATCAGACTTACCGCCTCCATTCTTAAAATTTCCAAAACCCACTTTTAAAGGACCAGTTCAGTTCTGAAGTCACTTTGCAAGTTTTATATAGTAGAAAACACCCATAAATGACCCCATTTTAGAAAATACACCCCTCAAGTTAATCAAAACTAATTTTACAAACTTTGTTAAGACTTTAGGTGTTCCACAAGATTTGAAGGAAAATTTAGATGAAATTTCTTAATTTCACCTTTTTGGTAAATTTTCCTTTTCAATAAATTTTTTCCTGTAATACATTAAGGGTTAACAGCCAAACAAAACTCCATATGTATTTCCCTGATTCTGCAGTTTACAGAAACACCCCATATGTGTTGGTAAACTGAGTTAAGAGCATATGGCAGAGCGCAGAAGAAAAGCAGCACCACAAGGTTATTGGAAGGCAGATTTTGCTGGACTGGTTTTTAGACACCATGTCCCATTTGAAGCCCCCTGGCGCAACCCTACAGTAGAAACTCCCCAAAAAATGACCCTATTTTGGAAACTACGGGATAGAGTTTTATTGGTATTATTTTGGGGAACATATGATTTTTTTCATCGCTCTACATTACGTTTTTTGTGACAAAAGGTAACCAAAAAATGGCTGTTCTCTCACAGTTTTCATTTTTGTTTTTTACAATGTTCATTTGATAGGTTAGATCATTAGCTATTTTTATAGAGCAGGCCCAATGATATCAAATATGTCACTTTCTTTGTTTGTTTGTTTTAAATAATGTTTTAAATAATGTTTTTGTGTCTCCATTTTCTGAACACCATATTTTTTTTTATTTTTCTGCCGATCGTCTTATGCAGGAGCATTTTTTTTTTGCTGGAAAAGTTGAAATTTTTATTGGTACCAATTTTGGGTACATATAATTTTTTGATCATTCATTATTACACTTTTTGGGGCAAGGTTACCAAAAACTGCTTTGGCACATTTTTTTTTATTTTAAAAAAATTCACTTGCAGGTCATTATGGACGCAGCAATGCCTAATATGTCAACTTTTCTATTTATTTCACTTTAACACAATAATAAAATTAGTGAAAAAGAAATTATATTTTAGTGTCTCCATTGTCTGAGAGTCATATATATATTTTTTTGTCTCATTTTTTGTGCGATAAGGAGATGGTTTGACTGGTACTATTTTTCACTCGCTTAGGGCCGCTTCACACGAGCGGATGCCGTGCGTGGCATCCGCTCCGTGAAAGAGTGCCAAGACCCGCTGCAGACTGCAGAGGCACGGAGCGGTAACATGACTGTTAATGCTCCGTGCCTCTCTGTGATCTCTTTACTACGAAATCACAGTGACAACTGTGATTTCGTAGTAAAGAGATCACAGAGAGGCACGGAGCATTAACAGTCATGTTACCGCTCCGTGCCTCTGCAGTCTGCAGCGGGTCTTGGCACTCTTTCACGGAGCGGATGCCACGCACGGCATCCGCTCGTGTGAAGCGGCCCTTAGTGTTGCACTTTTTGTAATGTGAGGTGCCAAAAATAGCTTTTTTGGCAGAGTTAAATATTTATTTTATTTTTTACGGTGTTTATCTGATGTGGTATATTATTATATATATTTATAGAGCAGGTCATTACGGATGTGGTGATACCTTATATGTGTTTTTTTTTCCTATTTTTAATTATAAAATCAGGGGAAAAGTTTTTTGTTTTTTATTACTTGCAACTTATTACTAACCTTTTTTCCCGACCAGCGCCATAGTAGTACGGTTTTAGCGGGGTCTTAAAAGATGGCAAAACACATACGGCTAATGTCCAAAGCCGGCAGTAATGCCGATCACAGACATTTAACCCCTCAGGTGCCATTGTCAATCCTGACCAGGGTATCTGAGCATGTGAAACCATGTAAGCGCGCGCTTCCGGTGATGCTTCGGCTCTTCCGTGTGGCGATCAAATTAGCCGGAGCTTGTGTGCAGCAGCCCCTGTCTTTGTAAATGACAGGAGGCTACTGCATAGCATTTCCTATGGAGCCCTTGCCTGTAATAGGGCTCCATTGGAAACTAGAAATTTTCTCATAGACTATCATGAGAATTTCCATCTAATGATTGTTTGTTATAGTTCCCTATGGGAACTATAAAAAAGTGTAAAAAAAAAATAAACAAATAAAGTTTAAAAAAATGCAAATCACCCCCTTTTTCCCAAAAGAGCTAAAAAAATAAAAAAATAACATTATGGGTGTCGCCATGTACAAAAACGCCTATAGTAATATTATATAATTATATAATAATATATTCCCCATTCAGCAAACAGCAAAACGGAAAAAAAACAGCAAAATGGCCGATTCGCCGTTTTTGGTCGCTTTATTTTCTACAAAAAAAATGTAATAAAAAGTGATCAAAAAGTCATACACACCCCAGAATGGTATCAATGAAAAATTCTGATCAACCCGCAAAAAATAAGCCCCTGATCCTCTCTGCACACAGCTCTGTACTTATAATTACAAAAAAGGTTATAGGGAACGAAATATGGCGATGAAAAAATTAAACTCATTTTTTCCAACGTTTTTATTATTTTAACACTATGAAAACACGAGAAAAACTATACATATGAGTTATCGCCAGATTCATACGGACCTGTAGAATAAAAGTAACTGGATAGTTTTATCAGACATTAAACATCGTAAATAAAAAACCTGTAAAACTGTGGTGGAATTGCTTTTTTTTTTGCAATTTTGCCCCATTTGGAATTTTTTTCTCGCTTCTCACTACTATCATATGCAATATTAAATTAGAAAGTACAACTTGTCCTGCAAAAAACAAGCCCTCATGTGGCTATGTGAACAGATAAATAAAAAGTTATGGCTCTGGGAAGGCAGGGAGCGCAAAACAAAAACAAAATAGCCTCCAGGGTAGAAAGGGTTAAAATAACTTTTTATTTACTTTTTTGTTACTTTTTTTCTGTCCCACTCTGGGACTTCAACCTTTGTGGGTCTGATCCCCTCTGCAATGCATTACAGTACGTCTGTATTGTAATGCATTGCCTGTTAGTGTATTACACTGATTAATACACTAACAGGTTGCCTGGGGCTGTATCTCCTCGGCTTCCATAAAAGGCAGGTCCCGATGACTCAGCAAGGCATCGGGCTGCCTTCTCATTCATCGGGTCCTTGTCACCGCAGAGCATAAAAGGGGTTAATCCGCTGGCATCATCTTTTACAGCAATGCCGGTGGATACAGCAGAGGCCTGGCTATCAGTGACTGCCGGGTTCCTGAAGTGATAGGGCGCGCACCGCTCTGATGCCTGCCAATCACCATGACGTAATAGTTAAATCGCCGCCATGACGTACTATTACGTCATGTGTCAGGAATGGGTTAAAGAAATATAATAAATAAAATATAAATTAAAATAATTTCTAGTAAAATAAATAGACAAATATCTAGCATTGTGTTTTGAAAGTACATAAGGTAATTTCCTATTTTCCATAGGATCTCACGTTACCGTTATATATGACACTAATGTGTTAGCAAAATAACAGGAAAAAAAGGATTCTCTTTGTAAAGCAGTAATTGTTAGAACTCTATCAATCACCTCCACAACACCATGAACAGTTCTGCGGAAAATGGTGTAAAAATACAACTCTATTTTCATGGTGTTTGAGTATTGAACGCTGAACTGACTACTTTCATCCTGGTGAAGAAACCCGTTTCAATGGCACACACTTTAGATAAATACCTCTGCACTGTATATTTACCAATGAGGTTTTTTTTAAGATCAACTCTGTAAATGTCATGATCCTTAATGCTATTGTGGAATAAATGAAGAGGGTTCCTTGAGACCATTTGGCCAAGCTCGCCAGCGTACTTTGTTTCCTTCAGAGAAGAAAGAAGAGTACTAAACCATTTTTTGCAGAATGTCATTCTCACACAACAGTTTATGAAAGAAACATCTGTGACAAGAATCTCTAATGCTTTTCTCAAAGCTCAAGGGGATGGAATCAAGCAATGCTTAAAGTGGAAAGCAGCTTCTGTCCTCAGCTTGTTGAGCATGACAACTAATTTGCTATGCAGCCAATGCAAGCTAAACACTATTCTGTCTTCCTTTTGTGAGACATGTGACATTGAGGGGTTAATTTTTACGTTCGGGCAGAATACAGATTACTGCTATTGGAGTGGTCAAAGCTGCGCATTTTATCTCTATTTGAAAAGAGTTTTCCGGTTTCAGTAAATTACGTTTATTCATTCTATAATGAAAAGTTATGCAATTTTCCAATGTACTTTCTGTATCAATTCCTTGCAGTTTTCAATATCTCTGCTTGTTGTCCTTGAAGTAAAACCTTTATTGTCTACCTTCAGTTGATAAAATCTATCCAGGTCACATGATAATTGTTTAAGGGAACAGCAGTCAATACATTTAGGCCTCTTTCACACGTGCGTTGCGGGAAAATGCGCAATTTTTCCACGCGAGGCCTTTTTTACATGGGTGTGTTTTCCGCGTGGGTGCAATGTGTGAGGTGAACGCATTGCACCCGCATTAAATCCGGACCCATACATTTCAATGGGGCTGTGCAGATGAGCGGTGATTTTCACGCATCACTTGTGCGTTGAGTGAAAATCGCAGCATGCTCTATATTGTGCGTTTTTCACGCAAGCAAGTGCGGATGCGGTGCGATTTTCACGCATGGTTGCTAGGTGATGATCGGGATGGGGACCCGATCTTTATTATTTTCCCTTATAACGTGGTTATAAGGGAATATTATTGCATTCTTAATAGTAAATTAGGGATGGAGGGGTTAAAAAATAAAAATTACATTTTTAAACTCACCTCATCTACTTGTTCGCTCAGCCCGGCTCATCTTCTTTCTTCTTCTTTGAGGACCTGGGAGGAAAAGGACCTTTGGTGACGTCACTGCGCTCATCAAATGGTCCATGGTGATGGACCATGTGATGAGCGCCGTGACGTCACCAAAGGTTCTTTTCCTCCCAGGTCCTCAAAGACGAAGAAAGAAGACGAGCCGGGCTGAGCGAACAAGTGGATGAAGTGAGTTTAATTATTATTTTTTCATTGTTTAACCCCTCCATCCCTAATTTACTTAGCATTCTGTATTAAGAATGTTATAAGGGAAAATAATTAAATCTACGCAACAACGATCCCAAACCCGAAGTCCGGGTTCGGGTCTGGGTACCAAACATGCAGATTTTTCTCACGCATTAAAACACTTTGCACTTGCGCAGAAAAATCTAGCATTTTCCCACAATGCACCTGCATCTTTTCTGGCAACGCACCCGCAACGCTTGTGTGAAAGATGCCTAACAGTACAGTTATCAGAGCTGTGATCATCATGACCTTGACAGATTCTCATCCTCAAAAAATAAGCAATGAAGGTTCCCACTTAATGCCTGCAAGCAGAGGTCATGAAAGCTTTAAAAGTTAAAGCATGTTAGGAACTTCTTGAACTTTTTATAAGATGAGTAAGAGTCTTCTGAAACCTGAATACTCCCTAAACATTGCTTTGGCTCTACGTTTGTGCAGAACGGGGTGATTTATGCAGAGCAATAGGCAGGACATGTTCTTGTGTTCTATGCAAGTAACATCAGATGCAAATGTCTAGAACTTAAGTGATTTGGCTGAAAGCAGCTTTATGGGAAATCAAATCCTCAATTCAAAAACAGAATACAAACACAAATCAGAGGAGAAAGATGTAGCGATGTGTGGACGACCATTACTAGCCTCCCTGATCTGGACCTAAGGAAGAAATGAATCCCATTTTAAAATGTGCTGCCCAAATAAACTTTGTGAGCTAAAAACAAAGTTAAACCTCCACCTCTAAAAAAAGGTGAAAAAGGGGTTCAGGTGCATGCTACCATGGCTGCAGCGTAAAAGCAAACAAGGACTACAAGTAGCAGCATACTGCCATGCCCAAATACACATGCAAACACTGGAAAATGAATAATGTAAATTGCATTAATGCTATGCTTACTGTATAAAAATTAGAAGCTTATTGTGCACATTTTTTTATGAAAAAAATCTGGTCCATCTACTAGTGACAAATGGCTTTCAACAAATGGGATCTACACTAACAGACTTGCCTCTCCTGGGCTTTTTGCGTACAAAGTTCAGGGCGATGTAGAATCCAACTATATTGTACTCTGATTAGAAGCGCTGGGACAGTGGTTAAGGAGTGCATGGTCCAAATAGGGGAGGTCGCTCCCCCAAATGTATAATGTAAAAAAAACTAAGTTAGACCAGTACCCCCAAAAATTTTAAAAAAAGCTTTAGGCACATGCTACCCTGGCTGCAATATAAAAGCAAACAAGGACTACAAGTAGCAGCACACTGTCATGCACAAATACACAAGCAAGCACTGGAAACATGAACACATGTAAAGGTCATTACTGCTTTACTTACTATATAATAATTAGAAGCTCTTTGCACACATTCTTTTATCAAATTTGTGTTGGGCCTATCTACTGGTTTTGGCAGTACTGATCAGCCATTTTTATTTGCATGCACAGATGAGAAAATTTCTTGACATTAATTTTGTGGGTAAACGCATGGTTGACAGTGTTAACATTTTGTGAGTTACAAACACTGCGCTGTCACTTGTGTTATGCTTTTTATTATTTGAATTGCCCAATTGCACTTTGGCAAGCATTTGACTGTGTAGCTACTCTCACCCAGACCGATCAGCTCTAACTCGGCATGGAAACACTTCAATTTTCATATATGATAGGAGGGAGTGGTAGCGATGCTCTGCTCTGCTTCTTCAGTATATTCAGTAATGCACAGCATGGGCCCTTGTATATACTGAATAGATTTATTAAAGTCTAAGTGCAAAAATATCGAATTATAGTGCAATATATAATAATTAATATTATACCCTTTAAGCTATATTAAATAATAAGTATATTAAAAAAATAATAATAATTTAGTACTGCATATTCCTCTGTGTATATATAGGAAAAGATATTATTGCTGCATTATTTAATATGTATATAGAGAGACTACACTAGAAAATATATCAATAACGTACACAAAGTATATAAAGTACAAGTGCAATAGTAATATTAGCAGTACAGATCAGTCAGAGTAATATTGTAAAGTGATATAATTCTCCTACAACTCAATGCATTTTGCCAACAGGCTTTCTCGGGGGGTATATGATATAATTAATGTTGAGCAAATCGAAGTTCACAAATTGGACCTCAATCCGAATTTCCGGTAAAAATTTGATTTGCCATGAAACTGAATTTCCTAGTACTTTGTGATAACTAATTGATTTTCCATGAAATGGCAGTAGAAATTTTAAAAAAATCATACTTACCCGATCCATTTGAGCACGAAGAGGTCGCCTTGGCCAACTTGCTTGAAGATATGTGTGTTGATGTATGATGTCACCACACCGACCGATGTGATGACATCATCACGCGCCACGCTCGATTTAGTGCTGGGTCTTCAAGCAAGATGGCTGAGGCATCCTCTTCACGATCAAATGGAGGAGGTAAGTACAATAATAAAAAAAAGTTTAATTAGCAAACACTAACATTTTTCAATATGGATCTCAGATGCTGCGATCAGCGATGAATGCGGCATCTGAGGGGTTTAATGACACGGGACAATCTCCATTCTCTGTCATTGCACCCGCTTGTTACAAAGAAATGCGTTTTGTGACTGCCTGAGGCTATCGCCTCACTTGGACTTATTGGTGGTGCACTTGGGTTACACGCAGACACCATCCACTCCACATGATCATGATAGCAACAGATCTGTCCCTGGCAATTTTGGAAGGTTCGGGCCATATGTTGCCTCTGCTCATTATTGGTGTCATTGCCACCAGCCTCCTACTCGCATGTTGTCTCCTCTTTAGCACCCTTATCCAGCTCCCAGGTCTTGTCCAACTTGCAATCATCATCAAAGTCCTCACCCTCCATGCCAGTTTTATAAGACTGTTTTATGTCATTGTAGGGTCCTTGTCCCCCCCCCCCCCCCCGTTTTACTGCACTGTGTTTACCCTAAGGGCCACTGTCGCTTCCACTGCATCTACCGCCACAACCATGGCTGCAAGTGCCACTAATACCACCACCAAAACAGCTATGCATGGGGTCTTCACCTCCGCTTGAACCTCCTCTTCATGGCAGTCCAAACGCTGACTGTTCTCACACGACTCATTAACAGGGAGACTCGTACTGCCCTGGAGCAGGGGTACTGTGAAGTTTGGACATTTGTGGACATTTGCACCTGTTTCCTCTATGCAAAATTATAAACCTCTTACTTTATTTCACTTGAAATGGTTAACAAGCCCTGTTTAATACTCTATAACTGCATTTTATATGTATACTGTTATATATATATATATATATATATATATATATATATATATATATCTTGTTTATTTGCACTGTAATTATGAGGCTCTGTGGAAAAGGTTAATGAATACTGGGAGACTTTTGGGACTTTGAATAAGAAGCTGGTAATTTTCTACAGCTGCCATAGGGTTTAAAGAAGATCATGCTTTGGAGGGGAAAAAGACAGACTTGTTTACCACCAAAACCAGTCAGACTGACCTTTGGAATGTCTGGTTTTAGCTATATTGTTATGTCTGGAAACTTGTTTTTGTCTGAAAAAACTGCTGTATAATTCTTTTGAGTATCATAGAAGTTCTAATGTAAGTCTATGACAGACGGGAGGGGTAACTTTTTAATTATTTGTGCTGAGTTTTTCCACTCCACCTCTCCCATTAAACGGTTACAGTCTAGCTAAAAATTGTATATAAGGAGATTATTAGAGGCCCTATTGTTCTGCAAGTCAGAACCCCTAGTGTACTGCAGTTAGGGACCAGTGCTTGGAGGGGAAGACTCTGCTAGTCTGCATGAATGACCAGAAGAAAACACTAAAGTGGGGAAGCTGAACAACAGACCATGGGCCACCAGCGCTTCGACCAACTAGCCACCCAGACTACTGAGCTACAGAACGTGGGCCTCCAGCCTTTTAAGAGAGAGGGAAAACTAGCTCAGGCCTTTCTTCAGCATCAAACCCTTCTTCTGCCAGGGAGGAGACTGGAGATGCCAGTCCTATGCCTTGTCTCTATTGTTTTGCACCTGAATTCCTCCAGTAAAGAAGCACACTGGTTTACTGGAAACCCTGACTCTCTGGACTTATTTTCTATTGGGGTGCACCATGCCTTGCCATCCCTTCTGGATAGCAGCAACACGTGGTGACACCTCAACGGTATCCAGAGGACCCAGCGTAGCATTGTCGCCGTCCAAAACCTGGCCACTGCAATTTGGCATCTTGAACAGGATACAGACTATCTTCAATATCTTTCATAACACTTGGGATTTTGTTATCTCTTCTTAGGAGAAAAGAAGGCACTCCACTAGGTGGAGGCAGTGAAGTCAGAAAGGATGCAACTAAAAGGCTATGGTGCTCTTTGATGATCTTTTATTATTTCATCTCTTATTGACAGAATACTTATATGTTGATAAGCAAATCTCCCCAATATGTATGTAAACTGTACAGTCTGCATTATTTTTATAATCATTGCATTACTTAAAGTCCCCCTACATATAAGAGAAAAGCTCTCCCAACCTTCCACCCGACAGATGATAGGAACAGAAGGATTGAACGACTAATCCACTTTTTTTCAGCAAAGATAAGCCACTGCCAGAGGTGTTTGACTGTGGCTTACTCCCCTCTCCTTGACAATGAGCGGCCGACTTGGAATTTAAAGTTGTCCTGGAAAAAAAACTAAAAGTGAGACCATGTTATAGGTGGGTCCAAACTAACAGAAGGTGGGGCAACACAAATAGGCAGAGACGCCAAGAGTGAATAGAGCCAGCAATACTGTAGTGCAGGACAAAATACCATCCAAACAAAACCAAATACCACAGTGCAGCACAAAATACTGCTGCACATGCCACAGTATGAAACTGTATAATCGTCCTGAGGACGGCAATACAGTTGAATTCTGGGGGGCACCTTCGGCCATCAACCTGATCCTCCTAAAGCATCAGATCTTTATGTACCTTGGAGTACTTGGGTGACCCCTGGGCAATAACCCACCAGGAAATTTCCCTGTAGGGTCTCTGGCCAGTCCACCACTGTTGACAACAAATGCACTCCCTGCTGACTAAGAATGCATGTGTATGCTATTATACAGTTTGCAGTTTTCAACATTTATTTAAAAGTAGGACAATGTACAGCAATAATGAACACATATAATAGCCATAATTAATATTTCCATATAACCAATTCTATGCATATATTCCAAAGCTAGTATTTTAAGAAAATAACAAGCTATATACAAGAGGGAGTCAAAAAGTAAGATCTTTCTGCTATTTAATTTTTACTATAACTTAGTTAGCAAGAAGTACTGATCCCGTAGGACAGAGGGATAAAACTTAGCATTTATTTTAGGTCAATCTAAAATTATAGACAACAGAGGAGGAGCCTCTATACATAACAGATATAACAAGACAGCCCAGCGGGCAAACTAATACATACAGAAACAGTGTGACCAAAGATTTGAAAAGAAGCAGGAACGTTCTCACCCGGTTGTTGATCAGGATGTCTCATGGAGAGGACTGGGGGTGAAGAACGGTCCTTGGATGCTTCTCGTTCACACACGAAAAATAGATGAGCCCCTTCAAGATGGTTAGAAGCAAGGTGGTTAGCCCTAGGCAACCCTAAGAAGGGGGGCAGGGGCTAGTATGCCCTACCTATCTACACGGGGACTTACCCCGCAAGGAGCGTCCCCGTCCGTATGCCTGTCCCTGTTGGGACAGAAACCCTAGTAGTCCCTAAAAGATGCTCCCTACGTGTCACGTTTCAGTTCGTTCACAGAATATCATCAGGGGAGATAAATGGTACACACAGGGCTATGGATTGGGCCTGTGCGACCAAAGAGACAAAATAGTACTAAAAAAGGTATTTTTAGAACATGGGTCAGAAGCCTAAAGAAGTGTGAGGCCAGTCAGGCTAAGACACACGGGGCAGGACCGCATTGGACGTGTTATTCAATATAGATGCACCAGTGGGTGCCAACTATGCAGTAACACTGGGCCACAGGGACGATCAATCCAGGGGCGGGCTGTCGGCAGAGTGTACTCACCGCTCTGTATCTTAAATACACTCCGATGCCGCCGGATTCTCTTGCCGCCTTCTACTTCCGGGCACGTGACTAGGTGAACAGGGTGTCACGTGCCCGGTGGAACGCAGGAAGTGAGCGTGCGTTCCAACCCGACGCGGCCCGTGGAGCGCGTCGCCAGAAGATGACGTCGCACAGCATGTGAGGTATCACATGACCAGAAACTGGTCACGGGGCACGCCGGGCCGAAAAGGGAACGCCCACCCTCCCCGCTCCGAGCAGGAAGCAACGAATATGTTGGCAAGTGGCGGAACGGAGTGTGGGCAAAGTAATTGGGCACAATAGTAATTGTCACAATTAGATGCCTGGTGGATCCAGGGTTCTAAGGATCCATAGTAACGATTCATAAATATGAAATAGAAAATCTAGACTATTAGAGGCAAATTCAATTATACATAGGCCATAGGAGCAGTAGAACTGGCCCAACGAAAAAAGATAGAGAGTACATGTTGGGAAAATCAAATAAAGCAGCTAAAATTAAGCTGTTCATTTAATCCCATAGGGGCCATTGTCTTTAAATAGTAAATCCAGCGCAATTCACGCTGCAATATGGCACGGTCCCAATCTCCTCCACGTTTGGGGGGTGGAACATGATCGATGCCCATCACAGTGATGCGGGCTTTCCCGTTGTGTTGCCGGTGAACATGATTGGCGACCGGAGTGTCTTTAGCTTTGGTTATGTCGCCAAGATGTTCACCGACACGTCTGCGCAGTTCCCGGATAGTTTTTCCTACGTATCCCTTGCCGCATTCACACGACAACAGATAAATGACACCACGGCTCCTGCAGTTAATGAAATGGTGTATATGGTATGTCTTCCCTGTAACCGTACTACTGAAATCTTTACCGGTTTTTAGATAGGGACAGGCGATACACCCGCTGCATCTGAAGCATCCCTTGATACCAGATTTGAGCCAAGCTGAACCTGATAAAGAGGGTGGGGGGGTGAATTCGCTCGACACTAATGTATCGCGGAGACTCCGTCCTCGACGATAAGTAACGTGAGGATAGTCTCCCACCACTTCTTTTAAATCGGGGTCTAATTGAAGAATACTCCAGTTTTTTTGGAAGATGTGTCTGACTTCACCAGCAGCCCTGTCAAAGGTCATGATCGGGCGAATGATGTTGGAAGGTGGCGTGGTGCAGGATTTGGGAACAAGGAGGGATGTTCTATCTGAGTGTAATGCAAACTCAAATGCTCTCCTTAGGACCTTGTCGGGATAGCCACGTTGAAGGAACCTGGTACGTAAATCGGCAGCCTGTCTGACAAATTCTCTTTTTGTGGAGCAATTACGCCTAATTCTAAGATATTGCCCCTTGGGAATACCTCGCCTAAGTGGGAGGGGGTGACTACTCTCCCACCTAAGCAGGGTATTGGTGGACGTCGGTTTACGATAGATCGACGTCTCCAGAGCGCCAGCAGGTGTATGGGAGATGAGGACATCAAGAAATGGTAACGTGGTGCCCCCAACCTCACAGGTGAAATGCATGCCGATCTGGTTGTCATTGAACATCCTCACCAGTGAACGGAACGAGGCACCGTTCCCGTTCCAGATGATGAAGATGTCATCAATGTACCGCGCCCACAAGCCAATCTGGTCCAAGAGAGTGGAACATTCGTCCCTAAAGACCAGAGTCTCTTCCCACCACCCCAGAAACAGGTTGGCATACGACGGGGCACAAGAACACCCCATCGCGGTGCCCCTGAGCTGGTGGTAGAGTCTCCCATTAAAAGAAAAGACATTGGTGGTCAAGGTAAACTCAAGAAGGGAGAGGACAAAATGGCTGTGGGCGCGGTACTGACAACCACGAGTGCTGAGAAAATGCTCAACTGCCTTCATTCCTAAATTGTGAGGAATGTTGGAATAGAGGGCCTCCACGTCGATGCTAGTCAGTAGGCTAGCATTATCGACGTGAATGCCCTCCAGTTGTTTGAGCAGATGTGTGGTGTCTCGGGTATAGGACGGCAGCGAGGTCACAAAGGGTGCCAAAACACGATCCACATAGATCCCTACATTTTGGGATAGGTTCCCTACCCCAGATACTATGGGGCGCCCTTTCAGGGGACGTGTTCCCTTGTGGAGTTTGGGCAGACAGTAAAATGTTGCCAAACGTGGATGGGTGGGCAACATGAATTTATACTCGTCCTCGGAAATAATAGATGCAGTTTTAGCTTCATCGAGAATACTTTTCAATTCCAGTTTGTATCTATTTGTTGGATTAGTAGAAAGAACCTCATACGTGGATGAATCCCTCAGCAGGGCCTCACACATATCCGCATATTGACCGTGGTCCATGACCACCGCGTTGCCCCCTTTATCGGAGGGCTTGATCACTATAGAGCGGTCAGTCTCCAAACTAGCTACAGCGGTGGCATGGGCCCGGTCAATATTGGAATGGAAGGTGGGACGTAGGTTCTCAATCTCTTGCGAGACCGTGCTGAAGAAGACATCCACGCATGATAACTCGCCCAGGTTGGGAGGCATCCTATTGCTTTTAAGTTTAAGGTTAGTAAAAGGTCCCTGGCCCTCTAACTTGTCGAATTCTCCGTCCAATCCGTAAAGCAGGCGAACGTCCGCTAGAATATCCAGGGGTATGCCTAACTCACGGCACTGTTTTTTATCCTGGAGTTTATAGAATTTATGCCAGCGGAGCTTTCTGACAAATAGATTGAGATCTTTGAATGTTTCAAACAAGTTAAAAGAGGGGGTTGGGACAAAAGAAAGGCCTAATTGCAGTACCTCTATCTCAGTGGGACTGAGATTACGGGATGAGAGGTTAACTACCTGGGGACCTCTGAGTTCTGAGTTTGTTGCAGGCGGTTCCGTAATGGGTATATCTGTTGAGGGGTTGGTGGACCTTGGTATTGACCTGTCCCTCCTAAAAAACGAGGGTTAGGGGTACCTTGATATTGTCCCCGTCCTCGTGAATTCCCCCTCTGGCGCCCACGTCGGTTACCTCCCCGTGATGGAGGTCTCGGACCCTTAAATGAATTATCAGAATCTGAACAGTCGGTGTCGGTGGATGACTGTTCAGTTAGGGCTCCTGTGGGTTCCCTCCTATTAGCAATGGAGGAGTAGACTCTATTATCTTTGAAATCGGCCAGGTCCCTCACAAACTGCCGATGTTTGCGTTCCTTCAAATGATACTGGTATTTTTCAAGAAGGTTCTGAAGTTGTTTTTCTTTATTCGCAAACTCGGTTTCCTGTGAGAATACCTGGGCCGATTCGATACTCGCATTCAATTTTTTATTTAGAGTCTCAAGGTTATTTTTCTCCTCTGTGAGCAGAAGACGCATTAGTCTCAAGGAGCTTTCTGTGGCTTCTTTTTCCCATTTACTAAGAAAGCCTGGGTTACGGAATCTCGTTCCTGGTAGGAGTGCAATCCTAAGACCTCGAGGCACAATGTTGTGCTTCAGATAGCTTTCTAGGCTTTGCACCTCCCACCAGGAGAGAATTTGATCCTTGTATATATCAGTGAGTTCTTTGAAAGCTGCATTAAATGACGGGGTGTATTTTTTCTGTGAAAACTCTTTCTCTAAAAAAAAATCTCTCTAGCCTCAGTGAGCCAGTTTTCTACGCTAAACCCAGTAGCAAGAAAACCTGCCATGCCTAGTATGCGGAATAGAAAAAAGTCAACTGAAGGGCCAGGTATGTCAAACAGGCCCACTAAATCCCAAAATTAGGTAGCAAGAAGTACTGATCCCATAGGACAGAGGGATAAAACTTAGCATTTATTTTAGGTCAATCTAAAATTATAGACAACAGAGGAGGAGCCTCTATACATAACAGATATAACAAGACAGCCCAGCGGGCAAACTAATACATACAGAAACAGTGTGACCAAAGATTTGAAAAGAAGCAGGAACGTTCTCACCCGGTTGTTGATCAGGATGTCTCATGGAGAGGACTGGGGTGAAGAACGGTCCTTGGATGCTTCTCGTTCACACACGAAAAATAGATGAGCCCCTTCAAGATGGTTGGAAGCAAGGTGGTTAGCCCTAGGCAACCCTAAGAAGGGGGGCAGGGGCTAGTATGCCCTACCTATCTACACGGGGACTTACCCCGCAAGGAGCGTCCCCGTCCGGATGCCTATCCCTGTTGGGACAGAAACCCTAGTAGTCCCTAAAAGATGCTCCCTACGTGTCACGTTTCAGTTCGTTCACAGAATATCATCAGGGGAGATAAATGGTACACACAGGGCTATGGATTGGGCCTGTGCGACCAAAGAGACAAAATAGTACTAAAAAAGGTATTTTTAGAACATGGGTCAGAAGCCTAAAGAAGTGTGAGGCCAGTCAGGCTAAGACACACGGGGCAGGACCGCATTGGACGTGTTATTCAATATAGATGCACCAGTGGGTGCCAACTATGCAGTAACACTGGGCCACAGGGACGATCAATCCAGGGGCGGGCTGTCGGCAGAGTGTACTCACCGCTCTGTATCTTAAATACACTCCGATGCCGCCGGATTCTCTTGCCGCCTTCTACTTCCGGGCACGTGACTAGGTGAACAGGGTGTCACGTGCCCGGTGGAACGCAGGAAGTGAGCGTGCGTTCCAACCCGACGCGGCCCGTGGAGCGCGTCGCCAGAAGATGACGTCGCACAGCATGTGAGGTATCACATGACCAGAAACTGGTCACGGGGCACGCCGGGCCGAAAAGGGAACGCCCACCCTCCCCGCTCCGAGCAGGAAGCAACGAATATGTTGGCAAGTGGCGGAACGGAGTGTGGGCAAAGTAATTGGGCACAATAGTAATTGTCACAATTAGATGCCTGGTGGATCCAGGGTTCTAAGGATCCATAGTAACGATTCATAAATATGAAATAGAAAATCTAGACTATTAGAGGCAAATTCAATTATACATAGGCCATAGGAGCAGTAGAACTGGCCCAACGAAAAAAGATAGAGAGTACATGTTGGGAAAATCAAATAAAGCAGCTAAAATTAAGCTGTTCATTTAATCCCATAGGGGCCATTGTCTTTAAATAGTAAATCCAGCGCAATTCACGCTGCAATATGGCACGGTCCCAATCTCCTCCACGTTTGGGGGGTGGAACATGATCGATGCCCATCACAGTGATGCGGGCTTTCCCGTTGTGTTGCCGGTGAACATGATTGGCGACCGGAGTGTCTTTAGCTTTGGTTATGTCGCCAAGATGTTCACCGACACGTCTGCGCAGTTCCCGGATAGTTTTTCCTACGTATCCCTTGCCGCATTCACACGACAACAGATAAATGACACCACGGCTCCTGCAGTTAATGAAATGGTGTATATGGTATGTCTTCCCTGTAACCGTACTACTGAAATCTTTACCGGTTTTTAGATAGGGACAGGCGATACACCCGCTGCATCTGAAGCATCCCTTGATACCAGATTTGAGCCAAGCTGAACCTGATAAAGAGGGTGGGGGGGTGAATTCGCTCGACACTAATGTATCGCGGAGACTCCGTCCTCGACGATAAGTAACGTGAGGATAGTCTCCCACCACTTCTTTTAAATCGGGGTCTAATTGAAGAATACTCCAGTTTTTTCTCAGCACTCATGGTTGTCAGTACCGCGCCCACAGCCATTTTGTCCTCTCCCTTCTTGAGTTTACCTTGACCACCAATGTCTTTTCTTTTAATGGGAGACTCTACCACCAGCTCAGGGGCAACGCGATGGGGTGTTCTTGTGCCCCGTCGTATGCCAACCTGTTTCTGGGGTGGTGGGAAGAGACTCTGGTCTTTAGGGACGAATGTTCCACTCTCTTGGACCAGATTGGCTTGTGGGCGCGGTACATTGATGACATCTTCATCATCTGGAACGGGAACGGTGCCTCGTTCCGTTCACTGGTGAGGATGTTCAATGACAACCAGATCGGCATGCATTTCACCTGTGAGGTTGGGGGCACCACGTTACCATTTCTTGATGTCCTCATCTCCCATACACCTGCTGGCGCTCTGGAGACGTCGATCTATCGTAAACCGACGTCCACCAATACCCTGCTTAGGTGGGAGAGTAGTCACCCCCTCCCACTTAGGCGAGGTATTCCCAAGGGGCAATATCTTAGAATTAGGCGTAATTGTTCCACAAAAAGAGAATTTGTCAGACAGGCTGCCGATTTACGTACCAGGTTCCTTCAACGTGGCTATCCCGACAAGGTCCTAAGGAGAGCATTTGAGTTTGCATTACACTCAGATAGAACATCCCTCCTTGTTCCCAAATCCTGCACCACGCCACCTTCCAACATCATTCGCCCGATCATGACCTTTGACAGGGCTGCTGGTGAAGTCAGACACATCTTCCAAAAAAACTGGAGTATTCTTCAATTAGACCCCGATTTAAAAGAAGTGGTGGGAGACTATCCTCACGTTACTTATCGTCGAGGACGGAGTCTCCGCGATACATTAGTGTCGAGCGAATTCACCCCCCCACCCTCTTTATCAGGTTCAGCTTGGCTCAAATCTGGTATCAAGGGATGCTTCAGATGCAGCGGGTGTATCGCCTGTCCCTATCTAAAAACCGGTAAAGATTTCAGTAGTACGGTTACAGGGAAGACATACCATATACACCATTTCATTAACTGCAGGAGCCGTGGTGTCATTTATCTGTTGTCGTGTGAATGCGGCAAGGGATACGTAGGAAAAACTATCCGGGAACTGCGCAGACGTGTCGGTGAACATCTTGGCGACATAACCAAAGCTAAAGACACTCCGGTCGCCAATCATGTTCACCGGCAACACAACGGGAAAGCCCGCATCACTGTGATGGGCATCGATCATGTTCCACCCCCCAAACGTGGAGGAGATTGGGACCGTGCCATATTGCAGCGTGAATTGCGCTGGATTTACTATTTAAAGACAATGGCCCCTATGGGATTAAATGAACAGCTTAATTTTAGCTGCTTTATTTGATTTTCCCAACATGTACTCTCTATCTTTTTTCGTTGGGCCAGTTCTACTGCTCCTATGGCCTATGTATAATTGAATTTGCCTCTAATAGTCTAGATTTTCTATTTCATATTTATGAATCGTTACTATGGATCCTTAGAACCCTGGATCCACCAGGCATCTAATTGTGACAATTACTATTGTGCCCAATTACTTTGCCCACACTCCGTTCCGCCACTTGCCAACATATTCGTTGCTTCCTGCTCGGAGCGGGGAGGGTGGGCGTTCCCTTTTCGGCCCGGCGTGCCCCGTGACCAGTTTCTGGTCATGTGATACCTCACATGCTGTGCGACGTCATCTTCTGGCGACGCGCTCCACGGGCCGCGTCGGGTTGGAACGCACGCTCACTTCCTGCGTTCCACCGGGCACGTGACACCCTGTTCACCTAGTCACGTGCCCGGAAGTAGAAGGCGGCAAGAGAATCCGGCGGCATCGGAGTGTATTTAAGATACAGAGCGGTGAGTACACTCTGCCGACAGCCCGCCCCTGGATTGATCGTCCCTGTGGCCCAGTGTTACTGCATAGTTGGCACCCACTGGTGCATCTATATTGAATAACACGTCCAATGCGGTCCTGCCCCGTGTGTCTTAGCCTGACTGGCCTCACACTTCTTTAGGCTTCTGACCCATGTTCTAAAAATACCTTTTTTAGTACTATTTTGTCTCTTTGGTCGCACAGGCCCAATCCATAGCCCTGTGTGTACCATTTATCTCCCCTGATGATATTCTGTGAACGAACTGAAACGTGACACGTAGGGAGCATCTTTTAGGGACTACTAGGGTTTCTGTCCCAACAGGGATAGGCATCCGGACGGGGACGCTCCTTGCGGGGTAAGTCCCCGTGTAGATAGGTAGGGCATACTAGCCCCTGCCCCCCTTCTTAGGGTTGCCTAGGGCTAACCACCTTGCTTCCAACCATCTTGAAGGGGCTCATCTATTTTTCGTGTGTGAACGAGAAGCATCCAAGGACCGTTCTTCACCCCCAGTCCTCTCCATGAGACATCCTGATCAACAACCGGGTGAGAACGTTCCTGCTTCTTTTCAAATCTTTGGTCACACTGTTTCTGTATGTATTAGTTTGCCCGCTGGGCTGTCTTGTTATATCTGTTATGTATAGAGGCTCCTCCTCTGTTGTCTATAATTTTAGATTGACCTAAAATAAATGCTAAGTTTTATCCCTCTGTCCTACGGGATCAGTACTTCTTGCTACCTAATTTTGGGATTTAGTGGGCCTGTTTGACATACCTGGCCCTTCAGTTGACTTTTTTCTATTCCGCATACTAGGCATGGCAGGTTTTCTTGCTACTGGGTTTAGCGCAGAAAACTGGCTCACTGAGGCTAGAGAGATTTTTTCAGAGAAAGAGTTTTCACAGAAAAAATACACCCCGTCATTTAATGCAGCTTTCAAAGAACTCACTGATATATACAAGGATCAAATTCTCTCCTGGTGGGAGGTGCAAAGCCTAGAAAGCTATCTGAAGCACAACATTGTGCCTCGAGGTCTTAGGATTGCACTCCTACCAGGAACGAGATTCCGTAACCCAGGCTTTCTTAGTAAATGGGAAAAAGAAGCCACAGAAAGCTCCTTGAGACTAATGCGTCTTCTGCTCACAGAGGAGAAAAATAACCTTGAGACTCTAAATAAAAAATTGAATGCGAGTATCGAATCGGCCCAGGTATTCTCACAGGAAACCGAGTTTGCGAATAAAGAAAAACAACTTCAGAACCTTCTTGAAAAATACCAGTATCATTTGAAGGAACGCAAACATCGGCAGTTTGTGAGGGACCTGGCCGATTTCAAAGATAATAGAGTCTACTCCTCCATTGCTAATAGGAGGGAACCCACAGGAGCCCTAACTGAACAGTCATCCACCGACACCGACTGTTCAGATTCTGATAATTCATTTAAGGGTCCGAGACCTCCATCACGGGGAGGTAACCGACGTGGGCGCCAGAGGGGGAATTCACGAGGACGGGGACAATATCAAGGTACCCCTAACCCTCGTTTTTTAGGAGGGACAGGTCAATACCAAGGTCCACCAACCCCTCAACAGATATACCCATTACGGAACCGCCTGCAACAAACTCAGAACTCAGAGGTCCCCAGGTAGTTAACCTCTCATCCCGTAATCTCAGTCCCACTGAGATAGAGGTACTGCAATTAGGCCTTTCTTTTGTCCCAACCCCCTCTTTTAACTTGTTTGAAACATTCAAAGATCTCAATCTATTTGTCAGAAAGCTCCGCTGGCATAAATTCTATAAACTCCAGGATAAAAAACAGTGCCGTGAGTTAGGCATACCCCTGGATATTCTAGCGGACGTTCGCCTGCTTTACGGATTGGACGGAGAATTCGACAAGTTAGAGGGCCAGGGACCTTTTACTAACCTTAAACTTAAAAGCAATAGGATGCCTCCCAACCTGGGCGAGTTATCGTGCGTGGATGTCTTCTTCAGCACGGTCTCGCAAGAGATTGAGAACCTACGTCCCACCTTCCATTCCAATATTGACCGGGCCCATGCCACCGCTGTAGCTAGTTTGGAGACTGACCGCTCTATAGTGATCAAGCCCTCCGATAAAGGGGGCAACGCGGTGGTCATGGACCACGGTCAATATGCGGATATGTGTGAGGCCCTGCTGAGGGATTCATCCACGTATGAGGTTCTTTCTACTAATCCAACAAATAGATACAAACTGGAATTGAAAAGTATTCTCGATGAAGCTAAAACTGCATCTATTATTTCCGAGGACGAGTATAAATTCATGTTGCCCACCCATCCACGTTTGGCAACATTTTACTGTCTGCCCAAACTCCACAAGGGAACACGTCCCCTGAAAGGGCGCCCCATAGTATCTGGGGTAGGGAACCTATCCCAAAATGTAGGGATCTATGTGGATCGTGTTTTGGCACCCTTTGTGACCTCGCTGCCGTCCTATACCCGAGACACCACACATCTGCTCAAACAACTGGAGGGCATTCACGTCGATAATGCTAGCCTACTGACTAGCATCGACGTGGAGGCCCTCTATTCCAACATTCCTCACAATTTAGGAATGAAGGCAGTTGAGCATTTTCTCAGCACTCGTGGTTGTCAGTACCGCGCCCACAGCCATTTTGTCCTCTCCCTTCTTGAGTTTACCTTGACCACCAATGTCTTTTCTTTTAATGGGAGACTCTACCACCAGCTCAGGGGCACCGCGATGGGGTGTTCTTGTGCCCCGTCGTATGCCAACCTGTTCCTGGGGTGGTGGGAAGAGACTCTGGTCTTTAGGGACGAATGTTCCACTCTCTTGGACCAGATTGGCTTGTGGGCGCGGTACATTGATGACATCTTCATCATCTGGAACGGGAACGGTGCCTCGTTCCGTTCACTGGTGAGGATGTTCAATGACAACCAGATCGGCATGCATTTCACCTGTGAGGTTGGGGGCACCACGTTACCATTTCTTGATGTCCTCATCTCCCATACACCTGCTGGCGCTCTGGAGACGTCGATCTATCGTAAACCGACGTCCACCAATACCCTGCTTAGGTGGGAGAGTAGTCACCCCCTCCCACTTAGGCGAGGTATTCCCAAGGGGCAATATCTTAGAATTAGGCGTAATTGCTCCACAAAAAGAGAATTTGTCAGACAGGCTGCCGATTTACGTACCAGGTTCCTTCAACGTGGCTATCCCGACAAGGTCCTAAGGAGAGCATTTGAGTTTGCATTACACTCAGATAGAACATCCCTCCTTGTTCCCAAATCCTGCACCACGCCACCTTCCAACATCATTCGCCCGATCATGACCTTTGACAGGGCTGCTGGTGAAGTCAGACACATCTTCCAAAAAAACTGGAGTATTCTTCAATTAGACCCCGATTTAAAAGAAGTGGTGGGAGACTATCCTCACGTTACTTATCGTCGAGGACGGAGTCTCCGCGATACATTAGTGTCGAGCGAATTCACCCCCCCCACCCTCTTTATCAGGTTCAGCTTGGCTCAAATCTGGTATCAAGGGATGCTTCAGATGCAGCGGGTGTATCGCCTGTCCCTATCTAAAAACCGGTAAAGATTTCAGTAGTACGGTTACAGGGAAGACATACCATATACACCATTTCATTAACTGCAGGAGCCGTGGTGTCATTTATCTGTTGTCGTGTGAATGCGGCAAGGGATACGTAGGAAAAACTATCCGGGAACTGCGCAGACGTGTCGGTGAACATCTTGGCGACATAACCAAAGCTAAAGACACTCCGGTCGCCAATCATGTTCACCGGCAACACAACGGGAAAGCCCGCATCACTGTGATGGGCATCGATCATGTTCCACCCCCCAAACGTGGAGGAGATTGGGACCGTGCCATATTGCAGCGTGAATTGCGCTGGATTTACTATTTAAAGACAATGGCCCCTATGGGATTAAATGAACAGCTTAATTTTAGCTGCTTTATTTGATTTTCCCAACATGTACTCTCTATCTTTTTTCGTTGGGCCAGTTCTACTGCTCCTATGGCCTATGTATAATTGAATTTGCCTCTAATAGTCTAGATTTTCTATTTCATATTTATGAATCGTTACTATGGATCCTTAGAACCCTGGATCCACCAGGCATCTAATTGTGACAATTACTATTGTGCCCAATTACTTTGCCCACACTCCGTTCCGCCACTTGCCAACATATTCGTTGCTTCCTGCTCGGAGCGGGGAGGGTGGGCGTTCCCTTTTCGGCCCGGCGTGCCCCGTGACCAGTTTCTGGTCATGTGATACCTCACATGCTGTGCGACGTCATCTTCTGGCGACGCGCTCCACGGGCCGCGTCGGGTTGGAACGCACGCTCACTTCCTGCGTTCCACCGGGCACGTGACACCCTGTTCACCAAGTCACGTGCCCGGAAGTAGAAGGCGGCAAGAGAATCCGGCGGCATCGGAGTGTATTTAAGATACAGAGCGGTGAGTACACTCTGCCGACAGCCCGCCCCTGGATTGATCGTCCCTGTGGCCCAGTGTTACTGCATAGTTGGCACCCACTGGTGCATCTATATTGAATAACACGTCCAATGCGGTCCTGCCCCGTGTGTCTTAGCCTGACTGGCCTCACACTTCTTTAGGCTTCTGACCCATGTTCTAAAAATACCTTTTTTAGTACTATTTTGTCTCTTTGGTCGCACAGGCCCAATCCATAGCCCTGTGTGTACCATTTATCTCCCCTGATGATATTCTGTGAACGAACTGAAACGTGACACGTAGGGAGCATCTTTTAGGGACTACTAGGGTTTCTGTCCCAACAGGGATAGGCATCCGGACGGGGACGCTCCTTGCGGGGTAAGTCCCCGTGTAGATAGGTAGGGCATACTAGCCCCTGCCCCCCTTCTTAGGGTTGCCTAGGGCTAACCACCTTGCTTCCAACCATCTTGAAGGGGCTCATCTATTTTTTGTGTGTGAACGAGAAGCATCCAAGGACCGTTCTTCACCCCCAGTCCTCTCCATGAGACATCCTGATCAACAACCGGGTGAGAACGTTCCTGCTTCTTTTCAAATCTTTGGTCACACTGTTTCTGTATGTATTAGTTTGCCCGCTGGGCTGTCTTGTTATATCTGTTATGTATAGAGGCTCCTCCTCTGTTGTCTATAATTTTAGATTGACCTAAAATAAATGCTAAGTTTTATCCCTCTGTCCTACGGGATCAGTACTTCTTGCTACCTAATTTTGGGATTTAGTGGGCCTGTTTGACATACCTGGCCCTTCAGTTGACCTATAACTTAGTTACACTGAATAGTTTTGTCTATCTGTTTGTCTATTTTTCTACATAATTACTTTCTGAGGCACTTGTCTAAACGGAAGACCAAGAAATCAAATCCCTGCTGGTAACATATTTATCCTGCTCACATAGCCATTTTCAGATTCCTTTTTTGATGTTGTCATCAGACTGAAAGCACAAACCTCCAAGATGTTCCTTCAGCTTTGAAAGTGTCAAGTCAGGGCTGCAGGCAGATATTTCAACATTTCCCAGCTCCAAATATCCAAAAGCTTCACAGTAGTGGTTTGTAGTTGGACATTGTCAGACAACAAAGATAAGTACACCCCCACCCTGACACACCGCTATCAATCTGGAATACTGTAAATCATGTTATAATGCGCCACCAGCCATTGCACACAACCACACAAAATGTACATCATCTTGTCTTACTGCCACTAACTTTTTCAAAATGACACACATAGGTATAGATTTACCAAAACTGGTGCAAAGGAAAACTAGATTAGTTGCCCATAGCAACCAATCAGATTATTTTATTTCCGAGAACCCCTTTGCAAAATGAAACAGACTCTGCTATATCTTAAATTTACAGGTATGTCAGCTGGTCAGTGCTCAGTTGATGACTGATCACCTTTGATTATTTAGACCGCCACACCTTACCTGAGCAACAAGGTTGTTTGGAACCTGACTATTTGTGAAGGTGTTTATTGTGCTGGATTTGGAAACAAAACAGTTTTCTGATATCTCTGTTGTCACTGGGTCCAAATTAACAGTAGGCAGAGACAACACAAGTAGGCAGGGCAATAATACCATGTTGTGGCACAAAACACTACCCTAGCAGAGCCAAAGACCACAGTGCAACACAATAAACTGCACCGGCAGCATCACAAAACACAGTGCAGCACAAAATAATACACCAGCAGCACAAAGTACCCCCTCAGAAGCTGCCCCTCTGTGGTGGTTAGTGCCAGCGGCCACATTCTGTGCTCCTACTCCAGTTGCATCAGGATGGCAATATAGTTGAATTCCGGAATCAGGAGGGCACCTGTGGTTGACAGCCAGGTACGTAACTACTTGACGCCCCCAGTGTTTACTCTGACAGTGATAGATCATTATCTGGCAGGCAGCCGTGAGGAGGGCTCAGGCTGCTGCCTTAGGCATTGGCCTACTGGGAAATTTCCCTATAGAGTCTGTGGCCAATCCACCCCTGGCCTGCCCTGACCTTTATCTGTCTTATTGTGCTGTATGAAATTTGCCATCCCTAACAATTTTTGCATTTAACTTTGGAAATGTCATCTGCAAGCCATCAGTTGTTTCTGTTAAAGACCACTAACAACTATCTCTATATACACACTTATACAGAGAATGCTATCACTGATAGCACCTCCCCTGTGTACCACTATCAGTGACTGACAGCTATCTGTGTACACGCACTTACACAGACAATACTATCAATCACTGATAGCACCTCCCCTGTGTACCACTACCAGTGACTGACAGCTATCTCTGTATACACACTTACACATAGAATGCTATCAATCACTGATAACACCTCACCTGTGTATAGCTACCAGTGACTGACAGCTATCTCTGTATACACACGTAGACAGAGAATGGCATTAAACAATGATAACATCTCCCCTGTGTACAGTTATCAGTGACTAACAGCTATCTCTGTATACACACTTACACAGAAAATGCTATCACTGATAACACCTCCCATGTGTACAGATATCACTGACTGACAGCTAACTCTGTATACACACTTACACAGAGAATGATATCAATCACTGATAAAACCTTCCCGCATATATAGAGCGCTGCTCACAAACATGGTTTTAAGTTAGAAAAAGCAAAGATATAAATTATAAATGACAAGATTTACTGGATCTTTTCCCACAAAAATATATATCAAACTGCTCAGCTCCTCCTGCTCTATAACCTGATGCCTGCAGATTGCACTGTATTTTGTGGTGACAGATCCTTTTTAACTGATTCAGAGAGTTTCGCCCACACAATTGTTTCAATTTTTTTAATATGATCAACTGACTTGGACGAGCACCCACTTCTTTGTTTATCCATTGCAGTTAACAATTGCAATCACTATATTCATGTCATTATTTATGTGCATGTTAGATTATCATAACATCAGGATCAATGGGTATATGGATACTCAAAAAAATAGATGAAAAACCGCAGCACTCCCAGTCTTGAATACAATTTTGTGTTTATTAACACAGAAAAATTGGCAACGTTTCGACAGCAAAGTCTTTTTCAAGCTATATAATGTTACAAGTGAACACTAACAAATATTTATACATCCTACTCAAACAGGATTGGTTGGGGGGCTGTCCCAAGGTATCAGAAATAACCCCTCCCCTTAGACAATTCCACCTGTGATATCCACAGTGACCTCATTACCAACAACCTACATGTGTAACAAAAATCCATGTATAAACTAGTACGTACACAGCTGAGCCAAAGGAACAGACAAACACATTGAGTAAGGGGAACAGCATGCTACTGCGCATGCCTGACTTTCATTTCCTGGTCTCCATAGTAGGCCGATCATGTGCTCGGCCACATGACTAGGACCTTTCATCGTTGCTAGAACACTACCCCCGTTGCCAGTCACCTGACACATCACATGTTCCTATGTGTCTCCGTATCCCAGCAACCACAGGTCCTACTCAGTGTTAAACCTCTTTATTATGGCCAGGTCCTATACCTAAGAGAAAACCATCGCTACAGCAAAAACTATATGCGCTGTTCACCTGTACTCTGCATATTATATATAGAGATGTAATAAAACATTATATACAGTTTCTAGCGCAACATTAACTTCGGGGCTAGATATATAACGGGGCTTGTTACAAACAGGTCCCTATGATTAAATGAATCCCACTGGATATGTCCATGGGGTATACTAATACATGTATGACCCACAAACAGGTCCGTCCCTAGGTCCCAGCGAAGGGCTTGATCTCTAATACCCCGGGTAAGAGTTATGGGGACATAAGGGTGCAACCCCAATCCGGGGAAAAAGGGAACACAAAAAGGTACATACGTATCCTCAGGACCTACAAGGGGTCCTATTAATTGACATCACAGACCCCAATGGTTCTCACCAGCGGGTAGTGTGTAGAGATTACAGCAATTGCCATTCATATCAGGGACAAAAAGGGTAGGTGCACTTCCTAACCCCTAAAAACGGGGAAGTCAGGTACCCACACCCTAGCAAAAAAACTAGTCTATTCTCATTTAGAGAGGTCCCCTAGGTGATGTGTCAGGTGACTGGCGACGGGGGTAGTGTCCTAGCAATGATGACAGGTCCTAGCACATAATCGCTAGAGATGCTGGCCTACTATAGAGACCAGGAAATGAAAGTCAGGCATGCGCAGTAGCATGCTGTTCACCTTACTCAATGTGTTTGTCTGTTCCTTGGGCTCAGCTGTGTAAGTACTAGTTTATACATGGATTTTTGTTACACATGCAGGTTGTTGGTAATGAGTAGAGTTGAGCGAACACCTGGATGTTCGGGTTCGAGAAGTTCGGCCGAACATCCCGGAAATGTTCGGGTTCGGGATCCGAACCCGATCCGAACTTCGTCCCGAACCCGAACCCCATTGAAGTCAATGGGGACCCGAACTTTTCGGCACTAAAACGGCTGTAAAACAGCCCAGGAAAGGGCTAGAGGGCTGCAAAAGGCAGCAACATGTAGGTAAATCCCCTGCAAACAAATGTGGATAGGGAAATTAATTAAAATAAAAATTAAATAAATAAAAATTAACCAAAATCAATTGGAGAGAGGTTCCATAGCAGAGAATCTGGCTTCCCGTCACCCACCACTGGAACAGTCCATTCTCAGATATTTAGGCCCCGGAACCCAGGCAGAGGAGAGAGGTCCCGTAACAGACAATCTGGCTTCATGTCAGCAGAGAATCAGTCTTCATGTCATAGCAGAGAATCAGGCTTCACGTCACCCACCACTGTAAGAGTCCATTTTCATAAATTTAGGCCCAGCACCCAGGCAGAGGAGAGAGGTCCCGTAACAGAGGATCTGGCTTCATGTCAGCAGAGAATCAGTCTGCATGTCATAGCAGAGAATCAGGCTTCACGTCAGCCACCACTGCAACAGTCCATTGTCATAAATTTAGGCCCAGCACCCAGGCAGAGGAGAGAGGTCCCGTAACAGAGGATCTGGCTTCATGTCAGCAGAGAATCAGTCTGCATGTCATAGCAGAGAATCAGGCTTCACGTCAGCCACCACTGCAACAGTCCATTGTCATAAATTTAGGCCCAGCACCCAGGCAGAGGAGAGAGGTCCCGTAACAGACAATCTGGCTTCATGTCAGCAGAGAATTAGTCTGCATGTCATAGCAGAGAATGAGGCTTCACGTCAGCCACCACTGCAACAGTCCATTGGCATATATTTAGGCCTAGCACACAGGCAGAGGAGAGAGGTCCCGTAACAGACAATCTGGCTTCATGTCAGCAGAGAATCAGTCTGCATGTCATAGCAGAGAATGAGGCTTCACGTCACCCACCACTGCAACAGTCCATTGGCATATATTTAGGCCTAGCACACAGGCAGAGCAGAGAGGTCCCGTAACAGACAATCTGGCTTCATGACAGCAGAGAATCAGTCTGCATGTCATAGCAGAGAATGAGGCTTCACGTCACCCACCACTGCAACAGTCCATTGGCATATATTTAGGCCTAGCACACAGGCAGAGCAGAGAGGTCCCGTAACAGACAATCTGGCTTCATGACAGCAGAGAATCAGTCTGCATGTCATAGCAGAGAATGAGGCTTCACGTCACCCACCACTGCAACAGTCCATTGGCATATATTTAGGCCTAGCACACAGGCAGAGCAGAGAGGTCCCGTAACAGACAATCTGGCTTCATGTCAGCAGAGAATCAGTCTGCATGTCATAGCAGAGAATGAGGCTTCACGTCACCCACCACTGCAACAGTCCATTGGCATATATTTAGGCCTAGCACACAGGCAGAGCAGAGAGGTCCCGTAACAGACGATCTGGCTTCATGTCAGCAGAGAATCAGTCTGCATGTCATAGCAGAGAATGAGGCTTCACGTCACCCACCACTGCAACAGTCCATTGGCATATATTTAGGCCTAGCACACAGGCAGAGCAGAGAGGTCCCGTAACAGACAATCTGGCTTCATGACAGCAGAGAATCAGTCTGCATGTCATAGCAGAGAATGAGGCTTCACATCACCCACCACTGCAACAGTCCATTGGCATATATTTAGGCCTAGCACACAGGCAGAGCAGAGAGGTCCCGTAACAGACAATCTGGCTTCATGTCAGCAGAGAATCAGTCTGCATGTCATAGCAGAGAATGAGGCTTCACGTCACCCACCACTGCAACAGTCCATTGGCATATATTTAGGCCTAGCACACAGGCAGAGCAGAGAGGTCCCGTAACAGACAATCTGGCTTCATGACAGCAGAGAATCAGTCTGCATGTCATAGCAGAGAATGAGGCTTCACGTCACCCACCACTGCAACAGTCCATTGGCATATATTTAGGCCTAGCACACAGGCAGAGCAGAGAGGTCCCGTAACAGACAATCTGGCTTCATGTCAGCAGAGAATCAGTCTGCATGTCATAGCAGAGAATGAGGCTTCACGTCACCCACCACTGCAACAGTCCATTGGCATATATTTAGGCCTAGCACACAGGCAGAGCAGAGAGGTCCCGTAACAGACGATCTGGCTTCATGTCAGCAGAGAATCAGTCTGCATGTCATAGCAGAGAATGAGGCTTCACGTCACCCACCACTGCAACAGTCCATTGGCATATATTTAGGCCTAGCACACAGGCAGAGCAGAGAGGTCCCGTAACAGACAATCTGGCTTCATGTCAGCAGAGAATTAGTCTGCATGTCATAGCAGAGAATCAGGCTTCATGTCAGCCACCACTGCAACAGTCCATTGGCATATATTTAGGCCTAGCACACAGGCAGAGGAGAGGTTCATTCAACTTTGGGTAGCCTCGCAATATAATGGTAAAATGAAAATAAAAATAGGATTGAATGAGGAAGTGCCCTGGAGTCCAATAATATATGGTTATGGGGAGGTAGTTAATGTCTAATCTGGACAAGGGACGGACAGGTCCTGTGGGATCCATGCCTGGTTCATTTTTATGAACGTCAGCTTGTCCACATTGGCTGTAGACAGGCGGCTGCGTTTGTCTGTAATGACGCCCCCTGCCGTGCTGAATACACGTTCAGACAAAACGCTGGCTGCCGGGCAGGCCAGCACCTCCAAGGCATAAAAGGCTAGCTCTGGCCACGTGGACAATTTAGAGACCCAGAAGTTGAATGGGGCCGAACCATCAGTCAGTACGTGGAGGGGTGTGCACACGTACTGTTCCACCATGTTAGTGAAATGTTGCCTCCTGCTAACACGTTGCGTATCAGGTGGTGGTGCAGTTAGCTGTGGCGTGTTGACAAAAGTTTTCCACATCTCTGCCATGCTAACCCTGCCCTCAGAGGAGCTGGCCGTGACACAGCTGCCTTGGCGACCTCTTGCTCCTCCTCTGCCTTGGCCTTGGGCTTCCACTTGTTCCCCTGTGACATTTGGGAATGCTCTCAGTAGCGCGTCTACCAACGTGCGCTTGTACTCGCGCATCTTCCTATCACGCTCCAGTGCAGGAAGTAAGGTGGGCACATTGTCTTTGTAGCGTGGATCCAGCAGGGTGGCAACCCAGTAGTCCGCACAGGTTAAAATGTGGGCAACTCTGCTGTCGTTGCGCAGGCACTGCAGCATGTAGTCGCTCATGTGTGCCAGGCTGCCCAGGGGTAAGGACAAGCTGTCCTCTGTGGGAGGCGTATCGTCATCGTCCTGCCTTTCCCCCCAGCCACGCACCAGTGATGGACCCGAGCTGCGTTGGGTGCCACCCCGCTGTGACCATGCTTCATCCTCATCCTCCTCCACCTCCTCCTCATCCTCGTCCTCCTCGTCCTCCAGTAGTGGGCCCTGGCTGGCCACATTTGTACCTGGCCTCTGCTGTTGCCAAAAACCTCCCTCTGAGTCACTTCGAAGAGACTGGCCTGAAAGTGCTAAAAATGACCCCTCTTCCTCCTCCTCCTCCTCCTCCTCCTGGGCCACCTCCTCTTCCATCATCGCCCTAAGTGTTTTCTCAAGGAGACATAGAAGTGGTATTGTAACGCTGATAACGGTGTCATCGCCACTGGCCATGTTGGTGGAGTACTCGAAACAGCGCAACAGGGCACACAGGTCTCGCATGGAGGCCCAGTCATTGGTGGTGAAGTGGTGCTGTTCTGTAGTGCGACTGACCCGTGCGTGCTGCAGCTGAAACTCCACTATGGCCTGCTGCTGCTCGCACAGTCTGTCCAGCATGTGCAAGGTGGAGTTCCACCTGGTGGGCACGTCGCATATGAGGCGGTGAGCGGGAAGGCCGAAGTTACGCTGTAGCGCAGACAGGCGAGCAGCAGCAGGATGTGAACGCCGGAAGCGCGAACAGACGGCCCGCACTTTATGCAGCAGCTCTGACATGTCGGGGTAGTTGTGAATGAACTTCTGCACCACCAAATTCAGCACATGCGCCAAGCAAGGGATGTGCGTCAAATTGGCTAGTCCCAGAGCTGCAACGAGATTTCGCCCATTATCACACACCACCAGGCCGGGCTTGAGGCTCACCGGCAGCAACCACTCGTCGGTCTGTTGTTCAATACCCCGCCACAACTCCTGTGCGGTGTGGGGCCTGTCCCCCAAACATATGAGTTTCAGAATGGCCTGCTGACGTTTACCCCGGGCTGTGCTGAAGTTGGTGGTGAAGGTGTGTGGCTGACTGGATGAGCAGGTGGAAAAAAAGGAGGAGGCAACAGGAGGCAAAGAATGTTGCCCTGCGATCCTTGGCGGCGGAAGGATGCCTGGGGCCCAGCCGCCACTACATTTACCCAGTGTGCAGTTAGGGAGATATAGCGTCCCTGGCCGTGCTTACTGGTCCACGTATCTGTGGTTAGGTGGACCTTGCCACAGATGGCGTTGCACAGTGAACACTTGATTTTATCGGACACTTGGTTGTGCAGGGAAGGCACGGCTCTCTTGGAGAAGTAGTGGCGGCTGGGAACAACATACTGTGGGACAGCAAGCGACATGAGCTGTTTGAAGCTGTCTGTGTCCACCAGCCTGAATGACAGCATTTCATAGGCCAGTAGTTTAGAAATGCTGGCATTTAGGGCCAGGGATCGAGGGTGGCTAGGTGGGAATTTACGCTTTCTCTCAAAAGTTTGTAAGATGGAGAGCTGAACGCTGCCGTGTGACATGGTTGAGACGCTTGGTGACGGAGGTGGTGGTGGTGTTGGTGGTACATCCCCTGTTTGCTGGGCGGCAGGTGCCAACGTTCCTCCAGAGGCGGAGGAAGAGGCCGAGGCGGCAGCAGCAGAAGAGGCCGAGGCGGCAGCAGCAGAAAAGGTAGCAGGGGGAGCCTGAGTGACTTCCTTGGTTTTAAGGTGTTTACTCCACTGCAGTTCATGCTTTGCATGCAGGTGCCTGGTCATGCAGGTTGTGCTCAGGTTCAGAACGTTAATGCCTCGCTTCAGGCTCTGATGGCACAGCGTGCAAACCACTCGGGTCTTGTCGTCAGCACATTGTTTGAAGAAGTGCCATGCCAGGGAACTCCTTGAAGCTGCCTTTGGGGTGCTCGGTCCCAGATGGCGGCGGTCAGTAGCAGGCGGAGTCTCTTGGCGGCGGGTGTTCTGCTTTTGCCCACTGCTCCCTCTTTTGCTACGCTGTTGGCTCGGTCTCACCACTGCCTCTTCCTCCGAACTGTGAAAGTCAGTGGCACGACCTTCATTCCATGTGGGGTCTAGGACCTCATCGTCCCCTGCATCGTCTTCCACCCAGTCTTGATCCCTGACCTCCTGTTCAGTCTGCACACTGCAGAAAGACGCAGCAGTTGGCACCTGTGTTTCGTCATCATCAGAGACATGCTGAGGTGGTATTCCCATGTCCTCATCATCAGGAAACATAAGTGGTTGTGCGTCAGTGCATTCTATGTCTTTCACCGCTGGGGAAGGGCTAGGTGGATGCCCTTGGGAAACCCTGCCAGCGGAGTCTTCAAACAGCATAAGAGACTGCTGCATAACTTGAGGCTGAGACAGTTTCCCTGGTATGCATGGGGGTGATGTGACAGACTGATGGGGTTGGTTTTCAGGCGCCATCTGTGCGCTTTCTGCAGAAGACTGGGTGGGAGATAATGTGAACGTGCTGGATCCACTGTCGGCCACCCAATTGACTAATGCCTGTACCTGCTCAGGCCTTACCATCCTTAGAACGGCATTGGGCCCCACCATATATCGCTGTAAATTCTGGCGGCTACTGGGACCTGAGGTAGTTGGTACACTAGGACGTGTGGATGTGGCAGAACGGCCACGTCCTCTCCCAGCACCAGAGGGTCCACTAACACCACCACGACCATGTCCACGTCCGCGTCCCTTACTAGATGTTTTTCTCATTGTTATGGTTCACCACAACAACAAATATATTATTTGGCCCAATGTATTGTATTCAAATTCAGCGGGATATAAATTTGAGGCCTAGTATTTAGGCGCTGGGTGACCGGTATGGATTTAGTGACAGAATTAGACTTGGAAATGCACAGAAGCGTGTGTGTGTGAAGTTATTCTGAATGACCCAATGTGCACCTTGAATATTATATACCCTTTTAGGGATAGATTTCAAATAGCTCTGATATAGCAGAAACCACTAAATTATGAAATTGTTAAATTGGGAATTGTATTTAAACCCAGAACAAAAAATGTGCTTTGACGGACACTAAATAACTTTCCCAGCCACAACAGGACAGCGTTAACGAGAGATTTAGCAGGATATAAATTTGAGGCCTAGTATTTAGGCGCTGGGTGACAGGTATGGGTTTAGTGACAGAATTAGACTTAGAAATACACAGTAGCGGGTGTGTGTGAAGTTATTCTGAATGACCCAATGTGCACCTTGAATATTATATACCCTTTTAGGGATAGATTTCAAATAGCTCTGATATAGCAGAAACCACTAAATTATGAAATTGCTAAATTGGGAATTGTATTTCAACCCAGAACAAAAAATGTGCTTTGACGGACACTAAATAACTTTCCCAGCCACAACAGGACAGCGTTAACGAGAGATTTAGCAGGATATAAATTTGAGGCCTAGTATTTAGGCGCTGGGTGACAGGTATGGGTTTAGTGACAGAATTAGACTTGGAAATACACAGTAGCGGGTGTGTGTGAAGTTATTCTGAATGACCCAATGTGCACCTTGAATATTATATACCCTTTTAGGGATAGATTTCAAATAGCTCTGATATAGCAGAAACCACTAAATTATGAAATTGTTAAATTGGGAATTGTATTTAAACCCAGAACAAAAAATGTGCTTTGACGGACACTAAATAACTTTCCCAGCCACAACAGGACAGCGTTAACGAGAGATTTAGCAGGATATAAATTTGAGGCCTAGTATTTAGGCGCTGGGTGACAGGTATGGGTTTAGTGACAGAATTAGACTTAGAAATACACAGTAGCGGGTGTGTGTGAAGTTATTCTGAATGACCCAATGTGCACCTTGAATATTATATACCCTTTTAGGGATAGATTTCAAATAGCTCTGATATAGCAGAAACCACTAAATTATGAAATTGCTAAATTGGGAATTGTATTTCAACCCAGAACAAAAAATGTGCTTTGACGGACACTAAATAACTTTCCCAGCCACAACAGGACAGCGTTAACGAGAGATTTAGCAGGATATAAATTTGAGGCCTAGTATTTAGGCGCTGGGTGACAGGTATGGGTTTAGTGACAGAATTAGACTTGGAAATACACAGTAGCGGGTGTGTGTGAAGTTATTCTGAATGACCCAATGTGCACCTTGAATATTATATACCCTTTTAGGGATAGATTTCAAATAGCTCTGATATAGCAGAAACCACTAAATTATGAAATTGTTAAATTGGGAATTGTATTTAAACCCAGAACAAAAAATGTGCTTTGACGGACACTAAATAACTTTCCCAGCCACAACAGGACAGCGTTAACGAGAGATTTAGCAGGATATAAATTTGAGGCCTAGTATTTAGGCGCTGGGTGACAGGTATGGGTTTAGTGACAGAATTAGACTTGGAAATACACAGTAGCGGGTGTGTGTGAAGTTATTCTGAATGACCCAATGTGCACCTTGAATATTATATACCCTTTTAGGGATAGATTTCAAATAGCTCTGATATAGCAGAAACCACTAAATTATGAAATTGTTAAATTGGGAATTGTATTTAAACCCAGAACAAAAAATGTGCTTTGACGGACACTAAATAACTTTCCCAGCCACAACAGGACAGCGTTAACGAGAGATTTAGCAGGATATAAATTTGAGGCCTAGTATTTAGGCGCTGGGTGACAGGTATGGGTTTAGTGACAGAATTAGACTTAGAAATACACAGTAGCGGGTGTGTGTGAAGTTATTCTGAATGACCCAATGTGCACCTTGAATATTATATACCCTTTTAGGGATAGATTTCAAATAGCTCTGATATAGCAGAAACCACTAAATTATGAAATTGCTAAATTGGGAATTGTATTTCAACCCAGAACAAAAAATGTGCTTTGACGGACACTAAATAACTTTCCCAGCCACAACAGGACAGCGTTAACGAGAGATTTAGCAGGATATAAATTTGAGGCCTAGTATTTAGGCGCTGGGTGACAGGTATGGGTTTAGTGACAGAATTAGACTTGGAAATACACAGTAGCGGGTGTGTGTGAAGTTATTCTGAATGACCCAATGTGCACCTTGAATATTATATACCCTTTTAGGGATAGATTTCAAATAGCTCTGATATAGCAGAAACCACTAAATTATGAAATTGTTAAATTGGGAATTGTATTTAAACCCAGAACAAAAAATGTGCTTTGACGGACACTAAATAACTTTCCCAGCCACAACAGGACAGCGTTAACGAGAGATTTAGCAGGATATAAATTTGAGGCCTAGTATTTAGGCGCTGGGTGACAGGTATGGGTTTAGTGACAGAATTAGACTTGGAAATACACAGTAGCGGGTGTGTGTGAAGTTATTCTGAATGACCCAATGTGCACCTTGAATATTATATACCCTTTTAGGGATAGATTTCAAATAGCTCTGATATAGCAGAAACCACTAAATTATGAAATTGTTAAATTGGGAATTGTATTTAAACCCAGAACAAAAAATGTGCTTTGACGGACACTAAATAACTTTCCCAGCCACAACAGGACAGCGTTAACGAGAGATTTAGCAGGATATAAATTTGAGGCCTAGTATTTAGGCGCTGGGTGACAGGTATGGGTTTAGTGACAGAATTAGACTTGGAAATACACAGTAGCGGGTGTGTGTGAAGTTATTCTGAATGACCCAATGTGCACCTTGAATATTATATACCCTTTTAGGGATAGATTTCAAATAGCTCTGATATAGCAGAAACCACTAAATTATGAAATTGCTAAATTGGGAATTGTATTTCAACCCAGAACAAAAAATGTGCTTTGACGGACACTAAATAACTTTCCCAGCCACAACAGGACAGCGTTAACGAGAGATTTAGCAGGATATAAATTTGAGGCCTAGTATTTAGGCGCTGGGTGACAGGTATGGGTTTAGTGACAGAATTAGACTTGGAAATACACAGTAGCGGGTGTGTGTGAAGTTATTCTGAATGACCCAATGTGCACCTTGAATATTATATACCCTTTTAGGGATAGATTTCAAATAGCTCTGATATAGCAGAAACCACTAAATTATGAAATTGTTAAATTGGGAATTGTATTTAAACCCAGAACAAAAAATGTGCTTTGACGGACACTAAATAACTTTCCCAGCCACAACAGGACAGCGTTAACGAGAGATTTAGCAGGATATAAATTTGAGGCCTAGTATTTAGGCGCTGGGTGACAGGTATGGGTTTAGTGACAGAATTAGACTTAGAAATACACAGTAGCGGGTGTGTGTGAAGTTATTCTGAATGACCCAATGTGCACCTTGAATATTATATACCCTTTTAGGGATAGATTTCAAATAGCTCTGATATAGCAGAAACCACTAAATTATGAAATTGCTAAATTGGGAATTGTATTTCAACCCAGAACAAAAAATGTGCTTTGACGGACACTAAATAACTTTCCCAGCCACAACAGGACAGCGTTAACGAGAGATTTAGCAGGATATAAATTTGAGGCCTAGTATTTAGGCGCTGGGTGACAGGTATGGGTTTAGTGACAGAATTAGACTTAGAAATACACAGTAGCGGGTGTGTGTGAAGTTATTCTGAATGACCCAATGTGCACCTTGAATATTATATACCCTTTTAGGGATAGATTTCAAATAGCTCTGATATAGCAGAAACCACTAAATAATGAAATTGCTAAATTGGGAATTGTATTTCAACCCAGAACAAAAAATGTGCTTTGACGGACACTAAATAACTTTCCCAGCCACAACAGGACAGCGGTAACGAGAGATTTAGCAGGATATAAATTTGAGGCCTAGTATTTAGGCGCTGGGTGACAGGTATGGGTTTAGTGACAGAATTAGACTTGGAAATACACAGTAGCGGGTGTGTGTGAAGTTATTCTGAATGACCCAATGTGCACCTTGAATATTATATACCCTTTTAGGGATAGATTTCAAATAGCTCTGATATAGCAGAAACCACTAAATTATGAAATTGCTAAATTGGGAATTGTATTTCAACCCAGAACAAAAAATGTGCTTTGACGGACACTAAATAACTTTCCCAGCCACAACAGGACAGCGGTAACGAGAGATTTAGCGGGATATAAATTTGAGGCCTAGTATTTAGGCGCTGGGTGACCGGTATGGATTTAGTGACAGAATTAGACTGGGATATGGCCAAAAAATAACCACACTATTGCTGGTTAAATGCACTTGGTGACGGGCGCAGCTTGCCCCTGATTTAGTATATGGCCAAAAAATGAACAGACTATTGCTGGTTAAATGCACTTGGTGTCACAGCTTGACGCACCACACTACTGAGGGTTAAATGCACTTGGTGACGGGCGCAGCTTGCCCCTGATGTAGTATATGGCCAAAAAATGAACAGACTATTGCTGGTTAAATGCACTTGGTGTGACAGCTTCACCCTGATGTAGGCTTTAGCCAAAAAACAACCACACCATTGAGGGTTAAATGCACTTGGTGACAGGCGCAGCTTGCCCCTGATTTAGTATATGGCCAAAAAAATGAACAGACTATTGCTGGTTAAATGCACTTGGTGTGACAGCTTCACCCTGATGTAGGCTTTAGCCAAAAAACAACCACACCATTGAGGGTTAAATGCACTTGGTCGCAGCTTGGATGCACTTGGTCGCAGCACCGCACAAGACACAAAATGGCCGCCGATCACCCCAGAAAAAAGTGACTGACAAACGGTCTGGGCAGCCTAAAAACAGTGAGTGAGCATTTGAATTTCAGCAGCTCAATGATGCACAGCTGCAGATCGATCGATTAATCAAGTGAAGTCCTTTGGAGGAGTTAATCTGCCTAATCTCGCCCTACTGTCGCATCCGCAACCTCTCCCTACGCTAATCAGAGCAGAGTGACGGGCGGCGCTATGTGACTCCAGCTTAAATAGAGGCTGGGTCACATGGTGCTCTGGCCAATCACAGCCATGCCAATAGTAGGCATGGCTGTGACGGCCTCTTGGGGCAAGTAGTATGACGCTTGTTGATTGGCTGCTTTGCAGCCTTTCAAAAAGCGCCAAGAAAGCGTCACAAAAGCGCCAAGAAAGCGACGAACACCGAACCCGAACCCGGACTTTTACGAAAATGTCCGGGTTCGGGTCCGTGTCACGGACACCCCAAAATTCGGTACGAACCCGAACTATACAGTTCGAGTTCGCTCATCCCTAGTAATGAGGTCACTGTGGGTATCACGGTGGAATTGTCTAAGGGGAGGGGTTATTTCTGATACCTTGGGACAGCCCCCCAACCAATCCTGTTTGAGTAGGATGTATAAATATGTGTTAGTGTTCACTTGTAACATTATATAGCTTGAAAAAGACTTTGCTGTTGAAACGTTGCTATTTTTTTCGGTGTTAATAAACAGAAAATTGGATTCAAGACTGGGAGTGCTGCGGTTTTTCATAATTTTTGGGGACTACCAAGGGGGCCCTCAGGTCGGGGCCTGGCACTGCGAGCACCACCGCCATTTTGCACATAAATCGACTAACAAGTGGTGCTGTCCTGTCTTCACTTTGATGAGTATATGGATAATCATTCACAAAGAATTGTAATTAGTAACTTTGTCCCCTCAAAAATATTACCTATCATAAATACCTTTATATTCGTTCGCATACACAGTACGATAAGTAGTGTTGAGCGCGAATATTTGAATCACCAATTTTAATCGCGAATATCGCCACTTTGAGAATTCGCTAATATTTATAATATAGTGCTATATATTCATATTCGCAAATAGTGTTGGATATTCTAATCACGAATATATTACATTGCCGATTTTTGCAATCAAGTAAACAATGACTGGAGATCACAAATTCTCAAATTTGCGAATTTATGGCAAATATTCGGCCAAAAATGATATACGAATATTGCCTATGCCGCAAATCACTAATGATAAGCATTGCTAAACTTGCTGTATCAATAAGTGTCCTGGCAGTTAAAGTGGCACTGTACTTTGGGAATACTTTTCATATGTCATAGCCAAATACCAAAAGTTTTGATTGGTGGAGTCTGATCACTTGAGATCCCCACTAATTGTTTTGATATTTTGCTATATCAAAAGTTTTCCAAAGTGCTGCTCCACTTTAAGGTACAAGGTAAAAAAGATAGCAACCACCTGAAAAACTTTTCTAATCTCTAGGTTTCCCAACTGAATTATACTTTGCATTCTACATTTGGTCATATACTGGGATAAACATCTAAATCAAATCAATATTTGTTGTGGACCACCCTTTGCCTTCAAAACAGCATCAACTCTTCTAGGTACTCTTGAAGTTGTTCCAAATATCTTGGAGAACTAATCACAGATTTTCAGTGGATGCAGGATTACTCAAAACCTTCTGATCAGGGCCCCTGTGGGCCATATCATTACTTCCAGGACTCTTTGTTCTTCTTTATGCTGAAGATAGTTCTTATTACATTGGCTGCAGACAATAGTAAAACATGGTGGAGTTTCTCATAAGTTTGGGGCTGCATTTCTGTAAATGTTGCTGTGGATTTGTCCTCAAAGCTCAGAAATAAAAGCTGAGGCAGATAGTTATCCATTATGCATTTCTGCAGCAGAAAGATGACGTCAAACATGTAGCCAATGTCACTAAGAACTATCCTATGCATAAAGAAATACAATGGGGTAGATATATCTAGACTAGCGGATCCATTAACCAGTCTTCATCCCCCTGCACTGGCGAGAGATGCACCTGATTTGTTAAGAGGCAGAAGCCTCTAAAAAAATCATTTGTATCTCTGCCCTGCTGTGCACCAGAAACTGAAGTCTACACCAGATGCAGGGTGGCGTAGACTTCAATTCTAATATATAACGAGAGGTTTTTAGGGCACCGTCCTGCACCGGAGGTATCAGGGAACACAGTCCTGGCCTCCTCCGACCATCCAGGAAAACGGGGTGCAAAGATTAAGCAGAATATAATTGAAGTCAAGATCAAAAAGATGCATCGCACTCACCATCCATGTTCATGCTTCTTTATTAGTGATAGCAGAGTTACATGCAGGGGCAGACTCACATGGAGTATAAGTTAACAGCGACGGCCGTTTCGCGGTGTGACCGCTTCCTCAGGCTGTTTGATTCCCTCTGTGGATCGTGTGTGTGTTGGCCTATAACCTCATAAGGGGGGGGGTGTCAACCGACCCATCACTCAAAAACCCCTGACGTCACACCAGCAACACACACCTGAAACACAGGTGCATCAATCCATTAGTGCAAATTACTCTAATATAGCTTTGGAAAGGGCAAGTGCCCAGACGCAGCGATCATTGATGAAACGCAGAAAAAGTGGGGTAAAAAATGATGCAGAGAAAAAGGACAGGTTTGTGTTTGTATTTAAGCACAGTTCCATGGCTAATTGCATAAAAAGAACTATATTGAAAAATTGGCAGATTTTGAAAGCAGAAGGAGACTTAGGTGAACTTTTAGACCAGAAACCCATACTAGCTTTTAAAAGATGTCGCACGTTTAGGGACATTCTGGTGCGAAGCCGCTACAGCGAGCGTAAACCGCGCGATTGGTTGTCACTCGGTAAGCCGGTTGGCAACTATCGATGCGGTGACTGCTCCCTGTGCGGCTTTATGTTTCAGGGCCGCCATTTCTTTCTTGGAGGTTTGGAGCATTGTGTGCACCAATTTATCAATTGTAGAACAACTTATGTAGTTTATGCATTGATCTGCGTGTGCGGATCCTTTTACATAGGAAAAACCAAAAGATCCTTAATGGAGCGGATACGAGAACACCGTAACTCAATAAAAACAGGCAAGGGAAGTACTCGCCTTATTGAGAATGTACGATGACAACATGGAGGAAATGCAAGCGCCCTGCGATTTGCGGGTTTGGAGCATGTTCCACCATTGCCTCAGGGAGGCGATAGACACCGTATTCTGCTTCAGAAGGAAGCCCGGTTTATTATAAAAACAGATGCGACTGGGTGTTTGGGGCTTAATGAATGCAATGATTTGTCAGTGTTCATTCAATAGGATGCGTTATTTATGCGTCTTTGTCATCTGTATCACTGACTATAGGGTTATAGCAACCATATACATATGCATATATGTATATATAATATGTATACACTTTTTGTATTTTTGTATCCTTCTATATTTGTATTTTTTCTATTTAGTTCATCCTCAGAGGATTTAAATGTCATTTCTGCTATTCATTTTAACTTTGTGTCACCTTTTGTAATACTCTGCAATTGTTGCAACTTGTATTTTACCTTTGTTACTTTTGTTTTTAAATTTGCACTAATGGATTGATGCACCTGTGTTTCAGGTGTGTGTTGCTGGTGTGACGTCAGGGGTTTTTGAGTGATGGGTCGGTTGACCCCTCCCCCTTATGAGGTTATAGGCCAACACACACACACGATCCACAGAGTGAATCAAACAGCCTGAGGAAGCGGTCACACCGCGAAACGGCCGTCACTGTTAACTTATACTCCATGTGAGTCTGCCCCTGCATGTAACTCTGCTATCACTAATAAAGAAGCGTGAACATGGATGGTGAGTGCGATGCATCTTTTTGATCTTGACTTCAACGACTTCAATTCTAACTTCCGACACATTCTGGCAAAAGTTCTAGTAAATGCGGCTGTGGTGCAATGTCACACCCCCTTCTGCTAAACCACTACCCTTGTGGTGGAAAACATTGATAAACGTCACCCAAGGAGTCCTGGAAGTGATGATATTGCCCCCATAGTCCTGATCTCAACATGATCAAGTCTGTCTAGGATTACATGAAGAGACAGCAGGATTTGAACAGGTGTAAATCCACAGAAGATCTGTGATTAGATAAGATATTGGAACAACTTCCCTGCGGAGTTCCTTCAGAAGCTGTGTGAAGGTGTACCTAGAAGAAATGATGCTGTTTTTAAGGCAAAGGGTGATCACATCAAATACTGATATGATTTAGATTTCTCCTTTGTTCATTCACTTTGCATTTTGTTAATTGATAAAAATAAACTATTAACATTTCTATTTTTTTTTTTTTTAAACATTCTCAATTTGCAGAATTTTTTCCATACTTCACTCCCTGCCTGTTTTTCTCAAAGGCTTCTATATGTATTATTGCTAGAGATGAGCAAATTGAATCCAACAAAGTTGTATTCAATCCGAATTTCAGGATAAATTAGATTTGCCGCAAAGCCTAATTTCCTCGTTCTTCATGGTAGAAAATCTATTTAACCTGAAATAGTGCAAAAAAAATCTTACCGCCTCCATTTGCTCACGATGGGCCAGCCGCTGCCATCTTGATTAAAGCTCTCGGCCGAAATCCCGTGCGTGGGGACTAGAGTTGAGCGGACACCTGGATGTTCGGGTTCGACGAACTTTACAAAAAAGTTTGAGTGCGGGACCCAAACATGACCCCAAACCCGAACCCCATTGAAGTCAATGTGGACCCAAACTTTTGAGCACTAAAATGGCTCTAAAAAGGTCATGAAAAGGGCTAGAGGGCTGCAAATGGTTAAAGGGGTTGTCCGAGTTATGAAAAAAAAACTAATATAGCACTGAAAACCTGATATATAACTGAGCTAAGCAAGTTTTATGCAAAAAAATATACAGGGAGTGCAGAATTATTAGGCAAGTTGTATTTTTGAGGATTAATTTTATTATTGAACAACAACCATGTTCTCAATGAACCCAAAAAACTCATTAATATCAAAGCTGAATATTTTTGGAAGTAGTTTTTAGTTTGTTTTTAGTTTTAGCTATTTTAGGGGGATATCTGTGTGTGCAGGTGACTATAACTGTACATAATTATTAGGCAACTTAACAAAAAACAAATATATATACCCATTTCAATTATTTATTTTTACCAGTGAAACCAATATAACATCTCAACATTCACAAATATACATTTCTGACATTTAAAAACAAAACAAAAACAAATCAGTGACCAATATAGCCACCTTTCTTTGCAAGGACACTCAAAAGCCTGCCATCCATGGATTCTGTCAGTGTTTTGATCTGTTCACCATCAACATTGCGTGCAGCAGCAACCACAGCCTCCTAGACACTGTTCAGAGAGGTGTACTGTTTTCCCTCCTTGTAAATCTCACATTTGATGATGGACCACAGGTTCTCAATGGGGTTCAGATCAGGTGAACAAGGAGGCCATGTCATTAGATTTTCTTCTTTTATACCCTTTCTTGCCAGCCACGCTGTGGAGTACTTGGACGCGTGTGATGGAGCATTGTCCTGCATGAAAATCATGTTTTTCTTACCTTGCAGACTTCTTCCTGTACCACTGCTTGAAGAAGGTGTCTTCCAGAAACTGGCAGTAGGACTGGGAGTTGAGCTTGACTCCATCCTCAACCCAAAAAGGTCCCACAAGCTCATCTTTGATGATACCAGCCCAAACCAGTACTCCACCTCCACCTTGCTGGCGTCTGAGTCAGACTGGAGCTCTCTGCCCTTTACCAATCCAGCCATCTGGCCCATCAAGACTCACTCTCATTTCATCAGTCCATAAAACCTTAGAAAAATCAGTCTTGGGATATTTCTTGGTCCAGTCTTGACGTTTCAGCTTGTGTGTCTTGTTCAGTGGTGGTCGTCTTTCAGCCTTTCTTACCTTGGCCATGTCTCTGAGTATTGCACACCTTGTGCTTTTGGGCACTCCAGTGATGTTGCAGCTCTGAAATATGGCCAAACTGGTGGCAAGTGGCATCTTGGCAGCTGCACGCTTGACTTTTCTCAGTTCATGGGCAGTTATTTTGCGCCTTGGTTTTTCCACACGCTTCTTGCGACCCTGTTGACTATTTTGAATAAAACGCTTGATTGTTCGATGATCACGCTTCAGAAGCTTTGCAATTTTAAGAGTGCTGCATCCCTCTGCAAGATATCTCACTATTTTTGACTTTTCTGAGCCTGTCAAGTCCTTCTTTTGACCCATTTTGCCAAAGGAAAGGAAGTTGCCTAATAATTATGCACACCTGATATAGGGTGTTGATATCATTACACCACACCCCTTCTCATTACAGAGATGCACATCACCTAATATGCTTAATTGGTAGTAGGCTTTCGAGCCTATACAGCTTGGAGTAAGACAACATGCATAAAGATGATGATGTGGTCAAAATACTCATTTGCCTAATAATTCTGCACGTAGTGTATACATTTCCTAATTTCCCTGGTTCTTTTCTGGCCCTTTGTTTACATGCAAAAAACAATCTCTGCCCCTCCCCCCGCACTGCTAAGGGAGTGAATAGAAGAGCTGCCCTGAGTGACATGTCTGCCTGCTGGGAGACTCTGCAGCATGTTGTATGTGTAGGACTACAAGTCCCAGCTGTACAATGACACTGCTAAAGGAGTGGATACAAGAGCTGCCTTGAGTGACATCTCTGCCTGCTGGGAGACTCTGCAGCAAGTTGTATGTGTAGGACTACAATTCCCACTTGTATAATGACATTGCTAATACACACAGGATCTTCCCTCTACCTTCTTGTGCAATGCTCTCTCTAGTATGTCAGCTCCTGTGCCCAGAATTGTCTCCTCACTGCCTGCAGAGCTGTGCAGCTGTGCAGCTGAAGGCGTTGAGAATCCTAGCAGAGAGTAGACGGCAGTGAGGGGGGGGCGTGGCCAGCACAGTGACGTCTCGTTTACAGGCTTGCAAACGACCTTTATCAGAGCAGGGAGAGAAGCTGACATCACAGGTCATGTGACCCTCAGTGAAATCTGAGAAACCAGCCACTGGAGATAAAGTGAGTTAATTGGAAAGCTGTTACATTTGCTTAGTTACCAACATAGAAAGAACAAAAAAATAACTCGGACAACCCCTTTAAGAGCATTACAAGTGCTTTGCAAATAAATGTGGATAGGGAAATGACTTAAAATAACATAAAATACGTAAAAAATTTAAAATAATAATCTAGATCTAGGAGGACGAGGTCCATATGGAGTAGGAGGTTGAGGAGGCAGTGGATGTGGCAGTGTAGATGGAAGAGACGGTAGAGGAGGTAGCCTACACTGTTTTTTTGTTTTAATTTTAATTTTTTTAAATTAGGGTACACCCCAAAACATTGGGAAATATAACCTGTGATAACCCCCTCCAGCCGTGTTAAACAAACGTTCAGACAATACACTGGCTGCAGGGCAGGCCAGCACCTCCAAGGCGTAATGGGCAAGCTCAGGCCATGTGCCCAATTTGGAGAGCCAGAAGTTGAAGGGGCTGACCCATCAGTCAGTTTGTGTAGGCGTGTGCACACATTCTGTTCCACCATGTCGCACGTCCCCGTCCAATTACATATCTGCTCTATTAACTTTTGATGTTCTTTTCTGAGCCTACCATGTTGATCATGGTTAGCGGCGAATCAGGGTTCCACGCCGGAGAGGGAGCGTGAGAAAGGGAGACCACATCCAAGGGAGATTAATTGTTTGAAATTAAATATGATCAAAAAAAAAAGTTGAAAAGTGGGACCAATTATTGAAGCACAAATGTGGGACAAGTTGTTAAAGTTTAAGCAGTGAATCAAAGGAGGGGGCGCATCAATTAAAGAAAATTTTGGAAATTTAATTCCCTGTCACCTATGCAGGAGTTTGTATACGGCAAAATTGGTAAAATGTCACCTGACAATGTAACAGACAATTTTTTGAAATTTATGACCCTATCACCTAAGCAGAGCAGGGGTTTAATCACTGCAAAAATTGTCAAATGTTACCCAAGAATGTAACAGAAAAATTAGTGAAATGTTTTTACCTGTCTACTAGGTACAGCAGGGGTATATCACACCCAAAAATTGGTGAATTTCTCCCAAATATGTAACAGACAAATTACAGATTTTTTTTACCAGTCTACTAGGTATAGCAGTGGTCCATCACACCCAAAAATTGGTGAATTTCAACCGAAAATGTAACAGACAAATTAGTGAAATGACATAAAATAAAATGCGTACAAATTAAAAAAAATTAACTTGATTTATGAGGTGGAGGTCCATATGGAGTAGGAGGCATTTCCATACGGTGTAGGTGGAAGTGGCGATGGAGGAGGACGAGGTAGCCAACACTGGTTTTTGGTTTTAATTTTTTATTTTTTAATTAGGGTACACAAAGAGTGTGAAATATCCAAAATACAACAATGAGCAATTGCGCTGTAGTATAACAATGGCTGATTAAGGCCGGTATACATGTCTATTGTGCACAAGGTACGGACAAGTCCTATGGGATCCATGCCTGGTTCATTTTAATGAACATGAGCTTGTCCACATTGGCTGTGGACAGGCGGCTGCGCTTGTCTGTGATATTGCCCCCTGTCATGCTAAACACACGTTCAGACAAAACACTGGCTGCAGGTCAGGCCAGCCCCTCCAAGGCGTAAAGGGCAAGCTCAGGCCATGTGCCCAATTTGGAGACCCAGATGTTGAAGGGGAAGACCAGTCATTCAGTACGTGTAGGCGTGTCCACACATACTGCTACATTATGTTGGTGAAATGCTGCCTACTGCTAAGAAGTTCCATATCAGCTGGTAGTGCTGGTTGTTGTGGCGTACTGACAAAGCTTTTCCACATTTTGGCCATGCTAACCCTGCCTTCTAAGGTGCTGGTGGTGCCCAAGCTGTGTTGGCGACCTCTTCCTCCTCCTCTGCCTTCACCTTGTGCTTTCACTGTCAGGTGGAAATGCCACCAGCAGAGCGTCTACCAACGTGCGCTTGTACTCGCGCATCTTACGATCACGCTCCAGTGACGGAATTAAGGATGGTACGTTGTCCTTGTAACGGGGATCCACCAGCGTGGCCACCCAATAATCAGCACAAGTTAGAATGTGGGTAACTCGGCGGTCGTTGCAGAGACACTGCAGCATGTAATCACTCATGCGTGCCAGGCTGCCCAGAGACAATGAAAAGCTGTCCTCTGTGGGAGGTGTATCGTCTGTGTCCTTTGTATCCCCCCAACCACGCACCAGTGATGGCATGAGCTGTGAACATGGTTCCTCCTCCTCATCCTCCACCTCGTCATCCTCCTGAACTGTGCCCTGGGTGAACAATTGTGTACCAGGCGTTTGTGGATGCAGGAACCCACCCTTGGAGTCACTTGCGAATGATTGGCCAGAAACCCTATAAAATGATCCCTCTTTCTCCTCCTCCTCCTGTGCCACATCCTCTTCCATCATCGCCAGCAGCGTTTTTTCAAGGAGGCATAGAAGTGTTATAGTAACGCTGAGAACGGCATTATCAGCACTGGCCATGTTGATGGAGTACTCAAAACAGCTAAACAAGGAACACAGGTCTCGCATGGAGGCCCAGTGGTGAAGTGGTGAAGTGGTGAAGTGGTGCTGTTCCGCAGAGCGACTTACCCGTGTGTGCTGCAGCTTAAACTCCACTATCGCCTGCTGCTGCTCATACAGTCTGGCCAGCATGTGCAAGGTGGAGTTCCACCTTGTGGGCACGTCGCATATGAGGCGGTGAGCAGGAAGGCCGAAATTACACTACAGCGCTGACAGGCGGCAGGGTGAGAATGCCGAAAACGCGCACAGACGGCCCACACTTTATGCAGCAGCTCTGACATATCGGGGTAATTTTTAAGGAACCTCTGCACCACCAAATTCAGCACATGCTCCAGGCAAGGCATTTGCGTCAAACCGGCTAGTCCCAGAGCTGCTACAAGATTTCGCCCATTAACGCACACCACCAGGCCAGGCTTGAGGCTCACTGGCACGAGGTACTCATCAGTCTGTTGTTCAAGGCCCGTCCACAGCTCCTGTGCGGTGTGGGGTTTATCCCCCAATCAGATAAGTTTTAAAACTGCCTGCTGTCATTTACCCCTTTACCCCTGGCTGTGCTGAAGTTGGTGGTGAAGGTGTTGCGCTGACCGGATGAGGAGGCGGTATAGGATGAGGAAGCGGAGTAGGAGGAGGAAGCAACAGGAGGCAAACTGAAGCTCCCTGCAATCCTCGGTGGTGGAAGGACATGTGCCAAACTGCTACCCGCCTCAGGCCCAGCCGCCACTGCATTTACCCAGTGTGCTATTAGGGAGATATAACGCCCACGTATCCGTAGTTAGGTGGACCTTGCCACAGATGGCGTTGCGCAGTGCACACCTGATTGTGTCCCCACTTAGTTGTGCAGGGAACGGATGGCACGCCTGGAAAAGTAGTGGCGGCTGGGCACGACATACTGTGGGACAGCCACCACCATAAGGCTTTAAAACTCTCTGTCTCCACCAGATGGAAATACAGCATTTCAAAGGACAGTAATATAAAAATGCTGGCATTCAGGACCAGGGATCCCGGGTGGGTAGGGGGGTACTTCCTTTTCCGCTCCAGTGTTTGGGAGATGGAGAGCTGAACGCTTCCGTGGGACATTGTGGAGATGCTTGATGACCCAGGTGGTGGTGTTGCTGGAAGATCCTCTGTTTGCGGGATGGCAGGTGCCACTGTCACTCCAGAGGTGGATGAAGAGGCCGAGACTGCAGCAGAAGAGGAAGCAGGAGGAGCCAGAGACTTTTCTGGGTTTCTGAGGTGTCTACTTTACTGCAGCTCATGCTTTGCACTTAGATGCCTGGTCATGCAGGTTGTGGTCTGGTGGAGAACATTTACGCCTCGCTTCAGGCTCTGATTGCACAGCGTGCAAACTACTTGTGTCTTGTCGTCAGCACATTGTCTGAAGAACTGCCACGCCAGGGAACTCCTTGGAGCTGGCTTTGGTGTGCTCAGTCCATTTCTGCGGTGGGCAGCAGCAGGCATACTGTCTAGGGGACAGCCGCCCCGCTTTTGCACCCTGCTCCCTCTTCTGCTGTGCTTGTGGCTCTGTGCGACCACCGCCTCTTCCTCCGAACTACACAGGTCACTCTCATGAACTTGATTCCATGTGGGGTCGAGGACTTCATCGTCCTCCACATCATCTTCCACCCATTCTTCACCCCTGCCTTCCTTGTCGGTCTGCACACTTTCGAAAGCCACAGCAGTTGGCACCTGTGTTTCGTCATCAACCGAGACGTGCTGCGGTGGTCCTCCCATGTACTCATCTTGAAAAATAAGTGGTTGGGCATCGGTGCACTCAATCTCTTCCACTTCTGGGGCAGGACTAGGTGGATGGTAATGGGAAATCCTGCTAGCAGAGTCATCAAAAAGCAGAAGAGACTGCTGCATGACTTGGGGCCCAGACTGATTTGCAAGGGGGTGAGGTGAAAGACTGATGGAGATCAGCTGCAGGTGCCAACTCTGATCTTTCAGCAGGAGACTGGGTGAGAGACAATGTAAAGGAACTGGAGGCACTGTCAGCAATCTACTATCACCTGTACTTGTTCTGGCCTCACCATTCGTAGAGCCGCATTAAGCACGACCGAATACCGCTGAAGGTTCTGTCGCCTACTCGCAGCTGAGGAAGGTGCATCACAACCTGGGCCACGTCCCTTATTTGACGCTCTCCTCATATTTTACAAATTTAGGATCTTGCCCAAAATGAGTGTTTTTTTAATAACAGAATAGAACAACAGTATCTGACACGTGTATTTCACACTGACAGATGCAGCAAAGGCTGCAATATTAAGTACTTTGCCCAAAATGTGTGTTTTTTTAAACCCTGAATATTATTGTTGTATTTCAAGCATGTATCTCACACTGACAGATGCAGCAAAGGCTGTAAAATTTATTTTTTTGCCCAAAATGGGTGTTTTTTTAATAACAGAATATAACACCAGTATCTAACCCGTGTATCTCACACTGACAGATGCAGCAAAGGCTGTAAAATTTATTTTTTTGCCCAAAATGGGTGTTTTTTTAATAACAGAATAGAACACCAGTATCTAATGCATGTATCTCACACTGACAGATGCAGCAAAGGCTGCAAATTTAGTTTATTGCCCAAAATGGATGTTTTATTAATAATAGAATAGAACACCACTATCTAACGTGTGTATCTGATTGCCAACAAACTCAGAGGTAACATGACTCATGTGTTCCAAAAAGTTTAACTTTCAACTCACCAGTTTACAAAACATAATCTCAAAAGTATATATTTTTTCTGTAAATTTGAGACAAGGCTTTACATTCCTCTTGGTTAGCAGTCAAGTCTGGGTGTGGCTAGTTTAAAACGATTGTCCAAAACCCAAAGACATTTGCAGGGGGCTGGTGGGGATGTCATAGCTAAAAACAAAAAACAAAACAAAACCACTTTACTTATGGTAATGTGCCATCTATATGCCAGTCGCCAATGTAATTGGCTTCAATGGTCCCTATAATGCAAACGATTGTATCCGTTCAGAACGGATCTGCTTGCATTATGAAGAACAAAGTCAAAACGGATCTGTCTTGACTTACATTGAAAGTCAATGGGGGACGGATCCGTTTTCAATTGCACCATATTGTGTCAGTAAAAAAGGATCCGCCCCAATTGACTTACATTGTAACTCAGGACAGATCCGTTTGGCTCTGCATCGCCAGGCGGACACCAAAACGCTGCAAGCAACGTTTTGGTGTCCACATCCAGAGCATAATGGAGGTGGAATAGAGCCAAACTGATGCATTGTGAATGCAGGCGGGCTGATCTGATCGGTTTTGAGCCATTTGTGAGAGCCCTGAAACGGATCTCACAAACTGAATTCAAAACGCCAGTGTGAAAGTAGCCTTAAACGCTTGTTGATTGGCTGCTCTGCAGCCTTTCAAAAAGCGCCATTAACTCGCCGAACACCGAACCCGAACCTGAACTTTTACTGAAAAGTTCGGGTTCAGGGTCCAAAAATCCTAAAGTTTGGTACGAACCCGAACTTTACAGTTCGCTCAACCCTAGTGGGGACGTATGACGTCTCCATGCCGGCCACACGAGATTTCAAGCAAGATCTTTAAGCAAGATGGCAGCGGCCTCCCCATCGCGAGCAAATGGAGGCAGTAAGTATGATTTTATTTTTTTCTGTTAATTTTAAACTGTATTATTACTCTCAGATGCTGTGAACATATAAGAATGCGGCATCTGAGGGGAACAATGAAGGGGGGTGGCGCTATTGCACCTGCTACTTACCCAAAAATGTAAATTAGAAGTAATCATCATGAAGCACATTTTTGGGTAAAATTTGGTGAAGCAGTCAAATTTTCTAAAAGTTCGCTCATCTCTAATTACTGCCTGTGTCCTAGAAGTGATGTAATATGACAAATGCCGATGGGAGGACTTCATTCAGAGAAGAAAGTGAGCATCACTGTAGTCATGTTACAAGGCATGTGTACAGGACATAGCATACATAGTGCTGACAAGTAATAATGTATTACTAATTTCTGGGTGGATACTGTATTGGAGCATTTAAAGAGGACCTGTCACCTCTCTGGACATGTCTGTTTTAGTAACTACTTGCATTCTCCATGTAATAGCAATTCTGGAGCATCTATTCTTATGGCTCTGTGTTGTAGGTTTCCTTTATTATTGCTTTTAGAAGTTATAAATTAATTATTAGCAGTTTGCAGTTATTAGCAGTTTGGAATGAAGGTCCGGTGTTACCAGTTGGGGGTGCGTCCCTGCACAATCTGACATTATCCTGTCAATATTGCCAGTGTCAGCCTGTGCAGAGACATGCACCAAACTGGTAACACCTATATGAATCTTCATTTCAAGCTGCTAGTAGAGTCATAAGAATAGAATAGAAGAATAGATGCTCTAAAATTATTAGTACATGGGGAATGCACATACAGGGGTAGATTGGCCATAGATCCTACACATAAGTTTCCCGGTGGGCTGATGCCCAGGAGGCCACTAAAGTCCTTTTTTTGGCCACAGGACAGGTACATAATGATCTGATGCTCAACAGCCAAAGGTGCCCTCCTGAACTCAACTGTATTACCATCCTCATGACGGTGATACAGTTGAATACTGTGGCTTAGGGGGCAGTATTTTGTGCTGTCCTGTGGTATTTTGTTCTGCTGGGGCGGTATTCTGGGTTGCACTATTGTATTACAGGCCCTGCTTACTTCATTTGTCCCCAGCTACTTGTTTTGGCCTGTCTTCTGTCAATTTGGACCCACCTACAACATGGGGCTACTTTTATTTATTTTTTTCTAGGGCCATTTTAAGTTCCCAATCTGCCCCTGTGTACATATATTGCCATGTTCTAGTGTGGGAGGGAAACCCCCCACACTGAACATAGGAGGGAAAGGGAAAAGGAAATAAGCCTGAAAACTAGAGAAGAAAGATGGACACCACCTAGTGAAAACCCTAATCAAAGCCCTGACTGACTACCAGTATGAACAGACCCCAGAGGTAGGTGAGTTTATACACAGGAATACCTAAGGTCCCATCTAACCCTAAAAAAAAAAAAATGGTACTAATGACAGGAATGAGACATCCTGTTCCTCCAAAAAGGAAGGTCTAAAGGGAGTCTCCCTAAGGCCTAATACAAAACCACAAAGAAATGCAACACATAGAAAAGCCAAAATACAAAGGGAAATGTAACACTTAACTTCCAAGAATCTATGGCACCACCAGGAACACAGCCGAGATACAAACACCAGCTATCCATAGGTCCAACTGAAGCTATAATCCACACAGCATTGTGGGAGAGACAACTATAAATAGGGAAAGTTAAATGACCAAAATAGCAACACCTGGAGGTTAAGGGTGTGGCCAGTATCAGAAACAACACAGACGCCTATTGATCCACAAGGTAAACATATCAAATCAAACCATGTGTTGCTGGTCTCAAAGGTACCTGCCACTCACTGTCGCGGGGCGTCCATATGTCTCGGTACGTTCGTGACATATATACTAATACTACCATGTCAGGATTGGTGAGGGGGGAAGGGGGTGACCACTTTCTGGTTATCATTGACCAATGTGTTTGTGAGATGATTATATGGCACTTACTAATATAGCCTTTGTTTAACATTATGCACCTTTTTATATGGTATTCCTCCTTGTATACAAAGTCTTTTGTGCTGTCCACATAGAGGTCCTGTATATAAAATGGCTGCTGATGGAGAGTCGTGTGACCAGACAAATCCTGTCCATGTGATGCCTCCTTCATTCAAACTTCACCTGCTCTAAAATTCCAAAAGAACAAGTGCAGACGGCTGGTTTGAGTGTATTTGAATGGAGTCATTGCATGAAGGGGATTTGTCTGGTCACATGACCAGACAAATGGTTCCATCAGCAGCCAGTTTATGGACAGGTCATCTGTGTGAACAGCAGAAAAGACTTTGTAAACAAGGTGGCATATCTTGTGAAATATTGAAAGAATTGCAGAGTTTCAACAAAGACTATATTAGTAAGTGCCACATATAATTATATCAAATACACATTGGTCAACAATAACCGCAAAGTGATCAACCCCTTTAACTAGTCTATCATTGCTAACTGCTGCGTAAAAGGCACAGCCAATCAAAGTAGAGTAAATTATGTTTTTTACCAAAATTAAAGAATCTCAACCAAAGTGATGTCTCCTACATTCGGGGATGATGCATTTTTTTGTGCCCGTGAACTTAGAAAAGTTGCAACTGCTTGTGTCACAGTCTACTGTTGGAGAAACATCTCAAAGGTTATGTGAAGGAGGATGCTCTTGGTAACAGATGACTTTTATGTGTAATGTTTTTAGATCTAACACATGTTGAGTGCATTTATAATATTTTTAAAGGTTTGCTTAAGATTGCAGTTTTACTTCATAGAAGTCAGACTTTCTTTTACTTCAAATATGAATACATTAGTGGAACAAAACAAAAATGAATAGAGATGTCTTTTTTTTTGTTGCTTTATTTTAGCCTTTTTTCATTTTGTCGGTTATGCATGAAATCATTTTGCAAAGCAAGGAAATGTGAGAAACTCTTCACAGATTGCTATACAGTATGAGAGTTGCTTTGAAAAATGGTAAGAGTTCCATCTCCCAGAAAGGAGCATTGCTTTGAAAAGAAAAATAAATTGCTGCAAAAATATAGTCAAATGACTTGCTAGGACCAGCAGAATCATGTTAAACAACCCAAAATGATTTTTTACCAGCTTCTTGTGCTAAATGCTTGGAAAGCATTTCATTTCCATCCACCTTCTCTCCATTATTTCAAACATGTCCATAGAGTATACCAGAAGTCATGAGTCTATAAAAGCATATATGAGTAGACATCTTCTCTTCACTTTTGTACAAAGCTTAAAAAATTTATTTACTTGTGAATTGGATGGTGGATATTACATATTACTAACCTTCCCTTGCTTACTGAACGCAATGAATCCTACCTTACTATATTAGACTATACATAAAGTCCCCATTATTCACTCTGTATCTAGATACGTATGTCTCACTGAGAATCAAGGGCTGTTAATTAAACCTGCCCACCTAGCAAATGTCAGGATATTGTACCTGTTCGTCTTATAACCAAACACAAAAATAATATACCTTTTCATTTTAACCACTGGATGAAAATGAAAATAACCAACCTAACAAATATTTCAGCATATTTAGAAACATAAAAGATTGACAGCAGAAAAGGACCACAAGGTCCATCTAGTCTGCCTTTATCTTAGGATAGACGTGTTGTTTATTCCAGCCATGTTTAAATTCACTTACTGTCAATTTCCCAACTACTTTTCTTAGCAGTTTGTTCTAAGCCTGAACTACTTTTTTAGTGTAAAAATGTTTCCAGACATTGGTTCTGATCTTATCCCCAACTAATTGTAGATTGTGCCCCCTTGTGTTGAGATTTTTATTAAAAACACCTCTCCTGAACCTTATTTATACCTTTTAACATGCTTAAAGGTTTCGGTCATGTTGTCCTTTCCCTTCTTTCATCAAGGTTATACAGATTAAGCACTTTAAGTCTCTTGTGACATGTTTTATGCTTCAGACCCTCCACCATTTTTATAGAGTGCTTTTGCACTTTTTCCATTTTATTTAAATCTTTTTTTAGTTGGGGTCTCCAGAACTAGACACTGTATTCCAGATGTGGTCTCACTCGCGTTCTATAGAGCAGAATCACAGTCTCTATTTTTCTGCTGGTTATACCTCTAGCTATATAGCTAAGCATCTGACTTGCTTCCCTAGTTGTCAGCCCACGTTGTGCACTCATTTTGAAGCTGTCTGGTATCTTATTTCTAATTTTACATATTTGCCACATATTTCTCCAACATGTAAACACTAACTGGCCCTGTGTGAAAAAGCAATTGCCACCTTAGTTAGTCAACTAATTACCAGATTTCATTGAAAATTTGGCTTAGTTAAAAAAGTTGTCCTAAACCCAAAAACCCTTGTGGGGCAGCTGGGAAAGTTATGATAGATAAAAAACACACATTCCTTTTCATTGGGTCCTGTTCTAGCACCACAGCTCCCATCTCCGCTGTTTCTATCCCCCAAGAAACAGGAAAGTGTAATATGTAATATCTTATCATCACTGCCAACCAATCAGTGGCCTCAGAGGTCACATGTGCCATGTGACGACTGAGTCTCAACAACCATGTACTGTTCAAGCACATGTCGCCACTGAAGCCAATGACATTGGCAACTGGCACATAGATGGCACATCACCATAAGTAAAGTGCTTTTGTTTTGTTTGTTTTTTTAAGCTATGACATCCCCCCCAGCCCCCTGCAAATGTTTTTGGGTTTTGGACAATTGTTTTAAACCCACACCCAGGCTTGACTGCTAACTAAAAGAAATGTAAAGCCTTGTCTTAAATTTACAGGAAAAAAAAATATTTTTGAGATAATTTTTTGTAAACTGGTGAAGTTAAACTTTTTGGAAGACATGAGTCATGTTACCTCTGAGTTTGTTGGCAATCAGGGTCTCTATGATTCTCCATGATTGTCGAAAATCCTACCAGAAAATCCTGAAGGAGAAAATGTATGGGCTGGCTGGAGATGGCCAAGCTCTGTACTCAATGATCTTTAGCAGTCCCATATAGTCTTTGCTTGGAGCAGCAAAGCTTTTGCTGGCCAATGCTCCATTTAAACATGGGACATAAGAACCTCATTTTCTTGATAGTGGGAATTAGTGTGGTCAAACCCCCATCAATGAGTCACTTATCACCTATCTTTGCATAGGTGATCATTTTCAATCTTGGGCCAAGCCATTTAATTGGTGAATCTTAGCCAGAAAGTTTATGTGATTTTGCTAAAACATCAAACTTATTATCAGTGTTGAGGCTAGGGGATGTACATTTACATATATGGAATAGTTTCATTTTCAGGGTATTCAACAGAACCTGTGCATAAAATGGGTACTGCCAAAATAGATGCACACAGTACCTGGTGTTGCACAATTCACAGGCTGAATGAAAGTTCTCAATGGCAGATACATTCAGGTAATTTTCCCTCTGATCCTACAAGAAATGGGAAAAGGGGAAAGACCCACCTATTCTGAGAAGTGGTGTTGCAGCAGACAACATTCTCTAGAGCAGGGATATTTTTATCTGTGATGTTTCTCTTCTAAGTATACCAATAATGAATATTAAATTGTAAGGGAATTACATAAATCAACTCTTCGCTTAGCATAGTAAAATCATTTTATCCTGATGTAAAGAGAATTATGATGTTACAACAGATTAACAATATCCCATGAAAGCCATGAAATATCAACACAAAGAACTGTGTAAATCTTTTTTCTCACTGTACTTTTCTTGAAAGTTTTACTGTTTCCCAACAGAAACTAAACAAATTGCATATCAATTGTGTAATTGTTTCATCTTCTTGACAAAGCTACCTGAACAAAATGCAACAAGCCGCAGCGGAGAATGAAGAGAATAGTGGCAGTATCAATAATGTTAGTTGCGATTACCCATTGTAGCCGTCCTCTATCTATGTGGCATCCATGGGTCCATGACGTGAAGAGAAGGGCACAATGTTTCCTCCAATCAGGGCACACCCTAGTTATAGGGTTCTCCTGCCTGGTGTAAGTGGGGTGACATTACTAGTGATGAATTGTGAGGTGCAAGGCAGGGTCCCCTGCAGTATGGAGGCAATGATGAGGCATTTTAAACAATAGAACAGCTCTTTACTTGAAGTAAGGTTCACAGTTTAGACTTTGCATGGACAGGCAGATCTTCCACCGTTTTGCAATTTCACAGTTGTTACAACTGCAATGTTGGTTAACAGGCCAAGTTCTTTCTGTGATGCAATCTTTCCCTACTACATGACTCTATCCCACACTCAAGTATCCAGAAATAGAGGTACAATATCTCTAACTTTCTCTATGCAATATGCGGTGGTCCCCTCTAACTGACAGACTAAGTTTTGTTCCTTTTCTAAGTTGTTGTACTCACAGTAAATGGTTCTACGGTGTCCTCAGGGGGATGTGGATCTTTAACAGCTTCCCCAGTTAGCTTAGAAAAATTGCCCAGGTATCAAAAGACTTATATCTCCTCAACAAGCCCTTTGCGTTGTCTACAAGTCTCTTTTTAGACATGTTATCTCCACAGAACTTCTGCACAGACCTCCTTTCAACATAGGCATGCTTTCTCTTTCCTCCATTTTAGATGGATTTAACTTGTTTAACCTGTATCAACTCTAAATTTAGACAGCCTGTGTTCTATGTTGATTCACTTCTCCCTATGTGGAGGGTGGATACAGCCCCACCTAGTGATGACAGTTAAGACCTGCTAACTCCTTGTACAGGTTACATACAAAAATACATATGACATGACATTGTCAATCCCACTGCCTTGCAGTGGGGCACTGCACTGAGCTCTGCAATTTATTATAAATATTGATAACAAGGATGAAATGGTTTCCAATATTTTAGTGTTTTAAAACACTGGCAATATTGGTTTGCATTTCTATCAAAATAGTGCCCCTATTAATTACAAGAACAAATTTACACTATTTATATTCCCAAATTCACCCTAATGACATTCATAAAATGGCAAGAAAGCAAATAAAGTTCAGTTTTTATTACTGAAATTAAAAGGGAATTTTTCTTATGATTAAACAATTCATTGGGCCTCTAATACATTTTTGCTGGTTGTTTCAAAGGTGACAACCCCAAAGATACAGTATGTATTCTCTCTAGAGGATCAATATAAGTTTATGTCTAAAAATGTATTTTGGATGTAACCAGAAATTAATACTATTGGCCTTTGCAAGCTGACCACATTACTTTGGACTCAAAAGGTGAAAAGATCAGATCTTATTTCATTTGGCTTAGATCTATAACATCAAGTCTCTTTGGTTGACCACTGTAGAATCAACATTTGCTTTCTTTTATAGGGACAGCTCATTGACTGTTTAGGTCCTTGGGCAAACTGTGCATACATGATATGGGGCTAATTTTTTTTTGAAAGCGGGAAATACTGATGCTATACAATACCTAAATACTTATAGTACCTGTATAATACTGCTAAACAATGCTACATAATAGTTCCATACAGAAAACACATGACAGTGCCATACAGTGCCAACATAACTAAGTAAATTTACAATTTTTATGAAAAAAAAATATATATACAGTGCAGACCAAAAGTTTGGACACACCTCATTCAAAGAGTTTTCTTTATTTTCATGACTATGAAAATTGTAGATTCACACTGAAGGCATCAAAACTATGAATTAACACATGTGGAATTATATACATAACAAAAAAGTGTGAAACAACTGAAAATATGTCATATTCTAGGTTCTTCAAAGTAGCCACCTTTTGCTTTGATTACTGCTTTGCATACTCTTGGCATTCTCTTGATGAGCTTCAAGAGGTAGTCACCTGAAATGGTTTTCACTTCACAGGTGTGCCCTGTCAGGTTTAATAAGTGGGATTTCTTGCTTTATAAATGGGGTTGGGACCATCAAGCGCTACAAAGAAACTAGCTCACATGCGGACCGCCCCAGGAAAGGAAGACCAAGAGTCACCTCTGTTGCGGAGGATAAGTTCATCCGAGTCACCAGCCTCAGAAATCGCAGGTTAACAGCAGCTCAGATTAGAGACCAGGTCAATTCCACACAGAGTTCTAGCAGCAGACACATGTCTAGAACAACTGTTAGGAGGAGACTGTGTGAATCAGGCCTTCATGGTAGAATATCTGCTAGGAAACCACTGCTAAGGACAGGCAACAAGCAGAAGAGACTTGTTTGGGCTAAAGAACACAAGGAATGGACATTAGACCAGTGGAAATCTGTGCTTTGGTCTGATGAGTCCAAATTTGAGATCTTTGGTTCCAACCACCGTGTCTTTGTGTGACGCAGAAAAGGTGAACGGATGGACTCTACATGCCTGGTTCCCACTGTTAAGCATGGAGGAGGAGGTGTGATGGTGTGGGGGTGCTTTGCTGGTGAGACTGTTGGGGATTTATTCAAAATTGAAGGCATACTGAACCAGCATGGCTACCACAGCATCTTGCAGCGGTATGCTATTCCATCCGGTTTGCATTTAGTTGGACCATCATTTATTTTTCAACAGGACAATGACCCCAAACACACCTCCAGGCTGTGTAAGGGCTATTTGACCATGAAGGAGAGTGATGGGGTGCTGCGCCAGATGACCTGGCCTCCACAGTCACCGGCCTGAACCCAATCGAGATGGTTTGGGGTGAGCTGGACCACAGAGTGAAGGCAAAAGGGCCAACAAGTGCTAAGCATCTCTGGGAACTCCTTCAAGACTGTTGAAAGACCATTTCAGGTGACTACCTCTTGAAGCTCATCAAGAGAATGCCAAGAGTGTGCAAAGCAGTAATCAAAGCAAAAGGTGGCTACTTTGAAGAACCTAGAATATGACATATTTTCAGTTGTTTCACACTTTTTTGTTATGTATATAATTCCACATGTGTTAATTCATAGTTTTGATGCCTTCAGTGTGAATCTACAATTTTCATAGTCATGAAAATAAAGAAAACTCTTTGAATGAGAAGGTGTGTCCAAATTTTTGGTCTGTACTGTATATCAATATATTTTTTATATATATATATATATATATATATATGTCACAAGGTACATAATTCAAAAAAGACATTCATTCCGCTTAAATACTATAGCCCTTTAAATAACTAACAAGTGGAAAGTTTGCGAACTTGCCGTCTCTGCTCATACATTTGGAATACAATAATAATGAAGTGTGCAGACACTATTTTCCTACAGTTGTGAATGTTTCATTTAACCAGACCACTGGCCCAATGGAGAGTTCCTTGTTCAGAAGCATGCTGTGTTTTGCCAATTGCCCTTAACAAAGAACATACAGTTTATACAGAGGATGCACTAACAATGATTTTAACAGACACTGGAGTTCATTTAGCAGTCTGTAGAAGGTTTAGAGCTAATAACTGTCCACTTTGACTAAATATTGCTGATCCCTAGACGTCACTAAGCCAAAACAGTTAGAAAATCATGATGTAGAGGTGATAAAGTGACATAAAACCGATCAGCCATAACATCTGTCAGCAGAGTTATACCTATGAAACTGGCTGACCTGTTGCATGTGGACTTGGCACTGTGCTGGTCCCATGTTCATATGTGGCCGTATTGCTGAGAAAAATGAAGTATTAATATATGCAAATTAACCTCTAGGAGCAATGGGGCCATTGCTGTTACACCTAGAAGCGCCACTTTCTCTTTAGCTACCGTGTCCTCCCCACTTTGATTGACAGGGCCAGGCATGATGACGTCTTCACCATCTGGCCCTATCAATCAAAGTGGAGAGTAAGTGGCAGGTGTAGAGAGAGAAGACCCTTTAGGTGTAACAGCAACAGCCCCATTGCTCCTAAAGGCTCATTTGCATATATTAAAATGTATGTTTTTTGCAGCAATGCAGACTCTCATGAACATGGGACCAGCACAGGTTCTTTCAGCTGCCAACACACAAGTAGCAGGTCATCAAGTTTCATAGGTACAAATCGGCTGACAGATGCCCTTTAAAACCAATGCCATCTGTCAAGGACAGAGTTATGATGTATTAAAAATAAAGTGATCAGTCAGTTTTTATAGTTGATGTGTTAGTAACAAGAACAATGGACAGGAGTAAGGATATATACTTTGACAAGGGTCAATTGGGTTGTCTAGATAACTGGACAAGTTTTGTGGTGTGTCTCCAGTTTCCAGTGGTTAGTACCTACAGAAAGTGGTCAAAGAAAGGACCACCAGTGAACCGATGACAGAGCCATAGGCACCAAGACCAAGTTATGTGCATAGGGAGCCAGGGCTAGCCAATGTAGTCCAATTCCACAGAGGCTATACTGTAGCACAAATACCAGTGCTGTCAGAACATATATTGCATCACAGCCTGCGGCATACGGTGCTGCTTTGCTTCAGACTGATCAAAGAGTTCATGCTGACCCCCCCGCCCACTAGCAATAGGCAAGTAAACACTGGGAATGGGCCCTGGAGCAATGGTAGAAGGTGCATTGGACTGATGACTCACATTTTCCTTTACATCAGGTGGATGGCCGAGGCAGTGGTATTCACTAATGGTAGTTGATAACATTTCTATTACTTAGTATCTACTTAGACACATGGGAAGGGGGGATTTATCGCACTGCTGTAAAATAGAACTGGCTTAGTTGCCCATTGCAACCAATCAGATTCCAACTTTCATTTTTCACGGCTCTTCTGGAAAATGAAACCTGATTGGTTGCTAGGGGCAACTAAGCCAGTTCTACTTTACACCAGTTTGAAAAAGGAGTATACCTAAAGGTAACTAAACCTTTGATGAAAAAAAATGAGGGGGCAGCAGCACTGCTCAGAGAACTCTACCCCTTTGGCTTTCAGTGGAGTACAGATAAATAGTAAATGTCATTCTTACTCCATATATTCAAAAAGCCGAGCAGAGCAGATGAAAGCAGAAGGGGCAGAGCTTTCTGAGCAGTGCTGCTGTCCCTTTAAAGGGGCGCTCCGAACATTTCTTTAAAAACGTATGGAAAACGAAGGCTTACATCTCCTACGTGACTCCCTGAACCCTGTTTTTGTCCTGTTCAGGATCCAGAATTGTCTCTTCTAGTCCAGGCAATGTACAATCGTCATCACTGATGTCATTAGAGATCTGCGAATCGAAGTTGACGAAGTGGAATTCGATAAAAAATTCAGTAAAAATTGGCTCTCAACTAATCCGAATTTCCTCACACTTCGTAGTAACAAATCAAATTTTTTCCATGTGGCTGCTGCATGCGTTAGGACATGGAGCAAGGAACTCTGGGAATGAGGGATCGCCCACAATGCCATGCATACAGCCAATCAGCCACCAGCCAGCCCTGTGATGTCACAGTCCTATAAATAGCCTCAGCCATCTTGGATTTAGCCATTTTCCAGTGTACTTAGTGCAGGTAGAGATGTCAGCAGGCACTAGGGACAGTGGTAGAAAAGACTTTAAAACTTTATTTTGCTGTATAGAAGTTCAGGGAAAGGATAGGGAGGAATCATTCCACAGTATTGAAGCAGAACAGGGTTCAGTAGGGGAGTTTACAGCCTGGATAATAGGAACAATCCTATTACACCTTGCTCCACTGACTGGGGATCCAAATTTCCATTATACAGCTCTGTAATTCCAGCAAACCGTTCTTGTTATTGGGGTGCAAGTGCTGTTTGATACATTAACAGGTTTATTACAAGGAAATATTTCTATGTCTTATTTGCCCTTGTGCAGTGCAGTTATATGTTCTAAAGCATTTTTTAGCTTGTATTAGTGGGGAAAAAAAAGGGCTTATTAGCCGTTGTATGGTGAAGTGAGAAAATTACAGCCCTTTTTGGCATGTAGTGGCAACAAAATATATATTATTTGACAATCAGCGGTGCAGTTTTATGTTCTAAAGCCTTTTGTAAAGTGTATAAGTGGAAAAAAGTAAAGGCCTATTTGCCGTTTAGCGGTGTAGTTATATGTTGTAAAGCCCTTTTTGCGGATCCGCAAAACACGGATGGTGTCCGTGCGCGTTCCGCAATTTGAGGAACGGCACAGACAGCCTTCAATATAAATGCCTATTCTTGTCCGCAAAGCGCAAACAAGAATAGGACATGTTATATTTTGTTAGCGGGACCACGGAACGGAGCAACGGATGCGAACAGCACACAGAGTGCTGACGGCATTTTTGCAGCCCCATTGAAGTGAATGGGTCCGCATCCGAGCCGCCAAAATGGCGGATCAGATGCGGACCCAAACAACGGCCGTGTGCATGAGGCCTTAATGGCAATAAAATATATATTATTTGTCTTTCAGCGGTGCAGATATACTGTATGTTCTAAAGCCCTTTTTAGAGTGTATTAGTGACAAAAAATATATATTTGCCGTTCAGTGGTGCAGTTATATGTTCTAAAGCACTTTTTTGCGTGTATTAGTAGCAAAAAAATATATATTATTTACCATTCAGCGGTGCAGTTATATGTTCTAGCCCCTTTTGGCGTGTATTAGTGGCAAAAAAATAGGTATTATTTGCTGTTCAGCAGTGCAGTTATATGTTCTAAAGCTCTTTTTAGCGTGTATTAGTGGGAAAATTATTAGCCGTTGTGTGGTGAAGTGAGAAAATTACAGACTTTTTAGGAGTGTTTTAATTTCCTTTTTATTAATTATTTGATCTAACAGTATGTCAGACAGAAAAGTGCCAAGCCCTGGACAAGGGAGTGGCAGAGGCCTAAAATATTTCTGGCGCAGGCACAGGTCACAGCAGAGTAAAAGGAAGTGGCATCAGGAGTTGCAGCGAAAGACCTGAGGTCCCTAGCATCTAGCTGTCATGTCTTCACAAGCAACCCAGCGGTTCTTGAATGGTTGACTCGGTCATCCACTTCTTCCCAAGGGACATCAGACACCCCCAGCTAAGAGTCGGGGGGTTCATCAGACACAACCCTTAGTTGGAATGGCATGGCCCGGGAGCAGGTCCAGTGCCCTCACATGTCCTCAACCTGCCTCTGTCAATTTCTGTTCCCTCAGCCAGAAAAGTATTATATGCTGTGGGATCAGCTCCACTGTACAGTAAGGATGTGCTACTAGAGAACAGTCAGCAGCTACTGGCCAGCCAAGATGTGGAGGAGACATCTGCCGCTTCCTCCAGTAGATGGATAAGTAGCGATGAGGAGAGTGGCTGGTGTTGTGAGTGGTCAGTCTCCTGACCCAGAGATCATTGAGGAGGACATCAGTGACGTGCAGACAGTACTTGATGATGATGATATAGCTGATCACAATTGTGTGCCGGGTGAATTAGGGGATTCATTATTATCGGGAGAAGAGGGTGGTAGCTTGCCCGTGAGGCAGTGGCGGAGCCATCAAGTCGCTAGCGTGGTCGGGAGTCAGCAGGGTGTCAGCAGTAGAAGGTCGGGAGCCAAACGTACCCGGGGTAGACCACCCACTTTGCAGGAGCCTACATGCCCGGAAAATAGTGGTGCAGGGGTTCATGGAAGCAGCGGCGGTAACAGTCAGTCAGTGCGGAGTGTTGGGGGTAAAATCACATACTCTGCGGTGTGGCAGTTTTTTGTTAAGTCGCCAGAGGAGGTGAACATGGGCATTTTTAGAATCTGTGGGCAGAAGATGAAGCGTGGCCAAGGTGCCAATGTTGGCACCACGGTCCTGCATAAACATATGCAGAGTCACCATAAAGTGGCCTGGAGAACCGTGGCTCCGATGTTGTGGTCCAGCCTGCCGCAGCAACTGCTGCATCACCCAGTGGCACACACCCAATTTCAGGCAGTCAAGGCTCCACCACCTCAGCGGAAGGGAACTGTCTGTCCTTCCCATCATCAGCTGGTCCTAATGATCCTTCTCCTCCTCCTACTCCTCGTCAATCATTCTGTCAGCAATCGATCACCAAAGCGATTGCCAAGAGACAACAGTATGCGTGCACTCACCCAACGGCACATAAACTGAATTTGCTCCTGGCCAAGTTGCTGGTGCTGCAGTCCCTTTCTTTCCAAGTGGTGAACTCTAAACCTTTCATAAAATTGATGGATTGTGTTGAGACAAGGTGGAGAGTCCAAAGCCGTCATTTCTTTGCCAAACAGGCAGTACCAGCCCTGCACATGTACGTAGAACAGAAGGCGGGCCAGTCGTTAAGCCTGTCGGTGCCTGCCAAAGTGCACGGCAGCGCCGACATGTGCAGCTGTAACTATGGTTAGGGACAGTACATGTCCTTTAAGGCCCACTGGGTGAATGTGGTTCCTGCACAGCCACACCAGCAACTTGGCCAGGTGACGCCGCTTCCGCCTCCACGTTGCCACGCTGTTGGTCCAGCGACAATGTCCGCCTCTGCCTCCTCATGCTCCACCGTGTCCTCAGCCTCCACTGCAGGGACAATTCACAGTGCCCCTCCAGAACACCACATGTGCAAGGCACTACGGTGTCTCGCTGTTCTGCACCTCGTTTGCCTGGGAGAACGGAGTCACACAGGGGAAGAACTGCTCCGTGTCCTTCAGCAAGAAACCGAATCCTGGCTTTCTCCACGACAACTAAAAATCGGAACCATGGTAACCGACAACAGGAAGAACATGGTGTCGGCAAAGCGTCAAGGAGGGCTGAGCCATGCGCCCTGCATGGCACATGTGTTCAATCTGGTTCTCAAGTGGTTCCTGAAGTCTTCCACCCATCTGCAAGACATCCTAAAAATGGCCAGGAACTTTGCATGCACTTCAGCCACTCATACACCGCAAAGCAGCCAGTGGCAGCTCATGTGTGACACCTGCCGTTTGCTCAGGCCCTTTGAGGAGGCCAAGTTATTTGTCAATCGCCAGGACTACGGGAAGAACAACGTCATTCCACTGCTTCATATCTTGGTACAGATGCTGGTAAATCTAACTGGTCAGGGGACTGGAGATGTGGCGCCTAGATCTCAAGGCCACGTGACCACTGTGGGGGCTAAAGTGAAGGAGGAGGAGAAAGAGGGCATTGGAGCACAAGCAATGGGTAGCAAAATGGGTGGTTTTATTATGAGGAAAATGAGGCAAAAGACCCAAACACACCATGGCAGTATGCAGTGAGATGGAGGCAGGGAGTCCCTCTGAGTCACTTGCACAAATGGCCCGATGCCTGCTCACTTGCTTGCATAGTGACAGCTGAATTGTCACCATTCGGCAGAGGGATGACTTCTGGCTCTCCACCTTGTTGGACCCTCGCTACCGGTCTAAAATAGGGGCCTTTTTTACACCCACTGAGAGGGAGGACAAATTGAACTACTATAGAGACATCCTATATAGTCAGTTGGCCACTGCCCATCTGCGCCATCATCCATCCTCTCGCAGGTCTGACCAGGGGGGGCCCTCTGAGCTCACGTTCCTCTTCCATGGCTGCTGTGGCAGGGTGGGGGGTAGGAGCAGGTCCAGCTCCATCAGCAGATACTAGAGTCTAGAGTCGCTGATGAGCAGCTTTCTTCACCTGCCTAGTGAAAAAACTACTCACCAGCAGCAGCTAGACCTGGAGCAGGACTTGGACTAGCAGGTGGTGGCATACTTGGACAGCACCCTGCCACCCCACATTGAAGATACGCTGGACTACGGGGCAGCCAAACTGGATTTGTGGCCACAATGGGCAGAGTTTGCCCTGGAAAAGCTGTCCTGCCAGGCCAGTAATGTGGCATCAGAGCGGGAGTTTATTACGGCAGAGGCAATAGTTACCCCAAGAAGAACTTACGTGTCCACTCAAAATATGGAGAGACTGACCTTTGTCAAGATGAATCAGGCGTTGATCGGCCAGGATTTCCACCCACCAATGCCTGATACATTAGACTAGATCATCCATGGTTCCACACCAACACTTTGACAAAAGAGACTGGTTTCTTGTGGCTATCTGCCTCACCTACTATTCTGATGCTGCCATCTGCCTGATACCACACACCTGATGCCAAGTGGACCTTCTTCTACCCAACATCTTCAGCTGGTACTGGTATTGTCACCCACCTCCCCACTCTGTCACCGTTCACTCTGTGGTCTCCTGATGCTGTTACCACCTCCACACTATGTCACCTTGTCACGCTGTGGTCTCCTGATGCTGCTGCCACCCCCACACTCTGTCACTTTGCCACTCTGTGACCTTCTGATGCTGCTGCCACCTCCACTCTATGTCACCTTTCCACTCTGTGGTCTCCTGATGCTGCCACCACCTTCACACTATGTCACTTTGCCACTTTGTGGCCTCCTGATGCTGCTGCCAGCCCTCACACTATGTCACCTTGTCATTATGTGGTCTCCTGATGCTGCCACCACCTTCACACTATGTCACCTTGTCATTATGTGGTCTCCTGATGCTGCCACCACCTTCACACTATGTCACCTTGCCACTCTGTGGTCTCCTGATGCTGCTGCTACCTCAACACTATGTCACTTTGCCACTCTGTGGCCTCCAGATGCTGCTGCCACCTCCACATTAATATTGTGCTACCCTGTGGCCTCCTCCTGATGCTGCTGCTGCCGCCACCTACACAATCTGCCATTGTGCCATTCTGTGGCCTCCTGATGCTGCCACCACCTCCACACTGTCATTGTTGTGCCATTCTGTTTCCCCCTGCTGATGCTGCTGCTGCCACCTCCGCAATCTGTCATTGTGCCACTCTGTGGCCTCCTGATGCTGCTGCCGTCACTTCCACAATTTGTGATTGTGCCACTCTGTGGCCTCCTAATGCTGCCACCACCTCCACACTGTCATTGTGCCACCCTGTGGGCTCCTCCTGATGCTGCTGCCACCACCTCAACACTCTGTCATTGTGCCTCTATGTGGCCTCCTCCTGATGCTTCCGCCACCTCCAGACTGTCATTGGGCCATTCTGTGGTTTCCTCATGCTGCTTCCTCCTCACCACTATATCATAGGGCCACTCTGTGGACTTTCCATGCCACTATTTGGACTTTCGGCCTGGCTAACATCATCATTTATTTCACCCTTCTTCTGATATGTCAGAAGGAAGGAAAAATGAGACGCACAATGGATTCTGTCTATGTAACAGCTGTAACATGGTTCCTATTTTGCATCAGAATTGGCTTATTATTTGGTAGCCAAAAGCAGGAGTGGTACAAAACACAGAAGACATGCAAATATTGCATTCACGTGTCATCTCTGTTTTGGATCCACTTCTGTTTTTTTGGGCTTTAGCAATACTGATGGATTACTGACCAAATGCTGACTGAGTGAAGGTGGATACTCCACAGACAGGATCCGTTTTTGGGGGGTTATTTTTCTGACAGATCAGAGGAAGGGCAAAATAATCTGTGACATCAACACAAACTTACTGCTGACACCCTCTCCACTCTGTCTGGGGGCTCTACTTGTATAAGCATTTAATAGAACAGATTCTGTAGACATCTATGTGAAATCAGCTGCCAACGGTGTAAAATGAGTGTGCTTCTTCTTGACGCTAACATTGACCTGTAAGGCTGTAAGTTCACACTTGAGTTATTTGGTCAGTTTTGGCACCGTAACTGGCCAAATAAGTGAAGTATGCAGTGGTTCTCAGAGCGACGTCTGTCATCTACATGTCATACTTGTAGCGGACCGTTCAGCACACAACTCCGTTCAGACGATATCCTCCTTTCCATGCACAGGCAGCTACTGCAAGCACCAGTCTGCCGAACTGCAAACTACACGAATCCTGGAAACCGCGGAACAGGAAAAGCATACAATCGGCTTACACTCCTGGCAATCAGCATACAATCCAATTCCCCCAAGAACGAGACGACACTTCGTTTTGAGGTCAAGCAGAGCTCTTTAATGGGTTATTTTCCAGCCTTTTATGCAGGTCTCCTAGCAAGGGACACTCCCCCTGGGGCCCTTGTAAAAGGCTGTGACAGTTTATATTTTAGCCAATCACATGCATTTACAGTATTGAACCTTCCCAGCATTTGTACACAAACCCCCTTCCCTCTGTCTGTAACACAATCAACAAAATACAATGAGCATTGTCTGTGACGCAATCAACTAACACAGAGACGCAATCCACAAAATACAATTACAAAACGTAATGGGCTAACTTAATCACTCACATGCAGAAAACACACATTTTTCCCCCAAACACAGAAAATGCCCCAAAACCCCACATATCCCCATAATTTATACATCCATGGATAGCTCTGATCTGGGTGAACAACATATCCAAAAATCACCCAGATCTGAGCAGGGGTTCCCGAATTCCATGGAAGTCACATTTGGCCGGCCGCAAGCATGGCTTTTCTGCCCAAAACAGTTCCACAGATTTAAGCTGTGCGGCCGGTCTATCTTCTCTTTCAAAGTTAGTGTGGGCCATAATCCTGGGGCAGGAGGCGGGCAAACAGCCCGCTCCAAAACACCGTGGCGAAGTGGCTTTCGCCACATATCTTCCCATTCGGGGGGAGACTAACCAGGTAGCTGACCTTCTGTCGGTCAGTGCCTGAGTTAGTCGAGTCACCCACCCACAGTAAATTACAATCAATAAGGCAGCCCCCCCACAATAATATACAATCTGCAGTGCAGTCCCCCCCAACACTTGGTTACTGCACCCGGGGAATTTTGTAGCTTGTTTCGGTCCCATGGCTTCAACATGGCTGAGTTGGGCACTGGTCTCTTGGCTTTGTGGGTCGCTGAGTGAGCAGAGACCGGCGGTACTCTGCCCTGGTGCCAGCGCTTCAGCTGGGGGGACCTGCAGGTAGACAAGCCTGGGACAAGGGGACAAAGAAGGGCAGAAGCCAACTGTGCTCTGGCCAGTTGCCAGCACTTCCGCTGGAGCAATCGGGGTATAGTCCTGCCCGGTGACAAAGGGAAAGTTAGGGCAGAGGCCAGCGGCGTTCTGCCCAGATGCCAGCTCTTCTGCTGGGAAAGGGTCAGAGGAAGCTAACGGCTCCTCTACTGACCTCAGTACCTCGGTAGGGGTCAGCTGTGGAGGGTAGGGATGGCTTACCTCCTCCTCCTGGTACTCACACTGCCGCTGGAGATCTGGGCCGACTGCCCAGCATCCCTGTAGGGCTGGTAGAGAGACTTCGGTCCCATCTCCCCTTGCCTGCTGGGAGTCCTCCCAGGACCAGTCTATGAGGTCCGCGACCTCCGGTACTTCTGGTCCCTGTTGGGGGAGAGGACCGACTGTCTCTTCTCCCATGAATACACACTGGCGCTGGGGAGTCAGGACGGCACCTTCAGCTCCCTGGGACTCACTCGGCTGCTGGGGAGAGAGACCAACTATCTCTGCTCCCTGCAGGACACACTGCCGCTGGGGAGGAAGGACGATACCTTCAGCTCCCTGTGGATCACTTGGCTGCTGTGGAGAGGGACCAACTGTCTTCTCTCCTAAGGGTACACACTGCCGCTGGGGAGGAAGGACGATACCTTCAGCTCCCTGTGGATCACTTGGCTGCTGGGGAAAGAGACCAACTATCTCTGCTCCCTGCAGGACACACTGCCGCTGGGGAGGAAGGACGATACCTTCAGCTCCCTGTGGATCACTTGGCTGCTGGGGAGAGAGACCAACTATCTCTGCTCCCTGCAGGACACACTGGCGCTGGGGAGGAAGGACGGCACCTTCAGCTCCCTGTGGATCACTTGGCTGCTGGGGAGAGAGACCAACTATCTCTGCTCCCTGCAGGACACACTGCCGCTGGGGAGGAAGGCCAGCACCTTCAGCTCCCTGTGGATCACTTGGCTGCTGGGGAGAGAGACCAACTATCTCTGCTCCCTGCAGGACACACTGCCGCTGGGGAGGAAGGACGATACCTTCAGCTCCCTGTGGATCACTTGGCTGCTGGGGAGAGAGACCAACTATCTCTGCTCCCTGCAGGACACACTGCCGCTGGGGAGGAAGGACGATACCTTCAGCTCCCTGTGGATCACTTGGCTGCTGGGGAGAGAGACCAACTATGTCTGCTCCCTGCAGGACACACTGCCGCTGGGGAGGAAGGCCAGCACCTTCAGCTCCCTGTGGATCACTTGGCTGCTGTGGAGAGGTTCACCCACTGGAGCCTGGAGCCTTGTCGTAGGTCCAGCGTGGGTGGAGGACGGTGAGACCCCAACCAAGCTGCGGCGGTTCGTGGGGTCTGCAGGGCGTACGGTGTCAAGTGGAGTGCTTGGAGTCCTCGGAAAGCACTAGGAGCATCTATCGACGGAGGTACCCGGTCGGGGTGCTAGGAGATCCGTTACATTGGTGGCAGCAGTGGGATAGCGTCCTAGTGTGAGGAGAAGCAGCTCGGAGACACCGTTCGTGGAGTATATTGAGGGCAACGCTAGTATCCGTACAGCGCCCCTGGCTACAGCAGGATGGAATCGGCTAGTCTTCGAACAGCGTTCCACTACGAGGAGGATGATGACCCGGATTGGAGGGATGCAGTCCGTAAAGGCGTCTGGCACGAGGCCCTGGAAAATGTACAGCGTCGGCGGGGTGAGTGTCTCCCCAGTGAGGAGCAGCAGTTGCGGATGCGAGTGGCCCTGCGAATGCCCCTTCTGGGAGAGGAGCCCCTGAATGAGTGGGTGACAGAACTGGAGAGCCTGGTATGGAAGGAGCTTTGGCTAGATGACGCCTACCAGGCACTCTGGTGGTATGTGATTCGGTACTCCCCCTGGATGGCTGAGCACGACAGACCCGAGGGTGAGGATTATGATGGCCCTGGCCTGTTGTTTGAGGCCTTTGCAGAACCGGAGTTCGGAGATGCTGGAGGGTCCCGGTTCTGGGATATCTATGACTACAGAGAAGCTATGCATGATTGGGCAACAGCGAGAGAGGTGAGACAAGACCTGGCATCTCTAGTGACAAAGGAGTGGGAGCTGGAGCAGGACTACCAATACTTCTTCAGCTCAATTCGGTCCCAATATACACTGCCAGAGAGCTGGGTGGCAGTCCCAGACCTACAACCCTACAGCTGGGAAGACCCGACTGAAGTATCCCCTGCTTCAGTACCAGCTACAGAGGTAGGGGTCCTCATAGACTGGTCCTGTGAGGAACCACAACAGGCAGGTGGAGACGGGACCGAGGGCTCTCCACCGGGATGCTGGGATGCTGGCCCAGACCCTCAGCAGCAGCCGGAGTTGCCAGGTGTGGACGCAGGTGATCCTGACTCGCAAATGTTGAGGGACCTCACAGACTGGTCCTGGGAGGACCCACAGATGGCAGGTGGAGATGGGACTGAGGTCTCTCTACTGGCCCTACAGGGATGCTGGGCCGCCTGCCCAGATCTCCAGCGGCAGTGCATATCACAGGGAGAGGAGACAACCGGTCTCTCTCCCCAGCGGCAACCTGAGTTCCAGGGGGAGGAGATGCGGGGTCGCTCTGCCTTACAGCAACCAGAGTCCTGGGGAGGAGAGGCAACCGGCCTCACCTTCCACCAGCAGCCGGAGATACTGGGAAAAGGGGAACACAAACCCCTCTACACGGGCGCAGATGAGACCGCGGGCTTGGTGCCAGTCCTACAGGGATGCTGGACAGTCGGTCCAGATCCCCATCCATCTCCGCAGGGATACCAGGAGGAGGAGGTAAGCGAGCCCTCCCCTTCCCAGCTACTTCCCAACAGAGTTCTGGGGGCAGGAGATGAGCCTGCGCTACCCACTTATTTCTTCCCAGCGGAAGAGCTGGCATCAGGGCAGAGCGCAGTCGGCCTCTGCCCTCCCCTACCCTCTTCTTCAGAGCCGGACTTTCCACAGGCTACCCCCGCGGAAGAGTTGGCATCTGGGCAGAGCGCAGTCGGCCTCTGCCCACCAAGTACCTACAGCTCCAAGCTGGAGAACCACAAGGCAGCAAGGAGTCGCAGATGCCCACTCAACAGCTGGGGACATACGGAACAGAGCCAGGCCCCAAAATTCAACAGGTCCAGTATGGGGTTGTGGTTGGACTGCCAGACTAACTCAGGTACTGACCGTGAGGTCAGGTATCTGGTTAGTCTTCCCTGGAAGGGGGAGATGTGTGACGAAACCAACCTCGCCACGGTGTTTTGGAGGGGGCTGGTTGCTAGCCTCTTGCCTCAGGATTATGGCCCATACTAACTTTAAAGAAAACAGGCCGGCCGCACAGCTTAAATCTGTCTTTGGAATTGTGTTTTATGTTATTATGCGTTCGGTTACATTGTATGTTATGTGAGGGCACCCAGATAGCTAATATTATTGCATTCGTGTATTCTGAGTGCCATTCACCTAATGATATGCACTCAGACTTGAGCTATCTGGGGATATGTTAAATGTCTGTGTTTGCTGGGAGGGTGTGCCATTGTGTGTTTGGGTGGTGATTCCTGTCCTGTTGTCTCCACATGTGTATTGGTGTTTTCCCTTTGTCCTGAGACATAATTGGATTGCTCCTCGGGTGTCGCTAGGCAGAGAGGAGGAAACCATGATGCATTGTGGGGATGTGTTGTGTCTGTGTATCCTGAATTTCTGCATATCTGTCCTGTGTCGCAGTCTCCATTCTGGTCCCCTAAGGGCGTGGCCACCAGATGGGGACCTGCATAAATACGGGCGGGTAGCCCTCAATAAAGTGTTCCTGTTTTATCCTTCATCATGCTGAGACTGGTGTTTGGATAACTGATCAAACTGGGGGATTGCTATACGCTGAAGATTTGCTATACTCCCCTGGCATAACTACTAGCTCTTGTAAGAGCTGTTCCTGCTCTCTGGCTGTAGGAGAGGTTCACCCACTGGAGCCTGGAGCCTTGTCGTAGGTCCAGCGTGGGTGGAGGACGGTGAGACCCCAACCAAGCTGCGGCGGTTCGTGGGGTCTGCAGGGCGTACGGTGTCAAGTGGAGTGCTTGGAGTCTTCGGAAAGCACTAGGAGCATCTATCGACGGAGGTACCCGGTCGGGGTGCTAGGAGATCCGTTACAATACTGAGTCACAGTATTGTTTTACTACCACAGCAGACTCCCTATGTGTGTTACTGCAAGGCACAGTGTTCTACACCACTATAAAGGCTTTCTGCAGCCAGGAAATAGCCGTCTTTTAATGCGATTCGCCATGAATAAATTCTGATCTAACTGAATTTTTTCAAAAAATTTTGCAAACCGTCCGAATCGACTTTTTGAGAAATTCGCTCATCTATAGACAAAAAACGGACACCTCCTTGGTGCATGCATAGTTTTGCCTAACTATTGTGCATGAATCGAGGAGCTAACTTCTTTGCTGAAAAATCTACTGCACATGTCTGATAAGCTGAGGACATGGGTTGCTAGATGGCCGCTAGCACATCCGCAATACCCAGTCCCCATAGCTCTCTGTGCTTTTATTGTGTAAAAAAAACGATTTGATACATATGCAAATTACCCTGAGATGAGTCCTGTCCCTGACTCATCTCACGTACAGGACTCATCTCAGGTGAATTTTCATATGTATCAAATCGGTTTTTTTAAACAATAAAAGCACACAGAGCTATGGGGACTGGATATTGCGGATGTGCTAGCCCTCAGTTCTATACACAAAATCCCGGTGACAGGTTCCCTTTAACATGTAAACATCCAGGAGAGCAGCTGGGACCCAATGGATGCAGAGAGGAGATGACAAAATACAAAGAAGGATATTTGGGGATACATTACAGGGTTTTATAGGGATAGGGGGACTATTTTAAAATACTGAATATGGTCCAGAGAACCCCTCAGTGTTCGTTGTTCCGTTTTTCGTGATCTTCTGCAGACACATTGACTTTCAATGGGTCAGTTGAAAACTCGGCTAATGCACCGTTTGTCATCCGTGTCCGTGATCCGTGGTTTCAGTCTGTCAAAAAAATATAACCTGTCCTATTTTTTTCACAGAAAACTGTTCGCGGACCCATTCAAGTCATGGGGTCAGTGAAAAAACGTGGAGGCACACAAGATTGTCACCCGCGTCCGCATCCGTTTTCTTCCTATCATTTGCATGGCAAGCTTGACTTAGACTATTTTTTTACTTTCCTTCATGTCTGGTGATCCTCTAAAGATAAAGGAAGACACACCGAAACAAAAACGGAAACGGATCACGGAACAACGGACCCCCATTTTGCGGAACGGAACACAACAACGGTCATGTGCATGAGGCCTAAAGCACATATTTCTTTAGGTTCAGTTTTATAAAATGACTAGCAGAAGGACCCAGCTTCGCACGGGTATATTTAATCTATTTAATTTAATGTTTGTGTGTGTCGTTAAAAGATATCAAAAGTATCCACAATAACAGTGACATCTACAGTACTTCGCCCCTCTAACAGTGACCTCCACAGCAGCCTGCCCCCTTAACAGTAACATCAACAGCACCCTCCCCTTTACCAGTGAAGTCCACAGCGGCTGCACATTTATTAGTGGCCTCCACAGTACCCCGTCTCGTTAACAGTGATTTCCACAATAACCCACCCCCTTAACAGTGATCGCTACAGAGCTCTGTTCCCTTAAGTTTGACCTCCATAACACCCCACTTCTTAACAGTGACCTTCACAGCATCCCGCTCCTTTATCAGTGACCTCCACAGCAGCCCGCCTTTATAACAGTGACCTCCACAGAATCCTGCCCCCTTTAACAGTGACCATTCACAGCAGCCTGCCCCTTTAACAGTGACCTCCACAGCGGCTGCCCCTTTATTACAGGGAGTGCAGAATTATTAGGCAAATGAGTATTTTGACCACATCATCCTCTTTATGCATGTTGTCTTACTCCAAGCTGTATAGGCACGAAAGCCTACTACCAATTAAGCATATTAGGTGATGTGCATCTCTGTAATGAGAAGGGGTGTGGTCTAATGACATCAACACCCTATATCAGGTGTGCATAATTATTAGGCAACTTCCTTTCCTTTGGCAAAATGGGTCAAAAGAAGGCCTTGACAGGCTCAGAAAAGTCAAAAATAGTGAGATATCTTGCAGAGGGATGCAGCACTCTTAAAATTGCAAAGCTTTTGAAGCGTGATCATCGAACAATCAAGCGTTTCATTCAAAATAGTCAACAGGGTCGCAAGAAGCGTGTGGAAAAACCAAGGCGCAAAATAACTGCCCATGAACTGAGAAAAGTCAAGCGTGCAGCTGCCAAGATGCCACTTGCCACCAGTTTGGCCATATTTCAGAGCTGCAACATCACTGGAGTGCCCAAAAGCACAAGGTGTGCAATACTCAGAGACATGGCCAAGGTAAGAAAGGCTGAAAGACGACCACCACTGAACAAGACACACAAGCTGAAACGTCAAGACTGGGCCAAGAAATATCTCAAGACTGATTTTTCTAAGGTTTTATGGACTGAGGAAATGAGAGTGAGTCTTGATGGGCCAGATGGATGGGCCCGTGGCTGGATTGGTAAAGGACAGAGAGCTCCAGTCCGACTCAGACGCCAGCAAGGTGGAGGTGGAGTACTGGTTTTGGCTGGTATCATCAAAGATGAGCTTGTGGGGCCTTTTCGGGTTGAGGATGGAGTCAAGCTCAACTCCCAGTCCTACTGCCAGTTTCTGGAAGACACCTTCTTCAAGCAGTGGTATAGGAAAAAGTCTGCATCCTTCAAGAAAAACATCATTTTCATGCAGGACAATGCTCCATCACATGCGTCCAAGTACTCCACAGCGTGGCTGGCAAGAAAGGGTATAAAAGAAGAAAATCTAATGACATGGCCTCCTTGTTCACCTGATCTGAACCCCATTGAGAACCTGTGGTCCATCATCAAATGTGAGATTTACAAGGAGGGAAAACAGTACACCTCTCTGAACAGTGTCTGGGAGGCTGTGGTTGCTGCTGCACGCAATGTTGATGGTGAACAGATCAAAACACTGACAGAATCCATGGATGGCAGGCTTTTGAGTGTCCTTGCAAAGAAAGGTGGCTATATTGGTCACTGATTTGTTTTTGTTTTGTTTTTGAATGTCAAAAATGTATATTTGTGAATGTTGAGATGTTATATTGGTTTCACTGGTAAAAATAAATAATTGAAATGGGTATATATTTGTTTTTTGTTAAGTTGCCTAATAATTATGCACAGTAATAGTCACCTGCACACACAGATATCCCCCTAAAATAGCTAAAACTCAAAACAAACTAAAAACTACTTCCAAAAATATTCAGCTTTGATATTAATGAGTTTTTTGGGTTCATTGAGAACATGGTTGTTGTTCAATAATAACATTAATCCTCAAAAATACAACTTGCCTAATAATTCTGCACTCCCTGTAGTGATCTCCACAGTACCACATTTCCTTAACAGTGAATTTCACAACACCCCATCCCCTTAACAGTGGCCTCTACAGCAATCTGCCACTTAACACTGACCTCCATAGTAGGACGTCCCCTTAACTGTGACCTCCACAGCAGCCTGCCCCTAGAGTGGCTATAGGTCCGGTTTTAGGTAGGACAGTCTAGTTCTTAGACTCTCTGTCCTCGGTCCAGCGCAGGACCTGGATGGACACGTGGATGTTCTTTTGAACAGACACTCTCAGACAGCAGCACTGTGCTGTGTGAGCGTGAGGTGCAGGGAGAAAGTCACCCTCTCTCCCACCCCTGCAGCTGACAGAAGTTGATTTTTGCCTTAATTTGTTCAATCCCAATCGGCTGCGGAGTGGGAGGGGGAGTGGCTTAGCAGGGCATGGGGGTGGGGTTTTTAAGTCTGCTTTTTTAGGGTGGCCTGAATGGCCACCCTACCTGCCCCTGAACTGAGACCTGCACTGCACTCCGCTCCCTTTACAGTGTCATCCACAGCGCCCTGCCCCATTAAAGCTGATCTGCGGCAGTGAAAAAAAATGGCTGGGTTGTTATGGAAACCTGGTGTAAAACTGTGTATGTGGAGACTAAGGGCCTGCAAGCTTCTATTAGCTGATAAGGGTCATGTGACCAGGCTTCTATTTGCTAATGCATTTTTTTGGGGAATATCTCACACAGGGATGTCCTTTTGAACAGCTCACTCTCAGACAGCAGCACAGTGCTGTCTGAGAGTGAGCTGCAGGGAGAAAGTCACCCTCCCTCCCACCCCTGAAGCTGAGAGAAGTTGATTTTCACCTTCATTTTTTCAATCCCTGTTGGCTGTGAAGTGGGAGGGGGCTTAGCCTAACCAGATCGGGGGCATGGCTTAGCGGGACCTGGGTGTGGAGTTTTTAAGTCCGTCTTTTAAGGGTGGTCTAAATAGCCACCCTACCTGCCCCCTGAACTGTGACCTCCACAGCACTCCACTCCCTTAACAGTGTCATCCATAGCGCCCTGCCCCTTTTAAGCTGACCTGCAGCAGTTAAGAAAAATGTCTAGCTTCTTATGGAAACCTGGAGTAAAACTTTGTGTATGTGGAGAGTAAGGGCCTGCGAGCTTTGATTGGCTGATAAGGGACATGTGACCATGTGTATGGCAGTTAGGATATGAAGAGAAAGACTTGTAGGCTTGTATTGGCTAATGCAGGTATTTTTTTTTGTATATCTCGAGAACGGAACGTCCTAGAGAGCTGTGACCCCCACAAGATTCTTTCCAGGTAGTAAGGGATGTGTATACCAAGTTTCGTTGAAATCGATGGTTGAGTTTTTGAGTGACCGCAGAACATACATACATACACATATACAGTAAGAAGTATTTGTACACCCTGCAATTTTGCAAGTTCTCCCACTTAGAAATCATGGAGGGGTCTGAAATTCACATTGGTGCATTCCCACTCTGAGAGACAGAATTTTTTTAAACAAATTCATGAAATCACATTATATGATTTTTAAAGAAAGTATTTGGCTTGCACTGCTGAACATAAGTATTTGAACACCTGAGAAAATCACTGTTAATATTTGGTACAGAAGCCTTTGTTTGCAATTACAGAGGTCAAACGTTTCCTGTAGTTCTTGACCAGGTTTGCACACACTGCAACAGGGATTTTGGCCCACTCCTCCACACAGATCTCCTCTAGATCTGTCAGGTTTCGGGGCTGTCGCTGAGCAATATGAAGTTTCAGCTCCCTCCAAAGATGTTCTATTGGATTTAGGCCTGGAGACTGGCCACTCCAGAACCTTGATATGCTTCTCACTGAGCCATTCCTTAGTTATTCTTGCTGTGTGCTTCGGGTCGTTGTCATGTTGGAAGACCCAGCCACGACCCATCTTCAATGGTCTGACTGAGGGAAGGAGGTTGTTGCTCAAAATCTCGCAATAAATGGCCCGATTTATTCTCTCCTTAATACAGTACAGTCGTCCTGTCCTCTTCGCTGAAAAGCACCCCCAAAGCATGATGTTACCACCCCCATGCTTCACAGTTGGGATGGTGTTCTTGGGATGCAACTCATCCTTCTTTTTCCTCCAAACAATACGAGTGATATTTAGACCAAAAAGTTCTACTTTGGTCTCATCTGACCACATAACTTTCTCCCATGCTTCCTTTGAATCATTCAGATGGTCATTGGCAAAACTCAGATGGGCCTGGACATGTAATGACTTGAGCAGGGGAACCTTCTGTGCAATGCATGATTTGAAACCATGACGCCGTAGTGTTCTACCGACAGTGACCTTTGAAACTGTGGTCCCAGCTATGTTCATGTCATTGACAAGCTCCTTCCTTGTAGTTTTGGGCTGATTTCCCACCTTTATCACCAGTGATACCCTACAAGGTGAGATCTTGCATGAAGCCTCAGTCCGAGGGAGACTGACAGTCGTCTTTAGCCTCTTCCATTTTCTAACAATTGCTCCAACAGTTGATCTATTTTCACCAAGCTGCTTGGAAATTGCCCGTAGTCCTTTTCCAGCCTTGTGGAGGTCCACAATTTTGTCTCTGGTGTCTTTTGACAGTTCTTTGGTCTTGCCCACCATGGTAGTAGTTGGAGTCTGACTGACTGTGGGGTGGATAGGTGTCTTTAAAGAGCTCAGACAGGTGCTACTAAGTTAGATTAATGAGTGGAGTAGAGGTGGACTTTTTTAAGGCACAGTAACAGGTCTTTGAGGGCCAGAATTCTCCAGTGTTCAAATACTTATGTTCAGCAGTGCAAGACAAATAAATTATTTAAAAATCATACAATGTGATTTCCTGATTTTTTTTATTTATTATTCTGTCTCTTAGAGTGGGAATGCACCTACAATGTGAATTTAAGACCCCTCCATGATTTCTAAGTGGGAGGACTTGCAAAATTGCAGGGTGTTCAAATACTTCGGTTCCTCACTGTACATACATATATACGTCCTTCTTTATATATATAGATGGCCACCTTACCATTATTCAGACATATTTTCTTGCAATTTCAGCCTACACCATTCCGCTCCACAATGCCAAAATAATACTGCTATATAAAATATATGCATTATCCAAAAATACTCCTTTACATAGCGCATATAATGCTGCCATGAAGTTCCTACAGACCGGGACAATTTTTCCCCAAAAAAATACCAGTATTCATTGCTAAATGATACTTGCAATTTAGGTTTGCTCCTAATATTCCTGCATTTGAAGGTAGAAAACAGGCACAGTCATCCAATGTGTCACCTCCTACAAATCGGTCCTGTCCATTTTAATGAATATATAGCCTACTAGTGTGTATTATTAGTATAATTGAGATATTTGGAAGTAATGAAGGCCTTCAACCAAATGTTTTGGATTTCTTTTTGTGTAGTCAGTTCTCAATATGGTTTAGGAAATGAGACAAGAGAGAAGCAACAGTATTTCTGTAGATCAATAAACCAATCAGTCTCCAACTGTCCATTTGTAAGATCAAGCAAGATGGAATTTAAATAGTTTTAGGATGGTATGCTTCTCTCTAGCCGCTTCAGAATCATAGAGGTTACTTCTTAGGAAATGTGTATGAGCGTAAAGCACAGGACACAGGGTTCTGAATATTACAATATGGATACATTTTGTTGCAAGGAGGAAAGCGTCTTGATGTCATCCTGCAGTTACTGCTCAGACTAGTATTTACTTCTTCCCTCATCAAAAAGGTCACTGGATCAAAGGCTTACAAACAGTTTGGTATCAGAAGGCTTTAATCTTTTTGACCTTTGTGATACAAGACCGGAATGGAAAATTTCAAGTCGTCTGATTAAAATAAAAATAAAAACTTAAAGCTCTGCCCTTCTAATTCTGCCCTCCCAAAATTGTTTGGATCGGGGATGACGTAAACATATACTCAACATGACTGTTGCAGCCAATTACTGGCCTCAGCCTCGGGGACACAGGCACATTATCTGCAGATGATGACTGGCCTCAACCCCCAGGGACATGGGCATAATGCAACATCTCTGCAGCCAGTGACAGGCTTTATCCCAGGGGCACATGCACAACATCTCTGCAGCCCATGACTGGCCTCCGACCTGAGGGACACGAGCACAACATCTCTGCAGCCAATGACTGGCCTCAGACCTGAGGGACACGAGCACAACATCTCTGCAGCCAATGACTGGCCTCAGCCCAGGAGACACAGGCACATAATCTCTGCAGTCAATGACTTGCCTCAGGGAGACATAGTCATGGATTTTTTTTAAAATAAGTCAAAAAAACATTAAGGCCTCCTGCACACGAACGTGTGCTGCCCGTTGCCGTATTGCGGACCGCATTTGCGGATCCGCAATACACGGGCGCCTTTCCGTAGGCATTATGCATCCCGGATGCGGACCAATTCACTTCAATGGGCCCGCAAATCCGTAGATGCGGAATGGTGCGGAACGAAAGCACGGAACGGAACCCTACGGAAGCACTACGGAGTGCTTCTGTGGGGTTTCGTCCCACACTTTGGTTTCGCAAAAAGATAGAAAATGTCCTATCTTTTTGCGGAACGGGCAGATTGCGGACCCATTAAACTGAATGTGTCCGCGATCCGCTGCGGCTGCCCCACGGCCAGTGTTTGTGCGTTGCGGCCCGCATGGGGCGCACACGTTCATGTGCAGGAGGCCAAATAAAATCAAAAATTTCACAGACTCACATACAGTTTTTTTTGTTTTGTTTTTTTGTTTTTTGCATGGCTAAATTGTCTTTTACTATATTCACATATAGGTGCTTTAAAAATGTTGCTGGTTGTCATTACACTTGACACCAGAATCCTTATAGTTTGTGTCAGACATACGGCTCAAGGGGTTATCCCTAGATAAGTATAACCTGTCCCAGGTCTGCCACCACGTGCTGCCTTGCTCCCCTCCTCGGTCTGGCTTGATTGCTTCTCCTGTGCGTCAGGTCGCCATGGCAACCCAGCATGCAGCTACTGATTCAAACCTGGCTCAGGCAGAGGAACGCTGCTTGACTATTCAGGAGGATTGCCTGCTTATCACTGATAGTTGGTTTCTTTGGTTCTGTGTGCCACTACTCCAGCGACAATACAATCAGCCCTGCTACATTAGTCCTGCTACTACTCCAGCTCCACTACATCCAGCCTGATACATTGGTCCTTCCACTACTTCAGCTTTTCTGCATCCAGCTCTTCACCATCACAGACACAACCCCCGGACACTGTAAAGGTGCCACTATGTGTTGCTGCTCTCTGGAGGGGATGGTAGCGGGTGATGCACCCTAATAGGAAATAAGTCCAGTCAGGGTTTGCAGTAAGCTAGTGTGCTTCTTTACTGGAGGAGCTCCAGTGCAAAACAATACAGCCAGTGCACTGAGCTGGCCTTTCTAGTCTTCCCTGTAATAGCAAAAAGTTCAGAATAATATAGCATACAACGCTTTTCTGTCCTGCAAAAAAAATAAAAACGTATACAAATGTATACCTTTTTTTTACATTACAGTGAATGGGAGACGGATGAAAAAACGTAAGACAATACATTTCCATCTGTTAAACGGATCCACTTTTTCAGATAATGGCTGTGTGCATGAGGCCTTAAGGATATAAGCTGCTGCTAGAGGTGACTAGCAAAAGCTTTCTCCTATCTCCCCATTCGATGCATGATCTGAGCATGTATTCATATGGGGGTATCGGGAGAGATAGCTGACGACTAAGGCCTCTTGCACACAACCATATGGCTTTTTCAGTATTTTGCGGTCTGCAAAATACGGATCCGCGAAAAACACGGATGACGTCCGTGTGCATTTTGTTTTTTTGCGGAATGGAACAGCTGGCCCCTGATAGAACAGAACAATCCTTGTCTGTTATGCAGACAATAATAGGACATGTTCTATAATTAAACTGAACGGAAAAATGGAAATGGAAGGCATACGGAGTACCTTTTGGTTTTTTTTGCGGATCCATTGAAATGAATGGTTCTTTATACGGTCCGTAAATAACACGTTCATGTGCAAGAGGCCTAAGAGTTTTCTCCGGTATATGCCCAGCTTAACTGTGTAATAGTGTTGGGCGAGCATGCTTGGCCAAACACCAGTTCGGCTCGAGCATCGCTATGCTCGGCTAAACACCGCCTGTGCTCGAGCCAGTGTTATTTAAATGTAATTTAGCATCTCGAGCCAGTGTTATTTAAATGTAATTTAGCATCTTTTTTTGAAAAGTTTCTGCCAGGATTTGAACTCCCAACCCCCTGTATATTGGAGGCAAGGAGCTTAGCTACTCAGCTATAAAGCTGAATGCTAAACTGTGTCAGAAAAACCTCATAGTAGTTTCTGATGTAGTGAGTATTCCTATTCAGCAGAAGACTTATTTTATATTTCTGTGCAGGTTAACTTGTAGTTGTATAGTGTAGTGGTTAACATCTTTGCATCTAATGGGCAAGTTTGGGAGTTCAAATCTTGGCAGAAACATTTATATATGTAAGTTTTTAGCCATAATATATTTACATAAATTATTATATATTTAGAATATATAATATATTATAATATATGTAAATATATTATGGCTAAAAACATCAGTAGTAGTTTCTCACATATTATGCATTCATATACTGTATATCAGAAGTATGATTTTATATATATATATATATATATATATATATATATATAGATAAAATCATACTTCTGATATATATGACTATATATATATATATATATATATATATAGTAATTACACATTTATTTTGTGCCATACATTTGTTACAATTACAAAATATATACAGTATATATATAAATGTAATCTCTATTTCTGAAAAGTTTCTGCCAGGATTTGAACTCTTAACCTTGTACATTAGAGGTAAGGATGTTAACCACTACACTATATAGAAATATAATATGTGTTCTGCTAAATACGAATACTCAGTACATCAGAAACTTCTATGAGGTTTTTCTCACACAGTTTAGGATTTAGCTTTATAGCTGAGAGGATAAGGTCATTTCCTCTAATGTACAATGTTGGGAGTTCAAATCCCAGCAGAACCTTTTAAGAAATTAGATTTGAATACACTTGGGGTGTCCCCAAGCACTAACTCCATATATAGATATAGCCATATAGGGAGTCAGAGCAGGGACTCCTAAGCTGAACTAGAGTCCCCACACCCTCCCCTCTTCAGAGCAGGGGGTGCCTGGGGTTCTCCCATTGACTTGCATTGTGCTCGGGTGCATCGCAAAGTGTTCTACTCGAGGACACAACCACTTTGGTGCTCGCCCAACACTACTGTGTAACTATCATGTAAGATACAGCAATAAAATGTTCTCCAGTTATAGGAAACCCACAGAATTCTGAATGCATCTTTCGATGTAAGAAGAAAATAGGATGTAATTAAAAATCAGTTGTTTCTCCCAACTCCATCATAAGTAATCATTGCTTAGTGGAAGAGGTGAATAGTCCTCTACCAGCAGCTGATCTGATTGGGCAGACTGGAAATTCCACGTTCTTGTTCTGTTCTTCTGATTGTGGTTTCACTGGGTCGGTTGTTGGTACGCCCCCATATACATGTGATTGTTATCCAATCCTTTTGAGAATTAATTTTCTGGAGAGTTTTGACAAACTTTATTATGTTGTTCAAGAGTTTTTCTATAAATAGTAACTTTGGGTGGGTGCCTGATAATGTTCTGATTTACTGTAATATGCAGGAAATTTGTATGTAGTTTCTCTTCCTTAATAGATGACACATCTGTAATCCAGACACTTTGACACATTCTTGAGAAGAAATCCTTAGCGCTACAGCTATGTGGACAAGTTTCTTATTGACAAATCCGCAGCTTATAAATACTATCATTATTGCTCTTGGCTGTGGAGTAACATCTGTGCTAACATGTAAATACAGAAAATCCTCTGTGCTCTCAGCCACTTAACAGCAGTAATCTGTTTTTCAAGTTTACATACTTCAGAACTGCAAGAACTAATTGACTGTATACTCCAGGTTTGTGCTGTGTAGTTACTGTATGTACTGTATGAGCTGACTGCCTGCCAGTCAGAGGTTAACACATTGGAATGTATTCTAGTTGCTTCATTTTGTAAGTGATTTTTGATTAAATGGTTATTCAGTAAATAAAGTTTATACTTTGTTACAATTTTCCAAAATACGTTGTGAAACCCTGAGCTTTGTTAATCCTTTTCGGAAATAAATCTGAATTGCACATGTTTTTCACGAGCAGATCTCTCTCTTGATTTGCCTGAAATGAACTTCAAAATATTTGGGTTTGAAAGAATCCTTTTTTTTTTATTTTTTTTAGAAAATTCAGGATGAATTCCATATTGATATAAACAAAATTGCTCATTTCTAGTATAAATACTTGTGCTTCATCTTTTGTTTTAGTGGTAGCCTAAAACTGTTCAATCAGTGCATTTTCATAATACGATTTTCCCTTGGTGGCAGCCTCAAACTGTTCAATCAGTGCTTTTTCAAAATAAGATTTATATCTATTGCTATGCTTGTGTCCCCATATAATGCTTCTCGGCAAAAGAGACATGCAAGATAGCCTCCTTTCTCAAAGGAAAGGAAAACAGTTTCATACCAGGAATCCAGCTCTTTCTAGATAAACTTAGCTGCCTGAGAGGCCTTGGTGGGGGCATTAATTGTTCTAAAAGAGGAAACAAGTATGCATGTGGAATATAGTAAGCCAGTCAACGTTTCTCTGGGTTTCTAGGAAAATATATGAAAAGTAGCACCCAGAGGGGCGTTGCCTGGCCTACAATATTTTGTACACATACTACGTTATACTAGGCATTCTCCATAATGAGACAACGCATATACATTGCCACAAAACCCAGAGTACTATCGTACTAGCTTGCTCTCTCTCTATCTCTCTCTCATCTTTCCATAAAACATAAAAGGCCCAATTTGAATAGAATCAATTTGCACCCGAATCAAACTTTTTCAAATATTTGTAGAATCAGACCCAAAACAAATTTCAATAAGTTTGCTTATCTCTAGTACCAACTCCTCCTGGGTTTTCAAGATCTCTGCTTGTAGTCATATAATAAAAAACTGTCACTGTTTTCTTCTGGGTGATACAAATTTATCCTTGTCATGTAATGGACTCAAAGGCGCTTAGATAGTTATAATTGCAGTGTAGTTATCAGAGGTCCATCTTCAAGGGGTGCACAACCTTTTTTGAGCTGAAGGCCACATTAGATAGTGCCCCTCCCAATGGGCACAATCACATTTAAAAGGGTATTCCCATCTAAGAATTATCTACAGTATATGTCAAATATATTTGATAAAAGCTTCCACTTATCCAGACAATGGGGGCCCCCTGCACCTCCACTTGGTACTCCTGAGAAAAAGTTTAGAGGTAGCCACACATATGCAAGTCTATGTCCATTGTTTTCCAAGAGCTAGGGCGGGTTCGCACTTGCAGTAGGGTATTACATTATAGCTTTCGTTTATAACGGAATATAACAGAATTCGTAGATAGAATGAAAAAGGGAAGCCTTTAAGAGGCATTCTGTTTTGATCTGTCATAATAGAAGTCTATGGGAAAGCATAACAGATCCGTCTGGTTTCCATTATGCAGGACGGAAAACAAAGTCCTGTCAACATGGATTCTGTCTACAAATTCCATTACATTCCATTATAAGTGGAACCTATTATGGAATACTCTAGCGCAAATGCGAACCCGCCCTTACAAAAACTGTAGAGTGAGCCACATGTATGCACAATTATCACTGGGTCTCTGGAGTACTGAACAGAGACGAGTTCCAGATATCGGGGTACAAGAGATGTCTATGGGCCACATAGCCCAGGGCGTAGGCTGTACTTCCCTGCTTTATTGTTACTAGCTGGACACATGGGTCTCCATCTTTTGACTAAGGGAAAGCTTGAAAACCACTATAATTTAAATTTTATAAAGAATATTGGAAAATGGTAGAATTCATACAGTAATTACGCCCTGAGCACCTTTTATTTAGAGAGTCCATAATCCTCCTGTATATTTCTGTAGATATTTAGGCTGCACACTATATATTCCAGGATAGTGCACTTAGATAATGCATTGGTTTAGAAGAATGTTAACTATAATAATCTCATAAATATTAAGCTGAATGCTGCACCTGCTGACACGGGCAATATCAATTATTGGCATGTAGTTACAGGCATGATATATGCAAAGTATGCCCTTGATTCCAATACCAGGCTTTGGCTTTGATCTAAGTTTAGATCACACACTGTATTTTGGACACTGCTTCAATTTCCTTACATTTCATGATGAAGTTCTGTCTGAATAAGGGTGTATTTACAGGAGTAGGTTTTGTGGCGTTGTTTTTGCCGCAATTATCACAACCTTTGGTGAAAACTGAACCGTTTTTTTCAAAGCCGCAACATAATTTTGCCCAGCCAAGAAAACACCACAAACCCTGATTTGGTTTATGGGGATGATTTTTCAAAACTGGCATAAAGGAAAACTGGCTTAGATGCCCAGGGCATCCAACAATATTCAGCTTCTCATTTTCAAAAGAAAAATGAAAGGTGGAATCTGATTGGTTGCTATGGTCAGTTTTCCTTTACGCCAGTTTTGATAAATCACCCTCTAATGTCTTTAGGGTTGTAAAAATATTTGGGGAGATTTATATAAACTGGTGTAAAGTAGAACTGGCTTAGTTGCCCATGGCAACCAATCAGATTCCACCTTTCATTTTTTAAAGCTCATTTTTAAAATGAAAGGTGATATCTAATTGGTTGCCATGGGCAACTAAGCCAGTTTTACTTTACAACAGTTTGATAAATCTCTCCCATTGCATTTACCTTTGGTCATATGTGTCCTTAGAAATGTTCCTCCATGGTACTTCAGACTGTGGGACATTCATTTTTGGGAAGCATTAATATCTGAAGAAATGTTACTACAACCCCCATGGAGTTCATCACTAAGTTTCAAGCTTTTCAAAAAAAGAAGTACGCCAGTTTCATCAGATAAAGCTTATTCTTTTTATCATAAATAGTTATACAATATTCTCATATACTTTCTGTATCAATTAGAGTTTCAAGATCTTGGCTTGCTGTAATACAGTGGAAACTGTTATTGTTTATCCCCAGTGGCCAAAAATGAGAAAGATGTTCGGCCTATCACCAGACACAACTCTAGTAAGTATTAAAGGATTAAGGTTTCCACTGAATGACTGCAAGCAGAGATCTTGTAAAGTATACAGAAAGTATTTTGAAACATTGTATAACTCTGTATCATACAAAAGACAATGTTTTTGAAACTACTTTGGGCTAATAAACATAAGATGGGAGATTTTATAAAAACCGGAGTAAATTAAAACTGGCTTTGACTGCGTTCGCATCTGTGGCAAGGTGATCCGGCACAAATGCCATCTGTCGGCCAGAACAAAAACCATTGCATAAAACGGTTTTTGTCCTGCCGAAACCTGTAATTTATGACGGAAAGCTGTCAGATCAGTGCTGGACCTCATTACAGTCAATGGGGATCTGGCGGTGAACTATAGAATCCAGCAATGCCTGATCCAGCAAAATCCAGCAGATTGCTCTCTGCCAGACCATCCTGCCGGATCTGCTGCCAGAGATGTGAAGGAAGCCTTAGTTGCCTATAGCAGCCAATCAGATTCTACCTTTTATTTTTCTGAGTTTCTTTGGACACTAAAAGGTGGAATCTGATTGGTTGCTGTGGACAACTAAACCAGTTTTCCTTTATACCAGTTTCAATAAATCTCTCCCATCTGCTTGTGGAAATTAACCCTATTTGTACCCGCTTTCCTACATAGTATTCACATAATCTCAGGTATTGTACATACCATTTAATGTGTATCGACCAACATTAGTCCCTGACAGAACAATCTGATTTCACTCACTAGGGGCAATTTCATATGAAGCCAATTCATCCGTGTTTTGTTTTGCTTTATAGCAATGGAGAAAACATGGGTCTCCACTAAGAGAATATGCAAACTACCAGTGATGAGCGGCAGGGGCAATGTTCGAATCTGTGATATCGGCAATCGGAAAATTTGCGATAAAAATTTGTGATACGAAAATTCACGATCAACACTACTCCTAAAGCCTTCCCATTGGCCCACAAGCAAGAAGCAGTGAGGGATCATGGGTACTGATGAAAAAAAATCTAGAATATTCACGATTACGAAGATATAGCCCTATATTCTAGATATTCGCAAATTCTCAAAGTTCCAATATTCGCTATAAAAATTCATGATTAGAATATTTGCGATCAACGCTACAAACTACATAGAGAGGTTGTCATGGTCAGATTTCAACTCAGAAGCCCCAGTCTGTCTGATGTGTTAGCATATATTCCAGTATAGAGAAGATCTGGGGGGTTTTCTGGGTCTTTTTTTGGGGGGGAAGGGGGGGGTGAAGCAGCAACATTCTGCATAAAACAGACTAGTCACCTGTCCTGTCTTTTTAGTAAATAGTTGCATTCAACATGAAATATCTTTTCTCCTAACTCTGAGCCGTGCTGTTCTTTTCTTATTCCTCCCAGAAATGTATGAATACATTGAAAAGTGGGCATTATCGTTCCCCTTGTCAAAGGGGTGCATAACGGCACTTTCAGCACTGATTAGGCAAACCCCCATATCAGGAAAGGCAACAGGTCCTCATTAAGGCATTATTCTGGTTGTATTGAGTTCTAACCTATCCATAGCATAGGGAATAACTATTAGATCTATAGGGGTCAAACTGCTCGGACCCTGTACTCCACAAGACCCCTGGAAATGAATGGAGTGGCTGATCAAGCATGCTTACTGCTGTTCCAATCATCTCTTTGGCACTGCCAGAAATAGCCAAGCGCTTGTATTTGGCTTTCTCTAGCAGTCTCATAGATATGAATGGAATGGCAGTGTGCCACTCTATTCCTTTTTAGGGCACTGAATTGTACAGGGTACCCTTTCTCATGATCGGTGGGTATTCTCCACCAACCCAATAGTTTTCCCCTTTCCTGTGAATAGGGGATCACTTGTTACAACTGAAATACACCTTTAATTAAGTGGCCATCATCAAACCTATCTAAATCTAGTAAAACAAAGTAATCTAATGAATAGTTTTCTTTTGATACTATTAATGAAATCAATGCAATCAATAAAGAGCAACAATTCCTCAAGGTAGTATGCCCATCTTAGGATAGGAGTTCAAGTAATATATCCCAAAAACATGTATCACCAAAAATACTGTTAGGGTCCATTTACACATCCGTAAGTATTTTGCGGATCTGTAAAACACTGACACTGGCCATGTGCACATTGCCGGCACTATAATAGAAAATGTATATTGTTGTCCGCTATTGCGGACAAGAATAGGACATGTTCTATCTTTTTGTGGAGCTGCGGACCACAAGTCCGGGGCAGCGGATTGGAAGTGTGGATGCGATAGATCATCAGCATCTGATCGGCGGGGGTCCGACACCCGGGACCCCCACCGATCAGCTGTTTGAGAAGGCAGCGGAGCTCCAGGAGCGCCATGGCCTTCTCACTGTTTACCGCAGGCCCAGTGACGTCACGACTAGTATCATTGGCCTGGGCGGGGCTAAGCTCCATTCAAGTGAACAGAGCTTCAGGCCATTGATACTAGTCGTGACGTCACTGGGCCTGCGGTAAACAGTGTGAAGGCCGCGGCACTGCTGCCAGCGCCGCTCCCTTCTCAAACAGCTGATCGGCGGGGGTCCCGGATGTCGGACTCCCTCCAATCAGATGCTGATGATCTATCCTCAGTTTAAACAAACTGCAGAACCCCTTTAAGGACACGCACCCCGGCAGTTGGACACTCAAAACCCAAGAAGTGATTCATTTCTAATGGTGGGAAAACCCATTTAATAACTGGCCAACAACTTCAGAAAAATGAAAAAGACAGTCCAACTCTCTCTATAATAATTGTATCTTCTGCCAGACTATCAAGTTGTCCAGGGCAACAGGAAATGGTGGAGAAGATTTTCAAATTAGGTGTCATCACAGATTATAATAGGTGGCCAATAGACAGCCAATCGTCCATCTTCATTCATTGCTTCAGATGAGAGATCATTTGATACATCTATGTCTTGCCATATTAGATTTGATGTCTTTGCAATCCAGGGTATTGTCTAATATTACGTTCCGCTCTCCATCGTTTTAAAGAGATGCGTAGTCATGGATTTACCCATTTTAATGACAATGTTTTATCATGAGCCTAAAAACTAAACAAAAAATGAAAGCATTTGCTAACCAGGAGTCCGGGCATGTTAGAAATGAATGTTAATTGCAAGTATTTCCCATTTAACACCTTTTTAATTGTGATCAGTTAACTTTGTGACATTCAATGATATATTGAAGGTAATGGCCTGCTAAAGATGTTGGACTCCCTGTTTAATTCCCCAGTGACTGATTTGATTAGTCTACTTGAGTGAGAATAGGGCAACACAAGGCTATGCTAATGGAAACTAAACAATAAGCCATCACTAATCAGAGACCTCAAGGTTGAAGTGAGGTTAATTGTCATGCTGGTGGTATTTGAAAAGAAGTGTTGACTGGTATATTGCACTTTAGGGCTTGTTGTATTTGAACATGTAGCCAATGGGCAGAGGTTTTGTTGTTTTTTGCTTCTGAAATGCAAAGCCTCTTTATTTACAACTCAGGACAATTACCTTTAAACGGAGTTAAAAGCAGAATGTAAATGCGCCTAACTTCCTTAACGTTTCAAAGTTGGGTTACACTCTTTGTGATGTATATGTTATTAATAACAGGGCTCAACCTACGTCTTTGTCATGGATATTTTTACTCAGTTAATTTCCTTTTAGTCAACATTCATTGGATCTGCTGAGTTTTGGATTATCAGATGTTCTGAAATTGTGAAAGGTGGGGCATGCTAATATGAAATATGCTAAAAGTCTCATAAATGATCCCTCTTCTGATATCGAGAGATTCCAAGTATTTTAGACTATGAAATTATGTCTAATAAGATAAGTAGTAATTACTGTTAAACATACCAGTAAAGGTGAATTTAGACGGGCAGATAATCGGGCAGATTGTTGGGAGCAAACATTCCTGCAACCGCTTGTTCCAGACAATGTGCCCATCTAAAGGTACAGCCAATTACCTGATAAACTAGTGAAACGCTTGCTCATCGAGTGAAAGTGTCATTAGTCAACCATTCACACATCCGTAATTCCATTCTGCATTTTGCAGAACGGAATTGCAGACCCATTCATTTCTATGGGGCCGCACGATGTGATAAATAAAGTCATCTGTAAAAAATGTCCAATAAGTGAAGATCTTTCCAGCTGAATATAATGGTGCTGCTCACGTCCCGCTTTGGTAGCCTATATGGTCAGCAAAGTTGCGTTTGGGCAATGTCCCTTTAAATATAATATATATACAGACGGTAAGTCTGTTTGGGATGTAATGTCCACCTGGATTTGCAATCCGGTCCTTATGAGACGAGAGCGCCTCTGACAAACTTGTGAGAGTATTGTTGGCAGCAGTATCGCCTGGTGCTCAGTGTTAGGGGGGGGGGATTCACTTACTGGTATCTGTTAGTGCCCGGCAATCCAGTTACCCCGCTCTCCTCTTTCCACCGCAGGGCTGTGGCTGCTTCCCGGCGTCCTCGCTCTCTGGTGTATGTCACGTGATCTCTCCAGAGATATCTCGAGGTTTGGTATCTTTGTTCCGGTATCCAGGTGAAATTATGCTCACAGCAGAGGAAGGGGAGTGAAGTCCCCGAAACGCGCCTGGCGTTATACCGGAACGCACATTGCCAGTGTCTGTGTTTTGTGGATCCGTGGATCCGCAAAACACACACAGATGTGTGAATGGACCCTAAATTATCATTTCTGGGCAGCAGATCGTGCTGTCTAAAGAACAATCTGCTGCCCAGAAACAGTGCAGCTGTATGAGGACAATAGAAAACGGTTGTCTTCATAATGTGGAGGTGATCGCTGCATGTCAACGCAGAGCTTCACCTCCACTGAGCACGCAGCCAACAGTGGGGAAGGAGCGTTTCTAAATCCACCTTAAGACCTCATGCACACGACCGTTGTTTTGTTCCGCATCCGAGCTGCAGTTTTTGCGGCTTGAATGTGGACCCATTCACTTAAATGGCGCCGCAAAAGATGCGGACAGCACTCCGTGTGCTGTCTGCATCCATTGCTCCATTCCGTAGTCCGCAAAAAGATATAATCGATTTTGCGGACAAGAATAGGCAGTTATATCAATGGCTGTCCCGTGACGTTCCTCAAATTGCGGAATGCACACGGACGCCATATGTGTTTTTCGGATCCGCAATTTGTGGACTGCAAACACTATTGCGGTCGTGTGCATGAGGCATCAAAGCCTCAGCCATAAGAATGTATAATCAAAGGGATTCTAGGATATAAAATAATGTGAAAACTATAATACAACCATTGTTACAAATAAAAAAATGAGATTGCATTTAAAAAAAAGGGGGTTATTCGCTTTGGACCACCCCTCCTTGTTACAGGGATCACCTCACCATCAAAGGGATCAGCTACAAATATCTGGAGAATGTTTCCCAGCATTGCCACTGTAAGAGGAATGAAATTACGCTGCTCATGTCTATGTAATGCGAAACCTTGATGGGTGATCCAAAGAGAGCCAAGCTTTTGTATCTTGTTGTCTGATCTGGTTTATAGAAGGGTTCTGTACATGGGATTTACATCAATTCACTAAAAATAATAGGGTAACTGAAAGTGTATCATCTATACCAGACAGCCATGCCCAATTTATTTCAACTTTATACCTGGTAACCTTACCATTAATGACATTAATTAATACATCTTTATACAACTTTTGGGCCATTTTCAAAAAAAAGCTATGTTAACTCACCCCCACCTATTGTTACCTTCAGATGGTGCTTCCATCAATACAATGGCTCCAGATGAAGTGGCATGGAATAAAATTTGCCATCATGCCTCCTCCAGCACAATACGCTTGACTCCTAAGGCATGAGCAGATAGCAGGCGCACTGTTTCAATGGAGGAGGCATGATAATATCTTTGATGCCATGCCCCCTCTGCAGCCATTTTATGAAGGCAGACAGTGCCCAAAGGTTAAAGTAGGCTGGCCAAGCAGAGGCGTTGCTTCAAATATCGTGAAATAGTCCAGAAGTTGTAATAAAGATGTATGAGTGAGTGACATACCATCCACAGTAAAGTTCTCAGATATAAAGTTGAAAAAAGTCATCTCTTTTTTTTATATATATGACAGTTCTTATCAAGGTCTCTCAAAAATGGAATCAGTGTCCGATCTAGTATGACTACAAACTTGTTAACTTGGATAAATCTTTAGTTTGAAATCACTATTGTTATTATCGGGCTGTGCTGTGATTATAAAGCAGCCCTAGCGCTCACAACTCACAATCCCATGTATGATATTGCTCAGAATCAGTGGTTCTCAATGAATGCTGCAGCAAATTTTGCTTAACTAAAATGATTGAAATGCCTAATTACATACTTAGGTATATACATTAACCTCCCCAACAGTAACACATACCATGAAAAGTTCAACTACCTCCTCAGCAGCATTCGATACCACCTTGTAGCACAAATTATCTACCCAACAGCACAAAATAAATGCCAATATGTAGCAAAAAATACCTCCCAGCACCATTGCCCCTTGACCACCCCTCCCACACTGGAAGCAGCATCGTCCCCAGTAATAATATTCCCTTTCTGATGCTGTGATTTTCCAATTTTTTGTTTTAGTTTTTTACTCCCTGCTTTTGTGGAGCCATAGCTTTTTTATTTTTTCATTCACATAGCCATATAAGGCTGGTTTCACACGAGCAAGTTGAACGCATTGAACTTACAGCGTGCGTCTGCGGAAGCTCCATACTGACCTCCCTAGCACTAGACAGCCTAGCATTATATTGATTTATAAAAGCTATGTAACCCTTAGAGTTCTGAAATGTATTGTATAACACTGGCATAATACTGTCAGTGTTGTACAATACATTCCAGAACTGCAAGTGTTACATAGCATCATAAAATTATATTATTTTCCATTATGTAAAGAAATGCTTAAATTTATTCATTTTGAAGTGATGTAACTCCATAGTATATATCCTTGAAATATCTTTAAAAATAAAAAAATTACATAAATCGATATAATGCTAGGCTGTCAGTAGCTCGGGACGTCAGGACGGGAGCTTCTGTATACACACGCTGTGCATTCAATGTGTTGAACTCGCTTATGTGAAAACAGCCTAAGAGCTTGTTTTTTGTGGGACAAGTTGTACTTTTCAATGGCAGTAATTACTATTTCATAGAAGGCTGTAAAGAAACATTCTAAAAGGATTGGAATGGGGGAAAAACAACTATTCCGCTATAGTTTTATGGGTTTCGTGTTTACGGTGGTCCCTATGCAGTAAAAATTACGTCAGCGCGATTACAGCTATACCAATTTTTGTATTTGAATAAAAATAAATTTTTTCTTTGAATCGCCATATTATGACCACTATAACTTTTCATATTTAAATCTACGGAGCTGTGTAAGGGCTCATTTTTTGTAAGGTGATCTGTATTTTTCAATGTTACCATTTTGGGATGAGTATGAATTTTTTTATCACTTTTTATTACATTTTTTGGGAGATGAAGTGGTAAAAAATAATAATCGGTGAATCAGCCAATTCGATTTTTTCTTGTTACAGCATTCGCTTTACAGGATAAACACTTTGGGGGGAATTTATCATAAGGGGAATATTTGAAGTCAGTTTTGCTGGAGTCTGTGTTGGCATACTTTATTCCAAATTTGTCAAATGTCTCATGTTGTTTAATAGGAGGCAGGGCTTGATAGGAACTTAGCTATAACAGGCCTCAGGGCCTTCATAGCAAACAAATGGCTTCTGGAGACCTGTTCAGTCACCATAAGGGCAGCGCTTCTGGAAAATAACCACTCAGGTGCTATGGTAGCAATTGACTATGACATCTTAGGGATTAAAAGTCTGATCACAGAGTATCAGCTGTGTAAAACAGTAGGCACCTGACAGCTACAGTGCCCATTTAACCCCTAAGCATGCGCCATCTTTAAAGATCCGTTATTTGCTGTACATGTATGGCAGATGTTGAGAAGGTGTAGGTGCAGTAAAGCTGGTTTTGCCTAGAATGTATGGGCTTTTGAAAGAAGCTAGTCCCACCCCCAAATCGTTCTATGAACTAATATTGTCCACCAAAACAACCCTTACTCAAAACCCAACACACACAAGAAACCACACACACCATAAAGAAAAAAAGTCCCACAGCCCTTACATAAAATCCTACTTTTGGACTTTTTTTGTGCTGTTACTGTACTGTTAGGCGGTTAAGGACCTCTGATGACATCATCCCAGACACTTGAGCGCTCCTAACCTTGGAACTGTACTCTTATCAGTGCTGTGTCCTGTACTTTTAGGTGGGTCAGGGAGGTTAAAGACTTGTGGTGATAATGTCATCACAGGTCCTTGAGCTGTCATATACTCTGAGCTGCGCTGATGCTGCAGGGTTTGCATCATAAGAGCAGTTCCTGTTGGGCCTGGTTATTATGTCCTTTAGCTGTTGGAAGCTGTTTAGATGTTGAAAAATGCAGAAACACAAAAATATATTGCATTAAAGATATTTCACCTTTTTTCTTGACAATGTCACTATTTTGCTTTTGTGGTTTTTTATTTACATGACCAAATACTTTTTGGTCAAATGTTTTGAATAATAAAATCTGTGATGTGTCCTTTTAATTTTTATACTTAGACTTCAGCTTCTTGATACTGGCGGACGCTGGACCTGACACCCAAATCCTTCATGCATCCATGAAGAATTAGCATTAATGTTAGTTTTTATGGGTTTTATGTCAACCCAATAATCTATTAAATATTATTATTTTCCACTCAACAGTTTGGCAGACTTTAGAGGACATAAGAATCCTGAAAGTACATTGATTGACTCATTAGTGATAAGGCATGCTGCAGAGCACTATGAAAAATTGGTGAAATGACAGGTGACGTATAACATTGATTATCTCATTGCAATGGCTTATGTCAAGGGGTGAGATATATTAGCAAGTGAACATTCAGTTCTTAAAGTTAATATGTTGGTAGCAGGAAAATGGGCAAATACAATGGTCCTAGCAACTGTGAAAGATCAAACTGTGATGGCTAGACATTAGTCATCACAATTTATATTAGATGAATGGATGGGTGTGTGAACATTGCTTACCTAGGGAAGGAATGGCACCAGGATTCTCAATGGGAAGGCAAAAATTTGAGGCAACATGCTGTTCATGGCAGTGTTCTGCTGGAAAACCGTGGGTAGTGACATTCAAGTAGATGTTACTTTGACATATACCACCTACCTAAACTTTGTTTCTGATAAAGCACGCACATTCATAGCTATGATATTTCCTGTTGACAGTGGTCTCTTTCAGCAGGATAGCATGTCCTGCCACACTGCAAAAATTGTTTAAAAAGGATTTGAGGAACATGAAAAAGAGTTAAAGCATGGATTTGGTTTTCAAATTCCCAAGACCTCACACCATCTGTGAGATGTGAACAAGTCTCATTCTTGGAGACCCCTCCTCACAATTTCAGAACATTTAAGGGGGTTGTCCCATCTGAACATTTATATAACTATACAGTAGGAGAATTACCACTTGGATGCTTCAACTGCTCAATATATTTTTTTAATACCACAATTCCTATATAGTCCAGTCAAATGAATTCAAGAGTATACAGCAAAATCACTGATAGATGGACTAGACATTTCGAGCCATACAACCTTCCTCAGAAACATCTTGACTATATTGGTAAACATGAGTCTTGACTATATTGGTATTGCGGTATTAATAAGGCATATTGAGCACCTGAATCATATGAGTGCCGTTGTAATTCTTCTACTATGTTTTCTGACTACAGCAGACCCCTCCACCAGGCAACACAATCTGTAAGGAGTGCAGGTGTCATATACATACATCCATATATCTATTAATAAATACAAAAATACATACTAAAAAAATAAATAACTTTCTCTCCCCTTCAAACAGCTAATAGATGGGGGCACCATGAGTCAGACCCTCGCAGATCTGATATTGATGACTTATCCTAAGTATAGGTCGTTAATATTTTAGTTTTATTTGCAGACAGCAAAATCATACATATCTGATTATTATACACATTTATTGACAACCATGGGTCAGGGTTATTCTTATATATCATTATTATATGCACCGATATGGATACTTCAATCCAAAAACTTTTTTATCATGGGACATAGAAAGAATCAGTTCACCAGTTGACCAGTTCACGCTTTGGACATTTTATTTACATAATCTGGAATTTATTTTCCCAATAGTAAATAGTAAGTCCTATACAGTGAAATAACGCCACACATGCGCAATGTCCCTTATATTCACTTCAGGGCTTTGTTTTTGAGGATACCAGTGGGTTCCAGAGGTGACATTTATGACATGGAAAATGGAAAAAAAAACTGTGTTTCACTGGTTGTACCCCTGATAATAAAAATGCAGTGTAAAATTAACAGATTATTTTTTTTAAATCATAGTTGACTGATTTATTTGCTCGAGAGATGACGCACAGGATTTCTGCCAAGACCTTCAATCCAAATAGCGACGGCCAGCCCATTGTGAGCAAAAGGAGGAAGTAAGTATGATTTTTTGTTTTTGTTTTTTTCACACTATTTTAGGTTAAATTGATTCGCTACCACAAAGCACCAGGAAATTCATTGGATTTGATTCGCTCAACACTAATAATGACCAAATCCTAAGAGTTGGCTTAGTTTGAGCAAAGATTTTGATGCAGTTTGGCAGACATTGTATATTTCTGCTAAGCCACATCCCCTTGTCAAGCTGAAAAAAAGGGGTGAACTAGACACAGTGGGTTATTGTTTTTTTTGGGGCACATTTATTTTATAAATTGGTCTCAACTTTGCAACATTATGCACCAAATTTTGCATTTCACGACAAGGTCTAGGAGCAGTCACATTAGGAAATGACCCCAAAGTTCACATTTGTGCTGAGAACCTATGTCCACTGGAAAGCAGTTTCTGCATCACTAATTTTGCAGTAAAAGATATGCAATATAGATATTTATATATTTAAAGAGGACCCGTCACCACAAAATACAGTGCAATCTGACAGCACCATGTTAAAGAGCAAGAAAAGCTGAGCAGCTTGATATATATTTTTGTGGGAGAAAATTCTGTGAAACTTGTAATTTAAACATTTATATCTTTGCTTTTTTCACTTCCTATGAACAGCTATTGGTACAGGGAGGATGTGTTATCAGTGACTGATAGCTATCTCTGTATACACACTTATACACACAATGCTATCACTAATAACCCCTCTGTCCTGTACTGATGCTTTGATATATATACAGTCAGGTCCATAGATTTTGGGACATCGATACAATTCTAATATTTTTGGCTCTATACACCACCACAATGGATTTGAAATTAAACTAACAAGATGTGCTTTAACTGCAGACTGTCATCTTTAATTTTAGGGTATTTTCATCCAAATCAGGTGAACGGTGTAGGAATTACAACAGTTTGCATATGTGTCTCCCACTTGTTAATGGACCAAAAGTAATGGGACAGAATAATAATCATAAATCAAACTTAAACTTTTTAATACTTGGTTGCAGTCAATACTTGGTTGCAGTCAATTATAGCCTGATGTCTGGAACGCATAGACATCACCAGACGCTGGGTTTCATCCCTGGTGATGCTCTGCCAGGCATCTACTGCAACTGTCTTCAGTTCCTGTTTGTTCTTGGGGCATTTTCCCTTCAGTTTTGTCTTCAGTAAGTGAAATGCATGCTCAATCGGATTCAGGTCAGGTGATTGACTTTGGCCATTGCATAACATTCCACTTCTTTCCCTTAAAAACTCTTTAGTTGCTTTTGCCGTGTGCTTTGGGTCATTGTCCATCTGCATTGTCCAATGAGTTTTGAAGCATTTGACTGAATATGAGAAAATAATATTGCCCGAAACACTTCAGAATTCATCCTGCTGCTTTTGTCAGCAGTCACATCATCAATAAATACAAGAGAACCAGTTCCGTTGGCAGCCATACATGCCCACGCCATGACACTACCACCACCATGCTTCACTGATGAGGTGGTATGCTTAGGATCATGAGCAGTTCCTTTCCTTCTCCATACTCTTCTCTTCCCATCACTCTGGTACAAGTTAATCTTGGTCTCATCTGTCCATAGGATGTTGTTCCAGAACTGTGAAGGCTTTTTTAGATGTCATTTGGCAAACTCTAATCTGGCCTTCCTATTTTTGAGGCTCACCAATGGTTTACATCTTGTGGTGAACCCTCTGTATTCACTCTGGTGAAGTTTCCTCTTAATTGTTGACTTTGACACACATACACCTACCTCCTGGAGAGTGTTCTTGATCTGGACAACTGTTGTGAAGGGTACTTTCTTCACCAGGGAAAGAATTCTTCAGTCATCCAGTTGTTTTCCGTGGTCTTCCGGGTCTTTTGGTGTTGCTGAGCTCACTGGTGCATTCCTTCTTTTTAAGAATGTATTGGCCACGCCTAATGTTTTTGCTATCTCTCTAATTTTTTTGTTTTTGTTTTTTTCCAAATGCAAATAGCACACTTGAAATGAACTGTGGACATTTTATCTGCTCATTGTAATTAGGATGTAATAATGACTGAATAACACACACCTGGCCATGGAACAGCTGAGAATCCAATTGTCCCATTACTTTTGGCCCCTTAACAAGTGGGAGGCACATATGCAAACTGTTGTAATTCCTACACTGTTCACCTGATTTGGATGTAAATACCCTCAAATTAAAGCTGACAGTCTGCAGGTAAAGCACATCTTGTTCGTTTCATTTCAAATTCATTGTGGTGGTGTATAGAGCCAAAAATGTTAGAATTGTGTCGATGTCCCAATATTTATGAACCTGACTGTATGTATATATCAGCTCCTCCTGCTCTACAACATGGTGCTTTCAGATTGCATAACATTTTGCGGCCACAGGTCCTCTTTAATATCTACTGCCTCTATTCATGAATGCATTCAATGCTCTGCTGACAGCCTTTGTATAATGCGGCTTGTGTGCAGTACATTTTGTGATCCTTTACCTATCATTGGTATTTCAGGCCCTTCCTCAGCAGAGGATGTATTATATTTTATACATAGTCATACGCACACTTAGATCTAGTTTTTCAGAATGCAATAAAGGGACCAATGTGGCTTTGGACTATTGCAAAAAGCGGAGCACAAAGGAGTCCCATGTGAACATGGTTGAAAGGGTAGATTGTTAATGCCATCATTAGACTTGATCCCAAAGTAAGTGCACTGACAGATGGTAATACTTACCTCCAACCAAAACATATTGATAGGTATTGCCATATTTTGCTGAAAATTATTTTTAAAATAAAGTTATAAAAAAATCTGAAAATATGTAAGAATATTAAATACAAGTGAGCCTTCACAATATATGGACAGAGATTAGAGAAAGTGTTCTCTGAGACATTTGTTCCTGAGATATTGTTAATTGAAGAGAGACTTGGATGTAATTGCTACACTAACCATTTTATGTGTCTCTGTTTGGCCACAGATAGAGCCGGTGTCCCTGCACTGGCGAGCTGGAGAGAGAAAGAGGCTGGAAGCAGCTGGAGAAATACAAAGAGAAACAAGTGAAGCTTGAAGCATCTGATGTGTTTCCCTGCATGCTGCCTGATGTCTTTCCTTCTATTAGAAAAGGAGGCAAACAGACAAAATGATGGGGGGAGGGGGCAGCAATATCGGAAAAAGGGATTAGGGAAAAGGATTTTAACACAGGGTTATGGAAGGAAGAGAATGAGAAGAAATGGAAAATTATGTCAGGATCAGGATGAAAAGAAGAGACGGTAGATTTTTAAAAGATAGAATCCGAAATAGGGACAAGTGCAAATTGCAGACATCACTACTGGAGAGAACATAAGATGGTGAAGCCAGAAGATATAGCAAATGCTGAACCTGTTTGCAGAAAGCATAAAAAGCAAAAAAAAAAAGATAAAATCCAATAGATATTTTTTATGAAGCCATGTTCCCACAATGCTCCCATCTTAGGCTTGCATCTTTTTTGTTATCTGTTCATTGCAACAACAGGAATAGTAGAAATTAAAAGGATAAGGGTGTTTCCTATTAAAGTGGTTTTCCAATTAACCACTTCAATCCTTCACCCCAAATAAGCATATGGGACTCATACGGATCATGGGAATAGTTGTCCCTGAGTCCCATGTGAATAGAGCAGTAGAGTGCATGTGTGACCACCATTCCATTTACTACCTTTGGGACTGACGGAAATAGCCAAGTAGAATGGAGATGTGGTTCCATGATCAGTGGGGGTCTCAGTGGTCAGTCCCCCAGTGACCTATACATTCATCAAGTATCCTGTTCATAGATGATAAATGTTGTACATAGCAAAACACCTTTATGGTTTGACTGATGAAAAACAACTGTTAAGCCCCCTCCTTTCTTTATCTCCCGATGTTGCGGTTTTCTACAACATGTATGGATGCACACTGGAGCAGGGCTTGTGAAAACCAACAGCGTTGGTCTTGTATTTATGGCTTATGTGTAGAATATATCATAAATGATATATGGAGCTTCTACTCTATCTATTGAGAGATTAAGGATCTTGTGATCTCTCATCCAACCAAATTGGCCTTGGGGGCATCTTTCTGCATTACAGTCTATGTGCTCCAGTGCTCCATAAATTTTAAAAGGGTTATCCTATGATTAATGTAAAAAAATTAAAATCAGACATAATATTCTGAAGTGTATTACTGTATATTTCCAACAAAACTAGAAACAGCCCTGTACCTCACACAAATCCAGAGCTCTCTCCATTCATTGCTCCATTTGTTCTGCTAAATTCTCCTTAGGGTGATAGCTCAGGGGACATGACCTTTCTCAGGGCGTGTGTCCTTTCTGCTGCAGCTATTTCCTTATAATTGTCACATCTTCTAACACTAGACATGGCTGGTGGCCGTTCAAGGATGGAACTGAGCATGTGCGACCATCTCAGTGATGTTACTGAGGTGGACAGTGAAATAAGGAAAATAACAAAAAGTTGGTGAACCTACACAGCTAGATCTTATTGAATAACTTATTGTCTATACAAAATTTTTTAATTACATGCAGTTATAAAAGTATTTATATCTAGGCGCTAGTTTGTAGAATATTTTCCATACGACAGCCCCCTTTAATGGAAAGTATAATATATATGATAACGCCTGTTCTCTACTTCTCCATTCCTCGGCATCTGTTAATATCTATAATCAGAATAGCCCTTTGATATTCTAGTCATGGACAACTCATTTATAAGAAGAAGAAAAGAAGTGAAGAAAGAATCTGAAAGATATGGCAATGAAGAGAAGAGAAAAAGAATTAGCAAATGACAAAAGGTCATGTCTCATGTCTAAGTTAGATGTCTAATCGTTCAAAAATCTTAAACAATGTATTTGTCTATTTATCAGTCACAACTTTATGAATATAAAAGATGATTTCTACTCTCAGTGGGAATAATGTCAATGATAAGCGCCATACACATAGTTTATTTTTTATTTTACATAGGTATTCGATTTTTTTATTAAGTTGTGACTGCAAATTTTCTTAAAGGACTCAAATATGTAGGAAATTTTGGAGGAAAGGAACCATTAAGGTCTCCTAAATAATGTTGCAAAGTAAATAATGTATCAACCCTAATAAAGTAGACAGTTGAGTATGTTCATTTTCTAATTTGAGTCTATTAATTTAATACCTTGTGCATTTATGTAGATTCGTCTATAGATAGCATCCTATGATAAGACATCACAGTAGAACATCATTTAGACTATTGATTTGAGATTCTAACTCAAAATTCTACAATTTAGTCCAATTCAATGCAAAAGGTAAGAATACAATTTGCTAGTGCATTAGTCCTTACAGCATATTAAGTATTACCAACATGGATATTCTGTTTGTTCTTTGATACAAAGGTTGGTGCCAGCTGGATTAGGTTAACATGGAATCCCTAGATGGGTATTCAAACTATGATAATCCTGATAGTAAACATCTTCACTCAGAATCAGAATTCCACCCAAAAAAATGAGTTACAAGACACATATGGGATTATTTTTCACTGACAGATCCAATCATGAGCAGCCTTATTGCACCATCTTGGAATATTTATTAAGGATTTTCTGGCCAATGGTAATTAAAATTCATAAATCATTTGTTTTCTGCCACATCCTTCCAGCTTTCAAATGAAAAATGAGAATTAAATTATATTTCTATTACGGCCTAGATCATGGGTTTGGCAGTGTATTGGTTTGGCAGATGAAAATACAGTTTGCTTAAAGCCAAGAAATTAGTTAAAAGTTTTTTGATACAATTTTTCATTTCATGTGACACTTCAGAACTCTTCTAAATTATTCTGGATATTTTGTATTTCCAGAACTGTAATTTTGCACTGAGCAGTCTTTGTTTCTAGTGATAATCCCTTTGGGATTCAGGGACAGAATGGATCATTAATCCCTACAGTTTTCTTTGTCTACATATCACTTTTCAATTCCCCAAATGATGATATTCATTAACCACAGCATCTGCTTGAACTTGTCTATCAACTGATAAAATGCTGATCTATGTAATAATAATGAACACAGCAGAACAAATCTATAAAATGCATTGCAAGGGTCTGTATTATTCATCTGTTTTGTCACTAAAATATCCTGAAACGCGTACATAGAGAACAAGTTTCCATTATGAGGCATGGTGTTGTTTTTAATTCTTCTTTATATGTTCAAAAATATCAAATGTCTAGTGCAGAGTCACATCAAGTAATAGCCAAGTATCCATTTGAACATCATGCACAGATCATGGACCACTATTTATCCATTTCACAGTTGCCTGTTTCTTTCAGTGGGTTAAGTGGACTATAATCTTTTTTCTGAGAGACTGCTTGGACACTCATTCGCTTGTATGTACTTGCATGTATATATGTTGTCAGGGTTGATTCTGCTGCCTGAGGTGAAAATTGAAATGGTGCCCTCCTCCCATGCCAAGTTCTCAATCCAACCAATTTAATATCCCTGCAATACCTTCTGTTAAATACAGACGTAGATGAACATTACATGCAATGCTATCACCCATACAGGAGAATACAGAACACCACATACCTCTTACAGTGATATCCCCTCTTGTGTACACATTTACGTTTCTCATTTTCATTTGATGTGGTCAGGTTTTCTCTAGGTTCCTCACTTTTCCATCATTGTTTCCCTCCTGGTGCCCCAACATTGTCATCCTGCTGCTACCCCCAATACCCACAAACACTATACTGAAGAAACAAAAGTATTTTACAGTGTTATCCTCTCATAGTAATAGTGCTCTCAGACTGCCTTTGATATTAATCATGTCCCCACAGTTCCTCCCAATATTCATAATTCCCTTATAGGACATTAAGGACCCCCTATAGTGTCCCTAGCAGTAACAATGCCCCTCTATAAAACACCCCTTTAGAGCCACCAGTAGTAATTAAGCCCCCACACTGTCCCTAGTATTTATAATGCCCCATGTATTAGCCCCAGTATTTATAAAACCTCAATGTAGTGCACCCTGTAGTTATAATGACCCCTGTATTATACTCTGTATTATAATGCCCCCTGTAGTGTCAGTACATATACTGCTCTCTACTGTTGATCGAGCACCGTAGTGCTCGGGTACTTGGGCCAAACACAACAGGATGTTTGCGTGCTCAACCGAGCACCCGAGCACAATGGAAGTCAATGGGAGAACCCGAGCCTTAAACCAGGCATCCTCTGCTCTGAAGAGTGGAGGGTGTCTGGTTCATAGGAAAATGTCAGAAATTGATGGAAACACCACTGAAATGGTTCGGGAACAGCATGGGGAGGATGTCTGAATGCATCTTGGACTCCTAGGTCGCTGCTGGGAAAGATGTTGTCCGAGTAGTACACCACTTTTACAGACTGACAATAATATGCACAAAACCGAAGATTAAATCGATTTTAGAGGAAAAATTGTTAGAAAACATTTTTTCCTGTATATTTACTTGTATATAAAGTGCAAGTTCAGCCAAAAACTAAAGTTGATTTTCGGAACTGGGGCCATGATTAAGAGGAATGGCTGGTGGCATCCGTATTGCTGCCGCTTTGTTGACTCTATATAACTTCTGCCTGATCGCACATCCACGTAACGTTGATTAGTGATGAGCGGCAGGGGCTATATTCAAATTCGCGATATTTCACAAATATTTGGGTGAATATTTGTCATATATTTGCAAATTCAATATTATTTTCTTGATTGCGAAAAATCGGCAGAGTAATATTCGCTTAATGTGCGCAAAATACAGGCGTGGGTCACTTTTGCTACATTTTCCAAGCTGCTAGAAGTTTCCTGAGACTGGATAAAATGGTTGGCATGGCAGAATATTAAAAATGGCTTTATATGCAGTTAGAGTGCTCCAATATATTTGCGATTGCGCTAATCGCACTAATGATGCGAATATTTTGGCGCAATACGTGAAACTTTACAATTTAGCAGGTCTGCATGTATGTATGGACAGCAGAACCTATCACACTACCTAACACCCTAAACAGCAACAGCTACACTATACCAGGATATAACCTACAGTAACTATCAGTATTATATATATAAGCTATGTAACTATCTATCTAACTGTAGTGTGGAAAGCACAGAGCACAGCAATGTCACTGCTCTCTCTCTCTCAGAACTTTAAAAAACTGTAGAAAATGGTGCTGGGGAGGCTCTTATATAGTAAGGGGTAGGCAACTTTCCTATTGGTTGCTAGGGATGTTGCTAAGCTCAGACATAGACATTGCAGCCTTCTCGATGGTCCACAAGCAAGAAGGGAGGTTACTGATGAAAAGAAATCTAGAATATTCAAAATCACTATATTCTAAATATTCGCGAATTCTCAAAGTGCCGATATTCACAATTAATATTTGCAATTCAAATATTTGCACCCAACACTAACATCGATGATCTATTTGGATGTCTTTTATGTGCCTAACATGGTGACCACGGGTAATGGGGAATCAGTGTTCGATTCTGGAGAGGAAGCCTGAGAAACGGCTACCACATCCAAGGAAGGCAAGGGGGGGGGCGCTCAAATTACCCTCTCCCGACTTGGGGAGGTAGTGACGATAAATAACAATACAGGACTCTTAAGAGGCCCTGTTATTGGAATGAATAATAAAAAATGACAGGGAATGTCACTGGTATTTAGGATGAGGCAACTTTATACAGGAGAGGTACCACAGTTTGCAGCGTCTACGCAAAAAGTACACTGTATGTCACAGATATGCGAGGGCCTGCAGGTGAGCTGACCATCGCAAACATTATGGACGAGGGCCTGCTACCGCTTTGTTGACTCTAGATAACTTCTGCCTGATCACACATCCCCGTGACGTCGATGATCCATTTGGATGTCTGTCCTATCAATTTTCGATGTTCTTTTATGTGTCTAACATGGTGACCACGGGTAACGGGGAATCAGTGTTCGAGAGAGCCTAAGAAACGGCTACCACATCCAAGGAAGGCAAGCAGGGGGCACTAAAATTTCCCACTCCCGACTGTCAGAAGAGGACTCCGTCTATTGAAAAATTCAATTTATGTCACAGAAAAATTTTAGAAGCGCACACTTTACACAGCAGATGTGGGCCTGGTCAGGTCACTGTCAGAAGCAGACACTGTCTATTGAAAAATAAAATTTTATGTCACACAATTTTTTGGGAAGCGCACACGTTACACAGGTCACTGTCAGAAGCAGACACCGTCTACGGAAAACTGCACTGGATATCACTGATATTTTAGGGATGTGCACACTTTAAACAGGAGATGTGGCGCGGATAATTTAATTGTCCGCTGCGGACACCATCTACGGAATAAGTGCACTGGTTGTCACTGATATTTTATGAATGCGCACACTTTAAACAGATGTGGCGCGGATAATTTTTTTAATTTTTTTGTTTAAGATACTACATTTGCAACCTTTGCTGCATTTCTTTATTTTTATTTTTTTATAAATATTTTATTTTCTTCAGTAATAATTACAAAACATTTAAAGAAAGCAGAAAAGAAGCACACACAAAAAATACTTATACAAATATAAAAGAGATATTACTATTGTTTTAACATTATCACAGACAGTAACATTAAATCCAGCTCTGTAAACTGAAGCCTGAGGCCTCATGCACACGACCGTTGTGTGCATCCGTGGCCGTTGTGCCGTTTTCCGTTTTTCTTCACGGACCCATTGACTTTCAATGGGTCCGTGGAAAAATCGGAAAATGCACCGTTTGGCAGCCGCATCCGTGAGCCGTGTTTCCTGGCCGTGAAAAAAATATGACCTGTCCTATTTTTTTCACGGCCAACGGTTCACGGGCCCATTCAAGTCAATGGGTCCGTGAAAGAACACGGATGCACACAAGATTGGCATCCGTGTCCGTGATCCGTGGCCGTAGGTTTTAGTTTCATACAGACGGATCCGAAGATCCGTCTGCATAAAAGCTTTTTCAGAGCTGAGTTTTCACTTCGTGAAAACTCAGATCCGACAGTATATTCTAACACAGAGGCGTTCCCATGGTGATGGGACGCTTCTAGTTAGAATACACTACAAACTGTGTACAAGACTGCCCCCTGCTGCCTGGCAGCACCCGATCTCTTACAGGGGGATATGATAGTACAATTAACCCCATCAGGTGCGGCACCTGAAGGGGTTAATTGTACTATCATATCCCCCTGTAAGAGATCAGGGCTGCCAGGCAGCAGGGGGCAGACCCCCCCCCCTCCCCAGTTTGAATATCATTGTGCGGCCCCCCCCCTCCCCTGTTGTTAACTCGTTGGTGGCCAGTGTGCGCACCCCCCTCCCTCCCTCCCTCTATTGTTTTAATACATTGGGGCCAGTGTGCGCGCGCCCCCCCAACCCCCCCCCCTCCCTCCCTCTATTGTTTTAATACATTGGGGCCAGTGTGCGCACCCCCCCCCTCCCTCCCTCTATTGTAATAATAGCACTGGGGCCAGTGTGCGCACACCCCCCCCCCCCCCCCGATCATCGGTGGCAGCGGAGTAGAAGATTTTCATACTTACCTGGCTGCTGGCTGCTGCGATGTCTGCGTCCGGCCGGGAGCTCCTCCTACTGGTAAGTGACAGCAATGCGCCGCACAGACCTGTCACTTACCAGTAGGAGGAGCTCCCGGCCGGACACAGAGATCGCAGCAGCCAGCAGCCAGGTAAGTATGAATCTTCTACTCCGCTGCCACCGATGATCGGGGGGGGGGGGGCACAATGGCCCCAATGCTATTATTACAATAGAGGGAGGGAGGGGGGGGGGGTTGGGGGGGCGCGCACACTGGCCCCAATGCTATTATTACAATAGAGGGAGGGAGGGAGGGGGGTGCGCACACTGGCCACCAACGAGTTAACAACAGGGGAGGGGGGGCCCACTGGCCACCAATGAGTTAAAAACAGGGGGGGGGGGTCTGCCCCCTGCTGCCTGGCAGCACCTGCCAGGCAGCAGGGGACAGTCATGTACACAGTTTTTTTGTATATTCTAACCTGAAGCGTCTCCATCACCATGGGAACGCCTCTGTGTTAGAATATACTGTCGGAAATGAGTTTCACGATGTAGCTCATATCCGACAGTATATTCTAACATAGAGGCGTTCCCATGGTGATGGGGACGCTACAAGTTAAAATATACCATCGGATTGGAGAAAACTCCAATCCGATGGTATAACAGAACTCCAGACTTTACATTGAAAGTCAATGGGGACGGATCCGTTTGAAATGGCACCATATTGTGTCAACATCAAACGGATCCGTCCCCATTGACTTGCATTGTAATTCAGGACGGATCCGTTTGGCTCCGCACGGCCAGGCGGACACCAAAATGACTTTTTTTTCATGTCCGTGGATCCTCCAAAAATCAAGGAAGACCCACGGACGGAAAAACGGTCACGGATCACTGACCCACGGACCCCGTTTTTGCGGGCCGTGAAAAAAAAATGTCGTGTGCATGAGGCCTAATACCTTTAATCCCAACTATCCCCCCCCCCCTTCCCTTGGCTGCTGTCGCTAATAACCCAAACCCCATACTCCCCCCTCGTACCCGTCCATATACTCCACCCAACAAACCAAGATAATCAGTCCACCTCGCTTCTACAAGACAGAGGTATATCGCGTGCCTCGCCTTCTCCGCCTCTCAACCTCCTCATAAAGCTTTATTTGGGACATAGTCAGTCTCCACTCCTCAAATGCGGGAGATATGGGGGAACCCCATCTCTAAACTATCAGAACCTTTGCTATCAAGTAGCCCTTCAGCCAGATTAATTGATTTACGGAAGAATTAGGGATTTTTGGTATATAGGAACCCAAAATGACGGAAATCATATCCGGTACACAAGATTGGGGGAAATCCCCCTGAAGTGCTGTAAATACCTGGTCCCAAAACCGCTTTATCACACTACATTCCCATAAAAGATGAATATATCCAGCATTGGGACTGCCGCACTTTTGAGAAAAAAATTCACGACCTCTGTTATTAGCAAACTTAGCCTGCATTTGTGGTGTATAGTATAACCTATGCAAAATTTTAAACTGAATCAGTCTATAACTGGTTGCAGATACTACCTTTTTCGTATTTTGGAAAATCTGTGGCCAGGGGAGGGGGGAAGTTTTCAGTTCCTGCTCCCATTTGTGTATACTTTTAAAGGAAATTACAGTGGACAGTGAAACTCGCATTTTCGAATAAATCTGTGCCAATTTAACTGTCCGCAGGGGACACCGTCTACGGAAAAAGTGCAGTGGATGTCACTGATATTTTAGGGATGCGCACACTTTAAAATTGAGATGTGGCACGGATAATTTAACTGTCCTGCAGCGGACACCGTTTACGGAAAAAGTGCACTGGATGTCACTGATATTTTAGGGATGCGCACACTTTAAAATTGAGATGTGGCATTCATAATTTAACTGTCCGCAGCGGACACCGTTTACGGAAAAAGTGCACTGGATGTCACTGATATTTTAGGGATGTGCACACTTTAAACAGGAGATGTGGCGCTAATAATTTAACTGTTCGCATTGGCCTATTACACGGTATTTTGCGCAGGATGCGCAAAAAATATATATTGCTGCTGTCACACACAATAGTCCTTAAAAGGACTTTTGGGTCTCTGAAAAGTTTTTTGTATAAAAATCTTCCTATTACACTCCCTACACTGTCTGTCCCTTCCTATGCACAGCTCTCCCTAACACTGAGCAATTTAGCGCAGGTTGCGCTACAAACATATATTGCTGCTGTCACACACAATAGTCCTGTGGATCTCTGAAACGTTTTTGTACAGAAATAATATTTAATTACACTCCCTACACCCTCTGTCCCTTCCTATGCTCAGCTCTCCCAGACTTTGAATGAGCCGAACCCGCGTCATTGGGTGCCATATAGCACCCGATGACATGTTCTGGCTAGCCAATCACTGTAATGCCAGTAGCCAACATGGCTACTGGCATTACAGTGAGGGCAGTACTTACCTGCACATTTATTGGCTGCTTAGCAGCCGCAAAACGTGCGAGAAGGAGACTCGAGCACTGCGCTCGAGCACATGCGGTACTCGGCCGAGTACTGCCATGTGCCGAGCATAGCGATGCTCTAGCCAAACTGCTATTCGGCCGAGCATGCTCACTCAACACTACTGCTCTCCCCAATATATATGTGCTAAATGTTGCCCTAAAAACAGCCACTGCTATATCTACAATTTATTTTAAAAAAGTAATATACCACTCCTACTTCTTAATTACTGATAAAAGTTCATTTTATGATCTACTAGTTGAAATTATCTTTAAATGTTAAAAATGTGCTTGTTAAGTATAATACTAGAGCGAGAGAACTTACAAGGGGTTATTTTTGGATATATCTATATGTTCTTCTACTGCCCACTAAGAGGTTCTTTACCATTTAATGGTGTTTGGCAGACCCCCTTCCTTGTTTGTCAAAGGGAAGCATACTTACATGTTCTCCACCTATAGGTCTCGGCTTCTTCGCTCAACCACCACTAGGTCCCCTGCTGTCAACATCTGCCTTGATGCCACTGCAGCCAATGACTGGCCACAGCAGTAACTTGCATCACATCTATTAGTCACGTAATGTATGGGTGTATTGAGCTGAGACACTGTACCCAGTGTTAGAACAGTGACACCGATAGTAACAAATATCCTTTTTTCTAATCAGTTTTTCTTTTCTAGTTCATCTTGCCTAACAGCATTTAGAAAGCATTAAGAAACTCATTTGCATAAACTTGAATATGGGAAAGACATGCAAATTAGCAGAATCTGCCTTGTTTTTCAGCTGAAACACTATTTGCATGTCTTTCCCATATTCAAGTTTATGCAAATGAGTTTACATGACAAAACAGTATAGAAAGACTATTGAATATAATATTATGAGGGGGGGCGTGGCTAGCTGCTGACCGGGAAAGACGTCTGGTGCAGCAGATCCGTCAAAGGAGATTCTATCTAATCTCATCAACCCTCTATTTAACGCTTAAGAGCCTTATTTAAGAGCCCAAGTGACGCCGACAAACATCTACCCCATTTAGAGATCTCTCCGGGGTTTATAGCCCACTCCATTCCAGAGTTCAGAGTGAGGCCTAGCGGAGAGTGAATCCTCGGCCTAGATTTAGGAGCCGCCTTTCTTCTCCGTTTGCAAAACCATCGCATATGCAAACCAATGCAGGCTCTCCGGAGAAGCCAACTAGCCTCCACCACAAGCTGAACCTCCTGCTGGGGTCAAGACTTGCCCCGATTAGAGCCTTAGGTGAAGCGGTTCAGAGGGGCCGTTCCTGACCTGGTTCGGAAGGAGAACGGGATCATCGTAAAGCTCCCCCGGCAAGATAACTGACCTGGAATCACCGCCGTTACACAGTCGGAGCAAGCACGCATTAGCTGCAGTACAATACCTGCCTGATCGAGGTCCTCCTACGTCCGAAGGCGCATATAGCTCCGGAGCTCCAAGAGGGTCACGGTGAAGTGAGAACCGGAGGCCCGACCGGTGCGGTGTGAGGCAGCTTGCAAAGTCCGTCTCCTGCTGCGGTGAAGAGTCGACACAGCAAGACATCGACACAGCAAGGTAGCACTTACCCGACTTCTTACTGTGCCTGGCGCCATAACAGGACAGCCTTGCCGAGCGGCGCCATCTTGCTACAAGGCATATGCCTGCAGGAACTATTCTATTAGCGGCCAGTGCGATTTTTCGCCACTGTTAAAATCGCATTCTGAGATTATTCGCAAGTAAAAAAATCGCATACCAGGCAATGTCATATTTGGGATTCTAACCAAGGACTGATAAAGCTGTTTCTTAAAGGGCCCTTGACCCAATTTTTCAAGCTTCAGTAATATCACTGTTAGCGAACTGGATTTCATAAGTTTTTCACAAGCATAATGCTGTCATAGACTTTCAATGACTGGCCATTGAGGGCCATCCACAGCGAGTGATTTACACAATCTCCACCGCCAACCTGCAAGTTACCACGGGTCCATCCTTGATTTTCCTCCGATATGGTCAAAATAGGACCAGGAAAATCTAGAACATCCTCTTCCACAAAAGTTTCAGGCTCTCTAGACTCTCACATACATAAAACACAAGGAGCCTCCTCAACCAAGCACACCCCTTCACAACTCCCTACAGAAAATAAAAAACGCGTTCATTCATCACGTGACACCTCAGATATGGATAGCGATGCGGAAGATACTCAGGAGGACAGGGGTCTACCAATATCAAGGAACTTTCTGGGGAAAGCACTATCAAAGGCCTTGGAACCAGTGCTTAAAGAATTACAAGACATCAAGCAAGACGTAAGAAGCATTGGTAGCAGGGTCGAACAACTAGAGAGCGTACAATCTCAAATTGTCTCCTATACTGAAGCCTCGACATCCACGTTCACTTCCTGTCAATCGCATATGAATAAGATCGTCAACTGGATGGAGGATCAAGTAAATCGCGCCAGACGCAACAACTTACGGATCAAGGGAATCTTTTCTCCCAGAATCTCTTTCTGACACTGTTAAACAAATTTTCATGGCGATCTTGGGAGACAACTATCCTCTAGAAATATCCATTGAAAGAGCCCACAGATCCCTAAGAGCTAAACCCACCCCAAAAGAACCTCCCAGAGATGTGATCTGCCGTCTGTTCAATTCTAGAGTAAGGGATGACATTCTGCGACTAGCTCGCACAAACCCTCCTAACTCACTAGAGGGTTCCTCGATATCTATTTTCCAAGACCTGGCAAGAGTTACACTCTCTAAAAGAAACATCCTGAGACCTCTTACCGAAGTTCTGCGGAGAAGGAACATTCCTTACAGATGGTTGTTCCCTTTTGGTCTCTCTCTCTCACATGAGGGAAAAAGATATATTCTTAGAAACCATGCAGAGTTACCAGATCTCCTCACGCAACTTAACATCCTAGACATTGACATACCAGATTGGTCTCCGATCCAGGACCTCACAGGTTTACCTACGATCCCACCACCCACCCCTTGGGAAACTGCTGGATCAGAAAAAAAGAAATAAAAACCGGAAGAGACAAGGGAAAATGACCCCCAGAAGAATTGAGATGGACCCAACCTGAACCCCAGTGGTACGGGGTGATATGTCCTTTTTGAGTGCCACCACTAATTGTCACTTTTGTTCTGGTTAGATTGATACTATATTGTTAGTGTTTCCCCATGTGTGAGCTGAGACAGGAAGGGTACTGATTTTGTGAGAAATTCCCCTTACTTACGCACTCCCCTCACTGACTTCATTTTAACTGGGACTCCCCTGTCTCTTCTCTGAAAGGGACATGTTAGCCTAGTGTCACGGTTCCTCTCTCTTCCCCTCACCTCACCACTCTCTCAGGCAGACCCTAAATCCTTTAGAATTATAGCTCCTACCATACATCCTGCTATATAAGCTATGGTTTAATCCGCTTCATGAAGTTTCTACCTGCTTTACAAAGAGCTGGCCCGGGACAGAGTGGTGGGATGCCTACACATCCCATTACTCTAGTACTGAAATCTCCGCTCTCCTAACAGCAAGAACCCCCTGAACCCAGATGTTGAGCCACTTTAAAGGTCCCACCCTCCTCTAACTGAAATTTTGGTCTTAGGGGTAGTATCAATATACCTTACTTAAGTACGTTCTTCACTCACACAACAACGTTTATTTCAGACATGACCCTCATGGACTCCAGTTTATGTGACATTGAATCTCTTGTCATATGTTCTTATTTGCTATGATATTTATATCTTGCTATACTTGTATTAACATGTTACTTACGGTTCTAAAACATGTTCGCTCCTATTCTTCCCCCCCCCCCACTCCCCCCTTCTCATCATATAAGGGCGCTGGGCATATTCAACACATTTTACCTCAGTCCACACCTCCTCCAAAAACACAAGTCATTCTCACTGTCATATGGCTAACATAAAATTCACCTCTTACAATGTAAGAGGTCTTAACGCAGTAGTTAAACGCAGTCAGATCCTACACGCTTTGAAAAAAAACCACACAGATGTCATTTTCTTTCAAGAAACTAATTTTCGCGAAGAAAAGACACCAGCCTTGCGAGGGCACTTCTTTGACAAATGGTTTCATTCCCACACTCCTACCAAGAATTCGAGAGGCGTAGCCATCGCTTTCTCGAAACGTGTATCCTTTGACCCAATCCTCCAACAAAAAGATAAGGATGGCAGATTCTTGATCCTAGTTGGGAAACTAGATGGCATATTAGTCACGTTAGCTAATTTATATGCCCCCAATACAAAACAAGCCCCTTGGCTACATGACGTCCTTACATTAATAAATGCTATGACACAGGGATTGTTAGTAGTAGGTGGGGACTTCAACCTAGCACTAGATCCCAAGCTGGATACATCCACCGGGAAGTCTGCCCTATCTCATAGGGCAATCAATCATATTAAAAATACCCTACAACTGCTTTCCCTAAGAGATGTTTGGCGTTTCGACTATCCCACTGATCGAGACTACACCCTATATTCAACCCCACATAACTCCTACCACAGAATAGACTATTTTTTCCTATAACAATCCTTACTTCCTAAACTTCGTTCTATATCTATTGGCCCTAGTATACATTCTGATCATTTTCCCCTAGAAATGTCTCTGCTCATTAAAAATACACCTCAGGCTAAACCCCCATGGAGGCTTAACGAAACATTATTGTCCATCCCCTTGATACACAATAAGATTAAAACTCGTCTAGAATTATACTTTAAACAAAATCGAGACAAGGGCACTGCGATCCCTTTTGTCTGGGAAGCGCACAAGGCCACTATTCGTGGAGAATTAATTTCAGCAGGTACGTTCCACAAAAAAACAGAGAGACCAGAAAATACAGTCATTATACTCCGAAATTCTTAAACTAGAAAAAATTCATAAACAGTCCCTGTCAACCTCCCATCTCCAAAAACTCACGGAAGCCCGTCTCCAACTCAAAGATGCATTAAATTTGTCTTCCGCAAAAATATACATGTCAACTAAACATGCATTCTATGCACACGGAGATAAAACCTCAAAATTAATGATGTACCTCATTAAAAGGAAAAAAAACCATACAAACATTACCGAGATCAGATAGGAATCAGGTAAAATCTCTTCAGCCCCATCAGATATAGAGACTGAATTCATACGATATTACACCTCCTTATACCAAATACCCCCAGAATCTGGAGTGCATGAACAGAGCTCGCGCCAGTCGGCCATCTCGGATTTCCTCTCATGGTTAGAACTTCCCAAAATAGATCCCAAGTCACACTCATCCCTTCTTAAGCCGTTCTCTAGGGAAGAGGTTCGCTCAGCACTTAAAAAGTGCCCCAAAAACAAGGCCCCGGGCCCAGATGGCTTACCTTATTCCTACTATGACACATTCTCTTCGGTCCTCCTCCCCCAGCTAACGGACACGCTCAACTCCTACTTCTCGGGCTCAGATATACCTCAACAAGCTTTAGAGGCCTACATTACCCTCATACACAAAGAGGGTAAAGATCCTACTAACTGTGGCAGTTTCAGACCTATTTCACTCTTGAATAATGACCTAAAACTATACGCTAATCTCTTAGCAAATAGACTCAAACCTATTATACCTGACTTGATTTCTCCTGAACAGGTCGGATTCGTGTCCGGAAGAGAGGGAAAGGACAACACCATGAGGATTCTCTCATTAATCCAAATTGCGTCTCACAGTAAGCAACCACTGGTACTACTGGGGACCGATGCAGAAAAGGCTTTTGACAGGGTGGACTGGCTTTTCATGAAACAGGTCCTGCAACACTTTGGATTTCCCCAAGCCTTCATTGATGCGATCTTTGTCATGTACTCCAGACCCACAGCAAGGCTACGCATTAATCAGTCTCTCTCAGCCCCTTTCCACATAAAAAATGGGACACGTCAAGGCTGCCCACTTTCCCCAATCCTGTTTATTCTGTCATTGGAACCTCTACTGACGGCCATCAGAATGCACCCAGACATTAAAGGTTTTAACGATGGTACAAGGACACATACCGCGGCGGCATATGCCGATGATATATTACTAATTTTGACCAACCCCTCCACCACCTTCCCCGCCCTTCAAACACTATTTAAGGAATACGGGCAGATCTCTAATTTCAAAATCAACACTACTAAATCCGAAGCTCTAGGCTTTAATCTACACAACAGAGAGTCCGCTCAACTCCAATCACGGTACCCATTCCATTGGCCTAAAAAGCACATCACATACCTCGGATTAAAAATCAGTCCCACCTGGAAAGATCTGTACACTCTAAATTACGCCCCCATCTTTTACAAACTTTAAGTCAACCTTAAACTCCTGGGCCCTACCATTTTTATCATGGATGGGGAGGAAGAACCTGATTAAATCCATCCTCCTTCCCAAACTACTATACCTTTTCCAAACCCTCCCCATTCCACTACCTGCGCAATTCTTCACAAACATAAGGAGATTGATTAGCAACTACCTTTGGCGTGGCAATAGACCCAGATTGAGCCACAACTTGTTAGTCCAACACAAAATAAGGGGGGGCATGTCCTTGCCCGATTGGAGACATTATTACGACGCTGTACATTTATCTAGAGTAGTTCAATGGCTACGTGAAGGAGACAAAAGGCTTAATTTTACATTAGAATCTTACCTTGCCAAATTCCCGTTAAGATCCCTCCTTTGGCAACATGACAAAGAAACGCACAAACCTCCTAGCCAATTCTCCAAGAATGCCATCACTCAAACCACCTTAAAGATTTGGAATAAATACAAAAAAGATATTAGTCCCACTCTCTCTCCTCTAATGACTATAGCCGATACCTTGGATCTATATCTACCAAAGTCTAAAGAAGTAAAACTCAATCCCCAAATACTAAATAAAATATGTCTTGCCGATTTCCTCAATACTGACATCGGGGGGAATCCACTAGATAGCACACCTCTTCAACATATTCAAAAACTGCACATAACAAAACTTATATCTCCTTATCTACGGCAGGTTGATACCCCAAGGAATGTTACTTCCTATGAGGAATTGATATCACATATAAAACCACCACCGCACCTCCTCTCCAAAGTGTATTCCATCTTACAAATCATTAGCTCCCCTTCAGACAGGTCATACATTTCAGAATGGGGTAAAGACCTTGATACCACATGGACCTCGCAGGAATCTAAACAGATCTACAAGAATTCCCACGGCATCTCACGTTGTATTAGACTTCAAGAGAACTCTTTTAAGCTTATCTCTAGATGGTACCGCACCCCAGTCAGGCTTAAACAAATGGGATGCTTGGATACAGACATATGTTGGAAGTGCATCTCCGCACAAGGCACATACCTACACATGTGGTGGTCTTATCCTGTTTTAACCCCATTTTGGTCTGAAGTCTTGAAATTGTCCAACCAAATCTGCTCTATGACCTCAGATCCCACTTTACCCTACATCTTTCTAAACATTAGATTAGAAAATATCTCCCCTGGGAATAGGACTCTCTTTCAACATCTCATGGCCGCAGCCAAATCCTTAATACCACAACAATGGAACCAACCGATAGCCCCTACTATATCTCAATGGTTACAAAAAGTCAACTTCATCTTCCTGATGGAAGAATTATCAGCATGGGAACTAAGATCCCATTCCAAATTCCAAAAAATCTGGCAGGTCTGGACAGAGTTTCGGTCATCCTCTCAAGTACTACAACAACTCTCATCTCTGACACATTCCAACACGGACTGACTCTAAACCATCGATTCTGAGCCCGCACCCTTTCAACACTCCCCTACACTCCCCTTCCCCCTCCCGTTCCTTTTTCTAGTTGTATTACATCCTATGTTAAAGGTTTTGTATACGATGCATACAAAAATTATATTAGAACACAGCTCTGCTGTTGGCTTGGTGCCCCTACTTAGATAGCTTGATAGTTAAACCACAAAATATGATGGGATGGGCACTGTTCTGCTCACCTCTCATATATAGCTTGCGCTTTACGATTGCGCCCTCACACTACCTATTGGCTTTGAGGTCAGGCGATCCATGGGCCTAACCACCCCATGTCCGTGGTTGCATGACCGCTCTGCCCAAGTGAACTTGCTTAGCCTGTTGCACTATTTCTGTTCATCATACTCATGGACGCTGTAACACCTTGATTCTTCTATGACTATGTATCGTATATCTTAAATGTTCATACGTTTTCCTCATTTCTGTAATTGTAAAGGACTAAATTATAAAATCAATAAAAAAGAAAATTGAAAAGAAAAGAATATAATATTATGACAATTAGAAAACTGAAAATGTTTATGCAGCCCTCCTAAGCACTGAGAGAAGAGTTAGCTGGCAACCAAAAAAAACTTAAAATTTTTGTCACCCTAATGATAATGATCTAGGTGTGCAGGTCCCCCCAAACCATCCAACACAAATCAAGCAACTTTGAGGCTTAGAGTACTTTCACACTAGCAGTTTTCTTTTCTGGTGTTGAGTTCTGTCCTAGGGGCTCAATACCAGAAAAAAACAGATCAGTTTTATCCTAATGCATTCTGAATGGAGAGCAATCTGTTCAGTTCAGTCACTGTATGGTTTTTAGATGGAGAAAATACCGCAGCATGCTGCATTATTTTCTCAGTCCAAAATTCCAGAACACATCCGGCCCTAAGTGTTCTGGAAAAATTGATTCGGTTTTGCGGTCTGCGCATGCGCAGATCTTTAGAAATGTGGCAAAGATAAATACAGGATCCATGTTTCCAGATGACAACTGGAGAGATGGATCTGGTATTGCAATAGATTTGTGAGCCGGATCCGGATCCATCTACAAATCAAATCCGTTTGCATACAGATTGCCGGATCCAGCAACTCTAGTGTGAAAGTGCCCTTACTGGCTCTCAGTCAGATGAGAGCCGGTCCTGGCAATATCATAGCCCATGATATCCACACCATCCGAGGTGTGATGATTGCTAGCTGTCTCATAACGCACAAAGCTGCCATTTTAAGGTATGCTGACTGTATCTGTCTCATGGATAGATTGTTGGCTTGCACATACCTGGCTTTTGACATACAGCCTTTGTGTGATTGTCTGTTGTGTTTTATATGTAATGATTTATTTTACAAATAAAATAATATAGCATCTCTAAAAAGAAATTATTAATGATAGGTAAAAAAAACTTTTTTAATCCAATTTTTTATGATAGGTAAAATAGTAACTATAAAAAAAGGTATGTATGATAGACAACATAATAAGGATAAAGAGAAGCTATATACAGTAAGTAAAACAATATTATAAGTTTATCTAGTGATAAAAAAATCTAAAATATTTGCGATTACGAAGATATAGCACTATATTCTAGATCTTCAGGAATTCTCAAAGTGCCGATATTCGCAATAAATATTTGTAATTGGAATGCTCTACACTAATGATTATAATAAAAAGTCTGGGCGGAGAATACAGCACCACATACCTCTTGCATCCAGGGACATCTCCTGTCATGTAGACCTTCTCATTCCTCTTCTCCTGCATCTGACCCAGATCACCATAACAAATTCTTTCAGCCGCATCTCGTCTCTACAGAGTTTGCTACACAGATATATTAGATTTCTAAATTTTTCCATCAACCTCCCCATCCTGGTGTCCCAACAGTGTCATCCTGCTGCCACTCTCAATACTGTGCCCACTGTGCTCCCCAATGCCCCAGGTACTATACTGCTGAAAAAATAGTGAGCCCAGTAGACATAATTGGGGTCATTTATCAAACTGATGTAAAGTAGAACTAGCTCATTTGCCCATAGCAGTCAATCAGATTCAACCTTTCATTTTCAAAGGAGCTGTCAAAAATGAAATCTGAAATCTGATTGATTGCTATGGGCAACTAAGCCAGTTCTATTTTATACAAGTTTGATAAACTATCCCAAAGAACCCTATAGTTTCTACATACAGCAATTATAATGCCCCCTAGAGTTCCCCCAGTAATAATAACACCCGATATTGTGCTCCAGATAATAATGCCTGGATAGCGTCCCCAAAAATATTGTCTCCTATTATGTCCTGTAATAGAAATGCCCCTACAGTGCCTCCCAGGAAGCAATGTACCCCACACTGACACCACACAGTAATTTCCCCCACACTGCCCCCACATAGTAATTTCATCCACACTGCCCCATAGAGTAATTTCTCCCACACTGCCCCATATAGTAATTTCTCCACACTGCCGCCATATAGTAATTTCCCCTACACTGCCCCATATAGTAATGTAACCCACACTGCCCCCACATAGTAATTTCCCCTACACTGCCCTCATAAAGTAATTTCTCCCACAGTGTCCCATATAGTAATTTTTCCCACACTGCCCCCCATGTAGTAGTTTGCCCTCACTCTTACCTGTGATGGTAAGGCAGGCACGCGTACATCAAAGCTCTGCGCCCCGGTACAGGCCGGGCTTTTACTACCACATAGGCCTCAGGCCTACTAGGCCTGAAGCCTATGGCGGTGATAATCAGCGAGGCAGGGAACTATGTGGGCATTCAGGTTGGCGTTGGGCTCCCCAGCGATGTCGGGCTCGGGGCTGCCGACCCAAACACCCCCATTATAATCCACCATTGGTCTGGAGGGGCCCTCACTGACTTCTATGGGAGATTTTTCTGGGCATGCTCTGTGACCTGTGCAGAGGTCATTGTACAGGAAAGAATAGATAAGCTTTGATAATGACCTGTTGTGAATGGTGGATCCTGTCATTCTCATCCTGCCTGTAATGATATTACCTCTATGTATAGATAAGTGGGTAAATGCAGTAAAGTGATCTGTACAGACCAAGAAGTGGCACCCATTATTAGGGTTAGAGGCCAGTGCGAAAAACTGCAGGATTTTATGTTTTTTGTTTAAATATAGATTATGACATGAAAAATTAAAAACAACACCATCAAAAATTATTTTAAAATATGTGAAATATAAAAATGTTATTTAAACAATAGCTAATTTTCTGAAGACACCTCCTCTTTATGTTTAATGAAGACCTTACTGTATTCACGTCAGTTTAAACTATAGCAACATGACATAACATGCATCTGCCATCAAAGAGTCAGGAGACAACCATGCATTGTTATCTGTTTGCTAATGTTGGAACAAGCCATAGGTCCATCAAAACCAACCTAGAATCCTATTCACAGAGGAAGGCAAAAAAAAATGCTATGAGGCAGATGCTTATTGCCCCATATTAAGAGAGAAAAATCCCTTTGCAACTCCGAATATGTTAATAAGAAAAAATCCCTGGATCAGCATCCCAACTCCACAAATATAAATCTAATCCAATCCAGGATTTCAGGGACTTGTTGAGTGAATCAACAATCACAACATCCTGTGGCAGAGAGTTCCATAACTGCATTGCTCTTGCAGAATACACATTAGGTGGTCAGCAGGTCTCATCGAAATTAGTGGATTCAGCTGATATTATGTACGTTTAATACGTAGACGTTGGATGTATCATATAGTTTATGGTACATATAATTTATGGTAAATTAGCTAGGTTAAGGATCCTTTACCTCAGTATACAAGCAGCAGTTCCTGATAATTACTAGTGGTTTAGTACTTCATACTGTATAATCATTCTATTTCTGACTGTAAAGGAAATCATATATTGACTTCTCGGTGGATTACAAAAACTATAAAAAATAAATAAATAAAAGTAGTGTTCAGATGCTTACCGGGTTCCTGCAGGTCTGTACTTCTTGGACCCATCTTAAAACACATAAATTTGCAGAGACCAAGCCTGTGAGTCTCACTGCTCAACAAGCACAGCGCAATATATAGTATAGCGGCTGTGCTTAGTATCACAGCTCAGCCCCATTTACTTGAATGGGTCTGAGCTGCTTCTAGACCACGGCAACGATGAACGTGTCGTCACTGGCCTAGGAAAAGCAGAGACAAGGCTGCAGCACTCGCAGGATCGCAGGTGCCTTCTCGAATAGCTGATCTGCGGGGGTCCTAGGTGTAGGACCCCATGGATCAGATACTAATAACCTATCCAAAGGATAGGTCATCAGTAAAAAAAATCTCGGAAAACCCCCTTAAGGACCTGTGTCCTGGAAGGAAACAGGCACAGTGCATTGCAGTGGGAGGTGCTTTTGGATGAGGTCATGTTATGTGACGTCCATCAGTGCCCATTTTTGAGACAGGAGCAGCAGGGATATCTGAGGAGTTTAGTAAGATCGAAAATGGGTGTAGCTTCAGATTTCCATTATGGTGTCCATCGTTTTACCAGATGAAATAATGCTGCATGCATTTTTTTATGAAATATGCTACAGAGGCCCCTAACCAAGCCTCCAGCACAGATGTTAACTCACGCTAAGCTGCTTACTGTATATCCCTTTTAACAACTTTTCTGTACTGATTATATACAGGTATAATGTGGGTGGCCAAGCCCTTTAACAGCTTGGACAATGCATATGTTCTACAGCAGGGGACAAAATATGGTTCTTTCATTTTAGTAGGCCATGACATCTTTAAAACCCATAGATAAAGTGCTTCAAAAATGGAATTGTCATGAAAACAGTTCCACAACGGATGAAAAAATTATTCAAATAACAAACGAAATGAATATAGGGTAACCAGTATATTATATAGCCTACATTGATACTGGTGTACAGATCATTGAAGTCATCATGCAAAGTGTACCATCCCAAAAATTAATTCACAGCTTTTTGGAACATATGTGGTCTAAGAAATAGAAATTATTAGGATTCCCTGATGGCTCTCTCTTTTTTTATAAAATATACTTTAAAAATTAATCAGAGGCAGCCAAATGCATCCCGCATCTTAGGGAATAGTAAGGACAGTTACACCAATTTGCAAAAATGGTGCAAAGATAAATACTAGCACCATCTCAACCTACCACATGCCATTAGTACTGATGTCTTCATATGTGGTCGAGGGGCCTTTGTGCCCGCTCAGACCTGAGGGGCTTGGTGGGACTTTTACTTCTGCAGCCCCTTTAGGTATGCACATGGTTTGAGAAATAAGTGTTTTTACTTGTACTTCCTAGAAAAGTTGCTAACAATTTAAATGTAACTACATTTTATACCACTGGAGCTATAGCTAACAGTAGAAAGCCATGTATATTTCTTTATACTAGTCCCATGGGTTTCTGTTACTCAAAATTCTGGTTGTCTATCCTTGTGGAATATGGATTAATAAAATAAAAAGATGTAAGTTCCTATAACTGTTTTAACATATTTAACCTCCAATAGGTTACATAGGGTGTTGTTTATGCATCGAATGAACCTTAGGTCACTCAACGGGTTAACGAACACTCAAACACTCCGGTTATCCCACTCATGTATATCAGCTTTTGTTCATCAGACGATTTGAACCAAAGAAATACTCTAGGTGATTCTACCAAAGAGTTGTATCCTTATAAAAGTTCCATCTCACTTTTATAAGAAAATCAATAAAACAAAACAAAGCCTACAGATGCCATTGCCTACAACTTCTGTAGAAAGAAAGAAACAAAAACTTGTTTTTATATTCCGTCATATGTTCACAGTAAAAAGAAATCCTTAAAAATATTGGCAGTTATGTAAAACGCAAACAAAAAAAATATTGTCAATTGTATTTGTGATTTTCATGAATATTTTTCACACAAGGCCCAAGCACTACAGAGAGATGGGATATGCTTCAGATTTCACTGCAATTCCCTAGAGGAAATACCAGTAAAATACAAGTAACAGCCTGGGATTGTGGTGGAAATGAATAAATGCGTCATATAAGATGCTATGTGACTGTTGCAACTTTATTCAACATCAACCTCCAGATGGGAACTATTTTCCATGCTTCATAAAGCTAAATCCAGCTGTTACATTTGGACCTACATAAGGAATCCACATTTTATTGCTTTAACAGTGCATACACGACAATTGCTATTGTTTGACTTGGTTGCTCACCTCAAAACACTCAACGCATTCTGAAATGAGGGCTGATTTTGAGAGTCGATTAATAAGCTCTGTTCTGTAACAGGACTCTAGTTTTTACAACACTTACCAGATATCTCACATAGCTGGCAGATAAACTCTCCACAAACAAAGGCGCTCTATGCTTTCGGTACATAGCTGCTAATTCAACCTGAGTAATTGTTCCATGTTCAAACCATAATGGAAAGTTTTACAATGAGGCGATAACTATAATAATGTTAATATCAGGAGAATTATTTCATGAAGCTCTAATTTTTATTTCCATTGTAACTGCTCTCACTGAACGAGCTTTAAGTAGCAATTCCCTAATATATGTCTATTGTTAAAATATCTACAAGTGGGTGTATTTGCATAATACAATATGAAGGCTGCATGCTGTGTCCTTGTGGTTTCCCAATCAGCTGGTCAGGTGCAAGTTATATGGCTGTTTGAGACATAGGCACAGATTTGCTAAGGAAAAGTGAAGCCCTATAATCAAGGAGGTAACCATAGGGGCGAACAGCCGCACCCAGCTCATGGTGCTTAAAGGGAGCTTGTACATTTTAGTGACGCATAGCCTTCTCTTGTAATATCTGTTTTTATTTTCTGTTTGCAAATTTTTGTATTTGATTTCCGGAACATGATTATGGGGGCTGCCATCTTGTTAGAACTATTGTTAACAGCAGCCACATGGGCCATAGACACAATGGACAGGAGGGGACCTCATTGACTTGGGAAAGTTTTCTAGGCATGCTCTGTGACCTGTGCATAGAATGTCTGAATGATTATCGCCTTGTAGCATTGACCTCAATTGTCAAAAGGACCTCAAAAGTCCTTTGAAAGGCTGGTCAGAGACTTTATCACCTCGTCACTTCCTGTGAATCTGAATCTATTACAATTTTCTTACCTCACTAACCATTCTACAGATGATGCTATTATCTATTGCACACAGTAATGTCTCATCTGCACACTAAGAAAGTAAATTATGTTATAAAGCTGTTTGTGGACTATAGCTCTGCTTTCAACGCCATAATACCCTCTACACTGGCTACTAAGTTGGGGAATTTAGATCTAAACCGATCAATAAGATCTCAAATAGTATGTGTGGACAAACATGTTTCATCCCCTCATCTTGAATATTGGCGCCCCACAAGGCTGTGTCTTGAGTTTACTGCTCTACTCATTATATAATAATGATCGTGTGGCCACCTCCAGTTCCTCTAAAATTATTAATTTTGCTGGCTGACAGTGTTCTGTTGTGGTAGGTCTGATCTCCGATAACAGCGAGACGGCCTACATTGAGGAGATTAATCACTTGGTAACCTGGTGCCGAGCTAACCATCTCAGTCTTAGGGCTCATGCACACTACCATATGGCTTTTTCAGTGTTTTGCAGACCGTTTTTCACAGATCCAATGTTCCGTTTTTTTGTTTCCGTTGTGTTTCCATTCCGTTTTTCAGTTCCGTTGTTCCGTATGGCATAAACAGTAATTACATAGAAAAAATTGGACTGGACATAACATTTTCAATAGATGGTTCCACAAAAACGGAACGGATACGGAAGACATACAAAGTACATGCCGTATGTGTTCTGTTTTTTTTTTGCCGACCCATTGACTTGAATGGAGCCACGGAACGTGATTTGCGGGCAATAATAGGACATGTTCTATCTTTCAACGGAACGGAAAAACAGAAACGGAATGCATACAGAGTACATTCGTTTTTTATTGCGGAACCATTGAAATGAATGGTTCCATATATGGACCGTATACGGAATGCTAAAAATGGCCCGTATACGGAACACAAAAAACGTTCGCGTGAACAAGCCCTTAATGTCAGCAAAACAAAGGAGGTGGTGTTGGATTTCAGCAAGAAGTGGAAGAGGACCCCATCAGGATTAATAGGGATATAGTAGAACATGTGGCCGGTTTTAAATACCTGGGTGTACATATTACACAACAATTATCTAGGGCTCCATATCAACTTCCTGGTAAAGAAGGCTCGTCAGCCTCAGGATAGTAAAGAACTTGTGTCAAAGAGAGTATCCTGACAGGAAACCTTACAGCATGGTTTGGTAGTAACAAAAAACAAGACAGAAGGGCACTTCATAGGGTGGTGTGCTTGGCCGAGCGATTAGTCCGCACTGACCTTCCTGGTTTTCAGCTCATTTATAATGAGAGGTGCTTGACCATGGCCATGAAAGTGGTGAAAGACCACAGACACCCAAATAACAGTCTGTTTTGTCCCCTGCTGTCTGGGAAACTTTATGGCATTCTGACAGCTAACTCCGAACGATTGAGGAAGAGTTTCTTCATGCAGGCCGTTCAGATGCTGAATCAGAACATCATAGAGGGACAGATAAATAAAGCCAAGTGTGTCCTGTAGCTAAACAATCATAAGATATTATAGTTAAAGTTATCATCACCAACATTCTTTAAAAATATGTTTGAAATAAAAGCATGATTTAAACAATAGGTTATTTTCTGATCTACTTTAAGGCAGCCAAATGACCATGTGCAAAGATACCAGTATTCTAAATGGCAGATGGTGGGTGGAAGGCCCTATTATAGATCCTGCTGGGGCCCTATTATAGATCCTGCTGAGTGCCCAGAAGCTTCAAGTTGCACCTCTGACTTGGCATAAATCCATCAAGTTCAACTAAGGGATAGGCGGGGATGTGAATTTTAGAAAACGGCAGTGAGACCCAGACTTCTACTTATTTTCATAAGCATTATTTTTATTTAATTTTAAGAATTCATCTAAGCCCCTTTTTTTAAAAAGGCCCTGTACCTGCTGCAAACACGTCCTGAGGTAGACTATTCCACAGATTTGCAGTTCTTACAGTAGAGAAGCCTTGACGTCTCTGGACATTGAACTTTTTCTTCTCCAGTTGGAGGCAGTGCCCCCTTGTCTTTTGAGAGGATTTTACACGGAACAGCTTTTAATCATATTTTTTTGCAGCCCATTTATATACTTGTATAGGTTAATCATGTCCCCACTTAGATGTCTCGTCTCAAGACTAAATACATTTTATTAGTTTAATCTTCCTCATAACTAAGACTCACCATGCTCCTTATCAGTTTAGTTGATCTCGTTTGTACTTTTCCAGATCCAGAGCATCCTTTCTATTGACTGATGCCCATAATTTAAGAGTTTGCTATTTGATCTTTCCTGAAGAATTATACGCTTCATGAATGTATTCCATAAATGCAGGGTAACAGGTAATGTCCTCCGGCCTACTGATGTCATATATATATATATAAACAAAATTGTCTCTCATGTATGAAAGCCTACAGGCGAGACAGTGTTGCAGCAACTAAACTGATCACTTTGTTCAGTTTGAACAGTATGCGTGTCAGATATGCTCTGCCACATCAATTAATATGTAAATGAGTGACATCAAAGACAAGTATGTTACGTAATCACTATATTAATGGCTAGAGATGACCGAATTTGTAAAAAATTCGATTTGTACAGTTCCCCGAATTTTCAGAAGAAATTTGGTTCGATCCGAATTTATTTGCTGTGAATCGTGTTAAAAAAATGGCTATTTCCTGGCTGCAGAGAACCTGTATAGTGGTGTAGAACACTGTGCCTTGCAGTAACACGCATAGGGAGTCTGCTATTGTACTGAAATAATACTGTGAGTCAGCATGACATGCAAATGACAGGCGTCGCTCTTAGAATCACTGCACACTTCAATTATTTGGGCAGTCATGGGGCCAAAACTGACCATATAACTCAAGTATGAACTCAGCCTTAAAGGTCGATGTTAGCACCAAGAAGAATCGCCAGCTTATTCTACATACACCTTGGACACCCAATAGTTTTAAGGTACAGAGGGATCATTGAGGACGCTGACATAGTCTGCTGCGTACTCCTTCACCATCTTACAAAACTGTTCTCTCTTTGTGACACTAGGCCGCGCATCAGGGTGAGGTTGCTGGTGGGGTGTCATGAAACTGTCCCAGGCCTTGGAGAGTGTTGCCTTGCCTCTGTTGGAACTGCTGTGTGTTCCCCTCATCTCCCCTCCTCAGTTGCCCAAGGAACTACGTACTCTTCTGCCAGCATTGTCAGCTGGAAATTTTTGGAGCAAATTTTCCACAGGGACCTTCTGGTATTGCACCATTTTGCTAGTCCTCTCCACCACAGGAATGAGAGATGAGAATTTATCTTTGTAGCGGGGGTCGAGAAGGGTGAACAACTAGTAATCGGTGTTGGCCAAAATGCATATAACATAAAGTAAGCCATGTGTGCCAGAGTCCCAACAGACAAGATTTCACTGTCCTCATCAGGATGATGACTCTTAATCTCCTCATCCTCTTCCTCCTCTTCGGCCACGCTGAACAGATGGAATAAACCTGCTGTGGGTACTACCCTCTGTAGCGAAGGCAACCGTCTCCAGCTCTTCCTCCTCATCAATTTCCAATTTGCGCTGAGAAGACGAACGGAGGGTGGTCTGGCTGTCACCCTGTGTACTTTATTCCCCCATTTCCACCTCTTCCACATGGAAAGCGTCCTCCTTCATTGTGAGCAGCAAGCATTTCAGTAGACACAGAAGTGGGATGGTTACACTGATAGTTGCGGCATCGCGGCTTACCATCTGTGTTGATTCCTCAAAGTTGTGTAAAACCTCACAGAAGTCAGACATCCATGCCCACTCGTCGCTTGTGAAGAGCGGAAGCTGACTGGAAAGGCGACGACCATGTTGCAGCTGGTATTCCACTACTGATTTCTGCTGTTCACAAACCATGGCCAACATCTGGAACGTGGAGCTCCAGTGTGTGCTCACGTCGGACAACAGTCGGTGAGCTGGCAATTGCAAGCGCTGCTGCAGCGTTGCCAGACCGGCAGCTGTAGATGACTTTCGGAAATGGGCACACACGCGGCGCACCTTCACCAGTAGCTCAGGCAAATTGGGGTAGGTTTTGAGAAACCACTGAACCACTAAGTTGAACACATGGGCTTAGTATGGTATGTGTATGGGCTTGCCTAACTACAAAGCCACCATTATCCGGCCATTATCAGACACAACCATGCCTGGTTCTAGGTTGAGTGGCGAGAGCCACAGCTCAGTCTGGTTCCTTATATCCTGCCACAGCACTGCGGCGGTGTGCTGTTTGTCGCCTAAACATATTAGTTTCAGCACGGCCTGATGCCGCCTCCTAACTGCAGTGCTACACTGGTTCCAGCTACTGACTGATGGCTGACTGGTGCTGCAAGATGAGAATTCAGAGGTGGAAGTGGAGGAGGAGGTGGAGGAGGAGAAGGGGGGGTTGCAGCCATTATTGTAGGTGGTGGCGGAAATCCTGATGGAAGTAGGGCCCGCAATCCTTGGCGTCGGTAGCACCTGTGCCATCCCAGGGTACAACTCGCTCCGAGCCTTCACAATGTTCACCCAGTGTGCCGCCAGGAAAATGAAGTGCCCCTAGCCACAAGCACTTGTTAATGTGTCAGTCATTAAGTGGACCTTCCCAATAACTGCGTTGGTCAGGGCACGGGTGATGCCGTCAGGAAAATGAAGCGTCCCTAGCCACAAGCACTTGTTAATGTGTCAGTCGTTAAGTGGACCTTCCCAATAACTGCGTTAGTCAGGGCACGGGACAGATGCTGGTGTAAGGCGGGGACGGCACACCGGTAAAAATAGTGGTGGCTGGGGACTGAGTAATGAGGGACCGCCGCTGCCATCAGGCTGAGGAAAGTCTCAGGGTCTACAAGCCTAAATGGCAACATTTCCAGGGCCAGCAATTTGAAAAGGTGCGCATTTAGTACTATGGCCTGTGGGTGGGTGGCTGGGTATTTGCGTTCTTTAGTTCTAATGCCTGGGGTATAGACATCTGTACGCTGTGCTGGGACACAGAAGTGGATGTGCTAGCTGATGGTGCTTGTGAAGGTCCAGGTGAAGGGCTTGGACAGGGGATTGGCCAGCACGTAACACAAGGGAAGAGGAGGCAGTGGTGTGACCTGCATACACTGATTGTGGACCCAGGCGTTCGGCCCACCTATTAGGGTGCTTTGATGTCATGTGGCGGATCATGCTGGTGGTGGGGAGGTTGCTAGTGTTCACGCAAATGACAATTCTTTTATTGTCCGCACTTTCTTCAAAAAAGCACCAGACTGCTGAACACCTACCCCTTGGCAAGGGAGATTGCCGCAAGGGGGTGCTCCGGGGAACAGTTGTGGGCCTGTTTGGTGTGGCCCTTCTTCTACTTTTTTCCACCCCACTGCCTCTTCCAGCCTGTTCCATAAAAACTAAAGGAAGGTATTAAAAACTAAAGGAAGGTATATGGAAGAAGATAAAGAAGTAGCTGACTGCCTCAATGGAAAATGAAGGAGAAGGACCTCAGTTAGGAAAGAAGACTAATGAATCTTTTGACGCATGTGTCTTTACAGAGGAAGAGGTTCTAAGTCAACTGTCTAAAATTAATACAAATAAGTCACAGGGGCCTGATGGGATACACCCAAAGCTATTAAAAGAGCTCAGCGGTGAACTAGCAAAACCATTAACAGATTTATTTAACCAATCACTGGCAACAGGAGTCGTCCCAGAAGATTGGAAATTAGCAAATGTTGTGCCCATTCACAAGAAAGGTAGTAAGGAGGAATCGGGCAACTATAGGCCAGTAAGCCTGACATCAATAGTGGGGAAATTAATGGAAACCATACTTAAGGAGAGGATTGTGGACCATCTAAAATCCCATGGATTGAAAGATGAAAAAAAGGATGGGTTTACTTCAGGGAGATCATGTCAAACTAATTTTATAGATTTTTTTGATTGGGTGACTAAAATAATAGATAGAGGAGGTGCAGTAGACATCGCTTATCTAGACTTTAGTAAGGCTTTTGATGCTGTCCCACATAGAAGGCTTATGAATAAAGTGCAGTCATTGGGCTTGGACCCCCATATTTTTGAATGGATTAGGCAGTGGCTGAGGGACAGGCAACAGAGGGTTGTAATCAATGGAGTATATTCAGACCAAGGTCTTGTTACCAGTGAGGTACCTCAGGGATCTGTTCTGGGACCCATATTGTTTAATATCTTTATCAGCGAAATTGCAGAAGGCCTCAATGGTAAGGTGTGTCTTTTTGCTGATGATACAAAGATTTGTAACAGGGTTGATGTTCCTGGAGGGATACACCAAATGGAAAATGACTTAGGAAAACTAGAGGAATGGTCAAAAATCTGGCAACTAAAATTTAATGTTGATAAGTGCAAGATAATGCACCTGGGACGTAAAAACCCAAGAGCAGAATATAAAATCAGTGATACAGCCCTAACCTCAGTATCTGAGGAAAGGGATTTAGGGATTATTATTTCAGAAGACTTAAAGGTAGGCAGACAATGTCACAGAGCAGCAGGAAATGCTAGCAGAATGCTTGGGTGTATAGGGAGAGGCATTACTAGTAGAAAGAGGGAGGTGCTCATGCCGCTCTACAGAGCACTAGTGAGACCTCATTTGTAGTATTATGGAGCAGTACTGGAGACCATATCTCCAGAAGGATATTGATACTTTGGAGAGAGTTCAGAGAAGAGGTACTAAACTAGTACATGGATTGCAGGATAAAACTTACCAGGAAAGATTAAAGGAACTTAACATGTATAGCTTGGAAGAAAGACGAGACAGAGGGTATATGATAGAAACTTTTAAATACATAAAGGGAATCAACAAGGTAAAAGAGGAAAGAATATTTAAAAGAAGAAAAACTGCTACAAGAGGACATAGTATTAAATTAGAGGGGCAAAGGTTTAAAAGTAATATCAGGAAGTATTACTTTACTGAGAGAGTAGTGGATGCATGGAATAGCCTTCCTGCAGAAGTGGCAGCTGCAAATACAGTGAAGGAGTTTAAGCATGCATGGGATAGGCATAAGGCCATCCTTCATATAAGATAGGGCCAGGTGCTATCCATAGTATTTAGTATATTGGGCAGACTAGATGGGCCAAATGGTTCTTATCTGCCGACACATTCTATGTTTCTATGTTGCGGTGCTGCAGATCCCTCCCCCTCTGTACTGCTGTCCTCGCTCTGCCTGCCACCTTCCCAGGTTGGGTCAGTGATTTAATCGTCCAACACCTCCTCTTCCACTTCCTCACTCTGGTCATCCTGCTGACTTGTTGACCTAACAACAACCTCACCTATTGACAACTGTGTCTCATCCTCACCATTAACCTCTTGAGACACTAATTGTGGTTGACTTATTGACAACTGTGTATCATCATTATCATCCACCTCGTGAAACACTAATTGCCTTTCCCCACCGTCATCTTCTTGTGACTGTTGATGCTTATGCCTCTTTTAAAGCGGAATGGCAATGAAAAGAGCTCCTCTGAATATCTGAGTGTTGGATCACTTGTTTGGCAAGACTCCATGGTGGGAGGAAGAACGATCAGGATGAGGATTCTGTTGACCAGACTCTTGGCTACTGAGAATAGACTTTGTGGAAGACAGGGTGGTGCTTAACCGTCTGGAATCATTATCTGCTGCAATCCAACCCCCTGGTGTCACACTGGTCTGACTTTAAGAGTGGTGTCCTGCACCGCCCTGCATACTGGGACATGAAGCTAGGCTGTGTGGATGAGTGTGTTTCTTATGCTCTGGCAGCAGGCACAGTTTCACTGTGCCCAGGGCCACGGCCTCTGCGTGCACCATCAGCAGTGTGGCCACTTCCCCATCCCATACTGCTCGCCTTCTGCATATTAAATGGTATATATGCTTGCAATTATGTTACACGTACACTAGCGCAGGTTTTGTAAGTGTATGCGCAAATAAATTAAACTGAATGTCACTGATAATTAGGATATGCAAACAATATACAGGAGATGTAGCGCAGGTAATGTCGCTGTGACCAGCAGCAAATAAAAAATTACAGGGAATGTCACAGCTATTTGGGATGCGCAAACGTTATACAGGAGATGTAATGCAGGTAATGTCGCTGTCACCAGCGGCTAATAAAAAATTACAGGGAATGTCACAGCTGTTTGGGATACGCAAATGTTATACAGAAGATGTAGCGCACGTAATGTCGCTGTCACCAGCGGCGAAAAAAATTAACTGAATGTCACTGATATTTATGATGCGCAAACGTTATACAGGAAATATAGCACAGGTAATGTCGCTGCTGTCACCAGCGGCTAATAAAAAATTACAGGGAATATCACTGATATTTATGATGCGCAAACGTTATACAGGAGATGTCGCACCGGTAATGTCACTGTCCGCAGCAGACACCGTCTACGGAAAAAGTACACTGGATGTTACAGATATTTTTACGCTGCGCACACGTTACACAGGAGATGTAGCACAGATAATGTCGCTGTCTGCAGCGGCCAAACAATTGCAAGCTATTTAGCGCAGGTTGTGCTAAAAATATATATTGCTGACAGATACAACAATAGTCCTTAAAAGCAGTGTTGATCGCGAATATCCTAATTGCTAATTTTTATCGCGAATATTGGCCCTACGAGAATTTGCGAATATCTAAAATATAGTGCTATATCTTCGTAATCGCAAATATTCTAGTTTTTTTTTCATCAGTACCCATAATCCCCCACTGCTTCTTGCTTGTGGGCCAATGAGAAAGCTGCAATATCTTTGACTTTAGAAGTAGAGTTGATCACAAATTTTAGTAGCGTGATTTTTTTGTCGCTAATTTAACAATTGACGATTTTTGCAATCAAGAAATTAATGACTGGGGATCACGAATTCTCGAATATATGACGAAAATTCGCCCAAATATGCGCAAAATATTGCGAATTTGAATATTGCTTTTGCTGCTCATCACTGCTTAAAAGGACTTTGGGGTCAGACACAACAATAGTCCTTAAAAGAAATTTTGGGTTTCTAACACCAAACTTGCTGTCATGGTCTTACCTTCTCACTGTTCTCCTTCGTTTGACATGTGCTGGCGGCCATCTTGGTTTCTGGGTTTCTTGTAGCCTCCCACCCTGCGGCTCCTCCTTCCCACTGGGAGGAGCTGGATGCCCAGCTCATATATATAGAAGGTCTGTGGCTTCAGTTCCTTGCTTGGTCCTCCTGTGTTCACATGCTTCTAAGACTGCTGCTGCTTCTGGTTCCTGATCCTGGCCTCGTCTGACTACCCCGTTGGTTCCTGATCCTGGCTTCGTCTGACTACCCCGTTGGTTCCTGATCCTGGCTTCGTCTGACTACCCCGTTGGTTCCTGATCCTGGCTTCGTCTGACCACCCTCCTGGTTCCTGACCTCTGTCTACGCAAGACCCTGCTTCGGTTTAGCCATCCGTTTGGACTTTTGCTACGGCTTGATTTCCAATAAAGCCTTCTTATTTCCACTCATCTCTGTTGTACGTCTGGTTCATGGTTCCATGACATTAGGACCAAGCCATGAATTCTGACGGTACAGGGCCATCCTCGCTACCTACGCTGGTTGCCAGACTTGATCAGCAGGATCACCTGTTGGGTCGGTTCGCTGTGGCGTTGCAAACCCTGCTTGAACGCACGGCTCATTTCGCTTCCGTTGCCGATGGGTCGGTTGTCGCTCCTGGGCCCGCTCCTACTGCCGCTCCGGTTGTTGCGCCAGAGTCTACCCCGACACCTGTTGCTGCACCTGCGGTGTCTCGGGGTATGACCGGTTCTGCCCCCCTTCCACAGCGCTTTGGGGGAGAGCCAACTCAGTGCCGAGGTTTCCTTAACCAGGTGGGCATTTATTTCGAGTTGCTGCCACATACCTTTCCTACTGAGAGATCAAAGGTGGGCTTCTTGATCTCGCTGCTCTCGGACAAGGCCTTGGCCTGGGCCAGCCCTTTATGGGAGAACAACAATCCGGTGGTTGCCGAGTTTTCCGGTTTTGTTGCTTCTCTTCGGAAGGTATTCGATGTGCCGGCTCGTGCTGCCTCTGCTGCGAAGCTCCTTATGTCCATCAGACAGGGTTCACGATCCGTAGCTGAATACGCCATTGAGTTTCGTACCCTGGCAGCAGAGGTGGGCTGGAATAATGAGGCTCTGGTCGCTGCTTTCTCTCATGGTCTCTCGGATGCCTTGAAGGATGAGGTTGCAGCTAAGGACCTACCAGTGGAGCTCGAGTCTCTTATTTCTTTCCTGATTTTGATTGACACCAGACTCAGGGAGAGACCTTCCTTTAAGGAGAGCCTGCGGAGGTCTCCTAACAGATTGGCGCCTACGTTTGCTGTCCCACCCGTGCCTCCCTCTCCTCCCACGCCTCCTGGGGATGACTTGTCTGGGGGTGAACCCATGCAGCGGGGGTTTGCTCGCCTGTCTGAGGGGGAGAGGGTACTCCGGAGACGCGAGGGCCGATGCATGTACTGTGGTCTCGGTGGGCATTTTCGGTTGGCATGTCCGAACCGTCCGGGAGAACGCTCGCACCTGAGGTCCTGTCGGGGGCAGATCTTGGGTGGAGTCTCCTCGTCCCCGGTTTCCCGTGTTGACAAACCACTGATCACGGTTGTCCTCTCCTGGGTCGGGGGCTCGGTGACGACCCAGGCATTGGTGGACTCTGGTGCTGGTGGTTTGTTCATTGATAGAGTGTTCGTTGCCGCCAATTCCATTCCTCTGCAGCCTCGAGGTTCCCCACTGGCTCTTGAGGCGATAGACGGCAGACCCCTTCTGCCGCCACACGTGACTCATGAGACCCTTCCAGTGGGGATAGCCATTGGTGCCGTTCACAGAGAGTCGGTCTGTCTCCAGGTTATTTCGTCTCCACACTACTCGGTGGTCTTGGGGTACCCCTGGCTCCAGAAGCATAATCCGACTTTCGATTGGAGATCGGTCGAGATCCTCTCGTGGTCACCGCAGTGTGGGGCTAGTTGCATCCATGGGCCTGTCAAGTTGCTGTGTACTTCCTCGGACTCTCTGTTGCCTCCTGAATACGAAGAGTACCGGGATGTATTCGATAAGGTGCGCGCGGTTGCCCTACCTCCGCACCGCCCATACGATTGTGCCATAGAGTTACAATCCGGTGCCGTTCCTCCTCGTGGCAAAGTCTATCCACTGTCGGTAGCGGAGAATGAGGCCATGGAGGAGTACGTGAGGGAGGCGCTTTCACGCGGACACATTCGCAAATCCTCGTCCCCGGCAGGGGCTGGATTTTTCTTTGTGAAAAAGAAGGGCGGCGAGTTGAGGCCTTGCATCGATTACAGGGGTCTCAATCGCATCACGATCAAGAACGCTTACCCGATACCCTTGATTTCCGAGCTGTTCGATCGCCTCAAAGGGGCCACGGTCTTTACCAAACTCGACCTGAGGGCGGCATATAACCTGGTAAGGATCAAGGCGGGCGATGAGTGGAAGACCGCGTTTAACACCAGGACCGGTCATTATGAATCCTTGGTTATGCCCTTTGGGTTGTGCAATGCGCCCGCAGTCTTCCAGGAATTCATCAACGATGTTTTCCGTGACCTGTTGCAGCAGTGTGTGGTGGTCTATTTGGATGACATCTTGGTATATTCTGCATCCATGGAGGCCCACATTCTGGATGTCAGACGAGTGTTGCAACGCTTACGAGAGAACAAGCTGTTCGGTAAGCTTGAGAAATGCGAATTTCACCGATCCCAGGTAACCTTCTTAGGTTACATCATTTCCGCTGAGGGGTTCTCCATGGATCCTGAGAAGGTTTCGGCTGTCTTACAGTGGCCCCAGCCCAGTGGGCTTCGTGCCCTGCAGCGCTTTTTGGGCTTCGCCAATTATTATCGGAAGTTCATCAGGGACTTTTCCATGCTAGCCAAGCCTCTCACGGATCTGACCAGGAAGGGCAGTAATCCCCAGGTCTGGGCGCTCGAGGCCATCCGAGCTTTTGAGGCTCTAAAGTCCGCCTTTGTGTCGGCTCCGATTCTGTCGCATCCCAACCCTGGGTTGCCTTTTGTCCTCGAGGTGGACGCGTCTGAGACGGGAGTAGGCGCCCTCCTGTCTCAGCGTAGAACACCAGAGGGTCCTCTGCTTCCTTGTGGGTTTTACTCCCGGAAACTGTCTTCCGCGGAGTGCAACTATCAGATTGGTGACAGGGAGTTATTGGCCATCGTGCAGGCCCTTAAAGAATGGAGGCACTTGCTCGAGGGCTCGGTGGTTCCGGTTCTCATCCTGACGGACCACAAGAATCTGACCTACCTCTCTGAGGCCAAGAGATTGACACCACGTCAGGCCAGATGGGCTCTGTTCTTGTCACGTTTTAATTACGTGGTCTCCTACCTACCCGGCTCCAAGAACATCAGAGCGGATGCCTTATCACGGCAGTACTCCGAGCTGTCCGGGGAGGAGTCGATTCCGACTACGGTCATACCCCCGAATCAGATCCTGGCCGCTATTCGCACCAGCCTGACCTCTCCTCTGGGTGAGCAGATTTTGGCGGCTCAATCTGGTGCTCCCTCTGGGAGACCCAACGGCAGATGTTTTGTGCCTGAGGAGTTGCGCACTCGGTTGTTGCGAACCTACCATAACTCCAAGGCCGCGGGGCACCCTGGAAAGAATCAGCTGTCCTGGGCGGTTTCACGTCTGTTCTGGTGGCCTTCTCTACGTTCCGACATCGCCGCATATGTAGCGGCATGCTCCGTTTGTGCCCAGAGTAAGTCCCCTCGGCACCTTCCGTTGGGCCTTTTGCAACCCATAGCCACCGGGGAGCGTCCATGGTCACACCTGGGGATGGATTTCATTGTGGACCTCCCTGCATCCCGAGGCCATACGGTCATTCTCATGATTGTGGATCGGTTTTCCAAAATGTGCCACTGTGTTCCTCTCAAGAAGTTACCCTCTGCACAAGAGTTGGCCTCGATTTTTGCTAGGGAGGTCTTCCGGTTGCACGGTTTGCCCAAGGAGATTGTGTCGGATCGGGGGAGTCAGTTTGTGTCCAGGTTCTGGCGCGCCTTTTGCTCCCAGTTGGGGATTCATCTCTCTTTCTCCTCGGCCTACCACCCTCAGTCCAATGGGGCCGCAGAACGATCCAATCAGGCCTTGGAGCAATTCCTTCGTTGCTATGTCTCCGATCACCAAGACAATTGGGTTGACCTCCTGCCTTGGGCTGAGTTTGCCAGGAACACGGCGGTGAACTCTTCCTCTGGGACGTCTCCCTTCATGGCCAATTATGGGTTCCAACCTGCCGTGTTACCGGAGGTATTCTCTCCCCAGGATACTCCGGCTGTAGAGGATCACCTTTCCGTCCTACGTACTTCTTGGGTACAGATCCAGAGGTCCCTTGAGGTCTCTGCGCAACGCCAGAGACTCCAGGCTAATCGCAGCCGAGCGCCCGCTCCTTCCTACCAGGTCGGAGACCGTGTATGGTTGTCCACCCGCAACCTCAACCTTCGAGTGCCCACTCCCAAGCTGGCGCCTCGCTTTGTTGGTCCCTTCCGAGTGCTTCACAGGGTAAACCCGGTAGCCTATGCCCTTGCGCTTCCTCCTGGCATGCGGATCTCCAACGTGTTTCATGTCTCCCTGTTGAAGCCATTGGTGTGTAATCGTTTCACTTCCTCGGTTCCTCGGCCCCGTCCGTCCAAGTGGGCAATCGTGAGGAATATGAGGTGAGCAATATCCTGGACTCACGCCTGGTCCGCGGTCGGTTGCAGTTTTTAGTCCATTGGCGTGGTTATGGTCCAGAGGAGCGTTCCTGGGTTCCCTCCGCAGATGTCCATGCTCCTGCGTTGCTCCGAGCCTTCCACGCACTGCTTCCCTCTGAAACCGTTCCTTACTCCGCGGAGGAGGGGCCCTTGAGGGGGAGGTACTGTCATGGTCTTACCTTCTCACTGTTCTCCTTCGTTTGACATGTGCTGGCGGCCATCTTGGTTTCTGGGTTTCTTGTAGCCTCCCACCCTGCGGCTCCTCCTTCCCACTGGGAGGAGCTGGATGCCCAGCTCATATATATAGAAGGTCTGTGGCTTCAGTTCCTTGCTTGGTCCTCCTGTGTTCACATGCTTCTAAGACTGCTGCTGCTTCTGGTTCCTGATCCTGGCCTCGTCTGACTACCCCGTTGGTTCCTGATCCTGGCTTCGTCTGACTACCCCGTTGGTTCCTGATCCTGGCTTCGTCTGACTACCCCGTTGGTTCCTGATCCTGGCTTCGTCTGACCACCCTCCTGGTTCCTGACCTCTGTCTACGCAAGACCCTGCTTCGGTTTAGCCATCCGTTTGGACTTTTGCTACGGCTTGATTTCCAATAAAGCCTTCTTATTTCCACTCATCTCTGTTGTACGTCTGGTTCATGGTTCCATGACACTTGCCTGATAAAAAAATAAGATTCAATTCCCTACACTATCTGTCCCTTCTACAGCACAGCTCTCCCTGACTAAGACTGGCCGAATCATGTGTCATTAGGAGTAGTGTTGATCACAAATTTTAGTAGCGTGATTTTTTTTGTCGCTAATTTAACAATTGATGATTTTTGCAATCAAGAAAAAAATGACTGGGGATAACGAATTCTCGAATATATGACGAATATTCGCCCAAATATTTGCGAAATATTGCGAATTTGAATATTGCTTTTGCCGCTCATCACTGCTTAAAAGGACTATTGCTGTCAGACACAACACAAAAAAATAAGATTAAATTCCCTACACTATCTGTCCCTTCTACAGCACAGCGCTCCCTGACTAAGACTGGCCGAACCATGTGTTAGCGGATGCTTTATAGCACCCGATGATGCATTCTGACCATCAAATCACTGTAATGCCAGTAACCAACATGACTACGGCATTACAGTGAGTGCATCGGACCATTTGTGCAAGTGACTCGGAGGGACTCCCTGCCTCCATCTTCACTAAATACTGCCATGGAGTGTCTGGGTCATCTGCCTCCTCTTCCTCACCACCCTGTAGCTCCTCTGGCAGCTCCTGCTCCTACTCTCCTGTCATCTGTGTGTAAAAACCACCCATTTCGCTACACATTGCTTTGTGCTCCAGTGTCCTCCTCCTCCAGTTCAGCCCCCACAGAGCTCATGTGGTCTTGAGCTCTAGGCGCCACGTCTCCAGTCCCCTGACCAGCCAGAATTACCAGCATCTGTTCCAGGACATGAAGCATTGGAATGACATCGTTCATCCCGTAGTCCTGGCGACTGACAAATAACTTTGCCTCCTCAAATGGCCTGAGCAAACGGCAGGTGTCTTGCATGAGCTGCCACTGGCTGACATAGAAGTTACACAGGGGAGTACTCCTGTCCACTTGGATCATCAAGAAATCGTTGATGGCCTTTCTCTGTTTGTATAGTCGGTCCAACATATGATCGGTGGAATTCCAATGGGTGGAAACGTTGCATATCAGCCTATGTTAAGGGATGCCATTCTGCTGCTGCAGCTCAAGGAGGGTGTGCTTTGCAGTGTACGAGTGGCTGAAGTGCATGCAAAGTTTCATGGCCATTTTTAGGATGTCTTGCAGATGGGTGAAAGACTTCAGGAACCCCTTGACAACCAGATTGAACACTTTTGCCATGCAGGGCGCATGACTCAGCCCTCCTTGATGCAGCGCCAATACTATGTTCTTCCCGTTGTCGGTCACCATGGTTCCGATTTTGAGTTGTCGCGGAGAACGTCAGGATTCGATTTCTTGATTAAGGACAAGGAGCAATTACTCCCCTGTGTGACTCCATTCGCCCAGGCTAACAAGATGTAGAACAGCCTGAAACTGCTATGGCCTGCACATGTGGTATGCTGGAGGAGCACTGTGAATTGTCCCTGCAGTGGAGGCTAAGGACACGGTGGAGGATGAGGAGGCGGACCAACGGCGTGAGAACGTGGAGGCGGAAATGGCGTCACCTGGCCAAGTTGCTGGTGTGGCTGGCCAGGAACTACATTTACCCATTGGGCCGTAAAGGACATATATTGTCATTGACCGTATTTATAGCTACCTACCAATTTTCCCAAAAAAGCTGTTTCACAAAACAATTTTACCGCTGAATGGCTAATCTACATAATTCGGTCCATAGAGCAAAAGGAAGTCTACAATCACCCATCAATTTTCCCTTATTCTTTTTTCTATTAATACACCCAAAAAATAAATAAATACAGCAATCACAATTCACCACAGAATGGCTAATAGGACGTATGTATCTATCCTAATAATACACCATGTAAATGGCTGTAGTACAATGGAACTTCACAGCTGAACGGCAATTATTTTTTTTGCCACTAATACACACCAAAAAGGTCTGTAATTTTCTCACTTCACCACACAAGGGCTAATAAGCCCTTTTTTTTCCACTAATACATGCCAAAAAGGGCTTTAGAACATATAAACGCACCACTGAACTGCAAATATATTTTTTCTTTTTCCACTAATGCGCGCCACAAAAGGGCTTTAGAACATATAACTCACCACTGAACGGCAAATATATTTTACTTTTGCCACTAATACATGACAAAAAGGACTACAATTTTAGCACTCCACCACACAACGGCTAATAAGCTTTTTTTCCCCCTACTAATACAAGGCAAAAAATGCTTTAGAACATATAACTGCACCGCACAAGGCAAATAAGACGTATAAATATTTCCTTGTAATAACCCCTGTTAATGCCTGTATCAAACAGCACTTGAACCCTAATAAGAACATTTTGCTAGAATTACAGAGCTGTATAATAGCAATTTGGATCCCCAGTAAGTGCAGCAAGGTGTAATAGGATTGTTTCTATTACCCAGGCTGTAACCTCCCCTACTGAACCCTGTTCAACATAAATGCTGTGGAATGATTCCTCCCTATCCTTTCCCTACACCTTGAATAATCTTTCCCTGCACTTGTAAATAGTTTTTTATTTTGCACAATGAAGTTTTTTCTAGCACTGTTCCTAGTGCCTGCAGACGTCTCTCCCTGCACTAAGCACACTGGAAAATGGCAAAATCCAAGATGGCTAAAGCTATTCATAGGGCTTTGACATCACAGGGCTGGCTGCTGATTGGCTGCATAATGCATCATTATGGGTGATCCCGCTTTCCCAGAATTCCTTGCGAATCGCAAGGAAATTAGGCTTTGGTGCAAATCAAATTTTTCCTGAAATTTGGATCGAATTCCACTTCGTCAGCTTCGATTCGCTCATCTCTATTAATGGCCATACTGCTCAAGAATTTAGGGTGGGAAAACAGAAACCGGGATGGGCTTAGCCTACCAAGGCCAGGTTGTCCATTTTAAGGACTCTGAATATGAAGACCTAAAATCTTTAGTGGTTCAAAGAAAAAGAAGGTGATAGAAGTTTATGTCATGATATGGAATTATCTTATCGCATAGTACTACATTTATAGATATTCGGAAGTTGCTGAATTTAAGCAAACTTTAAACCTTCAGCCAAAATCTCACTATATTTGGGCATCTCCACCAGATATAACACATACATTGGTGCTTGAAAGTTTGCGAACCCTTTGCAATGATTTATATTTCTGCATAAATTATACCTAAAACTACATCAGATTTTACATACATTTTAAAAGTACAACTCCAAATCCTAAAAAGTTGGGACAATGTGTAAAATGTAAATAAATGTTAATAAAAACAGATTGCAATGATTTGCAAATCTCATAGACCCATATTTTATTCACAATAGAACATAGAACACATAACAGATGTTGAAAGTGAAACGAATTACCATTTTGTGAAAAAGATTAACTCATTTAGAACTTGATAGCAGCAAAGCATCTCAGAAAAGATGGGACAGGACCAGGTCTACCATTATGTAGAATCCCCTCTTCTTTTAACAACAGCCTATAAACATCTGGGAAGTAAGGAGACCAATTGCAGGAGTTTTGGAAGAAGAATATTATCCCAATCTTTTCTGATGTAGGATTCTAGCTGCTCAACAGTCCTGGGTCTTAAGGCAGGTTAAGACAGGCAGTTGGAGTGACCAATTGTTGGCTGCTTGTTCAGTGAAGGAGACTGCTGCAGCAATCTCCTTCACAGTATAGGTGGATTTAGAAAAAACAATAATCGTCCAGATTATTTCTAACAACAATTTCTGCGAACGCTCTTCCTGATAATCTGGCCATCTAAATGTGCCGCTGATCACCTGATGAATGAGCAAAATGCCCACTCATCCGTTGATCCTGTCGTTCATGCAGGCACACCAATCATCATTTCTGGCCAGGAGATCATGCTAGAAACAATGATTTTGTATGGGGATGTCCTTATACTGTGAAAGAGAACACTACATGTAAATGAAGCACTCTCCATCGGCCCGTCTGATCCCGCCTTAGCAATCCCTCGTTCCCATAAAGAATCATTGTTTCTTTGCAGCAGATCACTGTTTAGACAGCCTGATCTGGACAATAATCTGGATAATTATAGGTTGGTGTGAATCCACCTTTTCATGCTGGACTTTTTCGATTCATGATGCGTCAAATGTTTTTTATTAGTGAAGGGTTTGTACTGCAGGCAGGCCAGTTCAACACCTTGACTGTTCTTCAGCAAGACCAGGCTGTTATGATGAATGCAGTATGTAGTTTAGCAATGTCTTGCAGAAATATGCAATGCCTTCCCTGAAAGAAATGTCTGGATGGGAGTATATGTTGTTCTATATCCTCTATATACTGTTCAGCATTTATAAAGCTTTTCCAGATGTTTAAACTGCCCATGCCATAGGCACTAATGCAATGCCATACCATCTGAGATACAGGGTCATAAACCCTACAAGGAAATTTCACGGTGGGCCAATGCGCCGGGGGGCGCCTGAGCCCTCCTCATGGCTGCCGACCAGGTACATAACGATCTGATGCATTAATTAGCGTTAGGAGAATGAGGTATTTATACACCAACAGGCCAACAGGTGCTCTCTTGAACTCAACTTTATAAACGTCCTTAGGATGGTGATACAGTTAAACACGGCAGTGAAGGCGGCAGTATTTTGTGCTGCACTGTGCTATTTGTTTCTGCTGGGGTGGTATTTTGTGCTGCACTGCAGTATTATAGGTCCAGCCTACTTGTGTTGGCCAGGCAAACTTGTTTTGGCCAGCATGCTATCAACATGTTTTTTTTCCAGGGCCACTTTAAGTTCCTAGCACAGCCTTGCCTGATCCCATGTAATAATTTCCGATACAGAATCGTGTCTGTTTTTAATGCAGTGCTACCTGAAGACCCATAGCTCATGAGCATCCAATATTTAGCATCGGCCTTCTCCCTTGCATACATGGATTTCTCCATATACTCTGAATCTTTTGATGATATTATGCATTGTAGATTGGGGGATATTCAAAGTCTTTGCAATTTTACATTAAGGAACATTTTTCTGAAAGTGATCCACAAATTTTAGATTAGTGGACTTCTGTCCATCTTTGCTTCTTAGAGACTCTGCCTCTCTAACATGCTCTTTTTAAACCCAGACATTTGATTTACAAATTGCTCCTCTAGCTGTTTTTATTTTGGTACCACTTACATTTCCAGCTTTTTGTTGCCCCGTTACAACCTTTTTGAGATGCACTGCTGCCATCAAGATCTACGCCTAGTTACGTTATTTTCATGAAATGGTAAAATGTCTTACTTTCAATATCTAATTTGTGTTCTATGTTCTATTGTGAATAAAATAGAGGTCTATGAGATTTGCAAGTCATTGCATTCTGTTTTTATTAACATTTATTTACAATAGTAAAAAAAAGTAATAGTTCCATCATGGCAGGCACAGCACTATGAAGTGCCTTTTGCACTGTGGCATTAGAAGAATTTTGATATCTCTGACTTTTAGTCTAACCAGACTGTCTATTACTCTGTAATTCCTCTAGCACCGTTCTATGGAAACAGTAGGTTTAAAGAGCACACCAAATGCTTCAAATAACTTCTTTATTAACTTCAACTTTTCTTCGTATATAACACTGCCGCCTCCGCAGCAGATAGTCCATGTACAAAACACGTGTTGAAAAGATATCACAAAATGGCGGTATGCATAAGATGGTGGTTCAACTGTTCAATCTTGTCATTCAACATAAAATGGTGGATATATTTCTCTCCTGAGTAGCTGTACTCTCACTTTGTTATTTAAGCACTTTATGATCTCTCTAAGTGGTATATCTAAGGTCTAACTAATAGTTCTACTTGCAGTATGCAGTTAGCAGTGACTATTTGCAGATTGGTTGAGTATGATCTGGTATGGTTGTATGCAATTTGGATTGTAATATAGAATCTGAATGTTTGCAATTTGTTTTTGTAATTGAATTTGCAATCGGTGGAACTGTAAGTAAACACATATATCTAGTTCAGTATACAGTTCTAAACACAATACTAACAATATGAACATTATATAACTGTTTAAGTACCTATTTTGGCCTCTTGTTCCCATAAAACTCAGCTCTCAGTGGAGTGAACGTCTCTTTAGCTCTGGTGAATAATGATTCTAGCAGCTCCTGCTAGGGGCATTCCCAGACAGGCTGTGTGTGAGGCAGGCTGTGATTGGTGAAAACTCTTGCTGTGTCAGAAGCTGGCTGTGATTGGTCTAGACTTCTGCCCAGCAACAACAGATTAACTATGCTTTCTGTTGTTTCTGCTGTGTCACTGAGCTACCTTACATTACAAAATTAATCTTAAAGGCATATTATCTTTTTCTGCTTCTGTGAACACAAAATATAACAGTTATATGACATCCAAAACATGATATCACAGTAAATAACTCTGCTTTTGTCTTTAACACATAAACAAAGGAACTGTAAGAAGGCTATTGGCAAGTCTAGCTGAATACACATATAAGCTATACTAGCAACCTAGGACAGGTCCTAGATGGCCAGCTACACTGTGGGCTGCTATGAGAGTGACTGATACCCATGAGACAGGGGTAACCCTAGCAGAGTGGCCCGGTTCAGGGGGGAAACCAGAACCCTGGGAACCTGAGACCGAAGGGCCAGCAGTAGGGGTGACCGCTAGTGTTGAGCGAACCCGGTGAAGTTCGGTTCGCCGGCTTCGGTCGAACTTCAGGTCAAAGTTCGGGTTCGGAACCCAAACTTGACCTGTACTTGACCTCGAACCCGGACCCCATTAAAGTCAATGGGGACCCGAACTTCACTTTATTATTTTCCGTTATAACATGGTTATAACGGAAAATAATACTATTAGCTTTTTCAGATCTGAGTTAAAACTCAGATCCAATGGTATATCCTAACACAGAGGAGTTCCCATGGTGATGGTGACGCTTGAAGTTAAAATATACCATTGGATTGGAGAAAACTCTGATCCGATGGTATATTCTAAATCCGAGGCGTTCCCATGGTGATGGGGACGCACCTCTGACAGGGCGCTGCCATCCGCGGCACCTGAGGGGTAAATTGCGCGGACGGCAGCTCCCTGTCAGAGGTCGGGTGTCATGTTTCTACAATGTTTGCATTGGTGGGCAGTGCGCCCTTCCCCCCCCCGGTATTAAAATCATTGGTGGGCAGTGCGCCCTCCCCCCCATCATTGGTGGCAGTGGCAGTTCCAATCGTAGACCCAGCAGTGTAATGCTGGGGCTCCGATCGGTTACCATGGCAGCCAGGATGCTACTGAAGTCCTGTCTGCCATGGTCAGTTAGGCAGCATTATACTTACATGCTCTGTGGCCGCCCGGCGCTCCTTCTTCTTGTAACTCGCAGGTCTGTGTGGCGCATTGCTTATGCTTATATTAATGTGCCGGACAGACCTGTGAGTTACAAGAAGAAGGAGCGTCGGGTGGCCACAGTGCATGTAAGTATAATGCTGCTGACTAACTGACCATTGCAAACAGGACATCAGTAGCGTCCTGGCTACCATGGTAACCGATCGGAGCCCCAGCATTACACTGCTGGGACTCCAATCGGAACTGCTGCTGCCACCAATGATGGAGGGGGGAGGGCGCACTGCCCACCAATGATTTTAATACTGGGGAGGGGGGGAGAACACACTGCCCACCAATGCAAACATTGTAGAAACATTCCCGACACCCGACCTCTGACAGGGAGCTGCCATCCATGCAATTAACCCCACAGGTACCGCAGATGGCAGCTCCCTGTCAAAGGTGCATCCCCATCACCATGGGAACACCTCAGGTTTAGAATATACCATTGGATCTGAGTTTTCTCCAATACGATGGTATGTTTCAACTTCAAGCGTCCCCATCACCATGGGAACACCTCTGTATTAGAATAAAAACACCCGAACACCGAACCCGAACCCGGACTTCAGTGAAAAAGTTTACAGTTCGGGTTTGCTCAACTCTAGTGACCGCCACTTTGGTGGAAGAGGGGGAGACAACACCGCTAAGTGTGATGGTGGGAAACTGAATTGGCAGACCTCAATGTCTCCGGGGTTAATTTTGGTACCACCCAACGTTGGGACCCAACCCTATCTCAAGCTTAGGAAAATGTGTTAATAGTAGATGATGTACCACAGCAACCTGGGGCAGAGTCAGTATTTCCCTGTTTTGTGGTTCATCATGATATGTTGCATTGGGTAAACCAACTACGGGGTTAGCCTATTGAACAGTTGGTGGTCCTCAAGGCTTATCGCAAGCTTATGTTACATCTAGCCCACCAACACGTTCTCTGGAGTAGGGGGCACCTAGGGCTGCAGAAAACTTAGGATCGTATTCTACAGCGGTATTACTGGCCCAGCATATTCAAAGAAGTGGAAGAGTTTTGAAAGTCTTGCCCGACCTGCCAAATAACTAGCCCCCAGCCACATTTCCGTAGTCCCCAAGTACCTCTCCCGATTATCGAAGTACTGTTTGACCATACATCTTAGTCATTCAAGACTATGCCACTTGGTACCCGGAGGTGGTGCCACTGCGACATACTTCGGCCAAACTCATAGCTAAAGAGTTAATGGAGATGTTTTCCCGAGTGGGACTACCTAAAGAGGTTCTGACAGACCAAGGGACTCCTTTTATGTCCAAGGTGATGAGGGAACTCTGTAAGTTTCTGCACATAAAACAACTACGGACGTCTGTTTACAATCCGCAAACGGACGGTCTGATAGAACAGTTTAACCAAACATAAAAAAATATTTTGAAAAAGGTAGTGTCTAAAGATGGGAAGGACTGGGACCTCCTTCTGCCCTATCTAATGTTAGCAGTGCGTGAGGTAACCAGGCCTCTACTGGGTTTCTCGCCCTTCGCACTGCTATATGGCAGACACCCTCACGGTCTCTTGGACGTGGCCAAAAAGGCATGGGAACAATAACCCACTCCACATAAAAGTGTCATTGAGTACGTTACCCAGATGAAAGATCGGATAGAGACACTGTTAACTCTTGTTATGGAGCATATAGAGGCAGCTCAGCGAGCCCAGAGTCGGGTCTATAATCGGCAGTCTCGAGTCCTGATCTTCAACCCGGGTGATCGGGTTTTGGTTCTGGTGCCGACCGTGGACAGTAAGTTCCTGGCTAGGTGGCAGGGGCCATACGAGGTACTCAAGAAAATTGGAGATGTAAACTACAAGGTACACCAGCCAGGGCGGCAAAAGCCGGATGAGGTTTACGGTGTGAATTTACTAAAACCAGGGAAAGATAGGGAAACCTAAAGAGAAAACTAGAGATGGCCTTGAGGTTCGCCCGGCGGTCGTTTCGCAGAGAACTTTGCGCATTCGCAATTCGCAATTCGCAGATGCGAAAATATGGCAATGTTGCACTGAACTTTGACCCATGACACATCCATCAGGTGGGACAGGACAGCCAATTGAGATGTTTCAGCACATGGACACATCCCCACCCTATAACAGAACCCAATCTGGCAGCCATTTTACATTCTGTGTTTTGCCAGTATAGAGAGAGGTTGCTTTGTGGAGCAGGGACAGACTGTTAGGGACACCAAACGCTAGCTAATAGGGCCTAAAAAGTCCTTTTAAGGACTGGTATAGGTGTGCTATTGATAAGTGTGATATACTGAGGGGTGTGATATACTTATACTTTCTAACATAAAAAGTATATCATAGTGCATTTGTATTGTGCAGCAGTTCTGTGTGGTTCTGCTGCGATACCGCAGCTATATAGAGGGACAAACGCTATTGGAATAATTAATTGCAACTGGTGTGATATGCCTGTTGCCCCCCAAAAAACTAATTGAAGGGTGTGATATACCTATAATATACTTTCTAACATATAAAGTATATAGTGCATTTGTATTGTGCAGCAGTTGTATGCGGTTCTGCTGCGATACTGCAGCTATATAGAGGGACAAGCGCTATTGGAACAACTATTTGCAACGGGTTTGATATACCTGTTGCCCCCCCCAAAAATGATTGAGGGGTGCAATATACCTGCTTTCTCAAAATACTGATTAAAGGGTTTGATATAAATGCATCCACAAAATACTGATTGAGGGGTGCGATATACCTGCTTCCACCAAATATTGATTGAGGCCTGCGATATACCTGCTTCCACAAAATACTGATTGAGGGGTGTGATATAACTGCTCCCACCAAATATTGATTGAGGGGTTCTATATGCCTGCTTCCACAAAATACAGATTGAGTGGTGCGATATACCTGCTTCCACAAAATACTGATGGAAGGGTGCTATATACCTCCTTCCATAAAATATTTATTAAAGGGACTCTGTCACCAGTTTATGACCCCACTTTTAAAAATATTGTTCTGTCCATGGAGCCCTTGTGATTACTATTGTGGTGTTATAAGCTAAATCTGCTGGCTCGTTTTGTTAAAAAAACGTTTTATCTAACCTGTCAGTCATATTGTTAAGGTGCCCAGGGCGTTGCTCATGGCCTGAAGATGCCACCTGCCGCCGCCGCCCTTGGTGCCCAGCTCCTCCTCTGCTCTCATCAGCGCCGCCTGAAAATACTGAGATACGCCTCCGGCTCTCCCTCACTCCCCCTCCTTCTTTTCTAAGATCCCGCGCGTGCGGCAGTGTTCGCGTTATCGGGAGGTTGAGCGAAGTGCCCGCGCATGCGCACTTCGCTCAATGAGGCTGAACGGAAAAGTCCGCACGGGCGCATCAGGCACAGGCCTGTGCGCACGCGCGGGATCTTAGAAAAGAAGGAGGGGGGAGTGAGGGAGAGCCGGAGGCGTATCTCAGTATTTTCAGGCGGCGCTGACGAGAGCAGAGGAGGAGCTGGGCACCAACGGCGGCGGGCGGCATCTTCAGGCCATGAGCAACGCCCTGGGCACCTTAACAATATGACTGACAGGTTAGATAAAACGTTTTTTTAACAAAACGAGCCAGCAGATTTAGCTTATAACACCACAATAGTAATCACAAGGGCTCCATGGACAGAACAATATTTTTAAAAGTGGGGGTCAGAAACTGGTGACAGAGTCCCTTTAAGGGGTTCTATATACCTGTTCCACAAAATACTGATTAAGGGGTGCGATATACCTGCTTCCACAAAACACAGATTGAGGGTTGCAATATACCTGCTTCCACCAAATATTAATTAATGGGTCCTATATACCTGCTTCCACAAAATACTGATTAAGGGGATTGATATACCTGCTTCCACCAAATATTGATTGAGGCCTGCGATACACCTGTTTCCACAAAATAATGATTAAGGGGATTGCTATACCTGCTTCCACCAAATATTGATTAAGGCCTGCGATACACCTGCTTCCACAAAATACTGATTAAGGGGTTTGATATAGCGGCTTCCACCAAATACTGATTGAGGCCTGCGATATACCTGCTTCCACAAAATACTGATTGAGGGGTGCGATATACCTGCTTCCATCAAATATCAATTAAGGCCTGCGATACACCTGCTTCCACAAAATACTGATTAAGGGAATTGATATACCTGCTTGAACTAAATATTGATTGAGGCCTGCAATACACCTGCTTCCACAAAATACTGATTAAGGGATTTGATATACTTGCTTCCACCAAATATTGATAGAGGCTTGCGATATACCTGCTTCCACAAATAGTGCTCTTCTCTCTGAACTTTGGCACAGGTTCATTTTGAAAATGACAGGCAGAAGAAGAGGCAGGCCGCTCCGCAGGGGTGGTAGTGTTTGGGCAGGTGCACCAGGCTGGAGCCTAAAAGAAGCAGCCCCCTTTCAAGTTTTGATCCCCATGTGTATATAGATGCAATAGGTGTTCCAAGAGGGGTCCCAGATTAGTTCAAAGCTAGATTTCAAGTAGCCGCCGGATTTGAATCAATATTTCCCATCATTACTGTGAATAAAAATGTCGATTGGATAAATTACATATACTACAATTAGCAAAGGTTTGTAAACTATACCAGAGATGCATTACAAGGGGTAGCAGAAGAACTACAAGCGGACTCAATTATGACATTCCAGAATCGAATGGTGTTGGATATGATTCTTGCAGAGAAGGGTGGAGTGTGCCGAGTATTGACTGATCCAACCTCCTGTTGCACATACATACCAAATAATACTGGCCCCACTGGTAAGGTCACAATAGCTATAAAAAAGCTTGAAGATCTGTCAATAGAACTGAAAAAGAACTCAGGTATAAATAATCCATTGGATCAATACTTTTGGTGGTTCACAAGTTGGAAACAAGGTCTCATGCAACTAGGGATTGTCATCCTCAGTGGCCTACCGCCAATATAGGCAGACCACGCTGTTGCTATGGGGCCCGCAGCACAGGGGGGCCCGGAGCACACAGAAGGCCCCGCCCCCTTAGTTTATTTTAGACAGTACACAGACTTGTGGTGCAGGCGCAGTAGGCCCCCCCCCCCCCCCAGCGTCTGGAGTCTTGTCTGACATGCTGGCTGTCTCTTAATTCATCCGGCCTGGCTGAGTTGTGTTTTGGTTCACACTGGCCAATCAGCACAAGGAGGCAGCTGCTGATTGGCCAGTGTATCGCAGGCAGCAGGAGCGGGCGCTGCTCATACATACAGAGCGCGTGAGGGAGGCAAGTAGGCTACGCACACGGCACCCTGCAAAAAAGTAATCTGCCACTGACCTGCCGTGTCCCGGCGACAGCAAGTGCAGTGACACGTCACACTAGTGAGTGCAGCCCAGACTGAAGGACTGCCCGCTCCTGACCAGACACGGACGGTGGTCTGTTGATTGATTGGTTGGTGGTTGTGTTGTGTATGGGAAGGGATAATGCAGCATTGCCAGCAAGAGAACTCATAGAGGACAGTCTGCTTTCCTCCTACACTGTCCTCCCCAACCCCTTATGCCACCCAAAATGCTCAGGGGGTAGAGAAGTAGGAGGAAAGAACACTGTCCTGAGAATTTTGGGGGGCATTAGGGGTTGGAGGGGCTCATAGAGGATTCATGAAAAAGGGGGGGAGGCTCACAGAAGACAGTGTGCTTTCCACCTACACCCCCCCCCCCCCCCGGACATTCGGAGGGCATTAGGGGTTGGATAACTCCTCTAACCCCTTGCTGCTGATGCTAAGTGTGCACATAGCCACCAATCACATTTCCCCAAGCCACCCATCCCCCAACACATCAGTCACTTTTGGGGGAGGGAGGGGGGATATGATTGGTGACTATGTGCACACTCAGCATCAGCAGCAAAGAGTTAAAGGGGTTTGGGGTAAGAGAAGTGATGACAAAATGGCGCTGGTAGCAAAGGGTTTAAGATGTGGGGGATGGCTTACGTCTGGATTTAGCACAGTGGACACAGGCAGGAGGAGCGATGTGTATGTGGGCTCCGGTCCTGCACTCGCTCAGCTGTGCTCTCATACATATCGCGCCCTGTGTACACTGTCCTGTGCCCACTCTGCTAAAACCTGACATAGCCCATCTATGCCCGGCTTTACCAAAGCAGACAGGTATGTATGTGTGTGTGTCTGCGTTTGTGTCACTATCACCATGCCCACAGTGTTCCTATGTCTTGACGCAGTAAAACGCAGTATATAGCACTGCAGATAAAACTTTTATGGAATATCCACAGTAGTCCCATAGATTCAGATACCACAGGGTTTTGTTCCTACGGCATTCCCTTTGCCGCAAAACTGACCTGTGCCCTTCATTCTCTGGGTCAGTACGAATATGTACGAATGTATGTATACATTTCTTTATTGGCAACTGGGGGGGTGGCAGGGGAAGAGCCAGGACAGGAGGTGGGATGGACCAGGTGTGGGTAGTGGGCGGGGTTAGGGGGCCCAATTCAGATTCTTGCTATGGGGCCCAGTGATTTCTATGTACGCCCCTGGTCATACTAATAGTAATTGTAGTAATAGGTGTAGTAGCATTATGTGTTATTCCTTGTGTGAGATGAATGCTAGAAAAAGGGCTCTCTAATATGTAATTATATCAGACTACTCTACCCCAGGAGGATGGAAGCCCAGATGGGTATAAGAATTACCTAATATCATATAGAGAGAAAAAGGACAAGAAAGGAAAGAACCATGTAGTGTGATACACTAAAAGCTTCTAAGAGGGGATTTGAAAGGAATCCATGTTTTTATATGTTAAAACAAATTCTGCTTTCTGCTAAGTTTCTGTTCTCTGTAACCATGAATCTTATCTCTTTGGCACTACTCCCGGATAACATCCCAAATATGGAAGTTCCGTTTTTGTTGCTCTTTTTTTGCCTGTAGAATAGACGTGTTAATATGATAGGTTGAATGAATAACTTACGTTGAGATGCTAATAAAGGGGGTAAAACCCCCTCTATATAACCTGTGTGCATTAAAAATAAACTTCAGAGCGTTCATTCAGTACATCATTGTTGTGTCTGTTATTCCCTACTGAGTGAAGCGCCCTCCTGACGTCAGAACAAGACTCAAACCAAGCCAATACTAGAAGTTTGGTGCCAGGGGTACCAGAGGGACATTGAGATTTCCTAACAAGGTCCTGAACCAGTTGGGAGAGGTAATTGTCTTTGGTTATTGTCAAGAACCTGTTTCCTTTATGAGATATACAAGTTTCAGTTTCCCAGTCTATATCTGGATAGTTGAGTCCCCCATAATAATAACCTCATCATGATCTGCCGCCTCGTCTATCTTGTTTAGTAGCAGATTTTCTGTGGACTCTGGTATATTAGGTGGTTTATAATAAACTAAAAATATTGTTTTTGCCTCTATGTATTTCTACCCACAGTGACTCCACATGTTCATGTCCCTCACTTATATCTTCCCGGAGTGTGGGCTTTAGACAGGACTTTACATAAAGGCAGACCCCTCCCCCTCTCCGGTTTTGGTGATCCTTTCTAAACAGACTGTAACCCTGTACATTAACTTCCCAGTCATAGCTATCATCCAGCCATGTCTCCGTTATTCCCACTATGTCATAGTCCTCCTCACACATCGCTGTTAATGTTCAGGAGTCTACCATCTTTGCTAAAGATCACCTGTAGATATGTGGTTTTGAAAAAGTTGATTTGGCAACTTTGTAGAAGTTAGCCAAGAAATTTGATTTGTTACAAATTAATTTGTCACAAATCGCTAAGTCAGGTATATCCAGGCCACTCTGCTTAAGGACTCATGCACCTGGCCATTGCCTGGTCGTGGCCGTATTGCTGCCCGCATACTGTGGGTCCACAATACAAGGGCATCGGCCGTATGCACCTCGCATCACGATTGTGGACCCATTCACTTTAAATGTTCCGCATTCCGGGAGATGCTGTGCGGAACGGAGTCAAGGATCGGAAGCCCACAGAAGCATTACGGAGTGCTTCCATAGGTTTTCTGCCCGTGCCTCCACACTGCAAAAATGTAGTGAATGGGTCCGTGATCCACATACGGCTACCCCTGGTCGGTGCCCATGCATTGTGGACTGCAATTTTTGGTCCTCAGCATGGGCCAGGTCAGCATGAGCCCTTAGAGTACGGCTACACGGAGCGGGTTGCGGCCATGATGCATTGAGGAACCATGTGGCCAATTAGCCCGCAAATGCCTTTCATGTAATAATGAATACTGCACTGTGTAGTTAGTCTTCATTGTCAATGGCCGTGCGGCACTTTTATTGCACCTTTAAACAGGGGTTGTTTCTGTTATGGGGGTTTGGCTGGTTAGGTTGAGAGGACAATATGCATATTATTGCTGTTCTGGCCTGCAGTCTCCTGCAGATTATTTGACTGTAAACACTGAATATGAATCAGCTCTCTCATACCCACTTCTCCAATCCCAGCGCTCTCCTGCCCTACAGGTGGGAGCCATTCTTCTGCCATCTGCTTTTCCTCATTATCTAATATTGATGAGAATATGTAATCAGGAACATCCAGCTCCTCATCTCTCTACATTTTGCTGACTTTTCTCGATAATGGAAACTTTGAAGGATTATTTGGAAGAAGTAAAGCTAGCAAAAGATGAGGATGGTCATCATTAAGATCTGGTCCCCCTAAGGGGTGCAGACTAGATGGTATTGGTTGGCATACTGGCACTGGAATAAAATAGGCTTCCATCTTATAAGTATTGAATTACATTTATGGCTGATGTAGGAATAAATAAATGTAGGAATAAGTCAATAAAACTGAAGCAGAATAAGTCTCCCTGCACTCCCCCTGCAGTCTCCCTGTACTCTCCCTGTATTCTCCCTGCAGTCTCCCTGTATTCTCCCTGCATTCTCCCTGCACCCCTCTGCACTGTTCCTGCACTCTCCCTCTCCAATATTATTCCATTAATCATTTTCAGCAATACTTTCCTTATCGCATGAGCACTTGCCACATATCTTCCTATGCTCAGCTCACAGGACAATGGTGGAGAATGTGTGAGATTAGGGTTTTATAGGGATGTGACATCACAGAGGATGGATATCCGCAGATTGGCTGGCTGCACAGCATTATGGGTGATCTCGCATTCCCAGGCTTCTTACTTTCACTTCGGATTCATTGTGAATCAAACTTTTTTCTAAACTTCGGACGGAATTCCACTTCGAATGCTTCACTTCGCTCAACACTACTCACCTGGACAAGCCAGAAGGCTATTGGAACAATGGTTAGAGGACAGATGAGACCAAGACAGAACACTTTGGTTTAGGCTAGTTTTACACTAGCGTTACAGAGATCCGGCAGATCTGCATGATACCTGAATGCCCACAGGCCCCACCTCTGCCGTATTTGGCCGATTCTCTGCATGTTTACCGAGTTGCGTCCAGATCTTTGCCAGTCCCCATTATAGTTAATAGGGCAAGGGGCATTCACATAGCATCCAGCAATGCTAAATCCAGACAGCTTGGCAGACTGTTCCCTGCCTGCACATCTTGTTAGTCCCTGTAACGCTAGGGTTAAACTAGCCATAAATGAGATGTTTTATACTTGGAGAAAGGTAACTACTGCATTTTATTATAAAAACCTTGTCCCATCAATTAAACATGGTGGTGGTAATATTAGAGTTTGGGTCTGTTTTGCTGTATCTGGGCCAGGATGGCTTGTGGAACAATGAACTCTGAATTATGCCAGCAAATTCTGAAGGAAAATATTAGGACATCTGTTTGTGAGTTGAATCTCAAGAGCACCAGCATTTCCTTGCCAGTGATACAACAATAGAAAAAAAGACTACCTTAGAAGGTGCAACATTAATGACAATATAAGTGATAATACTCATTAAATAAGAAAAAAGCATTAGTAGATTTTTGTATCACACTGGAGTGTGTACGCACAATTCATTTGCATTTTTAACTCTCATCAAGGCTGGAGTGTTGAAAAGCTACTTAATAAAGTTTGTGCCAGGTTACTTTCTATGCGCATTACAAACACAGCTACACTTTCCAATTAGAGTAGCAACATAATAAGGGTTGTGTGATGGAGATGTGTCCACATTTCCAGGTGAAAACAGGTCTGAAATCAAATCTCTTTCAGAACTTATTTAACATTCAACTAAATTGCATTTCATTGAACTTCTTCCTCAAAAGAACCTAAGGCAGGTGAGCAGATGATTAAGAAATTACGCTCAATAGGCGCATTGTACAGCAGTTAATGAGTTAATGACTACAGTTTGGTGGGGACTTTTTCAAGGAGGATATAAAGTTACATTAAATGCAATAGTAGGAAATCTGTTCCTTTTATGTTGGCAGCAGATCTGATTATGTAGAAATATGTATTCATTTAAAATGCCGACTACGCATATATACATATTACTGGTAACTTAGAGCCTACAAAATATTTACCCATGTTATGATCCCACCTGAACATAAATACTTGGCACTTTACTCTAGGAACCCTATCTGTATGAGCTGCCAAGTTCATATATTCTATGACTTGTATATACTTAACATGAATGTTGCTAAAATAAAGCATCATATTTGGAAAATATTGAAATAATCTATTTATTGAATGACTGGATATGTTTATAGCATGTAAAGTATTATACTTTGAACAATATCCATGTCATTTCCATATTCCCTATGAGCATAATGCAGGTTGACAGAAATGGACCCATGGGTCCTAAAAATATCTAGGTGGTCCAGGTCAACATGTTGTCGAGATGATCCTTAAGTTGACCTGTGTAAGTAATTAGAAATCAATATGAGGCAAGGGTACGTCCACACGGTCAGGTGCAGTTTTGGAAGCTAGAATCTGGAGTGGATCATAAAAAGAGAGAAATTATAAAGAACAGATACAACTTCTCCTTTTTTTTTATTCATTACCGGCTTTGGCTTCCAAAACTGCATCAGGAAACCTGACCATGTGGCCGTAACTCAAGAGTCTGACAGTGTTGCTCAAATGCTATGCAAATATTCAACCCAGAATCCAAAGGTGAACACATAGATGCAAAAATATGGTCTACACTCAGTATTTTCACTATTTACCACTAGTTATTTTTGCTGTGTTTTTTTTTTTTTTGTTTAGTTTTTTTGCTGGTTAACTAATTAAATTTAATGGAACTAAATAAATTAATGGAATAATTAGCTCAGGAACTATTTTGATGTACAGGAATGGTGGGCATTGGAAGCTCTATGAATAAAAGCACTGCCTAACTACAGTTCTCTTGTCACAGTCTGCTTTGTTGTTAGCAGTGTTTACCCAACAACTGGTTGTATGAATGACAACTGGCTAAATTGCAATGTGTATGGCCTGCTTGAGTCTTCTATGGTTCAGTTCTTTGTTGGTCCATCCAGTATTCTTGTTCAATTAGCACACTAAAGAGTTGGATGCTTTTACTATTTGCTACTGCTAGAAGATAGGATATATTCGAGCTTGCTACTGATGGTTAAGAATGTCTTTGCTATGTTAAAGAGTTCAACCTTAAAGGGGTTGTGCAAGAATAGGGGGGGAAGGGGTGGCAAAAACACGCCCCCAATCGGCCAGACCTGTAAAGAGAAGTTTACTTACCTGTTTCCCAGCACTGTCTCCCCGCTCCTTCTCCTCCAGGCCTGCAATACTTCGCTAAGCTTCCTTACTGAAAACATCTGGTTTGAGATCGCCTGCAGCCAATCACTGGCCGTGGCAGTGACCAGATCCCCTTGCATCATGTGACCATTTGTCAAGACCTAAGGGGCGCTGGTCACCACAGAGGTCAGTAATTGGCTCCAGACAATGTCAAAACTGATGTTTTCAGTGAGTGAGCCCAGCGGAGCATTGCAACCTCGGTGGAGAAGGAGTGGGGAGCCAGTGTCGGGAAAGAGGTAAGTAAGCTTTCCTTTACAGGTCTCACCAAGTTGGTAAGTTTGACAACACCCATCCCCTTCTTGCACAATCCTTTTAAAACCACTTTGAAAATGCAGATGTAGCAATCTTTAACTTGCCAATTAAAAAGGTTCTCTAACATATTGAAACATGTCCCCAATGCAGCAATTGTAATAAAATGAATATAATTAGGACCTGACCTGGGTAAGGTAATTTTACTAGTTTATTTACAAATGCCTATCCAGGCAATAGAACCTGTCTTGCCCCAGGTATAAATTAATACTTCACTTTTATTGAATACAAGTAAAACCTAAATGCTAAGTGTGTGCGAGGTGCACTCTTTAATTGAACTTAAACAGAACCAAAAAATTAAGGGGTGTTAAAAACACAGTACACCACTTCACTGGTAGGTGTATTGCTTTGACAATTAGGCGGGGTGAAGAGATGTGCACTATCTCTCACCCTTACCACTGTAAGGGCAGGACACTACCGTACCACCGTCCGCTGTGACTCTGCCAGCTGAGAATGGTTGTAATAACAGCCATATAGAGTGGTCAGGAGAAATGGAAATATCAACCCACTATGTGAGTGGCGCATAAAGCGCCTCAGTTGATCTCAGACTGGGATTAGTGGCAACTAACACCGCAACACGGACTCGGTGCACAGTAGCCAAAACCACAACTAACTTGATTGCTAAACCAAACCAAGCAACGTCGGCCAGCCTGACCGCTAGTTGCTGGTTAACAGTGGAGTGGTGCACAGCGATTAAAAACTAATACTGCCCCCCAACATGTTTCGCCAGTATTCTGGCTTCTTCAGGGGTTAATGGGCAGCCATGACTGTTAGTTTTTAATCGCTAAAAAAAATTAGAGTGATATTCTTTTTTTAAAATAGAATCAATAAAGGTATATGTTTTAATAAATAAAAATAAAAGATAGCCAGTAGGTGATCCAAGTCACGCTTTGGTCTTCTTGACCTCTGAAACTTGCGCTGCTGGTGGCAATGTCTCATGGCAGACAATCCAACGGACCCTGCACACTGCTGAGTTCTACAGATGCAGACCAAGGAGGGCGCCACTTCTCCAGATAAGGCACACAAAAGCTGCTTGGCCTTTGCAAAAGCTCATCTGGACAAAGAAGAAGACTTCTGGTCTTTTGTGTTATGGTCAGATGAAACAAAAATTTAATTGTTTGGTCACAATGTTTCTTTCATTTGGCGTAAAAAAGGAGAAGCCTTCAACCCAAAGAACACCATCCCCACTGTCAAACATAATGGTGGGAACCTAATGCTTTGGGGGTGTTTTTCAGCCAATAGACCAGGGAACCTAATCACAGTAAACGGCACCATTAAAAAAGAGCAATACATGAGGATTCTCAACGACAACATCAGGCAGTCTGCAGAGAAACTTGGCCTTGGGCCCCAGCGACATTTCAGCATGACAATGACCCAAAACACACAGCAAAAGTGGTGAAGAAATGGTTAGCAGACAACAACATTAACGTTTTGGAGAGTCCAGACTTTAGGAAGCTAATGATCAGGGTGATGGCAAGAAGACCCTCCAACCTGAAAGATTTGGAGCTCATTGCTAAAGATTAGGGATGAGCGAACTCGAACTGTATAGTTCGGGTTCGTACCGAATTTTGGGGTGTCCGTGACACGGACCCGAACCCGGACATTTTCGTAAAAGTCCGGGTTCGGGTTCGGTGTTCGTCGCTTTCTTCGCGCTTTTGTGACGCTTTCTTGGCGCTTTTTGAAAGGCTGCAAAGCAGCCAATCAACAAGCGTCATACTACTTGCCCCAAGAGGCCATCACAGCCATGCCTACTATTGGCATGGCTGTGATTGGCCAGAGCACCATGTGACCCAGCCTCTATTTAAGCTGGAGTCACATAGCGCCGCCCGTCACTCTGCTCTGATTAGCGTAGGGAGAGGTTGCGGCTGCGACAGTAGGGCGAGATTAGGCAGATTAACTCCTCCAAAGGACTTGATTAACTGATCGATCTGCAGCTGTGGATCATTGAGCTGCTGATCCTCAATTGCTCACTGTTTTTAGGCTGCACAGACCGTTTGTCAGTCACATTTTTCTGGGGTGATCGGCGGCCATTTTGTGTCTTGTGGTGCGCCAGCACAAGCTGCGACCAAGTGCATTTAACCCTCAATGGTGTGGTTGTTTTTTGGCTAAAGCCTACATCAGGGTGAAGCTGTCACACCAAGTGCATTTAACCAGCAATAGTCTGTTCATTTTTTGGCCATATACAAAATCAGGGGCAAGCTGCGCCTGTCACCAAGTGCATTTAACCCTCAATGGTGTGGTTGTTTTTTGGCTAAAGCCTACATCAGGGTGAAGCTGTCACACCAAGTGCATTTAACCAGCAATAGTCTGTTCATTTTTTGGCCATATACTAAATCAGGGGCAAGCTGCGCCTGTCACCAAGTGCATTTAACCCTCAATGGTGTGGTTGTTTTTTGGCTAAAGCCTACATCAGGGTGAAGCTGTCACACCAAGTGCATTTAACCAGCAATAGTCTGTTTATTTTTTGGCCATATCCCAGTCTAATTCTGTCACTAAATCCATACCGGTCACCCAGCGCCTAAATACTAGGCCTCAAATTTATATCCAGCTAAATCTGTCCCTAGTGCTGTAGCTGGGCGAGTTATTTAGTGTCCGTTCAAGCACATTTCTTGTTCTGGGTTGAAATACAATTCCCAATTTAGCAATTTCATAATTTAGTGGTTTCTGCTATATCAGAGCTATTTGAAATCTATCCCTAAAAGGGTATATAATATTCAAGGTGCACATTGGGTCATTCAGAATAACTTCACACACACCCGCTACTGTGTATTTCCAAGTCTAATTCTGGCACTAAACCCATACCTGTCACCCAGCGCCTAAATACTAGGCCTCAAATTTATATCCCGCTAAATCTGTCCTTAGTGCTGTAGCTGGGCGAGTTATTTAGTGTCCGTTCAAGCACATTTCTTGTTCTGGGTTGAAATACAATTCCCAATTTAGCAATTTCATAATTTAGTGGTTTCTGCTATATCAGAGCTATTTGAAATCTATCCCTAAAAGGGTATATAATATTCAAGGTGCACATTGGGTCATTCAGAATAACTTCACACACACCCGCTACTGTGTATTTCCAAGTCTAATTCTGGCACTAAACCCATACCTGTCACCCAGCGCCTAAATACTAGGCCTCAAATTTATATCCCGCTAAATCTGTCCTTAGTGCTGTAGCTGGGCGAGTTATTTAGTGTCCGTTCAAGCACATTTCTTGTTCTGGGTTGAAATACAATTCCCAATTTAGCAATTTCATAATTTAGTGGTTTCTGCTATATCAGAGCTATTTGAAATCTATCCCTAAAAGGGTATATAATATTCAAGGTGCACATTGGGTCATTCAGAATAACTTCACACACACCCGCTACTGTGTATTTCCAAGTCTAATTCTGGCACTAAACCCATACCTGTCACCCAGCGCCTAAATACTAGGTCTCAAATTTATATCCCGCTAAATCTGTCCTTAGTGCTGTAGCTGGGCGAGTTATTTAGTGTCCGTTCAAGCACATTTCTTGTTCTGGGTTGAAATACAATTCCCAATTTAGCAATTTCATAATTTAGTGGTTTCTGCTATATCAGAGCTATTTGAAATCTATCCCTAAAAGGGTATATAATATTCAAGGTGCACATTGGGTCATTCAGAATAACTTCACACACACCCGCTACTGTGTATTTCCAAGTCTAATTCTGGCACTAAACCCATACCTGTCACCCAGCGCCTAAATACTAGGCCTCAAATTTATATCCCGCTAAATCTGTCCTTAGTGCTGTAGCTGGGCGAGTTATTTAGTGTCCGTTCAAGCACATTTCTTGTTCTGGGTTGAAATACAATTCCCAATTTAGCAATTTCATAATTTAGTGGTTTCTGCTATATCAGAGCTATTTGAAATCTATCCCTAAAAGGGTATATAATATTCAAGGTGCACATAGGGTCATTCAGAATAACTTCACACACACGCTTCTGTGCATTTCCAAGTCTAATTCTGTCACTAAATCCATACCGGTCACCCAGCGCCTAAATACTAGGCCTCAAATTTATATCCAGCTAAATCTGTCCCTAGTGCTGTAGCTGGGCGAGTTATTTAGTGTCCGTTCAAGCACATTTCTTGTTCTGGGTTGAAATACAATTCCCAATTTAGCAATTTCATAATTTAGTGGTTTCTGCTATATCACAGCTATTTGAAATCTATCCCTAAAAGGGTATATAATATTCAAGGTGCACATTGGGTCATTCAGAATAACTTCACACACACCCGCTACTGTGTATTTCCAAGTCTAATTCTGGCACTAAACCCATACCTGTCACCCAGCGCCTAAATACTAGGCCTCAAATTTATATCCCGCTAAATCTGTCCTTAGTGCTGTAGCTGGGCGAGTTATTTAGTGTCCGTTCAAGCACATTTCTTGTTCTGGGTTGAAATACAATTCCCAATTTAGCAATTTCATAATTTAGTGGTTTCTGCTATATCAGAGCTATTTGAAATCTATCCCTAAAAGGGTATATAATATTCAAGGTGCACATTGGGTCATTCAGAATAACTTCACACACACCCGCTACTGTGTATTTCCAAGTCTAATTCTGGCACTAAACCCATACCTGTCACCCAGCGCCTAAATACTAGGCCTCAAATTTATATCCCGCTAAATCTGTCCTTAGTGCTGTAGCTGGGCGAGTTATTTAGTGTCCGTTCAAGCACATTTCTTGTTCTGGGTTGAAATACAATTCCCAATTTAGCAATTTCATAATTTAGTGGTTTCTGCTATATCAGAGCTATTTGAAATCTATCCCTAAAAGGGTATATAATATTCAAGGTGCACATTGGGTCATTCAGAATAACTTCACACACACCCGCTACTGTGTATTTCCAAGTCTAATTCTGGCACTAAACCCATACCTGTCACCCAGCGCCTAAATACTAGGTCTCAAATTTATATCCCGCTAAATCTGTCCTTAGTGCTGTAGCTGGGCGAGTTATTTAGTGTCCGTTCAAGCACATTTCTTGTTCTGGGTTGAAATACAATTCCCAATTTAGCAATTTCATAATTTAGTGGTTTCTGCTATATCAGAGCTATTTGAAATCTATCCCTAAAAGGGTATATAATATTCAAGGTGCACATTGGGTCATTCAGAATAACTTCACACACACCCGCTACTGTGTATTTCCAAGTCTAATTCTGGCACTAAACCCATACCTGTCACCCAGCGCCTAAATACTAGGCCTCAAATTTATATCCCGCTAAATCTGTCCTTAGTGCTGTAGCTGGGCGAGTTATTTAGTGTCCGTTCAAGCACATTTCTTGTTCTGGGTTGAAATACAATTCCCAATTTAGCAATTTCATAATTTAGTGGTTTCTGCTATATCAGAGCTATTTGAAATCTATCCCTAAAAGGGTATATAATATTCAAGGTGCACATTGGGTCATTCAGAATAACTTCACACACACCCGCTACTGTGTATTTCCAAGTCTAATTCTGGCACTAAACCCATACCTGTCACCCAGCGCCTAAATACTAGGCCTCAAATTTATATCCCGCTAAATCTGTCCTTAGTGCTGTAGCTGGGCGAGTTATTTAGTGTCCGTTCAAGCACATTTCTTGTTCTGGGTTGAAATACAATTCCCAATTTAGCAATTTCATAATTTAGTGGTTTCTGCTATATCAGAGCTATTTGAAATCTATCCCTAAAAGGGTATATAATATTCAAGGTGCACATTGGGTCATTCAGAATAACTTCACACACACCCGCTACTGTGTATTTCCAAGTCTAATTCTGGCACTAAACCCATACCTGTCACCCAGCGCCTAAATACTAGGCCTCAAATTTATATCCCGCTAAATCTGTCCTTAGTGCTGTAGCTGGGCGAGTTATTTAGTGTCCGTTCAAGCACATTTCTTGTTCTGGGTTGAAATACAATTCCCAATTTAGCAATTTCATAATTTAGTGGTTTCTGCTATATCAGAGCTATTTGAAATCTATCCCTAAAAGGGTATATAATATTCAAGGTGCACATTGGGTCATTCAGAATAACTTCACACACACCCGCTACTGTGTATTTCCAAGTCTAATTCTGGCACTAAACCCATACCTGTCACCCAGCGCCTAAATACTAGGCCTCAAATTTATATCCCGCTAAATCTGTCCTTAGTGCTGTAGCTGGGCGAGTTATTTAGTGTCCGTTCAAGCACATTTCTTGTTCTGGGTTGAAATACAATTCCCAATTTAGCAATTTCATAATTTAGTGGTTTCTGCTATATCAGAGCTATTTGAAATCTATCCCTAAAAGGGTATATAATATTCAAGGTGCACATTGGGTCATTCAGAATAACTTCACACACACCCGCTACTGTGTATTTCCAAGTCTAATTCTGGCACTAAACCCATACCTGTCACCCAGCGCCTAAATACTAGGCCTCAAATTTATATCCCGCTAAATCTGTCCTTAGTGCTGTAGCTGGGCGAGTTATTTAGTGTCCGTTCAAGCACATTTCTTGTTCTGGGTTGAAATACAATTCCCAATTTAGCAATTTCATAATTTAGTGGTTTCTGCTATATCAGAGCTATTTGAAATCTATCCCTAAAAGGGTATATAATATTCAAGGTGCACATTGGGTCATTCAGAATAACTTCACACACACCCGCTACTGTGTATTTCCAAGTCTAATTCTGGCACTAAACCCATACCTGTCACCCAGCGCCTAAATACTAGGCCTCAAATTTATATCCCGCTAAATCTGTCCTTAGTGCTGTAGCTGGGCGAGTTATTTAGTGTCCGTTCAAGCACATTTCTTGTTCTGGGTTGAAATACAATTCCCAATTTAGCAATTTCATAATTTAGTGGTTTCTGCTATATCAGAGCTATTTGAAATCTATCCCTAAAAGGGTATATAATATTCAAGGTGCACATTGGGTCATTCAGAATAACTTCACACACACCCGCTACTGTGTATTTCCAAGTCTAATTCTGGCACTAAACCCATACCTGTCACCCAGCGCCTAAATACTAGGCCTCAAATTTATATCCCGCTAAATCTGTCCTTAGTGCTGTAGCTGGGCGAGTTAATTAGTGTCCGTTCAAGCACATTTCTTGTTCTGGGTTGAAATACAATTCCCAATTTAGCAATTTCATAATTTAGTGGTTTCTGCTATATCAGAGCTATTTGAAATCTATCCCTAAAAGGGTATATAATATTCAAGGTGCACATAGGGTCATTCAGAATAACTTCACACACACGCTTCTGTGCATTTCCAAGTCTAATTCTGTCACTAAATCCATACCGGTCACCCAGCGCCTAAATACTAGGCCTCAAATTTATATCCAGCTAAATCTGTCCCTAGTGCTGTAGCTGGGCGAGTTATTTAGTGTCCGTTCAAGCACATTTCTTGTTCTGGGTTGAAATACAATTCCCAATTTAGCAATTTCATAATTTAGTGGTTTCTGCTATATCAGAGCTATTTGAAATCTATCCCTAAAAGGGTATATAATATTCAAGGTGCACATAGGGTCATTCAGAATAACTTCACACACCCGCTACTGTGCATTTCCAAATCTAATTCTGTCACTAAACCCATACCTGTCACCCAGCGCCTAAATACTAGGCCTCAAATTTATATCCCGCTAAATCTCTCGTTACTGCTGTCCTGTTGTGGCTGGGAAAGTTATTTAGTGTCCGTCAAAGCACATTTTTTGTTCTGGGTTGAAATACAATTCCCAATTTAGCAATTTCATAATTTAGTCGTTTCTGCTATATCAGAGCTATTTGAAATCTATCCCTAAAAGGGTAGATCATATTGAAGGTGCACATAGGGTCATTCAGAATAACTTCACACACACGCTTCTGTGCATTTCCAAGTCTAATTCTGTCACTAAATCCATACCGGTCACCCAGCGCCTAAATACTAGGCCTCAAATTTATATCCCGCTGAATTTGAATACAATACATTGGGCCAAATAATATATTTGTTGTTGTGGTGAACCATAACAATGAGAAAAACATCTAGTAAGGGACGCGGACGTGGACATGGTCGTGGTGGTGTTAGTGGACCCTCTGGTGCTGGGAGAGGACGTGGCCGTTCTGCCACATCCACACGTCCTAGTGTACCAACTACCTCAGGTCCCAGTAGCCGCCAGAATTTACAGCGATATATGGTGGGGCCCAATGCCGTTCTAAGGATGGTAAGGCCTGAGCAGGTACAGGCATTAGTCAATTGGGTGGCCGACAGTGGATCCAGCACGTTCACATTATCTCCCACCCAGTCTTCTGCAGAAAGCGCACAGATGGCGCCTGAAAACCAACCCCATCAGTCTGTCACATCACCCCCATGCATACCAGGGAAACTGTCTCAGCCTCAAGTTATGCAGCAGTCTCTTATGCTGTTTGAAGACTCCGCTGGCAGGGTTTCCCAAGGGCATCCACCTAGCCCTTCCCCAGCGGTGAAAGACATAGAATGCACTGACGCACAACCACTTATGTTTCCTGATGATGAGGACATGGGAATACCACCTCAGCATGTCTCTGATGATGACGAAACACAGGTGCCAACTGCTGCGTCTTTCTGCAGTGTGCAGACTGAACAGGAGGTCAGGGATCAAGACTGGGTGGAAGACGATGCAGGGGACGATGAGGTCCTAGACCCCACATGGAATGAAGGTCGTGCCACTGACTTTCACAGTTCGGAGGAAGAGGCAGTGGTGAGACCGAGCCAACAGCGTAGCAAAAGAGGGAGCAGTGGGCAAAAGCAGAACACCCGCCGCCAAGAGACTCCGCCTGCTACTGACCGCCGCCATCTGGGACCGAGCACCCCAAAGGCAGCTTCAAGGAGTTCCCTGGCATGGCACTTCTTCAAACAATGTGCTGACGACAAGACCCGAGTGGTTTGCACGCTGTGCCATCAGAGCCTGAAGCGAGGCATTAACGTTCTGAACCTGAGCACAACCTGCATGACCAGGCACCTGCATGCAAAGCATGAACTGCAGTGGAGTAAACACCTTAAAACCAAGGAAGTCACTCAGGCTCCCCCTGCTACCTCTTCTGCTGCTGCCGCCTCGGCCTATTCTGCTGCTGCCGCCTCGGCCTCTTCCTCCGCCTCTGGAGGAACGTTGGCACCTGCCGCCCAGCAAACAGGGGATGTACCACCAACACCACCACCACCACCTCCGTCACCAAGCGTCTCAACCATGTCACACGCCAGCGTTCAGCTCTCCATCTCACAAACATTTGATAGAAAGCGTAAATTCCCACCTAGCCACCCTCGATCCCTGGCCCTGAATGCCAGCATTTCTAAACTACTGGCCTATGAAATGCTGTCATTTAGGCTGGTGGACACAGACAGCTTCAAACAGCTCATGTCGCTTGCTGTCCCACAGTATGTTGTTCCCAGCCGGCACTACTTCTCCAAGAGAGCCGTGCCTTCCCTGCACAACCAAGTATCCGATAAAATCAAGTGTGCACTGCGCAACGCCATCTGTGGCAAGGTCCACCTAACCACAGATACGTGGACCAGTAAGCACGGCCAGGGACGCTATATCTCCCTAACTGCACACTGGGTAAATGTAGTGGCAGCTGGGCCCCAGGCGGAGAGCTGTTTGGCGCACGTCCTTCCGCCGCCAAGGATCGCAGGGCAACATTCTTTGCCTCCTGTTGCCACCTCCTCCTTCTCGGCTTCCTCCTCCTCTTCTTCCACCTGCTCATCCAGTCAGCCACACACCTTCACCACCAACTTCAGCACAGCCCGGGGTAAACGTCAGCAGGCCATTCTGAAACTCATATGTTTGGGGGACAGGCCCCACACCGCACAGGAGTTGTGGCGGGGTATAGAACAACAGACCGACGAGTGGTTGCTGCCGGTGAGCCTCAAGCCCGGCCTGGTGGTGTGTGATAATGGGCGAAATCTCGTTGCAGCTCTGGGACTAGCCAATTTGACGCACATCCCTTGCTTGGCGCATGTGCTGAATTTGGTGGTGCAGAAGTTCATTCACAACTACCCCGACATGTCAGAGCTGCTGCATAAAGTGCGGGCCGTCTGTTCGCGCTTCCGGCGTTCACATCCTGCTGCTGCTCGCCTGTCTGCGCTACAGCGTAACTTCGGCCTTCCCGCTCACCGCCTCATATGCGACGTGCCCACCAGGTGGAACTCCACCTTGCACATGCTGGACAGACTGTGCGAGCAGCAGCAGGCCATAGTGGAGTTTCAGCTGCAGCACGCACGGGTCAGTCGCACTACAGAACAGCACCACTTCACCACCAATGACTGGGCCTCCATGCGAGACCTGTGTGCCCTGTTGCGCTGTTTCGAGTACTCCACCAACATGGCCAGTGGCGATGACACCGTTATCAGCGTTACAATACCACTTCTATGTCTCCTTGAGAAAACACTTAGGGCGATGATGGAAGAGGAGGTGGCCCAGGAGGAGGAGGAGGAGGAGGAAGAGGGGTCATTTTTAGCACTTTCAGGCCAGTCTCTTCGAAGTGACTCAGAGGGAGGTTTTTGGCAACAGCAGAGGCCAGGTACAAATGTGGCCAGCCAGGGCCCACTACTGGAGGACGAGGAGGACGAGGATGAGGAGGAGGTGGAGGAGGATGAGGATGAAGCATGGTCACAGCGGGGTGGCACCCAACGCAGCTCGGGTCCATCACTGGTGCGTGGCTGGGGGGAAAGGCAGGACGATGACGATACGCCTCCCACAGAGGACAGCTTGTCCTTATCCCTGGGCAGCCTGGCACACATGAGCGACTACATGCTGCAGTGCCTGCGCAACGACAGCAGAGTTGCCCACATTTTAACCTGTGCGGACTACTGGGTTGCCACCCTGCTGGATCCACGCTACAAAGACAATGTGCCCACCTTACTTCCTGCACTGGAGCGTGATAGGAAGATGCGCGAGTACAAGCGCACGTTGGTAGACGCGCTACTGAGAGCATTCCCAAATGTCACAGGGGAACAAGTGGAAGCCCAAGGCCAAGGCAGAGGAGGAGCAAGAGGTCGCCAAGGCAGCTGTGTCACGGCCAGCTCCTCTGAGGGCAGGGTTAGCATGGCAGAGATGTGGAAAACTTTTGTCAACACGCCACAGCTAACTGCACCACCACCTGATACGCAACGTGTTAGCAGGAGGCAACATTTCACTAACATGGTGGAACAGTACGTGTGCACACCCCTCCACGTACTGACTGATGGTTCGGCCCCATTCAACTTCTGGGTCTCTAAATTGTCCACGTGGCCAGAGCTAGCCTTTTATGCCTTGGAGGTGCTGGCCTGCCCGGCAGCCAGCGTTTTGTCTGAACGTGTATTCAGCACGGCAGGGGGCGTCATTACAGACAAACGCAGCCGCCTGTCTACAGCCAATGTGGACAAGCTGACGTTCATAAAAATGAACCAGGCATGGATCCCACAGGACCTGTCCATCCCTTGTCCAGATTAGACATTAACTACCTCCCCATAACCATATATTATTGGACTCCAGGGCACTTCCTCATTCAATCCTATTTTTATTTTCATTTTACCATTATATTGCGATGCTACCCAAAGTTGAATGAACCTCTCCTCTGCCTGTGTGCTAGGCCTAAATATATGCCAATGGACTGTTGCAGTGGTGGCTGACATGAAGCCTGATTCTCTGCTATGACATGCAGACTAATTCTCTGCTGACATGAAGCCAGATTGTCTGTTACGGGACCTCTCTCCTCTGCCTGGGTGCTGGGCCTAAATTTATGACAATGGACTGTTGCAGTGGTGGCTGACGTGAAGCCTGATTCTCTGCTATGACATGCAGACTGATTCTCTGCTGACATGAAGCCAGATCCTCTGTTACGGGACCTCTCTCCTCTGCCTGTGTGTGTGCTGGGCCTAAATATATGCCAATGGACTGTTGCAGTGGTGGCTGACGTGAAGCCTCATTCTCTGCTATGACATGCAGACTAATTCTCTGCTGACATGAAGACAGATTCTCTGTTACGGGACCTCTCTCCTCTGCCTGGGTGCCGGGGCCTAAATATCTGAGAATGGACTGTTCCAGTGGTGGGTGACGTGAAGCCAGATTCTCTGCTATGGAACCTCTCTCCAATTGATTTTGGTTAATTTTTATTTATTTAATTTTTATTTTAATTCATTTCCCTATCCACATTTGTTTGCAGGGGATTTACCTACATGTTGCTGCCTTTTGCAGCCCTCTAGCTCTTTCCTGGGCTGTTTTACAGCCTTTTTAGTGCCGAAAAGTTCGGGTCCCCATTGACTTCAATGGGGTTCGGGTTCGGGACGAAGTTCGGATCGGGTTCGGATCCCGAACCCGAACATTTCCGGGATGTTCGGCCGAACTTCTCGAACCCGAACATCCAGGTGTTCGCTCAACTCTACTAAAGATGAATGGGCAAAAATACCTGTGGAGACATGCAAAATGCTGGTCTGCAATTATAGGAAGCGTTTGATTGCTGTAATAGCCAATAAAGGCTTTTCTATTGATTATTGAGAAGGGTATGAATAATTTTGGACTGGACACTTTTTGCTCAAATGTAAATAAAAGCTGAGAAATGTTTGTTTTTTTTCCCCACAATAATGCCTCTTGTACATCGTCTTATTATCTTTTGACACCTATGTCATTTCCCGTCAAAAAATTACTTGCTGTTCGAATAAAAGTAACTTTAAGTCAAAAGTTGCCAGGGGTATGAATAATTATGGGCAGCACTGTACACCTATTTTACAATTTGACTAACATAGTTGTACAGCAACAGTATATAAAGTATACATCCCAAAGGCCTGTTTGAACATCACCTATAAGGCAATAGTAAGAAACCACCAGCTTACGAATATCTCCTGAGCTCTCCCAGCAGCTGCCTCCTGGTATATGTTGTAAAGTGATAGTTTAAGCGCCAGCCATTCAGAACTTTATTTGTTTCATCATTTAACCCTTCGCTTCCTTCCCATTCTGACTGTGACAGGCTCTGACAGCTAAAGCACAAGCCACGCTTTTTGCATTGCATAATCGTGCAGCACTTGAACACAGCTCAGGGAGCTTAAGTACTTTGGCTTCACATATAGATTAAATGTACAGTATATTCAAAATCTAGGGTATCTCTTGTTGGAAAAATAAAACTGTACAAGTGTAACACAATGAATGTGATATAAAGCACTGTTAATGCATGACTCGGCAGTGGAGTTTCTAAAGAACTGGGAGGCACTTGCTGAAGTGAACCACTGGATAATCCCCATCCTGCTGGGGGTTTCTCTAGAGGTCTGATACAGTGCCAAAGCCTCTTACGCATATTGAGACAAAGCTGATTTTAAACCAAATTCTGCGCTAGCATCCACCATACTGCTTCCTGACAGCCTCCAATTGCCGTGCCTCTGTATTTGTGTTTCCTGCTGTTTGTATTTGCTTGTACCCAAAGCCAGAACAGCTACAAAAACAAACAGTTGTTATTGCAACTCTTTTGTATCAATTCAGGTAAAGCGCCTCATTTCCCTTGTTGGTTTGCATACATAGTACAAACAGGCTGCTTATACCTCAGAGAGACTAATTTGATGATTATAACATGTGTAACAACTGGTCACATAATTACTTTTATTTATCTCCGTACAGAAGCAGTAATCTATAAAAACCTTGAATGCGCTCCCTATGGCAATACAGTATATTTCCAAAGCAACGCTTCCTCTACATAGGGGTATTTTTTAGTCATCATAGAAACCCAATAATCTAAGAGATTTTTTAATTTTTCTTTTAATTTCTGCAGCACTATACCATTAAAAATGAAATACAAAGTATTGTCCTTCTGTAGCACTCAGTACAGAGAGCAGGAACTCATATAGATAGGCAATCCGTCATTTAGTTTACCACTGCTGTGAAGATATCTGTTAGTAAAATAGTGGATTGTAAAATTGGGATAACAGCACGACAGCTGTATTGTTCTCTTGGTAGACCTAGATAAAGATGCTCACAGAAGAGCATGGCATAGATTGGTGTCACGTGTGATTCTCTAAATGATTCATTCATCCCAGTCCCTCTCTGGCTGTGGGTCGGAGAAAGTTAAGGGAGACTGTTTGCTGTGCTAAAAGTACAAAAAAAGAGAGGAGGAGAGCTGGGACAGCAAGGAAAATGCATGGAGTGACTTCAAAATATTATGTCCACAAAACAATCCAATTTTTTGTAAAAAAAAAATAAATAAAAATCATATAGGCTGCTAGTATATGAGAAAAAAAAATAGATGTTAGTATAAAGAAACACTACTGTGGAGGAGTCTACTGTCTATTTGAGAGAACCCAATAAAGTGGCAAAACTATGTTGGAAACTTGTTTTCTTTTTCTACTTTTGTTCACAGAATGGGCACATTGAATTTTATTTAAAAGGGTTGTCTCATCTGAGATATTGAGATACAGTTGCAAGAAAAAGTATGTGAACCCTTTGGAATGATATGGATTTCTGCACAAATTGGTCATAAAATGTGATCTGATCTTCATCTAAGTCACAACAATAGACAATCCACAGTCTGCCTAAACTAATAACACACAAAGAATTAAATGTTACCATGTTTTTATTGAACACAGCATGTTAACATTCACGGTGCAGGTGGAAAAAGTATGTGAACCCTTGGATTTAATAACTGGTTGAACCTCCTTTGACAGCAATAACTTTAACCAAACGTTTCCTGTAGTTGCAGATCAGACGTGCAAAACGGTCAGGAGTAATTCTTGACCATTCCTCTTTACAGAACTGTTTCAGTTCAGCAATATTCTTGGGATGTCTGGTGTGAATCGCTTTCTTGAGGTCATTCCACAGCATCTCAATCGGGTTTAGGTCAGGTCTCTGACTGGGCCACTCCAGAAGGCGTATTTTTTTTGTTTAAGCCATTCTGATTTACTTCTATGCTTTGGGTCGTTGTCCTGTTGCAACATCCATCTTCTGTTGAGCTTCAGCTGGTGGACAGATGGCCTTAAGTTCTCCTGCAAAATGTCTTGATAAACTTGGGAATTCATTTTTCCTTCGATGATGGCAATCCATACAGGCCCTGACGCAGCAAAGCAGCCCCAAACCATGATGCCCCCACCACCATACTTCACAGTTGGGATGAGGTTTTGATGTAGGTGTGCTGTGCCTCTTTTTCTCCACACAAAGTGTTGTGTGTTTCTTCCAAACAACTCAACTTTGGTTTCATCTGTCCACAGAATATTTTGCCAGTACTGCTGTGGAACATCCAGGTGCTCTTGTGCAAACTGTAAACATGCAGCAATGTTTTTTTTGGACAGCAGTGGCTTCCTTTGTGGTATCCTCCCATGAAATCCATTCTTGTTTAGTGTTTTACGTATCGTAGATTCGCTAACAGGGATGTTAACATATGCCAGAGACTTTTGTAAGTCTTTAGCTGACACTCTAGGATTCTTCTTCACCTCATTGAGCAGTCTGCGCTGTGCTCTTGCAGTCATCTTTACAGGACGGCCACTCCTAGGCAGGACTGGTGCAAGGATTTTTGCCACCCTAGGCAAAAGCTAATTTTGCTGCCCCTTTACTCCGCCCACTGACCACACCCTATGACCCGCCCCTTTTTTGTCAGCCACCTATTTAATGATTGTTGCTTGCAACATTTTACTTGACCAGCTAATTTTAGATATTCTAGATGGTCATCTGTACCATTTTGGCCTCAAAACATTACATGACCCCCTACACTACATTACATTGACAACTGTAAGTTTTTACCTTGACTGGTGGTGGCCTAGGTGTATTTATCAGCAGGTCTGCTCCAGTCACTGTTATGGTGGATCTGTGGATGGCACTGTTATGGGGATCTGTGGATGGCACTGTTATGGGGGATCTGTGTATGGCACTGTTATGGAGGGGGATCTGTGGATGACACATACCATATATAGCATCTTATGCTATATGTGTCATCCACAGATCCACCTCATGACAGTGTCATCCACAGATCCCACTCCCTATAACAGTGTCATCCACAGATCCCCCTCCCCATAACAGTGCCATCCACAGATCCCCCTCCCCGCCTCTCACAGGAGTATACATTTATAAACTGTAATCCGTATCCAGCAGTAACTTTAACTTTAAATCAGCGCTCATCTCTTTACTACCTTACACTCAGCTCCAGTAACAGGCAGTGCGGGCGGCAGCGCTCACTCACTGACGTCACGCACCTGCGCCGCCTAGTGGGACCGAATCCGAATTTCCTCACAATTCGTGGTAACGAATCAAATTTTTTCCCTAAAATGGCTGCTGCGTGTGTTAGGACATGAAGCAAGGAACTCTGGGAACGAGGGATCACTCACAATGCCATGCATGCAGCCAATCAGCAGCCAGCCCTGTGATGTCACAGCCCTATAAATAGAATTATAATATATATATTATTTGCCGTTCAGCAGTGCAGTTATATGTTCTAAAGCTTTTTGTGGAGTATATAAGTGGAAAAAGTAAGGGCCTATTTGCCAATCAGCGGTGCAGTTGTATGTTCTAAAGCCTTTTGTGGCTTGTATAAGTGGCATATATTAGTGGCACAAAAAATGTATTTGCCATGTGCCCTCACCTGTCCTCAACCTGCCTCTGTCCTTTTCTGTTCCCTCAGCCAGAGAAGTATTATGCTGTGGGCTCAGATCCACTATACAGCGAGGACGAGCTACTAGAGGACAGTCAGCAGCTACTGGCAAGCGAAGATGTGGAGGTGACATCTGCCACTTCCTCCGCTAGGCGGGCAAGTAGTAATGAGGAGAGTGGCGTAGGAGCTGGTGTTGCGAGCGGTCAGGCTTTTGACCCAGAGACCATTGAGGAGGACATCAGTGACATGCAGAGAGTACTCGATGATGATGACGTAGCTGATCTCACTTGGGAGCCGGGTGAATTAGGGGCTTCATCATCATCGGGAAAAGAGGGTAGCAGCTTGCCTGTGAGGCAGCGGCGGAGACAGCAAGTTGCTAGCGTGGCCGGGAGTCAGCAGGATGGCAGCAGTGGGAGGTCGGGAGCCAAACGTGCCCAGGGTAGACCACGTGCTTCGCAGGAGCCTACTGCCCGAAACGTAGTGGTGCAGATGTTCACAGAAGCAGCGGCGGTATGAGTCAGCCAGTGCGGAGTGCTGGGGGTAAAATCAACTACTTGGCGGTGTGGCAGCTTTTTGTTAAGCTGCGGGAGATGGTGAACATGGCCATTTGTAGAATTTATGGGCAGAAGGTGAAGTGCGGCCAGGGGGCCAATGTTGGTACCACGGCCCTGCGTCAACATATGTAGTGTCACCATAAAGTAGCCTAGGAGAACAGTGGCTCTGATGTGGTGGTCCAGCCTACCATAGCAATCGCTGCAACACTCAGTGGCACGCACCCTATTCCAGGAAGTCAAGGCTCCACCAATTCAGCCCATCACCGAAGCGATTGCCAAGAGACAACAGTATGCTTGCACTCATCCAAAAGCGCAGAAGCTGAATTTGCTAATGGCCAATTTGCTGGTGCTGCAGTCCCTCTCTTTCCAAATGGTGAACTCTGTATCTTTCAGAGAACTGATGGCTTGTGCCAAGCCGAGGTGGAGGGTCCCAAGCCGTCATTTCTTTGCCAAAAAGGCAGTACCAGCCCTGCACACGTATGTAGAACAGAAGGTGGACCAGTACTTGAGCCTGTCAGTGTCTTCCAAAGTGCACGGCAGCGCCGACATGTGGAGCTGCAACTACAGTCAGGGACATTACATGGCCTTTACGGCCCACTGGGTAAATGTGGTTCCTGCACAGCCACACCAGCAACTTGGCCAGGTGACGCTGCTTCCGCCTCCACGTTCTCACGCCATTGGTCCTGCGACAATGTCCTCCTCTGCCTCCTCATCTTATACCGTGTTCTCAGCCTCCACTGCAGGGACAATTCACAGTGCCCCTTCAGCATACCACATGTGCAGGGCACAGCGGTGTCACGCTGTTCTGCACCTCATTTGCCTTGGCGAACAAAGTCACACACGGGAGGGACTGCACCGTGTCCTTCATCAAGAATTTTAATCCTGGCTTTCTCCACGACAACTCAAAATCTGAACCACGGCGACAACGGGAAGAACATGATGTCGGCGCTGTGTCAAGGATGGTTGAGCCATGTGCCCTGCATGGCACACGTGTTCAAATTGATTGTCAAGCGGTTCCTGAAGTTTTCTACCCATCTGCATTACATCCTAAAAATGGCCAGGAAACTTTGCATGTACTTAAGCCACTCTTACACCACAAAGCACCCCATCCTTGAGCTGCAGCGGCAGAGCGACTTCCCCCAACATAGGCTGATATGCAACGTTTCCATCCATTGGAATTCCACCCTCCATATGTTGGACCAACTATACAAACGCACAAAGGCCATAAAAGATTTCTTGATGATCCAGGCGGACAGGAGTACTCCCCTGTGTAGCTTAATAAATAAATATATAAAAAGGAAATTAAATTAAAACACCCAAAAAACTCTGTAATTTCCTCACAACGGCTAAATAGCCCTTTGTTTTTTTTTTACCACTAATACACGCTATAAAGAGCTGTAATTTTCTCACTTCACCACACAACGGCAAATACTTTTTTTTGTGCCACTAATACACGCCAAATAGGGCTTTAGAACATATAACTGCACCTCTGACCGGCAAGTATATTTTTTCTTTTCCCACTAATACAAGCCCCAAAAAATGATTTAGAACATATAACTGCACCGCACAAGGGCAAATAAGACATAGAAATATTTCCTTGTAATAACCCCTGTTAATGCCTGTATCAAACAGCACTTGCACCATAATATGAATGGTTTGCTGGAATTACAGAGCTGTATAATGGCAATTTGGATCCCCAGTCAGTGCAGCAAGGTGTAAAAGGATTGTTCCTATTACCCAGGCTGTAACCTCCTGAATGATTACTCTCTATCCTTTCTCTACACCTTGAATAATCTTGCCCTGCATTTGTAAATTGTTTTTTTAACACAATAAAGTTTTTTCCAACACTGTCCCTAGAGCCTGCTGACGTCTCTCCCTGCACTAAGTACACTGGTAAATGGCAGAATCTAAGATGGCTGACACTATTTATAGGGCTGTAACATCACAGGGCTGTCTGGCAGCTTATTGGCTGCATGCATGGCATTATGGGTGATCCCCCCTTCCCATGTCCTCTCACGTGCAGCCGCCATTTTAGGAAAAAATTTGATTTGTTACCACAAAGCGCGAGAAAATTCTGCTTTGATTCGCTCACCTCTATTCACAACTAAAAGACTAAATTGAGGGAGAAGCACTTCCTTTTGGACTATTGGTAATGATTTAAACACCACTGTAATTGGTTAATCAGTGAAGAAGTATTCAGCAGTTTTCTGCTTCAACACCCTCCTGTAACAATCGTTTTAATTGAATTTGAACTTCCACCGTTCGGTTGCATGAGACTCAACAATAAGTGAGTTGATGAGCACAGTTCTCATTAGACTTTCATTTATTATTACTTGATGTTGTTTATACTGCAGCCAGATGGCTTCAATTTCTGACCATATCTTATACAGTATCTCACAAAAGTGAGTACACCACTCACATTTTTGCAAATATTTTATTATACTTTTCATGGGACAACACTGAACATATGATACTTTGATACAATGTAAAATAGTCAGTGTACAGCTCGTACGAGAGTGTAACTCATCACATAGCCATTAATCTCTAAATCGCTGGCAGCAGAAGTGAGTACCACAGGGGCGGACATACCGCCTGTGCAGCTGGTTCAGCTGCACAGGGGCCCAGCAAGGGAGGGGGCCCATCCCAGTCCTAGCAGAAGCATTTTTTTTTTTTTATCTTATCATATTTTTGATTCCCTACCTCTGCCAACAGGGTAACCTGGGCCCCTTGGTGTGGAGGTCGGGATCGGGCAGAGTTTTGGGGAGGGGGGCCTGATAAGCACTTACTGCGAATCTGCTGCCCGTTTGTGTCATCGCTCCATAGCTGTAGGACCTTTGATGACATCATAGTCATATGTTCTTTTCAGCGGTGGAAATGGAGTTAGGACCTGTGATGAGGTCACCATCATGTGACCAGTGCAGAAAAAGGCAGCGCTCAGCAGTGGAGACCTGTGATGCCATGGAATTAATGTGTCAGAGAAATGCTGGGAGATGTGGTTCTCCCCATTATACCTCCTCCCTGCTTAGGGGAGGAAAATATGTTATTTAAATGGGACTGTATGTTAGAGGGGCTGAAGGGAAGGGACTGGTGTCAGTTACATAGGACTGTATGTTATAGAATACTATAAGAAAGATGTTTTTTTACATAGGACTGTATTTTATAGAAGATTGGAGGGAGATGACTGGTGTTATTTACATGGGACTGGATATTTTAGAAGACTGGAGGGTAAGGAGTGATGTTATTTATATGGGAATATGTGTTGGAGGGGGTGAAGGAGGGGATTTAAGTTATTAAATGGACATGCTTTAGCACTACCTTAGCCTGTAAAATGGCTAGGACAGCACTAAAGCCACCCATCAGTGCCGGTCTGTGTTGGGCCCATATTAATAAATGCCTGCATTATTGAGGAAAAAATATATATATTTGAACATATGCAAATGATCCTCTAGGAGCAACGGGGGTGTTACCATTACACCTAGAGGCTTTGCTGTCTCTGCAACTGCCACTCCATGTGTACTTTGACAGGGACTGGCAGTGAAAATGTCATCCCATCGGGCCATGTTAAATTGCAGAGGGTGCGGCAGTTGCAGAGAGAGCGGAGCCTCTAGTTGTAATGGTAACGCCCCCATTTGTATATAATAAAACATAATTTTTCTCAGCAATGCGAGCACATAAGAACATGGGACCAACACAGATGCCTTCAGCTGCCAAGCGCACACGTAACAGGTCAGTCCTTTAATTGTCCAAGTGTATGAGGGAGTCCTGAGGGATAGCTGAAGGTCTAGGGAGCATTTTATCATCAGGTATGGACTTGATTGGGGAGAGAAAGCTGGCACTAAAGTGCCTAGGGCAGCATCAAATCTAAATATGGACCTGGCTCCACAGCAGTAGCAGGATGTAGTGTCACACATCACACTGCTGGTCTGTGTATGAGGAGGAGCGGTGCGGCCGGGAATCTGCTGTGCTCCTCCTACACAGACCAGCAGAGCAATGTGTGACACTACATCCTGCTACTGCTGTGGAGCGCCGGCGGCTGAACTGTGATCATGAGGAACTAGGTGAGTACATCATTTGCACAGGGCCCCTTTGCTGCTTGTGTCAGTACATCTTTATGTAGAGCAGGGATGCCCAACCTTAGGCCCTCCAGCTGTTACAAAACTACAACTCCCAGCATGCCTGGACAGACTACAGATATTAAGGCATGCTGGGAGTTGTAGTTTTGCAACAGCTGGAGGGCCACAGGTTGAGCATCCCTGATGCAACAATTCTTTTTTCAGATCCTCAGACAATTCTTTGCCATGAGGTGCCATGTTGAACTTCCAATGACCAGTATGAGAGAGTGTGAGAGCGATAACACACCTGCTCCCCATTCACACCTGAGACCTTGTAACACTAACAAGTCACGTGACACCGGGGAGGGAAATTGGTAAGTTGGGCACAATTTGGCCATTTTCACTTAGGGGTGTACTCACTTTTGTTGCCAGCGGTTTACACATTAATGGCTGTGTTGAGTTATTTTGAGGGCTCGACAAATTTACACTGTTATACAAGCTGTACACTGACTACTTTACATTGTATCAGAGTGTCAGATCTTCAGTGTTGTCCCATGAAAAGATATAATACAATATTTATAGGGTATTATGTTGATATATGCTGTTTCTGTTACATTCTCAATTTTTGTCTTTTTTCCTTGTCTCAGAGTCATATTATTGTATTATGAGTCAAGAATCAGTTTCATGTGAATAGGTTTCAGTCACTCCAACTTGATCATGTGACCTATCAGTTTGGGCCACTTTGTGACATGACTAAGGACACCTAACTGTCTGAAAAGGGAAGACTTGTGTTGCTTAAATAAAGTCTTGAAGATATGTTTAACTGGAGTTGCTTAGGGAATCAATTCTAGAGCTGCATGCCACAACCTTTGTTTGTTTGCAATTAGGGCTCATGCACACCACAGTATGTCGTCCGAGACATACGGTCCGTAAGCGGGCCATATATCCCGGAGCGGCATACATCGTGCACACGGGAGGGCTATGATACTGTGCACATCGGGCCGCCCGCGGGGCTATTGTCCCGCACTCATAGGATAATCTCTGTGCTGTGAAGCTTACACATATCCCCTTAGTGATCAGCCTATTTTTTGGGCCAAACAATTGTTTTTATTTTTTTCATTTTCGCATTCCAAGAGCGATAACTGAGTTTTTAAGTTATGCATTTTGTGGCATTCATTTTTCAGCATAACTAACATGATAACTTTATTATCCGAGTTAGTACGATCACAGAGATACAAAATACATATACATTTTTTAGTGTTAATACACTTGTACAATGAAACCCCTTTCTTAAAAAAAATTATGTTTCTATTTCACCACATTTCAAGACCTGCACATTTTTGTAAATATTATTTCTATGTAGCTGTGTAAGGGCTTGATTTTGTACCATTTTGGGTATATAACACTTTTTGATTGCTTTTTTTTTTCATCTTTTGCAACGAACAAGCAAAAAACAGAAATTCAGTTTTTACAGTGTTCACAGTGTGGGATAAATTAAGCAATAATTGTGTAGTGCGGGTCATTACAGATACGGCCTTAACCAAATATGTGAAGGGGATTTTATTGTTGCAATTTTTTCCATTAAAAAGCATTTTTTCAATGAAAAAAGGTTCATTTTCTTATTTAGATATTTTTTTCTTTATAAAAATATAATCAGTACTATACTGGCAGGCACTATCACGCACCAGCCTGAGGGCCATACTCTGCAGGCAGACCTGGGGGCCTTTATTAGGCACCCCAGGAGCCATACAAAGACATTAGCACCCTGAGATCTAATTTGCAGCGGTGCTGATGCCTGAGAGAAGGAGCGCCCCCCCCCTTTAAACCACTTAGATGCCACAGACAATGTTGACTGCTGCATCTAAGGGGTTAAACAGCCTGGTTCAGCGCATCTCCTGATCCAGGTCATTAAAGCAGGAGACCGGTTCTCATGTGATAGCAAGGCTCCTGCTATCCTCTGCACAGGTCTCCGTAAAAAAAGAAAATATTTGCTAGTACAAAAGGAAGAGATGAAACCTTGACCATTATTGATTACTCCCCAAACAAAATATAAAATAGAGGTGGGCAGAGACAAACTATTTGAAAGTGCTGATTTGTTATTTGTCCAATGAAAAAAAGGTACATTTTCAAAGTATATTTAAAATAGTGATTTTTGTGAATTTAGTCTCATGTGCAAAACTTTCCAGAGTATAGGTGCAGCAGGAGAGAAGTCTTGAAGACAGAGAAGAATGGTTGTGATGATCAGGGCCATCTTTAATATTGATTGGATCCTGGGCAAGAATTTACTTGGGCCCCCTGGATCCAGCCTTCCCACACCCTAGCATGCAATCACGCTCTCCACCGCAACACACACACAACCTCATTAATACAATGCACAGGAATGTGCAGTGTGTGAGTATATCATAGCCAACCCACTGCTTTCCCATAGGGCAGCATTGGGAGGCTATTGCGCATGCGCGGCTTCATAGAGATGCTTTGAATCAATGCATTTCTATGAGGAGTGTTTAGCGTGAATGCCAGTGTTGCATGTTGGGCAACGCTGGACTAGGAAGCACCTCTATTGGCCGTCTGATGAGTGGCCACTAGAGGTGTCCCTTGGCAGCAATGTAAATACTGCCTTTTTTTCTGAAAAGGCAGTGTTTATAATAAAAAGCTTGCAGAGACATGCTATAGACACCAGAACTACTACGTTTAGCTGTTGTGGTTCTGGTGACTATAGTGTCCCTTAATATAGAAAAGAAAAAAAGAATCAGCACAAAAGTATCAAATAAAATGGCTGTATCATTATTCTAAAAATTAAAAAAACACAACTTCTGACACAAATATATAGATTTTTGCAGATTACTTTTTTTTTTTTTTTTTTTTACAATGTGCAGATAGTACTGTACTACTAACCCCTCCATCCAGCCATACATAACACCACAGATAACACAGTGATGACTCTCTGAGTCCAGATAATGTAGTAGATGGGTGTGAGGCCCCAGAATTCAGAACACACACCTGATGTCTGGGGCCAGGATGGGGCAGGGTGGGACAAATTCTATATCCACCCCACCCCCCCATCACTACAGAACATACAGGGTAATACAGCACCCCATACCTCTTACATCTAGTAACGTCTTCTTTGATGTAGATGTCCTCTTTCCTCATCTTCTCCTTTCAGACCTCCAGACCACCATTTTTGACACCAGTTTCTGCAGTTTGACGAAAAATAAATCTTAGTTTACTACTTTTCCATCATCCTTCCATCTTCTGGACAAATCATCCTACTGTGCCACTGTGCTCCCCAATATTATACTGCAGAAACCAATAAACCCCCTGACAATACTAGTGCCAAGTGCCTGCAGCCTATCAGAGGAACAGGGAAGGGAGACGCCTCTCCCCTGCCCAGCAGCACAGCTATCTGTATCGCTGTCCTGAGAACAGGTATACAGATGACTATGGAGATGAGCGCTTCCAAAATGGAAGCGCTCATCTCCCTGTGCCCTGCTGCCGCGGCCGTGCCGTCTGAGCCTCACTTTGCCTAATTGGTGGTACAGCCCTGCTAGCGCCCCCCCCCCCCCTTCTCCCCACGCAGGACTCACAAGGCAACTGCCTTGGGCCCGCCTGGAGCAACTGCGCCTGGGGCAACTGCCCCTTTTGCCCCGCATTGAAGCCAGCCCTGGTGGTGATGGAGTATGACAGTTGTAGGTCAGTAGCTAACCATAAACCCTCTTCAAAAACTAAAAACAGCTAATTCACATATATCCCATTTTACAGTAACACAATCCAGAGATCCAAAACACTAATAAAACATTTTCATGTGCTTGATGTCTGTCCTTCACTGTCTGCTCTCTTACACTGTACTGTGATCCTTCATCTCAACCAAAAGAAAATATGGACATTTCTTGTGATATCAGATCCCCCAGTTATTATCTTAAACTTGTTCCAGATTTGAACATTACGATTGTTTAAGAGATTAGAACAAAATATGTTTTTAATGAAATTCCTACTACGATGGGGAAAGTGCTGAAAAGAAATGCAAAACCAGCATTGTTATTTCAGATAATAATGTTACAGTAGAACAAATCCAAATTATGTTATGTTGTGCATGCTTAGTAAGTACAACAGTTCAACAGTAGATGTATATTACATGGTCATTACCGAAATCAGTGATACCCAAGTGAATCCAAAACTAAATGAAATATTTGAAGTGTACACCAGCCACTAATGCATCTAAAAAGTGTGTGTATACATATAGACCTGCTATGCTTTAATACAGGCATCCTCAAACTGTGGCCCTCCAGCTCTTGCAAAACTACAACTCCCAGCATGCCCGAACAGCCTACAGGTATCAGCCTACAGCAGGGCACTGTGGGAGTTGTAGTTTTACAACAGCTGAAGGGCCGCAGTTTGAGGAAGCCTGCTTTAATATGACTTTGGGCACTTTGATGGCATCAAGGGATGCATTGGAGCTCCCCAGGATTTGTTGTTTTGACAACCAGTGATCAAGAGATGAATTGATTCTGAGCACCTGGCTAATATGAAATAAATTAAAGAGAATCCACCATTTTTATAGTTCCCTAAAGCTCCTTTCACACGGACAAGTTTTCCGCGCGGGTGCAATGCGTGACTTGAACGCATTGCACCCTCACTGAATCCTGACCCATTTATTTCAATGGGGCTGTCTACATGAGCGATTTTTTTCACCCATCACTTGTGCGTTGCGTGAAAATGACAGCATGTTCTATATTCTGTGTTTTTCACACAACGCAGGCCCCATAGAAGTGAATGGGGCTGCGTGAAAATCGCATTGTATCCGCAAGCAAGTGTGGATGAAATGCGATTTTCACAGATAATGGCTAAGGAGATGATGTTACTAAATAGGGATGAGCCCCGGGACGCCATTAAAGTCCATTTACTTTATCATTTTCCATTATAACATGGTTATAATGGAAAATAATAGCATTCTTTAATACAAAATGCTAAGTAAAAGGTCCATTGAGGGTTAAAAAATAATAAATAATTCACTCACCTCATCCACTTGATCACGCAGCCGTTATCATCTTCTTTCTTCTTCTTGCAGGACCTGCAAAAGGACCTGTGCTGACATGGTGATGTCAGCGCAGGTCCTGCTAAATGAAGAAGAAAGAAGACGATAACGGCTGCGTGATCAAGTGGATGAGGTGAGTAATTTTTTTATTATTTTTTAACCCTCAATGGAAATTTTACTTAGCACTCTGTATTAAAGAATGCTATTATTTTCCATTATAACAACCATGTTATAATGGAAAATAATAAAATCTACAGAACCCAAACCCGAACTTCAGTGAAGAAGTCTGGGTCTGGGTAACAACATTCAGTTTTCTATCACGTGCGTGCAAAACGCATTAAAATGTTTTAGACTCGTGCAGAAAAAACTGAACGCAACACAATCGTAGATAAATTGCGTGCGAACCCGCGCGTGTTTCCCTCAACCCACCCTCAATGCATCCAGACTGAATCCAGCACGCTCATCTGCTCTGGGGGGCCTAACTGTGGACACAGGGCCATATTTAACGCAGGGCAAAAGGGGCAGCTGCCCTGGGCCCAGTTGCTCCTTAGAGGACCAAGGCAGCTTCTGCTTGAGCCCCGCTGGCCAGTGGCATAGCATGGGGGCGTTCCGGGGGCGCTAGCAGGGCCACACCGCCAATTAGGCAAAGTAAGGCCAAGGCAGCGCGGCCCTGCTCACAAGTGGGGGGCGGCAGCAGGGTACAGGGAGATGAGCGCTTCCATTGTGGAAGCACTCATCTCCATAGTCATCTGTATCGCCGTCCTCAGGACAGCGATACAGATGGCTGTGCTGCAGGACAGGGGAAAGGCGTCTCCCTTCCCCATTCCTTTAATAGGCTGCAGGCAGTTGGCCTGCAGCCTATCAGAGGCCGGTGCAGTGGGCGCGATGACGTAATCGCACCGCCTGAGCCGTACAGCGCAGGACACAGGCCAGAAGAGGCCTGCATTGCATCGCTGCCATGGAGGTAAGTATGTGAGTTTATTTTATGGTGGCACTGAGGGGGCATCTATGGGTTGGCACTTCTTACTGGCACATTATTGGGGGAATATATGTGGGCATTTCTTACTGGTACATGATTGGGGGGCATCTATGGGGGCACTTCTTACTGGCACTTGATTGGGGGCATGTATGGGGGCTCTTCTTACTGGCACATTATTGGGGGGCACATATGGGGGCACTTCTTACTGGCACATTATTGGGGGGCACTGTGAGGGCATATATGGGGGCACTTCTTACTGGCACATTATTAGGTGGCACTATGGGGGCATCTATGGAGGCACTTCTTACTGGCACATTATTAGGGGCACTATGGGGGGCGTCTACTGAGGCCACAAAGAAGGGGTATTTTATATGGAGGGCTCTGTATAGGGGCATTTTATACTGGGACACATTAAGGTGGGTATTATGGGGAAGGGGAGAGAAAAGTACTATGGGGTCATCTATGGGGGGCACTAAGAAGGGGTATTTTATACTTGCAAATTATGGGTGACACTGAGGGCATCTACTGTGGCACTATATATGGGGCATTTTATACTGGTACATTATGGGAGGCATTAGGAGGAAGGAGGGAGAGGAGCACTATGGGGGCATTTACTGGGGGCACTATTTAGGGTTATTTTATACTGGCACATTATGGGGACATTAGCTCAACTGGGGGCCTTAAAAGGAGGTATTTTTTGCACTGGCACATTATAAGGAGAATTATTACTACTGGAGGTCTATGGGGAACATGATTACTAGTATGGGCACTATAGGAGCATTATTACTAATGGGGCTCAGTGGGGACATGTTGGGGGCACTGTAGGAGCATTATTACTACCATGTGTGCTCTAGCAGAGAATTATTACTATTGGTGGGACTTTTGGGAGCACTATTACTGTGGGGGGCACCATGGCACAGTATCAGCTTACCACAATTATTTTTGGGGAACGTTATGTTTACACTATTAGTGTCAGGGACACTATTTGCTGGGTGCAGTTATTTTAGGACACTGTGCCCATAATCATTGAAGGGGCATTATTTGTGTGGTACTAGTATTGCCAGGGGGTTTATCGGTTTCTGCAGTATAATATTGGGGAGCACAGTGGCACAGTATTGGGGGTGGTAGGATGATTTGTCCAGAAGATGGGAGGATAATGGAAAAGTAGTAAACTAAGATTTTTTTTGTCTAACTGCAGAGACGATAAATGGCTGAAAAATGGTGGTCTGGTCTGAAGGTCTGAAAGGAGAAGATGAGGAAAGAGAGCATCTACATCAAATGAGACATCACTGGATGTAAGAAGTATGGGGAGCTGTATTACCCTGTATGTTCTGTAGTGATGGTGGTGAATATAGAATTTGGCCCACACTGTAGCAGCTTGGCCCCAGACTTCAGGTCACAATCTGAATTCTGGGGGCTCACACCCATCTACTACATTATCTGTACACAGAGAGTTATCACTGTGTTATCTGTGGTGTTACATATGACTGGATAGAGGGGTTAGTAGTACAGTACTATCTGCACAGTGTAAAAAAAAAAGTGTAGTGTCCCACTAGATAAATGTGGGCACTACACAAGGGTCAATTGGGCCACATTGTTCTCCACCTCCTGTGGAACAGTGGCATTGTATTTAACAGTCCATTTTAATGTACTTTTATATGTTTTATTGTTCATTTCTTCCCTGTGATGTGTGTAGCAGGCCTATTAGGGTGTAGTTCTTCCTCCTAGACACTAGAGGGAGCTAGGGAACCCCCAGTATATATAGTTAGGCCCAGACAGGGAGGGGTCAGTCTGTGTAGTCAGGAGTCTGTGTAGAGACAGAAGAGAGAATGTTCCTTAGCCAGAGTGAAGCTGAGGGCCACCTCCTGACATGCAGCTAGACAGCCCAGGCTTCTAGTTGCCACCAGGAGGCTAGTGGATGCATTCCAGCCTGCCTGAGGATATTGAGCCAGAGTTAGCTCAGAAGATTGTCACCAAGAGAAGAGTTTACCTCTTGAGAAACCTGCAGTTCCCACAAAGCAAAGTGCAGAGCAGAGCAAAAGAGTAACCAGCCAACCCGAGGGCTGAAGGGCAGAAGGATTATTTACCTAAAGAAAGGGATATATACCTGAGGAAGTTTTCTACCAAGGATAAATCCAGCATTAGGGCATACGGGCCTTGGGATTGAGACAGCCAGGAGTTCTGAGGAATAGTGCACAGGATTTCTGAGGAGAAGGTGCAGCCTGGCCTGTAAGTGTTTTTACCCTCTGAGTATCTTGCAAAGAACATTGTACCTGCCATTGTTGTATAAAGCCTGCTTATAATTGCTTCTGCCATGTGGAACTGAATCCAGACTGTACAAAGTTAACTGTTCCCAGTAAAGAAAGTTTGGTTCACCACAACATCATGTTCCTCACTTATTACTACTATAAATCGGTGTGCCACCGTTACAGGCACTGGCATCACGAATCTTAAAGGTACCTTGCCCCCGGCACATTAAACATCTGCAACATCCAGGGCAACTCATCTACCATCAGGCCTGGTCCCTCTACACCGAGAGTGCCCCAGAGGTCTCCTGTGCCAGCCTCTCCATCACTGCTGTACGCCTGCCCAGGGTCTCCCATAAACTGTGAGTAACCAAGAGCAACCCTTGTTTGCCTATTAGCCGTGACCTCACCATCGCAATACCCTGCATGTCTGCGTACTGCAAAAGTAATCTGCAAAATATTATATACAAAATACTATAGGTACTTACAGTTCTGATGTGCTCTGTCCTCGTGCCTTCTTCCTCTAGGCGTGGTGGCAGGAGGAGGGGAGCACAACGATGTTTCCTGATGTTAAATCCCCAAGCCGCATTCTTTTCTGCCTCTGCAGGCCCTGTTAGGCTGAAATACACAGGCAGCCAATGGCAGTGTTGCCCTCTCCCTCCCAGCCAATAGCAGCTGAGGTGGGCGGAGGAAGATTCATGGGCAGTACTTTTAGTTTGACAAAACTGACAGATTGCCGCTGTGCCAGCGGTGGCAGCAGCCAGCGTCTTAAAGGGGAATCGGGTGGGGCACGTGGGGGGGCACTGAATAACCTAGGGGGGACAATTGCCCCCCCATTCCCCCCTGTAGCGACGCCTATGCTCGGGATGTATTTCCCCTGTAACTGGGGCTACTATGTCAGGAGAAATCAATAGTGGTGGAAAAAAAAAAGTGAAGTTAAATGTCACCCAGAGGTCTTGTATGACCTTATGGGGGATGAATAGTGTAAAATAAAAATAAAGTGTTTAAAAAAAAAGGTTTCACATGTAATAAAATAGCAATATTTGGTATTGCCGCGTCCGTAACGACCGGCTCTATAAATACATCACATAATACACCCCGCTCGATATGCACAATAAAAAAAAATATATATATATATATATATATATATTTTTGTCAACTTACATCACAAAAAGTGCATCTCCAAGTGATCAAAAAGGCGTATGTCCCACAAAATGGCACCAATAAAACTGTCACCTCATCCCACACAAAATGAGCCCAAGATCGCTCAAAAAATTAAAAAACTTTAGCTGTCAGAACATGGAGACATTAAAACATATTTTTTTGTTTAAAAAATGCTATTATTGTGTTAAAGTGAAATAAATAAGAAAGTATACATATTAGGTATCGCCACGTCTGAAACAACCAGCTCTATAAAAATATCACATAACCTAACCCCTCAGATGAACACCGTAAAAAATAAAAATAAACTTTGCCAAAATAGCTATTTTTTGTCACCTTACATCACAAAAATTTCAACACCAAGTAATCAAAAAGGTGTATGCCCCCCAAAATAGTACCAATCAAGTGATATTTGATATCATTGCATCCGTAACAACCTGCTCTATAAAAATAGCACATGATCTACCCTGTCAGATGAATGTTGTAAAAAATCAAAACAGTGCCAAAACAGCCATTTTTTTGTTACCATGCCTCAAAAAAAATATAATATAGAGCAATTAAAAATCATATATACCCAAAAATAGTACCAATAAAACTGGCATCTTATCCCCTAGTTTCCAAAATGGGGTAACTTTTTTGGAGTTGATACTGTAAGGCCTCTTTCACAGGTGCGTCATGGATTTGGGCCGGATAAGATGCGGGTGAGTCGCGGGAAAATACACGATTTTTCCACGCGAGTGCAAAACATTTGAATGTGTTTTTCAAGCGCGTGAGAAAAATCAGCATGTTTGGTACCCGAACTACTTCACAGAAGTTCGGGTTTGGGTCAGGTGTTGTGTAGATTTTATTATTTTCCATTATAGCATGGTTATAAGGGAAAATAATAGCATTCTTAATACAGAATGCTTAGTAAAATAGCGCTGGAGGGGTTTAAAAAAATAAAAAATTATTTAACGCACCTTAATCCACTTGTTCGCGCAGCCCGGCTTCTCTTCTTTCTTCTTCTTTGCTGTGCAGGAGGAAAAGGACCCGTGGTGACGTCACTGTGCTTATCACATGGTCCGTCACATAATCCATCACCATGGTGCTTTACCCGTGTCCTGAAGAAAGAAGAAATAAGAGAAGCCGGGCTGCGCGAACAAGTGGATTAAAGTTAGTTAAATATTTTTTATTTATTTTTTTAATCCCTCCAGCCCTATTTTACTTGTTACCATGTTAATATTTTACTATTATTACCATGTTATAAGGAAAAATAATAATGATCCCGATCATCTCCTAGCAACCATGTGTGAAAATCGCACCGCATCCGCACTTGCTTGCAGATGCTTGCGATTTTCACGCAGCCCCATTTACTAATATGGGGCCTGCGTTGTGTGAAAAACACACAAAATAGAGCATGCTGCGAATTTCAAGCAACGCACAAGTGATGCGTGAAAATCACTGCTTATATGCCCAGCCCCATAGAAATAAATGGGTCCTGATTCAGTGCAGGTGCAATGCATTCACCTGACGCATTGCACCCGCGCAGAAATCTTGCCCGTGTGAAAGAGGCCTAAGGGTGCATCAGGGGGGCTTCAAATGGGACATGGCATCTAAAAGCCAGTTCAGCAAAATCTGCCTTCCAAAAACCATACAGCACTACTTTTCTTCTACGCCCTGCCGTGTGCACTTACATCAGTTTACGACCACGTGTGGGGTGTTTCTGTAAACCGCAGAATCAGGGTAATAAATATTGAGTTTTGTTTGGCTGTTAACCCTCGATGTGTTAAAGAAAAAAATGGATTAAGATCGAAAATCTGCCAAACAAGGGAAATTTAGAAATGTCATCTCCATTTTCCTTTAATTCTTGTGGAACACCTAAAGAGTTAAAAAAGTTTGTAAAATCCGTTTTGAGTAACTTAAGGGGTGTTGTTTCTACAATGGGGTCATTTATGGGGGTTTCCACTATGTAAGCCCGACAAAGTGACTTCAGACCTGAACTGGTCCTTAAAAAGGGGGCTTTGAAAATTTTCTTAAAAATTTTAAGAATTGCTTCTAAGCCTTCAAACGTCCTAAAATAAAAAAATTACATTTACAAAATGATGCCAACATAAAGTAGACAATTTTGAAAATTGTTTTGAATTTTTCAAAGTTTTTGTTAAATTTTTGATCATTTTATCAATAAAGGCAAAATATATCGACTCAAATTTACCACTGTCATGAAGTACAATGTGTCACGAGAAAACAATCTCAAAATGGCTTGGCTAAGTAAAAGCGTTCCAAAGTTATTACTACATAAAGTGACACATCAGATTAGCTAAATTAGGCTCTGTCAGTAAGGGTGTAAATGGCCCAGATGTGAAGTGGTTAAGTGTTGAAATGCTTCTGGTAAATAACGCACAAAAAGTAAGTTGTGGTATTTGAAAGACAGATCTTCATTAGATAAGCAGCAGAATCTGGCATCCCGAGGCCTATAACAACCATGCGCTAACAAAAGTGCCGGCACAAGCGCGGTGCGGACTGCAAGTCTCAGCGATCCACGAGCAATAGAGGGGGATCAAGTAGGAAATAAGGACAAAGCCACGTATGTACCAATGTATACATTGGATACATTGGCAGTAGCAGACCGTATGATAAGGTGGGCACACCAAGGTAAAGGTAAGAAGCACGAGAGCGCAATATACCCTGTTGAACTATATAATACGTACCCCTCATACTAGTACCAACAGACAAGCAAACCAAGAAAATAAAAGGAGATCAAACTTTTAATACTAACCTGGAACGGTATTAGTAGCATGGCACATACAAACATAAAATATAGAGAGATTCTTAACCGCAGCATATCAATTGAGTCTAAGTTCCAAAGTTGCAATTTTAACTGTAAGAGGGACTGTGACTATAATGAATTATAAATACTAATATAACACTATATTTTTTTAACAATTTTATGTTTTTTTCCAATATGAATTGTATCTTATATTTTTTATAATTTTTCTGTATATATTCTGTTTGATATGAAATGCATAGGAAATAAATGTTATATTTAGGGATGAGCGAATCGACTTTGGAGAGAGTGCTCCGTACAGTATTAGAAAGTATTGGCTCCGATGAGCCGAAGTTATTACTTGGCGAAGTCTCGCATAATAACTTCAGAAATTTATTTATACTGTAAAAAAACATTTAACGAACTCGGGTTCGGTTCCAAGGTACCACTCCGTACAGTATTGAAACAAATTTTTATGCGAATCGACTTCGGATGTTTCATCTGAAGTCGATTCGCTCATCCCTAGTTATATTAATTACTTGAAAGACGGCCATTGGTTGAAAATAAAAATAAAATCAGGTCATCAAATAAATATGTGTGGTTGCTAACCTCCTCCGGACCGCTTAACGCACGGATGCGTCCTGGAGGCGGTCGATTCATTCCTCCTGGACGCATCCGTGCGTCATCTCGTGAGACGCGAGATTTCGGTCTGAGCCGGCCCGCGGATGCGCATTGCGGGCCGGCAAAAGTTGAAGAACAATTTTGTCACTAGCCTGCCAACCAATGATCGTTGCTGGCAGGCTGGCGATTTTCAAAATCTCAAGTCAGAAGCCATCTAACACCTTATATTTATAAATATAAGGTGTTAAATGGCTTCCCTGCTCCTCTGCTGGTCCTTTTGGTCGGTTGGTCTCAGCAGAGGAGCAGGCATCACAGTGAGTAGCACCAAACACTACACCTTAGCCCCAGATCACCCCCCAGCACCCCAATTAACCCCTTGATCACCCCTTCTTGCCCCTGTCAATCACCTAGTGAAAGGGAAAAAAGTGATCAGTGTAAACTGTCACTTTTTTTTTCACTGGTATTGACTGATAGGTTTTAGGATAGTTTAGGCCCCTTGGTTAGGTAGTTTAGTGATCGTTTAGCGCCCAGCCCACCGCACCGCAGTCACTTATTCGCTGATTAGCGTATCGCTAATCAGCTTTTGTACTTTTATAGTATCTGTAAGTGATCAAAATTGATCACAGTCAGATCTATAATAGTATTAGTGTCACCTTAGCTCGCCCTCCACCCAAAACGCAGTGTTTGTCCGATCAGGCCTGATCGGACGCCCACACGTGCGTTCACCCACTGCACAATCATTTTACAAGTGCTGCGGCGATAAAAAAATCAGTTTTGATATTTTTTATCAATCGCAGCGGACTCCGGTACTTCGCTAGCCTCCCATTTGTAAGACAGGCTTGCTTTTTTTCTTGGGTAGTCTCAGGGAATACCCCTAAATTTAGTAGTCCAAATGTCAAACAGGGGGTATTCTTCTGAAGAGGCCTACAGGCTTCTGACCCAGTCGGATGAGGAATGGGAACCCTCATCTGATGAATCTAGCGGGTCAGAATATGAACCTGTAGAAAGCAGTGGCAGTCTGACCCAAAGTTAGGACGAGGAGGCTGAGGTCCCTGATAGCACCAGGCGTACCCGGCCCCGTGTCGCTAGACCACAGGTTGCGCAGGATCCGCTTCAAGGGCAGCAGAGTGGGGCTGGCGCTGTCGGATTACGTGGTGAGGCATACACCAGCAGCGCAGCCCATCCTGGACCTAGTACCAGCACTGCCGTACAACATGGTGAAGTGGCGAGCACCAGAAGGGCAGTTGAAGCTGGTTCGGTGGCAGGTGCAATAGTTACCCCGTCGCAGCCACCGAACAGACAGGCCCGTAGAGCCCCTAGAATCCCTGAGGTGCTGGCAAACCCTGATTAGCAGTCCCCAACTTCAGCCGCACCTGTAGTTCCCCCTTTCACCGCCCAGTCTGGAGTTCGGGTTAAGACAGCTCAAATCGGGTCGGCACTGGGATTTTTTGAGCTGTTCTTGACTGCGGAGCTCTTGGACTCAAACAAATCGTTATGCCACTCAATTTATATCCGCCAACCCGGGAAGCTTTTATGCCCAGCTTTTATGCCCAGTCCAAGTTTCCGAAATTAAAAATTTTCTGGGCCTTCTCCTCAACATGGGTCTAACCAAAAAGAATGAATTGCGGTCATATTGGTCCACGAACCCAATTCATCACATGCCCACGTTCTCTGCTGCTATGTCCAGGACACGATTTGAGACCATCCTGCGTTTCCTGCACTTTAGCGACAACACCACCTCCCGTCCCAGAGGCCACCCAGCTTTTGACCGGCTCCACAAAATTTGGCCCCTCATAGACCACTTCAACCAGAAATTTTCAGATTTGTATACCCCTGAGCAAAACATCTGCGTAGACGAGTCCCTTATACATTTTTCCGGGCGCCTTGGCTTCAAACAATACATCCCAAGCAAGCGCGCCCGGTATGGGGCCAAATTGTATAAGCTCTGTGAAAGGGCCACAGGCTATACCCACAAATTTCGGATCTATGAGGGTAAAGATCAGACCCTGGAGCCGGTCGGTTGCCCTGACTACCTGGGGAGCAGTGGGAAGACAGTCTGGAACTTGGTGTCACCCTTATTTGGCAAGGGGTACCATCTTTATGTGGACAATTTCTACACAAGTGTGGCCCTCTTCAGGCATTTGTTCCTAGAACAAATTGGCTGCTGTGGCACCGCGCGAACTAGTCACGCGGGCTTCCCCCAACGGCTCGTTACCACCGGTCTTGCAAGCGGGGAGAGGGCTGCCTTGTGTAATGAAGAACTGCTCGCGGTGAAATGGAGAGACAAGCGTGACGTTTACATGCTCTCCTCCATTCACGCAGACACGACAATACAAATAGAACGGGCAACCAGTGTCATTGAAAAGCCCCTCTCAGTCCACGACTATAACCTTCACATGGGAGGGGTGGACTTTAATGACCAGATGTTGGTTCCGTATTTAGTTTCCTGACGCACAAGATGCTGGTATAAGAAGGTGTCTGTATATTTGATTCAATTGGCTGCATATAATAGTTTTGTTCTCTACAGTAAGGCTGGGAGAACAGGATCCTTCCTCAAATTTCAGGAAGAGATCATCGAGAACCTCCTGTATCCAGGAGGTTCCATGGCCCCATCCACCAGTGTAGTTAGCCGTCTACACGAGCGACATTTCCCCAATGTCGTTGCTGGTACCTCAACCCAACCGTCACCCCGAAAAAGATGTTGTGTCTGTAGCAGGAGTGGAATAAGGCGTGACACCCGCTCTTTCTGTCCTGACTGCCCTGACCACCCTGCCCTATGCTTAGGGGAGTGTTTCTGGAAGTACCACACACAGGTACACTTAGCATAGGGATCACATCTCACAGGACAGGTACACAGGGCTATTAGGGTCCATTCACACACAACTGCTGCAAACCTCTCCTTTCACCTGGGACAAAGTGCATAATGCACTTCGCCACATCTTTGGGCGATTTGCGCTTTGCACATTGTCCCATGGGGAAGGAGAGGTTTGTCCTATAAAGGTTAAAAAAAAAATCACCAGTAAGCAAAAAAGTTAACGTTCAGTTCAAAAAGTTAAATAAAGTTTATATGTTCTGTTCAAATGTTATTATAAAGTTAATAACATTTATTGCGTTGCGGCCTGTTTTTTTCTTTTTTGTTTTGTTTTTTTTACCTTCCAGGTGGACCAACCGATCGACTAGCTGCAGCACTGATGTGCATTCTGACAGAAGCATTGCGCTGCTGTCAGATTACACAAAAGTCGGTGTATGCAGTGCTGCAAGACAAGATTTCTCCTCTGCAGTAAAAGATACGTTTGCCGAGGCATATGAGCTGAGGAGGTGGCGGTGTTCATATGCTTTGGCAAACACTTGTATATAAAAAAATAATAATAATAATCCCGGCAATGATTTATTCATCCACATTGATGGATGTGAATGGAGAAATCGGGTTTGCCAGGGCATACGAGCTAAGTGGGTATGGATGTTGGGCGGAGCTCCTATATCCTGGCAGACGCCTTTCCCCTCCTTTTTTTTTTGGGCAGAGATTTTTTCATCCACATTGATCGATGCGAATGAAGAAATCTGTGCCGTTCATTTTTTCTTTCAGCCCAGAGGCTGAATGGAAAAAAAATCTCATTATCTGTATGCTCAACATAAGGAGAATAGCAGAAACTCCTAATGCTGGCCATACATGTAATGGTTGCGGAGACCCTCAAATGCCAGGGCAGTACAAACACCCCACAAATGACCCCATTTTGGAAAGTAGACACCCCAAGGTATTCGCTGAGGGGCATATTGAGTCCATGAAAGATAGAAATGTTTGTCCCAAGTTAGCGGAAAGTGAGACTTTGTGAGAAAAAAACAGAAAAAAAATCAATTTCCGCTAACTTGTGCCAAAATAAAAAAAATTCTATGAACTCGCTATGCCCCTCATTGAATACCTTTGGGTGTCTTCTTTCCAAAATGGGGTCACATGTGGGGTATTTATGCTGCCCTGGCATTTTAGGGGCCCTAAAGCGTGAGAAGAAGTCTGGGATCCAAATGTCTAAAAATGCCCTCCTAAAAGGAATTTGGGCACCTTTGCGCACATAGGCTGCAAAAAAGTGTCGAACATGTGGTATCGCCGTACTCAGGAGAGGTTGGGGAATGTGTTTTGGGGTGTCATTTTACATATACCCATGCTGGGTGAGATAAATATCTTGATCAAATGCCAACTTTGTATAAAAAAAAATTGTCTTTTGCCGAGATATTTCTCTCACCCAGCATGGGTATATGTAAAAAGACACCCCAAAACACATTGCCCTACTTCTTCTGAGTACGGCGATACCACATGTGTGACACTTTTTTGCAGCCTAGGTGGGCAAAGGGGCCCACATTCCAAAGAGTACCTTTTGGATTTCACAGGCCATTTTTTACAGATTTTGATTTCAAACTACTTCTCACGCATCTGGGCCCCTAAAATGCCAGGGCAGTTACTGCCCCACAAGTGACCCCATTTTGGAAAGAATGGCGAGTTCCTAGAATTATTTATTTTTTGTCACAAGTTAGCAGTAAATGATGATTTTTTTTTTTCTTACAAAGTCTCATACTCCACTAACTTGTGACAAAAAATTAAAACTTCCATGAACTCACTATGCCCATCACGAAATATCTTGGGGTGTCTTCTTTCCAAAATGGGGTCACTTGTGGGGTAGTTATACTGCCCTGGCATTTTAGGGGCCCAAATGCGTGCAAAGTAGTTTGAAATCAAAATCTGTAAAAAATGGCCTGTGAAATCCGAAAGGTGCTCTTTGGAATGTGGGCCCCTTTGCCCACCTAGACTGCAAAAAAGTGTCAAACATGTGTTATCACCGTACTCAGGAGAGGTTGGGGAATGTGTTTTGGGGTGTCATTTTACATATACCCATGCTGGGTGAGATAAATATCTTGGTCAAATGCCAACTTTGTATAAAAAAAATGGGAAAAGTTGTCTTTTGCCGAGATATTTCTCTCACCCAGCATGGGTACATGTAAAAGGACACCGCAAAACACATTGCCCTACTTCTTCTGAGTACGACGATACCACATGTGTGACACTTTTTTGCAGCCTAGGTGGGCAAATGGGCCCACATTCCAAAGAGCACCTTTCGGATTTCACAGGGCATTTTTTACAGATTTTGTTCAAACTACTTCTCATGCATCTGGCCGACTAAAATGCCAGGGCAGTATAACTACCCGACAAGTGACCCCATTTTGGAAAGAAGACACCCCAAGGTATTCCGTGAGGGGCTTGGCGAGTTCCTAGAATTTTTTATTTTTTGTCACAAGTTAGCGGAAAATGATGATTTTTTTTCTTACAAAGTCTCATATTCCACTAACTTGTGACAAAAAATTTAAAATTCCATGAACTCACTATGCCCATCACGAAATATCTTGGGGTGTCTTCTTTCCAAAATGGGGTCACTTGTGGGGTAGTTATACTGTCCTGGCATTTTAGGGGCCAAAATGCGTGCAAAGTAGTTTGAAATCAAAATCTGTAAAAAATGGCCTGTGGGCTTCGATATGCCTGCTTCCACAAAATACTGATTAAGGGATTTAATATACCTGCTTCCACCAAATATTGATTGATGGGTGGGATAAACCTGTTTCCACAAAATACTGATTAAGGGGTTTGAGATACGTGCTTCCACCAAATACTGATTGAGGGCTGTGATATACCTGCTTGCACAAAATATTGATTAAGGGAACTGATATACCTGTTTCCACCAAATGTTGATTGAGGCTTGTGATATACCTGCTTCCACAAAATACTGATTAAGCGGTTCAATATATCCTATTTCCACCAAATATTGATTGAGGCCTACGATATACCTGCTTCCACAAAATACTGATTAAGAGGTTCAATATACCTATTTCCACCAAATATTGATTGAGGCCTGCAATATACCTGCATACACAAAATACTGATTAAGGGATTTGATATACCTGTTTCCACCAAATATTGATTGAGGCCTGTGATATACCTTCTTGCACAAAATATTGATTAAGGGAACTAATATACCTGTTTCCACCAAATGTTCATTGAGGCCTGCGAGTTAACTGCTTCCACAAAATACTGATTAAGGGGTTTGATATACCTGCTTCCACAAAATACTAATTGAGGCCTCGATATACCTGCTTCCACAAAATTCTGATTAAGGGATTCAATATATCTGCTTCCACCAAATATTGATTGAGGCCTGGATATACCTGCTTCTACAAAATACAGATTAAGAGGTTCAATATACCTGTTTTCACCAAATATTGATTGAGGCCTGCGATATACCTGCTTCCACAAATACTGCTCTTCTCTAGGGTCTTAGGCACAGGGTAATTTTAAAAATAACAGGCAGAAGAAGAGGCAGGCCGTTCCGCAGGGGTGGTAGGGGTCGGGCAGGTGCACCAGGCCGGAGCCTAAGTGGGAAGTTTGGAGAAAGTGCGTGCGATTACTTCAAAGGACGCACCATTAGGTTGAGTGCCTAATTTTTGGGGCCTGTACTGGCCTACAGTAAGATTTTTATCCAGTGACCATCTAATGTACCTCCAGCCACATAATCACAGGTTCTTTTCTGTCAGGTGAATGCCTAATTTTTGGGGCCTGTACTCCCGTGGCCTAAAATAAAATTTTTCTAGGCTCCAGCAGCGCACATTTTTGAGAGTTTCCCTTTAAGAAGCATAAAAATGGCCCCTGATTAAAATACATATTTTTTGTGGGAATTTTTGGCAATGATCCCGCTCTGTTATTACACTGTCCATGTTGTGGGATTATTTGTGCACTTCCAGTAAGTATTTGGTGGCTACAAACATGACCTGAAGGTTTTTCAGGTTCGCCTGCCATTAAAGTCAATGGGGCCCGCTGCGAACGCCCGGTTCGCAAAAATTTAAACGCGAACGTACGTTGGCGTTCGTGAACCATCCCAATCGATGTTCGTCCATCACTAATCTTGGTTTCTGCAAACAGAGGCCAGTGCATGGCAGCCCCAATAGAAATTTTTGGGAGGATCTTATTTGAAATCGGTAGGATCTGTAGCAAATGTAAAACTTTTATATCTATGAGTATAGCACCAGAAATTTAACTCTATGTCACATGTCTGAAATACAATTGTCTTTGGGACCACAGGTGCTAAGCATCTATAGTCATTGCTTAGAAAACTGTTACATGTTCCCTTGACAGAACTTCACAATGTGATATATTGGAATCTGACCCAACAATATCTCATGTCACTAATCCTATATTAATATTAACACATTCTGAAGCTACTTCTGCTGTGCTGGAGTATCTCAAAGCATTTCACACCTTTCTACCTACCAGAGAAATAATCTAACACAGGACATGTTTTACAGTGTATAGAATGTCTAGGTGAAGACTCACTTAACTTAACACATAGCTTAAAACTACATATTCTTGTCTCAGTCATGCACCTCACTTTATGTCTACTACATAATACATAATACCATGACCCAACTGAGTGACAGACTGGTACCGAAGGAGATTATATGCTATGATTTGTGTGTTCTACATCTTTAAAGGGGTATTCTCATATCATAAAGTGATGGCATAGGACTGTCCTGCAGTTCCCTGTACAGCTGGGCACTGCTGTGCAGTGAAAAACTGCATCCCCTACATTCTCAGGATTGATGGGGGTCCCAGAGGCTGGACCACCACCAATCATAAAGTGATATGCTATCACTTTATGAGATGAGAATAGTGAAGCTTCCATGTAAAATGTGCCTCACAAGAAGTGGCAGGTCTTTCATGGTTATTTTGTTTTATTACATTTTTTAGCAGCAACCTTTTATTATAAAGTTATAATGTTAAAATTGTGCCATAATGCATATATATATATATATATATATATATATATATATTAGTATATAATATTAATTCAAATATTATATATATATATATATATATATGTATATATATATGTATATATATATATATATATATATATATATATATTTACATACCGTATATAGGGTTGCATACATTATGGCACAATAAAACAAGCTAACATATTATAATTTTTAATAATAGAAGGTTGCTGCATTCCAAATATCATCATTCATTACACAAATTGGGGTTTATACCTGAAAATTGGTATATGTCTTCTAGGACTCTTCTCTCTCTCTCTCTCTCTCTCTCTCTCTCTCTCTCTCTCTCTCTCTTTCTCTCTCTCTCTCTCTCTTTGTATTTCAAATTTGCACTCTCTTCCTCATTTAATCTCTTTAACACAATAACATCAATAAACTGACAGTGATATATATATATACACAGTACAGACCAAATGTTTGGACACACCTTCTCATTCAAAGAGTTTTCTTTATTTTCATGACTATGAAAATTGTACACTGAAGGCATCAAAACTATGAATTAACACATGTGGAATTATATACATAACAAAAGAGTGCGAAAAAACTGAAAATATGTCATATTCTAGGTTCTTCAAAGTAAGAGAATGCCAAGAGTGTGCAAAGCAGTAATCAAAGCAAAAGGTGGCTACTTTGAAGAACCTAGAATATGACATATTTTCAGTTGTTTCAAAATTTTTTGTTATGTATATAATTCCACATGTGTTAATTCATAGTTTTGATGCCTTCAGTGTGAATCTACAATTTTCATAGTCACTCTTTGAATGAGAAGGTGAGTCCAAACTTTTGATCTGTACTGTATATATATGTAACGAGGGGCGGCGCCCTGCGCAAGGAGAGGGTGAAGAACGCAACCTGCGTCCTCATCTCCATGGCAGCAGGCGAGCAGCAGAGGAGCTGAGCGCCAATAATGATGATCGATGCTCAGCTGTGTTGGGCTGTGTACTGTGAGTCACGTGACGCTGGCCACGTCATGTAACTCACCAGTCAGGGCTATTTAACCCCTTCTACCCCGGGCTAGTTTTCACCCTTCTGCTCAGGTCATTTTTTGGAAATCACTTTATGTGTTAATAACTTTGGAACACTTTTGCTTATCCAAGCCATTCTGAGGTTATTTTCTTGTGACACATTGTACTTCATGACAGTCATAAATTTGAGTCAATATATTTAAAATCACAAATTTGCCAAAATAAAATAATAGCAATTTTCAAAATTTCTATTTAAACAGAAAGTGACACCTCATAAAATATGTAATACTCAACATTCCTCATATGTCTATTTTATATTGGCATCATTTTGGAAATGTAATTTTATTTTGTTAGGACATTACAAGGCTTAAAAGTTTAGAAGCAAATCTTGAAATTTTTAAGAACATTTCCAAAACCCACTTTTTAAGGACCATTTCACTTTGTGGAAGCAAGCTACAGGTACGCCATGTGTATTTACGATTACCGCCTCGTGGCGGGCGGTGGTCGGAACAGTGTGCCTGCTGAAATCATTTAGCAGGCACTCTGTGACAATGCCGAGGGAAGTCCTGTGAACCACAGGTCAATTTAGACCTGCGGTTTGCAGCGTTTATTGGTCATTCCAGGCATGGAAGGCCGCACGATGCCTTCCTTAGGCATCAGGACTGCTTTCCGGTGAAGAGCCTGTGAGATCCAGCCACCTGGATCTCACAGGCAGGAAGCTGTATGAGTAATACACACTGCATTACTCATACAGCCAATGCATTCCAATACAGAAGTATTGTAATGCATTGTAAAGGGAATCAGACCCCCCAAAAGTTGAAGTCCCAAAGTGGGACAAAAAATAAAGTGAAAAAAAAGTTGAAAAAAGAAAGTTTCCCCCCAAAAAATGTAAAGTTTCAAGTAAAAAATAAAAAAACGACATTTTTACCAAAGTATAAAAAATTGGTAAAAATTATGGAAAAAAAGAAAAGTAGACATATTAGGTATCTCCGCATCCGTATCGACTGGCTATATAAATATATCACCTGAGCTAACCCCTCAGATGAACACCGTAAAAAAAAAATATAAAAACTGTACAAAAAGTACAACAGCAAGCGATCAAAAAGGCGTATGCCCACCAAAATAGTACCAATCTAACCATCACCTTATTACGCAAAATATGAGCCCCTACCTAAGACAATCACCCAAAAAATAAAAATAAACTATGGCTCAGAATATGAAGACACTAAAACATAATTTTTTTTGTTTAAAAAAAAGCTGTTATTGTGTAAACTTTAAGTAAATTAAAAAAAGTATACATATTAGCTATCGCAGTGTCCGTAAGAACCTGCTATACAAAAATATCATATGACCTAACCCCTCAGATGAACACTGTAAAATAAATAAAAAAAGGTGTAAAAAAAGCTATTTTTTGTCACCTTACATCACAAAAGGTGTAATAGCAAGCGATCAAAAAGTCATATGCACCCCAAAATAGTGCCAATTAACCCATCATCTCATTCCGCAAAAACAAGAGACCGTACCTAAGATAATCGCCCAAAAACTGAAAAAACTATGGCTCTCAGAATGGGGAGACACTAAAACATGATTTATTTATTTAAAAAATGATATTATTGTGTAAAACTTACATAAATAAAAAAAAGTATACATATTAGGTATTGCCACATCCGTAATAACCTGCTCTAACCTCTCAGGTGAATACCATTATAAAAAGGTGTAAAAAAGCAATTTTTTGTCACCTTACATCACAAAAAGTGTAATAGCAAGTGATCAAAAAGTCATACGCACCCCAAAATAGTGCCAATCAAACCGTCATCTCATCCCAAAAATATTGAGCACCTACACAAGACAGTCACCCCAAAAAAAAAATTGTTGTTATTGTCGCGTCCGTGACAACCTGCTCTAAAAAATTACCACATGATCTAACCTGTCAGATGAATGTTGTAAATAACAAAAAATAGTGCCAAAACAGCTTTTTCTTGTTACCTTGCCTCACAAAAAGTCTAATATAGAGCAATCAAAAATCATATGTGCCCTAAAATAGTACCAACAAAACTGCCAACCTATCCCGTAGTTTCTAAAATGGGGTCACTTTTTTGGAGTTTCTACTCTAGGAGTGAATCAGGGGGGGCTTCAAATGGGACATTGTGTCAAAAAACCAGTCCAGCAAAATCTGCCTTCCAAAAACTGTATGGCATTCTTTTCCTTCTGCGCCCTGCCGTGTGCCCGTACAGCGGTTTACAACCACATATGGGGTGTTTCTGTAAGCTACAGAATCAGGGCCATAAATATAGAGTTTTGTTTGACTGTTAACCCTTGCTTTGTAACTTGAAAAAATGGATTTTATCTCTATTTTCCATTAATTCTTGTGGAACACCTAAGGGTTAACAAAGTTTGTAAAATCAGTTTGGAATAACTTGAGGGGTGTAGTTTCCAAAATGGGGTCATTTTTGGGTGGCTTCTATTATGTAAGCCTCACAAAGTGATTTCGGACCTGAACTGGTCCTGAAAAAGTGGGTTTTAGAAATTTTCTGAAATATTACAAGATTTGCTTCTAAACTTCTAACCCTTCTAACGTCCCCAAAAAAATAAAATGGCATTCACAAAATGATCCAAACATGAAGTAGACATATGGGGAATGTAAAGTAATAACTATTTTTGGAGGTATTACTATCTATTATAAAAGTGGAGAAATAGAAATTTGGAAATTAGCACATTTTTCAAATTTTTGGGTAAATTTGGAATTTTTTTATGAATACATTATTTTTTGGGGGACTTAACTCTACCACTGTCATGAATTAAAATACATGACGAGAAAACAATCTCAGAATCGCCTGGATAAGTAAAAGCGTTTTAAAGTTATCACCACATAAAGTGACACATGTCAGATTTGCAAAAAATGGCCTGGTCCTTAAGGTGAAAATGAGCCCGGTCCTCAAGGGGTTAAGGCCCTGCACATACCAAGATTAGTGCCCGCCGTAAAGTTGTACACCGTCGCCTAGGGCGGACCGTGCAAGTAGGCATGGACAGAGGTGAGGGTGGAGCTCAGGGCGGCACACACTTCTCCTGTAGATGACAGAATCACAGGCCTTACCTTTATTATGGACCCGATGCGAGTGCTTACTGATAAGATTCATAACCTTGCTCAAATAGTGCAGGAGTTGGCAGAAAGGTTACAGAAGTAGGTATCGGTTCAGACCCCACCTGTAGCTACCTCCTCCCTGCAGAATATCGAGCCCCATGTTAAGCTGACGGATCGTTTTTCAGTGGATCGTAGCTCTTTTCTTGCGTTTAGGGTAAGCTGTAAATTTTACTTTTGTTTACGCCCTCATTCTTCAGGGTCTGAACAACACAGAGTAGGGATTATTATCTCTTTGTTGCAAGGCGACCCACAAGAATGGGCATACTCCCTTCCCACGGACTCCCCTTGTCTAGCTTCAGTGGAATTGTTCTTTCAGGCCTTAGGTGTACTTTATGATGAACCTGATAAGGCGACTGTGGAAGAATCTCAGTTGAAGTCTCTTACTCAGGGGAACAGACCAGTAGAGAAGTACTGTAACCAATTCCGCAAGTGGTGTGTTCCCTCTGGCTGGAATGAGCCAGCACTAAAGTGTCAGTTTAGATCAGGGCTCTCTTAGAGCAGACTATGACCCTAGCCGTTAGACTGGACCAGAGTCCATCAGAGAAAGGCAGCGGGAACATCTGTTCTTTCCACAGGCGGTGGGCAAACCAGACTCCTTAGCTATGGGAGTCAAGGTGGAAAATCATCTTGAAGAACCCATGCAACTCAGGATGACCAGAAGAGATCAACAACGCCAATGGGGTACTCTGACCACTGGGTACAACTATGCCCCAAGGTCCCTTCCCCTGGGAGATCATCCAAATCGGATGTCCTGAAGGATAAGGTACTCCCTGAGGTGGTAAAAAAGAAATTACTACTACCAGTGGTTCTTTGGGTTCTTGTAAGGGTCACGGGGAGGCCTTTATTGATTCAGGCTCCTAATTTTCTTGATCATAATTTTTCTCTCTCTATTGGGGTACCCATTTTGTCTTTCCCTAACCCAATCTACAATGTTGCTATTGATTCTACTCCTTTGGTGGGCGGTCAAATTTGGTACTCCTGAGGTGACCTTGACTGTGTGGGCTTGTCATAATGAAAATTGTTATTTTTTTTATGTTAGAGAATTTACCTGTGGAGGTTGTTTTGGGCATGCCTTGGCTCCAGATTCATAACCGTCATTAATTAGTGAAATAGAGAAATGGGGACCTAAATGTAATTCATATTATCTACCGGTAATTTAGGCTGGAATCACTAGTGAGTCAAAAAATCTTCCCCCATACATTTATGACTTTGCTGATGTTTTTTCCACATCTGATGCTGAAAATCTTCCACCCCATAGATCATATGATTGTGCCATCAATCTCATTGCAGGATCCAAATACCCGAAGGGTCGTATTTATAACTTGTCCGGTCCTGAACGAGCCTCTATGAGGGAATATCTGAAGGAAAGTTTAATAAAAGGTCATATTAGACCCTCTGTATCACCTATGGGGGCAGGGTTCTTTTTTGTGGAAAAAAATATGGGGATCTGAGACCCTGTATTGATTATAGAGAATTGAACAAAATTACAATTAAAAATCAGTACTCTTTGCTGTTTATTCCAGACCTGTTCAATCAGGTGCTTGGGGCCCCTTGGTTTACGAAACTCAATTTAAAGGGGGCTTATAATCTGATTTGAATTAGGAAGGGAGACGAGTGGAAAACTGCCTTTAACAAAATTTTGTTAATGATATTATCAGGCAGTTTATTGGAAAATTTATGATTGTATATTTGGACGATATCCTGATTTTTTTCACCGAATTGGGATTCCCATGTCACTCACCCCAGACAGGTTCTGGAGGTCATTAGAAAAAAACTATTATTTGCCAAAGAGGAGAAATATATATTTGGGGTACAAGAAATTTTGTTTTTGGGATATATCCTTACTCCTCAATCTTTTAAGGTGGATCCGGGGAAGGTGCAAGCGATTCAGGAATGGGTGAGACCCTCTTTCCTTAAAGCATTGCAACGTTTTTTGGGGTTTTCCAATTATTATCAAAAATGTATAAAAAAAAATTGGTGGTCGCTAAGCCTCTTACCAACAATACCAGGAAGGAGGCGGATCTAGTGAATTGGCCATCTGAGGTCAAAAAGCCTTCAAAACTCTCAAGAAGTGTTTTGTTTACGCCCCAATCCTGGTTCGGCCTGATCAAGAAAAGCCTTTTTTAGTTGAGGTTGATGCATCTGAAGATGGAGTAGGAGCGGTTCTCTCTCAGGGGTCATCAAATATCACGAATCTGAGACCTTGTGCGTTCTTCTCTTGTAAGGTCTCTCCCTCTGAGAGAAATTACAACATTGGGAACCGAGAGTTACTCGCTATTAAATGGGCCTTTGAGGAATGGCGTCATTTTTTGGAGGGGGCTCAACATTGTGTTACTGATCGTACTGATCACAAAAATGTATTGTATTTGGAATCTGCTAAACGTTTGAATCCCAGACAAGCAAGATGGGCATTGTTCTTTACATGTTTAACTTTTATATTACTTTCAGGCCAGGGAGTAAAAATGTTAAAGCCAATGCCTTGTCCCGAAGTTTTTGTGCTTTTCAACCTCCGGATACTCCTCCAGAGCCAATATTGCCAGCAGGTATCATTGCGGTTTCGGTGTCCTCCGATCTAACTACTGAAATAGAGGCAGGACAACACCTAGCTCCGGTACAATCCTCTACAGATAAATTGTTTGTCCCAGGTCATTTTTGCCTCCGACAATTGGGTGAGTGCCATAATTCAGTATTTAGTGAACATCCAGGTATTAATGCCACCAAGGAGCTTGTCTCCAGGTCCTACTGGTGGCTCATGTTATTTAGAGATTTCCACTCTTATGTGTCTTAATGTAAAGTGTTTACCAGAGCTAAAACTCCCAGATCCCGTCCGGCGGGTGAGTTACAACCACTGCCCATCCCTACCCTAGTAGACCTTGGTCTCATATTTCTATGGATTTTTTCATCGACTTGCCAGTCTCTGAGGGTAAGTCGTGGTATGGGTAGTGGTTGATAGGTTTAGTAAGATGGTGCATTTTGTTCCACTGGCAAAGCTGATATACAAACTACAGATGTGGTATTAAAAAGCAGGTGCTCAACCCCATATGCAGTGGTGCATTTATACAGGGGACGGGCAGATCCTGCACTTGTGTTATGCTGCTAATGGCAATACCCAGCAAAAATGCATACAGTGGAGGATGCCTGCAGCGGACCACAAGTACCACAATGGACATCCTACACAGGATAGCAAATGTGTGGATGTGATAAACAGTAAAAATAATATAGAAATAACAAAGACAGGTGCACTCTGCGGTCTTACTAACCCTCATACTGGTGTCAAATTTAGAGATTAGCCAACATCTCCTACTTGGAGGACATGTCTGAGCACGAGCACCGCTTGAGGTTTCTCAAGTAGCTCGGGACCTAACGCTAAACCTACCTGGCAAAGCTGCCCAATGCTGACTCTGGCTTCTCTGTTAATAGATCATGTGGTACGTCTACACGGGATTCCAGAAAATGTGGTCTCGAATAGAGGCGTTCAGTTCGTCTCTAGGTTTTGGAGGGCTTTTTGTCTTAAGTGTGATATTTCTTTGTCTTCTTATTCAGCCTTTCACCCTGAAACTAACTGTCAAACGGAGCGTTTGAATCAGTCTTTGGAGCAGTTTTTGAGGTGTTATGTTTCTGATCACCAACAGTTGTGGGTGAGACATCTACCCTTGGCCTAGGTCGCCATTAACAACCAGGTGAACTCATCCACTAGGGTGTCTCTTTTTTTCTGTCACCTTGGTTTCCATCCACGATTGAATTATTTTTCACCATCTTCCTCACAAATTCCGGAGGCGGATAGATTGGCTAGAGAATTGTGCAAAGTCTGGGCCCAGGTTCAGTCAAACCGAAAAAAAAGCTCAGGAGGTTCAAAAGATCAAGGCTAATAAAAAGCGCTCTTGTGGGGTGGATTTTTGTGTGGGTGAGAAGGTATTGTTAGCCACCAAAAATCTATTCCAAAAGTAACTTCAAATAAGTTTGCACCGCGATTTATTGGGTCTTAATAGATTGTGAGTATTATTAATCCTGTGTCCTTTGAACTAAGACTGCCTGACTCCTTTCACATCCATAATGTGTTTCACAAATCTTTACTAAAAAATATGTGTCACCTGTATCTCCTTTACAAGAATCTCCACCACCAGTGGAGGTTGCCGGGCAACTCGAAATTGAGATCTCCAGGATTATCGATGTAAGAAAGGTCCCGGAATTATTTCCAGTATTCAGTCAATTGGAAGGGTTTCGGTCCTGAAGAGAGGTCTTGGGTACCGGCGAGTAAGATGCATGCTGCCAGATTGGTAAAAAAAATTCCATCTTGCCAATCCAGAGAAGCCCACTCCAGTGACTATGGACCCTCGTGGAAGGGGGGTACTGTAACGAGGGGCCGGCGACGCGTCCTCATCTCCATGGCAGCAGGTGAGCAGCAGAGGACCTGAGCGCCAATAATGATGATCGGTACTCAGCTGTGTTGGGCTGTGTACTGTGAGTCACGTGACGCTGGCGACGTCATGTGACTCACCAGCCAGAGCTATTTAAACAGGCAGCCTGCCGGCCACAGGTTGCCCGTGATTGGCCTTATTTCATTCACCAGCATATTGTCTGTTAGTGTTTTGACCCCGGCTCCATATTTTTGCCTCGCCCTTGCTAAGTTTGACTTGATCTTGCTTTTCCCTTTTGTATTGTTGTTCCTCCTGGCTCCTGACCTCGACTCGTATTTGATTAACCCCTCAGTGCCTGCCTGTCACTTTGTTTGTTGTTTTATCCTTTGTTGTATTCTTTCCTTTAAGGCCCTGCACGTACTCAGATTAGGGAGCGCCGTCCAGTTGTACACCTTCGCATAGGGTGGACCGTACAAGTAGGCAGGGACAGAGGTTAGGGTGGAGCTCAGGGCGGCACACACTCCTCCAGTACGTGACAATATATAATAAATATATATATATATAGGGTAAATAAAGTGGGTCGTTTTTACTGACACCCTGGAGTGCTGCCTCTTCTTTGAAGTTTCTACAACCATATTTGACCGAATTGCCTAAGGTCAGAGGATTTTGCACCCGAATACATCTACAAGTGCTGCTGTTCTTTCTTTGTATTGTATATATATATATATATATATATATATATATATATATACTGTGTATATATATATATATATATATATATATATATATATTATAGCATATGTAGCTGTACATAAATGCATGATTGATGGTCTTAATAAACAGCCTATTTAAAAACACACTATGCTATCAATGCTTTTTAAAATTAATGGGCATTCCAAAAATTGTCTCTTATTTGAGTTTGTGTTTAAACACACAGGATATTATCTAGTGTCTTGTTCTCAACAAGTGTTCCAAAAATGATGCCTTGATGGGAGCAGATGCTTGTCTGTGCTAATACAAATGCATGGTTTTGTTAGAAGAAGTGTTAATGTCAGGAGAAACTATGGCTTGTTCTCAAAGAGCTTAAAGAAATTATCCCTTTTATTTGGGAGCGAAGTGGCCAGATTTGGGGTGGCCCCAACAGTGGTGTAGCGTGGGTTGCCAGCACCCGGGGCCAGCCGAAAATTGTGCCCCCCCCCCCACCCCGGGCATGCCTTTTTTAACAGATACTGTAGTAGATTACTAGCAGTCCTATGTACCACCATAGATAACAGTGATAACTCTTCGTGTACAGATAATGTAGTAGATTCACTTGCAGTCCTATGTAACACCACAGATAACACAGTGATAACTCTGAGTACAGATAATGTAATAGATGTTCCCTGCAGTCCTATGTAACACCGATAACACAGTGATAACTCTGAGTACAGCAAATGTAATAGATGTTTCCTGCAGTACTATGTAACACAGATAACACAGTGATAACTCTCTTAGTACAGATAATGTAGTAGATGTCACCTGAAGTCCTATGTGACACCACAGATAACAGTAATAACTCTCTGGGTACAGATAATGTAATAAATGTTCCCTGCAGTCCTATATAACACCTCAGATAACACAGTGATAACTCTCTGTGTACAGATAATGTAGTAGATGTCACCTGCAGTCCTATGTAACACCACAGATAACACAGTAATAACTCTCTGAGTACAGATAATGTAGTAGATGTCACCTGCAGTCCTATGTAACACCACAGATAACACAGTAATAACTCTCTGAGTACAGATAATGTAGTAGATGTCACCTGTAGTCCTATCCTATGTAACACCACAGATAACAGTGATAACACTATGAGTAAACATAATGTAGTAGATATCACCTGCAGTCCTATGTAACACCTCAGATAACACAGTGATAACTCTCTGAGTACAGATAATGTAGTAGATGGGTGTGAGGCCCCAGAATTCAGAACACACACAGTGTGACCTGAAGTCTGGGGCCAGGATGCGGCAGGGTGGGCCATATTCTCAATCTCCTCCCCCAACCCTATCGTGAAACAGATATGTGGATGGACATTATTATATACAGTAGAATACAGCACCATAACTGTTACATCCAGTGACGTCTTCTGTGATGTAGACTTTCCTCAACGTCTTCATTTGGAGATAAGACCGCCATGATACCGTCTTTCAGCCGCTTCTCGTCTCTGTAGAGTTTCACAGAAAAAGATTTAGGTTCCTCACTTTACTATTATCCTCTCCTTCCTGGTGTCTCAACATTATCATCCTACTGCCCCCCAATACTGTGCTAGAGCCATACAGATAGTCCCCCATTCCCCATAATATTATTCCCCCTGTATATTATAATGACCCCCTCTGTATTCGTTTTATTATTCATATTAATGACCCCCTCTTTTTTTCTTAATATAATGGCCCCCTTTATTATTAATGACCCCTCTGTATTATTGTTATTATTATTATTATTATTATTACTAATTATTGGCCCCCTCTTTTTTATTAATGTAATGGGCCTCTCTTTTTTATTAATGTAATGGCCCCTCTTTATTATTATTATTATAATGGCCCCCTCTTTGTTATTAATATAATTGCACCCTCTTTATTATTAATATAGTCGCCCCCTTTTTATTATTAATGTAATGGGCCCCCTCTTTATTATTAATGTAATGGCCCCCTCTTTATTATTAATATAATGGCCCCCTCTTTATTATTAATGTAATGGCCCCCTCTTTATTATTAATATAATGGCCCCCTCTTTGTTATTAATATAATGGCCCCCTCTTTATTATTAATGTAATTGCCCCTCTTTAATAACAAAGAGGGGGCCATTATATTAATAATAAAGAGGGAGCCATTATATTAATAACAAAGAGGGGCCATTATATGAATAATAATATATTGGCTCCCTTTTTATTATTAATATATTGGCCCCCTCTTTATTATTAATATAATGTCCCCCTCTTTATTATTAATGTAATGTCCCCCTCTTTATTATTAATGTAATGTCCCCCTGTTTGTTATTAATGTATGGCCGCCTCTCCACACTTATTAGTATGATGTCCAGTCAGTGGTCCTCCACTTTCTGCTCCTCCCCCACCCCCATAGTGCCCCCAGTGCCTCTGCAATTAGGGTAGGGTACATAAAAAAAAATGATACTTACCTCTCTCCATCACAGCTTATGGCATTCCGGCAGGCGGTCACGAACACCCCACTGTGCCTTCCTGCGCCGCGTCATCGCGCCATCTCGCAAAATCCGACGCAGGTGATTTAGTGTGAGGTAATCGATTTGTGATTTGAGTCCTGCGTTGCTCTACTGCCTTATAGGCTTCAGGCCTAGTGGCCTGAAGCCTATGAGGCATAACGGAGGGGACGGGAACCATAGGCTTCCGTGGCCCTCATTGAAATTTCTGCTGCTTGGTGCCCCCTGCAATCAGGCGCCCTGGGGAAACGGCGATACCCCCCCTCAATGCTATGCCACTGGGCCCCAACGTTACTCTGGGTTCCCCGGACATCATAGAGGTGTCATCACGTGTTGCTGCTCTCCAAAAGGATTGTTAAGGCATATAGCACCCCAATGGTAAATAAGTTCAGAGATTCAGGGTCTGCAGTAAACCAGGCTGCTTCTTTGCTGGAAAAATTCAGGTACAAAACAATATAAGTGAGGCATTGGGCTGGCTTCTCCAGTCTCCTCCCTGGCAGAAGAAGGGTTCCATGCTGAGGAAAGGTCTGAGATAGCTGTGCCTCTCTGTCTTCAGAAGGCTGGTAACCTGGTCAAAGGCTGGTAATCCAAGGTCTGTGGAAGAGCATCCTTGCATCTTCTTCTGGTCACTGGTCTGGCAGTGTCTCCTCTTCCAAGCACTGACCCCTAACTGCAGAACACTAGATCCTCTGATTTCTCTCCTTATATACCACTATTAGCTAGACTGGAACCTTCTAGTGGGAAGGGTGGAGTTGAGAAACTCAGCACAAACAATAACAAAATTAGCACTCCTGTCTGTCATTGACTTACATTAGAGCTTCAATGATACTCAATGGCAATGACACAGTAGTTTTTCCAGACAAAAACAAGTTTTGAGATATAGCAACATAGTTAAAACCAGACATTCAAAAGGTCAGGCTGTCTGGTCTTGGTGGTAAACAAGTCTGGCTTTTTCCCTCCAAAACATGCTCTTCTTTAAACCCTATGGCAGCAGTTCCAGGGCACTACAATAGCAATAATAGCTACAGCAGTTGCAGCACAGCATGGAACATACAAGGTAGTATATATGTGTGTTTGGCTGTGTCAGGTTATTAAAAGTAGTCATGGTAGGAGTAATGCTAGGGGCAGTAGTGGGAGTGGCAGCTGTGATAGCTGCAGTAGGATAAAACTTGTAAGTAGGCATACAACGGCAGTGGTATGATAGGTACGCAAAAAATTCACCAGCCTCTACAGGAGTTATGTGAAAATTTTCATGGATCCATGCCTCATTAGTTTTGAGAAAAGTGATGTTTTGTACACTTGCAGTTGCAGAGGACAACTTTGATCATTTGGGTGTGACTAGGGTTGAGCGAACCCGAACGGCAAAGTTCCGGTACCTGGACCCGAACCCGGACTTTTTCACTGAAGTTCGGGTTCGGTATTCGCTGTTCGGGTTATTTTATTATTTTCCGTTATAAGGGAAAATAATAGCATTCTTAAAACAGAATGCTAAATAAAATGTCTATTTAGTGGTTAAAAATAAAATAAAAACTCACATCATCCACTTGATCACGCAGCCGGTATCTTCTTTTCTTCAGGACCTGCCAAAGGACCTGCGGTGACGTCACCGCAGGTCCTGCTGAATGAAAATAGAAGGACCTTCTATCTAGGATACAAGGAGTTAGTTTTTAACAATTAATATAAAGTTTTAGACACTCATGTACAATTTGATAGTATCCCCTACAAAATAAGTATTACAGAATTGATAGGATTTTCTATAATTTACAAACAGAGTTGTAATTAAATGTCCCTCCCCCTCTAAAAACACACTGGTATATTGATATAATGGTACATTGATGTAATGCAATGCATTGAATTAAACTGGTATATTATGCAGTAGAATGCGTTAATTAAAACTGAATGGTATATTGATGCAATATAAGGCATTAACTAAAACTTCACTGTATAGCAATATAATAGAATGGTATCAATGAAAGTCGTACATAAATGCAGTAAAAAGCGCTAACTAAAACTGCACGCTATTAACGTAATACAATGTGTTGAATTAAACTGCAATATTGATGAAATACAATGTGTTAACTAAAACTGTACAGTATATTGACAAAATTCTGTGTGTTAAACTAAGGCCTCATGCACACAACCTTTTTTGGTCTGCATCCGAGCCGCAGTATTTGTGGCTTGGATGCGGACCCATTCACTTCAATAGGGCCGCAAAAGATACGGAGAGCAGGTATCTCAAGAGGTTCTAGGGCCCCAACATAAAACGTCTAGTGAAGCCAGTGCTGATTATGGAGCATTTAGCATTCTACAAGTGGCTCCATATTACATAGAAACATAGAAAGTGTCGGCAGATAAGAACCATTTGGCCAACTGCCCCATATACTGAATACTATGAATAGCCCCTGGCCCTATATTATATGAAGGATGGCCTTATGCCTATCCCATGCATGCTTAAACTCCTTCACTGTATTTGCAGCTACCACTTCTGCAGGAAGGCTATTCCATGCATCCACTACTCTCTCACTAAAGTAATACTTCCTGATATTACTTTGAAACCTTTGCCCCTCTAATTTAAAACTATGTCCTCTTGTAGCAGTTTTTTTTCTTTTAAATATTCTCTCCTCTTTTACCTTGTTGATTCCCTTTATGTATTTAAAAGTTTCTATCATATCCCCTCTGTCTCGTCTTTCTTCCAAGCTATACATGTTAAGGTCCTTTAATCTTTCCTGCAATCCATGTACTAGTTTAGTAGCTCTTCTTTGAACTCTCTCCAAAGTATCAATATCCTTCTGGAGATATGGTCTCCAGTACTGCGCACAATACTCCAAATGAGGTCCCACTAGTGCTCTGTAGAGCGGCATGAGCACCTCCCTCTTTCTACTGGTAATGCCTCTCCCTATACACCCAAGCATTCTGCTAGCATTTCCTGCTGCTCTATGACATTGTCTGCCTACCTTTAAGTCTTCTGAAATAATGATCCCTAAATCCCTTTCCTCAGATACTGAGGTTAGGACTGTATCACTGATTTTATATTATGCTCTTGGGTTTTTACGCCCCAGGTGCATTATCTTGCACTTATCAACATTAAATTTTAGTTGCCAGATTTTTGACCAATCCTCTAGTTTTCCTAAATCCTTTTCCATTTGGTGTATCCCTCCAGGAACATCAACCCTGTTACAAATCTTTGTGTCATCAGCAAAAAGACACACCTTACCATCGAGACCTTCTGCAATTTCGCTGATAAAGATATTAAACAATATGGATCCCAGAACAGATCCCTGAGGTACCAGCTTTTATTATATACCTCTGTAGATTCTGTATGGTAAATATCTCATTATAGTAAATCAATTTACACTAACCATACAAATTAGATGTCTGCTGGCCAACCATCTAATATGTTTGGGGCCTCCTGACTTTCCCCAATGGCATATGGCAGTAGATATGCCGCCGGTACTATGTTGACAATTAAAATGCTTGTTTTAAAGTTATCATTAAGCCCTCAATATGCAGCCTTATGTGTCATATGGTTCTATATTACAGCAATCCTATAAATCTACAGGCTTAGAATACATGCTCCATCATGTGCCGTATTCTTCCTTTTAAGCACTACTTCTAGGACAGAAAACAGCGCCTCCTCAGAGAAGCATGCATTGAGCCTATGGGCTCACATTATGGGTCAAAGATGGAATCTCACAATGAGTTTATACAGATAGACATATCCAAATAATCGCCAAGCAGGAGCAAAAATTGTATTACTGTTGACCACACAAACAGTAACTGTGACATGACATAAACTGCATCTAAGAATGAGGGGAGGGGGTAATTATTTAAAAAGTGTGAACTTGAAGCAGTTCCTTTAGTGATCAGAAACTTAGAGTCAGAAGCAGATGGTTGCCTATTTGTGGCAATGAATTTAGCTAATGGCAGGGCAGTAATAGGACATTTCATTCTGCAAACTAAGCACATCATGCAAGAGTTCACTGGTAGGAAACATGGATTTACAAGAAAGCCTAGAGTCACCTAGTACTAGTCATTTGAGTAGAAGGTAGCATGTGACATCTGTATTGCAGGTAATGGCTGCTACAGGGATTTTGTTGCCTGGACATTGCCATGTTGTTTATATGTGTACGACTCAGTAGTACATATTAAACATGTGAGGTTTTTTTACTTCTTTTGCATTTTATTTTCCATTGGAATCGTTAAAGGGAATGTATCATCTGAAAATAATATATTTTTTAAATTAGGTTTTTATTATAAAATGCTCCAATTTTCACACTAGCCACTGGAGCCCACACAATAGACTGGCATTTCCTGTTTTATGAATCTCAGTTTCAGCCTTGTTGTGTGGCCTAGGACAGAGTCAGATGAGCCACTTCATCACCATCAAAGGGCTGGGAACTAATGACAGATAATAACTCTGTTGTACTGCTGGATGCTTAAATAAGACAAGATAGCAACATTTTTGATTATTCTTACAGGTAAAGCTTTGCGTTTGCATCTATACTACATCACTTTCATTTATTGCGCTAGCCTTACAGGAGTTGTCCAGAATTAGAAAAACATGGCTTTCTTCTTCCAAAAACAGCACCACACCGGTCAATAGGTTATGTATGGTAGTGAAACCAAACCCCTTTCACTTTATTGGAGCTAAGATGCAATACCAGACACAAGATAAGGACAGATGTGGTGCTGTTTCAGGTCGAAAACAGACATGTTTTTCTAATACTGGACTACCACATTAAAATGTTTGCTACTATATTACTGCCTCAAGAGAAACATTTCGGGGTCAATTACTAACAGATATACTTCACTTTTGTGGCGTATATCTGGTGCAGATTTGGTTGCATGCCATGTAGCCACAGAATCTGAGACTTCTTCCCGCTCACGCCAGATCTAAAAAAGGTGGCCGGGCGTCGCGTGGGCCAGGAAGGGGACATGATGGCAGGCCTGTCTCATTCATCATTTTCTATGCCTGGTTTAGGCATAGAAAATGGTCTAAATGTAAGACAGCAAGGAACCTGTCGACGGTGGATATTATTATTATTTATTATTTAAGCGCCATTCATTCCATAGCGCTGTACATATGATAAGCGGTGCACATACATAACAGACAATTGTACTAATCATAAACAAGATGAGTTACAAACTGGTACAGAAGGAGAGAGGGCCCTGCCCGTGAGGGCTTACAATCTACATGGTATGGGAGAAGGACACAGTAGGTGCGGGTTGAGTTGGTCATGGCGGTATAGAGGCAGCAGGGTCATTGGTTGTAGGCTTGTCTGAAGAGGTGGGTTTTCAGGTTTCTTTTGTAGGATTCCACTGTAGGTGAGAGTCTGATATGTTGGGGTAGCGAGTTCCAGAGTATGGGGGATGCACGGGAGAAATCTTGGAGTCGATTGTGGGAAGAGGCGATAAGAGGAGAGGAGAGAAGGAGGTCTTGTGAGGATCGGAGAGTGGGTGTGGGGATGTATCGGGAAAGTAGCTCAGAGATGTAGGGAGGGGACAGGTTATGGACGGCCTTGTATGTGTTTGTCAGTACTTTGAAGTGGATTCGTTGGGCAATGGGGAGCCAGTGAAGGGATTGGCACAGGGGAGAGGCAGAGGAGTAATAAGGTGAGAGGTGGATTAGTCGGGCAGCGGAGTTGAGGATAGATTGGAGGGGTGCGAGGGTGCTAGATGGAAGGCCACAGAGGAGAATGTTGCAGTAGTCTAGGCGGGAGATAATGAGGGCATGTACGAGCATTTTCGCAGATTCAAAGTTAAGGAAAGCACGGATGCGGGAGATGTTTTTGAGTTGGAGGCGGCAGGTGGTGGAAAGGGCTTGGATGTGCGGTCGGAATGAAAGGGCAGAATCTAAGGTCACTCCAAGGCAGCAGGCTTTTTTGACTGGGGATAATGTGCAGCCATTGATCGTGATAGATAGGTCTGTTGGGGGGGTTGAACAAGATGGGGGAAAGATTATGAATTCTGTCTTATCCATGTTAAGTTTAAGAAAGCGAGAGGCGAAGAAGGATGATATAGAAGATAGACATTGTGGGATTCTTGATAGTAAGGTGGTGATGTCTGGACCAGAAAGGTAGATTTGTGTGTCATCAGCATAGGAGTGATACTGAAAGCCATGGGACTCTATGAGCTGTCCCAGGCCAAAAGTGTAGATTGAGAAGAGCAGGGGTCCTAGGACAGAGCCTTGCGGGACACCAACAGAGAGGGCATGAGACGAGGAGGTGGTGCGGGAGTGGGAGACGCTAAACATCCGGTCTGTGAGGTATGATGTGATCCAGGAGAGAGCCAGGTCAGTGATGCCAAGAGATGAGAGAGTTTGCAACAGAAGGATGTGGTCAACAGTGTCGAAGGCAGAGGACAGGTCAAGGAGAAGGAGGACAGAGTATTGTTTCTTGGTTTTGGCTGTCAGTAGGTCATTGGTGACTTTGGTAAGGGCAGTCTCGGTCGATTGGTGGGTTCGGAAGCCGGATTGTAGGCGGTCAAAGAGGGAGCAAGAGGAGAGGTGGGAGGACAGTTCAGAATGGACATGTTGTTCAAGTAGCTTTGAGGCATATGGAAGAAGTGATATGGGGCGATAACTGGACAAGGAAGATGGGTCAAGTGAAGGCTTTTTGAGGATGGGTGTAATGGTAGCATGTTTAAAAGCAGAGGGGAAGACACCAGGGGAACCAGGAGAGTCCAAACTTGACAGCTCTGGGGTCTTCCCAGACTGGGAAATGGGTTACTAGTCACCTGGAGGGGAGAGAAGTGGGGTGTCACCCATAGAATCGTCCATAAATTCATGGGGGACCCAGCACAAGTGCCCGGTTTTTCATATTTATTACGCCGGCAAAGTTATGGGCCATTTTTGTAAAACTAGGGAAAACTGGCCTGGCCAGCAGCTGGGAGGGGCGAACAAGCCCTCCCAAACCCTCCTTCAGAAACACCCACCGTGCAGCCCTTGGCCAGCGATTGGCTGGGCCAAACCCCCTTACCCTCCCACAGAATGGGGGCATAAAAGTCCGTGCGCAATGGAAGAGGGGAGCTTCTTGCCCTGTGGTCACATCGCCGATAGGCTGTCCGTTGGAACGTAAGTTTGTGCCTGGATTTTGCATAGGCGAAATCCAAGATAGTATTTCTCTTTTTATCCCTGTTTATTTTCCACATGCTTCCCAGCTCGCTATTGTAATCTTTTTCTGTAAGTTTTTGTATGCATTGTTTGTTTCACTTCTGTGTTACTTAAAGTAAAAGATATTTTCATATCTTTTAAGTTGTCTCTCTCTTATTGCTCTAAGCCCCACTGCAACAAAGTACTCGTACACCCTGAAGAGACCTACCTGTCTTATAGTCGACTGATATTCGAGACATAACTGTTTTATGATTCAATTGTGGTTAGCTTGTAGTGTGATAGTGGGGCTGATCTGTTAGTGGTCTGAACCCCTATACCTACAATTATAGAGTCGTTCACTGACGAACATGGTGGCAGCAGAAAATAAGGGGGGTCCAGGATTGACTGTTTGGGTAATTCTGAATCTCCCCCCTGTCACGGTCCACCCGCGGTTGGGCTTTTCTCCACGCTGGGGCGTCCTGGTGGTCGGAAGTCTGATTTAAACGGGGGTGGTCGTGACACCTCTACATAACTTTGGCAATCCATCACTAGCTCAGGGACTTATTAAGACCGGTGTCTAAATTATAGGTCTTAATAAATGTGCCCCTTAAAGTTTTAATCCCTTGACTGCATTATTGTGTAAAACTTCTCACATCTACCTACTGTAAATATCAAATGTAATGTTTTAAACTTGTCCTCTTTGAAACTGCCTTTCATTCAATGTTCCTCTATTTTGTCAGCCCATGAGCCCGATGGTTTCAATACAGATATATGAGCAGTCAGAAATCGTGTGTCCTTCCCCCATTTTGGAGCTAAAGTAGCACACACATCTTTGTTATGCCACTGTGCCTGCTACTTTTCCTTTCTTGCAACCAGATTTGTTTGTGAAAAGTGTGATTTTTATTTTTATAAATTCCCCAAAAAATTGTTAATTTTTAAAACCTAACATATAATATATAATATAGATATAATACATTCTAACCCTATTAATTCCTGGGACAAATCGAGTCCTCCAGCAGAGCACCCACCCTGAGGACAACCTTGCAATACTGTCTCTCCAAAGTTCTGTAACTTATCATCAGATATATCTATCTTTCAAAATCAAAACGTGACATTTAAGTCCCTACTCATTTCCACAACCTGTTTCAGTTGTTTCATCAGTGGATATATCATAGTACAGGTGCATTCAGTATGACGTTTTGCTGATGAGTTCAGTTAGATGTTGACCAGTGTGTAAATGTGGGCTTCTTGTTGTTCAACATCTAACTGACCTCAATAGCCATACGATACACTAAATGCACTTGTACCTGTGATATAACCCCCGATGAAATGACCAGTTCAAGCAAATAAAGGAATGAACAAATGACTACTGGATTTGACTATATACAGGGTTCATTTGTGGTATCTAAGAAGACAAACATAATAATCTGCATTGGAACTGTATACAAAAAACAGCAGGATATTTTTGTTTAATGGTTTTTGTAACATTAATTTTTATTTCTAGTTGAATTAGAGGTAAAACAAAAATCTATGTATATGGTTCAATTATGAACATCTACCCCTTCAAGAGGTTTTTTTATTTTTTAAAAAGCTATTAATATTGGATGTAATTCATTAATTTTTCTTTTTCATGAATACAATTTCACAATTTTGACCAAACCATTATCAAAATGTACTGCAAAATAAATCCTGTATTTGGCTCCCTGTCAATTCTAAAATATCAGCATTGACGTTCACTTGTGCTAGAAAATGTAGTCTCATTGTCAAACTGAACTTTCTTTTATATACGCAACAATGTTACATTTCGTTCCCCTTTTTAGTCTGTAACGTTTTAACACTCCCGCCCCATATTTGTATTATGAAAGAATACCTCAATTTCACTTCAATCAACACATTGTTTCTGTTTTTTTCTGTTTATACCTCAACAACAGATAATTACTAGTGTAATCATTATTGGTCATTGGCCATTAATTTGTTTTAGAGTATATACCTCGGTGGGCAGTAATTACTTCACAGCCTTTGATAAGATATCATTAACAAAATGAGAAGACCAGAGAAAATATGTTAATTACTCTAAGTGCTCCATTGGTTTCTCTATGGAATAAGCAAGTTGAACAATTAAGATTTCACATACTTTGTGCCAGGCTAACTGCACAGTTAAATAGAAAAAAATCTCCATAATGACATTCATAAAGCTAATAAATACTCATCAGAATAGTAAACAGATGTTTAATGTATCATTCCAAAAAAAGGAAATGAATACAATACAAGTCTAGTGAAAATATCAAAGAGGAGAATCTATCCATTCAGACATGACATTTTTTATTGCTTTTTATACACATGTACATGTTTACATTAGAAACTCTCCAGTGCATTGTACCGTCATGCCTGTCATAATGAGTTAATAGCATTCATTTTACCAAAGGGTATTTTAATGTAACATAACATTTCCAATCAATAAAAAAAAAATGATGTTGTTTTTAAAAGTAATAGGGAGCATATGTTTCTTCCGCCATCATAGCTTTGTAACCACATAACTAAAGGCACAATCATAGCCCACCAAGCTGGAGAGTTATATCATTCTCTCATTTCTGGGCACTTAAGTTATAAAGTTATTAATTGTTTAATGTAGTTGTTTTTTTTTTCACCCTACAAGACACTCTTCCCCCCAGTGATCTTATGGGGCGAATACCAATGAATGCTTACATTATGGAAGTGCTCTTTAGTACAGTAGAACCAGGAAGCAGTGAATGAAGTGCTCCCCGGGCTCTGTGCTCATCGCTTCTTGGTGTTCCTCAACCGCTTGCTCCGCTGTGACTGAGCACAGCGTGAGGATGTCAGCGCTCTGTGACCTCACTCTGTGTGCATCGGTTCACAGCACAGTGTGTGACAGGATGAACTAGAAGAGTGTGGATCTGAGGAGTGGAGGTGTCCGAAGAAGGACAGGTAAGTTAATTGTTATTTTTTTTATGTCTGCTCTGAGCATGGGGATCTGATCTGAGGTCTGCTTGGTGATCATTCACATCGGGCTCTGATCTGAGGTCTGCTTGGTGGGTCATTCACATTGGGGCTCTGATCTGAGGTCTGCTTGGGGGGGTCATTCACATTAGAGTCATGATCTGAGGTCTGCTTGAGTGGGTTATTCACATTGGGGCTCTGATCTGAGGTCTGCTTGGGGGGTCATTCACATTGGGGCTCTGATCTTAGGTCTACTTGGGGGGTCAATCACATTGGGGGTCTGAATAGAGGTTTGCTTGGGTGTCATATTCACATCGGGGATCGGATCTGAGATCTGCTTGGTGATCATTCACATCGGGCTCTGATCTGATTTCTGCTTGGAGGTCTACTTGGGTGAGTCATTTGCATTGGGATTCTGATCTGAGGTCTTCTTAGGGGGGTCATTTACATTGGGGGTCTGACATGAGATCTGCTTTGGGGTCATATTCACATTGGGGGTCTGAGCTGAGGCCTGCTTGTGGGTCATTCACATTGGGGCTCTCATCTGAGGTCTGCTTGGAGGGTCATTCATATTAGGGCCCTGATCTGAGGTCTACTTGGGTGAGTCATTAGCATTGGGACTCTGATCTGAGGTCTGCTTAGGGGGGTCATTTACATTGGGGGTCTGACATGAGGTCTGCTTGGGGGTCATATTTACATTGGGGGTCTAATCTGAGGACTTCTTGTGGGTCATTCACATTGGAGGTCTGATTGGGGGGGTCTTATTCATATTGGGGTTGTGATCTGAGGTCTGATTGGGGGTCTTATGAACATTCGGGGTTTGTTCTGAGGTATGATTAACATTGGGGGTCTGATTGGGGCTTTGAACTGATGCATCTTATAGGGTGAAAAATATGGTATATGAATTTCCACAGCGCTTTCTGCATTAACTTCTCAAGATAAATGCTTGCAGTCATTGTATGAGATGATTCATTCTTTACTTCCAATGGATGGGACACATACAGTTTACAGTTACAGTAAAATTATCAGATCTGTGTCTTCTAATGAGCTGAGCAGTGGTGTGTCCATCACATGACCTGGACAGATTATCATTCAGTGAAACTAAACAATGAATCTCCTCAACAAATGACTGCAAGCAGATATATTGAGGACCGTAATGAGTTATCATGGAAAGTATATTGAAAAATATTCAATTTTGATGAATGATGAATCAGATTTATTTTTTGGAACCAGAATACCCCTTTAAGGCTAGGTTCACGCCACACACTGAGTGAATGCTTATCTTATTTCAATGACAAATGTCCTGGCATAAACTTTCATTAGTCGATAATATGGAAAAATTTCACATTTTTATGTTTACTAGGATCAATGGCAATTCTCAGTATTTTTGTAGATTACAGTTGCATTCATCTTGGACATATATTTAGTGGACCATTTCAGATGGTCACTGCTCCCAGCATAATCCCCAAACGTAGTGTAAACTTAACCAAAATGAATCCAAAATAGTTTCAGTACTCCACAGACATTTGACTGAAGCATATCAGTCATTTCAATTGACATTTCAGAATAAGTTGTTATGTTTGTAGGCGAGGAGTTGCAGTATACAGTACTGAGCAAAAGTTTTAAGCATGTCAGGAAAAAATGTTCAAAAATAAGATATGAGAGTGCTTTCAAAAATAGAAGTTTATTTTTTATAAATTAATAAAATGCAAAGTGAATGAACAAAAGAGAAATCTAATACAAATCAACATTTGTTGTGACCACCTTTTGTCTTGAAATCAGCACCAATTCTTCGAGGTACACTTGTACATCGTTTTTGAAGGATCTTGGCAGGGAGGTTGTTCCAAACATCTTGGAGACGTAACCACAGATCCTCTGTCAATATAGAGTTGCTCAAATCCTTCTATCTCTTCATGCAATTCCAGATACTCAGACTCAATAATGTTGAGATCAGGTAGCCATCTCATCGCTTCCAGGACTCCTTACTCTTCTTTACGCTGAAGATAACATTTACTCACATTACCTGCATGTTTGGGGTTGTTGTCCTGCTGCATAATAAATTCAGAGCCAATCAGATGCCTCCCTGATAGTATTGCATGATGGATAAGTATCTGCCTGTGTTTCTCAGCATTAACCCCTTAGCGCAGAACGCCGTGCATGTACGGCGGGGAAAACTGTGCCAGAACGCAAAACGCCGTACATGCACGGCGTTCATTTAAATGCTCCCCTGCCGAGATCGCGCACCTGATGCGCATATTACCGTGCTGTATCGGGGACCAAACATCTCCCCCTTGACAGCCAGGGACCGATCAGCTGTGGTCCCGGCTGCAGATCACCGCCGCAGATCCCGTTCGTTCATATGAGCGATATCATGCGTGTGCGCATGCGCGCACACATCTCCTCCTCTTCAGGCACCCGGCTGTCGCTGAAATGAGAGGATCGGAGATGAGAAATAGCTGTCTGAACATAATTCATTGTGATTGGTCCTGACTGTGGACCAATCACAATGAGTTATGTACAGGACGCTATCTCTCAACTTCGATCCTGTCATTTCAGTCAGAGAAGTTGGAGGCAGTGCAGTTATACCTGTGATAAAACACACACACACACACCAAAAGTGCCCCTCATCTGTCCCCTGTGATCCTCATCACCCCTCATTTGTTTCCTGTGCCCTTCATCACCCACTTATTAGTCCCCTGTGACCCTGTGCCTGTGTGCTGTCTGCCAATAGTGACAGTACATCAGCATCCCAGTCCCTGTCATCCATACCTGTTTTTGGCAAATCATTAGGGTTAGTTAGGGTGTTATTAGGGTTAGAGCTCTTATTTTAGGGTAAGTTAGACGTTTATTGAAAAAAATAATAATAATAATAATAAAAAAAATAATAATAATAATAATAAAAAAATTATAAAAAAAATATTGGGGACGTCCGTACTTGTCCCTGATTATAAATACTCTGTTTCAACCCCCCCCCCCCCCATACCTCCGAATCTCTATCTTTTACCAGTAATATAAAGCTCCACAATTTTATTTTTCAATTTTTTCCTGAATATATATATATATATATAAATTTTACAAAATGTCTCAACGGGTGTACAGCGCCGAGGAGGCTTATGAAATACTTGCCTCAGAGTCTGACGCTGACAGTGGAGAAGAAGAATCTTTTCTTGTGTATAGCTCTTCTTCTGATTCATCAATTGACGAACCCTCTCACAGACGCAGTAGAGTTAGCAGCGCATCAGCTTCTACAAATGACCCCAGCTGGACTTCTGCTACTAACTTTGTACCTCAGTTGCCGGACTTTACGGCCACTACAGGCATTCATGTGAACACTGCAGGGTTCACGGAAGCTGATTTCTTCCACCTTTTTTTTTCTGATGAATTGATAGACATGATGGTGGAGCAAACTAATATTTATGCCAATCAATTTTTAGCCGCCCACCCCAACTCATACTATGCAAGACCCCTTCAGTGGACTCCCACGACCCCTTTGGAGATGAAAATATTTTTGGGGTCTAATACTTAATATGGGGATAATTAAAACACCATCACTACGGTCATATTGGAGTAATGACCTTCTACATCACACACCACTATACCGCACCATTATGTCAAGGACCCGATTCGAAAGTCTCCTGAAATTTCTACATTATAACAATAATGCAGATTGTCCACCCCCTAATGATCCTATATACGATCGTTTATACAAAATTCGGCCCATTATAGATCATTATAATCTCAAGTTTGCCCAAGTCTACACCCCCCAAAAGCATCTGTCCATTGATGAATCCCTTGTGCACTTCAAGGGCAGACTGCATTTTCGCCAATACCTGCCCAACAAACGGGCCAGATATGGCATCAAACTCTACAAACTATGTGAAAGACAAAGTGGCTATACCCATAAATTTAGAGTTTACGAGGGAAAAGATTCAAAAATTGAACCCCCAGAGTGCCCCCCTATTCTTGGAATAGCAGGAAAAATCGTATGGGACTTGATTCACCCCCTGCTAGGTCAAGGGTACAACTTGTACCTTGACAACTTCTACACAAGTGTCCCACTACTGAAATGCCTGTTTTCCAGAGACACTGTTGCATGCGGTACTATCCGACGAAACCAAAAACATCTGCCTAAAAATTTTATAGACCAAAGGATAAGAGTGAGGGAAAGCAGGGCAGTTTGCAATGATAACATGATGCTTGTTAAGTACAAAGACAAGCGTGACGTCTTTGTACTTACTACCATACATGCCGACAGATCAACCCCTGTTCCAGTTCGTGGATCCACAGAATCAGTCCCCAAACCTGTGTGCATCCAGGACTATAATAAGTTTATGGGAGGGGTGGATCTGTCAGACCAGGTACTGCAACCATACAGTGCCCTCCGCAAAACTCGGGCATGGTATAAAAAATTGGCATTGCACCTGACGCAAATTGCCCTCTATAATGCTTTTGTAATTTACAGAAGTGCAGGAAACAGAGGAAAATTCCTGCACTTTCAAGAAAAAGTAATAAAGAACTTTTTATTTGGGGAACAGGAAGGGGAAGGGAGCAGGGCCACAGGAAGTGAGAGCAGAATAATACGAGGACAGCATTTCCCTGGGGTAGTTCCCCCCACAGAGACACGGAGAAGGCCACAAAAAAGGTGTCGGGTATGCTCCAGAAATGGAATCAGGAAAGACACAATTCATTATTGTGAGACGTGCCCCTCAAAGCCGGGTCTTTGCATAAAAGATTGCTTTAGAATCTACCACACCTCTGTTGACTTTAACTAAACCCCCTTTGATCATTTTATAAAACACCCCCTTGAAACTGTATGCTGGTAAAAATTCTAGTTTCCCGTTTCTCCACATTTCAATTGGCATTCTAATAAAACCCATAACAAAGCTAAAAATTCTCATTACACCCCTAGATGAATACCTTGACGGGTGTTATTTTACAAAAGGGGACTAGAACTTTGCTTATATATATATATATATATATATATATATATATATAAAATTTGTAGGATACGGAATACATCAGGTGATGCTTATCAGTACACTGAACTTTACAGTGTGCCCATACAGCAGTTTACGGCCTCGTGAAAATAAATAAAGTGGGCCTAAAGAGACATTTTCTTGTAAAAAATTAAGATTTTCCTTTTTACAGCCAAATATTTCTAAATTCTATGAAACGCTTGTTGGGTCAAAGTGCTCGCTACATGCCTTGAAAAATTCCTTTGGGGTGTAGTTTCCAAAATGGGTTCACTTCTTGGGGTTTTCCACTGTGGAGGTACCTCAGGGTGTCTTCAAATGTGACATGGCACCTGAAAATTATTCCATCGAAATCTGCCCTTCAAAAGCCATATAGCGGTCCTTTCCTTCTGCGCCCTGCCGTGTTACCATACAGCAGTTTGCGGCCACTTATGGGGTGTTTCTGTAAACGGCAGAGTCAGGGCAATAAAGATACAGTCTTGTTTGGCTGTTAACCCTTTGTTAGTGGAAAAAATGGGTTAAAATGGAAGATTAGGCAAAAAAATGTAATTCTCAAATTTCATCCCCATTTGCCAATAACTCTTGTGCAACACCTAAAGGGTTAACGACGTATGTAAAATCAGTTTTGAATACCTTGAGGGGTGTAGTTTCTTAGATGGGACACTTTTAGGGACTTTCTACTCTAGGGGTGCATCAGGGGGGCTTCAAATGGGACATGGTGTCAAAAAACCAGTCCAGCAAAATCTGCCTTCCAAAAACCAAACGGCGCACCTTTCACTCTACGCCCCGCTGTGTGGCCGTACAGTAGTTTACGGACACATATTGGGTGTTTCTGTAAACAGCAGAGTCAGGGCAATAAAGATACAGTCTTGTTTGGCTGTTAACCCTTGCTTTGTTAGTGGAAAAAATGGGTTAAAATGGAAAATTAGGCAAAAAAATGAAATTCTCAAATTTCATCCCCATTTGCCAATAACTCTTGTGCAACACCTAAAGGGTTAACGAAGTTTGTAAAATCAGTTTTGAATACCCTGAGGGGTGTAGTTTCTTAGATGGGACACTTTTAGGGACTTTCTACTCTAGGGGTGCATCAGGGGGGCTTCAAATGGGACATGGTGTCAAAAAACCAGTCCAGCAAAATCTGCCTTCCAAAAACCAAATGGCGCACCTTTCACTCTACGCCCCGCTGTGTGGCCGTACAGTAGTTTACGGACACATATTGGGTGTTTCTGTAAACAGCAGAGTCAGGGCAATAAAGATACAGTCTTGTTTGGCTGTTAACCCTTGCTTTGTTAGTGGAAAAAATGGGTTAAAATGGAAAATTAGGCAAAAAAATGAAATTCTCAAATTTCATCCCCATTTGCCAATAACTCTTGTGCAACACCTAAAGGGTTAACGAAGTTTGTAAAATCAGTTTTGAATACCCTGAGGGGTGTAGTTTCTTAGATGGGACACTTTTAGGGACTTTCTACTCTAGGGGTGCATCAGGGGGGCTTCAAATGGGACATGGTGTCAAAAAACCAGTCCAGCAAAATCTGCCTTCCAAAAACCAAACGGCGCACCTTTCACTCTACGCCCCGCTGTGTGGCCGTACAGTAGTTTACGGACACATATTGGGTGTTTCTGTAAACAGCAGAGTCAGGGCAATAAAGATACAGTCTTGTTTGGCTGTTAACCCTTGCTTTGTTAGTGGAAAAAATGGGTTAAAATGGAAAATTAGGCAAAAAAATGAAATTCTCAAATTTCATCCCCATTTGCCAATAACTCTTGTGCAACACCTAAAGGGTTAACGAAGTTTGTAAAATCAGTTTTGAATACCTTGAGGGGTGTAGTTTATAGAATGGGGTCATTTATGGGTGGTTTCTGTTATGTAAGCCTCGCAAAGTGACTTCAGACCTGTAGTGGTCCCTAAAAATTGGGTTTTTGTAAATTTCTGAAAAATTTCAAGATTTGCTTCTAAACTTCTAAGCCTTGTAACATCCCCAAAAAATAAAATATCATTCCCAAAATAATTCAAACATGAAGTAGACATATGGGGAATGTAAAGTCATCACAATTTTGGGGGGTATTACTATGTATTACAGAAGTAGAGAAACTGAAACTTTGAAATTTGCACATTTTTCCAATTTTTTGGTAAAATAGGTATTTTTTTATGCAAAAAAATAAACTTTTATGACCCAATTTTCGCAGTGTCATGAAGTACAATATGTGACGAAAAAACAATCTCAGAATGGCCTGGATAAGTCAAAGTGTTTTAAAGTTATCACCACTTAAAGTGACACTGGTCAGATTTGCAAAAAATGGCCTGGTCCTTAAGGTGAAATAAGGCTGTGTCCTTAAGGGGTTAAGGACACCAATAATGCTGACCAATTCCCTAAGGCTACTTTCATATCTGCGGCTGGCTGTTCTGGTCAGCTGTTTGGCGATTCTTGGCATATTTCATGCATAGTGCCCGGATCTCTGCCAGACCTTATTATAGTCTATGGGCTCTGGTGGGCAGGCGGCAGCATCTGGCAATGCCAGATCTAGAGAACTCTGGCAAGCTTTTCTTTGCTGGAACAGCCTGCAGGAGAGCTGGTCTGCAGATGTGAAACTGGCCTTGCGCTGATACAAATGTCCATGGTAATTCAATTGTGTGGAGAAATGCATCTAAAATTATATAAGGGAGCCATAAAAATATATATTCAAATAGTAAAGTTAGTGACATTGACATAAATACAGAATGAAGCAGGGTTCTGAAGGAATGATAAAACGGAGCATTGAGGGATTAATATGAGGTATAAGCAGATACTTACTATATTCTGCCATTCTAAAGGAATAAGAAAGCAATTTTAATGCTCTGCCAACAATTCATTATGTTTTATGGTCTGTGGTTCCTATTTTGTGGTTTTGTAATCACAAGCAATATATAATCATGTGGTCATTTTCCTGGGTGGATTCCACTTATTTTCATTAGATGTTGGCAATATTGGTCTCTTACTTAACCCCTATGTGACTGACATATTTTATATCATAGTGACTACAGTATAGTGTATTTGGTATACAATAGTTCAATGTGTGTTTTTATGTCTTATTTTTTATTTATAGTTAATATGGTTAAAGTAGACAAAATGTATGTCTGACTTTATTTTATTTTCTTAAAAAGACACTATGAGTGCTGGGCCCCCTATTATTTTATTTATTTATTGATGATATTGAGGACAGGATTTATAGCACCATTTCTATTTTTGCAGATGACACTAAGCTATGTAGTACTGTCTATGGAAGATGTCTAAAAACTACAAGCTGACTTGAACACTCTGAGTGATCAACTTGACAAATGAGGTTTAATGTGGATAAATATAAAGTTCTGCATCTTGGTAGTAATAATCTCTGTGCTTCATATGTCCTAGGTGATGTAACACTGGGAAAGTCATTTACAGAAAAGGATTTGGGTGTCCTTGTGGATGGTAGATTAAATAACAGCATACAATGTCAATCAGCTGCTTCTAAGGCCACTAGGATATTGTCATGCATTAAACTAGGCATGGACTCGTGGGGCAGGGATGTAATATTACCCCTTTACAAAGTGTTGGTTGAGCCTCATCTGGAATATGCAGTCCAGTTCTGGGCACCAGTCCATAGAAAGGACGCACTGCAGCTGGAAAAAGTATAGAGGAGAGCAACTAAACTGATAAGGGGCAGGGAGGGTCTTAGTTATGAAGAAAGATTAAAATAATTTAAAGGGGTTCTGCACTTTCAATTAACTGATGATCTATCCTCTGGATAGATCATCAGCTTCTGATCGGCGGGGGTCCGACACCCGGGACCCCCGCCGATCAGCTGTTTGAGAAGGCATCGGCGCTCCAGCAGCGCCGCTGCCTTCTCACTGTTTACCGCCGGGCCGCCCGCCCACTGACGTCACGACTTGTATCAACTAGAGTGGGCGCGTCTAAGCTCCATTCAAGTGAACAGAGCTTAGCCGCGCCCACTGTAGTTGATACAAGTCGTGACGTCAGTGGGCGGGCGGCCCGGCGGTAAACAGTGAGAAGGCCGCGGCGCTGCTGGAGCGCCGATGCCTTCTCAAACAGCTGATCGGCGGGGGTCCCGGGTGTCAGACCCCCGCCGATCAGAAGCTGATGATCTATCCAGAGGAATAGCAATATTAACCTCAATACACAATAGGTCTCCCAAATATTATTGCACTCCGTATGCTAAATGCCAATTACAACACCTACAATGAAATATTATGCAGTGCCACATAAGTAAAAAAAAAGTACATAAAATAAGTACTTAAAATAAGTTTTAAAATGATAAATAGTAAATAACAGTGGCAGACATATACAGACAAATAAAACACACTTTCAATAATTACATCATAAACTCCTGGAATGATTGTAACATTAACTATACCCTGAATCTAATGTGTCTTATATAGCATAATAAAGTGCATAGTGCAAGACATAACAACCATACTAATACACGAGATCAGGAAAAAGTAGCACAGTAGCAAAATAATCAAATAATCCAGTATAAAGTAACATGAAAGTTAATACCGACTAGTGGTATCATATACCACAACGCGCGGTTCGCTTCTTCAGGGGGTCTTTAGCAATATTGCAAAACAAAACACTAAGAAAACAACAGACTATATTTTCCAATTCAACCTAAAATTTATGAAGAACATGAATTTTATCAGCCCAAGACATTTAAGCATAAAACTTAAAAATGGAGGATACTTGACAATTAAGTGCAATTAGCGCAATTCATTTTCATTAACCACTTAATTTCTTTCACACACTAATCACTGCAAAATCACTGATAAATTTGCAAGGTATTTAAAAGTAATTTTCATGTTATTCTGTGGACTAAAACAAATCAGCTACTGTTTTTTTAAATGACTCTTAAATCCTAGCATGTAGTGATATAAAAAAAATAGCTTCTCTCTTGTCTGAAGCCATTTTGAAAAGATTTGCAAGCCTCATGCATTTCTATGGACTTTAATATCACAACAATATCACCTCAATTTGCCTCTAGCGGTTAATCACTTTCAGAAACTGTTGGTGTAATCCTAGCCTTAGAGTAACATGAAACTTGCTTGGAAATCCCCTTGCAAATTTAGTGCTGGTGACGTTACATCGATGACGTCTTTATGATATGGAACGGTACCAAAGAAGCCCTTGATGATTTTCATCAATATTTGAACAGTGGGGTACCTGGCCTACAGTTTACTCTGACATCCTCTCAAAAGGAACTACAGTTCATGGATGTCAGGGTATACGTGGACCAGGGTATGTTGAAGACTGATTTATTTCAGAAACCTACCGATAGGAATTATTTACTAAGATTTGACAGTAATCACCCACGACATACACTTGACTTGCTCCCCTGGAGTCAGATGCTACGGGTGAGGAGGGTGGCATCTGAGGATGACACTTTAGAGGTGCTAATTAAAGGGAACCTGTCACCCGGATTTTGTGTATAGAGCTGAGGACATGGTTTTCTAGATGGCCCGTAGCACATCTGTAATACCCAGTCCCCATAGCTCTGTGTGCTTTTATTAAAAACGATTTCATCCCTATGCAAATTAACCTGAGATAAGTCCTATCCCTGACTCATCTCACGTACAGGACTGATCTCGGGTTAATTTGCATATGTATCAAATCTTTTTTTTTTTTGCACAATAAAAGCACACAGAGCTATGGGGACTGGGTATTGCAGATGTGCTAGCGGCCATCTAGCAACCCATGTCCTCAGCTCTATACACAAAATCCTGGTAACAGGTTCCCTTTAATGAGTTGAGTAACAAATTTTTAGAGAGGATATCCACGCAAATGGTTACAAAGGCCCAAGGAAAGAGTGGGTTTGGTTGACAGGGAATCCACGCTTCACGTTAGACTGGTTGCCAGGAGAAGGGACCGTATTCCCTTTTAGTGATGAGCGGCAGGTGCCATATTCGAATTCACAATATTTTACGAATATTTTGCTAAATATTTGTGATATATTCGCTAATTCGAAACTTCGTTATATTCGTACAATGCTATTCTATTGCGAAAAATCGTCATTTAAATATTCGTGTGCGCATGTGCATTTTTCTGCACACGTGGGGATGGACAATGTTATTTGGCACCAAGAAAGATGGGCAATTTCCCGTGCCTGGGTTTCTGCAATTATTGCAATCTGATCGGGGGATACTTTTGTACATCCTTATAGTGGTAAAAGCTATAAGATTAAATAGTTTTACCTGTAGCTCTAGATATGTGGTTTATATGCTGCAGTGTCCGCACAGTTTGATCTATGTGGGAGAGACTACGATGGAGATTAGGGGGAGGATCAATAAACACAAAAGTGCGATCAGAAAAAAGGCAATGGATAAACCGGTTGCTAAACATTTTGTGGAGTGTGGGCACCCTGTCAGCCACCTCAGATTTCGGGTGATAGACTCGGTGGATTCCCACAGAAGAGGTGGGCATAGGGAACGCATTCTCAGAAAAAAGGAATTACAATGGATCTTTGCCTTAAAATCTATGCAACCGCATGGTCTCAATATTAAGTTCAACGTTAACAGTGTTGAATAACTATGTACTAATGGTGGAATTGCTATTTATTGTTGTGATATATCATATTCAGTATGTGTGTATGTTAGATGGTTTTATTTTGTTTTTAGACTGTCACATAATAAACACGGGTTATTTTTTATATCATGCAGGATATGGATGTGGAGTATATGGGCCGATCCGTGACATCGGGACTCTTAATTATTGCCTGTTATGGCCTCCCTTTGTAGTTCCGTGCGTAGTATTATGCACACAGGTCACGGATATCTATTGGAGGTTGTAAGAATGAATGAGGAGGAGTGGCCTGGAGGCAGGCTCGGACTGGCCCACAGGGGTACAGGGGAATCCCCCGGTGGGCCCCTGAGCAAGGTGGGCCCCTAGTCTCCCACCCCCTGCACAAGTGGCACATATCACATTAGATTTAGTACACTACATACATATATTCAATGGACAGCACATCAACCAGCTTATGTTCATATGAAAAAAATGTTAGATTATTTATTATATTTGAATGTATCTGTACGGTGGGCCCCCAAAGTAAATTTTACTGGTGGTCCCTAGGTACCCCAGTCTGACACTGCCTGGAGGTCCCTGTGATGATCACATGTTCGTCATGTGATCGGGGTTGATGACGCACGAGTGTGCACTCCCCCGATCCTGGACGATTGTAGATGAGATCATTGGCATGCGCATTGAGGTTCTGGAGACGCGCAGGGTGAGTCCTGATGAGAGCGGATGGCAGCTACCATTTGCCCACACTAGGGTTAAGGTAGGCACATGTGGGGTTTTGTTTTTTAATTGTCTTTATGCTAATTATCTTTATATTGGTTGGTAATGATATTAATTGGGGTACATTTTGTATTGGCTCCCTATTGTAGGGGGCGGAGACACATGCACTTTAAAAGAGTGGATATGGTCACTCTATACTAGGCTTGATAAAGGCTACCATGCTGTCTGGTTTTATGGCACACATTCTGTAAAGCTTGTCCAATAAAGAACTCACTGAAGATGCTGCCGTGGCCTCTTTTTGTACACTTGCAAATTTAGCTGTGATTTCACTGTGTTTTATCTGTAGTGATTGAGTAATTCTTCCCAGTAAAGTCTGTGTGCAGCACTAGACTAAATGATTCGGAGTTAGAAAGATTGTTAAAGGGGTCTCCAAAATGAACAATGCCAGAGAGAAAAGGGCTGCATAAAATGAACAAAAAAAAAAAAAAACACAGTCAGTCACTCCGGACCTGCTACTCCAGTCCCCGTCTCTCTGATCTCTGCTGGGCCTAAAGCGTGCCATTCATCATTCATGTGACTGCTGCAGTCAATGACTGGTCTCAAAAGTCACGTACTGTTTATTCACTTTGCACATTTAAAAGGCGAGTGTGGGTTCTGCCTTCATTTCATGCAGTCCCATGTTCTCTAGCATATTTAAAAATTCTTAGCTATTTTAAATTTTATTTTAACGCAAGACAATGAATTATAAGTCTGAAAAGGCTCTTCATTAGTGTTGGGCGAGCATGTTTGGCCAAACACTAATTTTACTCGAGCATCGCGATGTTAGGCCGAATACCGCGTGTGCTTGAGCGCGATGCTTGAGTCTCCTGGCTACTGGCATTACAGTGATTGGCTGGCCGGAACGCGTTATCGGGTGCTATATAGCACCCGATGACACGTGTTCGGCTCAGTCTTAGTCAGGGAGAGCTGGAGAGCAGAAGGGAGAGATAGTGTAGGGAGTGAAATAGGAGTATTTTAGCTTTTATACTTGTTATAGACCCAAAAGTTCTTTTAAGGACTATTGTGTGTGGCAGCAATATATATTTTTAGTGCAACCTGCACTAAATAGCTAAAACTTGTTAGAGACCCAAAAGTCCTTTTAAGGACTATAGTTGTATCTGGCAGCAATATATATTCAGTCAAATTTTTTTGCTGTTGGTGGCAGGGACATTACCTGCGCTTCATCTCCTGTATAACATTTGCCCATCCTAAATATCAGTCACATTAATTCAGTGTAATTTTTAATTAGCCGCTGCGGTATACACTTGCGCTATACATCCTGTATAACATTTGTGCATCCTAAATAACAGTGAAATTTTTTTATTAGACAGTGGTGACAGCAACATTAATTGCGCTATACCTTCTGTATAACGTTTGTGCATCCTAAATATCAGCGACATTAATTCAGTGTAATTTTTTATTAGGCAGTGGTGACAGCAACATTACTTGCGCTATACCTCCTGTTTAACGTGTGCAGATCCTAAAAATATTTGTGACATTCTGTGTACTTTATTTGTGCATATACTTACAAAACCTGCGCTACTATACGTGCGAAATACTTGCAAGCATATATACCATTTAATATGTGCAAGGCAAGCAGTATGGGACGGGGAAGTGGCCGTGCTGCTGATGGTGCACGCAGAGGCCGTAGCCCTGGGCGTGGTGAAACTGTGCCTGCTACAAGAGCACAAGAAACACACTCATCCACGATACCTAGCTTCATGTCCCAGTTTGCAGGGCGGCGCAGGACACCACTCTCAAAGTCAGACCAGTGAGACCAGGTGGTCGGTTGGATTGCAGCAGATAAGGCTTCCAGTGTCAGTAGCCAAGAGTCTGGTCAACAGAATCCTCACCCTGATACTCCTTCCACCCACCATTGAGAGTCTTGGCAAACAAGTGATCCCACACTCAGATATTCCATGGAGCTGTTTCCTTAATTTGGGCCTCTCGCCAAGCCCGCTTGAGAGGGACATGAGGAGATCTTGTGCCGTGATTCCCAAACTCTAGAGCATTCACAGTCAGAAGAAGATGACGGTGAGGAACGGCAATTAGTGTTTCATGAGGTGGATGATGCTGATGAGACACAGTTGACAATAACTGAGGTTGTTGTTAGGTCAACAAGTCAGGAGGGTGACCAGAGTGAGGAAGTAGAAGAGGAAGTGCTGATGCTGAGTGGCGATAATGCTATTATCAGCGTAACGATCCCACTTCTGTGTCTACTCAAACGCTCGCTGCTCACAATTAAGGTCAACGCATTGCATATGGAAGAGGTGGAAATGGGGGAAGACAGTACACAGGTTGATAGCCAGACCAACCTCAGTTCGTCTTCTCAGTGCAAATTGGATGATGATGAGGAGGAGGAGCAGGAGACGGTTGCCTCCGCTACAGAGGGTAGTACCCATGGAAGTTTTATTCCATCTGTTCAGCGTGGATGGGTAGTAGAGGAGGAAGAGGATCAGGAGATTGAGAGTCATCCTTCTGATGAGGACAGCAAAGTCTTGTCTGTTGGGACAGATTTTAGGCTACCTTTTGCCGTGACCCTCGCGTTGTACTTATTTTAGCCAACACTGATTACTGGTTGTTCACCCTTCTCAACCCCTGCTACAAAGAGAACTTTTCATCTCTCATTCCTGTGGTGGAGAGGATGAGCAAAATGGTGCAATACCAAAAGGTCCTGGTGGAGAAATTGCTCCAAAAATGTGCAGCTGACGCTAGCGGCAGAGTACATAGTTCCTTGGCAAACCAAGGAGGGGAGACGAGGGGAACACACAGCAGTTCTAACAGAGGCAGGGCAACACTCTCCAAGGCCTGGGACAGTTTTATGACACTCCGCCAGCACCCTCAACCTGATGCGCAGCCTAGTGTCACAAGGAGGGTAAACTTTTGGAAGATGGTGAAGGAGTACATAGCAGACCATGTCAGCCTCCTTAGTGATCCATCTGTGCCTTACAACTATTTTGTGTCCAAGCAGGACACATGGCATGAACTGGCACTCTACGCCTTGGAGGTGCTGGCCTGCCCTGCCACCAGCGTTTTGTCAGAGCGTGTATTTAGTGATGCTGGGGGCATAATAACTGATAAGCGCATCTGCCTGTCAACTGAAAATGCTGACCGGTTGACTCTTATAAAAATAAACAAGGCCTGGATTGCCCCTGACTTCTCTACTCCACCAAAGGAAAGTGGCTGAACAAAAAGGCACTCTAAATGTGGCTTTTATGGTGTATTGAATACACTGTATTCCCATGCACCCCTTACACCACTAAAAATGGTATATGGTTCAATCTCCCTTTTCTCGTCCTCCTCCTCCATCATATCAACATGCCAGACAAGCCACCACTGATGTTTCCCACCACGCCAGCCAGTAGACTCTGCTACCTCACGGGCTGACTGGCTGTGTAGCGCTGTGATACACAGCACTGTGCCTATAATAAATGAAAAAATGTGAGATGTGCCATGCAGGGCACGTCTGCTAGGCCTGCCCCTCGCGCTTTCAGCCGCGCCAGCCACCCAAATGCATTCTGATGCTACCTCATGGCCGGCTGAGCAGCGCTGCTGCTGTTATCTGAATTTATCTGAAGCTGGTGAGCTTGGGGATAAGGTAAAGGAGCATGGTAACTAATTTGGGGAGGATCGTGGGACAATGGGGAGCAACCTTGTGACAATTTTGGGGGGTGGGAGAGAATGGTATGTCTGCTGTTTACAAATGTGGGAAGATGGGGAGCAAGCTTTTAACTATTTTGGGGGATGGGGGTGGATGGTTAGCCTGCATGTGATTGCTGGGGGGAGATTGTGAACCTGTTTCTGATTGCTGGGCGGCATGTGGGGATCATGAGATGCAAGATTCTGACAACTGTGGGGGAGGGGGAGGATGGTAAGCCTGTATGGGGCTAAGCTCTCATAATTACTGGGGGAAAAGGAGGGTCATTGTATTGGACGCCAGTATATGGGGGGCCCCTGCATCAACCATGTTCGGTTCTACTTTACACCAGTTTTAATAGAAAAAGCTCTAGTATGTTAATAATTACATATCAATGTGCTAAAAATAACTCATTTCTGCTTATGCCAATCAATAAAATTATACATTGCATCAAGACTGGAAGTTATTGTTTATGATCATGGAACACTATATTGAAAAATGTGCATAATGGAGGGTCTGGCACTTATACAAAGACTTTTTTTTATGGAGGACAGAGTAATAATAAACTACAATGATGACATCAGAATAAAACACAATAAAGCCAAAGAGCAGTCAACACTGGTAGAAATTATGAACTTAACATGCTATTTGTTTTGAGAAATAAATAAGATGAACACGGTATTTGTCAGTAAACCACTTGTTTGCTATTCCTCTTTGCATTCATCTCTGCGTGTGCTATGGCTGAGTCTTCTCCACAAGTCTTCCTGCGAAACAGAAACAAAATGAAAAATACATAATTATGAAAAAATATAATATTGAGAAATGTTTAAATAAACTTGGTGTCGATATTTGAAAATGAGGACATTTCACAAATTTGATTCCAGAGAACAGTACATATACACATTCCTTCACTTCTATTTGGAAAACATTCATTTTAAAATATGGCCTTATTTAAAAGTCAGAATGTCATACCTCCCAACTCTTCCGGAGTCGTCAAGACAGTCCTAGATTTTGGTGGCTGTCTGCACTCCTGGGACTGCTGGGTTGTGTCCTGCTTTCAACTGTGTCCTGAGGAATCATGGTCAGTTGGATGCAATGGTGAAGCAGGGAGCTGTCAGCTCCCTGCTTTTCCAGTCACACAGCCAGTGTTCTGCCCAGCAGCAAGTGCAATGCGGTGTCCTCATTGCACCTGCTGGACTGAATAATAAAGGTCAGGAATTAGGATCTCTGAATACTCTTGTGCTCAGCCCAGCAGACATCTTGGCACCACTTCATCGTGCTTGCTGCTGTGGAGACCAGGATGAGCGCTATTCACTGGGGAAACAGGGCTAGACAAGTGGATTTTTATTTATTTTTTATTAAAAGCGGCTTCACTATTGTGAGGGGGCATGGTACTGTGTGTGGGAGCAGAAACGGGCATTCTACATTGTTTGGGGGGTACACAAGGGCGTTCTATGTTGTTTGAGGCACAAAGGGGCATTGTACTGTGTTTGAGGGCACAAAGTAACATTCTACTGTATTTGGGGGCATAAAGGTGCATCACTACTGTGTGGGGGCACAAAGGGGCTTGACTGCTTTGTGAGGACACTAAGGGGCATAATTACTATGTGGGGGAACTAAGGGGGCATGACTACTGTGTGGGAGCACTAAGGGGGCATTACTGTGTGGGGTACAAAGAGGCATTACTGTGTGGGGTCACAAGGGGACATAACTACAGTGTGGGGCATAAAGGGACATAAATGCTATGTGGGGACACTAAGGGGGCATAACTAACTGTGTGAGGGGACAAATAGGACTTGGTAGGATTGAGCGTGCAAATTACAATCCCTTCTTGGGCAGCTAGATACATATTAGATTGTCTAACCTTCATTTCTTGGGTTGATTCCTCTCACTCTCCTGGCTTCTATAATTGCACATTTTTCTTCACTACATGCCTACTCAGAGTCAACAGGTTCTTTCTTCCGCAATGTAAGAGCTATGGTCTTTGCTCTGACCTAATAAGTTGCCTTCTCCACTACTACACCATCCTAACTAAAACAATAGGTATACAAATGCAACTGCTCCCCCCTCCCCTCTCCCTTTTCTTCTAAGAGTTTTTGACAAGGCAATTTTTTATTTTTTTTTGTGACTGAGGAGGTTTTTCAACATTTACAACGACTTGCAGAAAAAGATAAGTACAGACTACTGGAAGGCAAAGAAGACACCAATTTTCTTTAATAAAGTATATTACAACGTTTCATATAGTCGCATGTAACTCTGAAATGTGTAAAACCAAATTATGATGGCATATAAATATGAAAAGACAAAGGCTATTTGCAGTTTGTGTCTTAGATATAATTTAATTTGTACCTGACCTATATGAGTGTCTTAAAGACAACCCATCACATTGAAAATGCAGTCCAATGTGCAGTCACCATGTAGTAACACAGGGATCATCAACCTTCGGCACTCCAGCTGCTGTGAAACTACAACTCCCAGCATGCAAACATGCTCGGCTGTTATTCTATCTCCCATAGAAGTGAATAAAGCACTCTGGGAGTTGTAGTTTTTGAACTGCTGGAGTGCCGGAGGTTGATGATTTCTGTAGCAGCAGATTAGAACAGATTGATATAAAGTTTTGTGGGACATAGTTTTCTGGGTTAAGGAGTCCAGTGAAACTGATAAATAGGTAAAATAAGCCAGCATCACTTGAGTCAATCAAAGTCAATCTTTCCAGCTTTATTCAATGATCAATAACATGTGCATACAGTCCCATAAACGCAACTTATGCATTTAAATCAGTCAGTTCCAGATCATAATCATGGGATACTAAAGCTCAGACGATTCAATGTTATACATCGTTTTGCGAGGCTACATCCAGTCATCACAAGTAGTACATAGAAAACTGGTTACATGTAATATAATGCTTTTTTCCATAAAACCTAAAAACAACCCATACAAAAACATCATAACATTAGAAAAAAAAAATCAACCTTTGGGTTGAAAACATAAAAATGATATTTTAACTCATATCGGGAGTTGAGACCAACAGGTTGTCTGGCACTCAAAGCAAATATCTAAATATCTATTAAGCTTATTAACTAAAAAGAAGTCTCCTCCAATCCCCACCCCTCTTTGGTGGGTTAACCCTCTTAACACCTTTACATACCAGCGACGACACATCCTCTCCATGATAACATGAGAATTGTTTTGAAACAGCTGAAATATTGCCACTTTCTGTTTTATTAGTGTCTGAAATATGTTTCCGGATTCTAACTTTCAGTACACAAGTCATAAACCCTAAATATTGTACTTTACACACAGTATATAAAATTTAAATTGAAAAACAAAAACAAAGGTGTGGTATTACAATTGATATATATTCTAATAATATGTGTACACCCATTCAAATATGAGGCAATGTTCTTTGCATATTATATGTAACCAGTTTCCTATGTACTGCCTGTGGTATCTGGCTGTTGACTCACATGATGGCGAGAGCAGGGAGGATGGGAGTGTTTGTAGTTGTGAAGATGTGGGTAGTAGTACTTACTTAAGGTGGCATTCCTCACCCTGGCGCTCCTTGGACCTTGCAGAGATTGGAGGGCGCACCTTTTCATCCTATTGGGTACACCTTTGGAGGCTCCTTCCTGGTGGTGGCTGCGGTGCTCTTGATGGTGGTATTTGTTGCTGGGTGCAAGGCAAGAGAGTAAACATAGGACTGGTAGATGGATGGTGGGGTTAATAACCAGGCCCGTTAGATTATAATAAATAGGGTTTCTCTTTTACTGAATAGATGATGGGAGTTACCAGTAGAAATGCATGCAGCAGGCACAGTTCTGGCGTATATGATACAGCAGGATTCTCCCAAAGGAGGTGTCAATAATGGCAGTAGTTCTTCCTGAGACTCTCTCTAGATACACCATGCAATCTAGCGCTTGCAATGGGAGACAAAAGAATTCAAAGTTGCCAAAACAAAATCAGTATTGTAAATGGCAAGAAAAGGGTATTTGCTGAGGTGGGCTAAAGGCACTGCTAGAGACAGAATGGATTATCACCCAAATATTAGCAATATGTTTCATCTACTGAGATACTGCATTTCTTTATAGTATTAGTGGCAATAGTTCCATATACCACGGATACAAATATTAAATGAATTGTTTGCCAAATCAAATCAATAGCTTAGAAAGTGTTAACAAATAGCAATTTGTCATTAATTAAAAAAAAGGCTCACGCTATTGTATTGTTGAGCAAAGCATTCGAAGTGGAATTCGGTCCGAAGTTTAGGAAAACTTCAATTCTAAACAAATCTGAATTTCCTCATGCTTCGTGGTAACGAGAGAGCTTTTCCTAAAATGGTGGCTGCACGTGTTACAAAGTGAAAATAAGGAGCCTGGGATCATAGGACCCATAATGCCATGCAGCCAGCCAATTTGCAGATAGCCATCCCCTGTAATGTCCCAGCCCCCCCCCCCCCCCCCCCCCAAAAAAAACTCATCCCGTGCAGTCTCTGCCATTTTCCTGTGAGCAGGACCATCTTAAATGACCTGACACTAACTTCATTTTGAAATAATTATCACCCTGACAGATAGTATGTGTCCTAGCCAAGTGTTGCTTTCATTGTATAAAACAACGCAGAAAATCGAGGTGCACTTCTCACAACATCTAGCACCCTCTGAAGTCTGAGGCTTATCTATAGTGGTAGCAGTCTCACCTGAGCCCTGGAGCCTGAATACATTAATATATAATGTGAGATCCCTGAGGACAGTAGCTTCAAGTTACACTGCTATCTAAAGCCTTCTATATGCTCCTCCCCATATATCATCCTCTGATTCCCACAGCACAGTGAGACTCTTATTAAAATATTAATATGCCATTACATATGAATACAACATAATGGCCAACAGTCTCAAATTTGCAGGGGTTGTCCCCAATTTTCAGAGATAGTCCCTGTGCAGTGACCCACTGGTTCACTGCTAAAGGGTTACTGCTATAGTTTACACTTTAAAAACTGTTAAAATATTTACTGAGATGATCTTTGCACAATGTATACCAAAAGCTTATGTATAGGTATGAAACCGTTAAGAGGCAGTCATTAGTTACAGTTGTGACAGTCTTTAGGGGGCTGGTCCCATGATCCCTTGGTTAGTTAGTAGAGAGTCTCTTAATAAACAGGCAAGAGACAAGATCTGTTTTGTGTGTGCTGCTGAAAAGTAGGCCAAGACAGAACTTATCCAGAAAAACACTCTTCCTGAGAGTGGAAAACTGCCAGAAAAGCATCTTTGCTAAGGATTATCCCTTGAGAGAAGAAAAAAAACTGAATATATACAGAAGGTTGAGGACCATTAAAAATGGTTGTGCTGGACTGAGGCAGTAAGGTAAATGGACATATATAACAATAGACTTTACTGCATGTGGAAAAGGTTAATTGCTTCTAGCACCTGCCACAGTTCTGAGTTGGACTGGCCATCAGATCTAGGACTGACCCTACAACTGGTACTGAAGAAAGTATGCTGAGAGTAATTGCACACCTCTTGTCTAGTACCTATACAAAGAGACTCTGGGAATACCATGTTTACAGCTACCTCCTATATACTGTACAACATTTGGGGCAATCCTACTCTGAGAATCTGAGAACTACACCTGCTGCTTTCATTTATGCAGTAACTCCCATCATCTATTCAATAGTGACTTAATGTATTTATAAGTAGACGGGCCTAGACAAATATAGGTGGGGCTTATATAAGCATTCCCAGGCCTATTTGTCCCAAATTAAGTTAGTAAGCATGATACACCCTGTTCAGTGGGTCTCTAGGTAAAGCTGTATCTGTAGAGAGGGGTTCGCTGACTCTCAGGAGGAATCTTATGGTGACGAGCCCAGGTTATAACACAAGAACAATGCCCAGCCACATCAGAGAGTATAATGCTGATAGTTGGACGGATTGCTGCTAAAGAATTCTTATGTTTTTGTCAATTAATTCACAAATGGCGTATTAGTCCTTGATATGGACTGTGATCTGTGCACATAGAATTTATAATGCAAATAAAAGTGGACCTGCACTGTTCTGTATAGCTGGGTGGTGCACGTCTGATACCATCTGTAAATGGACAGTTATGTGTATGTAATATCTGTCACTGTTGCCCACACGGCCGTTTTTCAGTCTACATCATAGCACTGCTTAGTGAGCTGTGCCCGTGATTTTAAGCAGTGGAATTTCTAAAAAACCATTACAGCAAATGTCGATAAACTTCAAACATGTACATTTCTTGTCAGCACATAAGATTCGTTTTTTTTTTATTTTTGTTTTTAATTAAGCTACATTTTCCAGAGTTTTTTTCTTATTCCATTGCACTGAGCAAGCATATGGAAATATAAAGTCTGAAGGCTTCCTGATTTATTTTGATGTTGGGGCATTTTGCTCTTGCGTAAACACTTTTAGTGACAAGAATATGGATATTTTTACATTTCAGAAGTGCTCATTACAAAAGGTAGCATATGTTTTTGACTCCTGAACCATGAGTGAAATGAGAACACCCAGCTTGCCAAACAGTAAATTATAAACAGTTGGTACAGCCCTGAGCAAAGACGGAAATAATCACTGTATCTATTCTTTTAAGTAGCCAGTTCTGTCTCTGGTTTCTCATGTTAGTTTTTGATGGGGGGGGGGGGGGCGGGGGTTGCTTTTTTCTCTGTTCCCTGATTTAATGGATTTCTGCATGGTTGCAAAGTATATATGTGTTTGGGCCTGCAGCATAACAATTTTGGAAGAACAGATGTCACCTGTGATGTATACAGCATCTGTAGGACTGAAGCACTTGTGCCGAGCATTACGTCGCCGCAATATAGGCAGCCAATTTGATAAGGAGTCAACAGCCATAGTATTCCGATAGATTACTGAGCCGAAATGTAATCACTTCTTATGTTAAAGCTTTGAAGAATATTTTATTGAGGGGGCTGAATGAGCAAATGTTATTACCTCATATGTTTTCTATTGCTGCTCATGTGCAGCATTAATAAAATGCTCTTATAAGTCCTGTAAACCTGGTACTGACCCATATGATTTCAATATCACTCTCAAGTGCCTTCATAATAAGTCATTGTAAGGAGGGCACCTGGAACACAATATTATGTACTATAAAATACTAAGCGTAAGAGCGAATCGACGTACAGAACACAGGAGGCCATAGTTCTGACAATGAACAGAAAGCTGGCATGAAGAAAGATTAATGTGACAGTCCTGCAGTGCCGCCCGCTCTCCTCCTTTCTCCCCTCTTCAGAAAAGTGGAGTGAAGGGGAAGATCTCACACGTTTTGGTGTACAACCTATTTACATTACAAAAGTGGCATAAATAGGTTAGTTAAAGCACCCCACGGCATATTTTAGACCACTTTTTTTTTTTAAATAGTGTGAGGAGCGATATGTCACTTCTTGAAGCATTTCCCGTGGTGCTTTTTTTCCCATTAGTCAATAGGAGGGGTGCTCTTTGCATACTTACCAAGAGTAAAAATGTAAAAAAAAAAAAAACATTTGGAAATGCTCTCGAAATATCTAAGAATTCCCACAAATTCCGCACTTTGGGGCATGGCTTGAATAAGCCCATCCACCTTCACAGCCTGATTTGAGTGACTGTCATGACAAAATTATGATTGTTGTTAGGCCACATTTGGATTTATATACCAATAATGGGTTAATGTATATGTGGCCTGATCAAGCCGCCACTCCTGCGATGAAATGCCAAATAGCTAATAAAACTTTGAAAATAAATCTGGCTACTCTGCCAACAAGCTCCATCCTTCAGGCCTTTTCTTCTATACTGCTAGTACGGTGGTGCTTATCTCCAACCGGATATGGGGCTAGCCACAGCTGTTCCCCCATTGTCTCTACGCCTTCCTCCAGCATTGTGCATGTGCCAGCACAACCATGTAGGTGAGCATTCTTACCAGCAGAAGCTATAATTATCCTGGTGATCCTGCCCTATTGGTGCACCCTTTGTGTATTTTTATCTCTTCAGCTTTCTCTGGAGTGTGTCCTTTCTCAAGGGGCATGTCCTTTCTGCTGCAGCTCTCTCTTTGTAACTGTTGCAGTGTCTAACTGTAGATTCATCCTGACCCATCGATCTTTGCCACATGGTGACAAGTACCTTTGCATTGGGATGTGCTAACTTTGTTTTTGTTTTTTGCAGTATGCACTTGGAAGTATGGTTGTCTCAGTTTTGGTCGTGCTTTCCTGACTAATCCATGTTTTCCACAAGCTGATTTTAATTGGTGTATAAAGCTGAAGCCTGCTCTCCCTGTATTCATTGGAAGTCTGCTGGCACCAGGAAAGGTAAAATACAGAGTGGGTTTCAGTGTATATGTGGAGCCTGCCTTCCTTAACTTAAGTTTTCCAAGATTTAAATAGTGAGGACCTATCCTCTGGATATGTCATGAGTATCTGATCGGTGATCGGTGGGGGTCCGACACCCAGGAGCCCTGCTGATCAGGTGTTTGAGAAGGTAGCGGCGCTCTGGCAAGCTCCGTGGCCTTCTCGCAGCTCACCAAGCACGACGTTATATTGTATAGTGCCTGTGGTGGGTATCGTGCTCAGCCTCATTCCCATCTATGGGGCTAAGCAGCACCTAGGTCACGTGACCAATGATGATGTCATCACTGGCCTAGGAAAAGCAGCGGGAAGACCACGGCGCTACTGCAAGCTGCTGCTTTCTCGGACAGCTAACCGGTAGTGGTGTCAGGTGTCAGACTCCCACTGATCAGATACTGATAACCTATCCAGAGGATATTAAAATCTCAGAAAACCCCTTTAAATTCATTGGATAGCGGTTGGCGCATTTAGCGTACATTGTCATCCAACATAGGTCTACTTGCTGTGGTGGTTGGGAACAAAAGATTTTTAATCAAAATGTATTTTCTAGGTACTCTAAGGGATCATCTCTTTTCAGGGGGGGGTCAAACTCACAGATATCTCACTAGACAACGTATTTTACATAGTAACATAGTACATAAGGCCGAAAAAAGACATTTGTCCATCCAGTTCGGCCTGTTATCCTGCAAGTTAATCCAGAGGAAGGCAAAAAAAAAAACCCTGTGAGGTAGAAGCCAATTTTCTCCACTTTAGGGGAATAAAAAATTCCTTCCCGACTCCAATCAGGCAATCAGAATAACTCCCTGGATCAACGACCCCTCTCTAGTAGCTATAGCCTGTAATATTATTAAACTCCAGAAATACGTCCAGGCCCCTTTTGAATTCCGTTATTGTACTCACCATCACCACCTCCTCAGGCAGAGAGTTCCATAGTCTCACTGCTCTTACCGTAAAGAATCCTTTTCTATGTTTGTGTACAAACCTTCTTTCCTCCAGACGCATAGGATGTCCCCTCGTCACAGTCACAGTCCTGGGGATAAATAGATGATGGGATAGATCTCTATACTGATCCCTGATATATTTATACATATTAATTAGATCTCCTCTCAGTCGTCTTTTTTCTAAAGTGAATAACCCTAATTTTGATAATCTTTCAGGGTACTGTAGTTGCCCCATTCCAGTTATTACTTTAGTTGCCCTCCTCTGGACCTTCTCCAGCTCTGCTATGTCTGCCTTGTTTACAGGAGCCCAGAACTGTACACAGTACTCCATGTGTGGTCTGACTAATGATTTGTAAAGTGGTAGGACTATGTTCTTATCACGGGAATCTATGCCCCTTCTGATGCAACCCATTATCTTATTGGCCTTGGCAGCAGCTGCCTGACACTGGTTTTTGCAGCTTAGTTTGCTGTTTATTAAAATTCCTAGATCCTTTTCCATGTCAGTGTTACCGAGTGTTTTACCGTTTAGTATGTACGGGTGACTTGCATTTTTCCTTCCCATGTGCATAACTTTACATTTATCAGTGTTAAACCTCATCTGCCACTTATCTGCCCAAGCCTCCAATCTATCCAGATCCCTCTGTAGTAGTATACTGTCCTCATCAGTGTAAATTACTTTACACAGTTTCGTGTCATCTGCGAAAATTGATACTTTACTATGCAAGCCTTCTACAAGATCATTAATAAATATATTGAAGAGAATAGGGCCCAATACTGACCCCTGAGGTACTCCACTAGTGACAGTGACCCAATCTGAGTATGAACCGTTAATAACCACCCTCTGTTTTCTATCACTGAGCCAGTTACTTACCTACTTACAGATGTTTTCTCCCAGTCCGAGCATTCTCATTTTATATACTAACCTTTTATGTGGTACAGTGTCAAATGCTTTGGAGAAGTCCAGATATACGACATCCATTGATTCGTCGCTGTCAAGTCTAGAACTTACCTCCTCATAGAAACTGATTAAATTAGTCTGACATGACCGATCCCTCACGAAGCCATGCTGATAAGGCGTTATTTGCTTATTTCCGTTGAGATGCTCTAATATAGCATCTCTCAGAAAACCTTCAAACTGTTTACCCACAACAGATGTTAAACTTACCGGCCTATAGTTTCCAGGCTATGTTTTTGGCCCCTTTTTGAATATTGGCACCACATATGCCATGCGCCAATCCTGTGGGACATTCCCTGTCAGTATAGAGTCTGCAAATATCAGAAATAAGGGTCTGGCTATGACATTACTTAATTCCTTTAGGATACGGGGGTGTATGTCATCCGGTCCTGGCGATTTGTCTATTTTAATCTTTTCAAGTCGCTGATGTACTTCTTCCTGGGTCAGACAGGACACTTTTAATGGGGAATTTATTTTTGCATTCTGCATGTCATCTGACAATTTATTTTCCTCAGTGAATACATTGGAGAAAAAAAATATTTAACAGCTTTGCTTTCTCCTCATCGCTCTCTGCGACTTCCCCTTCATTACTCTTTAAAGGGCCGACACCTTCAGATTTATACTTTTTAACATTTATATAATTGAAGAACATTTTAGGGTTAGTTTTACTCTCTTTGGCAATTAATCTCTCGGTCTCTAGTTTAGCCGCTTTTATTTGTTTTTTACATGTTCTATTTTTTTCCTTATAGTTGTTCAGTGCTTCCGTGCTCCCCTCCTGTTTCAGTGAATTATATGCTTTCTTTTTGTCATTTATTGCTTTCTTTATTTTCATGGAAAAAAAACACAAATAAACTCCTGCCCATCGAGGCGCTACCTAAAATATGACCCTACCTCACTCGTAGAGCATAGTTCACACATGGACATCATATGCAGCTTTCCTCAGCCAACCTCAATTCAGCAGCCTCCAGGCTGTGGCAATTCCAGTACCTTTTGGGGGAGTGTGGCCCAGTAGTCCTCCAGACGCTGGCCGTGCAACCCTCGTTCTCTAGGCATTGCTAGGTCCCCCAAACTTCAGGCTATTGCATAGCCTCATGGCCCCTCAGCCTTGCCTAGCTGAGACCATGCTGACAGAACCTCACCAGGCCTCTGTCTGCACACTCTTCAAAGTGAGACACAACCAATTGCAGAAACGAGATTAAATGGAATCCCTGGACATGAGCATGCCCTAAGTCCCGGACTGGAGCATGGGGAACAGGCACCCACTCAACACATTGCCTGTTCCCAGTAAAAGCCCACCCTGAAATAGCTGAACCAGGTACACTATCTATATGGTGTCCCCCAACTACTTTAGTGGACACCTGGACTAGGGCTTTTACTCCAACAAGGCCTGGCCCCTTGGTGACATGCTCCTGGTGCAAACAACACCCCTTTTATCATACTTCCCCAGACCTTTACTGCACACCTCAATGTTCACATTGCCACAATACCTCACATTCATTAGAGCATTAGTTTATATATTTTGTATTTGTGTATTTTGTGTTTGCAGGGTGCTGTTGCTTTGTGTTTGAGTTAGTAGATTAATTTGAAAGTTGGAACTGTTGAAAGTTGAAAATCACTGAGCATGTGCGTCCACCTCAGAGAGGTGGATAAAGAAATGAGAATAACAACAAACAGCAGGTGGCACTATACAAATACAATTGTTGAATTTTCATGGGACTATCCATTTAAGGTCTATTTCAAATTACTGAAAACTGTACATGCACAGTGCACTCTGGGTATGACATGTTTCTATAGGCTTCTTTATAGGATTTGTAACAAACCATTAAAGAACCTCAAGACATTTTTTATAAGCATTTAAAAATGCTGTAAAAAATACCGTAGGCTACGAAGACTTTTGTCTCTGTTCACATTTTCTCATGTAACTACACTTAGCACGTGTGACAGAGACATCTTATAGTGTATGAGCCAGACTTAAACCCATTCACAAAAGAAGTAGACCAAGGACCTGCGTGCTCTTCTGCGGATTCAGCAGGGTCATGTTCTTTACTGCAGAAGTGCTGGTAGCATCTAGTAACCCTGGCTATTGGTCGCTAGCCTGAAGGTGTTTTTATTTTATGTTTTCATGTACTTTGTATGTTTTCGCTGTTCAGGAGAGCATAGTAGGGTTTTCTTGTTAAGGTTTTAACATTTATAGAGAGCCAAATTAACAAGCTGTAACAAGAGAACTGCACCACGTTTTTGTACGATACATTTCTTAGCAATTTCTCATAAATTAAAACATTCCAGATCCCACCTTGTAAAACATGGTTCTCTTCTGTTCAGTGCCCACACAGTGATCGTACTGGCAATAAGGTTTTGGCATTAAAATGTGCTTTATCCCGAGACCAAATAACAGAATCTATAAAGAATTAGGATATTTTCATAAGCTGAATATAAAGGGACATTATTATTATTATTATTATTATTATTATATTAGGAGTTTGTATGTTCTCCACGTGTTTGTGCGGTTTTCCTCCGGGTACTCCAGTTTCCTCCCACACTCTAAAGACATTCTGATAGGGACCTTAGAGTGTGAGCCCCACTGGGGACAGCGTGATGATAATGTCTGTAAAGTGCTGCGGAATATGTCAATGCTATAGTATAGTATAATATAGAATAAGTATACAATAGTATAATAAGTATATTATTCATATTATTGTTATTATTATAAAATGTGGTTTTACGTTTGGACTTAGCAATGCTTGTATTGAAATGTCACTGTGCACTTTCAATTTAGAAGATTTCCAAGTTGAATAGTGCAGCGAAAGGTTGGTTAGTTACAACTGATATCAGATGTTAAGTTGCCCTCTTTGGCATGGCATATTCAGCTGCTTTCTAATGTAGCAGATTGATAGCTGCCAAATACTGTGGGTGTGATTAGCTGTGATGTAGCACTGAAGCCCAGTAGCAGCCTAATGGAAACTAACATAGTCAGGGCTGCAAGTGGCATCTTTTGTGGCTCAGGGACTATGGATATTATATTAGTGCAGCTATTATTTATGTGCAGTCACACTGTGAGTCCACAGTCTTCAGAACATGTTTCCATATGGTTGGAAAACAGAGACTTCAGGGCAAAATGCTGCTCCTGACACTGATAAAGCATCTGTAAGGTTTTTCTTCTGCTGTACGAGTTTAGTGGCATCAAAATCAGCCTAACTAAACAATTAAAGGTGCTACATAAAACATGTTCATTATGTCTCTATGATAGTGGACGTTCTCAGAAGCACTATTTACAAATTATGACATTTAAACGCATACCTTTGATTAAAATAATTTGGTGAATGTACAGTTGCAAGAAAAAGTATGTGAACCCTTTGGAATGATATGGATTTCTGCACAAATTGGTCATAAAATGTGATCTGATCTTCATCTAAGTCACAACAATAGACAATCACAGTCTGCTTAAACTAATAACACACAAAGAATTAAATGTTACCATGTTTTTATTGAACACACCATATAAACATTCATAGTGCAGGTGGAAAAAGTATGTGAACCCCTAGACTAATGACATCTCCGAGAGCTAATTGGAGTGAGGTGTCAGCCAACTGGAGTCCAATCAATGAGATGAGATTGGACGTGTTGGTTACAGCTGCCCTGCCCTATAAAAAACACACACCAGTTCTGGGTTTGCTTTTCACAAGAAGCATTGCCTGATGTGAATGATGCCTCGCACAAAAGATCTCTCAGAAGACCTACGATTAAGAATTGTTGACTTGCATAAAGCTGGAAAGGGTTATAAAAGTATCTCTAAAAGCCTTGCTGTTCATCAGTCCACTGTAAGACAAATTGTCTATAAATGGAGAAAGTTCAGCACTGCTGCTACTCTCTCTAGGAGTGGCCGTCCTGTAAAGATGACTGCAAGAGCACAGTGCAGACTGCTCAATGAGGTGAAGAAGAATCCTAGAGTGTCAGCTAAAGACTTACAAAAGTCTCTGGCATATGCTAACATTATTATTAGCAAATCTACAATACGTAAAGCACTAAACAAGAATGGATTTCATGGGAGGATACCACAGAGGAAGCCACTGCTGTCCAAAAAAAAACCATTGCTGTACGTTTACAGCTTGCACAAGAGCACCTTAATGTTCCACAGCAGTACTGGCAAAATATTCTGTTAGATGAAACCAAAGTTGAGTTGTTTGGAAGAAACACACAACACTATGTGTGGAGAAAAAGAGGCACAGCACACCAACATCAAAACCTCATCCCAACTGTGAAGTATGGTGGTGGGGGCATCATGGTTTGGGGCTGCTTTGCTGCGTCAGGGCCTGGACGGATTGCAATCATCGAAGGAAAAATGAATTCCCAAGTTTATCAAGACATTTTGCAGGAGAATTTAAGGCAATATGTCCACCAGCTGAAGCTCAACAGAAGATGGGTGTTGCAACAGGACAATGACCGAAAGCATAGAAGTAAATCAACAACAGAATGGCTTAAACAGAAGGAAATACTCCTTCTAGAGTGGCCCAGTCAGAGTCCTGACCTCAACCTGATTGAGATGCTGTGGCATGACTTCAAGAAAGCGATTCACACCAGACATCCCAAGAATATTGCTGAACTGAAACAGTTCTGTAAAGAGGAATGGTCAAGAATTACTCCTGACCGTTGTGCACGTCTGATCTGCAACTACAGGGAACAGGGGTTGAAGTTATTGCTGCCAAAGGAGGTTCAACCAGTTATTAAATCCAAGGGTTCACATACTTTTTCCACCTGCAGTGTGAATGTTTACATGCTGTGGTCAATAAAAACATGTTAACATTTAATTATTTGTGTGTTATTAGTGTCACGAGGGTGTCAAGAGCCACGCCTGACTCCGTTGTACCCGGGGTCAGGAGGTCGCAGCGGTTGGCTGCACGCTCTATGTCAGATAGGGAAGTTTCCTTATTGTAGCTTTCTGGGTTTGCTTTACAAACCCTTTTGGCTCACTCAGGGATCCGTAGCTCCTTCTCTCAGCTGTTCCTTGTCCAGCACTCCCAATCCTCCTTATATTCCCCTCTCACACTTCTCTGGTTGCCAGATATAGAGCTTCCTGCCTGGACATCTATTCTGACCCACTGGAGCTGTGTTGCTGCGTTCTCTAAGTGTTGCCTTAGAACGCTACCCTCCGGATCCCTGTTGGACCTTTGTGGACAATTGTTGCCGTCCACCTGGGTGTTTGTGTTTGTCTGTGTTTGTCTGTCCTCTCCCTGGTGTTTCCCTCTTAGTGCAGTGGTGAGGACTAGCGATCCCACCGGCCCGTTCATTATCTAGGGCTCATTTCAGGGAAAGCCAGGGTTTAGGCACGTGATCGCCACACGGGTGAGGAACCCGTCTAGGGACGTCAGGGCAGTCAGGTGCCAGCTGCAAGGTGAGTTAGGGGTCACCACCTTTCCCTCTCCCTTGGGCAGGGCTTTCCCTGTTTTCCTCCCTGTGCGTGTTGCCGGTCATGACAATTAGTTTAAGCAGACGGTGATTGTCTATTGTTGTGACTTAGATGAAGATCAGATCACATTTTATGACCAATCTGTGCAGAAATCCATATCATTCCAAAAGGTTCACATACTTTTTCTTGCAACTGTAAATGGTATGACCATACAGTACTGTGCCAAGGTTTTAGGCAAGTGTGCAAAGAATGCTGCAGAGTAAGAATGCTTTAAAAAATAAAAGGGAACCTTCCACTCACTTTAACTCTCCACAAACAAATGCCCATTCTGCTTATACTTTTCATTATCTAGTTGACAAGCCCCAAATTTACCTTGTCAGAAGCCCTTTTAATGCGTAATTTATTGCCCTATATGTAAATGACCCGAGATGAGCCCTAATTCCTTTATGTTACCAGAGATGAGTCTAGCATGCTTACGATTTTCCTGCATAGTCGCACCTCCCAAGTTCTTGATTGACATCCGCATGCTTTTCGAAATCTCATTGAGTCAGTAATGTTGCTCCTGCACAGTATAATCTTCTTCTCTTCTAGCCCCCCTTCGTCGGCTTCCTTTCGCGGCTTATAGATTCACCTGACATCATTTCCTATGCACATGCGCAGGAAGCCAAAGAGAGGGAGGTGATATAGTAGAGGATTATACTATGAAATCTAAATCACTAAACACAGACCCCAGGCAGACTAGATGAGATTGAAATCAGGGTTTTCTGGGAGTCATAAAATCAGAAACCAGTGTTAAACCAGTTTTCAGGCAATTGCTGCCAAGGCCAATAAGTTGCATCGAAAGGGGCCTAGATGTCTGTGATGAAAACATAGTCCTACCACTTTGCAAATCACTAGTCAGACCACACATGGAGTACTGTGTACAGTTCTGGGCTCCTGTGAACAAGGCAGACATAGCAGAGCTGGAGAGGGTTCAGAGGAGGGCAACTAAAGTAATAACTGGAATGGGGCAACTACAATACCCTAAAAAATGATCAAAATTAGGGTCCATTCAGACGTCTGTAGTTTTTTGCGGACCGCAAAACACTGACGCCACACATTGCCGGCACTTAAAGAGGATTCCTATTCTTGTCCGCAGCTACAGACAAGAATAGGACATGCTCTATTTTTGAAAATGAATGGGTCCGGATCCGCTCCGCAACATTGCGGAATGGATCCAGACCATTCATGCGAACATGTGAATGTAGCCTTAGGGTTACTCACTTTAGAAAAAAGATGACTAAGGGAAGATCTAATTACTATGTATAAATATATCAGGGGTCAATACAGTGATCTCTCCCATCCTCTATTTATCAGGACTGTGACAAGGGGACATCCTCTGAATCTGGAGGAAAGAAGGTTTTTACACAAGAGGATTCTTTACAGTAAGAGCAGTGAGACTATGGAACTCTCTGCCTGAGGAGGTGGTTATGGTGAGTACAATAAAGGAATTCAATAGGGGCCTGGATGTATTTCTGGAGTGTAATAATATTACAGGCTATAGCTACTAGAGAGGGGTCGTTGATCCAGGGAGTTATTCTGATTGCCTGATTGGAGTCGGGAAGGATTTTCTTTCCCCTAAAGTGAAAAAATTAGCTTCTACCTCACAGTTTTTTGTTTTTTTTGCCTTCCTCTGGATCAACTTGCAGCATAACAGGCCAAACTGGGTGGACAAATGTCTTTTTCCAGCCTTATAAACTATGTTACTATGTTACTTCCAGGATGCCTTGTCCTTTATTACACTGAAGATAGTTCTTAATGACATTACCTGTATGTTTGGTGTCATTGACCTGCTGCAGAATAAATTTGGTGCCAATCATACACCTCCCTGGTGATATTTCATAATGGATAAGTATCTGCCTGTATTTCTAAGCATTGAGGACACCAATAATCCTGACCAAATCCCCAACTCCATTTGCTGAAATGAAGCCTCAAATTTGCAAGAAACTTTCACCATGCTTCACTGTTGCCTGCAGACACTCATTATTGTACCACTATCCAGCCCTTCAGCAAAATGATAAGACATTTCCTTATTCCTTTTCCCTCTTTTACAATAATCAGAAACAAATAAAAAAAAAAGGGATATAAAGGAGACTCACTTATGCTCATGTGATCATCCCTGAGAACCTCTACAGTCGTGGCCAAAAGTTTTGAGAATGACACAAATATTAGTTTTCACAAAGTTTGCTGCTAAACTGCTTTTAGATCTATGTTTCAGTTGTTTCTGTGATGTAGTGAAATATAATTACACGCACTTCATATGTTTCAAAGGCTTTTATCGACAATTACATGACATTTATGCAAAGAGTCAGTATTTGCAGTGTTTGCCCTTCTTTTTCAGGACCTCTGCAATTCGATTGGGCATGCTCTAAATCAACTTCTGGGCCAATTCCTGACTGATAGTAACCCATTCTTTCATAATCACTTCTTGGAGTTTGTCAGAATTAGTGGGTTTTTGTTTGTCCACCCACCTCTTGAGGATTGACCACAAGTTCTCAATTGGATTAAGATCTGGGGAGTTTCCAGGTCATGGACCCAAAATGTCAACGTTTTGGTCCCCGAGCCACTTAGTTATCACTTTTGCCTTATGGCACGGTGCTCCATCGTGCTGGAAAATGCATTGTTCTTCACCAAACTGTTGTTGGATTGTTGGAAGAAGTTGCTGTTGGAGGGTGTTTTGGTACCATTCTTTATTCATGGCTGTGTTTTTGGGCAAAATTGTGAGTGAGCCCACTCCCTTGGATGAGAAGCAACCCCACACATGACTGGTCTCAGGATGCGTTACTGTTGGCATGACACAAGACTGATGGTAGCGCTCACCTTTTCTTCTCCGGACAAGCCTTTTTCCTTATGCCCCAAACAATCGCAAAGAGGCTTCATCGGAGAATAAGACTTTACCCCAGTCCTCAGCAGTCCATTCACTATATTTTCTGCAGAAGATCAATCTGTCCCTGATGTTTTTTTTGGAGAGAAGGGGCTTCTTTGCTGCCCTTCTTGACACCAGGCCATCTTCCAAAAGTCTTCGCCTCACTGTGCATGCACATGCGCTCACACCTGCCTGCTGCCATTCCTGAGCAAGCTCTGCACTGGTGGCACTCCGATACCGCAGCTGAATCCTCTTTAGGAGACGATCCTGGCACTTGCTGGACTTTCTTGGACGCCCTGAAGCCTTCTTAACAAGAATTGAACCTCTTTCCTTGAAGTTCTTGATGATCCTATAAATTGTTGATTGAGGTGCAATCTTAGTAGCCACAATATCTTTGCCTGTGAAGCCATTTTTATGCAATGATGGCTGCACACGTTTCTTTGCAGGTCACCATGGTTAACAATGGAAGAACAATGATTTCAAGCATCACCCTCCTTTTAACAGGTCAAGTCTGCCATTTTAACACGATCATCCTGACATAATGATCTCCAGCCTTGTGCTCGTCAACATTCTCACCTGAGTTAACAAGACGATTACTGAAATGATCTCAGCAGGTCCTTTAATGACAGCAATGAAATGCAGTGGAAAGGTTTTTTGGGGATTAAGTTAATTTTCATGGCAAAGAAGGATTATGATCACTCTTTATAACATTCTGGAGTATATGCAAATTGCTATTATAAAAACTTAAGCAGCAACTTTTCCAATTTCCAATATTTATGTAATTCTCAAAACCTTTGGCCACGACTGTAGATTGTGAAAGCCACTATCCTGCAACAGCCAGAAATGAAAATCTAGTAATAATGAGAAACACTGGGCCTAAGTATAGCCCCTTGATCTGTCTTGTTTTTGCACCTGTTATGTCATTTCTAACATATGCTAACATACGTACTGTATGTTTTGTGGAAGTAAAACTTTGTTTAATAAAGTTTATTAATGTTAATGTAAGAAAAAAATTGCAAAATAATTATATAAACAATGGTGTAGTGTGCAATAACCGAATATATTAACATTTCGTCCCTCCAAAAATTACTGTATTTTCAGCCCCATAAGATGCAGTTTTTTTTTCCTGAGTCTTATGGGGTGAATACTAATGAGCATTTCCATTATGGAAGCACTTATTAGTACTGGAGTACCGGGAAGCGGTGAAGGCTCTGTAGGCTTCCTGGTCCTCGGCTGTCGGCTGTGCAGTGGCTGCGCACAGCGTGAGGGTGCTCTGTGACCTCAAGCTGTGCATGTCGGGTCACAGCACAGCCGCAGCAGGAAGAAGACAGAGCGCACTGGAGGTGAGGAGCGGCGGAGTCCAGAGCAGGAGAGGTAAGTGTTTATTTTATTTTATTTGATCTGTGGCATGGGGGCTCATAATGGAGTCTTATAAGTGACATGGGGGCTCATAAATGGCACTGGGGCTTGTAGATGGCATGGGGACTCAATGGGGGCTCATAAATGGCATGGGGGCTCATAATAGAGGCTCATAAATTGTACTTGGAATTATTGATGGAATGGGGGCTCATAATGGGGCTCATAAATGATGGCATGGGGGCTCATAATGGAGGCTCATAAATGGCACTGTGGCTCATAGATGGCATGTGGGCTCATAATGGGGGCTGATCTGAGGCGTGGGGGGCTAATCTTAGGCATGGAGGCTGATCTGAGGCATGGGGGGCTGATCTGAGGCATGGGGCTGATCTGAGGCACGGGAGACTGATCTGAGGTCTTACTGGTGTCTTATTAACATTGGGGGTCTGATCTAAGGTCTGATTGAAGGTCTTATTAACATTGGGGGTCTGATGTGGGCTGTCAGCTGAGGTCTGATTAACATTGGGTGTCTGATTGCTGGCCTGATCTGAGGTCTAATGAAAAATATTTTTTCCCGATTGTCCTCCTCTAAAACCTAGGTGCGTCTTATGGGCCGGTGCATCTTATAGGTAAAAAAATACGGTAATAGAAATGACTAATTTATTTCTACCCATATATGGTGCATAAATTACAATTTGCCCCAAAAAACACAAGCACTTATACAACTACATCAATAAAAGTGTATGTTGGGATATGGTGTTAAGGGGATAATGCACACTATGACCCATGTAACCCAATGTCAGGACTGCAGTAGACATTTTGTATTCCAGAACAATACTAGGAATTCAAGATGGACCCACTGAATTCAAGATAATAATGCAAATCTAGTGCATTTGTAAGGGAACTTTGGAATATGGATATTTGTGGACTTTTGGCCCTTTTGCTACTATGCAAAGCCCTCAACTCTCTGATTTAGTGCACCTTTAAGGTTTAACTTGCACTATTATTTATGCCATTGTTTATACTTTATATTGTTGAACTGCATTTTATTTTTATTGTAAAATATCCTTTTTATTATCACTGTTACCTGCACTGCCCTGTGGAAAGGCTTAATGCACAGCCAGCTAATACTGAGACACTTTAGGACTTTCTATCTGTGTACTGAAAAGTTAGATATGTTCCACAAGTACTATAAGGGACAATGCAATGTTTTGGAGCAAAAAAAAAAACGGACAGAAAAACTGCTTAGTCATTCCCCATAGACTTGTATTGAAACTTTACACAAGTCTATGTCAGACTGAAATTGCAATATTGTTTCTGTTTAGGCTGTGCATCTCCACTCCATGCCTTCCACTAGAAGGTTCTAGTAAAGTTACAAACTGTATATAGAGCAGTTAGAGCATCTATTTGTCTGCAGATAGATACTAGTGTTTAGTAGAAGAGACTGCACACGTGATTGGAATAAAATGCAGTGATACTCTGCCTGAGACCCTGGGTAATTAGTCCTTTGATCAGAGGGCCAGCCAGACAACTAAATCAAAGAACCTGGGCCACGGGCCCATTGGCTAGGGTACCAGCCTTCTGAGAGAGAGCTCAGGCCTTTGCTCAGCTGAGAATATTTTTCTGCCAGGGAGGAGACTGGAGAAGACAGTTCAGTGTCTTGTCTATTTTGTTTTGCGCTTGAGTTCCTCCAGTAAAGAAGAACACTGGTTTACTGCAAACACTGTTTATCTGATCTTATTTTCCCTTGGGGTGCACCACGCCTTACCATCCTCTCCATGGTGACATCTCAACAGTATCTGGGGCACCCAGGGTAGCATTGGGACTATCCCAAACCCAGCCATTGCACATTCTCTTCCCTTTAATCAATGGTAGTTGTTAGGCTTGAGTGAATCGAGCTTCAGATCAAAGATCAGAAGATGATTCGTTAAAAAAATGTTGTTTTAATGCTGTTTCCACACAGCCTTAAAATGTATTGGCTCCATTGAGCCAAACTTCATCTCACCCAAAGTCATCCAATACTTTGATGAATTACTACTGTGTTTGTATCTATGTATTTAAAAACATTTGAAAATAGGAATATAAAGTAGGCTTTGGTACTGAGATACCAACCACTACCAAAGCCCACCTGAGGTTCCAATTTTAAAATGTTTTTAGATACACAGATACAAACACAGTAGCAATTCACCAAATTCTCGTGCGACTTCGGACAAGGGTATGTTTGGTTCCACGGAGCCATCTATGATCCAAAGCTCGATTTACTCAAGCCTAGTTGTAGTCATACATAGTAAATGCTGTTTTGACAGTCATAACATACGACATTGATATGTACAATATCATCATGACAAATTAGGATTGTTTAGGATTGGATTAGAGAAAGATTTCAGTCATTTCATGACTTTTCCGGCCATGCCTGAGAAAGATATTAATGGGCAATAACTGTCATAAAGTGGAAAAAATTATAATTAAGTGGACATTTAACAGTGGAATGTAACACAGAAGAAAGGGCCTCCCTGTGTCAGAATATAGTGTTATATTTTTCCCATCTGGAGTTGATATGAAGCCATGCAGCTTTGGATCCTACAGAGGAAGTCATTTATGAAGGTTAAGAAATGATCGATGAGGTTGACTTATGCAACATTCTTTTGTCATATTTTATTCATTTACAGCTAGAGAGCAGAGCACTTATGGATCATCTTAAGTCCTCAATTAGGTCACAGTAGCATGTATGCAAATATATTTCTGTTAGCACACATCATATGTATATATCACATATTCACTATAAAAACACATAAATACACAACTACTAAATATTTAAATACATAACAGTTTATTGTAGATAGAATCCTGTTTATATGAGGATTATGTGAGCACTATTGGTTGAGCTCATGTTTTACTGCTTTGTTACACAGCAATTTTATGAAAGTTGAATGCACATGAGACTCTTGTATGTCTCAAACATGGACTTTAATAATTTACTTGGCTGGCACTCTGCAAAGTGGTAGATGCACTGTGGTTGGGTGGTACAGTATGGCTGTCAATGTCTAGATGAAATCCACGACACTCAAGAACAGCTCAATTTGTGAACATGCTTTTTATTGATAAACCTGCAAAAGAACATAAAGGACAGCCCACACTGGGATACTGGTCAACATTTCGGTCCATCCCAGACCCTGATCACAGCCTGCTGTGGGATAGAGCAATGCATATAGAATCTTGCTGGATGACCAGCATCTTCACCAATAGAGATGCTCTTGAGTATCACTGTTTTAATTTAGAAATCACAAATGGTCTGTGGCTGCTACACAAAATTGTAAGTAATGAGTAACTTATTACAAAGTCGAAAAGTGATACTAACTAGAAGATCTATGCTCTCCCTCCTACCAATTCCAATATGGTGGTCCTATCAACTATTAAATAAGAACATAACTTATAAATCTGTCTTTGCTGAGTTATACAAATGTTCTTTAAATCATTATGGATGAAAGCATTGTTGACTTGGAGCACTCCAGTCCTAAGTTCAAATCTGGGTGCTTCATTTTCTCCCACATTCAAAAAACAATGATACTGATTCTCTATGAAATGAACCCCTAGACTGATATCGGGTATTCAGCTAATGAGCCCTATTAAAAGAGAGGAATGATGTGACTCCTGACAATCTGTATACAGTGTTGTTGAATATGTTGGCACTATGCAAGTAACAGGAATTAAGAAATAGTTTGGGGAAAAAAGCAAGAATTAATTAAAGGTTTCAACTTGGTTAACTCCTGTTCTTATGCCATTGTCATCAAATGGTCATCATATGATATGAGTTATTATGGTTATCTACTCAAAATGGCTGCCATATAAATTGCATTCTTGGCAGGGACAGCCCTTGCAATGTTATCACTCTTCACTTTATTCAGAGCCAATACAACATTTAACATTTCACTGAAGCTTGAGAAATATGATGAAGGTTAAAGTATTCATCTCAGTAGACTGCATTACAATATGTAATGGATGAAACTCTTTGATGTCTGAATTAATTCATTGGAGAAATGTAAAAAAAATAGTGATATAACTGTACATTAAACTTCAGTGATGTTGACAGGCTGAATGCGGTTTATTTGATACGTAAAGGAAAGTCATCATCATAGTATAGTATCACCGCATTTGGAAAATCTAAATTGGTGTTTTTTGAAGTGTATAATCATAATTATTGTTTTGCCTTAAGAAGTTTCTCTTGAATAGGCATCAATATTAGATCGGTGGAGGTCCAACGCTACGCTCCCCTGCTGACCAGCTGTTACCTTGTAGCTCTGGCACTGGAAGTTGGCGCAAGAACTACACAGCTGTGTCGATTGTGTAGTAGACAGAGCTGGTAACTTTAAGGCTGCTCCCACTGACTCCAGCACCAGAACTACAACTAAACAGCTGATCGGCGATGCACCATGCACTAGTCAACTGCAGATTGTGGAATGTTCGATTTTAAAGAGATCGTCCAAAACTGAAATATTGATGGCCTTTCCTTAGGATAGGCTATCAACATCATCAGAAAGGGTGCTTCTCCCGACAGCTCAACGAAATAGCTGAATGAAGGGGTCACAGCATGGTGGATATACTCATTGTTTACCTAGGCATAGCATGATACATTTGGTTCTGCCTATGCCTGGTACTTCATTGATCCAGGAACAGATAGAGAGAACAGTGCACATAAGGCATTTTTTATGCCACAGAAAACCATAAATATTAAAAAAAGAAATCTAAAGAACTTCCTATTTGCATTTTTATTAGTTTTGGGGTCCAAAACAGGATGGACAATGAAGCATAATCATTATGGTCAAATCTGAAGTAAATTATTCCACTTCCAAAACTAAAACATATCAGATCCATTCTCACAAATAAGGGATCTCAGTTTTAATTCTATAAAATCTTCTAAATGATTTTTATACATATGTTGTATGTCCTCTTCTCTTTCTTTATCACCTCATTATGTACGCGAGATGTGAGGGCCAAGCAAGATGACTGTCTAGACACCAGGACTTGTCAATCAAGAAGGAGATGGAGGTGGTGGCAGGAGGAGCAAGAATGCACAGAGTGGCTTGGGCCAGCCCTTATTTGCTAATTTGCATGTGGATTAAAAGTACTTTTTCTCTAGAATGAAGCAATAGATTACTAAGTGAAAAGCTGAGCCTAGAAGACATTGTGCCTGGCTTAACAGTAAATTTCCTGCTGACAGTCACCCAGTCAGTCACCCTTTAAGGTATGTATGAATCTAAAACAACAAAAAGTATACAGCATTATAATTATATTAATAAGTGTCTGTATAAACATATCACACTGTGAACCATGTAAATGTATCAACAGTTACAACTTAATCAGATGTATTTTATTTCAGACAGCCTGCTCGTATTTACTTGGACCTCATATGAACTTGGAGTATTTGGCTGGGATTCATGATAGTAACAGGTGTTACTGCTACTGCAGAGATCCTGTTTTAAACCTAGAGTGTTGTCTCGTGCGAAAGTAGTACCCTGTATAAATATAGAGTTCTCCCTTATTATAATACAGCCTGCTGTCAGAATGCCTCCACTAATAGACTTGTCAACTGTCAGTTCACTGGTAATGAGAAAGACTTTACTTAGATTCATGCAATTGAAACCAACCAAATTGTACAATTCTTCCAGGCTACACATATATACACTTCTTCTTGATTAAAGTACACATACACGGCATAGTGTGAATTGCTGATTTACTATTACGTACATAAGTATTCAGACATTATAATTTTTTGTAAATCACTAATATATATAAATATAGGAACACCTGAGTTTCTCTGTTCATGTCTACAGGCTCCATCAGAAACATAAAAAAAATCTAGTTTTTCTGTACAACTCCATGATGCAAAGGAGCAGGGGCAGAAATAAGGAGTCATTGGATCAGTCACCCACCCTAGAATACTGCACAGATTTTTTTCAAAGCAGCTGCTGTCTATTGATCTGAAATAATACAAGTATGTCTCAACAGCAAACTCTGCAATAGTCAGGAGAAGTTATCATAGTGCTCTGAGCCAGATGGAAAATTGAATAGAACATCTACAAGTAGAGAAGACATTACCTGTGAGTCACAGCATCTAAAGAAGATCTGTCACCTCTCCTCACATGTCTTATATAGTAAATCCTTGTATTACCCATGAGATAAACAGTGTAAAGAAACTTTACTTACAACTCTGTGCTGTGATATTCTTCTGCTATTCTCTGTGGAAATGTTTCCACGTGAAAGGGCTTGGCATATATAGAGACTTTTTATAATGCAACAAATTAATTTTAACTATACAGCTACAGCTGCAATACAAAGCAATAAACTGAGTTGTGTGCAAGCGTGTGAAGTCGTAGCCGTATTCATAATGTAGTGTTACCATTCCTTTTGTCAAAAGGTTGTGTCCATGCACAGGGAAGTTTGGAAACTGGCAGACAGTTTAGGGACACAGTTCTTTGACAAGAGGCATGGTAACACCCAATTGTCAACTTATTCATATATTTTCAAAAAGAATAAAAAGAATAACTCTCCTCTTCTGGTGGCCCAGAATTGCCTCCCAATATATTCTTCTCAGTGGGCCCAGCATTCAGACATGCCCTGTCTCCACACACCGGCTTCAGCCTTCTCTGCTCATAGCACATGCGCATGCGTGCTCCTTCTGGCTCTTAAAGAGGCAGTATTCGCACCCTTATCTTGAACAGCTAATTTCTGGCAACCCTGGGGTACTTAAAGCACCTTTCTCTGTGGGAAGGTCTCTGACCAATAGGTTCCATAGCTTGCTAAGTTCCTGCGGAAGTGTGCTGTCTCTATTGTCTGCCTGTGTACCCACCTCTTCCTGTTTACTAGATCCTGGACCCTTCGCTGCCAGACCTGACCTCGGAGCATTTACTTTAGCCTGTCCTTGACTACAATTTTGCCTGACCCCTCGGTGCCCTGCACCATGTCTGTGACCCCCAATGGTCAGACACAAAGAGACTACTCCTTTCAGCAAAATCTAGATCCCTGTACAGGGGCTAAAGGGTGAATAACAGGGCAGTGATAGAATAATGTTCTTAGGAGTAGCCCTAAATCAAATCTGTTGGTTGACACAGTGGTTGCACACCCAATTTGCTCAGGCCATGGAACCTGCTGGCCCATCCAAGATAAGTCTGCACAAAGTTTATAAGGATCTGAATAGTCAGCATAGTCATCAGTGGCAACTATTGGATTACCTCAATAGAATTTCAGCAAGTATAAACGCCTTGACCACCTCAAGCTACAGTCTCGGCATCATTACCTTCACCAGTCAAAGTCTCCTGTGCTTCCAGTCTTCACCTTCCACTTCCCCCACCCTATGAGGGAGATCCAAAGCCTTGCCGAAGGTTCCAAAATCAATGCACCATCCACTTTGAGCTACTTCCCCACCAGTTTTCTACCAACTGTTCTAAGATAGTATTTAGAGATGAGCGAATCGAAGTTGACGAAGTTGAATTAGATCCAAATTTCAGGAAAAATTTGATTTACACCGAATCCAAATTTTCTCACACTTTGTGGTAACGAATCACATTTTTCCCTAAAATGGCTGCTGCACATGTGAGGACATGAGCAAGGAACTCTGGAAAGGCGGGATCACCCATAATGCCATGCATGCATCCACTCAGCAGCCAGCCAGCCCTGTGAAGTCACAGCCCTATAAATAGCCTCAGCCATCTTGAATTCTGACATTTTCCATTGTACTTAGTGCAGGAGAGTGCACAGGATAGTCAGCAGGCACTAGGGACAGTGCTAGAAAAACTTCATTGCGGTAAAAAAAATATTTGCAAGTGCATGGAAAGATTATTTAAGGTGTAGGGACAGGATAGGGAGGAATCATTCCACAGCATTTATGTTGAAAAGGGTTCAGTAAGGGAGGTTACAGCCTGGGTAATAGGAACAATCCTATCACACCTTGCTGCACTGACTGGGGATCCAAATTGCCATTATACAGCTCTGTAATTCCAGTAAACCGTTCTTGTTATTGGGATGCAAGTGCTGTTTGATACAGCCATTAACAGGGTTAATTACAAGCCCTGGAACAATATATAAGGGGGTCACATAAGATATCACAGTCAAAAATCGGGGGGCACTAATAATTTTCACACCTAATCATACTACTGAAAAAAAAAAAAAAGTATATATAAATAAGATTAGAAAATACGAGAGTATTGCTGTATGCAGGGATACCTTTTTATTGTACTATCCTAATAATTATTTTTTGGTATGAGATGACGGTTTGATTGATACTATTTTAGGGTGACTTTTTGATCGCTTGGTATTACACTTTTTGTGATGTAAGGTGACAAAAAATATGACTTTTTTTACACCGTTTTTATTTTTTTATTTTTTATGGTGTTCACCTGAGGGGTTAGGTCACGTGATATTTTTATATAGCAGGTACTTACGGATGCGGCAATACGAAATATGTATGCATTTTTTATTTATTTTACTTTAACACAATAAAAACATTTTAGAAAAAAAAAACATGTTTTAGTGTCTCCATAGTCTGAGAGCTATATTTTTTTTATTTTTTGGACCATTGTCTCATGTTGGAGCTTATTTTTTGCGGGATGAGGTGAAAGTTTGATTGGTACCATTTTGGCATACATACACATTTTTTTTATCACTTTTATTACCTTTTTGGGGAAGTAAGGTGGGCAAAATTTAAATTTCATCATAGTTTTTTCTTTTTTTGATGGCATTCACATGCGGGAAATGTAACATGACTCTTTCAGAGATCAGGTCATTATGGAGACGTGATATCAAACATGTGTAGTGTATTTTATTTTTTTAATTTTTAATCAGTGATAAATGTGCGGCTATAAGAAGAAATACATTTTTTAAATTTTAACTTTTTAAAAATAAATTCTGCCATGGTAACCATCGGACGCTGTCACAACAGAGCAGCAGCTAATGAGGGAGGGAGCCCGATGGTAGAGGCAGGGAGCTCCCTCCCTGTAACCCCTTCCATACAGCGGTCTCTATGGACCGCATCATAGGAGGGGTTAAACGGCTGACAACGGTGCCAGCACCGATTAAGGCCGTTTCAAGCAGAGTGTCAGCTATATGCTAACACTCTGCAAAACCGCTCTGCCATCCTGAAAATTGGGGATGGGGGGGATCTCACGCGGTGGTTCGCGCACCCGCTCGGCCATCCATAAAATGAGGAGGGGGCACATTGAGAGCTGGGGGGATATTATATATACATTTTGGAAGGTTCTGATCCCCGCAGTCATGTACTGTGGGGACCAGAACCTGTCAGCCAGCATTAGGATCATCTGATTGGCTAGTCTGTACAGACTAGCCAATCAGAGCGATCGCTGACCAGGTACTGCCTCATTGGTCCCAGGCTGGTTATCTGAGATCCCTGGCTGTGTGTAACAGCCGGGGTCTCAGCGGAGACATGGTGACAGTTTAATGATATGACGTGTATACTCGTCATGGAGCGCTAAGAAGTTAAAGGGGAATCAGAGTGGGAGAACCCACCTGTAGCAATGCCAATTTTGTTGTGTAATAGTGGCAAAAGAAAAATATATTTACCGTTCAGCGGTCCAATTATATGTTCTAAAGCCTTCTGTGGTGTGTATAAGTGGAATAAAAGGGCCTATTTGCCGTTCAGTGGTGCAGTTATATGTTCTAAAGCCCTTTTTGTCATGTATTAGTGGCAAAAGTAAAATATATTTGCCGTGAAGCAGTTCAGTTATAAGTTCTAAAGCACTTATAGTTGTGTATTAGTGGCAAAAGTTTAATATATTTGCTGTTCAGATGTGCAGTTATATGGTCTAAGGCCCTTTTTGTCGTGTATTATTGGCAAAAGTAAAATATATTTGCTGTTCAGCGGTGCAGTTATATTTTCTTAAGCCTTCTGTGGCGTGTAAAAAAAAAATAAGAGCCTATTTGACGTTCAGTGGTGCAGTTATATGTTCTAAAGCCCTTTTTTGTGTGTATTAGTAAGAAAAGAAAAGGGCTTATTAGCTCTTGTGTGGTGAAGTGAGAAAATTACAGACTTTTTTGGGGTCTTTTCATTTCCCTTTTCTTTATTTATTCGATCTAATAGTATGTTAGACAGAGAAGTAACAGACCCTGCACAGGGGAGAGGCAGAGGCCTAAATGTTTCTGGCGCAGGCAGAGGTCGCAGCAGAGTAAGGATCTGTGGCAGCAGGGGTCACTTCCCAAGGCCTGAGCTCCTAGTGTCAGCTAGCGGTCATGTCTTGACCAGCAACCCAGCGGTTCTTAAATAGTTGACTCGATCTTCGACTCAAGTGATATCAGACACGCCAAGCCAAGAGTCGGTGGGTTCGTCAGACACAACTCTTAGTTGGCATGGCCCGGGAGCAGGCCCTGTGCCCTCACCTGTCCTCAACCTGCCTCTTTCCTTTTCTGTTCCTTCAGCCAGTGAAGTATTGTATGCTGTGGGCTCAGCTCCACTATACAGTAAGGACGAGCTACTAGAAGACAGTCACCAGCTACTGGCAAGCCAAGATGTGTACAAGACATCCACCACTTCCTCCACTAGGCTGGCAAGTAGTGATGAGCAGAGTGGCGTGGGAGCTGGTGTTGCGAGAGTTCAGTGGCGTGCAGACAGTACTCGATGATGATGATGTAGCTGATCACACTTGGGAGCTGGGTGAATTAGGGGCTTCATCATCATCGGGAGAAGAGGCTGCCAGTGAGGCAGCGGAGGAGCCAGTTGGTCACTAGCAAGGCGGGGAGTCAGCAGGGTGGCAGCAGTGGGAGGTTGGTAGCCAAACGTGCCCAGGGTAGACCACCCGCATCACAGGAGCCAACCCTCCCGACACGTAGCGTTGCACTGGTTCACGGAGGCAGGGGCAGTAGCAGTCAGTCAATGCGTAGTGTTGGGGGTAAAATAACCTACTCGGCGGTGTTGCAGTTTTTTGTTAATCCGCCGGAGGAGGTGAACATGGCCATATGTAGAATCTGTGGGCAGAAGGTGAAGCGTGGCCAATATTGTGGACAATATTGGCACCACAGCCCTGGGATAACATATGTAGCATCACCATAAAGTGGCCTGGAAGAACCATGGCTCTGATGTGGTGGTCCAGCCTGCAACAGCAACCACTGCATCATCCAGTGGCACGCACGCAATTTCATGCAGTCATTGCTCCACCACCTTAGCCGAAGGGAGCTGTCTGTCCTTCCCATCATGTGATGCTCCTGCTCCTTTTCCTATTTCTCATCAGTCATTCCATCAGTAATCGATCACAGAAGTGATTGCCAAGAGACAACAGTATGCATGCACTCATCCAACTGTGCAGAAGCTGAAACATAGAAACATAGAATGTGTCGGCAGATAAGAACCATTTGTCCCATCTAGTCTGCCCAATATACTGAATACTATGAATAGCACCTGGCCCTATCTTATATGAAGGATGGCCTTATGCCTATCCCATGCATGCTTAAACTCCTTCACTGTATTTGCAGCTACCACTTCTGCAGGAAGGCTATTCCATTCATCCACTAGTCTCTCAGTAAAGTAATACTTCCTGATATTACTTTCAAACCTTTGCCCCTCTAATTTAAAACTATGTCTTCCAGTAGCAGTTTTTCTTCTTTTTTAATATTCTCTCCTCCTTTACCGTGTTGATTCCCTTTAGGTATCAACACGTCTGTCTTGTCTTTCTTTCAAGCTATACATGTTAAGGTCTTTTAACCTTTCCTGGCAAGTTTTATCCTGCAATCCATGTACTAGTTTAGTAGCTCTTTTGTGAACTCTCTCCAAAGTATCAATATCCTTCTGGAGATATGGTCTCCAGTACTGCTCCATAATACTCCAAATGAGGTCTCACTCTTTCTACTGTTAATGCCTCTCCCTATACACCCAAGCATTCTGCTAGCATTTCCTGCTCCTCTATGACATTGTCTGCCTACCTTTAAGTCTTCTGAAATAATGAGCCCTAAATCCTGTTTCCTCAGATACTGAGGTTAGGACTGTATCACTGATTGTATATTCTGCTCTTGGGTTTTTATGCCCCAGGTGCATTATCTTGCACTTATCAACATAACATTTTAGTTGCCAGATTTCTGCTGCTGTCCAAGTTGCTGGTGCTGCAGTCCCTCCCTTTTAAAGTGGAGGACTGCACCTTTCAGAGAACTGATGGCTTGTGTCAAGCCCAGGAGGAGAGTCCCAAGCCATCATTTCAAAAAGGCAGTACCAGCCCTGCACACACATGTAGAACAGAAGGTCCTTGAGTCTGTCGGTGTCTGCTAAAGTGCACGGCAGCTCCGACAAGTGGAACTATAACTAAGGTCAGGGACAATACATGTCCTTTATGGCACACTGGGTGAATGTGGTTCCTGCACAGCCACACCAGCAACTTTGCCAGGTAACGCTGCTTCCGCCTCAACGTTCTCACGCCGTTGGCCAAGAGACAATGTCAGACTCTGCCTCCTCATCCTCCACCGTGTCCTCAGCCTCCACTGTAGGTCCCTCCAGCATACCAAGTGTGCAGGGCACGGTAGTGTCACTCTGTTCTGCACTTCGTTTGCCTGGGCGAACGGAGTCACACAGGAGAGGAACTGCTCCGTGTCCTTCATCAAGAAATGGAATCCTGGCTTTCTCTGCGACAACTCAAAATCGGAACCATGGTGATGATCAACGGAAAGAACATGGTGTCGGAGCTGCATCAAGGAGGGCTGAGCCAGAGCATGGCACACATGTTCAATTTGGTTGTCAAGCGGTTCCTAAAGTCTTCCACCCATCTGCAAGACATCCTAAAAATGGCCAGGAAACTTTGCATGCACTTCAGCCACTTGTACACCACAAAGCACACCCTTCTTGGCTGCAGCGGCAGAATGGCATCCCCCAACATAGGCTGATATGCAACGTTTACAACCATTGGAATTCTACCCTCCATATGTTGGACCAACTGTACGAACAGAGAAAGGCCATTTTCACGTGCCGGGGGTCCAAGGCAGACCTCCGGGACGGTATACAGGTAAAACAGACCAGTAGCAACATATAGCAAGAGCTGCATCAAGACAAACAGACGTACGCACAGGGCACTACACGGAACAGCGGGAGAAACCACTGCGCCACTGACTGGCAATACTCTGGAGGGGCGTGACTAAGCAACACCTGGTATTCACTAGAGCCTCAGATAGTGAGGACAGGCTTGGGCCAAAGGTACTTGCCAGGGGCTACTCCAGAGCGTAAACTGAGTCAGTGGAAGCTAGTCCAGACAGACCAGGAGGTACCTGAATAAGGTACCGGCAGAAAGCATAAACATACAGGCAGTTCAGAGACAGAAGCAGTTACCTGTGCCACAATCAAATAGAAGCAAAGCGGTCCCGGGCAGATCAGCACATAGACAGAGATGTAACCAGGAGCAACGGAATACACGGAGAACCACAGATCAGAGATACAAGGCACAGAACAGGCTACAGCAGGGACAGAAGCAGCTACCTGCGCTGCAAACAGCAGAAGCTAAGCGGCCCCAGGCAGAGCTGCACAGAACAGAGAATGGGCAATCCCCCTCCGGGGACCACAGGAACCCTCTTCCGAAGGCAGGACAGAACAACACGCATATATGAACAGTACAGGGACAAAATCCAAAGGCACTACAGGAAAGACATGGGACAGGATACATCGGAAGCAGTTAAGCACTGCCAGGCTCTCAGATGCAGTTACGCACTGCTAGGCGATACACGGAACAGAACAGGATAACAGACCATAACATGATACATCAGACAGGGCAGGTACCGATCGGAACATGACATCAACACCATAACAGAACAGGAATCGGAGAACAGACACATGATGCAAAACCAGGCGACACCACGCAAAAGGGTAGATGGAAAACCCCCAGGAACAGAAGCGAGGTGCTACACCTATCAGACACAGACAGGACAGGCTTACCCCCAGAACCATAGCTCACAGGTCTATATATCTGGGTAACTAGGCACCTGGAATGCCATGCCCAGGCACAACAGACAGGGGGAGTTAACCCCAACAGAACCGTAGCTCAATACAACAAGAAACACGGGTACAGAACCAGGTGTTGCCCCTGGCAACCGGCATACACATAGACACCCGCAGCCAGTATGCCAAAACACAACCAACGCAGCACCACAGACAATCAGAAGCATCACGGGAAAACAACCTCCCTTGCCACCGCAGCCAGCACACAGCCTGCACAGCATTTCGGCCTGCAGCCAGTATGCAAGAATGCATGCAGCTTCCTACACAGCAAACGTCACTGTGAACCGCACTGAGACAGCCATAAATGATTTCTTGATGGTCCAAGCGGACAGGAGTACTACCCTGTGTAACTTCGAATTTAGAGTGTGACACCTGCCGTTTGCTCAGGCCCTTTGAGGAGGCCACATTATTTGTCAGTCACCAGGACTATGGGATGAACAATGTCATTCCACTGCTTCATGTCCTGGAACAGATGGTGGTAAATCTGGCTGGTCAGGGGACTGGAGACGTGGTGCCTAGATCTCATAACCACATGAGCCCTGTGTGGGCTGAACTGGAGGAGGAGGACACTGGAGCACAAGCAATGTGTAGCAAAATGGGTGGTTTTTATACACAGATGACAGGAGAGGAGGAGCAGGAGGAGCCAGAGGAGCTACAGGACAATGAGGAAGAGGAGGCAGAGGACCCAGACACTCCGTAGCAGTATGCAGTGGAGATGGAGGCAGGGAGTCCCTCCGAGTCACTTGCACAAATGACCCGATGCATGCTTACTTGGTTGTGTAGTGACAGCCGAATTGTCACCATTTGGCAGAGGGATAATTTCTGGTTCTCCACCTTGTTGGACCCTCGCTACCGGTCCAAAATGGGGGCCTTTTTTACACCAGCTGAGAGGGAGGACAATCTGAACTATTATAGAGACATCCTATGCAGTCAGTTGGCTGCTGCCTATCTGCTTCATCGTCCATCCTTTTGCAGGTCTGACCGGTGGGGCTTTCTGCACTCATGTTCCACTGCCAGGCAGCTGTGGAGGGGTGGGGTGGCAGGAGAAGTTGCAGCTCCATCATCAGCAGCCTGAGTCTAGAGTCGCTGATGAGCAGCATTCTTCACCCGCATAGTGAAGAAACTACTCACCAGCAGCTAGACATAGAGCAGAACCTGAACAAGCAGGTGGTGGCATACTTGGAGTGCACCCTGCCACCGTCATTGAAGATCCGCTGGACTACCGGGCAGCCAAACCGGATTTGTGGCCTCAATTGGGCGAGTTTGCCCTGGAAAAGCTGTCCTGCCCAACCAGTAGTGTGGCATCAGAGCGGTTGTTTAGTGCAGCGGGGGCCATAGTTGCCCCAAGAAGAACTCACCTGTCCACCAGAAATGTGGAGAGACTGACCTTTGTCAAGATGAATCAGGCGTGGATCAGTCAGGATTTCCACCCACCAATGCCTGATGCTTCAGTCAGGATTTCCACCCACCAATGCCTGATGCTTCATCCATGGTGCCACACCAACACTTTGATAAAAGAGACCGGTTTCTTCTGGCTACCTGCCTCAGCTACTATTCTGATGCTGCCATCCGCCTGATGCCTCACATCTGATGCCAAGTGCTCCTTCTTTCAACCACCAACACTTTGACAAAAGAGGCCGGTTTCTTCTGGCTACCTGCCTCAGCTACTATTTTGATGCTGCCACCCACCTGATGCCTCACATCTGATGCCAAGTGCTTCTTCTTTCAGCCACCATCTTTAGCTGGTACTAGTATTGCTACCCAACTCTCCACTCTGTCACCGGGTCACTCTGTGGTCTCCTGATGCTGCTGCCACCTTCACACTATGTCACCTTGCCACTCTGTGGCCTCCTGCTGCTGCCACCTTCACACTATGTCACTTTGCCACACTGTGGTCTCCTCATGCTGCTGCCACCTCCACACTATGTCACCTTGCAACTCTGTGGTCTTCTGATGCTGCTTCCACCTCACCACTATGTCATAGGGCCACTCTTTGGACTTCTCATGCTGTTCCCCTTCCCCACACACACACACTTCATGACTGGGCTACTATTTTGCCTTTCCGCCTGGCTGACTTCATCATTTATTTGACCCTTCTTCTGATCTGTCAGAAGGAAGGAAACATTATCCTGTCTGTATATCAGATGTAAGGCTTGTATGCTCCCATCAGAATTGGCTTGTGATTTGTTAGCCAAAAGCAGGAGTGGTTACAAAACACAGAAGACATGCAAATATTCCATTCACATGTCATCTCGGTTTTAGAACCACTCTTGTATTTTTTGGGCATTAGCAATACTGGTGGATTACTGACCAAATGCTGACCGATTAAAGGCGGATGCTCAATCGAGAGGATCAATTTTTGGGGGGTTATTGTTCTGACGATCAGAGGAAGGGCAAACTAATCAGTGACGTCAATACAAACTTACTGCTGACACCCTCCCCACTATGTCCGGGGAGCTCTACCTGTATTTGCATTTGATACAACAGGCTCTGTAGACATCTATGTGGAATCAGCTGACGACGGTGTAAAAGGAGTGCTCTTCTTCTTTGCACTAACATCGACCTGTAAGGTCGAACTGTATAGTGATGGATTATGTGATGGACCATGTGATAGACGCAGTGACGTCACCACAGGTCCTTTTCCTCTTGGTCATTAAAGAAGAAGACAGAAGAGAAGCCAGGCTGCGCGAACAAGTTGATGAGGTGAGTTAAATTCTATTTTATTTTTTTAACCCCTCCATCCCTATTTTACTAATCATTCTGTATTAAGAATGCTATTATTTTCCCTTATAACCATGTTATAACGGAAAATAATAATGATCAGGTCCCCATCCCGATCATCTCCTAGCAACCATATGTGAAAATTGCAGCGCGTCCGCACTTGCTTGGGGATGCTTGCCATTTTCACGCAGCCCAATTCACTTCTATGGGGCCTGCGTTGTGTAAAAAATGCACAATATTGAGCATGCTGCGATTTTCACGCAACGCACAAGTGATGCGTGAAAATCACTGCTCATGTGCACAGCCCCATAGAAATGAATGGGTCCGGATTCAGTGCTCGTGTAATGAACGCATTACACCCACGCGGCAATCTCGCCCGTGTGAATGAGGCCTAATAGTATTAAAGGAAATGTGTAATCAGAAAATGACCTATTGTTTAACCCCTTAAGGACTCATCCCTATTTCACCTTAAAGACCCGGACATTTTTTGCAAATCTGACCAGTGTCACTTTAAGTGGTGATAACTTTAAAACGCTTTGACTTATCCAGGCCATATTGACATTGTTTTTTCGTCACATATTGTACTTCATGACACTGGTAAAATGAAGTCAAAATATATTTTTTTTATTTATACCAAAATACCGAATTTCCAAGTTTCAATTTCTCAACTTCTATAATACATAGTAATACCTCCAAAAATAGTTATTACTTTACATTCCCCATATGTCTACTTCATGTTTGGATCATTTTGGGAATGATATTTTATTTTTTGGGGATGTTACAAGGCTTAGAAGTTTAGAAACAAATCTTGAAATTTTTCTGAAATGTTCAAAAACCCAATTTTTAGGGACCAGTTCAGGTCTGAAGTAACCACCCAAAAATGACCCCATTCTATAAACTACACCCCTCAAGGTATTCAAAACAGATTTTACAAACTTTGTTAACCCTTTAGGTGTTCCACAAGAATTAATGGAAAATAGATATACAATTTCCAAATTTCACTTTTTTGCCAGATTTTCAATATTAATATTTTTTTTTCAGTTACAAAGCAAGGGTTTATAGCCAAACCAAACTCAATATTTATGGCACAGATTCTGTAGTTTACAGAAACACCCCATATGTGGTTGTAAACCGCTGTACGGGCACACGGCAGGGCGCAGAAGGAAAGGAATGCCATACGGCTTTTGGAAGGCAGGTTTTGCTGGACTGTTTTTTTAATACCATGTCCCATTTGAAGCCCCCCTGATGCACCTCTAGAGTAGAAACTCCATAAAAGTGACCCCATCTAAGAAACTACACCCCTAAAGGTATTCAAAACTGATTTTACAAACATTGTTAACCCTTTAGGTGTTCCACAAGAGTTATTGGCAAATGGAGATGAAATTTCAGAATTTCAATTTTTTGGCAAATTTTCCATTTTAATCCATTTTCCCAGTAACAAAGCAAGGGTTAACAGCCAAGCAAAAATCAATATTTATGGCCCTGATTCTGTAATTTGCAGAAACACCCCATATGTGGTAGGTAAACAGCTGTACGGGCACACGACGGGGCGCAGAAGGAAAGGAATGCCATACAGTTTTTGAAAGGCAGATTTTGCTGGACTGGTTTTTTTGACACCATGTCCCATTTGAAGCCCCCCTGATGCACTCCTAGAGTAGAAACTCTAAAAAAGTGGCCCCATTTTAGAAACTACAGGATAGGGTGGCAGTATTGTTGGTACTAGTTTAGGGTACAGATTATTTTTGGTTGCTCTATATTACACTTTTTGTGAGGAAAGATATAGCTGTTTTGGCACAGTTTTTATTTTTTTTATTTATAACATTCATCTGACAGGTTAGATCATGTGATATTTTTATAGACCAGGTTGTCATGGATGCCATGATACCTAATATGTATACTTTTTATTTTATTTATGTAAGTTTTACACAATGATTTCTTTATTGAAGCAAAAAAAAACATGTTTTAGTGTTTCCATAGTCTGAGAGCCATAATTTTTTCAGTTTTTGGGCGATTACCTTGGGTAGGGTATGATTTTTGCGGGATTAGATTATGGTTTTATTGGTACTATTTTGGGGTGCGTGTGACTTTTTGATCACTTGCTATTAAACTTTTTGTGATGTAAGGTGACAATTTTTTTTTATTTAGCACAGTTTTTTTTTTACGGTGTTCATCTGAGGGGTTAGGTCATGTGATATGTTTATACAGCCGGTCGATACGGACGCGGCGATACCTAATATGTATACATTTTTCCCCCTATTTTTTACCTTTTTTTTTTTACTTTATTGGTGAAAAATGACATTTTTGTTTAATTTTATTTGAAACTTTTAATTTTGGGGGGGGAAACTTTATTTTTTTAACTTTTTTTTCACTTTATTTTTTGTCCCACGTTGGGACTTCAACTTTTGGGGGTCTAATCCTTTACAATGCATTCCAATACTTCTGTATTGGAATGCATTGGCTGTATGAGTAATACTGTGTGTATTACTCATACAGCCAGGGCCGGCCTTTGGGTTGTGCGGGCTGTGCGGCCGCACAGGGCGCCATAGCAACAGGGGCGCCAGGCGACGCAAATCTTTATTCTGCAGGGCCTGCGGGCAGGCGGCGGACTTACACAGTCACAGTGTGACACAGGTAGCGCTCCGGTCTGGACTGAAGGAGTGAGGAGGGGGCGGGGCTCGCGGCCGCTATGAGCTCCGCTCTCTCTGCTGCCTGGCTGGCCTGCGCCTGCCTGTCTCTTTAAGAGAGCAGACGGCAGACCAGTGGCTGCTGGAGACTGAGCGTAGCTGCCGCGGCCCGCACTGCACAGGCACATCTTTCCTTTGGACGTTGCCAGTGCCACTGAGCTCCGCCCCCAGAGAGAAGACGGAGTGCGCCCAGCAGACACAGCAATGCCCAAGCGGCAGGCGGCAGCACTACAGCTAGAGGAGGCTAGAGCTAGTCGTCTATGGTCTATCTACAAGGACAAGTATGTATTTATTTGGAAAATGAGAAATGTGTGTGCCAACAGTGCCATGGGGGATGGGGGGACGGGACAGAGATGCAGCATCTGGAGGGGACAGGGAGAAATGTGCCAACAGTGTGCCATGGGGGATGGGGGGACGGGACAGAGATGTGCTGATGCTGCCTATCTGGAGGGGACAAGGAGAAATGTACCAATCATTGGTACATTTCTCCCTGCCCCCTCCAGATGGGCAGCAACATCAGCACATCTCTGTCCCCCCCCCCCCCCCCTAGTCACCATGGCATTGGCACATTTCTCCCTGTCCCCTCCAGATGGGCAGCATCAGCACATCTCTGTCACCATGGCATTGGGGGGGGCAGAGATGTGCTGATGCTGCCCATCTGGAGGGGACAGGTAGAAATGTACCAATGCCATGGTGACTGAGGGGGGGTGCTGGAGTGGGCAAAGTGTGCAATGGGTGAGGGGGGGTCTCAGAGAGGACTCGGGGGGGGCTCATAGAGGACAGGGGGACAGTGTGCTTTCTTGCTACTACATCAACCCCCCCCCCCCCCCCAGGGATTTTGGGGGCCATTAAGGGTTGGACTTTAACTCCTTTCTGCTGATGTTGAGTGTGCACATAGCCACCAATCATATTCCTCTCCCCCAGCACATCAGTTACCTTTAGGAGGGGGGGATATGATTGGTGGCTATGTGCACAATCCGCATCATCCAACCCCTAATGCCCCCCAAAATGCCTGGTGTGGGAGGGGGGGTATGACAGGCAGGAGGAGTAATGTGTATGCGGGCCCTTGCCCTGCACTCGCTCAGCTGTGCTTGCATACATATCGTGCCCTGTGTCCACTGTCCTGTGCCCACTCTGCTAAAGCCTGGCATAGCCCAGCTATGCCCAGCTTTACCAAAGCAGACAGGCAGGAACTGTGATGTGATCATATTTATCATATGTATGTGTGTGTGTGTCCGTCCCTGTGTGTGTGTGTGTCTCTTCCTGTCTGTCTCCATCACCATGTCCACTGTTCCTATGTCTTGACGCAGCTGCATCAGGACGTTCTGTGCGGAGGAAGAAGAAGGAAGAGGAGGCAGCGCCGCCAGCAGGGAGTCCGTGCGATAGACACAGGAAGGCACACTAAGGACTTAGTGTTATCTGTGGTTTTACATAGGACTGCAGGTAACACTACCACATGATCTACACTATTGTTATCTGTGGTTTTACATAGGACTGCAGGTAACACTGCCACATGATCTACACTAGTGTTATCTGTGGTTTTACATAGGATTGCAGGTAACACTACTACATTTTCAGAAATCAGAGAGCCATCACTGTCTGTGTTATCTGTATTCAGAGAGCTAAGTGTTATTTGTGGTGTTACATAGGACTGCAGGTGACATGTACTACATTATCTGTAGACTGTACTCAGAGAGTTATCACTGTGTTATCTGTAGTATATTTGTTACAAAGATTTTTTTCCTCTTTGTGTGTGTTTATGCGACCAGGTGTAAGGGGGGGCGCCACAAGGTTAGCTCGCACAGGGCGCCTGAACACCTAAGGCCGGCCCTGCATACAGCTTCCAGTCTGTGAGATCCAGAGGGTTGGATCTCACAGGCTCGTCACCGGAAGGCAGCGCGATGCCTTCCTTAGGCATCGCGCATGCCTTCCATGCCATCGGGTCCCCCCTACAGCCGCATGGGGACCTGATGGCACCACCCGCCCCCGCCGCAACCGCAGGTAAAAGCCGCAAACCGCAGGTCTGAATTGACCCCCCTGTGCATTTAGCCAAGGTGCCTGCTCAATGATTTGAGCAGGCACCGGGTTCCGATCACCGCCCGCCGGGCGGCGGTGTTTAGAAATACACATGACGTACCTGTACGTCATGGGTCCTTAAGGACTCGGGATACATGCCGTAATGGTACGTCATAAGTCCTTAAGGGGTTAAATCATGTTTTTATGTTTAACATATATATTTTTTTATTTTTTGAAAATATAATATTTAAATTTCCATTTCTATATTTAAACAAAAACATAAATTCCTGCTGTTGTCGCACGGGCCACTAAACCTGATAATAGGTGCTACTTCTTGTTTTGCACAGATCACTTTACTGCAGTTATATATTATTCTAATCCTGCCTGTAATGAGAAGGAGATATCACCTCTGTGTATAGATAAGACAGGATCCACCATTTACAATAGGTAATTGTCAGAGCTTAACTATTCTTTCATTGTACCAGACCTCTGCACAGGTCACAGAGCATGCCTAGAAAACTCTCCCATAGAAGTTAATGAGGTCCCCTCCAGACCACTGTGTCTATTGCCGTAAAGCAACTTTTTTAATGCTTTGAAAATGCTGTTAGGGACAGCTCAGGTAAGATGGCCGCCCCAATAATCATGTTCAGGAAATAGAATAAAGAAATCTGTAATCAGAAAATAAAACGAGAATACAAAAAAAGCATGTGTGTTACTATCTGGTTTTATAATTCCAGCAAAATCAATAAACATTGAAATATGGGGGTAAATGTATTGTATATGTATTCAGCATGGTATTAATTAAACCCCTAAAAAATAATATTTTTATTGGTATACGTTAAAAAGATCCCTAAAGGATCCACTTGATCAAACTATTAGACATACACACAAAAAGTGACCAAAAACCACATCCAGAGAAGATTTTTTACTGGGGTATGGGGAAACCACTGTCCCTAAATCTACCCCTATCCTGAAGCCCTTAGCCCAGGGAGGGCTCCTGATGGTGGAGACCCCCTGTCCGCGTGCCTATGCTGCTAACCCTTCCTGCTCCCTAAAGGGGTGCAACAAGGCACGTGGATTATTTTCACAGGTAAGAGATTAGGGTATTAAATTTATCAGCTATATGAATAGACTGGATGGGAATTAAACGGATAGAGACACAACAGTGATACAGACAAACACAAAAATACACAAACATACACTTATTCAGTGTTGATATTATGACCATACACTTAAAGGGTTGACGTTATAGTCAAACACCTCACTTGCCTCGACGCGTTTCACCCACGTGTAGATTGTGGGATCATCAGGAGGTGTAATTATATATTATATGTGCAAGCCATTGTATGTGACTAAAGAGGTGCCAGTATAGGGCTGGGTCACATAAAAGGGGTGCTCAAAGATATATGCCGGCTGAGAAGCCTGAACGCACAAGTGAAAAGGACGCTCTACCAGGGGTTAGGACAGGAGGATATATTCATATCGATAATACTTATGCCTGTTTAAGACTCCATCCCGTGAAGATACTGTTATCCACATCTATATCCACATCGGTTTAGTGGATATAATTGACCTCTGTTGGTCCCCTGCCATGGTAGCTTGACAGAGCATACAATGGTGGAGTCTCTTCTGGAATCAATGTCCCCCCTGGTAGGCGAATTTTCACTAGTGCGCCGGCTGTATTTAAAAGAGCCGCCGCATCACGTCACTAATGGCTAATTGGACGCAGGCTCAGCTCCATTTCCTGCTCCTGGAACGCACATGCGTTCCAACTGCCGGAAGTGCTCACTCCTATGGGCTGGTTTACACGATCTCAACCAGCGCCGCCTTCCTGAATGTTGGAACGCAAATGCGCTCCAAAGGGCAACTTCCGGTCTTGCGATCTTGCGATCTCACTCCCTACAGTTCCTATGTATATGATCATTCAGGATGCGGTGCGCATCGTATGCTAATTGCTCCCTGATAGCTGTAGCCCGGCCAGCCCCAAATCCTGTTCAAGTATATAACCATTTAACCTAACAGGGTTATAATGGAACTTGGCAGGCATAAAATGCTGTTTTATGTTGTGATTCACACAGTCATGGCCATCACATACATATAATCATGGCCATAGTGTATGATCCCACAGCATATGGATATTGCCAGCATGTATCAGGATAAGTGCATATATTGGGCACCCAGATCATATAATGCCCCATATTAACTGTATAGAGTTCGTGATGCAGACGCTTAAAAATACGTATTCCGGCATGTAGCACGGTTAATTTTGATATATACATCCTTAAAAAGGTAACCAGAGTGCGTGGTTGACCTATGGACTGGTGACCCGATATTGCGTCACTAATGTCCAGTCTGATATGTTTTTTCATGCTTTACGCATGTGGTCTAATCTTCGGTACATTTCTTATATCACATGAAGCCAGGCTCTTAAGAACAAAAATAGGAATATTACGGGCACTGTCATATCTCATAGAAAACAGGTAAATGTCAACCTTTCATTAATGCCAGTAGGTGCCTGAGAGCGAAAATCTGTGTATCCACACACACTCCTTCTGCAGGATTTTCTTGTCCCAGTTCCCACCTCTGGGTAAAGGTGGTATGAGCTCCAGAACGGAGAATTTTAAACAGAGAGGGTCCCCTCCATGTACATCATTAATATGGGAAGCTACTGGAGTGACTTTTTTATTGATGACATCGTTTACATGTTCACATACCCTCCTACGTAATTCCCGTATCGTTTTCCCTATGTAATCTTTAGGGCAGGGGCATTGGCAGATATAGATAGCCCCTTTACTGCGACAGTTGCAGAAGTCCCTGATGACAATTGTCCTAACTGAAAAACCAAGTGTCTGTTACAGACGGGGCAAAAGCCTTAAAGACCGCCTGGTGCATAGCCATTACGTTCCGCCTATCAGGGAGGGCACTTGGTTGGAACGTAAACCCAGGGCCGGCGTCAGAACCCGGCATACCCGGGCAAGTGCCGGGGCCCACTGTAAGTTAGGGGGCCCACTCGTCTCCGCGGCGGCGGCCCCTTTCACATTTTTACATACAGCCATACAGGTTCATTCATGCTGCACAGCGCCCGCCGCCCGGCCCCTCTCTCACATGATCTTCTGACTCCAGGCACTGCAGGCAGTTTCCATAGCAGCGCACGCCGCACAGATCATCATCGGAGTCTGACTGCTGTAAGCCCGCCCTCAGCCAGCAGCAGAAGATTCAGAACTTGAAGACAGGACTCATAGCCGAGCCCAGAGCGGGAAACCTGGCTCCCAGGCAGGCCAGCCCAGAGGAAAGCTGAATGCTGCTGCTGCTGGACTCGGTTTAAATTTAGGAAGAATTCAGGTGAACTAGTAAGTTAGAAACTGTCACTAAACACTCACAGACACAGACTAAGATCAGTTCTTGTAGTATGACATGAGGGGCCTGCCGTCTGGGGGCTGGGCTATCTACAGTGTCACTAGACTAGTCTACACCAAAACACCTAAATAAAGGCTCAAAGGAGCCAAAATTTATATAAAGAACAATTACCATGTGTTGCACTTGCTTTGCTCTTGCTCAGCATCAGCAGCACACATGCCTGTAAGGCCGAATGCACACTGCCGTGAGCGGTCCGTGGTATCCCGGCCTGGCATCCTTCTGAGAGCAGGAGCACAAGGCGTCATTGGTTGCTATGACGCCGTGCGCTTCATGCCGCCACTGCACTACAGTAATACACTTGTATGATCTATACCAGTGTATTGCTGTAGTGCAGCGGTGGCATGAAGCGCACGGCGTCATAGCAGCAACGAATGACGCCGTGCGCTCCTGGCTCTCAGCAGGATACCAGGCCGGGATACCACGGACCGCTCACGGCAGTGTGCATTCGGCCTAAAACACAATGTAAACTATAAGAAAATACCAGAACGCATGAAATCAATTATACAGTTTATTGCCAAAAATTCATAAGAGGAAATTTTCCTCTTATGAATTTTTGCCAATAAAGTGTATTATTGATTATTATTTTCTTATAGGAGTTTATGTTTTAGGCCTCATGCACACAGGTGTTGTGTGCCCATGGCTGTATTGCGGCCCGCATACGGCAGGTCCGCAACGCAATACACGGGCACCGGCCCATGTGCACTCCGCATCACAGATGCAGACCCATTCACTTGAATGGGTCCGCAATCACAGAGATGCAGAACGAACGCATGGATCGGAACCCCACGGAAGCACTATGGAGTGCTTCCATGGTGTTTCTGGCCGTGCCTCTGCACCCCAATAAAATAGAACTTATTAAAAAAAATTGCGGGGGCGGACGGTTAACGGACCCATTCAAGTTGAATGGGTCCGGATCCGTCCCGGCCGCTGCACGGACGTTGCCCGTGCATTGGGGACCGCAACGGATGCACAGTGGCCGTGTGCATGAGGCCTAAGGGCTCTTTCATACGAGCGGATGCCGTGCGGGTAATCCACTGCATGAAAGACAGCCAAGCCCCACTCCGGACAGCAGAGACACGGAGCAGTAACATGATTGATAATGCTCTGTTTCTCTGTGACATTTTTACTTTATAATCACGGTGAGATACAGCTGTCACTGTGATTTTGTAGTAAAATGATCACAGAGAGGCAAAGAGCATTATCAATCATGTTAATGCTCCGTGTCTCTGCTGTCCGGGACGGGGCTTGGCTCTCTTTCACGCAGCTGATTACCCGCACGGCATCTGCTCGTATGAAAGAGCCCTTAGGCCCCTTGCAGACTAGCGTTCCTCCTGCAGCAAGTCCACATCGCAGCACCCGGCCTGACCTCCCAGCGCTGCCAGAGGTCACATAGCATTATAATGATTTATGATTTAACCCTTAAAGTTCTGGAATGTATTGGATAACACTGGCATAATGCTGTTAGCATCATCTAATACATTCCAGGACTCTAGGGGTTACATAGCATCATAAATCAATATAATGCTATGTGAATCCCATCAGTGCTAGGAGGTCAGGCTGGGTTCTGCGATGTGAACTCGCTGCAGGAGGAACGCTCGTCTGCAGGGGGTCTTAGCACAGGGGGGGGCCACTGAGGCTTTTTCGCCCAAGGGCCCACATGAACCTGGAGCCGGCCCTGCGTAAACCCCTTGGGATGTTCAGATGCGGTACATGTAAAGCCTGCCAGTACATATCCACGGCCAAAGCCATAACTTGCAGTGCCACCGGACAGACAATTGTCATCAGGGACTTCTGCAACTGTCGCAGTAAAGGGGCTATCTATATCTGCCAATGCCCCTGCCCTAAAGATTACATAGGGAAAACGATACGGGAATTACGTAGGAGGGTATGTGAACATGTAAACGATGTCATCAATAAAAAAGTCACTCCAGTAGCTTCCCATATTAATGATGTACATGGAGGGGACCCTCTCTGTTTAAAATTCTCCGTTCTGGAGCTCATACCACCTTTACCCAGAGGTGGGAACTGGGACAAGAAAATCCTGCAGAAGGAGTGTGTGTGGATACACAGATTTCGCTCTCAGGCACCTACTGGCATTAATGAAAGGTTGACATTTACCTGTTTTCTATGAGATATGACAGTGCCCGTAATATTCCTATTTTTGTTCTTAAGAGCCTGGCTTCATGTGATATAAGAAATGTACCGAAGATTAGACCACATGCGTAAAGCATGAAAAAACATATCAGACTGGACATTAGTGACGCAATATCGGGTCACCGTCCATAGGTCAACCACGCACTCTGGTTACCTTTTTAAGGATGTATATATCAAAATTAACCGTGCTACATGCCGGAATACGTATTTTTAAGCGTCTGCATCACGAACTCTATACAGTTAATATGGGGCATTATATGATCTGGGTGCCCAATATATGCACTTATCCTGATACATGCTGGCAATATCCATATGCTGTGGGATCATACACTATGGCCATGATTATATGTATGTGATGGCCATGACTGTGTGAATCACAACATAAAACAGCATTTTATGCCTGCCAAGTTCCATTATAACCCTGTTAGGTTAAATGGTTATATACTTGAACAGGATTTGGGGCTGGCCGGGCTACAGCTATCAGGGAGCAATTAGCATACGATGCGCACCGCATCCTGAATGATCATATACATAGGAACTGTAGGGAGTGAGATCGCAAGATCGCAAGACCGGAAGTTGCCCTTTGGAGCGCATTGCGTTCCAACATTCAGGAAGGCGGCGCTGGTTGAGATCGTGTAAACCAGCCCATAGGAGTGAGCACTTCCGGCAGTTGGAACGCATGTGCGTTCCAGGAGCAGGAAATGGAGCTGAGCCTGCGTCCAATTAGCCATTAGTGACGTGATGCGGCGGCTCTTTTAAATACAGCCGGCGCACTAGTGAAAATTCGCCTACCAGGGGGGACATTGATTCCAGAAGAGACTCCACCATTGTATGCTCTGTCAAGCTACCATGGCAGGGGACCAACAGAGGTCAATTATATCCACTAAACCGATGTGGATATAGATGTGGATAACAGTATCTACACGGGATGGAGTCTTAAACAGGCATAAGTATTATCAATATGAATATATCCTCCTGTCCTAACCCCTGGTAGAGCGTCACTTGTGCGTTCAGGCTTCTCAGCCGGCATATATCTTTGAGCACCCCTTTTATGTGACCCAGCCCTATACTGGCACCTCTTTAGTCACATACAATGGCTTGCACATATAATATATAATTACACCTCCTGATGATCCCACAATCTACACGTGGGTGAAACGCGTCGAGGCAAGTGAGGTGTTTGACTATAACGTCAACCCTTTAAGTGTATGGTCATAATATCAACACTGAATAAGTGTATGTTTGTGTATTTTTGTGTTTGTCTGTATCACTGTTGTGTCTCTATCCGTTTAATTCCCATCCAGTCTATTCATATAGCTGATAAATTTAATACCCTAATCTCTTACCTGTGAAAATAATCCACGTGCCTTGTTGCACCCCTTTAGGGAGCAGGAAGGGTTAGCAGCATAGGCACGCGGACAGGGGGTCTCCACCATCAGGAGCCCTCCCTGGGCTAAGGGCTTCAGGATAGGGGTAGATTTAGGGACAGTGGTTTCCCCATACCCCAGTAAAAAATCTTCTCTGGATGTGGTTTTTGGTCACTTTTTGTGTGTATGTCTAATAGTTTGATTAAGTGGATCCTTTAGGGATCTTTTTTACTATCTGGTTTTAACTGGCAAATAACATTTTTGGCAACACATTTCCTTTAATAGTTTCCCTCTTGTCCGCATAGGTTACTCACCTGGGCTACTCCCCTCTGGGAATGCAGCAATCTATAGAAGTTCACTGGTCTTTAAAGAGCTTGGCCATATGTCTTCTGCAGTCTCATCTACAGTATTCTGCACGGTTGCACCTCCGCCAAGGTAGCCGGAATCTTGTTTTTCTGGATTCTATGGCAGAATTATATTTTTGGGGAGCTCGGTATCTGCAATTCCTATAAAGATACATTAATAACTCACTCAGAGCAGAATGCTGGATTTGAAAATGACATGAGGATAAAAGTGGAGATTCACTTGTCTCCTACAACCCGTGATATTGCCACTGCATGAAACAATAGGGCTTTCTCAGCATCATTTTATAGAAAAAATAATAATTGTATACAAATTATGATGACATATATGGTTAGCACATGTGGTTCAGTGCAGATGGTCATTCACAGACAGTTGTCAGAGCTATGAGCTTTACGTGGCATAGCAATGACACCTTCTACCTGTCTACCTCATGTCACTCTCTGGAGAAGATCTGACATTCACGTATAATTAACCCTTATTTGTCATTTCTTTAATATTTATGATCTCCATAATTCTCCCATGGCTGTGATCACTTTTTCAGTCGGCAGACAGCACATCTGATGCCGTTTTTTTCTCCTTTCCACTTCCTAGGCTGGAGATACAAGTTACCAATTATCACAAACTCTCTGGAACATATGTCGCTGGTCTATGCTGTGCATGCAAACGAATCATTTGTTAAACTTACAGCTGAGATTCACAGGAATATTCTGCAAATGATGACAGGCTGTTCTGTGGATTATACATTTGCTGATTTGCTGTTTCTAAGAGGATCTGATGTTGGAAAGTTTACCAACAAAATGCAAGGTGATAAGGAATAACATTTTATTTGCTTCTTTTGCAGATTGAGGTATAGCTAAGTGATTAGGGTGTCATTTTAATCATTAGCTTACCTCTGATAAATCTTTCAGGATATATTAGGGACTTTCATAAACTGCAGCTTCTCATAAGGGTCCAGTCACACGTCCATAGTGTATTGCGGATCCGCAATACACCCAGCCGACACCCCCATAAAACTGCCTATTCTTGTCCACAATAGGCAAGAATAGGGCATGTTCTATTTTTTTCCGGAGCCGCGGACCAGACATAGTGTGCTCTCCGCATCCATTCCGTCCCCATAGAGAATGAATGGGTCCGCACCCGTTCTGCAATTTGCGGAACGGATGCGGACCCATTATACGGACGTGTGAATGGAGCCTTATAATGTTATCTTTATTGTATCAATATTTAGCTGATATGCCAACAAGACTGTGTTGTTTTTATATTAATAATTATGGTGGGAATTTCAGGGAAAATTCGATTTGCCGCAAAGCTAAATTTCCTCGTGCTTCGTGCTTGATTTTCCCTGAATGGCGGTAAAAAATTAAAATAAATAAAACTTGTCTCATCTGTTTTAGCGCAAATTGCCGGCCACCACCATCTTGATTAAAGATCTCGCATGAAATCCCTGAGATTTCGCAATAGATCTTGTAATTACACCCACTACTGACAAAGTAATGCGCCTTGTGAGTAATTCGTCATGAAGTAAATATTTTTTTTTTATTTGTCGAAGCAGCCAAATCTGATTTTTCAATACTTTGCACATCACTATTAAAGCGGTTTTCCCAGACTAAAAAATGTCCCCCTTATGCCCGGGCCCCTCACACTGAATCTACTTACCTGGCTCCCCGCTCCCAGCGCTGCTCCTGGTCCCTACACCGCCACTGCTGCTTCTCCCCGTGTGTGGATAAAAACATCCGGTGCCGAGAGTGGGGAGAGCAGCCAATAGCAGGTGGTGACGGAGACAAGCCTCTCTAGCATCCCGAGTGCTAGGTAAGTAGAATCAGGTGGGAGGGGCCCTGGCATATGGGGGACATTTTTAGTCCCTAATAACCCCTTTAATAATCTTTTTTTATTTAACGCCAACATATTCCGCCCACTGCTATACAATGGTCCAGATTAGGGGAGTAGATATAAAGCTGCATGAGCCAGTCACCAGCCGATATCTGTAGTGCTTCTGATTGCCTGCAGTGTGGTGATGGATGATGTATCAGGCTCTAAAGAATTAGGTTGGAGGGGTGGAGAAGAGTTAGATTAGGAGATGTGATAAGTCACCCTAAAAAGATGTATTTTTTATTGAGTGCCTAAAACTGTGGATGGCTGAAATTTACCTAATTTGGTGGGGGTACAGCATTCCACAGAACTGTTGCAGCTCAGGAGGAATCTTGAAGATGGGAGTGAGAGTTTCAAATTGTGGTGGATGTTAGTCATAAATCATTTCCAGAGAGTATAGCCCAGGTAGGCTGGCAGAGATGAGTGCAGAGATTATGCAGGTGCAGACCTGTGGAGAGCTTAGTGGGTGAGAGTGAGGATTTAAAATTGAATCCTATGCTGTATGGGCAACCAAATTAATGACTGGCACAGGGTGGATTTGTGTTTGGAGGGTAACTGCCTCCTTTAGATTAAGCACTCCCCACCCATCTGCCTAGGGCTTCTAAATATAGCTGGCTCCTACACCACCCTGAACATTGTAGGCTTAGGTTAGGCCCAGGAGAAGCAGTTCTGTCAGTGTTATGTACCCATCTGCAGAAGCCACCTTGACGCAAGTAGATGGGCCCGACACATTTATCAAAAATGTGTGCAAAGAACTAACATTTTTTATGTATAATAGGTATAGTACCACTTTAATTCAGAATAATCCCTAATCCCTGGTTCTATTGTTTGCTTGTATAACAGTGTGCTGCCATATTTTGTTTGCTGGCACCGGGTGGAGGCATCAGAGTAGCCTGGCTGCTGCATTTAGGGTGGATTGGAGGGAGGAGAGTTTAGTGAGGAAGAGAACAATTAACAGTGAGATACAGTAATCAAGACAAGAATGGATTAGGGCAAAAATGAGTTTTTGTTGTTTCCACATTAAGAAAGGGATGATTCTAGAGATGTTGTTAGGTGTAGGTGGCTTCTGGAGATGTTTTTAGGTGCATGTGGCAGGAGCAGATGAGAGGTTGAATATAGAGGTGACGGAAAGATCATTGCCTAATATGACACCAAGAGAACAAGCGTGCTGACAAGGTATTATGGTAGTGCCGCACACTGAGATGGAGATATCAGGATAACGTAGGTTAGTAGATGGAGAAAACGCAAGTAGTTCAGTTTTTGAAACAATCTGTTTTAAATGTGGCAAAGAGATCCAGGAGAATGATTATGGAGTAGTTACCATTGTAATTGACTGTCAGGAGGTCATTTGTAGCTTTGGTAAGGTTTCTGTAGAGTATAGTTTCTGTTTTATGTGATGACGGTACATTGACCCATTGCAGAGATGTATGGCACATCCTGTGGGGCGGTGGAGGTCTCGCAGATAAGAGAAAGGGGTTCTTTTGCTCCATGTTCCCAATTCTCCCACATATTCATAAGTGGCACATCCAGGTGGAGACTTAAATGTTGACTTGATGGCAAATGGAAGAAGACAGTAAGACAGTAAAGCACAGAAGCAAGGAGGGTTCACTTTTGTGCCTTTCACTTATGTGCCCCTGACACAGTGTGATGCTGCCCCTTTTGTGCCCCAACATAAGTATTATGTCCCCTCAGAATCCCCAGTCAATATGACACCCTTAGTAACAACCCATTCAGTTGCCACTTGGTTCCCCTTGGCACCATTATGATGGAACAAGGAGCCCAAGGTACACATATAGGGTTTATTTATACAGCTGTACATGTGATCTGTGCTCAATCTGCATTTTGTTCCAAAATAAGAGCAGATTTTTCCTGAAAAAGCAACTGAAGACTAGTTTCAAATGTGACTTTGTGAACATGATAACCCCTTTGTCTCAGCTGTGACTACATTTGTAGCCCTCTGATGGTGCCCCCCATAAAGTTGGAGTTTATCCACTACTGCTAACCTACACATTCACTATCCCTACACCACATTTCGTCAAGCATCTCATAAATCAAAACGTTTGAAAACCTTAAATGGGTTGTCCCACCCCAAAAAAAATTTTAAACCAGCACCTACATCTGAATAGTTTTGTAACTGCATCCAATATAAATTTAAAGCCAATGAAATATTTAATAAAATATGAAAATATGTAATCTGATGTTTGCTATTTTTATAATTTTCCAATCCACCTTCTGAGGTGGACACACATGCTCAGCTCCATCCTTCAACAGCCACCAGCTGCAGCAAAAAGAACAAACCCCTGACAAAGGACATGCCCCCAGAGTTGTCAGCTTGAAGTAAATCGAGCAGAACAACTGAAGCAATGAATGGGGAAATCTCTGGATCCATGTGAGGTAGAGGACTATTTTAGTTTTGTGATACTCTATATGATGTTTGATGATAATTTTTTACATTAATCAAGACATATCCCCTATCAACTTGCTTCAACTAGAGAATACCATATAATGTGAAAATTTATTTGAAACTTCTTTATGAAATATCTCTACCCATAGAAAGAAGTTGTATATACCTCTCTATGTTTAATAGTCCAGAATAAATAATCTGGAATCTACAAGGTCCTAATGATTAAAAGCATTTAAATGCACTAGGAAATATGTATTCTGCGAATTTCCTAATGTACATCTGTTAGCCCATGTCAGTAGTGAACGGTGAGCAGCAGCAATTCCCACAACTGCCTGTTATTCCCGACTACAATGTTACTGAAAAGAAGCATATGCTAATATATATGCAAAGAACATTATGAATTTACTATACAAGCAGAATTTCTTAGCACTTAATGAAAAGCGTAGCTCCTTATGGAGTTATATTTTGTTCAGTTTTATATAATACTAGCAGAAAGACCCGGCTTCGCACGGGTATATTTCATCTATTTCATTTAATGTTTGTGTGTGTCGTTAAAAGATATTGACAGTATCCCCCATAACAGTGACCTCTACAGCATCCTGCACCTTTAACAGTGGACTCCACAGCCCCCCACCCCTTAACACTGACCCTCCCCCCACAGTGCCCCACCACTTTAAAATGGGACCTTTACAGCAGCCCATCCCCTTAACTTTGACCTTCACAGCAGCCCGCCCCTTTAACAGTGAGTTTCACAGCACCCCACTCCCTTGTCAGTGACCACCTCAGGGGCCCGTCCCCTTAATAGTGACCTCCACAGTACCCCACTGCCTTAACAGTGACCTCACAGTACTCTGCTGCCTTAACAGTGACCTCCATAGCAGTTGCCCCTTTATTGGTTGCCCCTGTCCCCTTAACAGTGACCTCCACAGTGTCCGCCCCTTTAACAGTGACCTCCACAGCGGCCTCCTTAACAGTAACATCCATAGTGAACACCTCTTTAACAGTGACCTCCACAGTGCCTGCCCCTTTAACAGTGACCTCCACAGCGCCCGCCTCTTTAACAGTGACCTCTATAGCACCCTGCCCCTTTAACAGTGACCTCCACAGTGCCCACCTATTTAACAGTGACCTCCACAGTGACCGCCCTCTTAACAGTGACCTGCCCCTTTAATGCCAGGGCTATATGACGACATATCGTATTTTTCGCCCTATAAGACGCACCTGCCCATAAGACGCACCTAGGTTTTTGAGAAGGAAAATAAGAAAAAATATATATTTTGAACAAAAATGTGTGCTTTTGGTGGGTTTTGAACTAATAGTGGTCTGTGGGTGACACTGTTATGGGGGATCTGTGGGTGACACTGTGGCATTGTTAATAGTAATCATCGCTGTGTATTACTTACAACAAGCGCTCAGTAGCAGAGAGGAGGGAGGAGGCAGGCCGGGAGGATGGGCGCTGGCAGCATGAGTCATACATCATACGCCCACACCGCCTGCTTCATTGATAAAGTAGGCGGCGCAGTCGCGTGACGTAGTGACTCACGCTGCCAGAGCCCATCCTCCCGCCCTGCCTCCTTCCTCCTCTCTGCTACCGAGCGCTTGTTATAAGTAATACACAGCGCTGATTCCTATTAACAATGCCACAATTATAGATAAGATTACGGTATATACAGTGAGCGGGGCCCGTGCAGTAGCATTGACAGTTCGGCAAAATGCAGCATTCGCCCAATAAGACGCACTGCTATTTTTCACACACTTTTGGGGGGGGGAGTGCGTCTTATAGGGCGAAAAATACGGTATGTTGTGCGACATTTTGTCTTAACAATTTTTATAATGATAGTCTATGATGTTGCACTGCGACATGTGACATGATGAATTTTTCTGAGACTGTCATTTCGCAGTCGCAGCATGTCACATGTCGCAGTGCAACACCATACACTATCATTATAAAAATCGTTGTGCGATATTGGTTCCTTGGTAGTTAGACTTCTGTCCAGATGCTGTAGCAGTCCTCCTGAAACAATACCACTTCCTAAGGGCCGTATCTAGGTGAGGGACAATGACTAGTCTCCCTCCACTGCGTCCCCGATCACTCCAGGACCCTCGGCAACCAAGATGGAACCGGATTCAGTCTCACACAAAAAATCCTTCCACCATGTTAGCTCTCTCTCTCACACTTCCTGGTTCTTCTCTTGGTAGCAGCATGAGTCATCCTCTACTTTGCATATTTAAATCCAGCAGTCACTTAGCTGTAACAGAGAACCAGCGGCCTCCTGTGGCCGAAATGCAAAATGACAATCTCAAAGTTTAACTAAGCACCAGCATTATACAGGAAGAGCTGTTCCACAATCTCACATGTACGTGGAGTCTAAGAGCCTGCGAGCTTCTATTGGCTGATGAAGGACATGTGACCATGTTTATGGCAGTTGGGATATGAAGAGAAAGACTTTCAGGCTTGTATTGGCTAATGCAGGTAATTTTTTTGAGAATATCTCAGGAACGGTACGTCCTAGAGAGCTGAGACCCCCACAAGATTTCTTTCCAGTTAGCAAGGGATCTGTATACCAAGTTTCGTTGAAATCGATGGTTGCATTTTTGAGTGATCGCGGAACATACACACACACATATATACGTTCTTCTTTATATATATAGATTTTTTTGTGATTATACTTAGAATCATATACTTAGTCAACCATATTTTGGCAGAGGCCTTATTCAAGTCAGTGTAGTGGCTTCCTGGTCCTAGTTAATTGCTGCAGGAATCTAGAGTGGACATGATTTTACTAAAAATAAGCAGAAAGGGCGAAATTCTAGGTGAGATAAAAAATAGGGACACGGCCTTTTAGTGAATGCCAGCCTGACAGGCTATTACACCTACAAATTTGCAGCATAAGCCCTTTGTCTTGGACAGGTTGTTATTTAAATAGATGCTTCTGATATCCCGAAACAAGGCTGCAGAAGACGTGAAATATGTCTAGAAAGCCTGCATACAGTACAGTAGGTTTGGTAGTGACATAAGCTTTCCCAGGGTTATGTAAAACCGTGCTCAGTTGTTATTTTAGTAAGTACAGGCCAGCTCCAAACCAAGCACATGTAAAACATCTGTACCTCAAAAAGCAAAGAGGCAGTGAAATAATCCTATACATCTTATCTGCTGCCAAAAATCCTCTTAGCAGAGAAATGACTTAAATACGCAGTACCCAGCAACATATGGCACATATAACCACATGTGAGCCAAATAACCCGAAATAATAAATATTCCCCAAGAGATACATAAGAGATCTAATCTCAAGTGACTGCAACATTCCAAACAATAAAGAAGGATCGGGGAGACACCTTCTCCCTAAGGAACGTTCAGGGAATGCTCAGGTTCAAGTCACAGTTCTTCTGAAACAATAAAAATAGTATGAAGCTTTTATTTCCACTTGGTCATGGATATGTGCCAGTACTATATATAAATAGAAATAAATAATAAATATTAATAAATTAACCCCTTCAGGACACAGCCACTTTTCATCTTCCTTTGCCTATTTTGCTAATCTGATGTGTCACTTTATGCGGTAATAAGTTTGGAAAGCTTTTTCTCTTTTAGTTTTCTTGTAAAACAACGTACTTTATGCTAAAGGTAAATTTGAGAGGATATGTTTTACCTTTATTTCTTTAAAAAAAATGTACAGAAAAATTCACTATTTTCTAAACATGAATTTCTCTGCTTCTAAGATACCTCATAAAGTAGTTAGTAATTAACATTCACCATCTAATTTATGTTGGCATCATTTTGTGAATGTCATTTTATTTTTAGAATGTTTAGATTTTAAGAAGCAAATTTTCAAATTTTTAAGGGAATTTTCAAAATCCACTTTTTTTAAGTACCAACTGAAGTTTGAAGTCACTTTGTGGGGCTTATGTACTAGAAACCACCCATAAATGACCCAATTTTAGAAACGACACCCCTCACGTTATTCAAAACTTTTTTACAAATGTGGTTAACCCTTAATATGTTTCACAAGATTTAAAGGAAAACGGAGGCGAAATTTCCAAATTTCACTTTTTTTCAGATTTTACACTTTAATTAATTTTTTTCCTGTAAGGCAGAAAGGGCCAAAAAAAACTCAATATTTTCAACCCTAATTCTGCTGTTTATAGAAACAGCCAATGTGCGGTCATAAACTGCTCCATGGGCACACAACAGGTCTCAGAAGGAAAGGCGCGCCATATGGTTTTTGAAGGGCAGATTTTGGTGGAAACATTTTTGGGCACCATGTTACATTTGAAGACACACAAAGGTACCCCCACAATAGAATGCCTCAAAAAATGACCCCATTTTGGAAACTAAAATCCTCAAGGAATTACTAGAGAGGTGTACTAACCACTTTGACACCACAGGCTCTTAATATAATTCAGAAACACTTGGATGTGGAAATTAAAAGTTTAATTTCTTCCAGTAAAATGTTGCATAAGCTCCTAATTTTTTATTTCTCCTGTACATAGCAACACCCCATATGTAGTCGTAAATTGCTGCATAGGCACATGACAGGGATCAGAAGAGAAGGAGTGCCATATGGATTTTGGAGGCCAGATTTTGGTGGAATGGTTTATGGGCACCATGTTGCTAATGATCATCTTCTGGAGACCAGAACAGCCATTTTCTGACAACCATACATTTAATTTTTCTTTAAACAAAGCTTTATCATTGGTTCTATTATGGGGTACATATAACTTTTCGATAGCTTTTTACTTTTTGGAAAGCAGGATAAAAATAAGGTGGCAACTCTGCCATTGCTATTGGGGATTTCTTATCTGGGGCAAACACTGTTCGAGAAAAAAGACACATTATCTTTATTCTGCTGGTAAGTACAATTACAGAGATACCAATTTTATATAGTTTTTAGTTTACATTTTACCACTTTTGCACAAAGCATTTTTGAAAAAAAATCCAGTTTTTCTGTCACCATTTTCTGAGAGACATATTTTTTATTTTTCTGTCAATAACCTTCTTTGGGGGCTCGTTTTTTGCAAGATGAATACACCTTTTTCATTGGTATTATTTTGGGGTACATAGTACTTTTTGACCACTCGCTATTACACTTTTTGTAAGACAAGGTGACAAAAAAATGGCTGTTTAGACATAATTTTTTTTAAAATTTTTTTACAGCATTCATCTGAAGGACTAGACCATTAGATATTTTTATAGAGCAGATCATTGCAGATGCAGCGATACCTACTATGTTGATTTTTTCATTATTTTTTGCAATCCTAGACAATAAAAGCATTTTTGAAATTGCCTTTTATTTTGCCCCACTGTGGGAACTTTTGGGGGTCTGATCTATAATGCATTAAAGTACATGTGAATTGTAATGCACTGGCTGTCAGTGTATTACCAGTATAATACACTGACAGCCTGATTGCCTGTGAGACCCATGGGGCTGGGTCTCACAGGCTTCCATAGAAGGCAAGCCTTGATGCCTATGGAAGGCATCAAGCTTCCTTCTCACCCATCAGGTCACTGTCACCATAGCACAGGAACCCGACATGGACTGGGAGGGAGTCCCCTCCCTCAACAAACCCTGTACATGCAGCGGTTAGCGCTGACAGTGGCATACAGAGGGTTACAGTGCCAGCATTGGTGTATTTAGCAGGGAAACAGCTGTCAAGAACAGCCAGACCCCTTGCAGGTGTTCGGGCAGGAGCAGATCCTGTACCCGCCCAATAAGCGCACCGTACCTGTGGGGCAGCTGTCGGGAATTCAGGAAGGGGCTAAAAAGCTTATGTGAACATGCTCAACCTTATTAAACCAGGCATATTGTCTGGTAGGCTTGATCATGCTGATTAAAAGGATACCTTTATTTTCTTTTTAGTTTGCACAGCTGCAGAGATATGTGGACTTTCATATTTATGTAGCATAGTTCTTGGAGCACCGCTACTGCTATGCCCCTCAGTGCTCAGTATACTCTCTACCTTTTTATTGGCAGGGATAGACAGTCCTCTCTAATGAGGCCTATCTGTGAACCTGAAGGAGACTTCAGTTCACCTAGAAGTGGGGATGTCGGTGGCTTCACAGACAGCAGAGAAGAGTGGAAGAATGGAAAGTTAGGTAAGTATTCTCTCCTCCCCACAGAGCATTCTTCTGCAGAGACTCCACTACCACCAATGAATGCCTACATACTGGCCACAACACATTAGGAAAATCATGCATTCCTAGGGGAAATGCATGATTTTGCTAAAATGCACCGACACCAATGATTGTTTGTACACCATAAATAACATTGGACCACCAATGATTGGTGAGCCACAGCACAGGCACCATTAGACAGGGCTGTCTAACCCTGTCTATCAACATTGAGGTGGAGTGTGCTGAGCACCTAGGGGCATAGCAGTAGCGGGGCTCCAAGAGCTATGGCAGCACCTCAGTGCTCAAATTGTCTAATTTACATCAATATAAAAGTCCACATATCTGTATCTCTGCAGTGTTTGAAGCTAAACAGAAAAGAAAGGTATCATTTTATTCAGCATAATCAACCCTACCAGGCAACATGGCTGGTTCAATATGGTTGATCACGCTGACAGATGCTCTTTAAGGCCCTGATTTTTCAAACTGGTTTTGTCTTTATTTTAGAGTAAATTGTGATTTTTATGTTATTTTGCTTGTAAGACAAATGTATTAATAGTATGTTCCTTCAGAAACCCAGCTGTTTGTGGGTGTTCCTGTGGAGCATGTTGGTTTTTGGCCTTATTTATTGTAGGGAAAGTCACAAAAAATATCTCAACTGCTTTCCACTCCTGACCTGCTATAGCTGTGGCAGGTGAAAATAAGTCAGAATGTGAGAGTTGGCTTGTGCTAAGTTTAACAAGTACTGTGCACGTTCATAAATTTGGTGCATTTACACAAATAGACTAATTTATAGATAATTTTCAAATTGTCTCCTGTTGAAAAATGAGGGACTTAGGGTTCAATTTATTTCCATAATGCATTAGGGCAAATTTATTAAAGAGGTTTTACAGAGTAATGAGGGGGGAGTTGCAGAGACCGATGAGGAGAAAGCGAAGTTATTAAATATTTTTTCTCCACTGTATTCACTGAAGAAAATAAACTGTCAGATGAAATGCAGAATGTAAAAGTAAATTCCCCATTAAAAGTGCCCTGATTGACCCAGGAAGAAGTACAATGGCGTCTTAAAAAGCTTAAAATAGACAAATCGCCAGGACCAGATGGCATACACCCTCGTATATAGTTGACTATATAAGGAATGAAACGGGTTGCACATTTTGTCAGCCTCATATATGTTCACTTTTTGCACAAGGCAATTGTAAGTCGATGGGCTCCAAAATAAGTTGATGTAAGTCTATGGGCTCCAAAGAATGATTTGGATATGCTACAGCTTCTGAGCACTTACCCAGATGCAGACATAAAAAAAAGTGCTCTCACAGTTGCTAAGAGACATATTTGGTATCTGTCAGAAACAAACATAAGATTTGGCTTTTTTGGACGAACGTATTACTCAGGCTGTTAAGGAAAATATGACAAAAAATTTAGAAACCAAGCCTGCAAAAAAAAAGGAAATGAAATGATTAGAGGGTACAAACCTAGTTTTTGAAGGAAAAGACCTGAGCCATTTCGTTACTAATAAAACAAAGACATTCTTTGAATTGTTTGGGATCCACAACATGACAGAATACTGCAGTGATTCTCTAAGAAGCCAAGTGAACGCTCTTAATGTGGTCAATGATACCGCAGAAAGAGGAATTGCTCTGATAAAAATGTTTAACGAATCGGTCAGGGATGAACAACAAAAACAATTCTTGTTGAGGGTAGTCGAGCATCACAGAAAAGTCGTCACCAAGCTAACAAAAGGGATTGCATTGTTCAAAGTTGATTAATATAACACATGTGTTGCCTATCATACTACCTATTAATCTCAGTGTCTAGTTTTAATATTATTTTGTGTGCAAAGTGTGCAACCTCTAAATATTATCCTTCTTGAATTTTAACATATATATCTTTTACATCACTGAGCCATTCACTTGCCGCAGTTGTCTCATTCTACACATGCTAGGATAACTGAAGCAGGCACGAGGAGATACAAAGTGTCATTGCTACAAGTAATAAACAGAGATTGTCAGGAACCACCACAGAAGCAGTGCTAGATCAGTGGGACTATGAATAGATGTCTAATGGTTTTATTTTTTTAATTATCAACTCTTTAGCTGTTAGACTATTTTTTTTTTTTATTACCGATCAATACCATTAAAGTTGGGATGTCAGTTTTAGATGAAGCAAAACTACAACTTCAAGCATGCCTTTGTATTTGTCAGGACATGCTGAGAGTTCAGGTATCCATATACCTTCAGCTCCCCTATACACAGTCATGCTCAGCTTGGCTGAAGTGCTGGGCATGCATATGTTTTCAATGGCAAGAGAGAAGAAATCCTCTGCAAGACCCCTCTGGTGCTAGCTTATCTCCTGTCAGAACGAAAGGATAGGGCTTTGAAGTTCAACCTGCCAAATCATCTTTTGAACAAGAGTTGGAGGCTCCCATTTACATATATTAGATAGTTTGCCAGCCCCATTGATAATCTAATATGCATGGGGACCTTTTGGTTTTCAACAATGGAGAGTCTATTGTTTTAAAGGTAAAAACTAGCTAAGCAGAACTACCCCATTGTTATTATTCTTAAGGCCCTTAGGCCCTAGGCTCACAGTAGAGACACAATGCCACTGTTTACCGTTGGTCAGGCTCAGGTTCGGGAGGGTTTGCTAAACAACTTGAACATTTAATGTCAACATGTTTATCGCCATTTTCATCCATATATCAAAACAAAGTTTTTTAAAAAAAAATGATTCTGCCAATTTTCCAAAGTTTTCCAAGAACTTTGATTAATTCCAAATTAATTAGTCACAAATCGCTATAAATCATGTATACCCAGACCACTCTACCACTTGGTGGCCCAACTTCAGTGTAAAGGTTTGGAAGGTAACCCTTTCCGGACAGCAGACAGTAAATTAATTTCGGCAACCAGGCATTTAAAATTGTTTTAAAGCACAAAAGCTAAAACAAGCAATGCTACAGCACTCTGTACTAGTACATTTTCTATAGTGAGTATGGCACTATTGTATTTACTTTATTATTTGTGTTTGCAGAGTGCTGTTGTATTGCTTGTTTTTGCTTTTATATTTTTCGCCATTTTTTGCCATGGTTACATGCACCTGAGTATATTGGGATGTGCTAACCCCCCACTTTTTTTCTTTGCAATTCAAAATCGGCGCCAGCTGGCTTTTGCAGCAGCCGTCATGGCTGACACCCAGCATGTGGATCCCTCCATAATATTTGGGATTCCTCCCTACGATGAACCTAGTGGTATTTTTCTTTTAAAATTATTAGGGTGACCAAACACGGTGGATGGATCAAACATGGCCGCTGGATTATTGCAGCATTAAAAGATATAAGTGTATAAATTATAGGTTTTACTGAATCTTTTCCCACAAAAATATATATCAAGAAATCTGCTCAGTTTCTCCTGCTCTAAAACATGGGGCTTTAAGATTACATTGCATTTTGTGGTGACAGGTCCTTTTTAATCAGTGACAACATAGGTGCATCTTTCACCCTGGAGGATGGATAATACTTCGTCATTCAGCCATAAAAAAAAGTTCCAAATCCACTTCTTTAAGTGTATTAAACTGCTTGTAGATATTAAACATTGAAATTCAACGGCCTTATGCTGTGTAGGGACCACTAAAACTCTGAAGGTGTAAGCCTGTGAGGGTCTCCTGTGGTATCTAGCACATTAGTAGCAGATCCTTTAGGCCATGTAGATTGGGAGGTGGGGCCTCAGATGTGGAAATTTAGAGTCCAAGTCAACACTTTTAAAGGGAATCTGTCACCAGCGACCTACCTATCTACCTGTTTTGCATAAACATAGCTGTGTTTCACCTGATTAAAGACTTTTATTCTTTTGTTGATCCAAAGCTCTGTTCCTGAGTTATGATATGTTTCCTAATATGGAAATTAAGCCTCAGCTGCAATGCGGCGATCCCCACTGGTCTTGTTGTACCCAAGCTCCTCTTTTATTCTATGGCCAGCCACTCTCTCACCCGGTCAATCAAAGCAGCAAGGGAGGGGTTGATCACAGAAAGGGATGGAGCTTGGCATTTTAAATATGATATAAATTTGCTGTTCTATTTTGAGCTATTGTCTTGTTGCATGACCTACATTTGCTACTTCTTTAAAATAGATGACCATACCGTTTCTTTCAAATTGCCAGTTACAGTGCAGAATCCATGATTCCTTTCATAATGGAATGTTTTTTTAGTTCTTGAGGCAATAGAACATCTAGGAAACACTGTCACCTTTGAGCCTGACTACTATCCTTGTTGCTGAATGCTTTATTTGTTTTTTACCAGACATACTGTAATAGGACACATGTGGTTTTGGGTGTGTTTTTTTTTTTTTTTTTTTTTTTCCAAACTGCTAAGGGGCTATCCAGATGACTTTTACAAGTTGGGCATTGATGTTATTCTTGGAACACAATGACTTCCATCATAATACTCTCTCTTTATTCACATTTGTGGTGTCACAAACATCATCCTTAGAAGAGGTACAATTTAATTGTACCCATGAAAGACTTTTGTAGGCCAGCCACTACTGAGACAGTTCCAAGCTTTACACCAGAACGTAGAAAAGTTGCAATTTTTTACCACAATTATTCACTCTTTTTTTTTTTTTTTGCAAAAAGTGGGTGTAGTTTAACAGAAGGGACAGGGCAATATTCGTCCAACTAATAACTTATGTCAGAAACGGGAGTACATTACAAATGACTTTGTGGTGTACAAACAGCAGAAGATGAAGCAAATATATTAAGAGGTGTGCATCTCTGGATGGAAATGATAAGTATTAGTGTTGAGTGAATTAAAGTGTTCGAAGTGGACTTAGATCTGAATTTCAGGAAAAATTGATTCGCCACGAAGCTGAATTTCCCTGTGCTTCGTGGTAATGAATATTTTTTCCCCTGAATTGGGTTAAAAAAAAATCATACTCACCTCATCTGTTTCAGTGTGAAGAGCCCACCATGGCCATCTTGATTGAAGAACCCATGTGAAATCTCATGAGTGGTGACGTATGTCATCACCACGCCGGCCAACATGGTGACGTCATCACGCGCCATGCAAGATTTTGCAATCAAGATGGTGGACTCTTCGCACTCAAATGGATGAGAAGAGTATGATTTTTTTTTTTTTATAGACTTTAATAGCGATCAACATGGCATCAGGGGGGTACTATGACAGGGAGGGCAGAATCCTAGTTCTCTGTCCTTGCAACCACTACTTACAAAGTTAATTTTTTTGTAATATTAACTTTGTAATTTCAAGAACTTCACTCATCTCTAGTAAGTATATATTGTAAAAAATACATTTTAAAGATTTGTGTGAGAAAGAGGACAGGAGGTAATTAAATTAACAGTTATCATGCTAAACTTTAGGGGTCAAGGTAGGGTTGGATTTTAAACCCTTGTCTTGGGTATCAAGATAGCATGTCCCTTCTCTACATCTGGACAACACACTTTCACGGATCTGTATATATTTTGTGTTTTCTCAGTAATATGCACATATTTCAATATCTGGTTTACTGTCCTTGTATATTCACAATTTCTATACAAAAAAGTGTGTCTAAATGCTCTCCGGTTTATTTTGTGCAACTGGGTCATCTAGTATGCTACATTTATGTTAGACTTTCTATACCACACAGTCATGAAGTATAGATAAACTTATCGCATATCATTCCTTTAAATATATTTTCTTGTTACTGAGTGTTTGATGCGCAGCAGAGATTAGTTGGTTTGTATTCTGCGTTCCAGTGATAGAAAATATCTACGGATCAGGCACAGGCAATGACATCAGAGAGGAGCAGGTGCCAGGCAGGAGATTAGAAAGAAAATTAAAGTCTCTTTTACCTTGATGGACTGAGATCATGTGTGCTGGCAAAGTCTATATCTTTAATAGCTATTTCCACTAGAATTATTTTGCAATTATATTCTGTGCGAGAAAATATCAGACCTGTATAAACTTACAAATTATTTTAGGAACATGATGCTATCATTTTAAATTCATAATCCAGTCATATCTTTCTTAAAACACAGTTTAGAGCAGGTTTATTTAAAGGGATTGACCATTTCTTCACATTTTTTCCTAAATCTTCTAAAGGGTATAATGTGGCTCTACCAACTATACTGGGGATTTTTTTTTATTTTTTTTATAGGTTGGAAGGTCCTTGGCTTCCTGTCCAAGTAAACAATGCAAATCCTTTGCCGTCCAGTGCATGGCCACTAAAAGGGCAATGGTCAGGTGATTTACTACATACGGGTTTCCTGGCTGCCCCAGTTGCATCTTCTTCCTAGATTGGTTCAGCTACCATCCAGCACTTACATATATGGCTCAGCCTGCAGAGCACTTGAAAGGAACTTTAATTCAAGATATTTCCAGATGGGAAAAGGTATGTTTTTACATTCAGTAAAGGTGCTTTTAAGGAAGCACTCCCAGAAAAAAAATGTTTTAGCCTAAAGGGATTGTACAATAATGAAGGGCATTTTAGCAAACTCCCCCACTTGGAAAGGCCTGTGAAGGAAGCAGGTAAGTAATCCTTCCTGTACAGATCCAGCCAAGTGGGAGGGTTTGCCAAACATTCTTGCACAACCTTTTTAAAAATGTACTATAAATATGAGTAAAAAATAAGATGAATATGGATTAAAATATTTATCTCTGTTAGGCATCCTCATTTCTTGACCAGAGTGGAGAGCAGTTAAAAATATATTTTTTTGCTTTGGAGAACCTGCCCTGCCCTACAATATCCATAGAACCCAATACTTTGAATGGGCTCCATGTAATCCTTAATTTTTTCTGTGATGGTGCTGCAAGGAGATTGAACACTTACTGCCAGGATTCCCTATAGATAACCACTAATTCCACAAAGATAATACTTTGTGGGTTATTTACCAACCAGAAATACATCTATTTTAGGCATATTTCTGGCACAGATTGTGATGCAAACTTATTTGGGCAACAATCTGTGACTTTTCCCCACTCATGTCAGGTTTAGAAAAGGGAGCGTGGGTGGGGAATGGCACGGGCCAGCAGGCCCATCTTATTCATAATTTTCCATGTCTGTTTTAGGCATAGAAAATGGTCTAAATGTACTCCAGCAAAGCAGCTGGCTTACATTTAGAAGCTGCGGTGGATCCGCCAAAGTTATATAGAGGCCGACGCTTCTACATAACCTCGGCAGACCGCCGCCAGTGCAGGGCCTATCATCTAAAACGCCGGTCTTAATACATCACCTCCCTTGTCTTTTTCTTATTGTCAATGGGTCATTCTAACAAGTCGGGATTCTCCAAAAAAGACCTCAAGATGGACACTACATTACTGGTTTAACCTGTTAGTATATGACCCTTATTTCCTATAAACTATAGTATTATACATTTCTGACAGTATCAACACATGCACAGACCGGGATAATGAATCGCTATTGTACAGATCTGTTATATAGAGCCCACAGACTCCTGAGGGACTATTATGTACCTCTTTGAGGCCCCAAAATTCTAGAAATAAAATTGAGGCATGCCACAATACGTGGCATATTATAATACCATAATATGGACCCTTAGAGATTACATATGCTGCCATACACGACCCATGTGCTTGAAACCGTCTTCTAGGGACTAGATATACACAGTGTTTTCTTTTTTCAATTGTAACTTAACACTTTACGGTGTGCAATTTCTGAGGTGGAAGATTTTTATATACTAGAAGTCAAAGCAGTAATTCTCTCATATTGTTGTATGTAAATGGTCTTAGCTCAAACATTCTTAATCTGATCCAGACAAAGAAATTTTTTTACTTCTTGACATAGCATAATTATGGAAATCTGATATATTTCCCTGTATTAATGACTTTGGAATGCTTTTAATAATGTAAGTGATTCTGGAAATGTTTTTTCATTACACATTGTACTTCATGTTAGTGGTAAATTTGGGTCTATATGTTTTACCTTTCATTATAAAAAGAAATCCAAAAGTAAAATGAAACAAAAAATCCCAATTTTCTAAATTTTAATTTCCCTGATTTATAAGACAGATAGTGATACCTCACAAAATAGTTATTAATTAAAATTCACCATATGTCTACTTTATGTCGGCATCCTTTCATAAATGCCATTTTATTTAATTTTTTGGATGTTACAAGGCTTAGAATTTTATAGTCAATTTTTCTAGAACCAACTTTGAAGTGCATACATAATAGAAACCACCAATAAATGAAATTACTTCCCTCAAATTATTTACAACTGATTCAGAAACTGTTTTACCCCTTTAGGCATTGCACAGGAATTATGGGAAAATGGAGGTGAAATTTAAAAATGTAATATTTTTCCCCAAAATTCCATTTTAATGAGTGTTTTTTCCTATAACACAGCAATGGTTAACAGCAAAATAAACCTCAATATTGATTGCCCTGAATATGCAGTTTACAGAAACACCCCATTTGTGTTCATAAAGTGCTGTAAGGGCACATGGCAGGGTTCAGAAACAGTATTGTATGTTTTTAGAGGGCAGATTTTACTGGTATGGTTTTTAGGCACCATGTCATATTTGAAGAGACCTTGAGGTACTCCTACAGTGGAAACCTCCAAAAAGTAACACCATTTTAAAAACTACACCCGTAAAGGAACTTTTTAATGGGTATAATGAACACATTGACCCAAAGGCATTTTTTTGAATTTAGAAACACCTGGCCTTACAATAAAATGTTATTTCAGCCTGAAATTTGTCATTTTCACAAGCGGTAACAGGATAAAAAGCACCTCACAAATTCTCACCCATTTTCTCCTGAATATGGCAACACCCCATATATGGACACTCAGCAGGGCTCAGAATGGAAGGAGTGCCGTTTTGTTTTTGAAAGGTAAATTTTGCTGGAATGGTTTTGGGGTGCCACCATTAAGATAAAAAAATTTGTAACAAAAAAGTCTTTCCTACATGGAAAAACATCAGTAACATGTACGGTACTGATTGCAACTGAAATGTACTTATATAGCTAGATTTATATATATATATACAGTGCTGCCCATCATTATTCATACCCCTGGCAAATTTTGACTTAAAGTTACTTTTATTCAACCTCAAGTAATTTTTTGATGGGAAATTACATAGGTGTCTCCCAAAAGATAATAAGACGATGTACAAGAGGCATTATTGTGGGGGGGAAAAAAATCTCAGCTTTTATTTACATTTGAGCAAAAAGTGTCAAGTCCAAAATTATTCATACCCTTCTCAATAATCAATTGAAAAGCCTTTATTGGCTATTTTAGCAATCAAACACTTCCTATAATTGCAGACCAGCTTTTTGCATGTCTCCATAGGTATTTTTGTCCATTCATCTTTAGCAATGAGCTCCAAATCTTTCAGGTTGGAGGGTTTTCTTGCCATCACCCTGATCTTTAGCTCCATCCACAGATTCTCAATTAGATTCAAGTCTGGACTCTGGCTGGGCCACTCCAAAACCTTAATGTTGTTGTCTGCTAACCATTTCTTCACCACTTTTGCTGTGTGTTTTGGGTCATTGTCATGCTGAAATGTCCAATGGTGCCCAAGGCCAAGTTTCTCTGCAGACTGCCTGATGTTGTCATTGAGAATCCTCATGTATTGCTCTTTTTTCATGGTGCTGTTTACTGTGATTTGATTCCCTAGTCCATTGGCTGAAAAACACCCCCAAAGCATTAGGTTCCCACCACCATGTTTGACAGTGGGGATTGTATTCTTTGGGTTGAAGGCTTCTCCTTTTTTACACCAAATGAAGGAAACATCATTGTGACCAAACAATTCAATTTTTGTTTCATCTGATCATAACACAGAAGACCAGAAGTCTTCTTCTTTGTCCAGATGAGCTTTTGCAAAGGCCAAGTGAGCTTTTGTGAGCCTTATCTGGAGAAGTTGCGTCCTCCTTGGTCTGCATCCGTGGAACCCAGCAGTGTGCAGTGTCCGTTGGATTGTCTGCCTTGAGACATTGCCCTCAGCAGAGCCCAGATTCACCAGGATGGCCTTGGTGGTGATCCTTGGATTCTTTTTCACATCTCTAACTATCCTCCTGGCTAGCACAGGTGTCACTTTTGGCTTCCGACCACGTCCTTTGAGATTTTCCACAGTGCGGAACATCTTGTATTTTTTAATAATACTTTGCACTGTAGCCACTGGAACTTGAAAACATTTAGAAATGGCCTTGTAGCCCTTTCCTTACTTGTGAGCAGCCACAATGCGCAGCCGCAGGTCCTCACTGAGCTTCTTTGTCTTAGCCATGACTGTCCACAAACCAACTCCAGAGAGCTGCTGTTTTTCACCTGTTGAGTTGATTAAAACAGCTGTTCCCAATTAATTTGGGTAAATAGGATGCTTTGGAACAGCTTGGACTATTTGGAATGGTATAGAACTTTTTATTTTCCCACAGACTGTGACAGTTTGTGAAGCGTATGAATAATTTGGGACTGGACACTTTTTGTTCAAATGTAAATAAAAGCTGAGAAATGTTTTTTTTTCCACAATAATGCCTCTTGTACATTGTCTTATTATCTTTTGGGAGACACCTATGTAATTTCTTGTCAAAAAAATTACTTGCTGGTTGAATAAAAGTAACAAAAAATTCAAAATTTGCCAGGGGTATGAATAATTATGGTCAGCACTGTATATATATATATATATATATATATTTATATATACATCATCATATCTGTATATTTGCCCATAGTACATTTGCCCTTTATATAGCAATATAAACATCTGTATAATAACTTATTTGTAAATAATCTGTACATAACTATTCCTACTTTATACACTATCCTTATGTATATATAAGTTGTTTTTTATTGCACTTACTTCTCTTTGCACTTCTGATTAGATGCAAACTGTATTTCATTACCCTGTATTTATACATGTGTAATGACAATAAAGTTGAATCAAATCAAAATGAAATATATATATTAGCAAAATAACCCAGATTCGCACAGGTCTATTTTTGGTTGTTATTAAACACTGCAACAGGAATAGAACAATAGATCACAGTAAATAGCAGTGCAGCAAATGTGCACCGCAAGTTCCAACAGGCAGCACACAGCATAGAGGGGTACAGAACCTCTCTTCACTAACTAAAATGGTTGTCTGCAAATATACCCCTCTAGAACTGTGATTAGCTAGTATACTATACCAGTAGCTAAGGGGAGCTATCTATTTAGTTGATGACTTGATCACCAGAAATTCAAATTTTTGGTATAAGGAGGTGTAAATGGTGATTTTATTTTTAAAACTTAACTTTTATTTAGTTATTATATAGAATATGGTCCCTTAGTGTTCCTTTATGAAAAGAAAAAAAGAGTGTATAATGACACCAGGGATATAGGAAAGTACGTTGCGACCCCTCTGATATGCGCAAGAAGAAATGTGCGCAGCAGCACTTTACAGACAACCAACGGTCCTACCGTGTTAGTCAGGATCTTCTGGTCGCCTTGAATGTTCAGTCACTTATACCAAAAAGTATACTATACCAGCCAAACATTGCACCTACAAAGGAAGCCAAACAGTAGTGTCCCTTGTGTAACCTTGAGGGGGGAATCACCCCATCAGAGCCCCCCTGCAGCCCCTAACTGGCTTTTACAGTGAGGAGGCACAATTGGTTGGTCAGCACTGACCGGCCAATTGCAGCTATGGGGTTGAAAGTGGGAAGTACAACCTCCCTCTGCCCTGAGCTAAGATGGCTGGCTGTTGGGGATAGCTGCCATCTTATACCAGTGATTAAACATGGCTTTTTGCTTGAGCAGTTTTCTTGTATTGTACATATACAGAACAATGCGGTAACTAATTTCCCACCAGTAAATCACTAATTATTTTAACCAATTTTTCATGTTAAACATATTTTTCAAAAAAAAATTGTGATTTTTTTTTTTTTTACATATTACAAGTTAAAAATATCTTTAATTCTGCAATTTTTACACTTTTTTTAGGCCTACTGAGCCTAATAAGAAGCTGACACTTCCTGTTTTATACAGCTCACTTCTCAGCAGTCATCAAATTTACAGCATATACGATGAAAGGTAACACTTCTATGTATAGATAACAGAAGATCTACTATTCACAATATGTGATGGTCACAGTTTACCTTCATCCCCTCCCTGCACAATGGCTTCTGCACAGATGAAAGATCATGCCTAGAAAATGCATCCATAGAAGTTTCTAAGGTCTATGTGACTGTTGTAAAGCATATCTCCGAATGCTGCTTACATAATTATATAAAGAAAATAGAATCAATTTGCTATCATAAAAAAAAAAATGGTTAGAAAAAACTTTTAGTTTTAATTAGTAAAAATGTAAGTAATACATTCCCTTTGCCAGGTGCAATTGAAGGGAATTTGGGGTTTATGTAAAATTAATTGTATGATAAAAAAAACTTCCACTATTATACTTGATGTATCAATTCCTTAATGTTTTTGAGATGTTATGCTTACTATCAACTAATAGCTGAAATCATTCTTCTAACCAAAATGGTTTCAGAGTCAGAGGTGAGCGAATAGAAGTTGACCAAGTGAAAAAGTAGTTTGGCACCGAATTCTAATTTCCTCACGCTTCGTGGTAACGAATCGCATTTTTTCATAAAATTGCTGCTGCACGTTAGGACATGGAGCAAAGAACTCTGGGAACGAGGGATCACCCACAATGCCATGCATGCAGCCAATCAGCAGCCAGCCCTTGCTGCACTGACTGTGGATCCAAATTGCCATTATACTGCTGCTTTCAGGTTTGCAATAGATGATACCTCTGTAATTCCCGCAAGCCGTTCTGTGCACGGGCTGTGTGATACAGCCATTAACAGGGTGTATTACTAGGAAAACAGTCGACGTCTTATTAGCCTTTGTGTGGTGCAGTTATCTGTTCTAAAGCCTTTTTTGTTGTGTATTAGTGGCAAAAAAAATGTATTATTTGCCGTTCTGCGGTGCACTTATATGTTCTAAAGCTTTTTTGGCCGTTCAGCGGGGCAGTTATATGTAGAGATGGCCTTGCGGTTCGCCCGGCGGTCGTTTCGCAGCGAACTTTGCGCATTCGAAATTCGACGAACATGCAAACATATGGAGATATTCGCGCCCGCTATATTCTTTTACATTGTGAAGAACTTTGATCCATGACACATCCATCAGGTGGTACAAGACAGCCAATTGAGACGTTTCAGCACATGGACATACCCCCTACCATATAAAAAAAAACTGATCTGGCCGCCATTTTACATTCCATGTTTTGCCAGTGTAGGGATAGGTTGCTGTGTGGAGCAGGGACAGGCTGTTAGGGACACCAAACCCTAGCTAATAGGGCCAAAAAAGTATTTTTAAGGACTGGTATAGGTGTGCTATTGATAGGTGTGATACACAGAGGGGTGCGATATACTTATACTTTTATAATGAGTCAAAAACACATAGATCTATATAGTGATCACCTGGAAGTCAGGGGCCTAGGGGCTAGGGGTGTACTAGGGCCATTTTTATTTAGGGTAAGGTTCCGGACAGGGTCGCTATTATCAGGGCGGGTGGTCTGTGGTTAGGCTATCAGGGCAAGAATAGAGCACTTCTCCCGTAGGGCAATATCAGCAAATTGCCCGCTGTATGCTCATTTGCTTGGGTAGTGACAGCTAAATTGTCACCATTCGGCAGAGGGGTGATTTTTGGCTCTCCACATTGCTGGACCCTTGCTACCGGTCCAATATGGGGGCCTTTTTTACACCCGCTGAGAGGGTGGACAAACTGAACTATTATAGAGACATCCTATGTAGTCAATAAATCCTAACTCAATCAGACCTATATATGGACACACCCAAGCTTACTCTAAACCTACAATGCAAGGTAAAAAGTGAATATTCACTTTTTCCGTGACAAAGCCATTGGCGAAACGCGTTGGGTAACTGAGGGATCTCCATGCAGATATCGGGCATCTGATGTATGGGTTTTTCTAACATCCATTACTTTGTGATATCAGGCTTTATGTGCGGCCTATTGTGAGGTCGCTATACACCTCAGGCATCTGTATTTCTAGGCAGATTCTACTTGGATTTGATGCAATGTAATACATATATATACAGTGCGTTGCAAAAGTATTCACCCCCTGGACTTTTTTGTGTTTTGTTACATTACAGCCTTAATTTTAATGTTTCGTTAATTTGAATTTTATGTTAAGGATCAGAACACAATAGTCTAAGTTGGTGAACTGAAATGAGAAGAATATATAAATAAAACTATTGTTTAGAAATAGAAAACAGAAAATTGGCATGTGCGTATGTATTCACCCCCTTTGTTAGGAAGCCCATAAAAATCTCCGGTGCAACCAATTACCTTCAGAAGTCACATAAACAGTGAAATGATGTCCACCTGTGTGAAATCTAAGTGTCACATGATCTGTCATTACATATACACACCTTTTTTGTAAGGCCCCAGTGGCTGCAACACCTAAGCAACAGGCATCACTAACCAAACACTGCCATGAAGACCAAGGAACTCTCCAAACAAGTAAGTGACAATGTTGTTGTGAAGTACAAGTCAGGGTTAGCTTATAAAAAAATATCCAAATCTTTGATGAGCCCCAGGAGCACCATAAAATCTATCATAACCAAATGGAAAGAACATGGCAGAACAGCAAACCTGCCAAAGGATGGCCACCCACCAAAACTCATGGACCGGGTAAGGAGAGCATTAATCAGAAAGGCAGCACAGAGACCTAAGGTAACCCTGGAGGAGCTGCAGAGTTCCACAGCAGAGACTTGAGTATCTGTAAATAGGATGACAAGCTGTACGCTCCATAGAGTTGGGCTTTATGGCAGAGTGGCCAGAAGAAAGCCATTACTTTCAGCTAAAAACCAAAAGGCACATTGTGAGTTTGCGAAAAGGCATGTGGGAGACTCCCAAAATGTATGGAGGAATGTGCTTCGGTCTGATGTGACTAAAATTAAACTTTTCGGCCATCAAAGAAAATGCTATGTCTGGCGCAAGTCCAACACATCACATCACCCAAAGAACACCATCCCCACAGTGAAACATGGTGGTGGCAGCATCATGGTGTGGGGATGTTTTTCAGCAGCCGGGACTGCGAAACTGGTCAGAGTTGAGGGAAAGATGGATGATGCTAAATACAGGGATATTCTTCTGGAAGAGGAGCTATCTCTTTCGGAGCTCCAGGAGGCTTTGGGATCTGTCTCTGGGAATTCGTCGTCAGGGATGGATGGCCTTCCATATGAGGTTTATCGTAAGTTTAGTGATGTGATTCTCCCTCAGCTGTTAGAGGTTTTCTCCCAGGCAATACAGGGAGGGAGCCTACCATGCTCTATGATGGAGGCTCTTATTGTTCTAATTCCTAAAAAGGATAAAGACCCGATAGAAATGAGTTCTTACAGACCAATTTCGTTATTAAATACAGACGTTAAGTTATTATCAAAAGTCTTGGCTGGGAGGCTCTCACGGGTGATATCTTCCATTATCCATCCAGACCAAAATGGCTTTATGCCAAAAAGGGGTACCCATCACAATCTGCATAGGCTATTTATGAATATTCAGTCCCCGGGACGTGGTACCCGCTCCATCCTGTCGCTGGATGCCACCAAAGCATTCGACAGGGTGGAGTGGACCTTTCTCTGGGAGGTAATGAAAAAAATGGGTTTTGGCCCTAGATTTATGGCGATGGTTCAGTTATTATATAGCTCCCCAGTTGCTAGGATTAGGATTAATGATACGATCACAGAGAGCCTTATCCTAGGAAGAGGCACCCGTCAAGGTTGCCCTCTCTCCCCTCTCTTGTTCAATATCTATATTGAACCCTTAGCAGCCAGTATAAGGCAGGATCCGCAGGTGGCCGGTTTCGACATAATGGGGAAGCATGACCGCGTATCTCTCTATGCAGATGATATCTTGGTTTTTGTTCATCAAACAGAAACCACTCTCCCTCGCCCATCTCTAGGAACTAGGAAATTAAAATACTGGGTCCAGTACTGTAATTGATGAAGGATGTGAAGCTGCATTTGAACATTGGAGTATCTCTAGGAACTAGGAAATTAAAATATCACATTGCTATAGACACTTAACGAAAAAAAAATTTGGGGGTCTTCTTTCTCCAGGACAGAAATCCTGGTCATTGACACTCTCAGAGGTGGGTCCCCCAGATTGGGAGAATATAGGGGAAAGCTTAAAATTTGTTTCACAGAATTTTAACCACACTGTTGTACAATTCAATATTCTGCACAAAATATATGCGACACCTATGTGGTTATATAGGAGAGGACTTAGAGCCTCCTCTGACTGCCCACGTTGTGGCGACTCCGAGGCAGATCATCTACATCTGTTCTGGGACTGCCCGATGGTGGGTAGCTATTGGAGATCGGTCCAAATTATCTTGGCTCGTAAATTTAATATTGTTGTTCCTTTGTCCCCCAGGATATGGGTCCTGGGAGACTTATCGGAGGTTAACTATCAGCCCATAAAACGCCAATTACTGATTAAGGTTATGTTCTTGGCCAGGCTTCTGGTCTCTAGACTATGGTTTTGCTCCTCCGCTCCAGATTGCAGTAACTGGTTGGCCCTGGTCGAGAAAGTGAAAAGCTATGAGAGGATTCTGTATAAACAAAGAGGATCCTACCTAAAGTGGGGTAAACTGTGGGAAGATTGGGACAAGGGTAATTAACTAATCTGGATTTTTTTTTTTTTTTTTTTCTTCCTGCAAGGTGGGGGGGGGGTGTGGGGGGGGGTATGGGGGGGGGGTTGGGGATGATTTCATTAGTCTGGTTTTTCTGTATGTACTGTAATTGATGAAGGATGTGAAGCTGCATTTGAACATTGGAGTATCTCTAGGAACGCTGGAGGACGGCGGGACTCTCCAGCACTGAATAATGGCTAAAGTTTTTGTTAAACCAGGGCACTGTGTGTTTTATGGGCGGGGACCTGGGGCTCGGGACCCTGGGCGGCCCGGTGACCGGGTGTGATCCGAAATGCGGTTCTCTCTGTCTGATATGTGGTTGGACTGTAGGCAGTGATACGATGCATGTTGTAGGGGTGCAATTAGGGGACAGTGCCGGCCTTTGGTGGTGTTTCCGTCCACATTTATTTTAAATGCCGGTGATTGTTGAGTGATACTCGATTTGAGTCCCCTTGCACCTGAGATATTGGTGCGATTGTATGCGAGGCATGGTTGAGCTGGGCACTAATTTCTAATCTTAACTATATGGGGATGAGGCAGCAAAATATGCATGTGGTCTTTTTTTTTTTTTTTCTCTCCCTCCACGGTGACAGAAGACTGCTGGACCCCCCAGGTTGCTCCAAGAAATGTTTGCGGTTAAAGATCGCTGTAAGCCCGCTATGCATGGTTAATGTGAGCACCAGGTGAATGGATAATCCTGCCATTTTCCGTATCCATAATCGGGAGAGGACGCGTGGAGCACGTGCTCGCTCCCTTATGGCCACCCGGGTCGCGGGCCCCCGATCTCTGCCCTCTATAGATATTGACATGCTAACTTAGTTGCTGTGTATGTCTGCCTGATGTCGGGCGAACCCCGCCTCCCTCTTAGCAAGTGAGATCTCCATTTGATTTGTATTATCCCCACAAGTATGGGTATTTGTATGAAATTGTTATCAATTATGCTTATAAATCAGAAATGTACGGACTTTAGGACTTATAATATTACTAAGATTATATGGATATTTATTTTTTGTATTACAAATAAAATAAAATAAAAGATTTAAATAAAAAAAAAGTAAAAAAAATACAGGGATATTCTTGAGCAAAACCTGTACCACTGTGTGTGATTTGAGGCTAGGACAGAGGTTCACCTTTCAGCAGGACAATTACCCCAAACACATTGCTAAAGCAACACTTGGGTGGTTTAAGCGCAGATTACCCCAAACACATTGCTAAAGCAACACTTGGGTGGTTTAAGCGCAAACATGTAAATGTGTTGGAATGGCTTAGTCAAAGTCGAGATTTCAATCCAATATAAAATCTGTGGTCAGACTTAAAGATTGCTGTTCACAAGTACAAACCATCCAACTTGAAGGAGCTGGAACAGTTTTGCAAGGAGGAATGGGCAAAAATCCCAGCGGTAAGATGTGGCAAGCTCATAGAGACTTATCCAAAGCTACTTGGAGCTGTGATTGCTGCAAAAGGTAGCGCTACAAAGTATTGACTTTAGGGGGGTAAATAGTTATGCACATTGACTTGTTCTGTTATTTTGTCCTATTTGTTGTTTGCTTCACAATAAAAAATAAAAAACATCTTCTAAGTTGTGGGCATGTTCTGTAAATTAAATGATTCAAATCCTCAAACAATCTATATTAATTTCAGGTTATGAGGCACCAAAATGCGAAAAAAGTCAAGGGTTGTGAATACTTTTGCAAGGCACTGTATATATATGTATTACATTGCATCAAATCCAAGTAGAATCTGCCTAGAAATACAGATGCCTGAGGTGTATAGCGACCTCACAATAGGCCGCACAAAAAGCCTGATATCACAAAGTAATGGATGTTAGAAAAACCCATACATCAGATGCCCTAAATCTGCATGGAGGTCCCCTCAGTTACCCAACGCGTTTCTCCAATGGCTTCATCAAGGAAAAAGTAATTATTAACTTTTTCCCTTGCATTGCAAGTTTAGATTAAGCTTGGGTGTGTCCATATATAAGTCTGGTTGAGTTAGGATTTATTGACTACATAGGATGTCTCTAATTCCAACAGGTAGAAACGTTGCATATTAGTCTATGTTGGGGGACCCCGTTCTGCAGCTGCAGCTCAAAGAGGTTGTGCTTGGCGGTGTACGAGTGGCTGAAGTGCATGGAAAGTTTCCTGGCCATTTTTAGGATGTCTTGCAGATGGGTGGAAGACTTCAGGAACCACTTTACAACCAGATTGAACTCATACGTCATGCTAGATTTGATGGTGTTCCTGGAGATCATCAAAGATTTGGATATTTTTTTATAACCTAACTCTGACTTGTACTTCACAACAACATTGTCACTTACTTGTTTTGAGAGTTCCTTGGTCTTCATGGCAGTGTTTGGTTAGTGATGCCTAATTATTCATACCCCTGGAAAATTTTGGCTTAAAGTTACTTTTTTTTCAACCAGCAAGTAATTTTTTGATGGGAAATTACAAAAGTGTCTCCCAAAAGATAATAAGACGATGTACAAGAGACATTATTGTGGGGGAAAAAAAATACATTTCTCAGCTTTTATTTATATTTGAGCAAAAAATACAAGATGTTCCGCACTGTGGAAAATCTCAGAGGACGTGGTCAGAAGCCAAAAGTGACACCTGTGCTCGCCAGGAGGATAGTTAGAGAGGTGAAAAAGAATCCAACGATCATTAACAAGGCCATCCTGGTGAATCTGGGCTCTGCTGGTGGCAATCCAATGGACACTGCACAATGCAGAAGATGGAGGACACCACTTCTCCAGATAAGGCACACAAAAGCTTGCTTGGCCTTTGCAAAAGCTCATCTTGACAAAGAAGAAGACTTCTGGTCTTCTGGGTTATAGTGAAGATAAAACAAAAATAGATTTGTTTGGTCACAATGATGTTTCCTTCATTTGGCGTAAAAAAGGAGAAGCCTTCAACCCAAAGAACACCATCCCCACTGTCAAACATGGTGGTGGGAACCTAATGCTTTGGGGGTGTTTTTCAGCCAATGGACCAGGGAACCTACTCGCAGTAAACGGCACCATGAAAAAAGAGCAATACATGAGGATTCTCAATGACAACATCAGGCAGTCTGCAGAGAAACTTGGCCTTGGGCACCATTGGACATTTCAGCATTACAATGACCCAAAACACACAGCAAAAGTGGTGAAGAAATGGTTAGCAGACAACAACATTAACGTTTTGGAGTCCAGACTTGAATTTTAATTGAGAATCTGTGGAGGGAGCTAAAGATTAGGGTGATGGCAAGAAGACCCTCCAACCTGAAAGATTTGGGGCTCATTGCTAAAGATGAATGGGCAAATAAACCTGTGGAGACCTGCAAAAAGCTGGTCTGCAATTATAGGAAGCGTTTGATTGCTGTAATAGCCAATAAAGGTTTTTCTATTGATTATTCAGAAGGGTATGAATAATTTTGGACTGGACACTTTTTGCTCAAATGTAAATAAAAGCTGAGAAATGTTTTTTTTCCCACAATAATGCCTCTTTTACTTCGTCTTATTATCTTTTGGGAGACACCTATGTCAGTTCCCGTCAAAAAATTACTTGCTGGTTGAATAAAAGTAACTTTAAGTAAAAATTGAGGGGTATGAATAATTATGGACAGCACTGTATATGTTTTTTTATTTTTTTTCTGATATGAAACTTGCCCCGGTCTGCATGTGAGTTAGTCCCTTGCTAGTTTGGTTGTTTTTAACATTTTTGATGCTTTGATTTGCTGCTACCTCATCACCATGTCATTGGGCCCCTCTGTGGACTTCTCAAGTTGTTCTCCCACCCTCCCCACTCCATGACTGGGACACTATTTTGCCTTTTTGACCTGGTTGACATCATTGTTTATTTGACCCTTCTTCTGAGTTGTCAGAAGAAAGAAAAAATGAGACTCACAATGAATCCTGTCTGAGTAGCAGCTGTAAGGCCTGTATGGTCCCATCAGAATTGGCTTATGATTTGGTAGCCAAAAGCAGTAGTGGGTACAAACCACAGAAGACATATACAATTCCATTCACCAGTCATCTCTGTTTTGGATCCACTCCTGTTTTTTTTTTTTTGCTTTAGCAATACTGATGGATTACTGACCAAATGCTGACCGAGTGACGTCCACACAAACTTACTGCTGACAGCCTATCCACTCTGTCAGGGGGGCTCTACTTGTATAAGTGTTTAATAGAACTGGTTCTGTAGACATCTATGTGGAATCAGCTGATGACAGTGTAAAAGGAGTGCCCTCTTTCACGTTACAGTAGGATCTTGGGCCTCTGCACGGTTCTTTATACCTGGCGCTAACAGCGACCTATAAGACTATTAGTTCACACTTGAGTTATTTGGTCAGTTTTGGACCCATAACTGCCCAAATAAATGAAGAGTGCAGTGAGTCTAAGAGCGACGTCTGTCATCTGCATGTCATACTGACTCACAGTATTGTTTTGAGAGATTACAGCAGCTCACCCCCTCACCGTATGAAAAAGGTGCTCACCCTCAGGTCCCACCCTCAGGACCAGCAAAGATAAATGAGGTAAGAGCAATATTAAGGGGGCACACTCAAGAGGGAAACACAATGGTGAAAATAGATATAGTACTTTAATACTTTAAAAACATACCCCTAAAAAATACATAAAAAACACACATATGCCGTGTGAATGGCGTGATAAATACACGCCTGCACAAAAATAAAATAAAATGAAGACGTGCTATATAGCATGCATCAATAACCGGGAATATGACAACTGGGAATATGATTCAATATAGCTGCAATGTCCCAATCCAATCAATCGTAAGGTGACTTATCAGCAATGTCCCAATAAGAGTCCTGTTCCAGTTAGATATAGTCCTGCTAGTATAACAATGGCACTATGGCCAAAAGCAGGTGGAGCAGTAATAGTATTGCAACAGGATTCCAGAGCCCAATAACATAAATTGAGGACATTCCATGGTGGATATAAATTGCGGTAACTATTCCTGACTTCACAATGGAACTGATAGTATCATTACTCACAGTCTCTTCATGTGGCTTGTAGTGCTCTTATGAGCCTGGTCTTACCCCTCTTCACTGCCTCTCCGTAGCGCTGTTCACCAGGTGGCCGTACACGCGCAGCGTCCAACGTGATGTGCTTGGCCGTACTTGGCGTCCCACGTGACCTGGTTGCTTAGGGGACCGGATAGACACTCAGCTGACGTCACTACTCCGCGACTGCTACTCCGGTTCTTTGGTTCAAGCCGATCTTGTATGCTTTTTTCCTTTGGTGTCAGGCTTTCTTTATCCTTTTTATAAATCCACGCTCACTCTGTATGCCAGACGCGTTTCAGGGTCTTACACCCCTTCCTCAGTGGCCTTGTTTTACTAACACACCAGACTCCCTATGCGTGTTTCTGCAAGGCACAGTGATCTACACCACTATACAGGCTCTCTGCAGACAGGAAATAGCAGTTTTTTAATGCGATTCATCGCAAATAAATTCAGATCGATTCAAATCTTTTCAGAAAATTCGGCGAACCGGCCGAATCGAATTTTTGAGAAATTCGCTCATCTCTATTCAGAATCTATGTAATGTTATCAACCTGTTTGGCTTGCTTGATGCCGCAAATCCCAAGATTTCTCTTTGACTTGTGGTCTAGATGCACAAAAGCAGCATTGTTTCAGTAAGGTTTATAAGGGGATTTATTAGATTTAACTGTGGTTGTTCTTTTCATACATATAACGAAATTGTTCCAGATGTACTTAGAACTCCACAAGGATTCAGTTTACACAGTTTCACTATTTTTACAATTCATTGAAAACTGAAGATTGTTATAAGTAAAACAATAAGCTCCAAGCTTTTCACGTGTTCTGTCGTCCAAAGTATTGTGTAGACATGTCACTTCATTTGTATTTGCATAGGAGAGACAAGTTATGGGTTTAGACTTTATTCCTGCATACATTAAAGTCATCTGGCCCCACTGGGATGGACACTTAAGACTCAAGGTGCAAACTGTTCTTGATTCATGATGATGTAGAATTTTAGTTTCATACAATGCATGGAACGTAAAAACTAATAGTGGTTCCCCATGGCATTACAGTCTGTGTCTTGCTCCTGGAACAGAATTACGCTAGATTAACATCACCATTTCATTTTCCATTCTTCTGATCCGTCAACAAAAAAACAGATCCTTTATTTTAAGTATCCGTTATTCTCAGCTATGCTCATTTTTCATACATTATAGCCATTTTTGTCAGAGATTCGTTATTTTAGACGGAAGAGAATATCCTCCGCAAAGGACTTTTTCTTCTGTCTACAATAGCTGATCTCAGACAGAAATGTCTAAAATTGATGCAAAATGCACATGACAGATGCTCAAAATAAAGGATCAGTTTTTTTTTTTTGGGGGGGGGGGGGGTTTGCTTTGCATTTTTCTATAAATACAACACAGGTAAAACGGTGATGTGAACCTATCCTTACAAGTGTGCTGTATGATGGTGTGTTTTCTGCTGACAGATTTTCAGGACCAGTGGTGAGCTTAAATTCCTGTAGGCTTGCAAGCTTTCTATTGGATCCCTACTGCTTGCAAAAAGAGCAACTGCAAAACTGAGAGCAACTGCAAAAATGAGTATATATTAAGGCTTTTATAATTGATCAAGTATTTACTTAATGAACAGCAACACTCCTTCCCGATCACTGGCCCATGTAAAAAAAAGACAAGCAAATGCTCAATAGTTGACTGATTGAATCATTTATCCTGGGAGTAAACAAGGCATGTGTCGCTGAAAATATGCAAGCTGTATGGGTATGACATTCAAACGATGGCATTCGTCCCCATAGGGTTTCCATCAGTGCAGTGTAAAAATCCCTTTAAACATGTGGCAATCTCTACAACCAGACATCAGCCCATGAAAAAGGATTGTTACACAACTGCTGTTTGTTGATATGTTAATGTAAGTTCTCAAAGCTGAACCAACACTTAAAGAGGATATGTCATCAGAAATTGACCTATTGTTTAAAACATTTTTTATCTTAAACATATTTTTTTTTAAAATAACTTTTGGTGATAGTACATTTCATTTTCCATCTCACTATATTCCAAAAAATCCTGCAGTTTTTGGACTTGTCACTAAGCCTAATAATAGGCACTACTTCCTGGTCTGTAGAGATGACTTTTCAGCAGTCATCCCATTATCATCACAGGCAGGATCACAATGGTAGATAACACATCTGTTAACCATTCACAGTAGGTGATGGTCACATCTTACCTATCCCTTCTTTGTACAATGACCACTGAATGTCAGAGGAGTATGCCTAGAAAACTCTCCCAAGTCAATGAGGTCCCCTCCTGTCAATTATATCTATAGCCCATGATGGCTGCTGTAAAGCCTCTAAATGGTGTTAACAACAGCTCAGGCAATATGCCTGCCCCACAATCATGTCCAGGAATTAAAATTAAAAAGAAACAGGAAATACATATTAGAAAACACGTATATGTGTAACTATCTGGCTCTAACTGGCTGAAAAAAATTATATTTCCTTTAAATGGAATGTCAGATTTAGGAGCCCATTTTCAAATATACTATTCAAAAATTTAGAGTTAATGAGGGATCCTCCATTAAGGACCTTCGTCTATTAGCCAGAACAAGTGATGAGTGAAAATCACTGCTCATGTGCACAGCCCCATTGGAGTGAATCGGTCCGGTTCAGTGCAGGTGCAATGCGCTCACCTCACGCATTGCACCCGCGCAGAATTCTCGCCAGTATGAAAGGGGCCTTACTCTGGAAGACTCTGCATGTCTGTACATGGACAGTCCATTGAATTTAATTGAAGCCATGCTTCATTTCTCCTGTGGTGGTGCTGCAGGAGAATTGAAAACTTACTGGCAGGTTCCTCTATGAATTGCAGCTGATTGCAAAGGGTCCCATTAGCTGAATGCCACCCAATTAGATTTTCATTGAGAAACCATTCTAACAAAATCCTAATAGCCCATTTAAATAGTTATCTGCTTATTACCTTCCGACAAAAAAACTGAATCTCGATCCAACAAGAATATTATTGTGGTGATACAGAAACTTGAAATGCTGACCACTTCCAAATGATATGAAATCAATAATAACGCCATCTGTAAACCAGACCAAAACTGCTTGTGATTTCATTTATTGAAAACTCTTGCCCATACCACATCAGAATTTTGGAATGTGTTCCCATTTTTATTCTGCGGTAGTAGTATTTCTTTCATAACTTCTCTTCAGTGATCTCCTAGTGAATTTACTTCAAATTGTTTTTTATTGTTTCTTAGAGATATGGAAAATATACTGAAATCCAATAAAAGATTCGCATTGACAATGTCTTAGATACATCAACATGCTTAAGTAACAGTCATTACATCAGATACAATGATATTAATAACATCAGTATATCGCTCCATCAGGCATAACATAACACAACTTTGGGGGAAACATCCCCCAGAGGGGGTGGGATGGGGAGGGGGAGAGATGGTAGGGGGGAAAGTCCGAGGGAAAGAGGGTAAAGGTACGGTAGAGGCATGGTAGGTCTTCGTGTCCCATTTATATTTCTAGGCATGTTATATCTCCTTATCACAATTATGTCACCAACTGAACTATTTCTATAGACCTTGTCATATTCTTCAGGGGGTACTATCTTAGTCAGTAAATCCCCTAAACTCCTTCCACGGGCTCCATATATCTGCAAAACGTTGAGGTGTTCTGGCATCCCAGTGAGCTAACTGTTCCAATCTATAAATTTGGTCGCACTTCAGATACCAATGTTGCAAAGATGGGGGTTCGGGTTTCTTCCAATATACCGCCACAAGAATACGTGCAGCAGCCAATAATATTTTACACAAGATGTTACTCTCCTTCAATCTTTTACCAGCTACTTCTCCTAGTAAACTAAAAAGACATAATTTGGGCGACGCCCGGACTGTTACTCTACTTATACGGGATAAATCCCCACAAATCTTTTGCCAATAAGTTTGTATTTTAGTACACGACCACCAAATATGACTCTGAGTCCCTACAGCATGATCACATCTCCAGCAAATGGGGCTAACTTCTGGGAACATAGCATGTAAACGTTGTGGTGTATAATACCAATGCGTAAGAACTTTGTAGCTGTTGATCTCCTAGTGAATTTAGATGTGTCTAATAAAATTTAAAAAATTAGCCAAGCTTGAGAAATTTGGCACGATCAGTAAAAGATCTAAAGGTTGCATTGTTAGCCAAACCAACCATTTTGGTGGGACCAGCTGATAAGTTAATGTGTATGGATAGCTCATGACTCTCCCCTGCCAGATGATGAGGGTTAAGAGAGGGATCAAGCAAACTGAATATGTTCACATGTTCCTTTTGTTTTGGCAGGAGATAAGTTGTTGCCAGAAGTGTCTGGGAGAAGCTTTCTCCTCTCTCCCTATTGAAAAAACATGCACGCTCAGCCGAGCAGCACATATATGTGTATGGGGGATTAGGAGAGATAGCTGTTGACTAAAGGAACATTTGGATGATGACTATTGAAGATGTGCGGGCACCATAATATGTATGGGGGTCTCTCTATTCTCCTACTGGTCAGAAATTTGTTCAGAGATGGATGGAGAATTTCAGGACGCCCAGTGCTACTAAAGGGCTCTTGGGTGCAAGAAGCGTCCTGTAGTAGCTCTAGATTAAAAGTTAAGCTATATAAGTCAAGCTAATTGTTCTTAAGTTATTAAGTATGACATTGAGACAATATCTGGCTGATACAAAACTGCCTACAACAGTAAATCAGGTGACGGATTTCACTTTTGATGAGATTCTAAACTGTCAGAGCTGGATGTGTCCTGTTTTTATTGGCAACTCCTCCAATCTGCGATGAATTGCCCCCGGTTTTGACTGTGCCTCCTACCAAGGTCACAAGAAAATGTTGGAGGCCACATGCAGCCCCTAGGCCTCACACTGTGTAGATGTAAGGTAAAAGCAATGATTTCAATTTAACAACTAAAGTCAATGTTTTAATATTGTATAGTGCATTTGCAGGCTCAAATGTACACACCGTGACACATGAGGATTATTTTGAATAAAATAATTGGACTTAAAAGTGTAAGCATAAAATATAAACAAGTTGACTTTCAATGTTAGAATCCCAATTGTAAAAATTAGGGGAAATATCAGCATGGGGCCACCTTACAGTTCCTTAGAAGCGTCTATAGGTTTGGTTCCTATATGTCCTGGTTTTCTTATCGTACTGTCATTTATTACCAGAGGAAATCTTTAAATACTTCCAAGAAGGCAGAGTTGTAATGCACCTGGAATAACAAGGCTCTTGTGAAAAAAATCTCACATTATCTATTGTTTGCTTAAAAAAGAAGCATACTCTAAGATAACCTTGAGAGGGGATGTAAAGACCTTGAGGGGAATTTATTACACCCTGACTCCAGAACTTTTGAGGGGGTTATTTGCACATTTTTACACCACTTACTCCAATTTTGAAAAGTTGATGGGAAAGTAGCCATGGTTTGCTATGCTAAAGTTACCCTCCAGCTCAAGAATAAAATTCTCTTTAAAAGGTAACAAGCAGCACACTTATACCATGGCCTTTTCAGCAGCAGATCTGACTATCTGTCATCCAAGACGGCCACACCACATTTCTCAGACTACCTTATGCACACTGTGTATCAGTAGTCCAAGACATTTCCTGCTTGTCCAGCCCTGCTCTTGTATTAGCCAGAACTGCTCATGTGAGTAGTGCTGGCCAACATTAGGGCAGCAGGAAGCGTCTTTGCCTACCAAATGCACAATATGCATCAGGTAGTCTAAAAAGCACTGCAGCCATTTTGGATGCCAGAAGAGGAGCCCGGGAACTGGCCGATCTGCAGCTAAAACAAGGTCATCAGAGAAGGGTTTTTTTTCTTCCCCAATTAATATACATTTTCTTTATTGAACTGGAGGGTTGCTTTAATTAGTTTCACTCAAAATGTATCATTAGAAAAGCACCAAAAAGTTACAAAGTCATTCCATATGTGACAAAAAAAACTGGAGTAGCATTTCTAGACATAAAAGTTAGGTTTAAAGAGGCTCAGAATTTAATAAATATGCACTATTTCATAAATTCAAGTACACCAACGTAGATTGAACCAAAATTTACTATAAATATTACCCTCATGATAAATTCCTCCCGACACACACCTTCCCATGTACATAGTTCCTCTAAGGTACAGCTTTACTGATGTTACTAGACATAGCTTAGGGCCCTGTTAAATGGGCAATGATTGGGTAAACAGTATTTTTAGGAATTTTCCCTCCTGAGTATTGTCCCCTGTAAAAGCCCGCCAATCAGTCAACAAATTAGCAAATGCTCACTGATCTGCTGATTGCGTCTTTCATGCAGTTCACAAAAATAATCATTTGTCAGCAGCACATCTCCCCGTATAAACAGGCAATGTGCTGCCAACAACCAGGTAAACAAACGGCCACATGACCAGGGGCGTTGCTAGGGTAAAACATTCGGGGCCTGGGCCCCTGATATTTTGTCACAGGCCCCGAATGTCCTGCCTGTTTGATATAACTGTATTGCTGTCTTCATACAATTGAATCTAATGCCCTGCAAGAGCTGAAGGACCTGTGATGACATCACAGTCCATGTGATCAGTTCTTAATGCAGTAGCTGAAAAGGACCTGCGATGATGTCCCCATCATGTGACCAGTGCAGGAGAGGACAGCTCAGCAGTGAAGAGAAGTCCTGGGAAGAAGCTGTGGTGAGGTCTGTACATGAGGAGAGGTAAGTGAAGGGGTAGATTACTCATTGTGAGAGGCAGAGCAATGTTGGGAGTTGTAGTTATTTAATTGGGACTGTATGTTAGGGCTGAAGGGAGGAAAGTTATTTACATAGGGCAGTGCGTGGAGTGATGTTATTTACATGGGACTGAAAGTTGAGGGGGGTGATGTTATTTACACGGGAACGCATGTTGGAGGTGGCTGTGGGAGTAAGGGATATTATTTATATGGGACTGAATATTTAGGGGTAATGCTATTTACATGGGACTGCATGTTGGAGGTGGCTTGGGAGGGGGTAATTTTATTTACATGGGACTGTATGTTGAAGGTGTCTGGGGGGTGATGTTATTTACATGGGACTGAATATTCAGTGGGTGATGTTATTTACAAGGGACTGTATGTTGAAGGCGGCTGGGGAGGGGGTGTTGTTATTTACCTGGGACTGTATATTGGAGGGGGCAGGAGAGATGGTGGGATGTTATTTACATAGGACTGTATTTTGGAGGGCGCTATAGATAGAAATTCCCTGGGCATTTCAGGGTGAGCATTATAACAGTAGGGTATATTATAAATACTGGGGACATTAGGTGTTCTTATTACTGCTGGGGGCTCTCTAGGAAGGACTTATAGATCCACATTATTTCTACTATGGGGGGCCTTATTTCTACTGGGGGCTCTGCAAGGGCATTATTAATACTGGAGGGCTCTTATACTAATGGGGGCACTCTTGGGGAGTGCTATAACTGTTGGTGGCACTGTGGGGGCAGTAATACTAATGAGGGCATTCTAGAAGCAAATTAATATTGGTGGGACTATGAGGAGTATTGGGGGGTACAGCGAGCAGCAGGATAACACAGTGGGGACTCCAAGTTGGGAGATGATGATAGAAATGTGAGGAAGCTAAGATGTCCATGTGTCACACTGTACAGAGATGCTGCGTGGCTGAGAGAAGTTGTCCGGACCAAATGGAGAAGATGAAGACAGAGAAGATATTCATCCGAGGAGACATCACCTGGGAGGCACTGGATATGAGAGGTATGTGCTTCTGTATAACGAGTACAGCAAAATGTCAGTGGTTCAGGGAGTGCGTTTGGTCGACTCAGAGAATTGAGACATTTGCATTGGGACTTGGGCACCAGATCTTTTGAGACTCTAGCAATGCCCTTGCACATGACCAATTGAAGTAGTGAGCAATTGCTCATCCAGCCGTTCGTTCAAGCAATAATCTGCCTGTATAAAACATGCTATTTGGTCAATTGGTACTCATTACCAGGAAGAAATCTGCCCATTTAAATGGACATTATAAGAAACAATCTTGTTTTTAAGCTCATGGTAAGGTTTTCCATTTTATTCTAGTAGTTGAAAATGTTACCACTGATCCATGGACCACAATAGTATTACAGTTTAAAGCACATTAATTGTGTTTGGATGTAATTAAAGATTAATGGGGCTGTCCCACATGGACATTTACAGCATACCCATGGGTGCCTTCTCTGGGACCCATCATGTGCCTCCAGGAATGGAGAGTAGGCTAAAAATGCACTGCTCTCTCCCCTCTCTGCTATGGGACTTCAGTAAATAGACAAGTCCAATATCTGTGATTAGAGAGAGCTACACATGTGTAGCCTTCTCTCTATTCTCAGTCGCATGTGACAGTGCAGCAACCCATGAGATGCCAGATCAGAGGATGGGAGTGGTAGCAGCTGAGCTTATAGTCAATCACAGTGGCTGTCCTCTCACCTACTTCCTATAGCCAGTGCAGCATAAGGAAAGAGCACCCTTTCAATCCACAGAGCACACCCTGATTTTGGGGCTTCTTCCTGATGGCAGCTAGGGTAACTTTGATGTTAGGTGTTTGGATGGTTGCAATGCAGTGTGTGTAGATTGTACTGGCCAGTATTTGCTGTAGGAGTCACAAAACCATGCCAGAGTTAAAAGAATAAATGTCTCTCTTTACTGCAGTGCAAAATAGGAGTAGTAGTGCATCTAACTAAAGCAAGAAGACATTTCCAAATGTATCCAGTAAAAGATAGTAGTGTATGGATTTTTGCAAGGATGGACGTTATTGGCCCTGGTTCATCTTTAGCTGGGTAAAGTCACTCTCAATTGAATCCATGACAAGCAATAGTACTCTGGCAGTAATGTCCACTAGGGGAATATAGGATCTTGATGGCATGCCTGGCTGGGACGTGGTGAAGGGTGTCTTAGGGTGTCCACTGCAATAAGCTCTGAATGGCTGTAGTCACAGATTACCTTACTGACTCCATTCCTTAGCCATGCAGAGTTTGAGTTTTCTGTTTCTCTCTTTTTTGTTTGCTGTAGATCTTGATGAGATCTGTTAGTCTCTGGAACTTGAGGCCAAAGTAGAAGGAGCAGGGGGCGTGGCTTGCTCATGGCAGAGTGAGACGTGCGTCGCTGCAGCTCTCCCGCCATTCTAACGAAATCAGCTATTACCACGATTCCTAACAGCCTCAACTGACAGATATGGGGAGGAAAACAGCCAAGAGCACGGCGGACACTGACCAGTCCGGGGATGGGGCCGGTATTCAGAAGTTTTTCGGCTCCCAGTCGAGCACAGCGGGACATCAGGGAGCTTCCAAGATGGCCGCCGGTTCCTCCACGCCGCTCCCAGACGGTGCCTCCCGATCGGCTCCCTCAGACACTGACTCCAGGAGCCCCTCCTCGTGCATCTCCGATATCGGATGGGACCTACGCGCACAGCTGAGAGCCCTACCTACCAAGGACGACTTGGAGCACTCGGTCTCCCGCCTCGAGCAAACTTACAAGACAGAGATGGAGGTACTGAAGGGGGAGATCGTGCATCTGGGTCATCGGGTGGAGGCCTCCGAAAAAGCACAGGAGACTGTCTTTGATCATTTAGCTGATCACCAGCGGGTGCTCTCGGCCCACTCCTCACAGATATCCCAGATCTTGTCCCACATTGACGACATCGACAATCGTCACCGTAGAAACAACTTACGGATTAGGGGTCTGCCGGAGTCCGTCACACCGTCCGACTTGGAGGCCTCTGTTCAGGAGTTGTTCAGCTCCCTGCTGCAGGGCTCGTCCGATTCCCCCATTGAGCTCGATCGGGTCCACAGGGCCCTTGGGCCTAAATCGGCTGACTCCAACAGACCGCGGGACATTGTGTGCCGGGTGCACTTTTACAGAGTCAAGGAAGACATCATGAAGGCAGCGCGCCAGTCCGAGGACTTGTCTTATCAGGGGACCCCGATACAGATCCTGCCTGACTTATCAAGGAGGACACTTCAATTACGGAGAGCGGTGCGCCCTATTCTCACCTTGCTGAAGGAAAGGGACATAATCTATCGCTGGGGCTTCCCGTTTCAGCTTCATGCCAGGAAGGACGGCAAGACAGCGACGTTCCGAGACCTGGAGGATCTCCCGAAGTTCCTGGAATCCTTTTCATTGCCGAAGATCTCTCTCCCTGACTGGCCGGTGATGACATCTCCTGCACAGCTGCCGGACAGAGTGCAATGGTCGCAAGTTTCTCCACGGTCCGCAAAGGCTAAAAAGTCCCCGTGACTTTGGGGGTTAATCTCCCTTCTTTCGTTGGGCCCACGTATTGGGCTTCCTGCCCATAGTCCTATTTAGCCCATTCTAATAGGCTGTTGGTTTTCTTTTTTTTTCTTGTTACTTACCTGTACGGGTTGCTTGCACTGTTGCCAGGCCCGGCCTTGGCTAGGCCTTGATTTGAGAGTGCTGTACGGGTAGTAATATGGTTACGTAATAGCGGTTCGCCTGTTTTCTGTTTAGTAAAATGGCGGGAGGGTGCTTGCTCATCCTGGGCTTCTACTCTTCCCTCCAGTTAAGTGGTGTGTCAGAGATTTCTCTGAGATGTCATCTTTTCAGATGGTTTGCCACTTTTTCGTATTTAATGTGAGTGTTTGCATTGTCTCCCCTGTTTTGTCTTGTTCTGTCTTCCTTGATGTTCTTCCCCCTCCCCCCTTTGTCCCTGACAATATTGTACCTTGGTCCACCATACCTGCTTTCTTTGATGGCGTCTGTTAGAATTAGCTCTTATAATGTGAATGGATTCAATGAACCTGCTAAGCGCAATCAAATTCTATATAATTTGCACAAACAAAGAGTCTCTATCGCTCTTTTGCAGGAGACACACTTTAAAACTGGTCATGTGCCCTCCTGCAAAAACAGGTATTTCACGACTTGGTCGCATTGTACACATTCCGAGTCCAAATCTCGGGGCGTTTCCATTGCTGTCCATAAGTCGGTACCGTGCGAAATCTTAGACACGGTCTCTGACGTTTCTGGTCGTTTCCTCTTTATTAAGGTCTCCCTGTCGTCAAGACTTTTGGTAATTGCTAACGCTTACTTTCCTAATTCAGGTCAGTCCCGCTTCGCTTCCAAGATGTGCTCCGCCTTGACTGATTTCGCGGACGGCCTGCCGGTCATCCTGGGTTACCGCCCTATCTCTCTGATCAACGTGGACGTGAAGATCTATGCTAAAATCTTAGCAGATCGGATGAAGCCCCTTATTCCATCTTTGATTCATGTGGACCAGGCGGGCTTTGTACCTGGGAGGGAAACACGAGATAACACCATCCGTACCATGGCCATTATCGACTATGCTAGCAAGGGGGGATTTCCTCTGTGTCTCTTGTCGATCGACGCAGAGAAGGCGTTCGACCGGGTAGATTGGTCCTTCTTGTCTGAATCCCTAAAGGCGTTCGGTCTTGGCCCCAGCATGATAGACAGGATCTTAGCTTTGTATCGGGATCCTAGCGCCCAGGTCCGAGTTAACGGGTCACTGTCAACCCCCTTCCGTATCCATAATGGAACCAGACAGGGATGTCCACTTTCCCCTCTGCTTTACATTATGGTTATGGAATTTTTAGCTAGAGCTCTGCGGGCCAATGACTCCATCAGGGGACTAAGTACAGGTGATCTGGAGTCTAAGATCGCAATTTACGCAGACGACCTCCTGATTTTCTGCACAGATCCGCTAGTTGGCTTCCCTAATATCCTAAAGGAATTCGTGATCTTTGGTGACCTCAGTAATTTTAAAGTTAATCTCCATAAGTCCGAGGTCCTTAATATCTCCCTGCCCCAGACACTGGTCGGTAACCTACAATCCTCTTTCCCCTTTCGCTGGGCCCGCGGACATATATCTTATTTAGGCACGATCATTCCCTCCGACTTGACCAACCTCTTTTCTCTGAACTTTGCTCCCCTTATCGAGGAGGTCCGTAGGGACTTGAAAGACTGGAAAGGGCTACCATTATCTTGGTTTGGTTGGATTCACACACTCAAAATGAACATTCTCCCCCGCATACTGTACCTTTTTCGCACCATACCAATACCCCTTCCGAACACCTTTTTCAGGACTCTAAGATCTGTGATCCTTAAATTTATTTGGGCAGGGTCTTCCCCTAGATTGGGTTTGAGATTCTTAACGCGCAGCAGGGTGAGGGGAGGAGTGGGGGTTCCGGATTTACCAAATTATCATAAAGCAGCAATCCTGTCCTACATTTTGGATTGGTTCCACAATGGACGCTCTAAAAGGTGGGTCCAATTTGAGAAGTAGGTGATAGGGCTCCCATCCCAAAATCTACTTTGGATTTCTAAGTCTAGGAGACCCTCACGACTCCCCTTACTGACACTGGGTATATTGAAAGTTTGGGACAGAATTGCAATCCCCTTGGGCCTTACTCAGTTTCCCAGCCCCCTAACTCCCCTTTTTAATAATCCTGACTTCCCTTCGGGCCTAGGTTGTATGTCCTTTTTGGGGTTGAATCGCGCTGACAATCCCACGGTTTCTGTGGTTTGGGTAGGTGGATCCCTTCAGCCGATTTCATCCTTCCCGGGCGGATCGGATAGGGGGGCTTGGCTTCATTACATTAGTTTGAGGAATTTTCTGTCTTCACTTGGCCCCAATAACTCTTGGTCCAGAGACCTTTCCCCTTTTGAGACGCTTTGCACCCTAACATCCCCACCTACACATCTGGTGTCTCTAGTTTACGGGCTGCTCCAGGGGAGAGATGACGCTATATCTGACCTTCCCTTTGTGAAGGCCTGGGAACGCGACTTGGGAAAGTCTTTTCCTTCTGCTATATGGGAGAATGCATTTGAGATATCATATAAATCATCAATAAGCAGCAGTCTACAGGAGAAGAATTTTAAGGTTATGTCCAGATGGTACAGGACTCCGGTCCTGCTGCACTCTTTCTTCCCTTCTTGTCCTAGTTCCTGCTGGCGATGTGGCCAGGAGGAAGGTAACATGTCTCATATCTGGTGGTCCTGCAACAAAATCGCCCCATTTTGGGAGGCTATTAATGATCTATACGATATGGTTTGTGGCAGTTCCCCCAGATGGACTCTCGAGGGCGCTTTGCTTTCTATGTTCCCTAGCACTTTATCTACTCTGAAAAAGGGTCTTCTGAGGTTCTTTGTTCAGGCTGCACGCTTGGTTATCCCAAGATTCTGGAAATCCACACGCGCCCCTCTCCCTGGGGACTGGCTCGCCACTTTTGAAAAAATATATAGAATGGAGGAACTATGGGCGGAGGACATGGGCAATACTAACAAGTTCCTGAAAATCTGGACCCCTTGGATTCTGTTTAAGGGTTCTCCTGAGTTTATCACGTGGCTGAATAGGGGGTCGCCAGTCCCCTAGGGAGATTGCTCGCCCCATTGGATCTTAACCCGCATGTACTTGGCACGCCTAATCAAATTGTACTTTACACAGTCCTCTCTACCTCGAATTGTATGGTCAGGGTTTTCCCCCCCCCCTCCTCTCTTTGTTCCTCCTGTAGCCCTGTCTAGCTTGTCTTGTCTGTTTAAATTTGTTGTGCGTCCTAGGTGGGAGCTTTCGATATTGCTTTCCCGCAACTGGGTCTTTGTGATACTTTTACTCTGATGTTGGGATCCTATGTTATCTCTTTGCTCATATTCATGTTTACATGATATCTGTTTACATTTATTGTGATCACCTACCTGTATGATGACATTTTGTGCGGTCCTGTTTTATGTTCGGGCTATTCTTATTGTGAAGTGCTTATTTTGGCTCTTGCTAATAAAAGTATTTGAACAACAAAGTAGAAGGAGCACATGGACTTTTCTTCATTCCTGTCTGATGTCTCACTATAGTCTCCAAAGGTTAAGGGTGAGACCAACCAACATCTAACCTCCTACGAGAGCTGAGCCAAGATGATTACCTTGGTTTTGCCATCCATACACACTATAGTGGGTGTAATACGCCACATGGTAATGTAATAGATTGCATAACTTTCAAGAACAAACATATGCAGATACCCCATTCACTGGGGTACTGCAATAGTGCTCCATTTTTTAGATAGGACCTCAAGAGAATAATCCTTTATGGGAATAAAGCTTTAAAGAAACTTTTAACCAGATATAACAATTTAGTAGGCCTAAAACACATATATTATGAGAGGCATAAGAAATGCAAGTTGTACCAAGCTATTTTGATATGACATTAGGCAGAACACTTTTCAGAAACATGGTGACAATATTCTAGCTCAACAATATTCAGTTATCTACTATATAATATTTGCCATATTATTGCATATTCATCACATTGAACACTTTCTAGTCTTAAAAAATGTAACATCAATGTGACCTTGGGTAATCACATGCCAATTTTTAAATTATTACTGATTTGTAGAAAACTAAATTAAGGCTACGTTCACATCACCGTTCAGCCTTTCCGTTCTCCTGCTCCGTTTAGGGGCAGGAGAACGGAAAGGACGGATAAGCACATCACTGACATCAAACTGAGTCAAACGGAGCCTGAGGACCCCATAGACTATAATGGGGTCCATTATGTTTCCGCTCAGAAGATGATTTTGGAGCGGAGACAAAAGTCCTGCATGCACAACTTATAGTCTATGGGGTCCTCAGGCTCTGTTTGACTCAGTTTGGTGTCAGTTATGTGCCGAATCTGTCCTTTCCATTCTCCTGCCCCTAAACAGAGCAGGAGAACGGAAAGGCTGAACGGTGATGTGAATGAAGCCTAACCTGTTAGATGTTATCAAAGTTAATAACACAGTGTTTTCTGTAGCTGGTCTCCCTAAGATTAGCCATTGTTTTGTTTGAGTAGTCTCAAAGGCATTGCTTCCGGTTAGCCAGAATCCTACTCTACACTGATGAGGGGCAAAACCCCGAAACAGCTGTCTGTGGATTGATAACTGGCTTAGGTCTTCCCTGTCACATCCTTAAAGCTTGTAAAAGAGCAGGATCATGACATAGGGGCCACTTAATATGGTGGATTTGGTGATCTCTGTAATGGGGACACCCCTTTGCTTGGTTTTCCTTCCATTGAGGGATATCTGGCTTTCACTGTGTAGAAGACCCATAACTGGGGCTCCACAATTATTTTGCATATTACTGTTTCCCAGGGAGCTTTGCACTTTGGATTGCTGTGTTGAGACTCTTAAATGAGGCTTCACAGTGTTTTCTGTAGCTGGTCTCCCTAAGATCAGCCATTGTTTTGTCAAAGTGAATAAACCTTTTTTTTTAAGATTATCTGTATAAATGCGCCATAGTCAGAGTTATACTGTCCAACACAATCCTTGTGCAACAGACACAGCTCAGTAGAAATAAAGCACCATGTCCTGGGCTTCCATTAAAGCATGGTGAGTACCATGATCTTTAAACACGAAGCCCTGGAACTGAGATGAATCTTCCCAGAATTATGTGGGATACCAAAATGACAGCAAGAATATAGCAACAGCTCATCTATGAAGACATAACATCCAGAAAGAAAATTCCATCCAGAAAGTAAAGATAATCTCATGTTTCTAAGTCTCCCCAGTCTAACACTGCATGGTAGGACCTTAGACTAGTGGTTTACCGCCAAACAATACTCTAAAGATAAATGCTAATAGGCTTGAAACCGCTATATGAAAGTTGGAATAAATGGCTATGCACTTTATAGGCTTGATTTCTTCTATAAACTAATGGTAGTGAATATACAGTTGACCAAGAGGGACATCAAGGTATGATTTGCACATGTCTCAAGTCTCTATCCACTGACCAAAATGGGGGTTCCTTTCATTGTGGATATGCAATAGAAATGGGTATATGGAACTTTCTATTTGATGGATTTGTGTCACAATGCGGTTCACCTTGACGTGGTTTGCCGTGCAGGCTGGCTGCATGCCTTTTGCGTACTGACTGTGGGTGCTTCCGTGTAGGCTGGTTGCTTTTTGCTGCATGCTGGCTGCAGTATCTAGTGTGAACCTGCCCGTGTGTGTGTGTACCCCCTTTGGCTGTATCGTCTCCCTGTGGGTATGTCAGCTTGGTTGCGCTCTTGCATACTGGCTGCAGGTGTTCTGTGCATGCTGGTTGCTAGGGGCAACGTCCTGTATTGCAGCTTGGTATGCTGTGGTTTCTGGTTACCCCTGACCTGATTTGGTACCTCCCTGTTTGGTTCTGATGGGGTTGACCTCTCCTGGTCGGTTCCTGGGTGTGTCCTTTCAGGTGCGCTCGTTACACTGCTATTTCTGCCTTTGAGCGTGGAGTGTTGCGGTCAGTCTTTGTCAGTCTTGTCTTGTGGGTGTTTCACCCTTCTGCTCTGTGTAATCTGTCTGTCTATGTTTGTCTTGCCAGGTTTTGCCCTTTGCAGCTGACCCAAGGGGTTCTACCATCTACACCTCAGTGTGTTCTGCCTGGTTCTGTATTGTTGTCTTCTGGCCCTGTACCATCCCTGATATATGTCCTGTATCTGTATATCCTAACAGAGCTTATCTGCATCTGATCTATGTTCCCGTTATTTTATGTCTGGCAGTCCTTACTGCTTCTGGTGTTATATTCATGTCTGTCCAAGTCGGCCTTCGGAAGAGGATTCCTGTGTCCCCCGGAGTGGGAATGCCCATTTTCTGTCTCTGTGCAGCTCTTCCTGGGGCAGCCTTGATTATATTGCTTGGGGCGCAGGTACCTGTTTCTGCCTCTGTGCCATTCTTCCTGCCTTTCTGTGGACTCAATATACTGTCGGTACCTTGTCTGGTATCTCCGTGCCGCCTGATCCTGCTGCCACTGACTCGGTTTACGCTCTGGAGTAGCCCCCGGCAAATACCCTAACGGCCCAATCTTATCCTCACCATCTGAGGCTCTAGTGAAGAACAGGTAGCTGCTTAGTTATGCACCTCCAGAGTATTGTTAGTCAGTGGCGCAGTGGGTTCACCCCTACTGATCCGTTTCAGTACATTGAGGTCTTCTGTTATAGTCATTGTCATGTATCTTGGTTCCTTTGTAATAAGTTATGTGTTCCGTGGTCCTTGGCCTGTTTGCCTTGTCCTGCTTGTATGACTTTCCGTAGGTCCCCCTTGGGACATCCGGCACGTGACAATATGTGATGGAAGGCTGATTCCAAATTATGGAATTTGGTTAGTTGCAAATAGTTTTGTTAGATGGGGTGCAGTTTTTAAATCTAAGGTGGCACTTACCTATATAAATGATTGGTATGGGTGTTGTATAATTTGGTTCCCTAAATAAATGCAATAACAAAAAAATCTGTACTATGTGTTAGGTTTTTATTTTAGATCAGAAGTCACGTGATGATATAGCATCCAATAATAGGTAAGATCTGGAAGGGAAGGGGAGACATACTACAGAGAATGTTTGTTGTTGGGTTTTTAATGTGTACAGATTTTAGTATTTTGTTATGGAAGATGACTTTTTATCTCCAATAATCTAATTGGATGATTGCGGAAGACTACAGATCTGGGGGAAGGGCAGTTTGGCCTTTGGTTAACTGCAAGCTAGGAAGGCATTTGCTGCTGCAGTTGAAATTGAATTAATGTTCTACAATTTATAAAATCCTAAATTTCTTGTACAAATATGTAATCCCCCAGCATTTTGTTAGAGCAGATTTGAAAGTCATACGTAATCCTATAGAGTGCCATTGGGACCTGTAACACATTGTGCTGTAGTGCATGTAAAGGCTCAATGGCACTAAAGGGTTTAGTTACCTGCCATCTGATACAATTTTACAAGCTCTGTAGCCAGGGGAGCCTTTGCTATAATAATTAAGTTATCATAATAATGCATTCGGTAGATTCACATGATGGGATTTATCAAGCTTCTTGCTAGATTCATTCCTCTGAGATATACAATGAAAACATAGATTTCATTTGAAACTTCGCACTCTGATAAAGTTACACAAACCCCCTCCTCACTTAAAATAAATGTGTACAAGATATGACATAAATGTGGTTGCTGTCCCCACATTATAAGATTACTATGAAATGATGTCTTAAATAGTGTGATAAATAAATGTACAAATGAACTGTGTCTGTGCCTTTGTGTGCCTGTGCCAGTCTGCATTTGTGTGTGTACCCAGGTGTGTTGCACATTTTGTAACCCAAGTGTGTACACAGACTAAATAATTAAAACTACAGTATAAAGATTTTTTTCTCATCTTCTTGTCTGAGCTTATTTATTACTCACCTATCTATAGCATCTATCTATAGTATCTAGCTATCTATCTAGCTATCAAAACAACTTTAACTCTGTTTTGTTGGTGGGTTTCCTCCTATAAACTGCTGACTTCCACAACATTTCTATTTGATTAAGGTCAAGACTTTTAATTGGCCATTCTAAAACTTTAAAGGAAATGTGCCAACAGAAAATTACCTGTAGTTGAAATCACGTTTTATTTTTAACATATTTTGAAATAATTTTTGGCAATGTTTAATTTTCCACGTCACTGTCTGTATTTAAACAAAAAATATAAAATCCTGCAGTTTTCCCACTGCCCACTAAGCCTAATAATAGGCATCACTTTTTAGTCTGCACAGATCGTTTTACTGCAGTCACCTGCTTATCTATACACAGAGGTGATTACAGGCAGTGGTGTACATAGAGAAGTAAGGGACCCATAGCAAGAATCAAACCAGCCCCCCCCCCCCCCCCCGCCCCCCAGGACAGAAGGGTTTCTGCCTAAACCATTTTCAATTACCCTTTTGGCCATTTCCCCTTTGCTTAATTTGCTAAAAGTTGTTCTTTTAGAGGGTAGGTAGAGTTATGATTAAGTTTTCACCTCCAGTAGAAGAGGGGACGATCCCAACTGGACCCCCTCTTGCCCTGGGCCTCATAGCAGTTGCATGGTCTGCCACTATGGTAGTTACGCCCCTGATTACAGGCAAGATTAGATGACATATAAGCTTATTATTCTTTAGAATTTCCTGGTATCATTTAAAATTTTGGTCTCATCTGTCCACAAAACATTGTTCCAGCTCTCTGGTTTTTCGGGTGATCTTTGGCAAACTGCAGATGGGCAGGAATGTTCTTTTTGGAGAGCAGCAGCTTCTCCTTGCACACCATTGTTGTTCAGTGTCCTCCTGATGTGGGAAGGGAATTTAGTTACTTAGAGGTAACTATGGGCTCCTTTGTGACTTTGCTGTATATTACATAGCTTGCTTTTGGCGTGATCTATGTTGCTTGACCTTCTGCAACACCCCACCCCCAATGGAGGGTAAAAATGGCCTTGAACGTCCTTCATTTGCACACAATCAATTTGACTGTATACTGTGGAGTTAGTAGAGTCCAAACTCTTTAGAGATTGTTTTGTAACCTTTTCCAGAGTGACGAGCATCAACAACTCTTCTCCTAAGGTCCTCAGAAATCTACTGTTCATTAATTTATGAAGATCAGACTTTAATAGATCCTTGTACTTTAAATGAAACCGGTCACCCACTCATGCCTGATTGTCATCCCATTGATTGAAAACACACAACTCTAATTTCACCTTCAAATTATCCCTTAATCCTAAAGGTACACATACTTCTGCCACTTACAGATGTGATATTAGATTATTTTCCTCAATAAATAAATGACCAAGTCTAAAATTTTTGACTCATTGGTAATATTTATCTACTTTTAGGACTTGTGTGAAAATCTGATGTAGTTTTAGTCCAAATTTAAACTGAAACGTGAAAGGATTCACAAACTTGCAAGCATCACTGTATATATTGCATATTTATCGCCTATCTGTCTATCTATCTCTCTAGTTCCAAGTAATGTGAGCGGCACAGCGGTTAAATAGATATGGTGTGCCAGCGGCTGTGGAGACGGTCCAGCATCCAAATAAATAACTTAGAAAAATTCCACGGCACTCCAAAAAAGTAAATTAAAAGTGGTGTTCTTCAATCACCAAACCGCAATGTTTCAGTCCTCTTACTGCTTGAGAAATGTCCCAGTAAGAGGACTAAAACATTGCGGTTTGGTGATTAAAGTACACCACTTTTAATTTACTTTTTTGGAGTGCCGTGGAATTTTTCTAATTTATCTTTCTATCTACCTATCTATCCATCCGTCCATTCATCTATCTGCTTATATAGTAAGGTCAATTGTCAGATTTGTTATCTTTTTTGTGTATAGATTGTAGCCAAATATAGTAGTACATATGCGTCTGCTCCAGATTAAAAGATTTTAAAGGGGTTTTCCAACTGTTTTATACTGATGACCTAGTCTCAGAATGGGTCTCATCAATATCTGATCGGTGGGTGGTCTGTAACTAATCAGCTGTTTAAGGAGGCAGTTGTGCTCCGGTGAGTGCCCCGGCCTTATCACAGCTTAACCTAGGCCAGTGACATCGTGTTCATCAGTCATGTGGCCCAGGCGCAGCTCATTTCCATTCTAACACAGCTGATGTACAATGTATGGCTCTGTGATTTGTAAACTATGAGGAGGCTTCCCCAAACAGTTGATAGACAGGTGTCCTGGGTGTCAGACCCTCACAATCAGATGATAAATGTCATCAGTATAAAACTCCTTAAATCATCCTTTGCTTGTGGTCCTTTTTAAACAACCAGTCGGCCCACTTAAAGTTTAAGTTTCACCAATTGGTTCCATTTCTAACTCTTCTAGAAATAAAGCTAGGTCATTGCTATCATGGTAAGACAGTCAGTTATAAATCATATAGCCGATATTATGCCATGTATTAAATGCATTCATACTCTAAGCACTTTCGTACAAGACAATGTTGTATGTAGTGCGCAGCGATGTGCAGCTAGGCTTATACTGGAAGGAAGCACCAGAATTCCTACCTATTGCAAGTACAGCATCTCTGTGCTTGCATATTACCTATGAAAGATCCAGTGGTGTGACTTTTCTGATTATCAGTTTTTTCGTAATTGGAGATTTTTAGGATTTTTAAATATTGAAATATTACTCTCACTGAACCTCCAAAGTGTCAGCACTCCTGAAATGTACTGCAGTTTATTTTACTGTAATTGTGCAAGTCATATGATGAAAATGTAGTGGTAACATCTTTCAAATCCTGACCCAAAGCAATGAAGACATATCTTATTCTATCAGAGAATGAATCTCTTGTCACCTGAAGGTCATATAACCTGTCCACTATTATTATGGTTAGATAGAGGGGAAGATATTATTGCAGATACCAAAGCTTAGCTACCAGTGCATCCATAGGACTGAGAAACCTCCCAGTAAAGGCAGAAGCCACCTAGTGGCAGAAGTGCAGCATTAGCTATGAATTCTACATAATGTAACAATCTATTCAATAAATAGTTGAATAATACTAGGCCTTACTGGGGAACATCACATGTGTATTGTGCGTGCAGATTTCATGGGAGATACATAATGTATATTAGATGCTATTTATTTACCTACCCATGATGCAGAAATACAACCAACACATATTTCTATAACTGATTTTTAGATCCCCCATGATGTATATAGTTCAATCATGTTACAAATATATATTTAAAACAATCCTGGTTGTATCATGGTATCATGTTAGGATATTTATATTATATAGAGAGAGAGAGAGATATCACAAAAAACAGCATGATGTAGGAAAATCTATTCAATTTGCAAAGAGTGTTATACAGTATAATTAAATGTTTAATTTTTGTAAAGATACAGGCCCTGATTTATCATACCTTCACTCCAGAACTCTAGCATCAAAAAGTCACAAAAATAGGGCTTTCTGCACTCGCTTGCGCAAAATTTAAGCAATTGCGCATAATTTTGAGACTTTTTGCATTTTTACACCACTCACTCCAGTTTTGTAATGTGGGTAAAACAGTGGGTGTGGTTGGCTATGCTAATGAGTTTCACTCCAGATCTATCATTAAAACTAATTTATTTTTTTTAAGTCACAAAAAAAGTTGCAATCTCTCTCCAAGAGGAGTAGGAAAACTGGGGAAGCTTCTCTAGACAAAAATGTTAGGTTTAAGGATAAGACAAATTTATCAAGTTACATGAGACATTTGATAAATGTGACATAAAGTACTCCAACACAGACAAAACTGACTTCAAATTATCCTCTCATGATAAATTGTCCCCATAGCATGACAGATTTTTATCAAAATATTCAAATATTTATATTAATTATTTAAAAAATTATTAATTATTTAAAAAAAAAACATTAACATTTTAGGTACACTAGTGACCATTAGTGTGTGTTGCTTTTTTATCTGGATGTTTTTGGGTATAGATGAGTCTCTGTTAATGTCAATGTAAAATAAATTGTGAGGCTGAAGTGCATGCCTCTTCAAAACACCCTCGACATTGAATGGATTGGAAAACTGATACAATTTTTTTTTTAAATAAAATGCATCAGTTGTGAAATCCCACCTATACTGTAAAGTATTAAGGCTAAAAACATTATTGTTATGATTCGTTGTTGACTTCCGATATTTCCGATCAGTCATAACAATATATGGCCATTGTAAGCACACAAAAAAATATATAATAATAATAATAAATCTACTGTTTATTATCAATTAGAATTATTGTGTGTGTGTGTGTTTGTTTGTGTGTATGTATATATATATATATATATATATATATATATATACTAGTAATCACTGTTTCATATGTAAATGTTTGTGAATTTAAACATTTCCTATCAAATTACACCTTCATCACGCTTTATTCAGCTTTTTTTTAATTTGCTTTTATGCATTTTCTATTACATTTTTACAAGTGTTTTGGTAGCATTTTTCTTCAATTTATTGCATGTTTAAGATTTTAAAAAAATGTATTTCTTTTTTTGTCCTATAGAGAAGCCTATGGGAAAACACCAACAAAAAAAAAGTAATTCTGTATACAAGAAAATAAAAACAATACACACGCCAGAGGCCAGAAAAACACTACAAAAAAGTGTGTGTTGATTTGTGGTACCTTTTTAACATTTTTTTTTTTTTTTCATTCATATTTGCCAAACCATTCTTGATTTATAAATATATTATTAGATAGATAGATAGATAGATAGATAGATAGATAGATAGATAGATAGATAGATGTAGGAAACAAATCTGATGAGGGTGAAACTGATAGAAATTAACAAGATCTGAAGACTGATCCATCATGACTTTTTGTTGCATAAAAAGAAGAACTCTCATCATCCTGGCTTCAGACTGAGACCCCAGTAGTAAAGAAGGGCAGTATGAGCACCTGTGGCCCACACTGATTCTCCCACCTCTGTCTCTGCCCAAAGTGTCACTAAAAAGAGCTCTTCGCCTTTAACTTGATAAAATGATCATGTGTCCATTTCTGGAGTGCAGGCAGGGATATGTTAAAATGACTTCATCCCGTTTTTGACAATATGTGAACTTGATTTGCAAATCTCATGTGTCTTGTTCCAAATTAACCTAAACAAACCTTCCCTGCTCTTCTGTAAATCAGAGCTGCCAAACGTGCACCTTAGCAATGCAGGCTGCAGTGTGCTACTGTGCAATGGTAGGGTAAATCTGCTATTAATTATTCAGGATGCTGGTGAGGACTCTGCTGATTGCCTCCCTTATAGGAGGATGCTGACCACTGAATTCAAACCACCCCAATCTTTAAATCAGCAGCTTGATGAATAAACGCCATTCAATGAATGTACCAGCATCATGCAAGTCTTCTCAGTAGGATCCCAGCCCTCCATAAGACATCATGCCACTGAACAGACCATAAGATGTCTGGGCTGTGCATTGTATGTCTGTCACAATAAAGAAGTCCTACCTACACTCACCTGTGAACATAGGATGCTCCTTTTCATTGAGATGATAACATTAGCCGTTGTTATTATTATTATTATTGGTATTATTATTATTACATTTTGTTATTAATCCCAAATACATCCATCAAATGTATGTCCCTTTCCTCCCAGTAACTTAAATGTTGACCTAATACTGTTCTCCATACATGAAGTCCCCAGCTGATGTGACTACTTCTCTGAAGATGTGTACAGACACCAGATGTATTCCATAAAATGGAAATCCGGGAAGCAAATACTATCACATCGGTTTTGAAAGCTGCCATAGAAGGCCATATAGATGTGCTGGGTCACAGGGCAGCCCCATAGCTGAGGCTTCTGCTGCTCCCACTGGTGACAGCACAAGCTCTGAAGCCCTGGAGACACCTGCAGAGTTACTGTATAGCTTTCTAAAATGCAAAGGACAATATGCAGGCATTAAAGGGTGAAATGGGGCTGCGCAGCATACTGCAATTACAAGGAACACTCCAGGAATTAGAACATCTACAGAAGAAGAATATTTAGGGGGGAAACGAATATCTAAAACACCGCGAGCTCTGGAAATCCTCTAGAAAATTAAAAGAAGAAATAATAAACTAAAATATGAATAGTGGGGCATTCCTGGTCGCTATAGTGTTTAATGGCGGTGCCCTCACCCGTGCTCGTTCCTACTGAGTACCAGAAATAATAACCCTAAATCATAGAAACCTGGAATCTACCGCTCTGTCTGTGCTGCTACACGGACGGGCTGGAACTTAGATCTATGGGGGACATTAACATAGTCCACAATTGTAGCAGAAGGTAAACCAGTATAACCAGTGCAGAAAACGAGGAATGGGATGGAATAAAGCGCGTTCTGCGCCCAGAAATGCGCTCGTGCGTCCTCCGCCATGAATGGAGTGTTACACTGTGGTAATGTTGTGTTTGTAATGCCCAGTGTCCTCCTGATAAAGGAGCAGTGTACATGTGCTTGACATTGTGCCCTTGTCACCCTTCCCCCATCTGCAAACACACCCACCCTGCCCCAGCCCCCTGTGCTCCACCAGCCCTCAATATTATTAACCCCTATCCCAGCACAATTATAGATCTGGGCAAGTGTCTAATATTATATATCTATCCCTCTCTCTTTCTAATCTTTCTGTTCTCTCTATATTCTCACTTTCTTTTTATCTTCCTTCCTTCCACTTCTTTCCCTTTTCTCTCTTTCTGTGTTCTCTCTCGCTCTCTCCTATTTCTCTATCTTCTTTCTCTGCCTCTCTCATTCTTTCGTTCTGTGTGCTTTCTCTTTTTTCTCCTCTCTATCTTCCCTCTTCTCTTTCATTCTTTCTCTCTGTGTTTTCTCTCTATTTCCCCCTTCTCTCTTCTCTCTCATTCTTTCTTTCACTGTGTTTTCTCCCTATTTTCCCTCTTCTCTCTCATTCTTTCTTTCACTATGTTTTCTCCCTATTTTCCCCCTTCTCTCTCATTCTTTCTTTCACTATGTTTTCTCCCTATTTTCCCTCTTCTCTCTCAATCTTTCTTTCACTGTGTTTTCTCCCTATTTTCTCTCTTCTCTCTCATTCTTTCTTTCACTGTGTTCTCTCCCTATCTTCCCTCTTCTCTCTCATTCTTTCTTTCACTATGTTTTCTCCCTATTTTCCCTCTTCTCTCTCATTCTTTCTTTCACTGTGTTTTCTCCCTATTTTCCCTCTTCTCTCTCATTCTTTCATTCACTGTGTTTTCTCCCTATTTTCCCTCTTCTCTCTCATTCTTTCTTTCACTGTGCTGTCGCCCTATTTTCCCTCTTCTCTCTCATTCTTTATTTCACTGTGTTTTCTCCCTATTTTCTCCATTCTCTCTCTGTTTCTATCTCCTTTCCTCCCCTTTTCCCCTCCCTCTCTATGTTGATGTTGTAAAGTCGTTGATACACGAACGATATAATAGCTAAACGTGGTCTTCAGCATACGGATGGTTAACATAGAAGTAGGATGTGCCTAATAATCTGATAATTAAGATTCGTGTTTTCTTCAGGAGAGGTCAGTAGGTGCACAAATATTTATCCAGCCCTTAGTTTCAGTAAATGCTTGTAGGAGAGACCCCTTTCCAGATCCACCCAGTCCTGAAAGATTTGCCTATGGGTTGCTGCTGCCAAATTCCTACAATCAAATGTCACTCAAAATCCCCTTTCCCATACAAAGTGTATCGGGTTACCAAATAATCTGCACTTTGCACACTGAAGACTGGTGTGTTTTCGGAATAAATGTAATCATCTCAGTAAACAAGGCTGAACATTGGGGTAAGGGGGTCCTCCTCCGAAGGGTCTGACTCTGCCCTCCAGCAGTTTCTTGGAGAACTAGAACTTGGTTTCTAAAATCAATTAATTCATCTCCTAAGTCTGTGTATGGATGTGTGATGGTGCAGATAAAGTGTGTGCCTCCTATAGGTGTGCAATGACCTGCAGAAGAGATGAAGAGACATGGAATGGTGCAGGAGGAGAGCTGCAGGGCTCCCACCCGGACCTGTAGCTTATCACTTACCCAGCCCGAGGAAAGGCCATCACACAGCAAAAGCCGAGAGCACGAAACCAGGGGGATCCTGCAGACTGGAAGAGGAGCTGGGCTCCTGCAGAACTTGTGCTGGAAGAGGGTGGGCACATGGGGGGATCCCTCACCCGGCTACCCTGTGCACAGTGGCAGAGCCCCTGGATACACCCTGCTCCCCAGCCCTGGCCTGAGCACAGCTGCCCCACTGCAACACTCCACCTCATCCATAGTCCGATTGTTTAATAGAGCCCTATTAACCCCTTATACCATTTCGGCTCCATCTACATTTCATTACAATATATAGTTTTATATATACACACAAAAAAAAAGTATTACTGTCCAAATGATGTTAACATACATGTACAAGCCTTCCTGTAGTGTTTTTGTATACTATAATACTGTGGACTATGAACTAGAATATTTACTATGTAATATGTACGACAAAATATAATAATCAGTAGGTGTACACACATATATGTGTGTGTGTGTGTGTGTGTGTGTGTGTATATATATATATATATATATATATATATATAAATAATGTTTATATATATAGATATATATTTACAAAATATATATATATAGATAGATAGTTATTAATATATTAATATATACATATATATATATATATGTATATATATATATATATATATATATATATATATATAAATACACCATCCTATATAGGGTATGACATATAATCCATATGCTGCCTTCTTATTATTTTATTGACACCCTGTCCCCCAAACCATGGGGTTTGTTGTTTATGCAGAAAATCGCAATTCATTTTTTTTATACTGTATATCGGTGGGTGAAAATCCCCCACCCTTCTCTACCTGAGTGCACAAACTGTCTTGTCCCAATTATTCATAGAGCACTATTCCATAGACGTGGCTGTAAACCATGGTGGCAGAAATGGGTATATTCACATGTACGCCGAATAATCGTCCTGTTTTGTCTATGATCCACAATAAATGACACCAAGCTGTTCACTGCTTCACCATGACAGGTCACTGGGGCTGAGAGTCGCTGGCAGGCAGGGCCCCATCCTCATAGTGCAGGCTGCTAATTCCCTATAGGCATAAACACCATGTAAGCACAGTGTACACAGGACTGTACACCCCCAGCCCTGGGATGATCCACACCATGTAAGCACAGTGCACAAAGGACTGTACACCCCCAGCCCTGGGATGGTCCACACCATGTAAGCACAGTGCACATAGGACTGTACATCCCCCAGACCTGGGATGATCCACACCATGTAAGTACAGTGCACACAGGACTGTACACCCCCAGCCCTGGGATGATCCACACCATGTAAGCACAGTGCACATAGGACTGTACACCCCCAGCCCTGGGATGGTCCACACCATGTAAGCACAGTGCACACAGGACTGTACACCCCCAGCCCTGGGATGGTCCACACCATGTAAGCACAGTGTACACAGGACTGTACACCCCCAGCCCTGGGATGATCCACACCATGTAAGCACAGTGCACATAGGACTGTACATCCCTCAGACCTGGGATGATCCACACCATGTAAGCACAGTGCACATAGGACTGTACACCCCCAGCCCTGGGATGGTCCACACCATGTAAGCACAGTGCACACAGGACTGTACACCCCCAGCCCTGGGATTATCCACACCATGTAAGCACAGAGCACACAGGACTGTACACCCCCAGCCCTGGGATGATCTACACCATGTAAGCACAGTGCACACAGGACTGTACAACCCCAGCCCTGGAATGGTCCACACCATGTAAGTACAGTGCACCCAGGACTGTACACCCCCAGCCCTGGGATGATCCACACCATGTAAGTATAGTGCACACAGGACTGTACACCCCCAGCTTTGGGATGGTCCACACCATGTAAGTACAGTGCACACAGGACTGTACACCCCCAGCCCTGGGATGGTCCACACCATGTAAGTACAGTGCACACAGGACTGTACACCCCCAGTCCTGGGATGATCCACACCATGTAATCACAGTGCACACAGGACTGTACACCCCCAGCCCTGGGATGGTCCACACCATGTAAGCACAATGCACACAGAACTGTACACCACTAGCCCTGGGATGATCCACACCGTGTAAGTACAGTGCACACAGGACTGTACACCCCCAGCCCAGGGATGGTCCCCACCATCACCATGTAAGCACAATGCACACAGGACTGTACACCACTAGCCCTGGGATGATCCACACCATGTAAGCACAGTGCACACAGGACAGTATACCCCCAGCCCTGGGATGATCCACACCATGTAAGCACAGTGCACACAGGACTGTACACCCCCAGCCCTGGGATGATCCACAGCATGTAAGCACAGTGCACACAGGACTGTACACCCCAAGCCCTGGGATGATCCACACCATGTAAGCACAGTCAACAGAGGACTGTACACCCCCAGCCCTGGGATGATCCACAGCATGTAAGCACAGTGCACACAGGACTGTACACCCCAAGCCCTGGGATGATCCACACCATGTAAGCACAGTCAACAGAGGACTGTACACCCCCAGCCCTGGGATGGTCCACACCATGTAAGCACAGTGCACACAGGACTGGACACCCCCAGCCCTGGGATGATCCACACCATGTAAGCACAGTGAACACAGGACTGTACACCCCAAGCCCTGGGGTGAGGGGGGCTAGCACTAGTAATGGAAGCAGCATTGCAGTGTAATATTTACTAGGGGCTTGCACTATGTGGCAGTAGTATTCTTCTTGTCACTATTAGATGTAGCAGAGCTGTTATTGCTCTGTAGAGGTTGTTGTTAGAACTGTTGTGTCTATTGGTACTGCCATTGGTATAGTTGTTGCTGCTATGCTTCTGCATTGTGTACTTCTACCATTCTTAATATATGTATGCTTAAAGACAATCTCGCACTGTTCAACCCCTTATTTTCTTTATTACAAAAATTGTCATCATTAAAATGAGTATATCTAAGGATCCTAAATGGTGGGCGCCTTTGGGATTTCTGAAATCAATCATGACCCATTCTGTGACGTCACTCATATGCTATGACATCACGCCTAAGTAAACTCTTTCTAGAAATATATTGCACGGAAGCAAAGATGACTCCAGCTATAGGACACAAAGAGGAGCTAACACCTCCAGGCCCCGGTCAGATGGCGGCTCTCCGGGCTTGTCTGTCAGGATTCGGGGGGCGCTCATACATATTCATAGACACTTGAAGTTAGGGTACCAGATGTCCTTCATGCAGCATGCTCAGCATTGACATTATCCAGGCCTATGTTATGTCGGGCAGTGTGTGGGGTGATCAAATATAGATAAGACGGTAGACCGCTAGGTGTGTACATGTCGTGTGCGATTATAGTAAAATGGAAAGACTTTCACCATTTCATCTGCTAAAATGAAGAAACATGAAGATATCATAGTAAAAGTGTGAGCTACAAGCTCGAAGAAAAGAGCAAAAGGACATAATGTAAACACAGGTATATTCACATGTGTGCAGACCAAATATATTCTTCTCTGCTAACCAGTATTATCGATGGAAATATTATTTTTATTATTATCTGTTTTGTTGGATAATAATGAGATAGATAAATGTATAGATAGAAAAAAAATTGATGGATGGATATATAGATAATATGATAGATAGATAATAACTGGAAAGATAGATAATAACTGGAAAGATATATAGATAATAGGATAGATAGATAGATAGATAGATAGATAGATAGATAGATAGATACTGAATAGATAGATAATTAGAAAGATAGATAATATGATAGATGCATAGTTAGACAGATAATAACTAACTGGATAGATAGATAGATAGATAGATAGATAGATAGATAGATATAGATGATAGATAGATAGATAGATAGATAGATAGATAGATAGATAGATAGATAGATAATAGGATAAATAGATGTATAAATAGATAATAACTGGATAGATATATAATAGGATAGATAGATAGATAGATAGATAGATAGATGTATAGATAGATAAATAGATAGATGAGATAGATATGAGATAGATAGATAAAACGTGCATATTGAATAGAGAATTCATCTTGTATATAATACTCCTTTTGTATATGTGTTATACTGTATACCACGACACCCAGGAGCACACAATAGCCTCTCCTCGCTGTATCAGGCCATTTGTAACCCAATCTTGGGTTCCTGCTAAATAGAGTTGAACAACATATTTCACTGGTAACCTCCATGTATTTCAAGAGCTAATAGCCCATGAAGTGAAGTATGAAATATACATCTCAAGAAGCAGACATTAAAGGTGGGAACAAAGTAATAGACTACATTTAAGTTAAAAAAAAAAGGCCATTTCCTCTAACCTCCCTGATTAATACTGGTCTGGGCCTGGATACATCCAGCGGTAATGTATCTGGTAATTAGATCCCAGAATGACTGATAAGAGATGGAGCAGCCAGGTTACCACGAAGACCGGGTATTCTTTCTTTAGCTTTCTTTCTGTCCATTCCATTATCTATCTAGCTATCTATCTATCTATCTTTTTCTGTTTACATACTGCTGCTATATTTACTCACCAATACACATAACTGGAAATCTTAAATATCTGAAAACTTCAATGTTTAAATACAGAAATAATAATAATACTTATTATTTGGCATGCGTTTCTCTGTTCACAATTTCACCAAGCACCAGGCTGACATCTTAGGTCCCTCAGACCTGAGCCATTGTTGTGGCTGGTAAATCCAAGGGGGCGCTCTCCTCCTCTGCTGCCACCCCTGCTCCTCTGCCACTATACATGGCTGCAGGACACAACACGGAATTCCAGGCTGGAATGTCAATCATTTTTCTCTGAAAATGTGGAAGAAATCAGGAAGAGCAGTACGTGGAGCAGGCGCTGCATCCTGTGCCCTCTCCCTATGCCAAGCCATGGCTGATCCCTGGGCAGTCTGTGTGCCTGGCAAGAGCTGGCAGCCACCAAGACAATAGATACCACTTCCTAGCCCCCAAATCTATCAAACTAATCTGCAACAAAGACAATTTGACTTCCAGAAAAGACGTCCTGCAACACTCATTAAGCACAAGTCATTTCCATTTTTTATATCGCCTCCTCATTTACAAATCTACTGTATCAACGCCAGTCAATGGAACGAATTTCTTAAGTAAATTAGGAATAAATAAAAGACATAGATAATCAACTTACATACAATTAGTGCGCCTTGATTTATTTTGGATGGGGCTGTTAGTAAGCAAGAAAGGAAAAAAAAAAACGCAGTGATGACTACAACCTAATTGATTGCGATAAAAATCAACACTTCAGGCGGTTACAAGACCCTGTCTATTATATAGACTGGGGGTGAATCTATTACTAAGTATAAAATCAGGAGGAGCTATGCTATCCTCCAGACACCACAGACATGTATGTGATACATAGCAGCACTACATGTAAATGGACGTCGTTATTCACAACCATCAATATGCTTGGTGCCCTTCATAAAGTAGTTTTATGGGCTCTGTGGCAATTCTTAGGATTCTACAGAGAAACAGGAATGTACAAATTTAGTTTACTAAAGTGCTCGGGTTGTCCATGGAGTTAGTAAATAGGATAAATTCTGTGTGGTAAGGGTTCCTCCATATATCACAATAGCACTCTGTGACCCTGATTCGGGTGGGGGTTGGGGTTATTTATTAAATAAGGATGCCTCCCACAAAGGACTGAGATATTTATAGTCTTTAATCGTGTACGAAATATTACGAAACAGCTTTGCGAACTAAAATATTACAGACGAATCGGTTTTTGTATTTTTTTTCTATCCATAAATATTGTATATTATTATTTTTTTGTTAATTACATGTATAAGCCGGCCTTTTACATGCGGATAAATAGGAAAAGGATGAACTCTATATACATTATTAACGGTGCAAGAAGCAACGGACAGATATAACATGGTGGTTTTTGTTTTCTTTTATCTTTTAATATCACTTTACATGAACAAAAAAAATGTAACAGACTGTAACACGTAAAGTTCCAGGCTTGCACTGAACGAATTCATTGACATGACGTGTAATAAGAACAACATATCACTGCACTAAATAAACCGGACTGGACTTTGGGACGAAGAGCTTGCACTTTATACAGAGAAGCACACTGAAACCAGTAAAGGGTCTGATAAGATGGACGCTTAGGACTTGTCATCAGAATACAATGGAGTTCACATTTTGGTACACATTTACTAGAACATCCTTGCTGTCCTTCCCCACCCCAACACACATGGATGCAGTGATCACAATTTCACATACCCCTTGTTATACAACTATTTACAAAATCAACAGAACATTTCTTCTTCAACTAATAATTCTGTATTTACAACAAAAAAAAAAGGCCGCCAGAAGAGACATGCAGATTGAGACCTCTAATTAGTGGTTCATTAAACCCTACACAGTTGGCTTTTGGCCTGGGAACTCTTCTCATGCATCCTACAATCCCCTTATATTTTGTTCTACCCAAGCCTGTAGACATGGCAATACAAGGTCTCATTCTTCATTGTGATTCCATCCTGGGTCTATGTGGCAGCTTTAGGATTAGACTGGAAGTGTTCATCATGAATGTGGAAGTCTTTTTTTTTGTTAAATATGGGTTTATTTAAACGTACCATTCGTTAAAATTTGATGAGAGCGTGCTGTGACTGGACGTGTGATGGACTGCTGAGGAGGAAGGGGATAAGGAACTTGTGCTCTGGTTTTCTGAAGTAGGAGACACAATTGTTGGGGGCGTTGAAGATTCATAGCCTGAGCTTGCTGCTGGGGAAGGCTGGGATCCCTGGGAAGAAGATTCGTGGACCTATACAAGAGAAAGAAAAAAATATATATCTATGTATAAATATAAAAGCCATTCACAATCCTAATCCCTAAAGATCCATTATAGATTTACGAGACAACCACTGTAAGGACAAGCAAGGGACACTGCCTTGTCAAGTTCTGCTGGGTTCCCTCCATCTTTCCTCAACACACAATCCTTATTTATTCCTGGGAGAATACAAGAGATTGGATGCGGGGTGTAGACTGGCAGGGGGCTTTTTTGTTGGTTGCCAGGAGGAAAGGGTTTCAACCACAAAGTGGGCAGCATTTCTTCTGTGTTATCAAGGGGTTAAGAAATATGGATCCTGACTGTATGTAATGTAGCTGATATCAGAGGTTAAGAAATACAGAGCCTAACTGTATATACTGTAACTGTTATAAAACGGTCAGTAAATATAGACCCTAACTGTATGTACTGTAACTGTTATAAAAAGATCAGGCAATATAGACCCTGACTGTATATACTGTGGGTAAATAAATATGGACCCTGACTGTATATACTGTGGGTAAAGAAATATAGACCCTGACTGTATATACTGTGGGTAAAGAAATATGGACCCTGACTGTATATACTGTGGGTAAATAAATATGGACCCTGACTGTATATACTGTGGGTAAATAAATATAGACCCTGACTGTATATACTGTGGGTAAAGAAATATGGACCCTGACTGTTTATACAGTGGATGAAAAAATATGGACTCCGACTGTATATACTGTAGCTGATATCAGAGGTTAATAAATACAGAGCCTAACTGTATATACTGTAACTGTTATAGAACGGTCAGTACATATAGATCCTGACTGTATATACAGTGGATGAAGAAATATGGACCCTCACTGTATATACTGTGGGTGATATCAGATGCTAAGAAATACAGTGCCTAACTGTATATACTGTGGGTGAAGAAATATGGACCCCGACTGTATATACTGTAGCTGAGATCAGAGGTTAAGAAATACAGAGCCTAACTGTATATACTGTAACTGTTATAGAACGGTCAGTAAATATAGATTCTGGCTGTATATACTGTGGATAAGGAAATATAGATTCTCACTGTATATACTGTGGGTGAAGAAATATAGATCCTGACTGTATATACTGTGGGTGAAGAAATATAGATCCTGACTGTATATACTGTGGGTGAAGAAATATAGATCCTAACTGTATATACTGTGGGTGATATCAGATGCTAAGAAATACAGTGCCTAACTGTATATACTGTGGGTGAAGAAATATGGACCCCGACTGTATATACTGTAGCTGAGATCAGAGGTTAAGAAATACAGAGCCTAACTGTATATACTGTAACTGTTATAGAACGGTCAGTAAATATAGATTCTGGCTGTATATACTGTGGATAAGGAAATATAGATTCTCACTGTATATACTGTGGGTGAAGAAATATAGATCCTGACTGTATATACTGTGGGTGAAGAAATATAGATCCTGACTGTATATACTGTGGGTGAAGAAATATAGATCCTAACTGTATATACTGTGGGTGAAGAAATATAGATCCTAACTGTATATACTGTGGGTGAAGAAATATAGATGCTCACTGTATATACTGCCGATAAAAAAATACAGAATCTGTATACACTGCAGCTGATATCAGAGCTTAGGAAATATAGACCCTGACTGTATATACTGTGGGTGAAGAAATATAGGTCCTGACTGTATATACTGCCGATCAAGAAATACAGAACCTGTATATACTGTAGCTGATATCAGAGGTTAGGAAATATAGACCCTGACTGTATATATTGTAGCTATTATGGGTTAAGAAATATAGACACTGACTGTATATACTGTAGCTATCAGGGGTTAAGAAATATAGGCACTGGCTCTATATACTGTAGATCAAGAAATACACACCCTCAACTGTATATACTTTAACGGATATCAAGGGTCAGGAAATATGGGCCCTGACAGTATATACTGCAGCTGATATCAGGGGTTAATAAATACAAGGAGGAAAGTTTGGGCTGTAGACATGGCTGCAACGTGGCAATTCTAAGACTGTATACAATGTGGAGACACGATGTGCCCAGCGTTACATATAGCATGAATATGAAATATTAGGAGTGGCAGAACCGTATGCCTGAAAGCAGGGAGGTGGATATACACTGTGCCCTCCATTATAGGACTGTACACGGGGATTATCCCTACAGCCCGAATAATATAAAGATTAAAATCTACCTTTATAAAGAATAATGAAGATACTTTTGCCATGTATTATGTATGTATTAAGAATGGGGTATTCTGCAACAATATTGTAAGGGACTGTACACATGACAGCAACTGATATTTAACACACTTTTACATATATTTCAATTACTGTATACATTGTAACACTGCTCAGTATAATATAATAGTATATGGGAACTGTATAAACCGAAAGGATAAACTATGGTATAAACATAGTAGTGGTATAGTATATAAAATAAAAGATATATAAACTGGAACCATTTAAAAATATACCGTAGCATCTGATATCAGAGGTTAGAAAACCTTCAAACTCACACTTGCAGGGTATATATATATATACACACATAATACTAGGTCACATTGAAGCAATGCAGACAGAGCTGTAGGAGACCCTGTGTGAGGATAGCTGTGGCCCCTGTGTCAGGCACAATCCACACTGCCGTTTATTTACCTTCATGTGTTTTCTGAGGGAGCTTGGGTGGGTGTAGGACTTGTCACACATCTTACACAGATAGGGCTTGTCTGAAGTATGGACGTGCATGTGTTTTTTACGGTCGCTGCTGTTTGCAAATCGTCTGTCACAGCCTTCAAACTCACACTTAAAGGGTTTCTCTCCTATAATAAAATGCACAAGAAAAAAAGGCACATTTAATACAATCTGTTATCCCAGTGAAATATGCACGAATTTAATTTCTAATGAACAGAATATGCTGACACAATCTACTCAGCTATTTTTCTGAATGAAAATAAAAACGATATGTCAAAATAAAATTAGAAGTATGCCATTAAAATGCCAGATGTAGATTTATTTTCTATACTGTGTGCTTTTTAGCTACAAATATTAAAAACTAGACTGACAGAATGAGGAAGCCCCCTCCCGCCCACCCCCTTCATCCTCCCTGCCCTGGGAGATCCCACATTGGTTTCCCGGTCACTGCAGCCAGAGCTTGGCTTTGATTGATGGCAATGACTACATAACTCGATTTTTAACAAATATTTGTCAATTCCAAATGAAAATTGGATAATTGAATATTTAGCACGAATTTCCCCGGTAACGCAATTAAGCTTATCCAGCATTCAGACAGATCTGACAGGTCGACAAGTTTATTTTCGTTCTGCAGGAAGACATTAATAAACATAGGCTATGAACCTGAGAACGAAAATATCGCCAAGAAAACGCAGGCAAATAAAACAAAATAAACTATATATATATATATATATATATATATATATATATATATATATCAATGCCAAGGGTAATATTTAGGTTGCTATAGAAAAGAGCAAAATTTAATATTTTTTTGGTTTATCATTTATAATTGATAGGGATGGAGAGATCGACACAATAATGGGATAGAATATTGGCTGCATTGTTTCTATTTATTTATTTTTATTTGTTTATTTATTTTTCTTTACGAATCAGAATTTAAATAAATACCTGTGTGAGTTCTCTTGTGGATTTTCAGGTTCTCTGATCTGGCAAAGACTTTCCCGCATCCAGGGAAGGGGCAGGGGAAGGGTTTTTCACCTGTGTGGACTCTAATGTGGTTGACAAGTTTGTATTTAGCTTTAAAGGGCTTCCCTTCTCTGGCGCACTCTTCCCAAAAACATATATGATTGGACTGCTCGGGTCCCCCAACGTGCTCCACCGTGACATGTGTGACCAGCTCATGCATGGTGCTGAAAGTTTTGTTGCAGGACTTTTTAGGGTTGGACAACTGCTCGGGTTCAATCCATTTGCAAATGAGTTCTTGCTTGATGGGCTGCCTCATGTAACGGAAGAAGGCCCCTGCTCCGTGGTGGGCAGCCATGTTCATGTTCATAGGACCGTAGCCATGAAGTTGGGTGGAGGCATAGTGCTCGGATCGGGGGCTGGTCACCTGTCCGTACTGATCGGCCCTGCCGTACATGTCTCCAGAGAAGCCGAGTCTCATCTGGCCGTTCACCACGTTGGGGGAGCCATGGCCGGCGGCTTGCTCGTGTAGTCCCGGGAAGATCAAGTGTCCTGTGGCATCAGTGTGACCATGGTGTCCTCCAAAGCCCCCCGCCGCCGAGGCGAACAGGCTGTGCTGGGCACTGGCAGCCTCCCCGAAGCCCCGATTTCGGAAGAGAAAGTCCCGGGTGGAGTTGAAGGCAGCGCTGGAGTAGGAGCTGACGTGCCCCGGGTGGTGGTGATGCCCCAAGGCGGCGGCCGCAGCGTAGCCCGGAGCCTGAGAGGTGAAGGCAGTCTGGCCGGAGGCGAGGTCGTGGCTGCTGGGGTTAATCTTAAAGGCGCCCATTCCGTCGGCGAAAGGGTTGATGCCCAGACCCACTTCTCGATCCGTCACGTCGCCCGTGGAGTGGTGGTGCCTGGAAGAGCCGAAGGTGGTGACTCCTATGGACGGGTACTGGGGTCCTGCGTCCAGCAGCATCGCTTCTTCTTCAACCACAAGACTGTGAGCGCCAAGGAGGAGATCGATCGCGATCGCTGCTGCTTTACATCGATGGAATCTCAGCGACGGAGCAAAACTGGAGCCTTGTGTGCAGCAGACAGTGCGGAGAGCGGGTGGTGCATGGGAATGTCGCGCGGATGCGGAGAGTTCTTCCTTCTCTTGTTTTATTATTATTCTTTTTTTTCTTTCTTTTTTTTAATGCTCTGTGCGATCAAATCACGCACAATATTGTCTTTTGCGGTTTATCTTCCTGGGGAGAAACTTTCACCTCCTCAGCCGGGCGTTGAGCTGGAGACTGATAGCGGCAATCATTCCTGCAGATAAATGAATTGAAAGGACGACTCAGTCCCCCCTTGATGAATGGGAGGAGGGGGCGGAGTCACGTCTGGACGGACGTCAGAGCCCATTGGTGGTCGCCCTCTCCCCCCTGCACCCCTGCCTCTCCTACCAAGGCCTCCCAGAGGCCCAGCCTCCCCGCCATTGGCTGCCTGCGCTCATCCATCCCGGGGCTGGTGTCAGGGAGGCTGACACTGCTCAGGACAAACAATGTTTTTTAGGAGTAGCAACTTTTTTTTTTTTCTTCCCAAATTCTACAAGAGGGGGGGAGAAATCCCGCAAAACCCCCCGTCACTTCTTCATTTCTGCACATCTTATTCCTAGACCCACAAGCATCCTTCCTTTTCCCAATATCACATAGCATAAGAATTTTCTGCATGTCCTCCCCCTTATGTTTCAGAATTTTTCCTTGCACCCATCACATCACAGGTGGGTGACAATTTTGTGTTACTTCATGAATTTCGTTTTTTTTTATATCTTTATTTATTTATTTTTTTCTATTATTCTAAATGTCTGTTAACTCTTTGTAGGGTATGGTTTTATTTTTTTTCTCAGCTGCCAGGATCCCTCTGTAGACTTCTTTCCCCCCCTCTGTATACATTTGGAGACCCCTTTTTTTCATAGTTCACAAATCAGTCACCCTTGTCACAGTTATTGAAATCCCCCTATCGCCTCCCCCGGGACGATGGAAAAATCAGGCAGAGAGAATGGACTTACCTTCAGTTGAGTGAGCAGGAAAAGGACTACACTCCCTTTGATTTGCTCCCAGCTTTGGATTCAGTGCAAACAGACAACCCTTGCTTGTTTTATGAACCTGTCTGTCCCCTCCAAGTCCATGGGGGTAATCAGCATAGATTCGGGCAGTGCCACCTACCATAGCAGTCATATATCCCACTGGTGGCATGTGCTCTGGGAGCCTATGGGCTGCTGCTTGTAATGCACTCAATACATCTGATAGGAATTTTACATCATCCATTGTCCCTGTATTTACCCTGCCATTATTCCCTCTTGTGCATATTCATTAGCTGTAATTATTTTCTAGCAATGGAAGCTGGGACAGGATCGGAATCATCCCATTTACCCTTTGTTTTCTGCCTCAATGACTCTTTCTAGTAACTCTCACTCCTTGACAAAGAGAACTTATAGGAGACGAGTGTAAACAGCCCAGGCCAGGTAGCAGGGGCTCCCACTACGTGTTCTTATAGGAAAGCAGGAGAACTCACATTTCCAGCTATGCTAAACCCTATTTTGGCCAGGTGAATATTTCAAGCCCCTTTCCCACTATTATTGTGCAGATATATAGTCCAAGAAGGAGAAGTAACATGGCAGCCCTCAAATCTCTAAAACCTTTCCATACCCATGGTCAGGGGGTAGAAGAACGTACCTTCATGTTAGTAGAAATAGGTGCTGTAGTCATCAGGAGAGGCTTCGGAGCACTGTTAGGAGAATATGTATCACATGCACTGTAGAGGATAGGTGCTGTAGTCATCAGGAGAGGCTTCAGAGCACTGTTAGGAGAAATATGTATCACATACACTGCAGCGGATAGGTGCTGTAGTCATCAGGAGAGGCTTCAGAGCCCTGTTAGGAGAAATATGTATCACATACACTGCAGAGGATAGGTGCTGTAGTCATCAGGAGAGGCTTCAGAGCCCTGTTAGGAGAAATATGTATCACATACACTGCAGAGGATAGGTGCTGTAGTCATCAGGAGAGGCTTCGGAGCACTGTTAGGAGAAATATGTATCACATACACTGCAGAGGATAGGTGCTGTAGTCATCAGGAGAGGCTTCAGAGCACTGTTAGGAGAATATGTATCACATACACTGCAGAGGATAGGTGCTGTAGTCATCAGGAGAGGCTTCAGAGCACTGTTAATAGAAATATGGAGAAAATGCACTGCAGAGGATAGGTGCTGTGGTCATCAGGAGAGGCTTCAGAGCCCTGTTAGGAGAAATATGTATCACATACACTGCAGAGGATAGGTGCTGTAGTCATCAGGAGAGGCTTCAGAGCCCTGTTAGGAGAAATATGTATCACATACACTGCAGAGGATAGGTGCTGTAGTCATCAGGAGAGGCTTCGGAGCACTGTTAGGAGAAATATGTATCACATACACTGCAGAGGATAGGTGCTGTAGTCATCAGGAGAGGCTTCAGAGCACTGTTAGGAGAATATGTATCACATACACTGCAGAGGATAGGTGCTGTAGTCATCAGGAGAGGCTTCAGAGCACTGTTAATAGAAATATGGAGAAAATGCACTGCTGTAGTCATCAGGAGAGGCTTCAGGGCACTGTTAGGAAAATATATATATATCACATACACTGCAGAGGATAGGTGATCTAGTCATCAGGAGAGGCTTCGGAGCACTGTTAGGAGAAATATGTATCACATACACTGCAGAGGATAGGTGCTGTAGTCATCAGGAGAGGCTTCAGAGCACTGTTAGGAGAATATGTATCACATACACTGCAGAGGATAGGTGCTGTAGTCATCAGGAGAGGCTTCAGAGCCCTGTTAGGAGAAATATGTATCACATACACTGCAGAGGATAGGCGTTGTAGTCATCAGGAGAGGCTTCAGAGCACTGTTAGGAGAAATATGTATCACATACACTGTAGAGGATAGGTGCTGTAGTCATCAGGAGAAGCTTTAGAATTAATAGAAATATACATCAAATGCACTGCAGAGGATAAGTTCTATAGTCAACAGGAGAGGCTTCAGAGCACTGTTAATGCAAATATGCATCATTTACACTGCAGATAATAGGTGGTGTAGTCATCAGGAGAGGCTTTATATTTAAAAGATTGTCTATAAAAATACACTGCAGATAATGGGTGGTGTAGTCACCAGGAGAGACTTCAGATCACTGTTAATAGAAATATGCAGAAAATGCACTGCAGATGATAGGTGCTGTAGTCATCAGGGGAGGCTTCAGATCACTGTTAATAGAAATATGCAGAAAATGCACTGCAGATGATAGGCGCTGTAGTCATCAGGGGAGGCTTCAGATCACACGCAGATGCGACAACCTACCTAGAAGCAGGCAGGTAGGTAGGAGACTTGTAGAAAGTTGTAGAAGTTGTGAAGAGGGATTTGCGGCGCCCTGCGGGAAGGAGCCTTGTGCTAGTTCAAAGCCACAGGCACCGACGTGACAATATCCGTCATTAAATACCGTCCTGACGGCTCATTTCTGCCTCTTCATTACACTTTCCCTAACTGCTTCTAGAAACCAGGACAGCAAGAAATAAAGCATGACAGCTTGAAGGAAGACCTGAAGCAACAGGTGGAGTAGGTAAGCCAGGCTACTGGATGGGTGACATGACCCAGTACTACTACTCCTAACAGACCCATTTCCATCTCCTCTCATGTAGATGGGGCATATCTTTTCACATGGATTGTTTGTTCAGAAAACCTATTGTGCTGACCCTTAATAGCAATCAGTAATCTTAGGTGAGAAAAGGTTGAAGGGGTATTACCATGCCAATAGACTGTGGGAATGGGAAGGACAGGCTTCCGCTGCTGCTTTCTAAAGACCCTCATTCCGGGGTTTAGCATCGCCTCGGGATGGAAAATTAGGAGAGAGAAAAAGAAGAATCAATTCCCTGCCTTTTATATTTAATTACCATCTCCATTGTCCGCTCAGATTAATACATTTTACACATCTTTACTCAGTCCCCAAAGCCTGTCACCCACTGACTGAGATAGTACTAAATCATGTATGTGTGTGTATGCTGTATATATGTGTATGCTGTATATATGTGTGTATACTGTGTATATGTGTGTATATGTGTGTATACATGTGTGTGTATATGTGTGTATACATGTGTGTGTATACATATGTGTGTATACATATGTGTGTAAACTGTATATATGTGTATGTGTGTGTATACTGTATATATGTGTGTATATACATGTCTATGTGTGTGCTGTGTATATGTGTGTATACATGTCTGTGTGTGCTGTATATATATGTGTATATTGTGTATATGTGTGTATACATGTCTGTGTGTATTTTTGTGTATGTGTGTATACTGTGTATATGTGTGTGCTGTATATATGTGTGTATACGTGTGTATACCTGTCTCTGTGTGTATATTTATGTATGCTGTATATATGTGTGTGTATATGTCTCTGTGTGTTTATGTGTGTATACTGTGTATATGTGTGTATACTGTGTGTGTATATACACGTTTCTGTGTGTATACCTATATGTGTACACTGTGTATATGTGTGTATACATGTCTCTGTGTGTATATGTGTGTATGCTGTATATATGTGTGTATACTGTGTATAGGTGTTTCTACATGTCTCTGTGTGTATATGTGTGTATACTGTGTGTGTATGCTGTATATATGTGTGTATACTGTGTATATGTGTGTCTACATGTCTCTGTGTGTATATGTGTGTATACTGTGTGTGTATGCTGTATATATGTGTGTATACTGTGTATATGTGTGTCTACATGTCTCTGTGTGTATATGTGTGTATACTGTGTGTGTATGCTGTATATATGTGTGTATACTGTGTATATGTGTGTCTACATGTCTCTGTGTGTATATGTGTGTATACTGTGTGTGTATATGTCTGTATGCTGTATATATGTGTGAATATACATTTCTCTGTGTGTACTGTATATATGTGTGTAATATATATATATGTATACACATGTCTCTGTGTGTACTTTATATCTGTGTGTATACAGGACTGTGTATATGTGTGTATACTGTATTTATGTGTGTATATATGCCTTTGTGTGTGTGTGTTTATAGAAAGAAATATAGAGAGGTAGGTGGGTAGCGAGGTAGATAATAGATAGTAGACAGACGGATGCGTTTTCTTTGCTATGATGGGGTCCATAATTGGGTGTCTGTTTTCTGCTGTAATGTGAAATACTGGTAATTTACACCATACTTTACAGGGAAGCACATTGATTAGTGGCAGACGGTGCAGTGTCTGCAGTGCCGTTTTAGCAGTTTTTTGGCTATGTGATTATTGGAATAGAATGCTTTTTGTGTTGTTAGTATATTATTATTACTACTGGAAATGTAGTTAGATGAGTGATGAATGATTCAGCAGTTGAAGTCGCCGACTTCTGAAATACCATGGAGTCTGACCTCTGACCTGAGACCAACCACATGCTCACATGGCAAGCCGTAATAATACATAGATGCGCTGGTATTACAACATAATATGAGTTTGTCTGGATTAGTGGTTTTTTTTTTTTTTAGTTTTTTTTTTTACAATGGCAGTGGCATGTTAAATCACACCACCGTTCTTATAGTGTTATGTATAGTCCTGCATTCCTGTCCCCACACATGGTCCTATAGAGTCTTACCCAACATTGCCACAAGTTTATCCAGGTGCTGTTATATGAGACATGTCCACACGCTGCGACTCTGAAGTGCACCTTTTCTCTCATGTCTCACTCAACTATTTAATGTCTGTGTTGCTATGTGTGTGCAATATATATATATATATATATATATATATATATATATATCTATATATATATAGTGTGTGTGTACAGTATATATATATATATATTTATATAGTGTGTTTACAGTGTATATATATAGTGTGTGTACAGTGTATATATATATATATATAGTGTGTGTATATATATATATAGCGTGTTTACAGTATATATAGTGTGTATACAGTGTATATATATAGCGTGTTTACAGTGTATATAGTGTGTGTACAGTGTATATATATATATATATATATATAGTGTGTTTACAGTGTGTGTATATATATATATATATATATATAGTGAGTTTACAGTGTGTGTATATATATATATTTACAGTGTGTGTGTATGTACACTATATGTATATATATATATATATATATATATATATATATATAGTAATAAAGTATGTGTGAGTGCTCTATGCACAAATAACAGGAGCAGAGCTGGTGTGTGGTATACAATACATTGCATACACCAAAAGGCGCTCTTTACTATTGATTGATTTGGTAAATATTAAGGTCTGTATTGCGGTGCAGAATGTGGCATTTTAATATATATATATATATATATATATATATATATATATATTTATATATATAATATTATTTTACTCTCTCTCTATATATACTTATATAAATTAAGTGCATATGCATTTTGTGTAAAGAGGGGGGTGAGAGGTCTTTAGATCTATAGAGCCCCCGTAGACAGTAGTCACGATTCTATGGATGCACATTTGTTATATATTTCTATATGAAGTTTACTTTGTGCTTACTGATCAGTTTTTCAGCTTTTAACTAGAACAGGACGAAGTCCAGAGGAATGCAGGCAGGGATCCCGAGCGGTATTCCATCAGTAAGAGGAAGTCAGAGCAGTGCCTTCACCACCAAGTACAGAGGTCCTGCAGGGAGAGGGGCATGCGCAGAGGTCCTGCAGGGAGAGGCACATGCGCAGAGGTCATGCAGGGAGAGGGGCATGCGCAGAGGTCCTGTAGGGAGAGGGGCATGCGCAGAGGTCCTGCAGGGAGAGGGGCATGCGCAGAGGTCCTGCAGGGAGAGGCACATGCGCAGAGGTCATGCAGGGAGAGGGGCATGCTCAGAGGTCCTGCAGGGAGAGGGGCATGCGCAGAGGTCCTGCAGGGAGAGGGGCATGCGCAGAGGTCCTGCAGGGAAAGGGGCATGCGCAGAGGTCCTGCAGGGAGAGGCACATGCGCAGAGGTCATGCAGGGAGAGGGGCATGCTCAGAGGTCCTGCAGGGAGAGGGGCATGCGCAGAGGTCCTGCAGGGAGAGGGGCATGCGCAGAGGTCTTGCAGGGAGAGGGGCATGTGCAGAGGTCCTACAGTTAGCGGGGCATACGCAGAGGTCCTGCAGGGAGAGGTGCATGTGCAGAGGTCCTACAGTTAGAGGGGCATGCGCAGAGGTCCTACAGTTAGAGGGGCATGCGCAGAGGTCCTACAGTTAGAGGGGCATGCGCAGAGGTCTTACAGTTAGAGGGGCATGCGCAGAGGTCTTGCAGGGAGAGGGGCATGCAGTGGTCCTGCAGGGAGAGCGGCATGAGCAGAAATCCTGCAGGGAGAAGGGCATGCACAGAGGTCTTGCAGTGAGAGGGGTATGCGCAGAGGTCCTGCAGGGAGAGGGGCATGCACAGAGGTCCTGCAGGGAGAGGGGCATGCGCAGAGGTTCTGCAGGGAGAGGCACATGCGCAGAAGTCCTGCAGGGAGAGGGGCATACGCAGAGGTCCTGCAGGGAGAGGGGCATACGCAGAGGTCCTGCAGGGAGAGGTGCATACGCAGAGGTCTTGCAGGGAGAGGGGCATGCACAGAGGTGGGCATACACAGAGGTCCTGCAGGGAGAGGGGCATACACAAAGGTCCTGCAGGGAGAGGGGCATGCGCAGAGGTCCTGCAGGGAGAAGGGCATGCGCAGAGGTCCTGCAGGGAGAGGGGCATGCACAGAGGTCCTGCAGGGAGAAGGCATGCGCAGAGGTCCTGCAGGGAGAGGGGCATGCACAGAGGTCCTGCAGGGAGAAGGCATGCGCAGAGGTCCTGCAGGGAGAGGGGCATGCTCAGAGGTCCTGCAGGGAGAGGGGCATGCGCAGAGGTCCTGCAGGGAGAGGGGCATGCGCAGAGGTCCTTCAGGGAGAGCGGTATACACAGAGGTCCTCCAGGGAGAGGGGCATGTGCAGAGGTCCTGCAGGGAGAAGGGCATGTGCAGAGGTCCTGCAGGGAGAGGGGCATGCTCAGAGGTCCTGCAGGGAGAGGGGCATGCACAGAGGTCCTGCAGGGAGATGGGCATACGCAGAGGTCCTGCAGGGAGAGGGGCATACGCAGAGGTCCTGCAGGGAGAGGGGCATGCACAGAGGTCCTGCAGGGAGAGAGGCATGCGCAGAGGTCCTGCAGGGAGAGGGGCATACACAAAGGTCCTGCAGGGTGAGGGGCATGCGCAGAGGTCCTGCAGGGAGAAGGGCATACGCATAGGTCCTGCAGGGAGAGGGGCATGCGCAGAGGTCTTGCAGGGAGAAGGCATGCGCAGAGATCCTGCAGGGAGAGGGGCATGCACAGAGGTCCTGAAGGGAGAGGGGCATGCGCAGAGGTCTTGCAGGGAGAAGGCATGCGCAGAGGTCCTGCAGGGAGAGGGGCATGCACAGAGGTCCTGAAGGGAGAGGGGCATGCGCAGAGGTCCTGCAGGGAGAGGGGCATGCTCAGAGGTCCTGCAGGGAGAGGGGCATGCGCAGAGGTCCTGCAGGGAGAGGGGTATGCGCAGAGGTCCTTCAGGGAGAGCGGAATACCAGAGGTCCTCCAGGGAGAGGGGCATGTGCAGAGGTCCTGCAGGGAGAAGGGCATGTGCAGAGGTCCTGCAGGGAGAGGGGCATGCAGAGGTCCTGCAGGGAGAGGGGCATGCGCAGAGGTCCTCCAGGGAGTGGGGCATGCACAGAGGTCCTGCAGGGAGAGGGGCATGCACAGAGGTCCTGCAGGGAGAGGGGCATGCACAGAGGTCCTGCAGGGAGAGGGGCATGCACAGAGGTTCTCCAGGAAGTGGGGCATGTGCAGAGGTCCTGCAGGGAGAGGGGCATATACAGAGGTCCTGCAGGGAGAGGGGCATGTGCAGAGGTCCTGCAGAGAGAGGGGCATGCGCAGAGGTCCTACAGTGAGAGGGGCATGCGCAGAGGTCCTGCAGGGAGAGGGGCATGCGCAGAGGTCCTGCAGGGAGAGGGGCATGCACAGAGGTCCTGCAGGGAGAGGGGCATGCGCAGAGGTCCTGCAGGGAGAGGGGCATGCGCAGAGGTCCTGCAGGGAGAGGGGCATGCACAGAGGTCCTGCAGGGAGAGGGGCATGCACAGAGGTCCTGCAGTGAGAGGGGCATGCACAGAGGTCCTGCAGGGAGAGGGGCATGCACAGCCTGGTTATGCCTCATGTGTACGCTACCATACAGACTTGACAAAGTACATGGAACTCCAATAGGGGGATGGAGAATGGATCATGTATTACTTATGATTACCAATGTACCTAGTTTGAGGATAAATGGGGGACACCCATTTATCCTCAAACTAGGTCCTAAGAGGGGGCTCGGTAGCGCTATAGTGACCATCAGAGGACCTCCAGTAAGTATAAAATATCTTCTGGTCGAGGCTCAGGGGGATCATATATTTTTGAGCTTTGTCTCCAGGTCCATTGCCTGAGCACAAATCAGCGCCAGGGCATCTGCCTAATCCTGCTGACTGGCCGTTCATTTGGAGGCGCTAGAATTCATATCTGACGGCTCTCTCATTGTAACATGCCCCCCTGACCCGGGCAGACTGCATTGTCACATTACTCTATGACATATTCATCTGGAATTCATTTACGGACGATTTGATTGGAATGAGCTTTGACATGTATTGGATCTTATTAAAAAAGGAGACTTTGATCCTGCTGATGGGGTTTACATGATATGTCCCATCCTTACCAGGGATACCATGCACTGACAATGTGGTGGCGAGCATGTCCCCACAATGAGGACCGAGCAGTTAGTCCTGGTTGACGCCTCCTCTGACAGAGATACTTTAATCTGGTGGCTGCTATGTCAAATACCCGAGAGGCAAGGGACACTTATCGCCCCCTGGCTCCTTATAGAATCATCTTACTGCTCAGACCCGGGAAGGATTCAATGGATTAGCAGCTAGTGTTGGATATGGTGGTAAAATAGCATTTCTACACTTAACATAGTATTTAAAAGGAATTTATGAGTATATATATATATATATATATACATTTTTGCTTCTACAAATATTATAGATTTGAGTTATCATATACTGTCTATTGTAAGGATGAGTGTGCGTATATGTATGTATGAGTGTGTGCATGGGTTTGTGAGAGTTTAGATATGTTTTTATGTATATATGTATACATGTGTGTATGTGCGTGTGTTTTCTGTAAATTTGTGTGTGTGTATATGTATGTATTCACATGTGTCTGTTTTTATGTGTAGGTGTGTGCGAGTGCTTATATTTGTGTATGTTTATATACATTTGTGTGTTTATGTATGTGTGTATGTGTGTGTTTGTGTGCTTAATATATATATACACACATATGTGTTAATATGTGTGTTTATGTGCGTATTATATATATATATATATATATATATAAATATATATACACTCATATGTGTTTATATGTGTGTGTGTGTGCTTATAATATATATATATATATATATATATACACACATATGTGTGTGTGTGTGTGTGTGTGTGTGTGTGTGTGTGTGTGTGTAAGTGTGTACATTAAAGCCAAATTAGTTTTGTACATCCCCGTATATTTGCATGGCATAGATGATGATTGTGTTTACATGCACTTTAGGTGTTGGTGTAAATCAGGGGCTTTCAGTAACTGAATAAACAGATCCCCAGATGTCTGGTGTCCCCAGTGGGCACACAGTGGGAGCAGGAGCCTGCAGGGAGCGCACACATGGGGCCAGGAGGCCGCGCACTGCCATTAGGTAAGAGTCCTGCCTCTGTCCTCTGCCTACAAGGAGACTTTCCGAAGCTGAGATTATTCCAGTGCTAAAAGCTGTGACACCAATACAGACAAGATCGTATGTATTTCATGGACCTTTACCCCGAAGAGTTTATGGAGGAAAGCTAGTGTCCGGATCCCCGACCACTGCTCCTACCACTGCCCAGACCACAGTTCAGGCCACTGCCCAGATCACAGTCCGGGCCACTGCCCAGACTCCTGCCCAGGCCACTGCCCAGACTACTGTCCAGACCACTGCCCAGACTACTACCCAGACCACTGCCCATACCACTGCCCAGACTACTGCCCAGACCACTGCCCAGACTACTGCCTAAACTACTGCCCAGACCACTGCCCAGACCACTGCCCAGATCACTGCCCAGACTACTGCTCTGCATCTCATCCATTCCCAATAAAGAACATATTTATTCATATCAAATAAGACTGAAAATTGTGTTATTTAGTCTAAAACGATGGCTACTTCTTGAAGTTATGGCCTACCTACTCTATCTATCTATCTATCATTCCATTTATAATCCACCTAATATCTTAGTTCTGTAATACAGGGAACATTTATTCAGCAGGTGGGACTTGAATAGGTAAAACACACTGAGGACAGGTCCTAGCCATGTTTAATCTACCCCCCCCCCCCCTTTACTTTGAATACAAGCCAGCCGGCTATTTTTGAGGAGGTGTAAAGTGACCTCTCCGTCCAGAAACCTCTCAGATATAGGTGGTGTCTGCTGTCCAGCAGTCAGCGGTCCCACAGACCTTCATCCAGGTACAAACTGCAGCACTTTATTCCGAGCTATGAGAATAAAACAAAACGTGCAGAAGACACCGAGTGATTCCCCGGTCCCTGCATTTATGTTTCCTAATATCCTAGAATTATCTATTGATAAATACCTACAGAGGCGCTTCTTGGGTCCCAGACCACTGGTTTGTATAGGTCTTTGTATTTGTCCTCGGCGCACTTTAATAAACATGAATTAAACATAATAAATACGTACATATATTTAATACAGGACCTATCAATATATATTTATATATATATATATATATATATATATATATATATATTTCTATCTATCGATTCATCAATATATGTATCTACCTCTTGAAGCATTATACTCTTTTTTATATATGTGTTCTCAATTAGTTCACTAAGAGATTCTCTATGAGTTGCTCTCAGTGGCCCCAGTCATAGGCGGCCGGATTGTAGAACTCCAGCAATAACTCATCTCTATGACATACATCAATCATGGAATATATATATATATATATTTATTGCTCCGAACCAGCTGTACATCATGCAATTCATACATCTGTATGAATATCTATCTATCTATCTGCATCTATCTATCTACAGGTATCTATATTTATCTATATAATCTATCTATCTATCTATCTATCTCCACCTACCTACCTCTCTCCCGCATGTTGGGTAACACTTGCACACATGAATGCAGGCTTGTGTGTACAGGACCATGTATTTGAGGTCAGCCTGATGTGTATTGCACTAGATCCTCCTCATTACAGGCCTCTCATTAGCCACAATAACATTAGTTTGCAAGTAAACGATGAGTGGATGTGAGGAGGATCGTTGTGGAATGGAAGGTGTGATCTGTGATAAATATCTCACTTGTCAGGTAATGTGTGTGAAGTACATGGACTTGTATCCAGTCACAATACAGATAGAGCCCCAGTCACATCCTGTACAGGATGCAAAGCTATATATATATATATATATATATATATATATATATATATACATTTATGTGTGTGTGTGTGTGTGTGTGTATGCATGAGTATATGTATGTGTTTATATGTGTGTGTGTGTATAATATATATATATTATGATGTGTTTATATGTGTGTATATATATGTGTGTGTGGTATATGATGAGTATATGTATTATGTTATCTGTGTGGTATCATATAATATGTGTTTGTGTGTATATATATATCTGTATGTTGTGTTTTCTCTGTGTGTGTCTCTCTATCTATATATATGGTATATGTATGTCTTTTCTGTGTGTATTATTCTATTATACATATTATGCGTATATGTTGTGTCTACTATCTGTGTGTGTGTATCTTATATCTATATATCTTCGGTATCTGTAGGTTGTTTATTCTGTATATGAGTATATGTGTGTGTGTGTTATATCTATATTTGATTATGGTGTGTGTGTATATCTATTTAATATATTATGATTGTGTGTGTGTGTGTGTGTATATCTCTGATTAATGGTGTGTGTTATTCTCTGAGTCTTGTATGTCTTTCTCTGTCTCTCTTTCTCCTTGCTTCTGTGTGTGTCCCTCCTCTCTTATCATCTCTCTATATGATTATATGTGTGTGTGTATATATATATATGATTATATGTGTGTGTATATATATATGAGTATATGTATGTATTTATATGTGTGTGTGTGTATATATATATATATATATATATATATATGAGTATATGTAGGTGTTTATTATGTATATATATGAGTATATGTGTGTGTGTATATCTATATATATGATTATGTGTGTGTGTATATATATATGTATTTATATGTGTGTGTGTATATATATATGATTATGTGTGTATATATATATATATATATATACACACACACACACACACACATATATACACATACATACGTGTGTTGTACAATGGGGGCTGTGTGGGGACACTCAGCTCTGCTGCATGCGGCGCCTGTATGTGGACTCCACTGCTGCAGACATATCCGGTCTAAGCCCTGCACACTCCAGTTCACACCTGTGGCCAGATCAGTGTCGGTAATGGCGGGGACACGTTCTGCATTTTATTCCCGCACACTACCGCAAACTCCAGTCAGCTGACAATAACATTTTACATGCTGCATATAAAATATCATGAAAAGTTTGATCGCCAGATATTTCTTCTCTGCACGTTTTTATTTTCCAAGTGTGAATAATGCAAAAGAGGAAAAAAAAAAAAAAAAAAGCGGTGTCAGAAAGCACCAGGCAGGGGGGGGAGCAGACCGGGAGCCAGGCTGTGCGCAGGCGCAGTGCGCACTCTGCTTTCAGCCGGATCTGTCAGCGTGACGTCAATCATCCCCGGCCAGCCAATCAGAGCGAGCCGGCTATTGTGGAGCTCTCTGGGCAGTGGCAGTGTCTATGAATCTCTATTCAGCGGCTCCATGCTTCCTGCTGCTGCTTCTCAGGCATAGGGGATTCCACTTAGACATAAAAGAAAAAAAAAACTTTGAAAAACTTTTGGAACACACACAAAAAAAAAGTTTTTCTTTTATTTTTTTCCCCCCACAGCCAGGTGATTGTAGTTAGTGCTGCCATGAGTGTGGATGCTTTGGGAAACACAGTGATGGACCCTGCTTTTTCCAAACGGAACTCGGCGCTGAGAATAGTAGACTTGGCAGGGGCTCATCATCATCATCATCATCATCACCACCACCAACCCCATCAGACTATGACAGGCTTCCCGGGGTACATGGGGCATTCCCACTCAATGGCTCACATGCACCCTGGGGAGTACGCCGCTGATTGTCGCCTGGGGCCAGGTCCTGCTTTCCGGCCAGAACACATGGGGCACCATCCAGCGGCCCTCAAGCTCAGCCCTGCCCATAACCCTCACCAGCACCACCATCACATGGCAGGAGGCCACGCCGAGGCAGGAGCGTTTGTCCCGGCTCACTCAGCCAGTGTGTCCTTCTCCCCAGTCCCCCACTCGGCTCAGGCTATCCCTGCAGGTAGGGACTTCTTAATAGGGAGAGATCTGACAATACAAGTCATGCCAGGTCTGAGTGATCAGCCCTCTCCAGCATCTTCTCACCATGGAATGTTTGTCTCAACAACAGGTAGCTACCCTGGGCAGCATGGCCACCACACGGATCCTGGAAGCCATCCCTACTTCTCTGGACCACATCATGAGCAGCATTCCCATGCAACCCCAGGTGGCCACCAGCCTCTAAACGGACAGATAAGATTGGGGCTACCTGGAGACATGTACGCCAGGTCTGATCATTTCACTCAAGCAGTGTCTAGGACGGATCCCTTCTCTGCAGCTCTTCATAGTGGCATCAACCTGAATATGAACTTAGCTCCTCACCACGGTCCTGGAGCCTTCTTCAGATACATGAGGCAAACTATCAAGCAAGAGCTCATCTGCAAGTGGCTAGAGGAGGACCAGCTTCCAAAAAAACTTTGCTCCAAAACTTTCAGCACCATGCATGAGCTGGTCACACATGTCACGGTGGAGCACGTTGGGGGACCCGAGCAGTCCAGTCATATATGTTTTTGGGAAGAGTGCGCCAGAGAAGGGAAGCCCTTTAAAGCTAAATACAAACTTGTCAACCACATTAGAGTCCACACAGGTGAAAAACCCTTCCCCTGCCCCTTCCCTGGATGCGGGAAAGTCTTTGCCAGATCAGAGAACCTGAAAATCCACAAGAGAACTCACACAGGTCAGTGCCCTTGGCTCTTCTTTACTAGTTGTAGCATTATTCTAATAATTATTGTTATTCTATGTAGAGGTCACACCTTGTATTTCTTCTGGACCAGCCATTGCCTTTGACCATCACACATTAAATAGAAGGCAATGGATTCCAATCCCCAGAGATATTTTATGACCACTTCAATCTTGTGATCTGATTGATTTAAAACTCTGGGGATTACACGGAATATGACTACCAAAATAAAAAGCGATAAATAGATTTGGACACGTGGTTGTAAACTTTCATTCTGCCTAATTAATATTTATGAAAAATACCATCCAATTCCTAGGGACGGCATGAGATTTTATGGGCAAGAAAGAGAAACTATTCATCTGTGCTATGAGAAAATTCATTGCAATTTCATTTAAGAAAACAAAAATCTGAGTATCTTTAAATGGAAAACATAAATCTAGTCAGATAGACACACACATACTAGTACAGTATATATATATATATATATATATATATATATATATATATATATTTATATGTAATCGCTTTTTGGTTTATATTGTATAAATGAAATATTGGAATATCCCAGTGCCCTTGTGCCTACCTAGCGGTACATATGGAGCAGGTCTGGGCGCATAGACACCTGGAGTATTGTAAGGATTACCGTTATATTGCTGAATACAGTGGTGCTCCTGTCTGCCTCCCCCATGTCTCACTTTGTTTTCTAGCAGTGTCTGGTTGCTTTTCCTTCCATTCCATTTTTTTTTTTTTTAAATGACAAATTCTCAGTTTTGCTGGTAGTTGTGAACAGGTGCCACCAGGCATTCTGAAGGACAGATTGCCTTTGATGACTGCCTGCCTTCCTACTGACTTTCCCCTTTTCTCCAGAATCCACTATTCTACCAGCAAAGCCTTGCAGAAAATCCTCCGACTCTAAACATCTAAATTAAAAACCCAAAGCATAAAAAAAAACAAAAAACATACGTCTAGAAATGAGAGCATATAGAAACCTGCGCCATCTAGGATCATTGGGAAGTTTATATCTAGAAAACGGTTTTATAACAAAACACTCAAGGTAGACAATGTCCCTCTATACATAATCATGTGAGGATATTAGGAACTAATCTCCTATCTATCTATTTATCTATCTATTTATCTATGTATTATCTATCTATTTATTTATTATCTATCTATTTATTATCTATGTATCTATCTATCTATCTATTATCTATCTATCTATTTGTGCATCTATTATCTATCTACCTATCCATTTATTATCTATCTATTATCTAGCTATTATCTATCTATTTGTGCATATATTATCTATCTATTATCTATCTATTTATTATCTATGTATCTATTTGTCTATTATCTATTTGTGCATTTACTATCTATCTACTGTCTATTTATATCAATCTATCTATCTATCCATTATCTATCTATCTATCTATCTATCTATTTGTGCATCTATTATCTATCTATTATTTATCTATTTATTATCTATGTATCTATTTGTCTATTATCTATCTATTTGTGCATCTATTATCTATCTATTTATTATCTATCTATGTATTTATTATCTATCTATCTCATATCTATCTATCTATCTCTATAGTATATCAATCTATCTATTATCTATCTATCTTTCCATTTATTATCTATCTATTATTTGTCTATATATCTATTTATTAAATTTCTATTCTATTTCTACTCTATCTATATAAAATAATGGCTAACTCTGGAAGTCATGGTATATCTGTCTGTCTGTCTATCTATCTATCTATCTATCTGTATCTTTCTATCTAGTCCCTCTTCCAGTCTGGAGATTCCTATTTTCCTCTTTCCTTGTCAGAATTGAAGCCCCTCACCACAGACAGTAATGAATGGCTGCATTTACGGTTACCGAGAGATATTAAAGCACACTGCACAATCCCACACTTAATATGGGCGATTTCCCATGAGAATCCTAAGTTAGTGCTGGGATATAATTTTATAATGTGCTTGACTGGTATTTAAGGACAACAGATGGAGAGCAGTTTAGTGTTTAGCTGTTTAGATTTTAGCTTTGTGGTAAGTGATAAGGAGAATTCAACAGAAACTATAGTCTGGGAAATTGTGTAAATTCCACATCACAGACCTGGCTCATATCAATGGTATATGTTTATAATGGAGATGAAAATACTAGGCCGCAGGTACAGATATGATGTAAAAATAGGGGATTTTCTAAAATTAGTCCGTGTGAATACAGCACAATAAAATTAATATTCCAGGTATTAATATATCAGTCCAAGTACTGTATGGCTGTGGTCAGCAGAATACATTTTCCTGAGAAAAAAAATTAGACTTGCTGTTATTATTATTATTATTATTATTATTATTATTAATATTATGTTGTAATATTTAATTTCTAGCCCCGTAGGAGAATATATAAGCATTTGAAGCATATTAGCAAAATACTCATTATGTATTTATTTATTTTTAATAAAGACTGAAGCAATATAGGTAACAGAATACACAAGAGGTGATGATAATAATAATACAAATAATCATATATTTTATAGGGAATTATTTTTTTTTTATTATGAACACGTATGTATTTTCTATATTTGCATATATTTGTTAAACATTTTGGTGAAAGTTATTATTTTATTGAATGATTTTGTAATAATTTTGTCTCGTTCTATTTTTTTCCCTTACAGGAGAAAAACCCTTTAAATGTGAGTTTGAAGGCTGTGACAGACGTTTTGCCAATAGCAGTGACAGAAAGAAGCATTCCCATGTCCACACCAGCGACAAACCCTATAACTGTAAAGTGAGAGGCTGTGATAAATCCTACACACACCCCAGTTCACTGAGAAAACACATGAAAGTGCACTGTAAATCTCCACCTCCAAGCTCAGGCTATGAGTCCTCCATACCTTCTCTGGTGTCCCCATCCTCTGATTCTGGACAGGACCCTGCAGCTGCATCTTCTCATTCTGAGCCAATTTCATCTTCACAAGCCAACCTGAGTGAATGGTATGTGTGCCAGAGCTCAGGAGCAAGTGGCATCCCTACTCCACCTAGTCATACTCCTTCACCTGAGCACAGGAAGGCCTCCTACAACAACTGCGAAGCTAGGCCAAACTACTGACTACACCCAACCCAGTGCGACTTTCCTATGGTTTACTGAGCACTGTATTTTATAGAGACTGCTGAGGAAAAAAGGCCTTTTGCCCTGCTGAGGACAACCCAGGACCAATAAACATACCATAAGGGTTCATGTGATGTGATCACAAATAAAAACATTGTGTGTGCTATATGAATGATTATGAATGTGAGGTCAACATTGGACCAGGACCCCTAAATGCGTGTCTAAAAATCTTTACCTGGACTCCCTGTCCAATCTTTTGGTCATTTTTCTGCAAAGTCCCTCACCAACCAACCAAAGTGTTTGTCAAGGATTTGTACAGAATGAATTCTATCACTAGTTCCTAATATGCCCCATAATGTGTTGTCAGAAGCAGTGCTGGTGCTTTTATAAAGTGTTTATTTTTTTTTAATGTTACTATTTTGTGTTTTATTTTATTTTATTTTTTTACTGGTTTGTATAAAATGCCAATAAAATATTTTAATAGTCGTCATGGTCAGCCAGATGTACATATATGTATAAAAGGATTCTATAGTGTCTGCTGGTATGTATATATGTTCTTTCTTGTAAAGGGACCAGGTTTGGCCACAAGGACTACACTATGGGAAGGTGTAATTATTTTATTAAATTTCGCCACTTTGTTTACTTAAGAGCCATTGGTGTTCACAGTAAAAATAAGGTTATTGTACAGACAGGACAATGAAAGATGTTTGTGAAGTGTCTCCTAATTATGGCTTATGTCATGTTCTGAAAATAAACTGTTTTTGTACCATGAACGGGAGTCTGATTCTGGGTTTTTGATTTTGATTTGTTAAAAATTCAGTAATATTAAATAGAAGGAAATAAGAGAACAGGGGATGGAGAAACATGAGCCCTCAGATGTCCACCTTGATATTGCTGTTGGTTGCAGTTCTATGTCCGCTACTGTTTTAGTAATACTGAGTATCTGTGGTCTATGCTAGATGCAACAAATGGAAATGAATGGTAGATCAATAAGTGCCCTGAGGATGGATGGAATCTAACGCTAAGTAGCTCATTCAGGTCATCCAGACTTGACCATTTCTCTTCTCAAGATGGTGGCTGTGAGTTCTCCATCGCTAGAAAATGTATGCAGAGCATCTGCAGAGCACTTTGCATATGAGAGATAAGATCTGCTTCCCATTCTTGTCTTTGGGTGTGAATTTCTCAAACTGTTGGCTTCTATAGACTAATCACCTTTAATTTTTCATTTCCTTGTTACAGATGTCTGCCCTGTTGCTCTCAAGGTAATCTAGACAGTCACAGCTGAAAGCTTGAATATTATGCTTTAGACATCAAAGCCTCTCTCTACAAAGAAGTATTCTTCTCAACGGTGAATCTTCATGGTAAGTTAGGATTTCTATGGCAATAGGCAAGTCATACTTAATTCTTGAAAGGCTAAGTCTGGAGCCTGTGCACCCCTTTCATGGGGGACATAATATTTACGTCTATAGAAGTCTTTTTCTCTTGTGTGTACACGTAGATATTTTTTGTTTGACTCCAACTAAATCATTTAATTTCCAGTAAACAAAAAAACACGCGAAGGGGCACTTGTTCCAGATCATAATAAAAATGGATAATAATGTGGGGGAAGAAAAGGGGCCTCCTGAATTGAGGCGTCAGGAAACTTTTGTTTCTGCTTTTCTTCAATGATCAGAGAATTCATTTTGATTTGATGGCCAAGTTTCAAAAGGCAAGGAAATGGTTTTTAAGGAGAAGAATGGAAGAAAGGACTAATCAAGTTCGGGTTGTTCAAAGAGTCTGGTTTTGGGGTTGAAAGTGTGAGTTTTATGGTGCATCAACATGCCACGTTAGGGTCTCTATGGTAATGAGCACAGCAATAGCAAGCTGCCTTCAAAGGAGGCACACTCCATTTGAGACACAGTCTATTAAGATACATTTGGGCTGACCTTTGGTTTCGAATTTTTTTTTTGGGTTAATACAGCAGATTCCCCCCTTATCCTACATACCTTCCACCTATGTGTGACTAGTCCTATATAAATATATCTATATATATATATATAGTACATATAGATGGATTATATAAATGCATTGTTTATGCAAAGCTGTAAAATATAACTGCACTCAGTGCCTAATAGATAATACAAATACAGTGCATTACATCTAATTCCATTCTTCCTACCAACTTCTGTCTCTGAACATTCCTTGACCAGGTCTGTCTACTGACCAATGGGTCTGGGTTCTTTTAACCCCCTGATGGCTGGGGCTGGCTCAGTGGTCTCTGGGATAAAATAGGATAAAGCCTATGTGCAAGTAATTGTCTTGTTGTTTATTTTATCCAAGTACCTCTATGAATAGGAGAAAAATAAACACGACGAAAAAAATCCAAACAGTTCACTCCCTTTAGTGCTAGTTCATGGGGCTGAATAAAAAGGATGGTCCGGCTTCTATTGAGCTGGCAGATCTTTGAAGTGGGAGTTATTATCTGGGACATACTTCCTTGTTGTCCTAACAACGTTGGTGAAACGTTAAAGGTTCTTTGTCAGCGATTTGTGAAGTCCAGGCAGCCAGTTAGCTGAGAAGCCATTCCTGCAGAAATAGATGATCTCAATGGGGACATGGCCACAGAGGCTGATATCATCGAATAGATCCAAGGCATCAACAAAAATGTATTTTTTTCTAGAATTAGTAGCACATAACTTGGTCTGCTCCTGCTATTACCTTCTACCACCCCAACTACTATTAATGGAATAAATTATACTTTCTACCACTACTAACAATTGCATCACTACTATGTTTACTACTACTATGAATAGAATAGATAATACACTTGACTACTATGACTACTACTATTAATAATAATACCACTGTCCTGTCACTTTTCCAATAACAGTACTACCTCTAATAGTATTATTAGTAGCAACACCTGCTGATACTACTACTACTACTACTACTACTACTACCACCACCACCACCAGTAGTAATAACACTGTAATGTTACTATTCTATTAACAATACTACTTCTAGTATTAGTAACAACAACTACTACTACTACTAATAATAATAATAACAATGATAATAACAATAATAATACCACTGTAATGTAACTATTTCTAAAAATATTACTTCTAGCATTGTTAGTAATAGCAACCACTGTCACTACTAACATTAATAATAAACGCAAAAACACTGTAATGTCACTATTCTATTAACAATACTACTTCTAGTATTAGTAACAACAACTACTACTACTAATAATAATAATAACAATGATAATAACAATAATAATACCACTGTAATGTAACTATTTCTAATAATATTACTTCTAGCATTGTTAGTAATAGCAACCACTGTCACTACTAACATTAATAATAAACGCAAAAACACTGTAATGTCACTATTTCAATACTACTTTTAGTATTATTACTAGTAGTAATAACTGCTCTTTCTCCTCCTACCATCACCGCAAATAACAACAACAATAATAATAAAAAAATATTATTATTATTATTTCACTGTAATATTACTATTTCTAATAGCGATACTGCTGCTACTACCACCACTTGTAATAATAGTGTCACTGTAATACTGTAATGTTATTATTTGTAATATAAATACTACTTCTAGTATTATTAGTAACAACTGCTACTACTACTATTACCGTTCCTGAGCATAACACTGCCAGCAAATCCACAGTATAATGATGCCCTTGACATATTAATATGTTTAGGACCTGGAACATTGCACCTTGTACCTGATTCTGCCATGCAAGCTCCAGCTATAAGAAATGAGAAGTCTCATACTCGATGTGTTACCTGCAGGTATGAGGTGCAAATAGTTTCTGTAAAATGCTATAGTAAAACATGGAGGGCAGCAGAGGCTTGGAACACTAGACTACATGATTCCTGTCCCTTGTAGTGACACCATCAGGTATAGGAATAGCTGGGGACACCATGGTAAGTGAGACCCCTATTTACAGAGCAGGTGTAGACTGTGCTGATAAAGTGCAGGGTTAACCCCTCTCTGCCTGGTGAACCTCTTTAGCACAGAGAGATTGGCTGCTTTGCAAATGCCCCCTCTTTGAAGATGCCTAGAGTGCTGATCCACAGGGAGTTGGGCTGTGATTGCAGACTTAGAGCTCGTTCACATGAACGTGTGCTGCTCTTTGCCATATGGCAGACCGCATTTGCGGATCCGCAATACACGGGCACTGTTCACTGTGCATTCCGCATCACGGATGTGGACCCATTCACTTCAATGGGTCGGCAAATTCCAGAAATGCGGAACGGTGCAGAATGGAAGCATGGAACACTGCGGAAGCACTACGGAGTGCTTTCTGGGGTTTCGTGCCTCCGATCCTCCACGATCCCCATGCGGCTGGGCCACTGTTGGTGCCCGTGCATTGCAGACCGAAATTTGCAGTCCACAGCACGGGTACAGGCTTCGCATGGTCATGTGAACGAGCAGGCCTCTTGCACACAAACGTTTTTTTTCCATGTACGTTCCGTTTTTTTGCGTTTCGTATATGGACCGTATACGGAACCATTCATTTCAATGGATCCACAAAAAAAAGGAAGGTACTCTGTATGTCTTCCGTTTCCGTATTTCCATTTTTATGTTCCATTTAAAGATAGAACATGTCCTATTATTGTCCGCATAACGCACAGGATAGTACTGTTCTATCAGGGGCCAGCTGTTCCGTTCCGCAAAAAACAGAATGCACATGGATGTCATCCGTATTTTTAGCGGATGTTTTTTGCGGACCACAAAATACTGAAAAAGCCATATGGTCGTGTGCGAGAGGCCTTAAACTCTGCAGACCTCCGTGGAACACGGTCCGTGAGATACTGGACTGGCATTGCAGGAGCACACGGCGTCCTTGGTTGCTATGACGCTGGGCGCTCCTGCAATGCCAAACCGGTATCCCAAGGACCGCGTTCCACGGATGTCTGCATGAGGCTTTACTTAGCACGGTCCATGGAAAGGTTTTAGGGTCACTAGTAACTTAAGAACTATTTAACTGACAAGAGTAACAACAAAAGCAGCCAGCACTTTCTGCCAGGAATTTCACTGAAGCCACAGATACACATAGTACATAGAAGTGCAAGCCGTCAGCTCTAGGTCATGACTCTCTTCTACTCTCCATTCTACGCTCTCATTCATTGCACAGCTGACAAAAGAAGTGCAGTGATCCCTGTGACCATTTCTGGTGGGGGCGCTGTTGCTATAGCGATTCAAAGGGTACATATGTTTTGGATTGTATTGTTATTGCACCATACAATATAGAGATATCAGACTTCAGACTTCACAACTGATGAAACCTATAGGATCTGCTTGTTACTCTTAGGTAATTGGATGGCTGGATATGATAAATAGTGTATACATATAGAAACTTTAGCATGTATGAGGTCATATTTTATATGACATGATATTTACATAACAATCTCATTATTGCCATACATTACATGAAGTGTCCAGAGCTCAGAAGTCCTGACATTTTTCCAGAAGGGTTGCTGGGACTGAAGCTCCATTTTATCCTTCAGGAATTTCTTTTGTATCCTTTTTATATGTGCTATTTGGTAGTCATGACTGTGTTGGTGCATGTTACATGTGTCACATGACTGTGTTGGTGGATGTTACATGTGTCACATGACTGTGTTGGTGCGTGTTACATGTGTCACATGACTGTGTTGGTGCATGTTACATGTGTCACATGACTGTGTTTGTGCATGTTACATGTGTCACATGAATGTGTTGGTGCATGTTACATGTGTCACATGACTGTGTTGGTGGATGTTACATGTGTCACATGACTGTGTTGGTGCGTGTTACATGTGTCACATGACTGTGTTGGTGCGTGTTACATGTGTCACATGAATGTGTTGGTGCGTGTTATATGTGTCACATGACTGTGTTGGTGCATGTTATATGTGTCACATGACTGTGTTGGTGCGTGTTACATGTGTCACATGACTGTGTTGGTGCATGTTACATGTGTCACATGACTGTGTTGGTGCATGGTACATGTGTCACATGACTGTGTTGGTGCATGTTATATGTGTCACATGACTGTGTTGGTGCATGGTACATGTGTCACATGACTGTGTTGGTGCATGTTACACGTGTCACATGACTGTGTTGGTGCATGTTACATGTGTCACATGAATGTGTTGGTGTGTGTTATATGTGTCACATGACTGTGTTGGTGCGTGTTATATGTGTCACATGACTGTGTTGGTGCATGGTACATGTGTCACATGACTGTGTTGGTGCATGTTACATGTGTCACATGAATGTGTTGGTGCATGTTACATGTGTCACATGACTGTGTTTGTGCATGTTACATGTGTCACATGACTGTGTTGGTGCATGTTACATGTGTCACATGACTGTGTTGGTGCATGTTACATGTGTCACATGACTGTGTTGGTGCGTGTTACATGTGTCACATGACTGTGTTGGTGCATGGTACATGTGTCACATGACTGTGTTGGTGCATGTTACACGTGTCACATGACTGTGTTGGTGCATGGTACATGTGTCACATGAATGTGTTGGTGTGTGTTATATGTGTCACATGACTGTGTTGGTGCGTGTTATATGTGTCACATGACTGTGTTGGTGCATGGTACATGTGTCACATGACTGTGTTGGTGCATGTTACATGTGTCACATGAATGTGTTGGTGCATGTTACATGTGTCACATGACTGTGTTTGTGCATGTTACATGTGTCACATGACTGTGTTGGTGCATGTTACATGTGTCACATGACTGTGTTGGTGCATGTTACATGTGTCACATGACTGTGTTGGTGCGTGTTACATGTGTCACATGACTGTGTTGGTGCGTGTTACATGTGTCACATGACTGTGTTGGTGCGTGTTACATGTGTCACATGACTGTGTTGGTGCATGTTACATGTGTCACATGAATGTGTTGGTGCATGTTACATGTGTCACATGACTGTGTTGGTGCATGTTACATGTGTCACATGACTGTGTTGGTGCATGTTACATGTGTCACATGACTGTGTTGGTGCATGTTACATGTGTCGCATGACTGTGTTGGTGCATGGTACATGTGTCACATGACTGTGTTGGTGCGTGTTATATGTGTCACATGACTGTGTTGGTGCATGTTACATGTGTCACATGAATGTGTTGGTGCATGTTACATGTGTCACATGACTGTGTTGGTGCATGTTACATGTGTCACATGACTGTGTTGGTGCATGTTACATGTGTCACATGACTGTGTTGGTGCATGTTACATGTGTCGCATGACTGTGTTGGTGCATGGTACATGTGTCACATGAATGTGTTGGTGCGTGTTATATGTGTCACATGACTGTGTTGGTGCATGTTACATGTGTCACATGACTGTGTTGGTGCATGTTACATGTGTCACATGACTGTGTTGGTGCATGGTACATGTGTCACATGACTGTGTTGGTGCGTGTTACATGTGTCACATGACTGTGTTGGTGCATGTCAGTTTATTACATGATCCAGAGGTGTATGAGATATGTCCACAGCACATGGTATATATGTATGGTTAGCAAATGATATGATTATGGCATGACTGATAATTCCCTCGGATAAATGGAAATATCTGCATTGATTGCTGATACTGTGTATTCCATGATATTCCTAACCATGCATTGGCCCAGCATCCTCAGATGGGGTTAAAGTGCTTTTCTCGAAACCTTTCAGAACGGATCCGTTTGTATCTGTAACATAGCCAAGAAGGATCCGTCATGAACTCCATTGAAAGTCAATGGAGGATGGATCCGTTTTCTATTGTGCCAGGTTGTGTCAGTGAAAACGGATCCGTCCCCATTGACATTACATTGTGTGCCAGGACGGATCCGTTTGGCTCAGTTTCATCAGACGGACACCAAAACGCTGCAAGCAGTGGTTTGGTGTCCATCTCCAAAGTGGAATGGAGACTGAACTGATGCATTCTGAGCGGATCCTTTTCCCCTCAGAATGCATTAGAATGCAAACTGATCAGTTTTGGACCGCTTGTCAGAGCCCTGAACGGATCTCACAAACGGACCCAGAAACGCGAGTGTGAAAGTAGCCTTAGTCTATGGAGAATCCTACATGTAGCCTTTATAACTTGTGTGCAGCCTCTGGATCCTGTCCATTATAAGGTGCAGTGCACGTGGTGTGACTAGTGACTCAGCATGGCACCAGGGCACCTGACCACACTGTGTCCTGTTAACTGCACTTTGTTTGGCATTTTTTTTACACTTGCCCATAGCTTTTACATGTAGGTTTTTAGCTACATTTTTCCACACTTTTACATTTTTTTTATGTACAAACACCAGCTCTGGATGTTTGCTGAAGGTCTAAGGAAAGGTGTTGGGGAAAACACAATGAAGAAAATGCTAGTGATAAGACACACTGTGTGCAAAAAATGGCCACCCCCCAGAAAATCAGAAAAACCCCAGGTGACCCAAAAAGCTACAGGCTATTCTTTTATTTATTTTTTTAGGTAAAAAACCTTTACTTCAGTTTCGTTTACTGTCAACTAGGTGGTAAGGGCCCAACTCTGATTTAGTTATGGATCTCCTATTTATCTATCTATCTATCTATCTATCTATCTATCTATCTATCTATCTATCTAATCTATCTATCTCTCTATCTACTGTCTATTTATATCAGATTCTATCTATTATCTATCTATCTATCTATCTATCTATTATGTATCTATCTATCTATTATCTATCTATCTATCTATCTATCTATCTATCTATCTATCTATCTCTCTATCTACTGTCTATTTATATCAGATTCTATCTATTGTCTATCTATTATCTATCAAATCAAATCAGCTTTTTTGGCAGGACTAAATACATTTTAGCATTGCCAAAGCAAGTGGGTAATAATTGGGTAGGGTTGGGGGATGGGGACACATACAGGGTGGGGGTACAGGAGTCCATGGTATATCAGGCTCCTCTCAGTCTATGGCAGGCAGTAATATATTGTGCTGCTGTGGCCGCTGTGTTCTCCTCTTCCCCCAGCAGTATGGAGAGTCTCTCTTCCTCCTCAATGGATGTAAATTCTGGGCAGAGATCAGACAGTCTCCTGAAGTGAGTCTCCCTCACTGCTGAGTATTTGGGGCACCGCAGCAGAAAATGAGCCTCATTCTCCACGGCCTCCTGGTCGCACTGCTGGCAGAGTCTGCTCTCCCTGGGCATGTACCTCTGTCGGTGACGCCCGGATACACTGAGCAGGCTGTGGGCGCTCAGTCTGTACCGTCTCAGGATCTGTCGGTCTTTTGGATTGGGGAGTTTGTACTCCCTCTGCAGGCTCTGGTATACTGTCAGCTTCTGGGATGTTCTTATGTCGTTTCTCCAGACGCTGATATACTCCTCTTTGTACTTATGTATCGTCCTATTATCTATCTATTTATCTATCTATCTATCTATCTATTTATCTATCTATCTATCTATCTATCTATTATCTATTTATCTATCTATTTATTATCTATCTATTATCTATTTATCTATCTATCTATCTATCTATCTATCTATCTATATATTATCTATTTATCTATTTATTATCTATCTATTATCTATCTATCTATCTATCTATCTATCTATTATCTATCTAACTATCTATCTATCTACTATCTATCTATCTATCGATCTATCTATTATCTATCTATCTCTAACAAAAAACAATACTTTTTTTTTGCAGCACATGCAAAAATCTGAAATAATTATGTCCCAGCAGTTTAGGATTACCAAAATCCACAAGCTGTAACAATAGAGACAGTACCGCCACACTCCCAGATGTAGTACAGATGTGTTGTCTAGGGATGAGCTACTTTAGTTTTTGAAGTTCGAGTTCGGTTATATTGTCCCAGGAGTCCTCTCCTGCATAAAGGAAACCGGACGGATTAGTTATGCTGGCCATAGACTTCTATTATGACGGAATGAATAACGGAATGCCTCTAAAGGCATTACATTATGCATTCCGCTCTTGAATTGCGTTATGGTCCATGTACCCGAACTCAAACTTCAAAAACTGAAGTTCTCTTATCCCTAGTGTTGTCCTTTACTCCCCAGAAACCATGATGTTTCAGTCCTCTCTACATCACAGTCTATCTAATCTATATCTATCTACAGTATCTATCTATCTATCTATCTATCTATCTATCTATCTATTTCATTCACTATATATTTATTAAAAAGCTCTTGATCCATTACACAGACACTAGGCTACAGAATGGTTATCATATGTAGTGCATATATCTTATTTGTGGGGTAAAACTAAAACAGTAAGGGTGCACCCACACCGTCAGGTTTCTGAATGCAGTTTTGGAAGCCAAAATCAGGAATGGATCATAAAAAGAAAGTATAAATGATATATATGTCTTCTCCTTTTTTAAATTTACTCCATTTGACTTCCAAAACTGCATGCAGAAACCTGACCGTGTGGCGAACCCCAAATATGGGGGTGCCAAGTTTTGCAGATTCTTTGCTGAGCTAGGCTAGGACCATGAATGATGCTAAAATAAATTAGATTTGTATAACATTTCATAAGATACATGACAGATTTTATGGGAGAGAAAGTTACAACATATTTCTTCCTGAAAAACAAACAATTTTTACACATGTGTTGAAAAGAAGACTGCATATTTAAATTTTGCTTTATAACTGTCAATAAGCAGCCCCCCTTTCCATATATTTGGAGATCTGGTTTAATTTTCTTCTGTCACAGGGAGACAATGCCATGACTGATCCCATGCTACATGCAGCGGCATTCTGCTTGGTTATGTCTGGCTATTGATACCAGATTAGTGCTGGTTATGTCTGGCTCATACATAAAAACTGTTCAGATACAACTATTATATGTGATCCTAAAAATATTAGAGAAAAAAATATTGTCAAACTGAATAAGGGCTTTGTTATGGGGTGATCTGTGTTTGTAGTTTTTATTGATGATAATTTTGGGGTATGTATAAATTTTAAACACATTTTATTTTTTAATTTTTTTAAGCTGAGGCAACAAAAACAAAGCTTTGGCCATGTTGCCTAATTCTTTTCTGTTACGATGTTCACCTTACAGGATAAATACTTTAATATATTAACAATTCAAGCATGTTCACATGCGGCAATATCAATTATGTTTATTTTTTTATTGTTTTATTTTTTTATGTAAAATGGAGAAAGTAAGGAGAATTGAATTTTTTTCTTTTTTTACATTTAAAAACCTTTTTTGCTTAGCCCCTTAGGCTGAGTTCACACGGGTGAGATTTCCGCGAGGGTGCTATGCGGGAGGTGAACGCATTGCACCTGCACTGAATCTGGACCCATTCATTTCTATGGGGCTGTGCACATGAGCTGTGATTTTCACGCATCACTTATGTGTTGCGTGAAAATCGCCTCATGCTCTATATTGTGCGTTTAGAAGGCCCCATAGAATAGAATGGGGCTGAGTGAAAATCGCAAGCATCCGCAAGCAACTGCAGATGTGGTGCGATTTTCACGCATGGTTGCTAGGTGACAGTCTAATCACTGTATTATTTTCCCTTATAACATGGTTATAAGGGAAAATAATAGCATTCTGAATACTAATATTTAACTCACCTTCTCCTCTTGATCGCGTAGCTGATGGTCTCTTCTTACATCTTTAATGATGAGCTGCCGGCTAAAGGACCTGTGGTGACGTCAGATCACATGGTCCAATCACATGATCCATAACCATGTTATAAGGGAAGATAATAACATCTACACAACACCGAATCCAAACCTGAACTTCTGTGAAGAAGTTTGGGTCTGGGTACCAGAGTCGGTTTTTTATCACGCGTGTGCAAAACACATTGCACCCGCGATAAAAACTGAACATCGGAACGCAATCGCAGTCAAAACTGACTGCAATTGCGTACCTACTCGCGCGGGTTTGCCGCAGTACATCGGGACGCATCCAGACCTAATCCGGACACGCTCGTGTGAACTCAGCCTTAGGCGGCTTGAACATGTGATCACTAGATCGTCTACCAAAGAGTGCAATGGTTTATGGGAAAATCGTTTGCTAAGAATAGCAGTCGAGTTCACGCACAGGTACTCCCCCCAGACGCGTTTCGAGATAGCTTATCTCTTCCTCAGTGGCCCCTCAAAATAGTACCAATCTAACCATCACCTCATCCCACAAAAAAAGACAATTGCCCAAAAAAACAAAAAAATCTATGGCTCTCAGACTATGAAGACACTAAAACATGATTTAAAAATAAAATAAAAATGTTATTGTGTAAAACTTAAACAAATAAATAACAAAAAGTAGACATATTAGGTATCAACACATCCATAAGAACCTGCTGTATGAAAATATCACATGAACTAACCCCTCAGATGAACACAATAAATAAAAAAAGGCATTTTTTGTCACATTACATCACAAAAAGTGTAATACCAAGTGATCAAAAAGTCATAAGCAGCACAAAATCATACCACTTAAACTGTCATCTCATCCTGCAAAAAATGAGACTCCACCTAAGACAATCACTCAAAAAATAAAAAACTATGGCTCTCAGAATATGGAGACACAAAAACATGATTTTTTTTGTTTTAAAAATGCTGTTATTGTGTAGAACCTAAATAAATAAAAAAGTATGCATATTAGGTATTACCGTGTCCGTAAGAACCTGCTGTATAAAAATATCACATGACCTGACCCCTCATGTGGACACCGTAAATTTTTTAAATAAAAACAGTGCCAAAAAAGCAATTTTTTGTCAATGTACATGACAAAAATTGCAACACCAAGCGATCAAAAAGGCACATGCCCCTCAAAATAGTACCAATAAAACTGTCACCTCATCCCACAAAAAATGAGACCCTAACTAAAACAATCTGTCAAAAAATAAAAAAGCTATCACTCTAAGACAATGGAGATACGAAAACATGATTTTTTTTTTGCTTCAAAACAGCTATTATTGTGCTAAAGTGAAATAGATAAAAAAGTAGACATATTAGGTATTGCCGCATCCCTAGCAACCTGCTCTATAAAAATATCACATGAACTAACCCCTCAGATGAACACCGTAATTTTTATTTATAAAAACAGTGTCAAAAAAGCAATTTTTTGTCATCTTACAGCACAAAAATTGCAGCACCAAGCGATCAAAAAGGCGCATGCCCACCAAAATAGTACCAATAAAACCGTCACCTCTTCCCACAAAAAATTAGACCCTACCTAAAATAATCTGTCAAAAAATAAAAAAAGCTATCATTCTCAGACAATAAAGACATGAAAACATATTTTGTTTTGCTTCAAAACTGCTATTATTGTGCTAAATTGAAATAAATAAATAAATAAAAAGTAGACATATTAGGTATTGCCACATCCGTAACAACCTGCTCTATAAAAATTCCACATGAACTAACCCCTCAGGTGAATACTGTGAAAAATTTAAATAAAAAATAGTGTAAAAAAGCTATTTTTTGTCACCTTACATCACAAAAGTGTAATACCAAGCGATCAAAAAGTCATATGCACCCTAAAATAGTACCAATCAAACCATCATCTCATACCCCAAAAAATAAGCCCCTACATAAGACAGTCGCCCAAAATAAAATAAAAAACTATGGCTTTCAGCATATGCTTTATTATGTAAAACATATTTGGTATTTTCGCGTCCGTAACAACCTGCTCTATTAAAATACCACATGATCTAACCTGTCAGATGAACACTGTAAATAACAAAAAATAAAAATGGTGCCAAAACAGCTATTTTTTTGTTACCTTGCATCATAAAAAGTGTAATATAGAGCAACCAAAAATCATATGTACCCTAAAATAGTACCAACAAAACTGCCACTTTATCCCGTAGTTTCCAAAATGGGGTCTTTTTTTGGGAGTTTCTACTCTAGATGTGCATCAGGGGGTATTCAAATGAGACATGGCAGCTTAAAATTATTCCAGTGAAATCTGCCTTGCAAAAAACATATGGTGTTCCTTCTGCGCCCTTCCGTGTGCCCGTACAGCAGTTTGCGACCTCATATGGGGTGTTTCTGTAAACTATACTATAAATATTGAGTTTTGTTTGTATGTTAACCCTTGCTTTGTTAGCAGAAATAAATTGATTAAAATGGAAAATCTGCCAAAAAAGTGAAATTCTGAAATTTAATATCCATTTTCCATTAATTCTTCTAGAACACCTAAAGGGTTAAGAAAGTTTTTAAAATCAGTTTTGAATACCTTGGGGGATGTAGTTTCCAAAATGGGGTCATTTATGGGTGGTTTCTATTATGTAAGCCTCACAAAGTGACTTCAGACCTGAACTAGTCCTTAAAAAGTGGGTTTTCAAAATGGCATTCACTAAATGATCCAAACATGAAGTAGACATATGGGGAATGTAAAGTAATGCATTCCCCATATTGCTAATGGGGGCATTTTTGGGGAGTGTTATCATGGTTGGGGGCACTGTAGAGGGCAGTACTACTAATGAGGGTATTCTAGAAGGGAATTACTATTGGTGGGACCATGAGGAGCACTATTACTATGGGGGCACTCATTCGTCTTCAGGATAGTATTTGGGGGTATTGGGGAGCACAGCGAGCTGCAGGATAACACAGTGGGGACTCCAGGTTGTGGATGATTATAGAAAAGTAAAGAAGCTGAGATGTCTGTGTGCCACACTCTGCAATGAAGAGGCAGCGTAAAGAAGTTGTACGGACCAAATGGAGAAGATGACAGAGAAGATCTTCATCAGAGGAGACGTCACCTGGAGGCCCTGGATGTGACAGGTATGTGCTGCTATACAGCAAGTACAGCAAAATGCGGTGTGTGGGGGAGGGTTGATTTAGAGAACTGGGCCATATTCATTGGGGCTTAGGCCCCGGATCTTTTGAGACCCTAGCAACGCCCCAGAAGGTATTGTTGCTGCAGAAGTGCAGTGATATAGTGGTTAACTGTATACAAAAATTAACACTGTCTATACTGTATGTGCTGTATGCAGAATCTCCAGTGTATTTCTATGAGAAGCAGCTTCACACTGCTTTCCCCTGTCTTCTGCTTGTAACAGCTGACAGGGAGAAATCTATCACAAAAAGCTGAGAGCAGGGTGAGGTGGCATCACATAAGATACACTGAGATTCTGCAGTGTGGAGAGGGGACAGGAATTCTATGTCACTGATCTATCACTTGCTTCACTTACATAGGACTCAGGGCAGTGCAAGAGCACTATGATGAGACATTGCAAAGCCAAAGACCTCATGGAAAATGTAGACTGCATTAGAAAATTCCTTTAAGAGGAGAAGGAATCAAGATGGTGACACAAAAATGACATATCAACTAAAACAAGTACAGCTGCCTTATTATTCTTTGCTAATAATCCATGCAATGCTACATTTTTTTGTTGGTGTGCTGGACAGATTTTTATAGTCGATTTTTGGTTGAAGTGTCCCTCACAGATTGTTCCATTGCTGGAGCCGTAGTAATCTGCTTTAATCTATGGAAGAACTTCACAACAAGTATTTCACCCTTTAAGGACATGAAAGTTTTCTGTTTTAGCGTTTCCGTTTTCTCTACTCCCTGCCTTCCCGGAGCCATACCTTTTTTATTTTTCTGCTCACATACTTATATGAGGTCATGCTTTTTTACAGGACAAGTTGTACTTCCTAATGGGACCATTTACTATTGCATACAATATAATGGGAAGCTGGAAAAAAATTCCAAATGGGGTGGAATTGGAAAAAAATGCAATTCTGCCACAGTTTTGTTTCCTAGTGTGGTAAAACTGACCCATTCCCTTTATTCTATGGGTCAGTATGATTAGAGCTATACCACGTGTGTAGTTTTTGTGGCGTTTTAATACTTAAAAAAATAAAAACTTCGGAAACAGCATCTGCGACCTCCCCGCTCATGCCAGGTTTAAAAAAGTGGGCGTGGCATGGGCAGGGAAGGGGACAGGCTGGTAGCGATGGGGCTTTATTAAGACTGGCGTCTAAAACGTTGGTCTTAATAAATGCGCCCCACAGTTTTTTCTTGTTATCGCCATATTCAGACCCCCATAGCTTTTTTATTTTTATGTCTACAGAGCTGATTTAGGGCTCATGTTTTGCTGGGTATTCTGTACTTCTTGATCATTTTTTTTATTCTTTTGCTAGGTGAAGCAACGAAAACATGGCAAATTACCCATTATTATTTCTTCCCATTATGCCATTCACTGTTGTGGATAAATATTTTTAGAATTAAATAGTGTTATTATTGTTTAACTTTATCATGGGGAAAGGGTGGGTGATTTGAATTATTAGATTAATTTTTTTCTTCTAGGGAGTTTGAATATGCGATCATCAAATCTCTATCTCTTCTTTCATAGACTCCAATGCATTAGCATTAAGGTCTATGAGAGATTTGCTATTTTCCTATGGAGTCCTGGCACAAGCAGGGTCTCCATAGGAAAATAGCTGTGATAGCCTTGAATCCTTCAGAGGGACAGAGTCTGCCGCAGGGAATATACAGCTCCCATGATCACCACTAGAGGGAGCTGTTCCAGCCTTGGGAGTTCAGCACTCTAGGGTTTTCAGATGTTAGATGCCGTGGTCACATTTGATCATATCATCGTGTTTTGTGTGAAACAGCAGCCACTGCCATATCCTGGCCCCAGACTTCAGGTCACACTGTGCGTGTTCTCAATTCTGGGGCCTCACACCCATCTACTACATTATCTGGACTCAGAGAGTCATCACTGTGTTATCTGTGGTGTTACATAGGACTGCTACATTATCTGTAAAAAGGGGCGTGCCCACAGGTTGGGGGTGGGCGCAATACATGGCTTGTCCACATTGACATTGAATAACTTATTTTAAATATACAGTTATTGTTACTATACAGTATGTCCAACAAAGAGTTGCCAGGCCCTCCAAAGGAACAAGCAGTGGAAAGTAGCAGCAGAAGAAGGGGAGGTGGTAGCAGCAGCCGAAGCAACAGGCCTTAGCTGCCAGCATCATCCAGCAGTCATGTTTTGACGACCAATCCCGCTGTTCTGGAATACCTGATTTGGTCTTCAACATCATCTCAACTGACATCAGACATACATAGCCAGGAGTCTGGCACCTAGTTGGCATGGCCCAGGAACAAGCTCTGTGCCCTCACCTGTCCTGAACCTGCCTCTTTTTTTTTTCTGCTCCTTCTGCCAGGCAAGTGATTTATGCCGCCGACACTGCTTTTCAGCAACTAAGCCAATACTGAGTAGTGTTGGGTGTGAATATTCGAATCGCGAATATTATTTGCGAATATCGGCACTTTGAGAATTCGCAAATATTTAGAATATAGTGATATATATTCAGAATTTCGAATATTCTAGATATTTTTTTCATCCATAACCTCCCTTCCTGCTTGTGGGCCAATGAGAAGGCTGCAATGTTTCTGTCTGAGCTTAGCAACATCCCTAGCAACCAATAGGGAAGTTGCCTACCCCTTACTATATAAGAGCTTCCCCAGCAACATTTTCTACAGTTTTTTAAAGTTCTGAGAGAGACAGCAGTGCCATTGCTGTGCTCTGTGCTTTCCACACTACAGTACATAGATAGTTAGATAGCTTATAGATATAATACAGATAGTCAGTGTAGGTTATATCCTGATATAGTGTAGCTTCTCCAGTGCAGTGTGTTAGGTAGTGTGATAGGTTCTGCTGTCCAATCCATACATTCATGCAGACCTGTTAAACTGTGGTGTTACGTATAGCGCCAAAATATTTGCATCATTAGTGCCGATTAGCGCAATCGCGAATATATTGGAGCACTCTAACTGCATGTAAAGCCATTTTTAATGTTCTGCCGTGCCAACAATTTTCTCCAGTCTCAGAAAACTTCTAGCAGCTTGGAAAATGTAGAAAAAGTGTCCCACGCCTGCATTTTTCGCACATACTCTCGAATTTGTGAATTTGCAAATATATGATGAATATTCGCCCAAATATTTGTGAAATATCGCAAATTCGAATTTAGCTCCTGCCGCTTATCACTATCACTGAGGACAGTCAGCAGCTACTGCCCAGTGCAGATTTGGAGGAGAGCTCTGCTGCTTTCTCCTGTAGGCATGCAAGTAGCGATGATGAGAGTCGTGTGGGAGCAGGTGTTGAGAGTGGTCAGGGACGTGGCCATGAGACTGGTAAGAGTGACATAAGTGATGAGTAGACACTAGTGGATGATGATGTAGCTGATTGCACATGGGAGCTGGGTGAAGAGGGGACTTTATCATCATGATCAGGTGGCAGCTTACCTGTGAGACAGCAGCAGGGTACAGCATGCTGATGAATGAGCAGAGTGGAAGTAATGTGAGATCTGGATGCAAATGTGCCCAGGGTAGACTGTCTGCTACTCAGGAGTCTACCTGTCCGGAAAAATCTAGCGGTGCACGGCTTCATAGAGGCAGTGGCAGGCGGTCAGCACAGAGTCGTGGGGGTAAAATGTCATATTCAACAGTGTGAGAATTTTTCATTGTTTGAGGACGTCAGCATGGTTGTATGTAGGATCTGTGGGCAGAAAGTGGAGCGCAGCCAGGGTGCCAATGATGGCACCACGGCCCTGTGTCAAAACATGGAGCCTCACCATAAACTGGCCTGGGAAAACCATGGAGCTAATGTAGTGGTACAGCCTGACGTATCTCCCAGCAACCCCCTCCCCTTTGAAGTCAAGACTCCACCACCTCAGCAGAAGGGAGCTGTGTTTCCTTCCCATTGTCTACTGGTACTGATGCTTCTCCTCCTATTCCTCGTCAAGCGTTTTACCAGCAATCAATCACAGAGACGATTGCAAAGAGACAACAGTATGCGTGCGCTCATCCAGCAGTGCAGAAGCTGAACCTACTCCTCACCTAGTTGCTGGTACTACAATACCTCCTTTTTCATGTGGTTGACTCTGCACATTTCAGAGAACTTATGGCTTGTGCCAAGGTGGAGAGTCCCAAGCCGTCACTGCTTCTCGAAAAAAGCTTCACCAGCTCTGCATACATATGTACAGCAGAAGGTGGGTCAGTCATTGAGCCTGTCGGTGTTTGGTACAGTTCATGGCAGTGACGATATGTGGTGCTGTAACTATGGTCAACGACAATATATGTCCTTTATGGCCCACTGGGTAAATGTAGCTCCAGCCCAGGCACACCAGCAACTTGGCTAGGTGATGGCAATGCCCAGTGGCATAACTCGAAATGACTGGGCTCCATAGCAAATTTTTGAATGCCCCCTTCGTAACCTCCTCATCCTGTGCAACCACCACTTCTGTGGCTAGTCAATAACGTTTTTTAGTTCTCATCCTGGGTAGGCCCCATCTGAGTTTTGGCCCCAAAGCAGCTTCCCCTATAGCTACACCCCTGGAAATACCCCTTTTGCATTCTCATGCTGTGTTTGTGGCGCCAATGTCCTCCTTCGCCTCTTTATTCTCCACCTTATCCTCAGCCTGCACATTTCAGAGTGGTTCTACAGCATACTATGCAGAGCACAGCAGTGTATTGCTATTCGTCACCTGGCCAGCCTGGGGAGGAACTGCTCTGCATCATTAACCAATAAATCAAATCCTGGCTGTCTCCTCACCAACTGAACATTTTAATGGTCACCGATAAAATGACATTGTTTCGCCGCTGCAGTCTTCCACCCAACTGCAAGACATCTTGAAAATGGCCAGGAAACTGTGCATGCACTTCATCCACTCTTTCCCTGCAAACGACGCCCTCCTTGAGCTGCAAAGGCAGAATGGTGTTCCCCAACATCACCTCATTTGCAACGTTTCCACACGTTTGAACTACACCCTCCACATGGTGGACTGACTATTTGAGCGAAGGAAGGCCGTGAACGAATTCTTGACCATGCAAGTGGACAGGAGCACTCCTTTGTGCAAATTTGACGTTAGTCAGTGGCAGCTTATGCGTGACACCCGCCGTTTGCTCAGGGCCTTTGAGGAGGCCACTTTATTTATCTGTTGCCAGGACTACAGGAAGAATGATGTCATTACACTCATTCATGTCCTGGAGCAGATGCTGATAAATCTGTCTGGCCAGGGGACAGGACACCTGGCAGCTACATTTCATGGCCACCTGAGCCCTGTGGGGGCTGAACTGGTGGAGGAGGACATAAATTATCAGGAATTGTATACAGAAATAGGTGGTTTATTTGCCTAAGTGACAGGAGTGGAACAGGAGGAGCATGAGAAGCTGGAGGATGATCATGAAGACTAGACAGATGACCCAGACAGACCTTGGCAGTATGCAGTGGAGATGGAGGCAGGGAGTCCCTACAATTCACTTGTACAAATGATCAGATGCATGCTGAGTTACTTGTGTAGTGATGCATTATAACAACGAAAACTGACTGTCCACGATGTTAAACCCTCACTACCAGGCCAAAATAGAGGCTTTTTTACACCTGCACCTTGCTGATGAAAACTCAACTACTATCGAGACATCCTATGTAGTCAGTTGGTGGCCAATGTGCACCATTGCCCATCCTCGCAAAGGTCTGACTGGGGGACCTCCTCCACTCACCCTCCACTGCCATGAATGCTGTAGGGGGGGGGGGGGGCAGGAGCAGCAGGACATGGAACAAAACCTGAACCAGCAGGTGGTGGCATACTTGGACTGCACCCTGCCACCCCAGATCAAAGATCCCCTGGACTACTGGGAAGCCAAACTTGATTTCTGGCTGCAACTGCCCTGGAAAAGCTTTCTTGCCCAGCCTGTAGTGCGGCATCAGAGCGGGTGTTTAGTGCGGAGGGAGCATAGTTACCCCAAAGAGAACTCGCCTTTCAACAGGAAATGTTGAGAGATTAACCTAAAGATGAATCAGGCATAGATCAGCCAGGATATTCACACACCAATGCCTGACGCATCAGACTAGATCATTCTGGCAGTAATGTTCTGACTGCAGTGTGCTCCCACACCAGAACATTGTGAAACTCATTACTTGTGGCCACCTTCCTAATCCATTATTCTGATGCTGTCCCCACCATCTTGTGCTGTTACTGCTACTGTTTTGACTCCTTCCTAATCCATTATTCTGATGCTGTCCCTACCATCTTGTGCTGTTACTGCTACTGTTTTGACGCCTTCCTAATCCATTATTCTGATGCTGTCCCCGCCATCTTGTGCTGTTACTGCTACTGTTTTGACTCCTTCCTAATCCATTATTCTGATGCTGTCCCCACCATTTTGTGCTACTGCTACTGTTTTGACTCCTCATGCTGTTGCCATACTCACCACTCTGTGACTGGGCTGCCATTTTAAATCATTCTTGGAGAACCTCTATAAGTGACATGACAACTTTATCCTGTGAGTCAGTACAATTATTCCAATACCAAATTTCTACATTTATTTATAAGTTAAATAAATTTAAATTTATATTAACGGATTTGTGATGTGCGCCACAATCATAAATGATTTTGGTTTGGATTAATTAAAAAATATATTGATGCATGCGCCGCTACTCACATGCACGAGATTAAGATAGTTTGGGGATAACGGCGGCCATCTTAATACACCCTCCTCAGAGCCAATACATTTTACTGTATGTATGTATGTAGATAGGGATTTTAATGAAGTTCAGTAACTGAGAGCCCCCTCCCTCTCTCTAACCATTCGGACAGTTAGAGGTCAATCTGTTGGGATTGGAGATAACTCCCAACAGTGACATCTATACAATACAGCCTGGACCTGCAAGCGAATGTGTCTGCGCCATTACTGTTTGGACAATGTTCGCACTTCCTGTGAAATACTATTATGGCGCAGGACGGAGAGTTTATGAATGAGTAAAGGTTGCACAGTCAAGTTACAGACGTTTATTCGATCATCTAGGTAAAGACAGTACAGGACACAAAATACGTCAACATCCTTCGTAGTGAAATCTCATTTTGTGCTATTTTTTTGCAATTTTCCTAAAATCCATTACAACACTCAATTACAATGGCTTACAATAGGTGAAGTCCAGTTCTTATTCCACCCATTAAACGGCACTAATTGCCAGCCGCCTAATTGCGCTATATGGTGAGCTCAGCATTGTATGCTACCACAATCCATTCCCGCAACCTGCTCAGTTCTGTTGTAATAGAGATCTCGATATCAGCTCATTTCAATTACACTCAGAGAAAGCTAAATGGCATCAAACATGACTGGCAGAAGGTCTCGTCGCATGTGACCTTGCTAAATGCAATGAATGATAGGGTCAGAAGTTAAGGGACATACACACAAGTACTAGTACTTAAAAAGAAGGGGATTTAGCAAAGATCTTAGCACAAAGACACTTTACCCTTTATAAAAATCAATAACCCTTCTTCGGGCTTCCTATACTTGAATATAGACATCTGACCACATATTCAGCACTGCACAACTAGGATCAGCCATACAAAAGAAATAACCTGAGCCATTCTATGAAAGAATGGCTCATGGGGGATGGAGGCGCAGTTTTAGGAAAATGATGGGGAACACAGCAGATATTCCCACGCTGTCAGCTTGCTGTACAGAAGTAGGATCAGGACAGACATGGTTCCTGTTACACATTACGAATTGGTTGTGTCATTGGATATGAAAAGAGAATGTAATTATGAATCACAGTCACACTGACACGTCAGCATTAAGCACATTTCATTTATTTGACATATTTTAAAAATACCTTGGTGCAATTTACAGTTGCATGCATTGGGTACTTCTCAATAATCTTGCAATCTCACCAACCTGCCTACTGCACACAAAAAAAGCAATCTTAGGCCAAGTTTACACTTCCGTTATTTGGTCAGTTATTTCCATCAGTTATTGTTTTGAGCCACAACCAGTAGTGAAGCTTACTCAGAGATCAAGTATAATGGGAAGATCTGCACCCGATCTGTGTTTTTGTCTCTCACCTGGTTTTAGCTCACAATCACTGATGGAAATTACTGATCAAATAACTGAAGTGTGAACTTGGCCTTAGCCATATCTCAGATTTTTTTCCTTATATATAATGCTTTTTATGTGCTGTATCGTCCTAATAACATACATTATCCACTTTTATTTAGTTATAAAACCTTAACCAAATTGCTCTGTGTCTCCAGTTTCCGAAACTCCCAACTTATTTTTTTTCTAGTGATGAAGCTGAGTGAGAACTTGTTTTATTTGTAGGGTGAGCTGTAGCTTTTATTGTCACTATTTTGTGGGACACTTTTTGACCACGTTTTATTACATTTTTTGGGAGAGGTTAGGTGACCAATAAAGCAGAAATTTTGGAATTCTGCTTTTTTATTTATACCATTCACTGTAAGGGATAAATATTCTGATATTTTAATAACTTGGACTTTTCTGTATGCACCTATACCAAAAATGTTCCTTTTTTATTATTTAAAAGTAATATATGGTATACAGATTTTTAAAACTTTTATTATTATTATTATTATTTTTTTATTTTTTTAAAGTTTTTTCCTTTTTCTTTAAGTCCCACTTGGGTACTTGAGCATGTGATTGCTTGCTTCTATCATACATGCTACTTCTGTACCATCACTCATTGGCAAGGCTTAAAGGGGTTGTCTGGGTTCAGAGCTAAACCCGGACATATCCCCATTTTCACCCCTCTAGCCACCCTGATATGAACATCGGGATTGCGCAGGGCAAGGGCTGTTTGTTTATGTTTTTACACTGCTAAGTGGAGGCTTCTGCCTAGCAGTGTTGATGGTGACATCACCGGCTCTGATAGGCGGGAGTTAGCGCTGTCCTATCTATTTTACAAGTTAGGGAAGCGCTAAAGCCCACCCATTAGTGCCGGTGATGTCACCGGGCTCATTGATAGGCGGAAGCCCCAACCTAGCTTTCCTCATAGAGATCTCGGTACATCACCGGATCTCCTAAAAAAGCCTTTGCCCTGCACTGAAATGCTCTGATGCTCATATCTGGCAGTGAAAATTAGGGTATGTCAGGGTTCAGATCTGAACCCGGACAACCCCTTTAATATAAGTACTATGATAGCAGGCCTGGGGACTTTCACCAGGCCCTAGGCTGCCATTAAAGCCAATCTGCACCCCAGGATTACAAAGTGGTAAGTAACTAAGGGAGACACCTATAGTTGTCTGTCAGCTCAGATGAAGGTTAAACGGGCAGGATTGGAGTTATTTCTGTTCCCAGTCATTGCATGAGTATGTCAGCTGTATGAAACATTCTACTGAGCTTGCGCATCAAGTCAGGAAGGGGTTAAATAACTGTTGTATTTCAAGAACTTCTTCCATAACTTACATTCATTAAAAAAAGTTGCTATCAATGATCAATTTAATATTCCCCCCAACAGGAATATTTAAAGCAGCCCAAAAATGTGAAATACTTTACATGAAATATTCCACACCTTTATATATAAATCTAAGGAAAGAATACCGACCCAAGAATTAATACAGACCTCTCCTAAACCAATACAGACCCTATGCCCCCCAAACTATTACAGTCTCCAGAACACCCCCTAAACAAATACAGACCATAGAAAAGGCCTCTGACAAGAGCCCCTAAATAAATACACAAACCAGTCCCCATAAAAACAGACCCGCTTTAAGACCTCAAACACCACTGTGCATTTTGGAACCTTGCGGAGCTTCCATCCAAGGGTTCCAGGTGAACACCTAAACATACCTAATACAATACCCACCATTAATCCCCCTTACATACAGGTTGTTCTAATTGAACCAAGTTTGATTCTAGGTTGTTTACCCCTCCTCTCTTACTGCATTAAATCTCAATTGTTTTACATACACATACACATGCCGACTGTATTATAGAGCTCCTTGGAGTGCCTTCACTCATGGAAAGGATTATTTGTCATACACATAAACACTATTAAAATACAGATGAGACATGAGAATTCAAGAAATGCAGATAAAGGAACAGTAATTTCTGAAGATCTTCAGTTGTGTCACAAGAAGTTGTACTTTGATTCTTTCACCTGGATTTACAATGAAGTAACATCTTCTTCACCATCACCTCCTCTCTTCTCCAGCTTCCCATCTGTTAGTGGAGTGTCTTTGGCCTGTGCATTACTGTGTTCTTTCTCACCTCTCTCCTCAGGAAGAAGAGACAAAGAGAATGGCTGGGATAACAAATGAGTAACAGGTGTTTGACCAAGAGTCTTCATTGAAGAGTTTGGCGCTTTAAAGTGTCTTCCTTAATGTTTATTAATGATTATGGTGTGAAGACGTTTTCTTTTTGTGTTAAGTCTTTACTGTAAGGTTTTGTGAGTGAAAGAGGGTGACAGTGTGTCACTTGGTGCCTAAATCACAATAAAGTCTCTCTTTTCATGTCTGACCAGACAGCCCGCTGTACTGTCTACATTCTGTCTTCTATGTCTAACTAGATTGCAGCAAATATCTATTCTGTAAGACAGGCGCTTGAGGCTTCTCACAAGTGTTTTATGAGACTAATGGAAAGATGTCAAGTCAGGTAAATTCTGAGCAAGAATAAAATAATATTAGGCACCAAACTTGGTTTTATTTCTCAATTCCATGAAAAGGAACTTATACTGATATCTGGAATTTTTCAAGCCATATCACTGCCTTACCTGCAGTAAGTATTGGGAAATAGGGTCCTGGAAAATGGTGGTCTAAAAAATATGAGGCTACTCTGGACTATCACCAAGCATATTTATGAGGAGGGCCACATTTTTGTTGATATACAGGCTTTACTATACTCCAGAAAATTGTTTAAATTTGATAAAAAAGGATTGTTATGTTTGTGTATTTGCTAGAAAAATCTATGAAGTGGATATTATCTGGACCATCAAACCAAGGGCTCGGTAAACTAATGAAGCTATTAGAATGTAAACTATGGAGGTCATTTATCAAACTGGTGTAAAGTAGAACTAACTTAGTTCCCCATAGCAACCAATCAGAATCCACCTTTCATGTTGGACAGCTCCTTTGGAAAACGAAAGGAGGAATCTGATTGGTTGCTATGGTCAAGTAAACCAGTTCTACTTTACACCAGTTTGATGAATGACCCCCTATGTTTTTTTATAATATGTGGGGGTGGAAATAGGAGGGGGATAAATGTACCTATCTGGTTTTTATAGTTAGCACTTCCAGAATATAAGTAATAAAAAAAAACTTGGTTTTGCATCTGCTATTAGTACAGTATGATCAGTGCCTTTTTGAAGACAAGCACAGGGATATTGTATCACACGTAGGAACTATTGTCGCCCTTTGACCACAATCCTCCCATGTAAAGTACTTCCCCAGTGAGGACTGTCAGAGCACTTACCACCCCTCCAAGCAAACAGCATTCACCTGTAACCACCAGTGACTGCCATGCTATGCTATGTACAATGTGCTGAACATATCATTGAGTGTGAAGCCTAATATACATTTAATTGCAGGCCCTGTATTTGAGATACTTGGATTCGCTGAAGTCAGGCCTCAAATGTGTGCCTCCTGTAGTGTTGTGCTGCATGGTTTTCATCCTATGTGGGCCATGTCATAATTAGGACATATATGGCACCAGACTTCTAAAGGCTAGTGACTGGCAGCAGCAGTCATGTGTGGTATACGGCACATCACCGCTGCAGTCATGTAAACCGTCTATCTATCTACTACCTATCTCATATCTATCTATCTAATAATAAAAGGCAGGCAGCACTCTCAAACAGGAAAATCAAAAAAGGGTTTATTCACCCATGCTGGAAGTGCGAAGAGAAAGCTTGAGAAAAGCTCCAGTATGGAGCCGAAACATCGCGCTTCCAGCATGGGTGAATAAACACATTTTTTATTTTTCTGTTTGAGAGTGCTGCCTGCCTTTTATTATTGTATTTTTGGGCTGTTTGCACCTGTGATTTACCATCTTTTCTTTTCCGCCTTGTACTGCCATTTTCTCTATTTTTCTTTCTATCTTTCTATCTATCTACCAAGGCATGGATGACAACACCAAACAAATGCACATAATTGAAGAAAATGAATGAGCTGCAAGCCCAAGGGGACTAGACCAATGCCCAATTTACAAAAAGTCATTCAAGCAAAGAAAAAGGCTCTGAAACGTCAGGTCCATATGGGTGAATAGATTTTATACTTTTTCACTTTATTCTGCTGAGAGTGCTGCCTTTTTGTATCTATCTATCTATCTATCTATCTATCTATCTATCTATCTATCTATCTATCTATCTATCTGTCTATTATCTATCATCTATCTGTTATCTAACTAAATATCTATCTATCTCATATCTATCTATTAATCTATTATATATCAATCAATCTATCTGTCATCTATCTATCTAGAATAATGGTATATTTTCATCTGTAAAATAAAGGTTCATCATTCTTAGTGCTCACTATTATCCAACTCGAATCATTTAGTCTTTAATTTGATTATTTGAAGTTGAAGTGTAAAATAAAACAATGTGGAAGTAATAGAGAGTGGCATATAGGGAAAGTATGGGAATAAATCTTGGCTGGAATATAGGAAACTGCTTGTAGAGGACTTCCGATTGAAAGGTGGCAGTGATGTTGGGAGGTTGTAATCCTGGATGACACTTGTCTTTCAATTTTCTAGAGCATTAAAATGTCCATTATTTTTTTTTAAATCTGCAACTCTATAATGCTAGTCCTACAGAAGCTGTAATATTGACTCGTAGAATAGGCGTTCTATGAAAATAGTATTCCTAACGACCTTTGAAGTTGTAAGATGCGTAACATTACTATACTTATGTTTCAAGGTACAGGGACAGATCCTTCTGGCTGCAGGTTGCTTACAAGCTGTTCTACCTCAAGCTGTATGATCAGGATTCCCACTTAATATGTGATGAAAGCCATATGCATGTTATGCTGGGCTTATAAATATGGACGCTATTTGTATTGTTAATATAGGTAGCAATGTAATAATCAAGTAACCAGCTGGGCTTTTTAGAACTAGATAGGTGTCCACACAGGGGCGTAGCTAAAGGCTCATGGGCCCCGCTTGGGCGCTCCTTCCCTCGGTGCTTTGTGGCAGGGGGCAGGGAAGCACATAGCCTTCGTGCTGCCTGGGACAAAAAACTGAAATGGCACCCCCCCTCCCCCACACCAAATTTTTGAACTAACCCCTTCCCTCCAGCAAGAGGTGTAACTTGAAGATTCTGGGCCCCAGTGCTAAATCTATAACAGAGCCCCCCCAGCATGCACTTTCTATAATACCGGTGTCTTCTTATATTGCACAAGGATCTTTGGGGCCCCCTCAGGCTTCTGGGCCCGGTGGCGACTGCCACCTTTGCACCCCCTATAGCTACTCCTCAATATAATGTGATACAACTAGTATCCTGTACTAAGGACCTTATATCAGATACTTACTTGTTCCTAAATCCCCTTCCTCTAGACCTGCATCCATCTCATTCTAATAGCTGGGCAGATATATATCCTCTTTACTGTGGCAGAAAGACCAACCCTTCAATGTGCACAGCATATAAAGAGAACCCATGCAAATGACTACGTTTTGGTGACACACCTCTGAGGTTTGCTGAATCTTAGCCCGGTCTTTCCCTCTACATGCTGACGCTTCCAGTTCTCTGTTTGCACTCGGCATATTTAGGGTTTTCTCCGTTTGGGGAGAAGGGAATGCACATTACTAAATTAAATTCTCTAGGTCTCTCTGGACAAGTATATTTCCTCAAAGGGATTGTCCTAAGAAAAGTATTCAACATTTTTCAAACCAGCACCTGGATCTTAATACTTGGCATTAATTGCACGTAATTAAAAATGTTGTCACTGAAATCTCTGTATATAGCGCCACCTGCTGTTTGCTCTTTTTCCAATTTCTGTGTCCTGCTCACTCAGATGGAAGCACATGCTCAGTTCCTTCCATAAACGGCCACCAGTTGCTGTAGAAAGGATGCACCCCCTGAGAAAGGACACACATCTTGGCTGCCAGCTTGATACAAATCTAGCAGAGCAATGGATCTCTGGATCCATGAGAGGTACAGGACTGGTTCTATGGCTTGTTAGAAAGAGACTGTTGTGTACTATATGATATTGCATCTTCATTTTTTAAATTAATCATGGGATAACCCATTTAAATAAGTTGCCAAATATTTGTGTTAGTCAGTCCATTAAGTGAGCAGATGCAGCACATAACTGAAAAAATGGAGCCGACCAGAGCCCATTGACTATAATGAGGTCTGTTTGGTTACTGTTCAGGTGTCCACTTTTTGGGTTCTGCATACAAGAATTAGTTATCTGCTCTTTTTGGAGGAATCTTCAACAGAGGCCCCGAACAAAGCCTTCAACGTGGATATGACTAAGACCTTAAAGGTAAGGTGTCATCAGAAAATGACCTGCTGTTTAAATCACTTTTTTATGTTTAACATATTTTTAAACAATGTTTGATTATGTTATTTTTTATTTTCCATGTCAACATCTATATTTAAACAAACACCATAAAATCCTGCAGTTTTAACACTGGCCACTAAGCCTAATAATCGTTGCTACTTCTTTTTTTTTTTTTACAGATCACTTTACTGCAGTTAACTCATTCTCTGCCTGTAAATATATCACTTCTGTGTATAGATAAGACAGGATCCACCATTCACAATAGGTGATTGTCAAATCTTATCTATTCTTTCCTTGTACAATGACCTCTGCACAGGTCACAGATCATGCCTAGAAAAATCTCCCATAGAAGTCAGTGAGGTCCCTGTAATGCCCCAGAGTGGCATTACCACCTGCCATGCCCCTCTACTATCTCTTATGGTTGATTTAATGTCATATTGTGTATCTGTATTTCTGATTTAATGACTGTTTAAGTGTAATATGCCCGGTTTGCCAGCAGGTGGCAGCAAGTTTGGCAGAGCTAGTTTGCCTAGAATGGAGCCTTTAATCCATTCTAGCCCTCTCTAGAGAGGGAGAAGTTTAGTTAGTGAGTGGTAGTTCAGAGTAGCCCCTGTATGGGGAAGGCAGCAAGCCCTCGTCCCTGCTGGACGAGGCCTGAAGTAGTGAGTCTAAAGTACCCCCTCTCCTAGGGGAAGGCTGGGTGCCAGCCAGAAGATCCCTGTCTGAGCAAAGAGCCTCAGAAGCCAGGAGGAAAAGGTAGCCTGGATAAAGATAAAGATACTGGAGAAAGATAAAGACTGAGTCAGACTACAGAAAGCTAAGTTCAGCAGAAAGGAAAAGATTTTATTTAATCCTGATAGCACAGCAGAGCTAAAGAGTGACAGATGCAGCAGAGCCGAAAGTGTTTGCCTGCCAGAATTTATGCCAAAGCCTGCTGGTGACCAAGATAAAGTTGAAAGATTGTTTCCTGATACAAGTGCACTCAAGTAAAGCTGTTATCAACTTTAATACAAGTCTGGACTCCATTTATTTCTCCATCCCTTCCATCAACTACCCCTTGACCTGCTTTGCATGACCACGCCTGGGGTTCCAGGATATCCAGGTAGGAGCACCGTGACACGTGCACAGACACACCTAAAAAAACAATATAGACTACCCTTACACCACTCTGGAATTCCTACACCTGGGTACCACCATCACCATCTACTTAGCGGGACTCCGTCCCTCATTGCTAGAATGCAACTATCGTCCCAACAAAACTCTTGTAACATCTTAAAGGGATCCCATGAACATTTAACACCCGTGCACTGCAGTTCATTTAAGTTCCGGGGAATGCCCGCGGTACCTCTGCAGGGGGTTGCTGCCACTGTGAGATGTAGACCTCTTCAGGTTCTGGCTAGAACTGGAAGTGAAGAAGGAGCTTTTTGGGAGGGACTTCCACTTCCTCTCTTCACACAGTATCCTTGCTCCCGGTGGGCAGGGCTAGACTTTCCCGCTTTAACTGGGGGCATTCCTGAACTTACCCGCTCTGGCTGCTCATGAAGAAGCTGCACCATTACATGTAAAAATGGCAGATTAACCCCCTGGTCGCTCCGCAATAAACACATTAAAGTGATTTTTAAAGGTGCTTTTGTAAATCCAATAGGCTATAAAGTTTAAGGGCACACAGATTTAACATATTCGGATCTTGTTTGTGATGCCAAATGAAATAAATAAATAAATACACATGATGACATCAAATAAACCATAAGAGATGGTAGAGGGGCGTAAGAGGTGGTAATGCCACTCTGGGGTGTTACATCCCTTTCTGATCATTGTGCCTATGGCCCATGGGGCTGCCATAAAGCAATTTTCTAAATGCTGGTAAGAACAGCTCAGGCAAGATGGCCACCCCCCATAATCATGTTCAGGAAATAGATTTAAAAAATCTGCAACTAGAAAATAAAAACAGATTAGAAGAAAAGTATGTGTCACTATCTGGTTTTGGTGACACAGTTAAAACAGACAACCTATTCATTTGAACAGGAAATGTGCTTGGCTTGATGTCTACTGGGGTGGCACGGCAGGGGAACTGCAGGAACACTTACAATAAGGTTTCCCAACACCTGATCGCTGGGAATCCTGTAGAGCAGTGTTTCCCAACCAGTGTGCCTCCAGCTGTTGCAAAACTACAACTCCCAGCATGCCCGCACAGCCAAAGGCTGTCCAGGCATGCTGGGAGTTGTAGTTTTGCAACAGCTGGAGGCACACTGGTTGGGAAACACTGCTGTAGAGTAACAGAGATGCTTCTAGCAATTAGGAAATGTTCAAAGTGGACAACCCCTTTAAAGGGAATCTGTCACCATGTTCTTGGACTACTATCTGTAGTATTACATGGGTTGTACTGCAGGTGAGGAGTCCAGATCACAACTTTTATATTTTGCTTACTGCTCCTCATTTTCTGCTGTCAGCATTTAAAGCTGTACGGAAATACATTGTCAGGACTGCTGTGCATGCGCACATGAGTCCTCCCCATTATGTTACCACAGCACAGCAGTCCTGACAGTGAGGGAACCGGGGGAAATTGGAAAATAAAAAATTGTGATCTGGACTCCTTATCCACAGCACTACTCATGTATTGAAAAAAAATATTTAAAAAGGTAACTGAAGTAACAGGTAGGAACTGCAAAAAAATATATCTGCAGTGTACTTTTATTTAATCTTTTGCTGTGAGTTTAGTACATTTATACACATTGGACTCTCCTTGAAATTGACCTATAATCCATGATAACAGCTTATTTTAGCATCTCTTTATGAATAACTCAATTGCTTCATGACAAAAGCTCTAACCATGCAGCCTTATTGCCACCAGGACAGCCTGACAAGTATTTGTGACAGTACAGTTGCTGCAGAGCTTAAAATATGTTGTATAATAGCAAAATAATTGAGAATACTTGAAAGTGTCATACATTCTGCCTTCATCAGTGGTACAATAAAACAAAATCAGTACCAAATCCCATTTAATGTAGACACCTATATTTCATTGGACTAAATATTTTTTAGTTGGTCTTTATTAAAATTTATCCACAGTTTTTGTGCTAATGCCTTTAGTTTCAGTATATCTGCAGACTGTCCTGCTTTATATTTTACATTGAATCTGTCAGGGAATTTCTCTGCCTGCTCAGTCTACAGCCCTTATCTGTGAACTCCTGACAGCTCATAAACACTTATTTCTTAAAAAAGAATTGAGTTATAATGAGACTCTATAAAAATATCACATAATCTACCCACTCAGGTGAACGCCGTAAAAACAACTGTGCCAAAAGAGCAATTTTTTCTCACATTGACTTAAAAAAGTGTAATAGATCAAGAGAAAAATCTTAAGTACCCAAAAAGGGTACCAATAAAAACGTCAACTATTCCCGCAAAAATCAAGTCCAATACAAAACGATAGGCAGAATTTTTTTTTTAAATATGTCTTTCAAAAATTGGAGACACAAAAACATATTTTTTTTTCAAAAATACTTTATCATGTAAAACTAAAATTAAAAAATAGACATATTTGGTATTGTCACATCCATAACAACTGGTACTCTAAAAATAATCCATGATCTGTCCTGTCAGGTGAACACCTTAAAAAACTAAACCTAAAGACAGTGCCAGAACAGCCATTTTTTTGATTACCTTGCCTCACAAAAAGTGTAATATTGAGTAATCAAAAATTATATGTACCTCAAAATAGTACCCCAAAAATTGTCATCTTATCCCATAGTTTCCAAAATGGGTTCACTTTTTGGGAGTTTCTACTGTAGGGGTGCATCAGGGGGCTTCAAATGTGACATGGCAACTTAAAATGATCCCAGTGAAATCTGCCCTCCAAATTCCATATGTTGCTCCTTCCCTTCTGTGCCCTGCCATGTGTCCATACAACAGTTTACAACTACATATTGGGTGTTTCCATAAACTTCAGGATCAGGGTACTAAATATTGAGCTTTGTTTTGCTGTTAACCCTTGCTGCCTTACAGGAAAAAAAATGATTAAACAGGAAAATCAGCAAAAAGTGAAATTTTGAAATTTCTCCTCTATTTTCCTTTAATTCTTATGGAACGCCTAAAGGGTTAAAAAAAAGTTTGTGAAAAGCAGAGAACTTTAAATTTTAAAAATTTAGTTTTTTTTCAAAATCTTTGGTAAATTTTGGACTTTTAAAAATAAATAAAGGTGAAATTTTCCTTTAATTCTTATGGAACACCTAAAGGGTTAAAACAAAGTTTGTAAACTCTTATTTGAGTAGCTTGAGGGAAATATGTCTATATCTCCTGATCTATCTAAAAAGCAGAGAACTTGAAATTTTAAAAATTTTGTTTTTTTTTCTAAATCTTTGGTAAATGTTGGATTTTTAAAAATATATAAAGGTGACATTTATCTACTCACATTTACCACTGCCATAAAGTACAATGTGTCACCAGAAACTATTCTGAGAATAGCTTGGATAAGTAAAAGCATTCTGAAGTTATTACCACATAAAGTGACAAATTTTTTTCAGATTTCCAAAATTTGGCCTGGTCCTTAAGGTGAAAAAAGCTGCATCGTAAAGGGGTAAAATAAGATAGCATTTTTTTTGTTAGACCTAATGAAGAGAGTAAATATCTGTCCTTCCAATGTATTGTAAGTGCAAAAGCGTATTTTTTAAAATGCCTTGCAAGCAAAATAAAAAACGATAATAACCATTATTACCAACAGCAGCAGAATTTGAATACATCTCATTTACACCATCAATCCCTTACACATGAAATTTATGGCAAGTGTCTGGAAATATAAATATATGGAGTAGCCAGGAACAGCTACTGGATTCTCTTGAAGGACCATATGTGCCCAGCAGGACATTAACCATGATGGAGGGGCTCTACCACATGCTGGGCACTGATTCTGAAATTCACATACTTCCCTCTTTGAAGAAAAGTATTACTGATCACTTTAAAAAGACGCCACCAGGATTCATATTGCTGGAAAAGAATGACTGAGCTCTTTTATTCAGTGGTCTACCTGGCTCAGTGGTAACTGACCTGCACTTAGAATAACCTTTCTTAGGTAAAATAAATCACTTCTAGAAATTATTCAACTTTCTTTGAAAAAAATTCTATGAGCATGACATGAAACTTCCTAGGATAACAAGAAATGGTAGAATTTGACCTCTTTCATGGTCGTTACTGCACAGCATTGGCCGAGCGAGTAAATTCTACCATACTGTACTTGCCAATGGTCTTGCATCAATTATTTGTTAATCTGTAAATCCTAGAGGTGGCTATACACTGCTGATTTTCTTAGTTTGGAAAAACACATTGAGCTTTCTATTGCTATCAGTTTTCCACTTCTACCCATCACAGATATCTGACCATTTGAGAAAACTGCTCCAAAGAAGGCCTATTTATCACCAATGTGCATGTAGTGATCGGCAATTATTTTTTGCGCCTTGTGGCATAATTTTTTTTTTCTGTCAACATGCAGTAGCGGTATAGGGGCTTTTTTTGTGGGATAAGTTGTATTTTTTAACAGCGCCTTTTTAGTTTACATATGACATATTACTTTTATTATTTTTTGGGGGTCGATTGAAAGCAATTTAGCCATTTAAAAAAAAAAAAGTTTTATGAAGTTCATTAGACATAATTAATAACATGGTAAATATATTCTCTAAACCAATATGACTGCGGCAGTACCAAATTTATATAGTGTTTCTTTGTTTTACTACTTAGCTTATTTCAGTATGAGGGATAAATAAATGATAATTTCATAGTTGGAGTTCACATCAGTGTTCAACATTTCCGTTCTCCTGCTCCATTATAGGAGTAGAAGGAAAAGGACAGATTGGGCACATAACTGAGCCGAACGGAGCATATGGGTCCCATAGACTAAAATGGGGTCTGTTAGGTTTCCGTTCAGAGGAAGATTTTTGAAGCGAAGACAAAAGTAGTGAATACAGGACTTTTTTCTCCGCTTCAACGGAGCAGTAGAATGGAAAGGCTGAACACTGATGTGAACTCAGCCTCAGGGCTCATGCATACAAACGTATTTTCTTTCCGTGTCCGTTCAGTTTCTTTTGCGGACCATATGCAGAACCATTCATTTTAATGGGTCCACACAAAAAACGGAAGTTTACTCCGTGTGTCTTCCATTTCTGTATGTCCGTTCCGCAAAAGAACAGAACATGTCCTATGGTCTGCATTACGAACAAGAATAGGACTGTTTTACTAGGGGCCTGCTATTCTGATCCGCAAAATACGGAATTAACGCGGATGTCATTCGTATTTTACATTACAGTTGTGTGCATTACCCCTTAGGCTACATTCACGCGACCATATGTGTTTTGCGGTCTGCAAAACACTGATCCGCAAAACATACGGATGACATCCTTTTGGTATCCGTATTGCATCAGTTTTTATTTTTGCAGATCCATTGTAACAATGCTCGATATTTTTTGTGGGGCTAAGGAACGGACATACGGATGCAGGCAGCACACGGTATGCTGTCTGCATTTTTTGCTGACCCATTGAAATAAATGAGTCTTTATGCAATCCGCAAAAAAAATAGAACGGACACGGAACCAAAATATGCTTGTGTGCAAATAGCCTTATTCTGAATGTGCCAATTATCAATTATGCATTCAATCTTTCTCCTCAAAAAAAGTTTATGGGCAAAATGTGAATTTTTTTATTTATTTATTTTTGTTTGGTATTTATTTATTTATTTTTGTTTGGTATTTTATAACATGGTTATAAGGGAAAATAATAGCATTTGGTATTTATAACATGGTTATAAGGGAAAATAATAGCATTCTGAATACAGAATGCATAGTAAAACAGCGCTAGAGGGGTTAAAAAAATAATAATAATAATTTAACTCACCTTAGTCCACTTGATCGCGAAGCCCGGCATCTCCTTGTGTCTCCTCTGCTGAACAGGACCTGGGGTGAGCTGCTGCATTAAATAGAGGTTAAGGACCTTTGATGACGTCACTCCGGTCATCACATGGTCTTTTACCATGGTGAATCACCATGATAAAAGATCATGTGACGTACCATGTGATGACCGGAGTGACGTCATCAAAGGTCCTTAACCTGTATTTAATGCAGCAGCTCACCCCAGGTCCTGTTCAGCAGAGGAGACACAAGGAGATGCCGGCTTCGCGATCAAGTGGACTAAGGTGAGTTAAATTTTTTGTTATTTTTTTTAACCCCTCTAGCGCTGGTTTACTATGCATTCTGTATTCAGAATGCTATTATTTTCCCTTATAACCATGTTATAAGGGAAAATAATACAATCTTCAGAACATCAATCCCAAGCCCGAACTTCTGTGAAGAAGTTCGGGTTTGGGTACCAAACATGCGCGATTTTTCTCACGGGAGTGCAACGCATGACAATGTTTTGCACTCGCGCGGAAAAATCGCGCATTTTTCCGCAACGCACCCGCCTCTTATCCGGGCAAAAAACATGACGCCCGTGTGAAAGAGGCCTTAGAGTGAGGGCTTTACACCACCCAATGAATAATGTCAGACCTATGTGGAGAGCCATCTTCAGTTTTGTTGCCATAGTGATCCGCTTTGCCATGCAAAATGACAGTTTGTCATATTGTAGGGGTGTAATTGTAGCTATGTAAAGTGCAAAGGTACAAGTTGCATCCAGGCCCTTTGACCTGAGTGGTCTCAAAAAGTAAGACAGATTTACAGATTCAAAAATTAACTTTTTTTGAAAAACTAAAATGATTGAGATTTTATAATAAAAGTGTAAAGTTTACATATCAAATAATAATTGCTTTACAACAAATATAGCTGTTTTATTGTATCTTGCATATTTACAAGTTGGGGCCTCCATGTATCAGAACTGTTTTTCCAGTACACAGAAAGAAATCTGGGAAATTTGATGAACAAGTTAACACCTGGACAATTTTAACTAAACAATTTTTCAGTGTGACTGGATCAGGGGCGTAGCTATAGGGGGTGCAGAGGTAGCAGTCGCTACCGGGCCCAGGAGGCCCAAAATTCCTTGTGCCACATAAGACACTGGCATTATAGAAAGTGCATGCTGGTCAATTTACACCTCTGGCTGGAGGGAAGGGGTTAGGTCAAGAATTTGGCATGAGGTGGTTCCCTTTCAATGTTTGTCTCAGGTAGCAGGAAGGCTATGTGCTCCCCTGCCCTTGCCAACAAGCACTGAGGGACGGGGGCCCAAGCTGAACTCTTGCACCAGGGCCCATGAGCTTTTAGCTATGCCCCTGGACAGGATGCTTTATCCTGCTGAAAGAGGAAACTGCTGTTGCAGAGTACTGTTGCTGTGCAGGGGTATACTTGATCTACAGAAATGTTTAGGTAGGTGGTACTCTACATGTCAAAGTAATGTCCACAAGAATGTCAGGACACCAAGGCTTCCAAGCAGAACATTGCCTAAAGCATCACATTGCCTCCACCTGCTTGCTTTCTTCTCCTATAGTGCTTTCCTGATGCCATCTTTTCCCCAAAGAAGGGAAGGTTCACAACTGCTGAAGGTAAATCCGGTACTGTGTCTGGCAGAGGCTTAGAGTACTGATACCGGCATAGCCAGACACCGATGGGCACTGGGCAGCTGGCGGGTTTCTGCAGAAAAATACTGCTGCATACATTTTTGGGGCATCAATTCTGTATGATTACTTTTTGTACAAGGGTTCATTATTTTAGGGTGGTTTCTCCCATTGACTCCATTTTTAAATTGACTCCAAGATTTTTGCTTATATTTGAGTGTGGCATTACAGTATAAATATATCTATATCTATATATATATATATATATATATATATATATATATGTATACAGATATTATTGGTCCTCAAGTTGTGGCCCCTATGTGAGTTGTTAAATCATGTAAGTGTCAGTATTAACTGACATGTAGCAGATTTAAAACCTGGGTCAATTTCCATGTGGATTCCATCTGGATTGTGGATTTTCTGCCGGAATTCAGTAGTGGAACATTTGCAGTATATCCACTCCATGGAAACAAAGGGATTTACGATTCATATGCGAGTCTAAGCAAAAAGTCAACTAGAGTAAAGCCTTATTCACATGTCAGTGTTTCACGGACATGTGTTGTGCGTGTTCTGCGCGGACAGCACACGTCCCCATCCATTTTATTGTGTATAGTCAAACATCAGTCTTTTAGTCCGGTCCGTGGGTCCGTGTTTTTAGCACAGATGCATGCTCTATTTTGTCTGTGTTCATGGATCCATCGCGTTCATTATAGTCTATGGGTCTGTGAAAACCACGGATGCAACATGGATGCAACATAGATGCCATCCATGTTTCACGGATTATTAGGAAGAGACGTTTTGAAAATAATTTTTCTGCTGTTCAGTGAAACACGGATAACACACAGACAGAAAAAAACGGACACACGGCCCCAACAAGGATCTTCACACACGGCCCCAACAAGGATCCTTCACGGAGGCATCACTGACCACCTCTTCACAGATTTAAGCACAGACATGGTGGTGTGAATGAGGCTTAAGATGTGCTGAATTAATTAAAGAAAACCTGTCACCATTAAAATGCAGTGCAATCGGCAGCCTGTTATAGAGCAGGAGGAGCTGAGCAGATTGATATATAGTTTTATGAGAAAAGATTTGTAACTTGTAACTTATTCATTTAAACTTCTGCTTTTTCTATGCTTAGGAGTAATGTTGAGCGAATTGAAGCTAAATTAATTGACTTCAACCTGAATTTCAGGAAAAGTTTGATTCACCACAAAGCTGAATTCACTGGTGCTTCGTGGTGATTAATCAATTTTTCCTGAAATTGCAGTAAAAAAAACAAACATACTCACCTCAACCATTTGCTCACGGAGGTGGCTTTACAGCCTTCTTGTTCGAAGAAAACAAGCCAAACCTTGCGCGCACTGACGTGTGATATCACCACGTCATCACGCTGGCCGAGGCCAGTGACGTCATCGGTTCCCCGTCATTGTGCCCGCTACATACAATGGAATGCGATTGGTAACAAAGTAATTCATAACAAACTGATTTTCTATGTGAACTTCGGTGAAGTAGCCGTATCGAATTTTTCGCTCATCTCTAGTTAGGAGTCATGCAGATGGTCCTACTTACTGACAGCTAATACTCTATGTTTAGAGAGTCACTGAATAGGACCGCCCACATGACTCTTGAGCATAGAAAGAGCAAGGATTTAAATAAATGATACATTTCTCCATAAACCATAGATCAAGCTCCTCCTGCTCTATAACACACTGCCTGCCAACATTCTCTCAAAAAGTCACTTATCTCTACTTATCTCCTAATAAATATGGCACATCTTTGACCCCACAAATGAAAATCTATGAAAACTACAGCCTGGCATAGATTTTTGAAATACTTTATAGCAGTTTTACACTAGCATTTCTAAATGTACCTACGTTAATTCAGTTTCATGAAAATGTTTTAGATGTCTTGAATTGTCACTTTGGTTCCCTCACATTCCCAGTTCTTACATTTTATGCCATCAACTGAAAGTAGTAATTACAACATCTTTGCAGACAAATTTTAAAATTGTTGTTTTTGTGTTCAACCTTAACACCTATTTTTACGCAGATTTGAATCTTATTTTAGTTCTATTTTAGCTTCTCTTTCAGATTTTAAATGATGTGTGCATGCTTGATAGCTTGCAGGGAGTAAAATGTTATAAAGACCTAAAGGCTTTACTCCTTAGTAGACACTGAATCCCACATTCCCAGTAGGAGGTGGCACCAGTTCACATATTTGTGCAACAGAAAAGGTCAGTGGAACTTAAAAGTATGGTGATTCATTCTATTCTGTAGAGGTGACATGCAGACTGTAGACACATTAAAGGATGGATTCACATGTGGGCAGTTGCTTGGTTTTATTCTTTCCATATTTCCATGGGTTTTCAGGCGTTTTGGCTCTTGATTTGAAAATGGAAAAACCACTAACAATACAGTGAACAAACAATCCCACTTTTGTCAAGTCTATAAATGTAAAATTCCAAATTCTAAAAATGTAGGTATTTTTTGTGAAATATTTACAAATTAGGGATAGACACAAAGCAGTTCCATCGATTGTCTAGTTACACATTATTACATTATTTTCACTGACATTAGTTTCAGCATCTAGAAATGTATAGATCCTGATTGTGATATTAACAATTTTAACTTATTAAAATAAAGACTTGCTCACACAACTTATCCTTAGATAGAAAAAATATATATTTTTTTTATTATGTGTGTGTGAAAGAGAACATTTGTGCATGGTTAGAATTTCCATGCCAAGATGATCATGTATTCTGGCAGTTGTTTTTGGCTCCTACTTTTGCTCAAGATCTTAACTGGCCTTAAAAGGGTTCTCTGACATAAGTGCATACTTAAAGAGCAGCAGGAAAGTGTGTCCATAAAAAACCCTCCATCACTTACCTGTTAAAAGTTCTGCCATTCCAGCGACGTGGTTCCCATCTCCACCATTTCAGGTCCCCACCAGTCTAGAAGTGATGAGGTCCCATGACCATGTCTGTGGATCACCAGTGACATGCTATTTTTGCACGTTAACATTGAGGCAAGAGATTGGCTGCAGTAGTCATATTACTTTATCAATTTCAGTCTTTTGAGGACAGTGATTGTGGTGCTGGAACAGTAGAACTTTTAAGACGTGAGTAGTGTTTTGTTTTGTGGACACACTTTCCTGCCAATCTGTAAGTTTGCGCCTCTATCAAACAACCCTTTTAAGGATAGTTATCATCTTGAGAAAAGGTAGGAGCTCAAAACAACTGCGTGAGTACAAGACAGTCTTGGCATAGGAATCCCAGCCAAGCACACTTGATTAATAAACACTACAGAGGATGGATGGAAAACTGTAAAAAACACTACGCATAAACCAAGTTTAAAGGGACACATCCATTAGAAAGGTTTTTTTTTTTTATTCAAATAATAGAAGACCTTTTTGGCATTTTTTTAAATCTCTTTGTAAATCTTTTTTTTAGTTTAATAAATTAAGACACTTCCATCAGAAAGGGGTATTTTTTAAGTATTCAAAGAAAACATTTTTTATTGGATTTTTGGCTGTTTTTCTTTTCATTTTCTGCAATACTATACAACTAAAAAAAAAAAGCACAATGTTGTCCTTTTGCAGCAGTGATTACAACTGATTACATTTTTTTTAATAGATAGGTAATCTATTGACAGTTCACTGCTGCTGTCATGGAAACCTATTTGCAAGGCAAACATTATTAAAATAGTAGGTATAGAATTGGGATAACAGTATGACAGCTCTATTCTTCTCTTGATAGGCCTTGATAAAGATGCCCACACAAGAGAATAACATTAGTCAGTGTAATGTCTGATGCTGTAATTGGGTCACACACACCCTCTCTGATGATAGTGACTGAGTTAAGTGATACTGTCAGCCATGGTAAAAGTCTAAACAAAGAGGAAGTTAAAGAGTCAGAACAGGAGTAGAATACATGAAGTGACTTAAAAACTTATATCCAGAAAAGCATTCACCCTTTTTATAGTTAAAAAAAATGCATGGAATGGTCATACATAGGTTGTTAGGAATTTTGGTAAAAGCGTCCTTTTAAATACAAAATACTGTCCTTCTGTAGCTGTAATCTCAATAAGAGAAGAATCTGAAGTAATATTTGTGGTTAAGGCACCTAGAACAACCACCAGACCAGACTAACATCAAGACTGCATCAAAGTGAACACCTATAGTGGTTCAGACACCCATAACCTAGAACAACCACCAGGCCAACCTAACATCAAGACTGCATAAAAGTAGACACCTATATCCACAAGTGCCTGGAAGTGACATTAAACTGCTATCCAACCAGCCGCTATATGTCCAGAGGTGGATTAGCCATAGACTCTACAGAAAAATTTCCCGGTGGCCAATGCCCCAGCGGGCCACCCAAGTGCTTCTCTATGCCACTGACTGGGTACCTAATGAGCTCTCAAGAGTAATTAAAACTGTGAGAATCAGGTACTCATGTACATAACCAGCGACCACACATGACCTCCTGAATTCAACTCCTATGGTCCGCACCTGACCTCCTAATCTCCCTGCTCCATAGACAACTGGAGGAGGAGGTCAGAAGATGTTAGCTATTGATGGCCACCACAGAGGGACAGCTTTTGGGGCAGTATATTGTGCTACAGTCTATTTTTTGGTACTGCTATGGTATTGTTGATCCCACCTACTTGTGTTGCCCTACCTTCTGTTAATTTGGACCTGCCTATAAAATAGGGCCACTTTTAGTTTTTTTTCCATGGCCGCTAAATTCCAAGACTGCCCCTTTATATCTCCCCATCTGGTGCCAAAAGCTACACTGTGTATTTAATACTAAGTAAAGAGAGTTTTTTAGACGTTTACGACTGGACTGATTCTTCAAACCAACATTCTACTGCACCGATCCACAAGGAGAAACGGCTTGAGAGAGTACACTGTAACACCATACCTCATCTGGGCCATTACCACTCCCATCCTCTGAACCAGCTCCTCAGAGGTTTACTGCATTAGTATATGACTACCGCACAGGGAAGAGTTTGTTTGCAATGTACTCTAATTAAGATAGGTGGAGAACTGGAATATCTTTCAGTATGATAGTTTTATTGTTTTTTGACAGGACCAGATAATCATGGAAATAAAGGACCAGTGCATTGATTTGCATATTGTGAGAAGCTCTGACCAGCGTTTTTGCTGGATCCGGCAGGGTTAAGCAAAAACACTTGCGTTACTGTTAATACAACCATCTGCATCCGTTATGAACGGTTCCGGTTATATTATCTTTTACATTGCCAAGACAGATCCATCATGAACACCATTGAAAGTCAATGGGGGACGGATCCGTTTTCTATTGTGACAGATTGTGTCAGAGAAAACAGATCCGTCCCCATTGACTTGCATTGGGGGTCATTCCGGATCTGCCTTGCTCCGCATCCCAGGATGGAAAGCAAACTACAACATGTTGCGGTTCGCTCTCCGGTCTGGGAACAGAACCAAACGGAACACATTTTGGAGCATGCCGTTCTGTTCAGTTTTGTCCCCATTGACAATGAATGGGGACAAAACAGAAGCCTTTTTTTTCCAGTATTGAGCCCCTATGACGGAACTCAATACCGGAAAACTTAAGCGCTAGTGTGAAAGTAGCCTATTTAGCTTCATGCCTTAAGTTAAGACAGGACGCACAGGAGCATAAATTAGTATGGCAAACTATGGGGAGAACTTATCATATTTGAAGACAGTTTTGCTTGAATTTGCATTGTCGTACTTTATGCCACATTTATTAAATGTTGCATGTTGTTTGATAAATTTGTCTTACCCTAAAACCACTAAAACACTATTGTCTAGAAAAGCTACTCCACTTTTCCTACTTCACTTTTCTATGAGAGTTAGAATGCAATTTTTTTTTTGACTTTTAAAAAAAGTGAAACTCATTAGCATACCTTTCCCACCCATATTTCTAAATTTGAGAGAGTGGTGTCAAAATGAAAAAAGTCACACTTTGTTTGTGCAATTGAGCCCAAAAAGTCACAAGAGCCCCATTTTGCAACTTTTTGAAGCCAGATTTCTGGAGTGAAGGCATGAAAAGTCAGGGCCAATAAGTCTCTTCATGTAAACATAATTTTTATGTCTATACATCATCTTATACCAATCAGTGTGCAAATTACTAACAATACGCCTCTAGACTCTATCTAGAGCAGAGGTCTTCTCTAGCATTCTAATATAACAGTTACAGGTCAAATACATTATAATTATTTTTATAATCACAGAAATATAGCTTTTTACAGTTAACAGCCCTGATGGTTTCTCATACCTTGGTGTATATTTGCAGGACATGACTACTTTGAGTTGGCTATGAGTCGGACCTTACGCTCCTGTAATTTGCCCACTGGCTCCTGGTATTGTCCATATGGCACAGGTAAGTGAGTGCTAGGTCCCGAGCTATTTGAGAAACCTTGGCGCGGTGCTCGGGCTCAGACATGTCCTCCACAGTAGGATATGTTGGCTAATCTTTCAATTTTGCCATCAGTATGAGGGTTTAGTAAGACCGCAGAGTGCACCTGTCTTTGCAAATGCTATTATATTGATGACTACTTTGAGTTTTATATTAGGCATTCAACATACAATTAGAAATTAACAGATGCCAATAGAAGTGCAGGAGCTAAATTCTGCATTTACCATATAAGGTTCCATTTAAGACTCTGAATAAAATATATAAGTTTGACCATATGTCTATGTTTTATGTTTCCCTTTCTCTTCCAGACACAACCTGTAGACCAGCCAAGGAAAGGACGTCTAACGTTACTAATCCTGCATAATAAAATGGTTTTCAACCATTAAACATCAATGCAGTAAGCATCCTTTAAACACGGTCAGATATATGCTGCATAACTAATCATTTCCTATTTTAGAATGTCACACTTGCCATGTATTTAAAATTTAATTACACAGACAAGTATTTAACACTAAGCAGTACATTCAATACCGAAACGCATTCTGACATGTTTCACAATCTTTTATGATATCATTGTCCACTGTAAAAGCCTAGAATGTTCATAAACTCCAGGATGTTCTTCCTAGTCATTCTTGTCTGCAAGATATTAATCAAAGTAATTTATAGTCTGCAGGTGTATTTAATACCATTTTTTATTATTATTATTATTATTATTATTATCCTAAAGAAACATGTGTGACATATTGTGGTACAAGTTTTTGAGTGACCGTCTGCTCAACATTTCTAGGCAGTTCTATTATTGTAACGTGTATTAGCTCATTGTACCAGGCAGCAAAACCTTGTAGCTATTGAATGGGTATATGGAACTGCCTTCAGTTCACACTGAGACAAATTTATGATATGCAACATTTTAAAAATATTTTGCACATCTTTGCAGTCCTAATGCCTGTAGGTTATAAAAAGTAAGATCAGATTGGAGGGAATATAGGAAAGATAGAGTTATATATTTGTCAACATTATACAAGAAACATAGCAATTTGACTCTATTCTCAACCATCTGCCCACACATCACTAAAAAAGTGTAAAATCTACCATGGCAGCAAGACTTCTTACCTGCAGATCATATGATTCTCCAAGCCCTCTTAGGGTGCTGCTACACATTCAGGCTTTCTGATGCAGTTCTTGAAGCCAAAATCAGTTGTGGATAATAACAAGAGAGAAAGTATTAAGAGCAGGCGTGGACTGGCCATAGACCATACAGGGAATTTTCCTGGTGGTCCGATGCCCAGGGGACCGACCAAGCCCTCCTCATAGCCACCAGCCAGGTACATAAAGATCTGATTCTCTTAGTATTTATTAAAGTTGGAGCATCTGGTACTTATGCACCTGGCCAGAATCTGCAGGTTCCCTCCTGAATTCAATTGTATTGCGATCCTCAGGATGATGATTTATTTTCATACTGAGGCTCAGGAGGTTGTATTTTGTGCTACTCTGTGACATTTTTTTCTGCTAAGGCAGTGTTTTGTTCTGCACTATGGTTTTGCTGGCCCCCCCATTTACTTCAGTGTCCCTGCTTACATGTGTTGGACTGCCTTCTGTCAGTTTGGATCCACCTACAATATGGGGCCACTTTTAGTTTTTTTCCAGGGCCATTTTAACTTCCCAGTCCGCCCCTGATTAAGGGCAGACAAATCTTTTTTCAATCCACTCCTGGTTTTGGCTTCAAAAACTGAATAGAAAAACCTGAATGTGTGGCAGCACTTTCAGACTGCACCACTGATTTGAAAAGCTACCTGATAACAGACATACAGTACACCTGCCATTGACGGGCAGATTATCAAGGATGAACATTAGTACGAACACTTGTCCCTGATAATCTGCCAGTGTCAAAGGGCTGCAGATCACCCGATAGAAGAGCAAAATGCATGTTCATCGAGTGAATTTTTTTTTCATTCGGACACCTAAATCATTGTTGAATTTATGTAGCGCCATCGCTTATCCCAATACAGTGGAGGGGATCTCTTCATGCAAATACAGAGCTTCACCTCCACTGACGAACAGGCAGTTGTCGGAAGGAGTGCTTCCTTCCCGACAATCACCTGCTCCATGGGGTCATTAAAATGTACTTTACAGGCCAAGGCAAGCTAGATGGAGGATCGGATAATTGGTAGATGTGAGAGCAAGTCACAAAAGTAAATGCTGCCCTGTTCCAGCCACGTGACCATCGGACAGAAGGGAGAGACACAGCCAAAATTGAAAATATAGTGTAGTTAAGTTTCTTGTACAATGTGTATACTTTTTATGACTGGACAGGCCTTTTTTAGTTTACGTTAGCATAACCTACTGTTGTTGATGTAATTAGCCATTGTCTTAATGTGTGTGGGGCACCCTGGCTACTGTCTGAAAAATAGGTATAGTGCAAGTGCATTTTAACTATACCCAGTCCCTCATTTCTCTCAGAGATAAAACCATTACACTGCCCTAGCATTGGGCAGATAATTCTTAACAATAGTTCATATTAACTCTCGTTAGCGATGATCTGCAGATTTAAAGATGCCAACGATTACACGTAAATAGTCATTTGCCAGCAACAAATTGTGCTATCTGAACATTACACTGCTGCCAGCAAACAATAATTCTGTATGAAGATGAGCGACAGCATTATTGATCTCTCCTTCCCATACTGTGGAGGAGTGTCACGTTTGGGGAGTGGAGGAAACCCCTACTGTACAATGAAAAAGGATAAGGGATAGCTGCTAGGCCAAGAAGCCAGGAAAAGGGAAGCAAGTCATCTTCTATAGCGTCCCTAATCCGCTCCCTAACTCCTCAACATATGAGCGGACCCCGATGGTAGGACGGCTTATACCCTGGAAACCTGGGACCCTGAGTCGCCCTGATAATCCCTCACATAGGAGCAGGGAAGAGACATCTTGTTCATCCAAGACACGGAAGAACAGGAGTCTCTAAAGACCTAGTAGCAGGGAAAAGGAGAGACCATACACAGCAAGAGGATCGGCAGGTAAGAACACAAAACAACACACTTACCTGCCAAAGTCTCCGCGACTGGAACCCGTGCATACGTATGGAAGCCCTAACACCAAAAAGGACGCCGTACCAGCAATTAACACAGGTATCCAGCACACCAGAGTCCGCCAGGATCCCCATGCCACAAGGTGCATGGTAGTCCCAGGCAGCGCTGCATAAAGGCTAGTGGTTCACCCTTCCAGGAACCAACCCCCTTCCAGAGGACACAACACACAGGGAAAACGACTTACATGCATGCACCAACATGCAAACACCAACAACAGTCCAGACATGTAACAACAATCAAGATGAACAACACACCCTGAACATAAACCCACACCTAACATACAAGTGAGGTAGGGTAAAAGCAGCATACAAAAGGAAGACCATTTATGTCCAACAAGGTGGCCCTCAAGGACTGGGCAGAATCACCCAGGAAAGGAGCAGAGCTCCATCACCAAACAATGCTGGAGTACCCCTGACTCCAGCCAGAAAGCCACAGGTAGAATCCACATCGTGGCCACACCAAGGACACACCTAAATCCCCATCAGCTAGAAGATTAACCCTTTGCTTACCAAACAGAAGGGAGGCACACCTTAAAAGGGAAGTGCACGTGTAAATCGCAAACTACACGTTGCCCCAGGCAACCAGTTTGCTCGGAAACCGCGTCACGGTCCAACAACAATACGACCGTGACAAGGAGATTGCTGTGTGTCAATCCAGCGGTTTCCTTCCCGACAGTCGGGAATGAGTATTGATTCCTCCACTGTGTATTCATACTGCACATGACTGCAAGATTTGGCCTTGGAAACACAATGGCCCGCATAGGAACTGCAAACACACAAAAAATGGAAACTTTAGATTTTATTTTAAAAGCACTGGGACAATTAAATAAATTGATAAATTAATTTAAAGGCTCTACATGTGCACACTTTCTTCAATGGAATCCTTGAGCAGGAAATTCACTGGTAAACCATGCACCATGGCTTAAAGCGATTCTATGCATCTTTGCTCCTCCTCCATCCTCTTCCAGCCCATTTCTCTTCTTTTTGATTGACAGGGCCAGGAGATATGACTATGCAGGACCTGGCCTTGTCAATCAAGAAAGGGAAGGGCTGGCAGAGGAAGCTGGGGGAGCAAGGGTGCACAGAGTGACATGGACACACCTTCAGTGCACTTACCTGCTCATTTGCATATGAAGCAATGGATCGCTAAGTAATAGTTATTATTACATTCAGTTGAGCTAGCCCTACGAAACATTGTGCTGTAACAGTGAATTTCCTGGTGACAGACTCCCTTTTCAGTGACAATTATTTAGAACCTCATAATCTTGCTTGCATCCTTGGACTTTTTATGCCATAGATTTATTGAGAGGAGCATAAAGTCATAGTTTAGTCTTTTACTCTTATCTTTGATGCTCATTACATGGTATAACACTGAAGTACATATCTGCCCATAGGGCTTAGTGTTCTTCAAAAATTTGCAAACATTGATAGTTGTTTGATTCTCAGAATGAAAGACTGTTGAGGCGTAGCGATGAGAGGTGATGGGGATTTGGGAAGCTGCTGCAGATGTATTCTATTATGTGTCTGTTCTGAAATATATTTAAGGCTCAGTTTCCCACAGAACTATTTAAAATGGCATGAAAATATTCACAAAGGCAAAAAAGGTTTAGCTGAGAACGTAGAAATGTTATATTGTGAAGGCTGCTTACCAAATGTTACTTCTGTGCCAAACAAGACTAAACAGTTTATCCTTTCACTGAGTTATTCAGTATCTCTCAGATAATTTACTTGTTCCATCTCAGTGGGGATTTGTATGAAATATTTTTTTTTCTGTAGAAGTGATATTCAGTAAAGCATGTTAAACATGTGTCTCCAAGTGGCAATATATCAATATATTACTTACTTTTGATTAAAGGATATATCACAGAAGACAGAAACAGACAAGTGTCATATATCTGTATTCAAAGAAAACCCTGCATCTGTAATATTCTTTTTAAGTGAAAAAAAAATCACATAACTTTGGAATGGTGATTAGAGGATTTTCAGTTGGTTTTAGACAGCAGTATTATGGCCACAATATTACATCCATATGACCTCCTCCTACTGGCATAGTTCTACTGAACCAACCATATTCATCCTTCTCTATCAGGTTACCATGAAATAACATTTACAGTACATATGGTTGGGAATCAGGCCTCAATTATTGTCCTGTACGACCTGTATGTATCTACCTTGTTGTGTTGTGATACAGGAACTAGGAATTGGTCATGTCATAACTGCAGGACAACTCAAGAACTTCTTTATCTTTATCACAATCAACTACCTTATGTGTCACCCCCAATTTCTCATAGATTGTTAGCTCTTGCAAGCAGGGCCCTAACTCCTTGTGTTTCAGTTGTATATTAGCCAGTTACTTCTGTTTTGTACATGAACCCTATGGTGGAATATGGTGACACTATAAAATAAATAAATATTATTAACATTATAAGGCTGAAGATAGGACATCAATATGTAAATCCTGGATAACCTATTTAATATTCACTTCACAGTGCAGTGAATGTTAACGAAGCTTTGTCTCATGTTCCATATGAGTTATCGTAGGGGCTTCCCCAGCACACAGACATTTACTAAAGAAACAGATTCATAGACATTTTGTATGGTAGGCAGAAGACTTACCATTACACTATAGACCTTCCATATTAGAAATATGTGAATTTCTATAATTAAAGACCTGTTTTATTCACAGTCATAGTATTAAATAACTAACACAGTGATGGATAACCTAAGGAACTCCAGCTGTGGTAAAACTATGACTCCCAGCATGCTCCCTTCATTTCTATGAAGTTCTGAGAACAGCCAAGCAATTATACATCTTGGGAGTTTTAGTTTTGACACTGGAGTGCAGGAGGTGAGCCATCACAGAACTCTCATATTACAGAAATGAAGGGGAAAAATGTGCACCAATTTTATTTACGTTGTTTACCATGAATAATTTATTATATAATTATATAATAAGTTATTATGATTACGGATGACAAATACTGTATTGTGAGATTAAATAGTAAGTATTTTACCAAAACACATTCATTGTAATTAGTTTTCATCCATTTTTTTTATAACATTAACTTATTAACTTTGATAAAATATATAAAATAAAGAAATATTCTATATTTCTGCTGTAACTTTTAATAAATAAATTACTTCAGGTATTTACTAGGTATTGAACCCTGGACTTTCAGTAAAAGAAGTCAGTAGTAGCCTTACCCACAAGTGTATAAAATAAGGGCTAGGTTTTCAGTGCCTAAATAGTATTACTGTATTCTTCTCAGGCCAATTATGAAATAAATTGTAATACAATTTATACCCTTCAACCATCAGAGTGAGTTTTTACAGTAGTGGGAAGGATGCTACCCGCTGTACAGAAGGTTCCAGATTCGAGTCCAAGTATGTACCTACCAAAAATCTATTTTTTTTAAATTATATTGTAGAAAAATCAAACTTTTATTTTCCTGCTTTTCTTTAATGGTAAAAGTTAATTTTTGTTATGTTACTTAAAAATTAACAGAGTAAAAACCATTGCAATAAATGTGTTAACATACATAGTATTGAATATCTATATATAGTTGGCATCACTGTAATCTTAACAACTCAAGATAGTGAACACATTGGGGGTCATTTACAAACAGATGTACACCACTTTTTGGTATATATCTGTCAAATATTGCAAAGGTTATTTGTGCCGCAATCTGCAACTTTTCCCCGCTCAAGTCAGGTCTAAAAAAGGGGATGTGGTGTGGGCAGGGAAGTAGGCAGGCCCGATTCAGTTATCATTGTCTACGTCTGTTTTAGGTGTAGAAAATGGTCTAAATCTATGCCAGCAAGGGAGCAGGTGTCGATATAGACAGGCGATGGGAACACCGCCAGCTAATAAAACTTAGTAAGAAATTAAAGTCTTACTAAAATGGGCTAATTTAAAATTTGCAATGAATGTGAGAAGGGCTGAGGGGTCACACTGTTTTTCTGTATGGGGTCCTAAAATTCCTCATGGCAGCCCTTTACACCACTCCATCAGGTCCTAGGCATACCCTAGGCATACCCACTTTTCACTAGAATTAAAAGTAGAAACTCCCAAAAAATGACACCATTTTAGAAACTAAGGGATATGGCGGCGGTTTTCTTGGTATTATTTTAGGGTTCATATGATTTTTGGTTGCTCTATATTACACTTTTTGTGAGGCAAGGTAGCAAAATTTGCTGTGTTGGCACCGTTTTTATTTTTTGTTATTTACAGTGTACATCTGACAGGTTAGATCATGTGATATTTTTATAGAGCAGTTTGTTATGGACGCGACAATACCAAATATATCTAAAAAAATGATTATTTAGTGTCTTCATATTCTGAAAGCCCTAGTTTTTTTTAGTTTTTTTTGGGTGACTGTCTTATATAGGGGCTCATTTTTTTCAGTATGAGATGATCATTTGATTAGTACTATTTTAGGGTGATTATGACTTTTTGATCGCTTGGTATTATACTTTTTGACACAATTTTTTTTATTGTGTTCACCTGAGTGGTTAGGTCATGTGATATTTTTATAGAGCCGGTTGTTATGGACGTAGCAATATCTAATATGTACAGTATCCCCTGTTATGGGGGATCTGTGTATCGCACTGTTATGGGGATCTGTGGATGACACTGTTATGGGGGGATCTGTGGATGACACTGTCATGTGGGAGATCTGTGGATGACACTGCTATGGGGAGGGATCTGTGGATGACACATACAGTGGATATAAAAAGTCTACACACCCCTGTCAAAATGTCAGGTTTCTGTGATGTAAAAAAATGAGACAAAGATAAATAATTTCAGAACTTTTTCCACCTTTAATGTGACCTATAAACTGTACAACTTAATTGAAAAACAAACTGAAATCTTTTAGGTAGCGTTAAGAAAAAATATAAAAATAAAATAATTTGGTTGCATAAGTGTGCACACCTTTAAACTAATACTTTGTTGACGCACCTTTTGATTTTATTACATCACTCAGTCTTTTTGGGTATGAGTCTTTAAGCGTGGCACATTTTGACTTGGCAAGATTTGCCCACTCTTCTATGCAAAAACACTCCAAATCTGTCAGATTGCGAGGGCATCTCCTGTGCACAGCCCTCTTCAGATCACCCCACAAATTTCGGATTCAGGTCTGGGCTCTGGCTGGGCCATTCCAAAACTTAAATCTTCTTCTGGTGAAGCCATTCCTTTGTTGATTTGGATGTATGCTTTGGGTCGTTGTCATGCTGAAAGATGAAGTTCCTCTTAATGTTCAGCTTTCTAGCAGTAGCCTGAATGCTTTGTGCCAATATTGACTGGTATTTGGAACTGTTCATAATTCCCTCTAGCTTAACTAAGGCCCCAGTTAAAGCAGAAGAAAAACAGCCCCAAAGCATGATGCTGCCATCACCATGCTTCGCTGTGGGTATGGTGTTCTTTTGGTGATGTGCAGGGTTGTTTTTGCGCCAAACATAGTTTTTGGAATTATAAAAATATTTTTGGGAATTATAGCCAAAAAGTTCAACCTTGGTTTCATGAGACCATAACACCTTTTCCCACATGCTTTTGGGAAACTTTAGATGTGTTTTTGCAAAATGTAGCCTGGCTTGGATGTTTTTCTTCGTAAGAAAAGGCTTTCGTCTTGCCACTCTACCCCATAGCCCAGACATATGAAGAATACGGGAGATTGTTGTCACATGTCCCACACAGCCAGCACTTGCCAGATATTCCTGCAGCTCCTTTAATGTTGCTGTAGTCCTCTTGGCAGCCTCCTAGACCAGTTTTCTTCTCGTCTTTTCATCAATTTTGGAGGGACGTCCAGTTCTTGGTAATGTCACTGTTGTGCCATTTTTTCTCCACTTGATGATGACTGTCTTCACTATGTTCCATGGTATATCTAATGCCTTGGAAATTCATTTGTACCCTTCTCCTGGCTGATATCTTGTATCCCTCTGATGCTTTGGAAGCTCTCTGTGGACCATTGCTTTTGCTGTGGGATGTGGCTAAGAAAATTTCAGGAAAGACCAACTAAAGCAGCTGAATTTTATTTGGGGTTAATCAGAGGCACTTTAAATTATGGCAGGTGTATGCTGACTCCTATTTAACATGATTTTGAATGTGATTGCTTAATTCTGAACACAGCTACATACCCAGTTATTGCAACCACATTATTTTAGTTTTTTTTTGTTTTCTTCCCTCCACCTAAAATATTTCAGTTTGTTTTTCAATTGAGTGGTACTGTTTATAGGTCACATTAAAGGTGGAAAAATCGCAATTCTTGTAGTACTCACTTGAAACTCCAGTAGCAGGCAGGCCGGGCGGCAGCGTAACGTCACTCACTATGTCACGTGCCTGCTCCTCCAACTTTACGAATGTTGCAGGTGGAGCAGGCGCGTGACGCAGTAAGTGACGTTACGCTGCTGCCCGGCCTGCCTGCTACAGGAGTTTTGAGTGAGTACTACATGGATTGCGATACTGCTTCAGAGGATTTCCATAGTTTAACAAAGCTTCTATGCCTACAGGTTACATATGAATACTACAGTGAGCGGGGCCTGTTTTAATAGAATACAGTGACTGCACCGGGCTCCTTTGCATTCCAATATCAGTTGCTGGCCCCCAGCCCCTCCTCCCTCCCCGCTGATACATCCCCAGCCACGCTGTGCAGCATCGCGGCCGGCGATGTATCAGTGTTAAATGGCAGCATTCGCCCCATGAGCAGTTTGTACCTGATGAAGGGGTGTCTTCTGCCCCGAAACGCATTGTACCACCTGCCAAATTATTAAATCAAGTTTATATTGTCAAAGACTTTTTTTTTACGCCATGGGAGTTTCTTCTCTTTACTTGCATTCGCCCCATAACAGAGCTCCAGATGGCGACCAAAATGGTCGCCAATGCGACCAGACCCACCGCCGCAGCTCTGCCGTTGAACAGCGGTGGGGCACAGGAGATGATAGTTCTCTGCCCCGCCGCTGATGTTCTTCTCAGCAGCGCAGTGGAGAAGGAGTCTCTCCCTCCCCCTGTGCTGCTGCCGCCGCCTCCGCCAATAAGAGAAGACGGGAGGAGGAGGGGAGGGGCTGTGGCCACTGCGCCACCAATGAATAAAACTGACCTGTAATACAAATACAGGAGGCGTGTGCCGGAATCAGATAGCCGGCACCCGACCTTTGCAACAGGGCGATGCGATCAGCTGCAGTTGAGTTAATCCTTCAGGTGCGGTACCTGAGGGGTTAACTGCCGCTGATCGCAGCTCCCTGTCACAAACGTCGGGTGCCGGTTATTTGATTCCAGCACCCGCCTCCTGTATTTGTATAAGAAACATTGGTGGCGCAGTGCGCCCCCCCAACACCCCAGTATAAGAAACATTGGTGGCTCAGTGCGCCCCCCCAACACCCCAGTATAAGAAACATTGGTGTCTCAGTGGGAAGTGCCAATGAGGGTTAAAAAATCATTTTAAAAAATTAACTCACCTCCTCCAGTTGATCACGTAGCTGCCGGTCTCCTGTTCTTTCTTCAGGACCTGTGGTGACGTCACTGAGCTCATCACATGGTCCATTACCATGGTGATGTATCATGTGATGAGCACAGTGATGTCACCACAGGTCCTTTAACAGGTCCTGAAGAAAGAACAGGAGACGATCAATTGGAGGAGGTGAGTTAATTATTTTTTAACCCTCATTGGCACTGCCCACTGCGCCACCAATGTTTATTATATTGAGGGTGGGCGCACTGCGCCACCAATGTTTATTATATTGAGGGGGGCACACTGCGCCACCAATGTTTATTATACTGGGGTGTTGGGGGGGCGCACTGCACCACCAATGTTTATTATATTGACCTTCTACTAAGCATTCTGTATTAAAGAATGCTATTATTTTCCCTTATAACCATGTTATAAGGGAAAATAATACAGTGAATAGGCTTTAATCCTAGCAACCATGCGTGAAAATCGCACCGCATCCGCACTTGATGTGGAGCATGCTGCAATTTTCACGCAACGCACAAGTGATGTGTGAAAATCACCACTCATGTGCACAGCCCCATAGAAGTGAATGGGTCCGGATTTAGTGCGGGTGCATTCCAGTATTTTGAATGCCAGATCTGGCACTAATACATTCCTATGGGGAAAAATGCTGGATCCGGCATTCAGGCAAATCTTCCGTTTTTTTTGCCGGAGATAAAACCGTAGCATGCTGCGGTTTTCTCTTTTGCCTGATCAGTCAAAATGACTGAACTGAAGACATCCTTATGCATCCTGAACGGATTGCTCTCCATTCAGAATGCATGGGGATAAAACTGATCAGTTCTTTTCTGGTATAGAGCCTCTAGGACGGAATTCTATGCCGGAAAAGAAAAACGCTAGTGTGAAAGTAGCCTAAAATATTAAGTTTAAATCCCCCCTTTCCCAATTTTACATATAAAATATGTAAACAATAAATAAACATATTACGGTGAGCATTCACCATTTTTGAGTCACCTTCTCACCCCAAAAAATAGGATAGGACTGTTCTATTATGGGCTGAATGTTTCATAAAATGCGAAATGCACACGGATTTTTTTGGTCTTTTATTTTTGTTTGTTTTTTGCACGGTATTGAGTATTGCAATACTTTTTTATGGTGACGAAAGCGAATCAAAATTTTGGTATAAAAACAACCCTACGCCGATCTGATCGGCGTAGCGTTGTCACAATACCAACATTTTGATTCGGTTTCGATTTGGCGACTAAAAATTTGATTTGGCTCCTAAATTTTTCAGTTCAGGAGCCAATGGCTGCTAGGTATTTTTTTTAGTCTGGAGCACTGCATAAGACGCACTGCCATTTTCCCCCCAGATTATTAGCTTTAAAGTCCACCCCGGACAACAGTAATGAGAGCAGTAAGGCCTTGCTCAGCATGGCAGACCAGTGGTTGAAGTCTTTTCTTGTTGGGTGGCAGGCCGGCCAATGAAAGCTGTGCCTTAACACACCTGCTGGTGTTAACCTGAGCAGCATCTGCGCACTGCTGAAGTTGGCAGTCCTGGCTCTGCTAAACAGCTGATACAGCCTGCACTTGGGGAAGAAATGAAAACCAATTTGAACAGTTCCACATATTCTAGTAGAAATAACAAATCAAAATAAATTTAGCTTGAGTTTAACTCAGTCCATGGGTTTAAACTCAGTCAAAAATAACTCAGACTATGGCAATTTGAGTTATCGATGGGGAGAAGTACTTTTAAAAAACTTCTATGTGCCATTTACTTCCCACCACCCCACATCAGCTGGATTGAACAAAACAAACAAATATCCCATTATGACTTTTGTCGTTCCAACACTGCTACTTGCCTAATAGAACCAAAAGATCCCCTACACAGCAAAAACTTGGCTAAACACTGTATCTAGTTGTATTGTACTATTCTCAATTACTTCGATAACATTTCCAAACTACAAAACTTATCCATACAGTAGGTTGGACTCCATGACGGTTCTCATCTTTGTTCTTAACACATTGAATAAATAATGGCAATCGATACTTTTCAATGGTCTTGGGTGGCCTTTGTCACATGATAACACTGTAACATACATCACTTCCTTTTAGTTACTCATAACACATTGAGATGTAAAAGAAAAACACGTTTGTTTTAATATCTTCTTCAATATAAACCCTTTGATATCTTCATTGTAAACCTTTTAACCAGTAATATCAGTTTGAATATATACCCTTGATTATTGATAACAATTAACACCATTTATATTATACCTTCATTCAGAAATCTTCTAATATACTCAATGTTGTATATTGGTTCATACTTTATATCCTTTGGTATTTTACTTGCAGATGTAACCAGTTTCCCTATGTTATATCATTAGTTAAAAGCTTTGTCCTTTTCTATATGAATACATAAATCAAGACATATACACAATACACTTGTCAGACATATACTGAGTGTATATACCATATCAGGTGTGTACTCAGCAAACACACATCCTGAAAGACAAAAAAAACTCCTCTTCTTTCTTCATGGGAGTGGCGTGTAGTTAAAGGAGGAACAGAAGGAGTCCACCTTTTCTCCCCCCCCCCCCCTCTAAGAGACGTGCACAATGACGGGTCTGAATTTAACACATCACCACTGCAGCCAATCACTGTCCTCAGCTGTAGACTACTGAGGACAGTGATTGGCTGCAGCTGTCAGGCATGTCTTTGCTGCCGTTTGTAAACAAACTGTGTGGGTACCAGACCAGCGCCAAAGAGAACAGCACAGGCGAATAGGTGAGTACATGATTTATTTTTTACTTTCAGACATTGTAGCGGTTGTCTCAGATTTGTAATTATTTCAGACTACCTCTTTTATGATTCTGTGGAATTAAATGTGGGTTTTGTAGAATTAAAAAATCTAGATTTTTTAAAATGAAAATTACATTAGAATTTTCAAAAATGTAAACTTATTTAACCAATTCTGCTTTGGTCCTCTGGCACAGGTTTTGTGGGTCCCTCAATACTAAGCTTGAGTGAATCAAGCTTCGGATCATAGATCCAAAGTTGATTCGTTCATAAACTTCGTTGTTAATGCTGCTTCTATACAGCATTAAAATGTTGGCACCGCATAGTCAAACTTTGTCTTGGCCAAAGATGCTCAAGACTTCGGTTAATTACTACGGTATTTCTATCTGCATATTCAAAAACATTCGGATTCGTATTTTTAAATGTTTAAAAATGAAAAGATAGGAATACCATAGTAATTCACGGAAGTCTTGCACAACTTTGGCCAAGATGAAGTTACAATAACAACAAAGTTTTTGAGCGAATCGTCTTCGGATCTAAGATCTGAAGCTCGATTTGCTCAAACCTGTGGTCCCTCAGTGTATGCTGACAAGACGTCCAATAAATCACCATGTCAGATGATGGCATTGGCTAATTTCTGGACAGGAGCTGCAGATGATGCATTAGGGAAGCAATAGGGAGGGAGGTTGGAAGAGGAATTGGTATGACAAGTGTTATGCACAAATTTATAGATTTGTAAATCACAGAAAACCCATTCAAAGTGCACATTGTGTTGTTATTGTCATATAGTAACCTGTGACCATATTAATGAGATGAAGGAAAAGTCCACAGTTGGCGTTTTTAATACTCGATTAGACATGCTGTTCCATTTACATACATTCTTTCCTTTTTGTGTGTTCATTTCTTTCAATACTTAGTTGGTAAAACAACCTATAAATGTTATCAGATGACCATAAACCAATGTGAGATCTTTTAAAGCCTGCAGGAAATATTTTCCCAAAAAAACCACATGACTAATCATGCTAAAAACATTATTTCTCTGTTGAATAGCTAATGTCTGCTGAAAAGAGGCTTATTAAAGTTAAAAAAGAAATGCTGCCAAACATGCAATGTCCTCCCCATGCTAGGAGCTAAGAGAATGCCAAGCCCGTAACGATGACTTCTCCTTGGCAGACAACCAACAAATCTTCAAACATTCATAACATTCATTATAAGGTTGCGGCTGAAGTTGGATGGTCAGACATCAGCTACTTTCACCAATGGATACTAATCGACAATTTGAGGTAATTTTAAATTACTGTGAAATTTTTATCATCTGATTCATTAAGGATTAGTGTTTTGCACATATGCAGATCATTTGGTTATTGTGTGCTTTATGGTCGTGAGGGAAATAGTGTAGGATAGAGGTGGCCCTTATCTTCACCTCCTGGATACGTAACATAAGTGTTTAAAAAATGAAAACAGAATAAATGTAGTGTGTAGATGAGCTCATTGCATAGATACAGTACAAGATCCAACCCTAGGGCATAAATATAGATGTATAGATATAGTATTGCCTGTAGCAACTAGAAATTGTTCAGGGGCAGCGCTAAAAAAATCTAAGCATTAGGGTCCTCCTGTAGGACTCTGTGATCTACGATTCTAGGATCTCCAGCCACTAAAGAGCTTTTCACAAATTTTCACTTCTGAACTAACTCTTCAATCAAATATCACCTACAATGCATCTCACACAAGATAAATAATAACTGCAGTGAAGAGGTACATATATCTGTAGTACTCCAGACTGGGGGTTATACCGTTGTAAATGGTCTATACTGTAATGTCATGCTTTACCAGCAGATGGGGTATGGTTGGCAGTGTTAGGAAACAGGAATCAGACTTACCCTCCCATTCCCCCCTTCTTGGTAGGAGTAGACTTGTCCGACTTCCTACCAAGGGAGGGGCATAGCTAGTTAGAGTCAGTGGTAGAGAGGAAAGTGAGAAGTGAGTGAGTATGCCATGCATCTCTCACTTCTTCAGGACATGAGGCTCATCTAGGACAACGAGGGTCCTAGGCTACAGAGGATTTGTAAACTACAAAACACAATACCTGACATCAAGAAGAGAATAGCAGGATATTTAAAGGCTCAATCAGCAACTTGACTCTAATCAACCATTCAAAGCAACACAATAACCCATACTAGACTCAGATTTGTTGACGTTGATAAAGCAACTGGGATACCCCTGTGTAAGATTTTAAATTACTCTTTTGGTTGTCTATGATTTTAAAAATGTCACAGTTAACCACCCTTAAAATTTAACCTTTAATAAACCCTCCAACACGGGCTCTCTCCCTATAGCTGACCCTCTCGCTATTTGTGCCCTGCCTACAACTGGAATGGTTGCCCCGATAGCGGCGATCCCATATCAGGAACCTCCTCAATGCCCTTGGATGGCCCTGAGTCGGGATGTCCCTGCTAGCTATTGTATGCTAACCTATTAGTTAATGGTTATTGTAATAGCTAACGAGTAAATGTACAAAAAAAAACAAATATACCATAAAAGGTAATGAAAGTTTAGAGACAGATCTCCTGCTTATACTTGTAGATACATACTATTAGTTGTCAGATAGCACATAATCCCATATTCTAGTTAAACAGAATGTTTGACATCACCTAGAGTTGGTGGTATCAATATCCCTTTATTTCATAGATATTATGATGCCATCTAAGTTGATGACACCATTGTCCCGACGCTTTTCACCCTTACTGTACTCGGGTTCATCACAGAACCAAATTGTATTCAGAAACAGGGGTATAAATAGTGCCTTAGTATCTAAATGATATTTAAATTGGTAGTTATGACATTGATAAATATTTGTCTACTTGCGTATCATGGATGAGGGCGTAATACCCGATATCTCCATGTAGTAGCAGCCACCTGGTTATGGTTGGCTTTATGAGTTGCAACATGCAGAAAGATGTGTCTGTATTGCCGTGTGTAGTACTGACTAATTGCCGGGGTCCAGTAATCAGAAGCACATAACAGTACTTCAGTGGTGTCTCCGCCGACCTTTTAGATGGTAAATCTACGGGGCTAAGATAATCACAGCCTGATGAACGTTTAAAATAAAAAACAAAGCTTTATTTAAAGTCTGTTTAAAAAGAGGGTGGGGAAGCCCATATGTCACAATTTGTGACCATCAGGCAACTAATCTTAGAAATGTATACAGAGAGGGGAGCAAATATCTCTGCACATTAAGAAGATTAGGGTAAGACCCGACTTGCTAGCTGGAATAGCTATGCATCTGCAGGTCGGGGTAAATGGACACTAAAGTCAGTGTGAATGGATGCACTATGTGTGTATCATCGGTGATCCTGTAGGATGTATATACACAGATAAGGTTGTGCCACCTGGTATATGTAACCAGGAATGTTCAATACATTAGATCGCACTGCCTCTGTCATATAACAGTCTCAAAGGACTTGCAGCCACTAACTGTAGGGCAGATGACAGATCAGTCTTTAATGTGTATTGCTGATGGTATATACCTAGGTCACAGCCTTATATCCGCAGCCAGTATTGGCTAAATACAACCACTCAGAGCCAATTGATTAAGCTCCATTCACACACATAAAAGCCAGTATATTTTGGCTCATCCATCCATCACATGCATACTCCAAGGCTGACTAAAGGGTTAAATGCATCTAGTGCAGTCCTGCCTAAAGAGCTGTATCCTGATACAATGTATTAGCTCTACGCGTTTCCACGTGACCTGTTATTATCACGCATCTTCAGGAGCTTATTGTTTGCTAATGTCAAAACAGTAGAGCCGCACTGTGGTGTGCTATGGCTAATGGCGCTGTAATGGCCGCACGCGGCCGATAGAACGCCGAGTTCATATGGACGAGGCCCCGCCCACCAGGAGGCGTGTCCCGGTACCGTATCCAATCAGAAGTAGGGGCGGGCTCTCTAGCTCCGCCCCCTGACCGGCCGATGCCGAAATTGATTCCAACACTTCCTGACATGAATTGCGTTATACGCAGTGACAGGGGGAGTGAGATTCGCGGCCCATATACTGTCATTCCAGACCGGAGCAAATCCACACAAGGGGTGCCCTCATGATTCATAACCAGAAAAAAGACAGGTACCGCTCACACCCATGTCGTGTGACATCAAAGGGGAGGGGTAAATTACAACACTGATAGATTCAAAAGAAGCATCACTGTTGCACGCAGCTCAGGTTGGACATGCACATATACTATACATCCAGATTGTATAGATGCACATCGATATGTCCATATACAGACCCTATTATACCAAAAATGGAAAAAACAAGATGCAACTTACATCATGTTATGTTATATTTATTAAAGATTTTTTTCTTCCTTTTGTTATTATTAAATTTCAAAGGGCAGCATATACATGTGTGCAGATCAACTCCAAGGTTTAAATATAAAGGGCAGCATATAGGTATATGCGACTCCAATATCAGACGTACTCCAATATCAGACGTCCAGCTCTAATGTAGACCATCCCATGTATAATGGGGCTACTGTATTAGATGAAACTGGCGAAAGATATGGACTCGTTGAGCCCTAAAGGTTGAACTGTCTGCAACTTGTATGTCCACATCACTTCTTTTCGTAATAGGGGTATATCAATATCCCCTCCACGGATTGACATCTTTACTAATTCAATCCCTTGTACTTTTAACACATCAGGGTCACCGTCATGCATTTCACATACATGACGTGCCACTGATGTGTCCCGTTTGTTACGGATGTCCGACATGTGTTCGCCGAATCTGCGTCTCAACTCACGTCTTGTTTTGCCGACGTATTGTGACCCACATTGGCAACTGATTAAATACACAACACCCGCAGAAGTACACCTGATAAACGCCCGTATCTTGTACCTTTTATTTGTTATGTGGATGTTAAAGAATTCTCCTCTCAGGATATTACTGCAGATGATACACGAGCCACAGGGGAAGGTACCTTTGAGGGTATTTTTTAACCAGGTCTCAGGTTTGGGTTGTATCACCCACAATGTCTTCATCTTCGACCAACGCTTCTACCACCAGCTCAGGGGTGTCGCGATGGGCAGTCCCTGTGCCCCGACTTTTGCCAACTTGTACCTGGGCTGGTGGGAGAAGGAAATTGTGTTCGGCGACGAGATGGAGCAGCACACATCGAAGGTGCAACTATGGATCAGGTACATCGATGATGTGCTGATCCTGTGGAAGGGGACACAAGAACAATTTGCGGCATTTGTGGCAGCATTAAATGTGAATCAGATGGGTTTATTTTTTACATCTGAGGTACAAGAACAACAGATAGCATTTCTGGACCTGATGATCACCATCGGCACTGACAGAAAGATAACCACAAATCTGTTTAGGGAAAAAAACCTCGACTAACAGCCTTCTACACTGGCAGAGTGGTCATCCCCTGGCCCTGAAAAGAGGTATCCCGAAGGGACAATACCTCAGGGCCAGGAGGAACTGTTCAGGCCTAGGTGATTTTAGGGCTGCTGCATCTGACCTTAGAGGCCGATTTATCAATCGGGGATACCCACAATATGCTTTGAAACAAGCGTTCCATCACTCCATGAGCACAGACCGTACCCAATTGCTGGTTCCAAAACCAAGAAACACTGCGGACTCTACGCCCAGAATTGTCGCAACTTTTGATAAGGCCCACAAAAATGTTCGTGACATTTTACAAAATCACTGGTCTATTCTGCAATCTGACCCAGATATTGGGAAGCTTATTCCAGAGTTTCCCTCAATCACGTACCGACGTAGTTCAAATCTACGTGACCACTTGGTGAAGAGTTTATATACACAACCCAAACCTGAGACCTGGTTAAAAAATACCCTCAAAGGTACCTTCCCCTGTGGCTCGTGTATCATCTGCAGGAATATCCTGAGAGGAGAATTCTTTACCAGCCACATAACAAATAAAAGGTACAAGATACGGGCGTTTATCAGGTGTACTTCTGCGGGTGTTGTGTATTTAATCAGTTGCCAATGTGGGTCACAATACGTCGGCAAAACAAGACGTGAGTTGAGACGCAGATTCGGCGAACACATGTCGGACATCCGTAACAAACGGGACACATCAGTGGCACGTCATGTATGTGAAATGCATGACGGTGACCCTGATGTGTTAAAAGTACAAGGGATTGAATTAGTAAAGATGTCAATCCGTGGAGGGGATATTGATATACCCCTATTACGAAAAGAAGCGATGTGGACATACAAGTTGCAGACAGTTCAACCATTAGGTCTCAACGAGTCCATATCTTTCGCCAGTTTCATCTAATACAGTAGCCCCATTATACATGGGATGGTCTACATTAGAGCTGGACGTCTGATATTGGAGTACGTCTGATTTTGGAGTCGCATATACCTATATGCTGCCCTTTATATTTAAACCTTGGAGTTGATCTGCACACATGTATATGCTGCCCTTTGAAATTTAATAATAACAAAAGGAAGAAAAAAATCTTTAATAAATATAACATAACATGATGTAAGTTGCATCTTGTTTTTTCCATTTTTGGTATAATAGGGTCTGTATATGTACATATCGATGTGCATCTATACAATCTGGATGTATAGTATATGTGCATGTCCAACCTGAGCTGCGTGCAACAGTGATGCTTCTTTTGAATCTATCAGTGTTGTAATTTACCCCTCCCCTTTGATGTCACACGACATGGGTGTGAGCGGTACCTGTCTTTTTTCTCGTTATGAATCATGAGGGCACCCCTTGTGTGGATTTGCTCCGGTCTGGAATGACAGTATATGGGCCGCGAATCTCACTCCCCCTGTCACTGCGTATAACGCAATTCATGTCAGGAAGTGTTGGAATCAATTTCGGCATCGGCCGGTCAGGGGGCGGGGCTAGAGAGCCCGCCCCTACTTCTGATTGGATACGGTACCGGGACACGCCTCCTGGTGGGCGGGGCCTCGTCCATATGAACTCAGCGTTCTATCGGCCGCGTGCGGCCATTACAGCGCCATTAGCCATAGCACACCACAGTGCGGCTCTACTGTTTTGACATTAGCAAACAATAAGCTCCTGAAGATGCGTGATAATAACAGGTCACGTGGAAACGCGTAGAGCTAATACATTGTATCAGGATACAGCTCTTTAGGCAGGACTGCACTAGATGCATTTAACCCTTTAGTCAGCCTTGGAGTATGCATGTGATGGATGGATGAGCCAAAATATACTGGCTTTGATGTGTGTGAATGGAGCTAAATCAATTGGCTCTGAGTGGTTGTATTTAGCCAATACTGGCTGCGGATATAAGGCTGTGACCTAGGTATATACCATCAGCAATACACATTAAAGACTGATCTGTCATCTGCCCTACAGTTAGTGGCTGCAAGTCCTTTGAGACTGTTATATGACAGAGGCAGTGCGATCTAATGTATTGAACATTCCTGGTTACATATACCAGGTGGCACAACCTTATCTGTGTATATACATCCTACAGGATCACCGATGATACACACATAGTGCATCCATTCACACTGACTTTAGTGTCCATTTATCCCGACCTGCAGATACATAGCTATTCCAGCTAGCAAGTCGGGTCTTACCCTAATCTTCTTAATGTGCAGAGATATTTGCTCCCCTCTCTGTATACATTTCTAAGATTAGTTGCCTGATGGTCACAGATTGTGACATATGGGTTTCCCCACCCTCTTTTTAAACAGACTTTAAATAAAGCTTTGTTTTTTATTTTAAACGTTCATCAGGCTGTGATTATCTAAGTATTATAGGAACGTCTATCAATCCAATTGTTTTTGTGTGTATTGTATTTAAATCTACGGGGCCCAGTCCATATATGATAACTCTGAACCAGTGACACTGCCGTCTTTAAAGCAGTGTTTTCTGTCAGCGTGCAGCGTCTGATGGCGTCCCGGCGTCTGCAACATTAGAGTTATCATATTACTGGTCTCAGCATTAATGGTTGCATGTATAGCACATGACCGCTGAGGCTAGTGATTGGCTGCAGCAGTCACATGAATGATGTACATGCCACTATTACTATTGAACCTGTGATGCTAGCGTAATGGGGGATTTAACGGGCAAACAATGGTTATTTTTTGTATACCAATCCTTGCTCTTTGCCAACTTCTTTAAGATCCCAGACAGCCATTAGTTTGTGACCATCCTAGGGTGTAAGTACCAGAATAGCAGAAAAGCAACTGCTTAAGGGTCCAGTATCTGGGGCTTTCTTGATGAAAGTATCCCATGGTTGTGAGAGCATTACTGATTACCAGTGATGTTCAGTTCACAGTGTTCGCCAACACACACATGCAGGCTGCCATCTTGACTCACCCGTCCGGCGATGCACAGGTAAGCCCTTACCTGTGCCGGTGCTGGGAGCCGGTCTGAAATTAAATGCGGTCACCGAGAACAGCCCGATGAAGGCCCCCGGCGGCTGTTCTCGGAACTGCCTGCTCCCGGTAACCACATTTGATTTCAGACCGGCTCCGGGCACAGGTAAGGGCTTACCTGTGCATCGCCGGACGGGTGAGTCAAGATGGCAGCCTGCATGTGTTTGTTGGAGAACACTGCGAACTGACCATCACTGCTGATTACTATCTCAGAGGTATAAAGTCTCCAGGGCCCGAGTATAACCAGAAACTCTGTACCCCCAGCTAATCCCTATTTTATTGCCACAGAAAATGGGAGGCATCTGGATGGTGAGAGGGAGATAGAGTAAATTGAAGGTGCAAGAGAAGGTGGGAGAATCAGTAAATAATAAAATAAACATCAGTAAAGTAAAATAAATAGATAAAAGACAGGGCACAAAATAAACAAAATATTCATACCATGCTGATGGTGCTTACTGTAGTGTTGGTCCTCATGCCAAGTTTTGCTTTGGAGACCTGGTTGATTGTTGATCCCTGCTGTGAACAGTAAAAAATGAATCTGTGTTGGTAATGTTTTGCCAGCCTTTGAAAGTTAAAAATTAACTTTCATAAGTATCATGCTACCCTATGAACAGCTTAACTGCCTGTAGAGGTTCACAGAGGGACTCCGTCCCACATTTTTTGGTCTATTTGACTCCATTTAGCTTATGATATATGATGAGAACCTTTCCATGTGACCTTTTGCAGAAGGGAAGAATTGCAATGTGTTGTGATGTACAGACAAAGCCATCACCATTGGAAAAAAGGGAAAAAAGAAATAAACGGACCCTTTATAAATCTATGAATGTGAACATGCACACAGCTAAAATCTATATATCACGTAGTTGTGGCTATAATGTAAATGAAGCAGGATTCTGCATGTGTATAACTTGGGATGGGGGATCACTTTTCCTGCCTCATTTAGTGTATCCCAGTGGTCTGCAATAAAAATGTTCTACAAAGGCAGCATGTGGTCTAAATCCTAACAAATACATTGAAACAAATGATGTGCATCCAGCACAAGGATCAGCAGGCCTAAAAGACACTGTGTAGTCCATTCAATTTCATGCTATATCCTACAGAAATACATCGCCAACCTCAGATGGATACGTTTACTTTTTACAGATTGCTCAGGAGCCATATTTTGTCTTATCAGATATGTCTGCTTATCAGATCTTGAAGGTGTTCATTATGTGCAAATGTAGAAACAATAGTCTTCCTGAATAGAAAGTCTTTGTTCTATCCGGTGACAAATAACCTGCCCACAAAATACTATTACTGATTCAGCATAAACTGTTGTTTATGAACAGTACCCCTAAAGCCATAAACCCACATGGTACTCAGCTTCTGGTGGACTTAGTCTAATTCACTTAGGGCAGTGATGGTGAACCTTTTGGAAACCGTGTGCCCAAACTGCGACACAAAACCCACTTATTTATTCCAAAGTGCCAACACTTCAATTTAACCTGAATATCAATATAGTAAATCTTCCATGTACGTTATCATTTAGCTATAACAGCCTACCTACATTCAGCGCACTGCCTCTGCTGTTCATAGTGTGCAACGCACGCCATGCGGCTAGTGATAAATGTAATTTTTCATGACGCCAGTTGCATTTCAGCAACGAGGGACTAGGTCCCCCTATCTAGAAGGTGATGGTGGAACCCAGGTGTAGGAATGCCAGAGTGGTATGAGGGTGGCCTAAGATGTCCCTCTAGGTGCAGCTTTGCACTTGTCATGCTGCTCCTAACTGGATTTCCTGCAAACCCAAGCGTGGTCGTCTGCAGCAGTGATGATAGGAGGAATAGTTGAGGAATTTGAAGAATAAATTGAGTCCAGACTTGTATTAAAGTAATTAACAGCTTTACTTGGCATAAACTCTCATCAGGGAACAATCTTCCAACTTTATCTTGGTCATAAGCAGATTTTGGCATTAATTCTGGCAGGCAAACAAAATCTGCCCTGCTACATCTATACTCGTTCAGGACTGCTATGCTGGCTGGATTAAATAGAAACTTTTTCCTTTCTGCTTTTTCCTGTATGCTGCGACTTAGCTTTCTGTAGTCTGACTCTGTCTTTATTTTTATTGGTATCTTTGTCTATATCCAGGGAACTTCTCCTCCTGGCTTCTGAAGCTTGCAGCTTGGGCCTCTATGCCCACTTGCACTTCCACTTGCAGGGGGTACTCTAGTCTGACCTTCACTAACTAGAACGTTTCCCTCTCTAGAATGGAAAGACAAGCTCCACTCTATGTAAACCAGCTCTGCCATAGGTGCCGCCATCTTCTGGTGAACCAGGCACATTACACTTTAACAGTTGCAAAATAGGAAATACATATGCACATTATGCAGGATCTGAAATAAATATAAACCGGATTCCAAAAAAGTTGGGACACTATACAAATCGTGAATAAAAACTGAATGCAATGATGTGGAGGTGCCAACTTCTAATATTTTATTCAGAATAGAACATAAATCACGGAACAAAAGTTTAAACTGAGAAAATATACCATTTTAAGGGAAAAATATGTTGAATCAGAATTTCATGGTGTCAACAAATCCCCCAAAAATTGGGTCAAGGCCATTTTCACCACTGTGTGGCATCTCCCCTTCTTCTTACAACACTCAACAGACGTCTGGGGACCGAGGAGACCAGTTTCTCAAGTTTAGAAATAGGAATGCTCTCCCATTCTTGTCTAATACAGGCCTCTAACTGTTCAATCGTCTTGGGCCTTCTTTGTTGCACCTTCCTCTTTATGATGCGCCAAATGTTCTCTATAGGTGAAAGATCTGGACTGCAGACTGGCCATTTCAGTACCCGGATCCTTCTCCTACGCAGCCATGATGTTGTGATTGATGCAGAATGTGGTCTGGCATTATCTTGTTGAAAAATGCAGGGTCTTCCCTGAAAGAGATGACGTCTGGATGGGAGCATATGTTGTTCTAGAACCTGAATATATTTTTCTGCATTGATGGTGCCTTTCCAGACATGCAAGCTGCCCATGCCACACACACTGATGCAACCCCATACCATCAGAGATGCAGGCTTCTGAACTGAGCGTTGATAACAATTTGGGTTGTCCTTGTCCTCTTTGGTCCAGATGACATGGCGTCCCAGATTTCCAAAAAGAGCTTTGAATCGTGACTCGTCTGACCACAGAACAGTCTTCCATTTTGCCACACTCCATTTTAAATGATCCCTGGCCCAGTGAAAACGCCTGAGCTTGTGGATCTTGCTTAGAAATGGCTTCTTCTTTGCACTGTAGAGTTTCAGCTGGCAAAGGCGGATGGCGCGGTGGATTGTGTTCACTGACAATGGTTTCTGGAAGTATTCCTGAGCCCATTCTGTGATTTCCTTTACAGTAGCATTCCTGTTTGTGGTGCAGTGTCGTTTTAAAACCTTTCTGATTTTGCTCCACTATCTTTCTGTGTAACATTGTGGGAATTGGTGATCCTCTACCCATCTTGGCTTCTGAGAGACACTGCCACTCTGAGAAGCTCTTTTTATACCCAATCATGTTGCCAATTGACCTAATTAGTGTTAATTGGTCTTCCAGCTCCTCATTATGCTCAAATTTACTTTTCCCAGCCTCTTATTGCTACTTGTCCCAATTTTTTTGGGATTTGTTGACACAGTGAAAATTTGAATCAACGTATTTTCCCTTTAAAATGATACATTTACTTCGATTAAAAGTTTTATCTGTCATCTACGTTCTATTACAAATAAAATATTGACATTTGCCATCTCCACATCACTGCATTCAGTTTGCATTTACAATTTGTTTAGTGTCCCAACTTTTTGGGAATCCGGTTTGTACATATAATGACACAGGATCACCCAATGAAGATAGTAGGGGTGTGCAAAAAGTAGTAATGGCACTCTGATGAATGGCAGGAAAAGTCTAAGGCATATTGGTAAACCATAGACTTTTTCTAGAGCGCGGGTGCCCACACAGAGGGCTCTGATTGCCGCCTATGGCACCCGTACCATATGTTCGCCACCACTGACCTAGGGCTTTAAATTCCCATGGTTAGTGTAATAAATAATCCAATGATGCGCCTTGATTGTTCATGCTTTGTTTTATATGGACATTTCACTGAAGATAAGGAAAAGGCAGAGTTACAAAATATATTTCTTTAGCTCTGTTTATACAGAAGAAGAGAAAGGTGGTGCTGGGGCTGTTAGTACATCCAGTAATATACTCAATTGGCTAACTGTAGATATGGTCAAAGACAAGTTAAATAGGGTAAGTGTGAACAAGGCTTCGGGTGCAGATGGATTATGCCCGAGAGTGCTTAAAGAGCTCAATTCAGTCATTGCTGTGCCCCTGTTTATAATATTTAAAGATTCCCTAGGTACTGGTAGAGTACCAAGTGATTGGTGCAAGGAAAATGTGGTGCCCATATTCAAAAAAGGATCTAGGTCCTGCACAATATAGACCAGGTGATTTAACTTCTGTTGTGGGAAAAATGTTTGAAGGACTCTTAACAAACTATATACAGGAGTATGTGACTATAAATAATATTAGAAGTGATAACCAACATGGGTTTACCAAGGACAGAAGTTGTCAGGCTAACCTGATTTGTTTTTATGAGGAGGTGAGTAGTAGCCTAGACAGAGGGGCGGCTGTGGATGTAGTGTTTCTGGATTTTGATACTCTCCCTCATAGACGCTTGATAGGTAAAGTAAGGTCTGTAGGCTTGGAAAGTATAGTTTGTAATTGGATTAAAAAAACTTGCTGAAGGACCGTGTCCAGAGAGTTTTGGTCAATGATTCCTATTCAGAATGGACCTGGTTATAAGTGGTGTACCCCAAGGTTCAGTGCTGGGCCCTTTATTATTTAATTTATTTATTAATGATATTGAGGACGGGATTAATAGCACCATTTCTATTTTTGAAGCAGATGACACTAAGCTGTGTAGTATTGTACAGTCTATGGAAGATGTCCATATAGTACACGCTGACTTTAACACTCTGAGTGATTGGGCATCAACTTGGCAAATGAGGGTCAATGTGGACAAATGTAAAGTTCTGCATCTTGGTAGTAATAATCTACGTGCTTCATATGTACTAGGTGATGTAACACTGGGAGAGTCACTTATAGAGAAGGATTTGGGTGTCCTTGTGGATGGTAGAATAAATTAAAGCACACATCAATCAGCTGCTACTAAGGCCAAGAGGATATTGTCATGCATTAAACGAGGCATGGACTCGCGGGGCAGGGATGTAATATTACCAATTTTACAAAGCATTGGTGCTGCCTCATCTGGAATACGCAGTCCAGTTCTGGGCACCAGTCCATAGAAAGGACGCACTACAGCTGGAAAAAGTACAGAGGAGAGCGACTAAACTGATAAGGGGCATGGAGGGTCTTAGTTATGGAGAAAGAGTAAAAGCATTACATTTATTTAGTCTTGAGAAGAGACGTCTAAGGGGGGACATGATTAACCTGTAAAAGTATATAAATGAGCCATACAAAAAATATTGTGAAAAACTGTTCCATGTAAAATGCCCTCAAAAGTCAAGGGGGCACTGCCTCCGACTGGAGAGGAAAACGTTCAGTCTTCAAAAGCATCAAAGCTTCTTTACTGTGAGAACTGTGAATCTGTGGAATAGACTTGCTCAGGTTGTGGTCACAGCAGGAACAGTGGACAGTTTTAAAAAGGGTTTAGATGAATTCTTAAAAGTAAAAAACATTAATGCTTATGAAAATGTGTAGAAATCTGAGTCTCACTTCCTTCTGGGATTCACGTCCCCACCTATCCCTTGGTTGAACTTGATGGACTTGTGTCTTTTTTCAACCGTATTAACTATGTAAAATTTAATGTACCCATGTTATGTAGACTGGCCATAGTAGGATCAGGAAAATGAACTGTTTTCATTTTGTGCTTGTCCTGCAATAATAATTCCCTTAAAGTACGGTAAATGTGTGAGGGAAGAATACTAAGAATTATGAACTGTCTTGAGACATAAATCAGTAAGGATAAACATATTCTATTACATAAGTGGGATTATACCATATACACTTACTGATTACCAGATACAGATTATACCATTTGCATTTTAGACAGTTTATAAGGAAGATTAGTACATGGTTGAATCCAGTTGAGAGTGCATTAGATGACACGTTCCATAAACATAATGGATTAAGGTAATTATGACACTTTATGACAAGCTGCACTCCTAGCGCAATACACTAATTCATGTATAGTTAGAGGGTGCTAGTGGCTATGTTTCACAGGCATAATGGGTAGACTATAGAGGAACATATATCATCCATAGGATCCATGCACAAAATATAGTGTATATTGCAACAGTTACACTTTTCTATGCAAAAGTGGTGTGAACAGAACCTTTAGCCTGACATTTTCCAGTCAGACAGACCTTAAATAGGTTGTGCACTTTTTGGGGTGATTTTGGTAAACCACCCCCTCTTGGGCAGACCTACGAATGTGAGCATACTTACCTGCTTCCCAGCGCTGGTTCCCTGCTCCTTCTCTCCTCGATCTTGGCTGCTTCGCTCGGCTACCAGGATGTAAACTAGAGTGACGCTGCTGCAGCCAGTCGCCCGACACAGCAGTGACCTGCTCCCCTTGTGGCGCATAACCACTTGACATGGCGCAAGGGGAACAGGTCACCACGGCAGCCATCTATTGGCTGCAGCAACATCAAAATGGAAGTTTATATCCTGGGCAGCATCAGACTGGCCCACCAGAGTACCAGATGATCCTCCATTGGGCACAGGCTCTGATACCATAATGGGCGCCAAAAGTCCAGAGAAAAAAAGGACTGGAGACATTAAATCAGCAATAAGGTCTATTTCTTTAATTCAAAACCTAATAGACTTTATTGATGGTATGGGAGTTGGGCTCCGGGAATAATTTCCTCTGGCGGGCCTAAGAAACCCCAGTCCGATGCTCATCCTGGGAGCCGAGCAGAGCAGCCTAGGCCGGGGAAAGAAGATGCACAGAGCCAACTCCCTGCTCCCCACCAAAGGTTCACAACCTCTTTAATTTGGGATCTCCAGTTTTGTTCCATAATAAGTCTAAGAATGACTGTCTTCAAGTGTCAAAATGCCTCCTGTATCATAAGGAGTGGTTTGCTTATTGGAAAATCCCTGCATCAAATCACTAAATTCTACTATTGTTCTCAAGCTTCATAATAATAAGACTGCATAATCAGTTCCCTGCAAAAATCTTTAGAACAATCCTAGCATGTAAATCCCATTGTTGTAGACTCCGTCTCCATTAACTCCATTAACTTATAATGGGCTCCATCTGGTTCTGACATTTTGCCAGGATAAATAGCGTCAGAATTATTTCCATCAAAAATTGCATAATCTCCAGGTGGGCCTCTGATGAAGCCTCTGATACAGATGTGAACACAACCTTACCATTGGGGGGGGGGGGGGGGAGTTAGGGCTAAAAATGAATATCTGTAATCTGTTCATATTGTTACTTCTGGCAGAGTATCTGCCTTGTAAAATAGGACCCCCCAAACCTGATGATTTTGTCGGGATCAGTGATCATGTGTATGGAGGTGTCCAGACTCCCCACTGACAGTAGATGTCTGGAGATAGGCTTGGGCATGTGGGTTTTTTAAATGCCCTATCCTTTATACCTACATGAGATAAGTCAGTGCTACAATGGTCAAGCAGTGGCATATTACCCTTCCTCCATTAAAACACATGTACTCTCTCAGCTGTATGGGGACTTGGGAAGAATAGCTGATGGCTAAACAAGTGTTTGACCACCAAGAGTCAATGGTGTATGGACACCTTAAGATATACACAGTTAGGGTCCATTCACACGTCTGCAAGTGTTTTGCGGTCCTCAAATTGCGGATCCGCAAAACACGGACACCGGCCATGTGTGTTCCTCATTTTGCGGATCGCACATGGTGGGCACTTTAAATAGAAAAGCCTTTTCTTGTCTGTGTCTGCTGGAACTGTCTCCCTATCACAGCTCAGGAAGCAGCTGAAGGATGAAACTGAGCATGTGCGGCCTTATCGGTGAGAAGGACAAAGAATTAAAAAGAACAAACAGCAGGTGGCGCTATACAGATACATTTTATTAAATAACTCACTGGCTGTACAATTTGTTTTGTTACATGCAGTTACAAAAATATTCAGATCCTGGCGATGGTTTGACAACTGTACAATATTTTTGTGGGACAAGATAGGGCCATAGATTTATGTCTTTATGTCCATGTCTTTATTACTTTTATTTTTCACACCATAATCACCTTCTGTAGTTGGGGTTGCTCTTATGTGACACTTTTTCCCTGCCGAACAAAAGCCTGAAGATCTTGTATCTGCTTGTATCATGGAAAATCATGTCTATAAGAATTCAGATATGCCCACTATAGGTTTACTCTGCCTGTAAAGAGACCTATATCGCAATAAATATATAACCAATGTATTGTGTTCTAATTAAAATCAGATTCTGATACAGATTCCTTTTTTTTCTAATCTGATTTTATTTATCTGATGGTAGAGTTATTATATTTTCTGTTCCTGATTATGATAGCAGCATTTAGAGACATGCTTTGCAGCAGTCACATGGAGATACAGAAGGTGATTCATTGACATCTGTGGGTGAAGGTTGCGGGCATGCTCTGTGACTGTGATCTGCGCAAAGGTGATTGTGCAGGGAAGGGGAGAGGATGCGCTGTAACCATCACCTATCATGAAAGGTATGACCCTTTGTTATCCATATATATGTGACTTCTGTCATTGTAATCCTGCCTGTTTTGATACCGAGAAGCGATTACTACAGAACAAAAAGTGCCCATCAACAGGGTGAGCACCAAAACAGCCCTTGATTTCCAACAGATACAGAATGTAACTTGATTGGAATATTACACATTGGTGGCTACAGTTGCATCGATTAGAAGTCTTCTAATTTTGAATTCTAGGGCCGTACACAAAATTTCACTATTTGATTAGATTAGTAAAGTTTCATGTGGTATTGGTTGGAATCATACACACCGCCATGTGCATCGCCCCCTTTAATTTTTTATTTTAGAACTATTTGAAATTTAAAAAATACAGACAATTCTTTAAAAAATATGATTAAACATAAAAACTTGATTTTATCAGTAGGCAATTTTCTGGAGTCCCTTTAAGCCTGATCAGATACTGCTCGGTGTCACTGCAGTGTTTGTTGCAGGAGGAGAGGTACAGGTTGTGATTTGCTGCTGCTCTTGTGCATTCTAAATAATCCCTTATCTATAAAACAAGTAACACTTGTATATTATTCACACCCCAAGGAAAACACAAACGGGAAATGATTTGCTTTGTAATCTGTGCCAGTGGGGGTTGCGCATTACTTCATCACATGAAGAAAGTTATTTGATAAATAAAATGATCTACCACCGTGAATAAATTAAATGCCGCTTTTATAGAGATGTAATGTAAAATTAACTTGTATATTTCATCTTTCCATTTAAAGGGCCACTACACATCCAGCACAAAGCGTGTAAACATATGGAGCTGCCGCTATCATTCACACATACGTACAGTATGTAGATTGTTCTGGAGGTTCTCAGAACAGGTGAGATGTGGAACATGGTGGAAATACTGGGGGCAGACATGTCAGTCACCCTCTACCAGGCCTACAATTTATTTTACAATACATCATGTTCAAAATGTCCAATTGCATATTTGGGCAAAATACACTTTTTGATGCGCACCATTCAGCTTTGAGAAGAAAGGGATGAAAATGAGCTCTTAACAAACTCTGCCTTTAACACCACCAGATGTAAGGCAGCTATCATATAAGTCAATGTTCGACCCTTTAAACAGGCCTTGAGACATGACTCGGATAATAAATTAGCCAGCGCCTCATCTGCAGATGGCTGTTTTGGAGGTGATTGCTCCTCATCAGTGCAGAGCAGAGAGTACGGTCTTAACTGGATGAGAGACCTAAATCAGGATTTGGGGGGGTACTATCTCTCCTTGGGAAGAGAGCGCCTCAATCAGCCTGAGGAGACTTATAGACCATAAATGCTTCTCTGGAATTCTGAGAACAAAGGGATACAAATGAGCTGTTAACAAGCCACCAGATGTAAGGCAACTATTTATATCCAAGTTTCAAGGCCTATTTAAAGGGTCAAACATTGACTTATAGGATAGCTGCCTTACATCTGGTGGCATTAGAGGCAGAGCCTATTAAGCGCTCATTTGTATTCTTTTCTTTCCAGAATTCCAGAGGACCATGTATGGCCTATGTCTCCTCATGCCGATTAAGGTGCTCTCTCCCCAAGGAGAGATAGTACCCCCCAAATCCGTTCAGCTTTGCACTGTCATCCTAGACATTGGTGTCTCTATGCTATACCTTTTGTGTGTTCCTTCGTCTCACGATTCCTGGGCTTGGCATCCCCTCTGCTGTTGTCTACAAAATATGCACATGCTCACTCTTGGTCTAGAAGGGCCAGCATGTGCCAATACACCAGGTCTTTAATCTTTGTCATGCTATCACAGACTGCATAAGGACCCTTTCCCCATCTTCATCTTCATGTGCCTGAGTAATAATGTCTATTTGGTTCCTACAACTGTTTTCCCTCAGACTGATGTTACCATCCTATGTTTTATATCTGACCTCATATTCATGTCTGCTGCCTGCCCTGACTTACATCTGACTTCATTGGTGACTGTCCTCCATCTGCCTTGACCATTGCCAGGGATGTTGCTAGAGTCTCAAAAGATCCGGGGCCAAAGCCCCAATGAATATGGCCTAGTTCTCTAAGTCGTCAACACACCGCATTTTGCAGAACTTGCTATACAGCAGCACATACCTGTCACATCCAGTGCCTCCAGGTAACGTCTCCTCTGATGTAGATCTTCTTTGTCATCATCTTCTCCATTAGGTTCATATAACTTCTCTCAGCCGCCTCGTCTCTGGAGAGTGTAACACACAGACATCTTAGCTTCCTCACATTTCTATCATCATCCCCCAACCTGGAGTCCCTACAGTGTTATCCTGCTGCTCACTGTGCTCCCCAATACCCCCAAATACTATCCTGAAGAAATATGAGTGCCCTCGTAGTAATAGTGCTCTCATAGTCCCACCAATAGTAATTCTTTTCTAGAATGCCCCCATTAGTAATACTGCCCCCTACAGTGCCCTCAACAGTGATCATGCTCCCCAAGAATGCCCCCAATAGTAGAAGAGCCCTCCAATATTAATATTCACAGAACACCATAGAATAGCCCCTATTTCCCCTGTGGTATAAGCTCCTCAGACCCCCAATAGCGCAGTGCTCTAGTAGAAATAGGCTCACAAACACCCATAGAATGGCCCCCTATTGTTTCCCCCTGTGTAATAAAGCTCTCTACAGACCCCTCAGTAGTAATAAGGCCCTCGATAGTGCTCTTAGTAGAAATAAGGCAGATCTATAAGTCACTTCTATAGAGCCCCCAGTAGTAATAAGAAAGTCTAATGTTCCCCTGGATTTATAATACCCCTACAGTGCGTCCATTATTTATACTGCCCCCTACTGCCCCCTAGCGCGCGCCGAGAGGTGGCCGGACTAAAAGTAGGTTAAAACATTCGGGGCCTGGGCCCCTTATGTTTTGTCCCAGGCCCCGAATGTCCTGCCTGGCAGCTAGATACAACTGTATTGCCGAGGATGGCAATACAATTGAATCTAATGCAGTGGAAGAGCTGAAGGACCTGTGGTGACATCACAGGTCTTGTGACCAGTAAAACAGGCAGTGGTTGAGAAGGACCTACGGTGATGTCACCATCATGTGCCCAGTGCAGGAGAGGATGGCAGTAAAGAGTAGAAGTCCTGGGGGAAGAAGCTGTGGCGATGTCTGCTACATGAGGGGAGGTAAGTGAAGGGAGAGGCAGAGCAATGCAGGGAGTTATGCTTATTTAACTGGGACTGTATGTTAGGGTTGAAGGAAGGGATGCTATTTACATGGAACTGTGTGTTGGAGGTGGGTGGTGAGGGGGTCATGTTATTTACATAGGACTGTATGTTGATAATGGCTGTAGGAGGGATTGATGTTATTTACATGGGACTGTATGTTGGAGGGGGCTGGGGGAGGGAGTGATGTTATTTACATTGGGACTGTATATTGATGGCGGCTGTGGGAGGGAGTGGTGTTATTTACATGGGACTAAATGTCGGAGGGGGCTGGGGCAAGGTGATGTTATTTACATGGAAATATTTGTTGAAGCCGGCTATGGGAGGGGATTATATTATTTACATGGGACTGTATGTTGAAGGTGACTGTGGGAGGGAGTGATTTTATTTACATGAGAATGTATGTCAGACAAGCCTGGGAGAGGCAGTGATGTTATTTACATGGGACTGTATGTTGATGATGGCTGTGGGTGGGAGTGATGTTATTTCCATGGGACTGAATGTTGAGGGGGCGATATTATTTACATGGGACTGTATGTTGAAAGTGGCTGGTGGGTGGGAATGATGTTTTTTTACATGGGACTGAATGTTGAGGGGGTGATGTTTACATGGGATTGCATGTTGGAGGCGCCTGGGGAGGGGGTGATATTATTTACTTGGGACTGTATGTTAAAGGCGGCTGCGGAGGAGTTGATGTTATTTTGGAGGGGTCTGTAGATAGAGAGGGATGTTATTTACATGGGACTGTAAATTGGAGGGGGCTGGAGAGATGGTGTGATGCTGTATAGCAAGTACAGCAAAATGCGGTGTGTGGGGGGGGGGAGGGGTGGCGATATAGAGAACTGGGCCATATTCATTGGGGCTTGGGCCCCAGATCTTTAGAAACCCTAGCAACGCCACTGCCCCTGCCGCTAGTGTGAAAGCACCCTTAATCCAGCATGCACAATATCTGTAGTAAAATCACCATCAGGAAGGAGACATAGAAGTGTTCTCCCCAAAAGTGGCCATCTCACATTACTGTTAGGCCTCATGCACACGACCATATGTATTTTGCGGTCCACAAAAAACGGATCCGCAAAAAATACGGATGACATCCGTGTGCATTCCCTATTTAGCAGAACAGAACAGCTGGCCCCTAATAGAACAGTACTATCCTTGTCCATAATGCGGACAATAATAGGACATGTTCAATTTTTTTGCGGAATGGAAATACGGATATACGGAAACGGAATGTACACAGAGTAACTTCCAATTTCTTTTGCGGACCCATTGAAACAAATGGTTCCGTATACGTTCCGCAAAAAAAAAAAACGGAAAGGAAACAGAATGAAAATACGTTAGGGAGAAGATTGCCACTCCTTGCCCCTGCTAGAGGACGGATCAGCAGTAGGAGAAGTGTATTGGTGATTGTCATGGACATGTTCTTCATATGAATCCTTTACCTATCACTGAGTGTTATTTGGAGAACAAGATGAAGATGAAGTAATGAGCTTCTTCCATCAGGCAGCAGATACGCCACGCATTGTCACTGGTCTCACATCACTAGTTATTCAGCCTGAAAGGATCAATGAGTTTATGCAGGGTCATCGTTTTCCAGGTTTATGGTGAGGATCAGGCCCACGTGTGTCAGGGCCGGCCACAGTTTGGGGAGCACTTGGTCGCTGGTACTGGATAGGGTGTGGATTGTACTGTACACCTCTTTCATTGAGGAACCTGTAAGTCTGCTAGTTAGTCACTGACTGACATGAAGTAGCCCTTTCACATATATTAGTAGCCGGACACAACTGATATATGTGCGCAGCACCGCATAGATCCGTCCTCCGCACACTGATAGCACCGGACAGGAAGATGCTGAATGGTGCTATTTGACGCCAGGCGCGATCAGCAGGGGCGTAGCTAGAGGGGAAGCAGGGGGCCCTGACCCAGAAGGGGCCCACCCAGGAGGAGGAAGACTAAAAGATTTGGTCAGGGCCCCCTCAACAGTATTACACAATGAAATTATATACGGTGACAGTGTAGACAGATCTTTACTAGCCACAGCAATGGGGGCGGCAAGAAAGGAAGGGTCGTTAAAAAATTACTGGGGGAGGGGGCCCCATTCAAAAATTTGCTGTGGGGCCCAGTCATTTCTAGCTACGCCACTGGTGATCTGTGATGTGCCGGATTAATGACGGCCTATCCTCAGGATCAATATCAGACCCAGGACTCAGGCATGTGAGCTGTTTGAAGAGAAGGCTGGGCCAGTGTAAGGCTAGGTCTACACGACAACTACACTGCAACATGTGTCACGCGACATTTTTTATAATGGTAGTTTATGCTGTCGCACTGTGACATGTGACATGTTGCGATGTGACAGTGGCAGAAAAATCCATCTTGAATGTTTTTTTTGCGACTGCCGTGTCGCAGTCGCAGCATGTCGCAGTGCGACACTATAGACTACCATTATAAAAATTGTCGCGCGACATTGGTGCGACAAATGTCGTCATGTAGACCTAGCCTAATTCACTTCAATGGGTGGCTCCTTTTTATAAACTTGAATAGGAAGGAGCCCCCCCACAGAAGTGAAGGGGACGCCATCGTTGTAATTACACCTGCTCACCGCTGTGATGTTGACGGCGCAGGAAGTGAAGGCTGCGCTGGCACCGCGGCTGATCGGCGCTGGTGCTGGGTGTTAGACCCCTGCCAATATTTTATTGTTGACCTATCCTGAGGATAGGTCATCAATATTAAAAGCCTGGAGTACCCCTTTAACATAAACAATCCCATAGAAAACGATAGGCTCCAGTTCCCCTCCAGCATTTTCTACTTCATGCCAGATGTGAACTGAACCGGATATATATGTGGAGCTGGCCTTCCTTCTTCCCCTAAAAGATGCTCCAACATAGAAACTTGAGAATGAGGTTCCCCTGCTATGAATTATTAGGAGTCTATCCAACTCAATCCTATTATCTATCTATCTATCTATCTATCTAATATCTATTATCTATCTATTATCTATCTATCTATTTATCTATCTATTCATTTATCTATCTATTATCTATCTATTATCTATCTATCTATCTATCTATCTATCTACCTATCTATCTATCTAATATCTATTATCTATCTATCTATCTATCTATTTATCCATTTATCTATCTATTATCTAGCTATCTAGCTATCTATCTATCTATCTACCTATCTAATATCTGTCTATTATCTATCTATCTAATATCTGTGTTATATATTTTTTTGCCTTCATTATATCCATAGATCCAGTCTATCTCTCTCTCTCTCTCTCTCTCTCTATAAAGAATCTACTGATCTATAGCTAATGTATCTATCTATTATCTATCTATCTACAGTATTTATCTATATCTATATATCTATAGTATTTATCTATTATCTATCTATCTATCCTTAGTATTTATCTGTTATCTATTTATCTATCTATCTATTATCTATCTATCTATTATCTATTTATGTATTATCTATCTAATATCTGTCTTTTTTTTGCCTTCATTATATCCATAGATCCAGTCTATCTCTCTCTCTCTCTAAAGAATCTACTGATCTATAGCTAATGTATCTATCTATTATCTATCTATCTATAGTATGTATCTATTTTCTATCTATAGTATTTATCTATTATCTATCTATAATATTTATCTATTATCTATCTATATACAGTATTTATCTATTATCTATATATCTATAGTATTTATCTATTATCTATCTATCTATCCTTAGTATTTATCTGTTATCTATCTTCTATCTATCTATTATCTATCTACAGTATTTATCTATTATCTCTCTATCTATAGTATTTATCTGTTATCTATGTATCTTATATCTATCTATTATCTATCTATCTACAGTATTTATCTATCTATCTATCTATCTATCTACAGTACTTATCTATTATCTATCTCTCTGTCTACAGTATTTATCTATCTACAGTATTTATCTATTATCTATCTCTCTGTCTACAGTATTTATCTATTATCTATCTATAGTATTTATCTATTATCTATATATAGTATTTATCTATTATCTATCTATCTACAGTATCTATCTATCTATCTATCTATCTATCTATCTATCTATCTATCTATCTATCTATCTATCTATCTATCCGGTATGTAGACATATAACACAGGAGCTAGTTAGCAGGTTGGCACCCAGAAGCCCTCCCTGCAGGTGACTTGTCAGGGGCAGTGCCCTGGTCCTCAGCAGTCCTGGGGCAGGGATGTGGGATCATACGCTGTGCCCTGGGCTCTCTGTGCCAGTGAACTATGATCATGAAGAAATCAATGCGGTCTCATTCACGTTTATCATGTTCACATTGACCTTCCCTTCTTGTTTTGCCGCAGCACCATAGTAAAAGCCGGCGTTGCGCCCTGTACACATCAGGTCGGCACACTATGTTAAACGCATTCTTCTACTTGGTTTGATTGGGCATAATGAACCTGAGAGAGAATAAATTATCTCCTGCACAACCCTCCATAGACGCCTGATGACAGGAAAACCGCTTAAACTAATGTCCACAAACTGCTGCATGAGAGCAATTGTTCTCTTCAGCGACCATTAAAATCGCATTAACGAATTTCGCATTAAACATTGAGGGGTCATATTTAGGAAAATAGAGACTTGCCTTTACAGTAAATCCACGTGGAATCTATTACGAATTTTAACGAATTTGTTTTGCAGGAAGCTGCAGCAAACCTGATTTTTTAGCAATTTACTAACAATATCCAAATGCATTGCGAATTATGCCTCCGAATTTCGGAAGAGTGTGAATAGTGCATAGGTATCATGTACAAACATATTATAGGAACTAATATGCTGAAGTCAGTTATCTATAGGGTCGGAGCAGAGATGGCAACTTCTCAGGGTTCAGAAGTCCTCCTGTCTCATGGAGATGTGAGTGATCCGTCCTCTGGAAACCTTGGAGAAGGGTCGCACAGGGGTTCAGGGGGCTCCATCCAATTCCTCATGTTTCATGTGTGGAAATATTGTGCAGGTTATGGGACGGGTCCCAGCACCAAGGATTTGACTTCATTACTATAAAACCTATGTGTGGTGATTCATAGTCAGATCCCAGGGCACTTGTAAGATGGTCCAGAAACAAAGCCTTCAGCTCCTTCAACCTTCCTCCTGCCTTCCCTGGAGAAGAAGAAAGGGAAAGTCTTGTGTTTGTGTTGTGCGAAGGTTCAATGTGAAAATCAAGAAAATTAAGTAAATCCGAAAAGCTATACTTTATACTTCTACACTCTCTGTAGTGTTATGTGTATGCATGAATGTGTGTGTGTGTATACAAATATACAATATACAAATGTATGATATACAAATATATGATATACAAATATATGATATACAAGTATATGATATACAAGTATATATGATATACAAATATATGATATACAAGTATATATGATATAGAAATGTATGATATACAAGTATATATGATATAGAAATGTATGATATACAAGTATATATAATATGCAAATATATATGATATACAAATGTATAATATACAAATATATATGATATACAAATGTGTGTGTGTATATATATATATATATGTATGTATATATATATATATAATATGCAACTGGCGACAATCCCAGTTGCATATATGTCTCTCTCTCTCTCTATAGTATATATATATATATATATATATATATATATATTGCCACTGTGTATTAGAAAACACTTTCAGAGTCTATAGATTACATTTCATAAATGATGCACATAAGGCACACAGAGTATATATACAGTATATATGTAAGCATATTTATAAATTAGTGTATAGATAGATATCTAATGGCACTATGTTTTACAGACGACCCTCAGAGTGCATAGACTGCACATCAGGCACACAGAGTATATATATATATATATATATATATATATATATTGGATTATAAATTAGTGCATAAAATAAATAGTGTATATATATATATATATATATATATATATATATATATTTACATATATTGGCAGTATGTTTTACAGACCACTGTCAGAGTCCATAGACTACATTCATGGGTGCACACCAGGCACACCGTCTGTTGGGGGTCTTTCTGGTGGGCACTCTCTGAGGTGCCAGAACTGCTCTGTCCCGGCCAAACTTTGCAGGGGACAATCCCAGTCGCAGAGCCCGAGCAGCTTCATGAGTGGTGGGCAGTGACCTGATGTTCACGGATGAGGGCTCGCTGGTTATTCTGTGGAGTGAACACTAATCTCCTACAAGCCCCCATAGAATGGCGCAGAATGCAGTGCACTGGCCGCACCTGCACCGTGAATAGAGCACATTCTCTGCACAGGACACGCTGCTTTCACTGCTCTCAATGAGGCAGCCCCTCAATGGACAAACTCCTTTCTCTGCCGGCTTTGATCACACAAAATGTCTTCTAATTTGTCCTTTTTTTTTCATTGTAACAGCATTTTCTTGTCTCTTCTTTATTTCTCTTTATTTCCCCAAATCACAAATCTGGACATCACCAACAAAGGTTTTGTCTTCATTTATAGCTGTCAATGAGCCTGTGTCCTACTCACTGAGGAGTGCCCCCACCATTAATATGTCTGGGTGTAGATAGATAGATTGATAGATAGATAGATAGAAGATAGAAGATAGAAGATAGATAGATAGATAGATAGATAGATAGATAGATATGAGATATATAGATAGAAAGGAGATAGATAGATAGATAGATAATAGATTAGATAGATAGATAGGGAATAGATATGAGATAGATAGATAAATAGATAGATAATAGATTAGACAGATAGGAAATAGATAGATAATAGATAGATAGATCATAGATAGATAGATAGATAGATAGATAGATAGATAATAGATAGATATAATATAGAGATAGATAGATAATAGATAGATATGAGATGGATAGATAATAGATAGATAATAGATAGATAGATAATATATAGATAGATAATAGATAGATAGATAATAGATATGAGATGGATAGATAATAGATAGATATAATATAGAGATAGAGAGATAATAGATAGATAATAGATAGATAATAGATAGATAGATAATATATAGATAGATAATAGATAGATAGATAATAGATATGAGATGGATAGATAATAGATAGATATAATATAGAGATAGAGAGATAATAGATAGATAGATAGATAATAGATAGATAGATACTATATATATAAACATAGTCTGAAAGCACTAGAAGACTTAAATATGTAAGCCATGTATTCCACTCTGAATGTACACATATCGGCACTCATATACTAATATATATTATGGAAATGTTCTTTTTTTCTTCTCTAATTATATTGCACGCGTTTTCTTAACGTTTTGAAAAAATTTTTTGACAAAAATAAAATAAAATCCCGTCTCTGTGAAGCAGTGACAACCCCAGTGAAGTATTTTGCATCAGCTCGAGTTCAATTGAAATGAATTGGATCGGTCAGAACATTTGTCCTTGTTTATGACAAATACACTCCACACAACATTGCCAGGCAGTGTGTCTTCTGGTTGTGGAAGAACTGGCCAAAAAGCTTACAACTGTGGTGTATACTGTTTGGAGGGAGAGTGCAATGTGACACTGGAAAGTACAAGTATTCTCTCTGGATGTGCATAGATAGATAGACAGAGATAAGTATATATATATATATATATATATATATATATATATATATATATACATATATATATCTGTGCATATATCTCGGATTGTAGTGGAGTAAGTGGTTGCAGACATGTGCAGACCCCTGCGATGTGCCCCCCCTGTAGTACATATCATATGATTGCAACACCACACAAGCCTGCAGCCCATCTTCACTTTGATGTATGGCCAACTCTCTGCTTCGTCCAAGACACAAGTCAACATTTGTTTTTCGCATTATAATGCAGTTAATTTGCGTCTCAAAAAAAAAAAAAATGATGCTAAAGAAGACACTTTTTAATTCAATGTAATACATCCACGGGGGTCTAAGAGAAAATGACTGCAAGAGCCATAGACACAAATAACTACATTACCAAAACGTCCCTATATCTCCAAGCTTCATTAATATGGATCACACTCCCCAGTTCATCTCCAAAAGCCAGTTCTCCCCTGGAAAATAGCACTTTGGGACAAATTGTGGGGGAGATCAATCACTACTAATGCAGCAAGGTTCAGTGCAGGAACCAGAGGAACCATTTACACCTTCAAATAGGAACTGCTCAGATTTAAGACTAAAGGTCATACATCAGGCAAAAAAATAAATGATTATGAATTGGTAAATGTGCCTCCTGGCTGTGAACTGGTTCTTGCCATTTATCATTTCGTTGGGGGGGGGGGGGGGGGAGTTCTTGTATGTTTCTATGTTTCATATTTCTCTGCCATCTTAGGATCTAATGTAGGAGAGCTGGATAGTGAGACATGAGCATCTTCCTTAGTCTTACTATCTCCTAAGAGCTGCACTTAACACCAACACTTCGTTTGAACTTGGGTTGCCTTGGCCTCAAACTTCAAATGCTCTTGAACAAATGGTCCAATGTAGAGAGGGGGCCTCTTGAACCACTGGAGAACCTCACCCAATATTATCTGATGCTTAGATTCCTTACATACGTTTCATGTCACCCCCACACAAGATGATGACTTTAAAAGCCACAAAATGATAGAGAATAGCTTCCTTCACTCTCCAGACCACAGGCATGCTGAGGTCAGTGGTGGCACTGGTCCACACATGGTCACAAAAGGAGGTCCAGAAATCGCAACTCACTGTCAGATACTGTGTCTGCAGAGGAGCTTATGTGCCACAAGAAAGACACTCGGAGGTTTTCCGGGACATTTGTAGAGATATCTATCTATCTATTATCTATTCATCTCTCTATCTTTTTATCGTATCACTATTTATTTCTATATAATATCATTTTTCTGCATATGCATGTTTTATCTTTAATGTATCATTCTATTATTCTTTCTTTCCTTCTATCTTTTTCTTTCTTTCATAAAAAAAAAATGTAAGCAGAACCAGGAAAAATAGGAAATAAACTGGTTCAAATTCCTCCAAAGAACTTGGTTCAAATCTTTACAATATACTTTTAAAAAGTCCCATTATCTCTACCTCTATCTATCTATCTATCTAAAGAATATTTGATGCAAAAATGTGAGCAGCACAGCATAAATGGTGGTATGGGGTGCCAGCAGCAGTGGAAACGATTCAGCCTCCAAAAATCTACAAGAAAAAAATTCCACAGCTCTTCCCAAATTTGTATCAAATAGTATATTTCAAATCAGCAACGTTTCGGTCCACTCACTGGGACCTTTCTCAAGATCTATCTATCTATCTATCTATCTTTCTTTCTTTCTTTCTTTCTGTCTGTCTGTCTATATGTCTTCCTGCTTGTCTGTCTATCATTTACAGAAAATTACTTGTTTTAAGCAAATTCACCTATTCTTGAGATAACTGAATTCTACACGAACACTCCTCGTGTACGGTACCTAATATCATAGATGTAACAGATATAGCATCCATGGACTTTGTAGACGGCTACAGCAGAGCTGAGTTTGTTCTTTGCTTCTCTTTGGCATGTTGATGGCAGTGAGAGGATTGTACCATGCTGGTGCTGGTACTGACTTTATCCTATCACCCCTCATTGTGTGTCCATTGCTCTTCCAATAGCTGCAGCATATCCCTCTGTCATCTTTACCCCTTTGCCTCATCTTTGAGTCACTCCTTTGTCCCTCTATTATTTTATAAACTCTTTAGAAAAAAATCAAACTAGTTGCCATTTGTTTGACTTTTTTTGTTTCTTTAAAATGCTTGTAGACTTTGTGTAATTGCTTTCAAATGTTTTCATAAATTACCGTTAGAGAAGTGTCATAGTAAATTACCTAAGTAATAAAATGTAAAAAATGCAAATGGCTCTAGCCTTTATTACGATGTAAGCCATTGGTTGCTATGCACTATTTCACTTGTCAGTGGCACAATCTGCAGCTGGAGTCTATGGGAAGGCACAGTGTGATAACAGGCAGCCAGAACCTCTGGTGTAATCTAGCAGGCAGAATAGGGTGCGGGTCATTTCCTCGTCCCCCGCAGAAAACACATTAGCCCTTCCATATTTACATACTTTTTAATATTTGTCAAACATCCATAAATTATAAATTAATGAAAATGTTCGACAGTCTTCACAGATCACACTAATGAAGGCATTTACCTATCCAGTCATGGGCTGTCTGCAAGAAATGACATATGGATCTAGGATCTGCCTTATTGACTTTTATGACAAGTATCCGAGGAGATGGAGCCTGTGACTTGTCATCACCTGCTCCAGGTACAAAGCAATGACACTTAGCCCATAAACCCATTTAAAGGGGCACTAAACCTACAGCGGGAAGTTTGGGGAAAGTAAAGAGCTGTTTAATATATATCTTACATGAAGCTTTTCAGAGCTGGAGATATGAGATAAAGTAGTCCATATTTTTTCTGGATTTGCCATCACAGCAGCTCCCAAAGCTGAATGGCTGCTGGCAATAGATTGCAGTTTATGACAGATGTAATGCTTGTTGTTCCTTTAACAGAATCAGATGTGTTTTGTGCATTTTTAGGCACAAATCTCTGGCAGAAATTGCAGTGTGGATTTTATTAATTAATACAACACATATTTTGCAGTCTACTTTGCATACATATAATAATAATATCTCAAATATGTAGTAAAGTTAGAAGAATGCTGCTCAGGCTGATCCCCTGGACGTGTGGTTAATGTGAAGCAGAGAAGGTAACCATGAATCATGCCATGACAATTTAGTGCATACATATTTACACTACAAGAATCCTCCATGATTGATGGAGACCTATCCCTCTTATAACATTAGACGTGATAGATGAAGTTCAGTGCATTGGGTCAACTGATCCTTGCTGTTCTACCTTTGACTCTGACTCTATAAAATTAAATCACATTTAAAAATGCAAATACTATCACCCAGCATGGCTTCTTCTATTGGGCTGCAGTCATTTCTACAGTAAAGATGTTAAACTCAGAAAGACACATTGTCAAAGTCTTTGTAATCAAGTTGTATAATTGCATTAGCAGGATTGCAGGTTGCAGAAGCATGTGTTACTAGACATAGTCCTGGGGTGTCTGTAATTCATAATATCCAGCACTCCAACCACAGGAGGTTTACATTGTGTCCTATAGACAAAGGCACCATGGGCTTGAATGTCTTCTCATCAAGCAACAGATTTTATTCGGTTTGGTACTATTTTAGACATATATATATATATTTGAAAAATATGTTGTTGTTTTTTTTTTTTTTTTTTGTGAAAGTAGCAGTGTAAAATAATGGACCCTTTGCCCCAGTGACCCCTGATAGTTTTTTTTTATTTTTATAAATGTTACAACTTCAATATTATTTGAAAGCATATTTATTTGTTTATTATATTTTGTTTATTTTTTATATATACCCTCATTCACTCATTCATTCATCAAATGACTACTAATGGGCTCCAGTGTAACCTCCTGCCCCTAGTTTTACATTTTTTGTTATTTTTTTTATTAAGTATATTCTTTATTATTATAGGCAAATTTGGACTTCTGTGTGATGTTTCCCTGTGCTGTATCAGGTCCGTGCTTTCTAGTCACATTGACTTGTATTTGGTGCCATTAAGCTTTTATTTCAATATTTTCACTATATTTGACCAGCACTCTACGTGTAGGAGGCACACATTGATCTTAACCAGGGTCTACCCGGGTCTACAGGGGGTTGAATGGATGTAAGTAGCCGAGCTTTAGCATAGTTCTCAAATGTATTTCATTGTCATTAATTACATGTTTGTTTGCATACCTCCATATAATAATTACCTAATCTATGACCCTCTGGACCTACCCTGACCCCCAGGTCAATGTGAGCCTTAGGGATTGACTATGGTATCAGCCAGGTTCTGTTATGCTTTTATTTCATTGCATTCTTATTATGATTTTGTGCAAACCATTGGAACATAATGAACTGGTGTGTGACTGGAGCCAATCCTGCAGCCCATGATATGTGTCAGGGGCTCAGTTTTCTTCAGCTTTAAACATTCTCTTTGCTTCCTTTTTTATTGTAGTGTATTGTATTGAGTTATTATTCTATTTGCATTACAGTCATAGAGCATGTGTGACCACTGATCTCATATCTGCAAGTCATCGTGTTGTTGATTGTTGGTGGGGCATCCAACAGTTTTAATATTATTATTTAGCTAATTATTTAGATTATTATTATTGTTATTTAGCTAATTATTATTATTATTATTATTATTATTAATCTACTGGACCAATGATGTATTCCATCTCCTGCTCATCATGTAACTAGGGGAAAAAAACAACAAAACTTTAATTAAATTCTTATTGTATTTGATTTTCAGCAATCAGAAATATAATCAAGCCTTTCTAGGGTGTCCTCCTGCTCTGGCATAGGTCTGCAGGCCATTGTGAGCCTGTTTGAAACTAATGATAATTTGAGCTTTGAAAACTTTCTTCATTTCCCATACAGTTGTGTATAGAAGTAGTGCAATATTTTTAGACAGCCCCGTTTTTACTACACTATGGAGAGCAGTTAAATTGCTCGTTGGTAAAGTGAGCATGTGTTCTGCAGTCATCAAAAATTGATATGTACCGCCAGTAAACTAATTATACATCATCCCGAGGATACATTGTTAATCCACTTGCACACCCGCGTTGACTTGCAGCATCAGGCTGCAAATAGCTTCATTAAGTCATGGAGCAGGAATATATCCATATTGGAGCAATTCATATAGTATATGGCTTTGCCTTAATTTATTGGATCAATTAATTCCAGTGGTAGAACCAGCTTTGGACTACCCAGGCATTCTAGGAAACATCCTTTGAAAAACACTTCCAAAAAGGGTTAAAAGTTTTTTTTTTAATTATTATATTTTGCACATTGTTTTGCTTATTAAAGTCGAAACAAAGTTTTAATTTCAAGATCCAACCAATAAAATAATAGAATATCCAGTTTTAAATCAAATGCCCAGGCATTTGATCCTATAGTCATTCATATTTTTTTTTTAAATACTTGATTGCTTTGATCTGTTAGCAAAATGAATAATTTCAAGATACATACAAGTCACTGTTCTGTAACATGCTATGCAATATGCAATAACCATGGTGACTCCTAATAGAAATGTTGTGGCTGATAAAGTATGTAGCAACTGAAGTATAGCAATAGTGGTATTAACGTCATATGATGTAAAGTGTGTGTTGTTGTCTATGTATTATTATGACGTCACTTTCACTGTGACGCAGCTTGTTATGATGTCATTCCAGTGATACTTGTTGACATCACCACATTCCAGATTCCTCAGTGTGCTGATGATATGACAGCTCCAGTAAATATGACTGATGGCTGTGGATGTCCCATCTGTGTGTGATATGACTAGGGATTTATGACCTGATAACAGGTCCCCATATCCAGAGCTTCTGGTGGTGACAGGGATCCTGGGCATGAAGGCTGCAGGAACTTTACAGGAGAAGGAGCTGACTGAGGGACAGGACTGGACAGCCATGGCTTTCAGCAGCTTTCGTGGCTATTGAATAGTTTAGCATAAAAACGCGTTTTCTCAGCAGAGTCTGCATTGATGTCCTGGCCCTTTGAGGAGGGGCCCGGCTTCTCCTGCCCTGCTGACCTCCACTGTAAAGACTGTTGGTTTTGCTTGGACGATTCAAGTAGTTGTTTTTTTTTTGTGCAATTGTCTCATACAATTAACAAACACACATGAGCAAGACATTCCATGTATAGGGAGAAGCAGGGCCTAGGAGAAATATGTCATTGTGTGCCTGACAATACAGAAATACACACTGCCATGCTCCAGGCTTAACTCTTTACTGGCAGGAGACGTGAGGATAGATAGATCTGGAATAGATAGAGATAGATGATAGATAGATATAGATAGATAGATAGATAAATAGATAGATAATAGAGATAGATGATAGAAAGGATAGATAGATAGATAGATAATAGAGATAGATAATAGAAAGGATAGATAGATAGATAATAGAGATAGATGATAGAAAGGATAGATAGATAGATAGATAATAGAGATAGATGATAGAAAGGATAGGTAGATAAATAGATAGAAAGATATAGATAGATAGATTGAGAATAGATAGAGATAGATGATAGAAAGGATAGATAGATACATATGGAATAGATAGATGATAGGATAGATAGATAGAGAAAGATGATAGATAAATAGATATGGAATAGATAGATAATAGATAGATGATAGATACATAGATAGATATGGAATAGATAGAGATAGATTATAGAAAGATAGAGAATAGCTAGAGATATATGATTGATAGATAGAGAAAAAAGATAGATAAATACGTATATAGATAGATAGATTAGAAAGAAGGAAAGAATATATAGATAGATGGATAGATAGATATCCTTGTAGATATCGAGAAAATGAATACATATTTTAGATAGAAAATAGATATGGCATAAAGCTATCAGTCACTTGAAAGATGATAATATTTTATATAGTGATGGGATATATAGACACTAGGAATACAGTCAAATAAACAACTACATCAAATAATCTACACCCTTAAGGATATATATGTAAGATGGATGGAAAGGTAGATACAAGATGGATAGATGTATAACTAGAAATATAGATGCATAAAGAAAAAAAGATAGATAGACAGGTGGTAGATAGATAGTTAATAGATAGATAGTTAATAGATAGAATCGGATATAGATAGATAACATAGATACATAGAAAGAAAGATAGAATCGGATATAGATAGACAGATATAAGATAGATAGATCGTAGATAGATAATAGATAGATATATAGATATGTAGACATATCTATATATCTATATCTATATATCTATATATATATATATATATATATATATATATATCTATATCTATATATAGTTAGATGATAGATAAAGGCAGATAATGGCTAATTGGATAGTGGATACACCGGCAGATAACAGATGAATATTAGTTCTAGATGCAGATACACATGTGCATTGCAGGCATGTGTTACACTGTGTATGGCTATGTCAGGGGTGTTTATTAGGTCTGGATTTCTGTTATTCCCTATCTCCTATTCTAGATCAGTCCAGAACAGAGCCCCCCGGGGCAGTCCACAGAGGGTCTCTCAGCCCAGTAATCTGAGGTTGGGGAGGGGGCTGTCCGGCCATCTGCCTCTGCCCCATGCTGCATGGCTGGAGCTGGAAATCTCTTCCGCTCTAGACTCCTCTTGTATTGAATTCATCAAAAGCAGAACTTTCCCGGAGATTTTTTTTTTTAAGAAGGGTAAAATAATAAGGCGACCACTGTGACATTCTCTGGGCCGGGGCCATTTTTCATAACGCAGCTGATACTCTATTGTGCGGCTTAGGCGACCAAGCAGATGAATAAGTAGAAAAGTCCACACAAAGTAGAAGCCAGGAGATTGTCTCCTCTATACAAACTTCACTGGGGATGGGGGGTACTACCAAACACCTCCTATACCCTGCTACCACTACCCAAGGCACTGGTGCCCAGGTGCCAACACATGCATGTGTGTGTGGCACAGCAGAACCTGGCCAGAGGAAGACTATGCCTGCTGCTCAGGGCTGCACAGACCAGGTAAGGAAGAGATTATTTCATAGACTGTGATGTCAGCCTGCTGATGGAAACCGCCCCAGGAGTGTCTACTATGCATGGTGCTAGCTAGACAGACCTAGATGGGTGCTTAATTACACATAGGTTTCATTACATAGTAAAATAGCAGGGTAGTTAAATAATTATACAGAAATGTAGACACCATCATCATATATGAGAAAGAAGATAGATAGATAGACTATGGATATTTACTTAAACAGACAGACATGATAGAAATGAGAAAGAAACAAAGAAAGGAAAAATAAATAAATAAAGGGGAAAAATAAATAGAAAAAGGAAATAAATGAATAAATAGAGCAAAAAGAAAGAAAGAAAAAGAATAACAGAATGATACATAATTGATAAGAGGTGCATATGCAGGAAAAATAAGATAAGTAGCACAAGTACAACACACACAGCAGGTAAACAATGGAGAGAGGTAGCTTTATTCAGACAGTATACAGAAATACAGAAGAACTTGCAGATGAGAGCTGAGCCCCACTCAGCAGTTCATAGATCTGCTGGGATGGTCCTATTCTGTGGATATACTTTTTACCCCACGATTTCCAGTGCTGGGTTCAGGTAGAGGTTCCTGCCCCCTGTTGCTGGACTCCTCTGTGCCTGCACCTGGGTACCTGCTGCTTACAGCCCCACTACCTGATGGCTATAGAGACCTCAAGGAATTGAAGCATGAAATGCCCTGGTCGCCCTATTGGCTGGCGAGGTAAATGAACACACATTGCAAGTGAACAGCACTTGACCTTTGCCTTTATGTTTGCTCAAATGTTTGCCTAAAACACAATCGGCCCTGACAAGGGTGCATGCTACCGTGTGACACTGCCTATTCACCAGATAGATGTCCCTGCCACACACAACCCACACCAGCATCTAAATGACTGTCTGGGGGCCCGAGCCTCCTGACATGGGCGACCAGCAGCCCCACATCCAGAGCAGCTACTAATGCATTACACAGACTGCCCTCCTCTAACAAGGATTTCATGCCTGCCCTTCCCTGCCCCTCCCCCAGCATGGTCACAGCCTGCCTGTGTGTGTTGGGCCCACTCATAATCTATCAATCTATCTATCTATCTATCTATCTATCTATCTATCTGTCTGTCTATCTCTCTATCTATCTCTCTCTCTATATCTATCTATCTATCTACAAATCTATCTATCTATCTATCTATCTATCTATCTATCTATCTACCTACCTACCTTATATCTATCTACCTACCTAATATCTATCTATCTATCTATCTATCTATCTATTATCTATCTATCTACCTACCTTATATCTATCTACCTACCTAATATCTATCTATCTATCTATCTATCTATCTATCTATCTATCTAATCTATCTATAGGTCATTCTATCTACCTAATATCTATCTATCTATCTATCTATCTATCTATCTATCTATCTATCTATCTAATCTATCTATAGGTTATTCTATCTACCTACCTTATTTCTATCTACTTACCTTATATCTATCTTCCTACCTACCTAATATCTATCTATCTTTCCTACAGTGTTTATCCAGTAGTAGTAGAAGTAATTTGGGAGAAAACATTAATATTATCTGGTAAGCTTCTGCTGGAACAGGGGAAGAACAATCATCTGCCACCACATCCCCCTCAGTCCAGTCTATGCAGGGAAATCCTCAGGCAAAGTGACAAGAAACCTTTAACATTATTGTGTTGAATATAGATAGATATGAAATCAGATTCCTGCCTCCATTCACAACTAAATACATCTACAATAACATTAGTAGTAATCTACTCTATTCTGTCTGCAATTGGTGCACTATATATTTATAATATACAAATCCAGTATACATTTATATTTACTATATGCATATCCAGGAAACATTTATATTTACTATATGCATATCTAGTATACATTTATATTTACTCTATGCATATCTAGTATACATTTATATTTACTCTATGCGTATCCAGTATACATTTATATTTACTATATGCATATCTAGTATACAGTTATATTTACTATATGCATATCCAGTATACATTTATATTTACTATATGCATATCCAGTATACATTTATATTTACTATATGCATATCCAGTATACATTTATATTTACTATATGCATATCTAGTATACAGTTATATTTACTATATGCATATCTAGTATACAGTTATATTTACTATATGCATATTCAGTATACATTTATATTTACTATATGCATATCCAGTATACATTTATATTTACTATATGCATATCTAGTATACATTTATATTTACTATATGCATATCTAGTATACATTTATATTTACTATATGCATATCCAGTATACATTTATATTTACTATATGCATATCCAGTATACATTTATATTTACTATATGCATATCCAGTATACATTTATATTTACTATATGCATATCCAGTATACATTTATATTTACTATATGCATATCCTAGTATACATTTATATTTACTATATGCATATCCAGTATACATTTATATTTACTATATGCATATCCAGTATACATTTATATTTACTATATGCATATCCAGTATACATTTATATTTACTATATGCATATCTAGTATACATTTGCAGCATATATAATGTAACATGTGATTTACTATGTTCCTATGTGACTGACACATCACATATCTACACAGAAAACAATGTAGCAAAATAAATAACTACATTAACATTCAATTCTTTTTGCATAACCATTTTACATGTCAGTATTTCAATACAGTGTTAGTGTAAGCATTCTATCAAAACTTTTATTCTCCCTGAAGAAGTTAAGAATATTTTAAATCTTTGACAATATTTAATTTATATTTGTATATCTATTGTGGGAGAAAATGCAGATGAAAAACGGATTCAAACACTGATAAAAAAAACATTTTTATAATAGAGAGCTTTGGACCTCTTGTACCCAACAAATGCTTGACATTTCCAGGTACTGCTGGCTGAAGTAGGGAACCAATAATCCTCTGGACAAGTCACACACCTTTAGATCATCTTTGAGTTAATGGAGTCTGACAGTAGGGATCCAGAATTCTGAGGCATATTTTAGATGGCTATATGTATCTGCAATATGGGAGAAAATATAGATGAAAATTCAGAAAAACATAAACGAAAAACACAATGTATCCTGACTGACACAACACACAAGCGAATGTCGTGCCCGTTTTGGCTCATGTTCTCCCAATGGCAAAGACATGAGGCCTAAGAGGCAAGTGGAGACCCTATACTAACAAAAATGTGGACTAAAAACAAACAAAAAAGATTTGTATTTTGTATCGTTTGGAGTATTCTTCTTCATTACAAATAATCCAATTTCAGTACAGTCACTTGAATGAGGCCTTCACAGCAACAACCCTATATACACAGCAGATGTATTTGTGAATGAACAGGTTTGTGAATAGAGAAATGGACATTTAACATTTCCAGAAAGGTTTATAAGGCATCACACATTATCTATCACCTATCCTCCTATCTATTATTTATCTATCATCTATCTATCTATCTATCTATCTATCTATCTATCTATCTATCTCTTTCTTATTTATCTATTCTGATCTATCTATCTATGTATCTATCATCTAGCTATTATCCATCTATCTATCTATCTATCTATCTATCTATCTATCTATCTATCTATCATCTAGCTATTATCTATCTATCTATCTATCTATCTATCTATCTATCTATCTCTTTCTTATTTATCTATTCTGATCTATCTATCTATGTATCTATCATCTAGCTATTATCCATCTATCTATCTATCTATCTATCTATCTATCTATCTATCTATCTATCATCTAGCTATTATCTATCTATCTATCTATCTATCTATCTATCTCTTTCTTATCTATTCTGATCTATCTATCTATGTATCTATCATCTAGCTATTATCTATCTATCTCTTTCCTATTTATCTATTCTGTTCTATCTATCGATCTATCAATCATCTATCATCTCAATACATGGTTTATATAATTAGATATTATTATATCTTATTAATATAATTATTATTTCATGCCTGCACTTTCCTGCCCCTCCCCCAGTTTGCCTGTGTTTGTTGGGTCCACTCATATTCTATCTATCTACTATCTATCTTTCTTCCTATCTATCATCTATCTCTATCTTATTTATCTATTCTGTTCTATCTATCTATCTATCTATCTATCTATCTATCTATCTATCTATCTATCTATCTATCATCTATATCTATCTATCTATCTATCTATCTATCTATCTATCTATCTATAATCTCAATACATGGTTTATATCTTCAGATATAGCCATCACCATGAATTAAAATAAATAATATATATAGACACAAAAAGCTCCTAATAAATTTACAATTGTTTCTTTTTCTTTCTTTCTTTCTTTCTTTCTTTCTTTCTTTCTTTCTTTCTTTCTTTCTTTCTTTCTTTCTTTCTTTCTTTCTTTCCTTCTTTCTTTCTTATTTTGTACTGCATGACACATTTACTGTCCACTATCTGGACTAATATATTTATATGAAATCTCAGTTAAGCGTTAAGTGCATGGGATTGCTGTCTGTAAGCTAAAGACAAAACAGACTGCTTAATATTGAAATGCTGGGGTTTCCTAATAATACGAATCTGCACTTCTCACCTCCCCCTGCTTGAAAGGATGTTTGAAAATGATCAACACAGGGAGCACATTTCCTTTCTTTAAAAGTGCACAGCACATGATGCAGGATCCAGGGGACAGATCTCAGTGTGCAAGGGGCACACTGACACTGAATGGAGCAGTGTATGGCTGGTGGGGGTGGGGAGAGTCTGCTCCTTAGCCTTGCACACACACAGACTTTGGCACATTAAGGCACATGTATACAGGCTGCTGTAAACAATTGCACATTCAGCAGCAATGTGTCATGGAAGCTGCAGGAATAACATTGGCTTATCCTGATGCTTGTGTGATTATGTAGGGTTATGATGATGTTTTCACTGCCCTGGAGCCACTTACTGCAAAGTCCACATAAACTATCATGTGTTCTTATAGGATTTACACTCACAAGTTGTCCAACAGAGAGGAAAGTGTTTGTTGACTTATAATGTAGGCAGCCGAAGGTGCAGATTAGGAATGATTACTCACAGATTGCCACCATTAAAACATAGCCTTTAATCTCATTATATTAAACTAATCCACAGGTAAATAAATAAAGAAAAAAATTGGGACAAAAATTTCAAAAAAGTAAATGAAAATTAGGGGAGTGATTAGGCATGGGTGCTGACTGGTTAATATCTGGGATGCTGTCCCTAAGTCTCACCCTATAATCGATACCCTGCTACAAAATGGAATGGCTCCCCGATAGGGGGCGTTCCCGTATCAGGAACCTACTATACACCCTAGGATGGCCCTGATAAAGGGATGGGAAACCAACTAAGATAAGCTGGCATCTAGCAAAATTAGTAAGCAGACTACCATAAGTGGCCAAAATAATAAACAATAATAAATGTATACCTCAAGAAATATAATCCATCAAAAATAGCGTATCAACCCCTTAAGTAGAACTCATCACAAGCATCACATAATGATGCCTTGCAAAGATGTAAAAAAATTCCAAATAATGCTGTCCCTATACCAACGCGTTTCGCCCATTCAATCTTAGGGCTCATCAGGAGACACATTTGTCTTAGTGGGAGAACATGAATAAAAATGTCTCCAGATAGATTTGGATAGTTAGCCTTAGAGCTGAATAAATATGTAAAGGACATATCAAAAAGGGTTGTATTGAAAGAGGCAAAACAGAATGATCTCAGAGATATATAAAATGCCAACTTTTTGAAACACATAGAGTGCCAATTTATTCCCCCCCTCCCCGCCGGTATAGATCACATGTTAGATTACTGTGCGAACAGATGGTATTTATCCATGTATACTTGCGTGTCGAACAAAAAAGTAGACAAAAAAGGGGACTCGGTGGTCTGAAGATAGTTTAAAGTGGCCAACTCATCAGGAGAGGGGTCCGGATCGATCTGACGTCCGCAGAGGTATTGCTACCACTGAGGACGCCAGATTTATCCAGACCCCTCTCCTATCGGGGTGGCCATTCCGTTTTGTAGGCAGGGTATTGATTGGGTGAGACTTAGGGACAGCATCCCAGATATTAACCAGTCAACACCCAGGCCTAATCACTCCTCTAATTTTCATTATTTACTTTTTTGAAATTTTTGTCCCAATTTTTTTTCTTTATTTATTTACCTGTGGATTAATTTAATGTAACAAGATTAAAGGCTATGTTTTAATGGTGGCAATCTGTGAGTAGTTCATGCGCCATTTATGTGGATTAGACCTTCTGGCAGGCTATAGTCTTAGCAGATTAGGAATGGCCAGGAGCACAGTGCTCCGCAGTTCTGCTGCAGAAGAAGAAACATTTTATATGTAGTCATATAATTATTACAATCAATGTGTATTCAGAGCTCAGGTACAGCTCAATGCAATCAGGGGCCAGGTCCTATAGGAACAAGCAGGCCTGATTTTACATACTACTGGGTTGGAATTGTCATTTGTTCCTTCCTGAAGAGACCTAGCCTAGGCAAAAAGCATGGATGAGCTGGAAAATGACTGGATTATCAAGATTTTGAAGCAGATATACTAAAAATAATGTATAATTTCAACTGCCCCTCCCCACAATGACCATGTTGCAGAACATTTACCAGTACAGCACGTTCTACTATATCTACTATATCTATCTATATATCTCTGGCTATGTCTTATATCTGTCTATGCACAGATTTCCATGATTTACGTACTCATATATAGCCATTGGCCATATATAAACCCACATGAATGCAAAACAACACCAACAAAATGTCAAGGTCTACCTATCTATCTATCTATCTATCTATCTATCTATCTATTTATCACAAAAAAAACTTTAAATCTAGTTAATTTGAATCCTAGTTTTAATCTAACCCTGACTATTAAAGCCCCTTTCATTACAGAGTAAAATCTGCACTAGACCATTACACTATGTTGAACAAATATTCCAGAAATAATGTGCAGAAAACGCAGAGAATCGGAAAGCGGGAAATACTTTTTCACATCACTGTATGTAATAAACATTGTGTGAGAGTCTAATAACTACATAATCCAAGACGACGTTTAATGAGTGAAGAGAATAATAATGATCCAAAATATTTGGCCAGCACATTTCCTTATTAGCTATAAGTCTATGAACATATATTATGAATTAACACAAGCAGACACCACCTCCGTCCCTTAGACTGTAGTGTCGGTTTCCATGGTTACACCACTGTTCACTGCGGATCAAAGAAGGCAGCGATCCAGCTAGGCTGATCCATTATCACCGTGTTTTTAGGCCCAACTCACATCCATGGTTGTATGTGAAGAAGTAAAGAGAGACACTGTGCTGCAAAGAAGGTTGAGCATCCCTGGTATACTATAGAAGCACATATGACCATAGCTTGAGGCATGTAAGCAGTGGACAGGTCTTCCCACACACATACTACATATGGGTCACTCTGGTTACTGTGCTTGTGCTACTTTGATTTGTATATTGCACATTGATGGAAAGAAATAGAATAGGGGATTTTATCATGTGCGGTATTTTTGAAGTCACTTTTCCTGGAGGCCACATTGCCATTGACTTGCAAGAAATGTCACAAGATGTTGATGAATTTGTTGTCTGTAAATATGTCTGGAGATGTTTCTTTCATTTATACGCCAACTACCTACTGGCATAAGATTGGCATTCGCTGCCTGAAGAAACATTTAAAATAATGAAATGAGATGGGGTTGCATTTTAAAACATTTCAATTGATAAGTATGTCTAAATCCTGGCCTAGCAGCAAGGCACACCACCGTTTCACTCCACATCGAGAAGCTGATGTGTAGGGCGCAAATGGTTATTAAATGTCTTCTACAGAAGATAAGACAATTTCAGAGTAATATGCAGTAGAAAAAAAGGTGCAAAAACATTAATAAATATGTGCCATAGAACAAAAAATATTTCAAGACTATGGCAACTGTTGGGTATTTCATACCCAAACTAAAAAAAATCCCTTGCAATTGTACTTAACTGGAAGTCTATGGACTTTCAAGGAATTCTTAGATAGAACTTAGGAAGTTTGGATAGAATTCAGGATGGTAAAAAAAATGTCATTTCTCTTCTTACTAAACGTGATATTATCATATCTCAACATATCATGCATTCATCAATTCCTTCAAAATTAAAAATACTGTTTGGAGAGGTCATCCATAGATTCCACCAGATTGCCCGTAAAATTGGTTAAGAATGCCTAGGCTAGACATAAACAACTTACATTTTATACCCTTTATATCAAGACATATAGGGTTAACAAAAATGGTATTATCTTTTTTGTTGTTGTTGCATTGCCATATTGTGCTTTCGCCCCCCCTGGGATGTCCTGGACAATTTACACAACTCTATGCATTATTAATACATTCCTCAATTGTATCATGAGGCAATAATTTATAGGGTGGTTTTAACCAAACACTACAAAGTGATTGAACACTATGGGGTCTGAGACCCATTTTACGAGTATTTTCAGAGCACAAGTTTGTGGGACAGATTACACAGATTTATTTTCTTATTACATTTTTACATGTCCTAATATATAAATAATGAATTTGAAACTTTACAAAATGTCTTAATTGTTACTTTGCCGATTGAAAACCTTTCCTTCCAGCCTGGTTCTGTGTTTAACGCCACCAAAACTTATAAACTAAACCCATAATGAAGGGTTTTACTGCAGGCTTATGAATGTCTATAATTATTCTATAGGATAAACTAATTACAATAACAAAAAATACACAAGACACAAATTAGACAGGCTGAAACCCACTAATTAAATTTTACACCACTGCATAGGACACTCACTTATGAAAATACAGCTGCATTTTTTTTCTCAGCTTTTTCTTTTTTGGCCCCAAAATATCTATTATTGTTCATTTGAAATTCAAATCTCAAAGTTTAGGAACAAAACGTTTGTCATAAGAACAGACGTTGGGTCATTAATTATCCAACTGTATCAGTTTTCAGCGTATTCAGTTAATTTGACAAAACATAAAGGCCTGTTATGTGCAAAAAAAAGTCTTTTCTCCTCCACTCTTTTGATTTTTTATACATCAAAGGAAAATGAGGGTAAAGAAAAAATTGGCAGGCAAAGATATACATTGTTCTAGTGACAAGATGACTATCCTGAGGAGAATGCTTGCTCCATCGGAAGTAAAAACTCCCTTCTCTATCCTCCCTGGATACATTGTCTTAGAGGTTGCGGCTATACAGTATGTTGTCATGGTAACGCAACCTGCTGCTGCTACAAAGTTTCAACACTGGCAGCTGAAGTGACTGGCATTAGGAGCAGCAGAATAAACAATATTTTGATTCATTGGCGAAAAAAAAGGTTACAAAAAAAAAAAAACAGGGAATGAATGCTGGTATTGTCTAAGTCTTTCTGAATCTGATTTACCATATCATAACCCCTAGGAAGAAGAAAACATCAATATCCCTAAGGAATGGAGATGTTTCTATGGAAAACCTAGGAATTTTAGGCCATAACAGATCTGGTGTAAAAATCAAAGAGATCAAAGGCAGAGCTCCCGGGAGTATAGATGCATTGCTGAATTAAAGATGGACTATGTAGACTACAAAGTACCTCTCTCTTTATTCAGGCCTCTGTTCAATTTCAAGGGAGGCGCTGTCTCAACATCCTATCTGAAATAGACAGGCAGCTTTGGACAGGCGTGTAAGGGGTGATAACATAAAAATCTTAAGTTAGAATTTATTTTAAAAAAAATTGAAAAATAAATAAAAGATAGGTCTATCATTGACTGGGAAGTTTAAGTAGTGTTATCAGCAATCCCTACAGATATTAGCAGATCTATTTTGTGGCACATAGCAATGTAGTGAAAATTGTCCTACCGGTTCTTTGGATCCTATGATCTTCCCAGAGGTCCTTGCTTTTGACATCTTTATAATTTGAGCAGTAGAGTGCTCTGGGGTTTCTTAAGATGAAAAAGAAACATTTTTGGCCATCATTTCTTTAAACAATTAGCATTATTCTTGCCCTAGTTTATATATCCTTTCATGGATTACAAATATTTTAAGGTTAGTATAGAGTCATCATAATTCATAGTATGATGTGATCTGGAGAAATAAAGATTCTGGTCAGGAATTAGTTATAAAAATCTTCTTTTAACTCTTTTAGGGTCAATGTGGAGTTCTATTGATATTTGGAGCAGCCTAATATAAAATAATGTGTGTGGTGCTGTACACAGACCACATAGTTGTGAGGGTAGTGGACCGGCTTTGCTTTTTATGGAAAAGCAATGTCAGGGGCTGTAACTTTGAAAATCTTCAAGTAAGGACATGTCACCAAAGAGGAGGGATTTCAGGGACAGTGGTCAAGTGACGTCAGCAAACAGCATGAGACTACTAAACGTCTAGACTGCACTGAATGAGACTTGAATCAGGTTAACAGGTGCAGATAGGGCAAGAATATGCATCTAAGGGACATTACAATGAATGAGACAATTCAAAAAATATTTTTTTGTCCCCAGATAACCACTTTAAGATAACCCTTTTAAGAATCAGAATCTGAAAACGTGTCTCACAGAAACTTGGCTTTATGACTTTTGAGGAACCACTTTAGTTGAAATGGTTAGTGCCAACAATTTGTGTCCTTTCTCCTTTGGTGAATGTTCTGCTATTTGAAATTCAAACCAATGTCTACAGCCACAGTTGTAAAAAAATTCCCTCCCTACTAAGCATTGAATTCTTAATTTTGGTATTAGGAAAGTGCAAACAAAAACATGTAGTCAATACAATATTTATATTAATATCATAGGGAAGATCATGTTTTTCGAATTGATCCAAATGCACTTTACTTGGATGGTTGCAAAGTAATTGAGGCGAGTTTATATCAGTCATAACCAATTGTTTTTTATACCATAAAAAAACACAATTATTTTTAATAACAGCAAAATAATTCTAGTCATTAAAGGAGGATCCCTGTAATTACATTTTTTGATGACCTATTTTCAGGATAGGTTATCAATACCAGCTTTGGGAGGGTCCAACACCTGGCACCTTCACTGAACAGCTCTTTCAGGCAACCGCTGGTGCCAGAAACTATATAGTGGATGGAGACGAAAGCAGAAGGCTCCGTCCACTGTGAAGTGGCCTTGCCGGGGTACTGCTGCTCGGCTCTCATTCAAGTGAATGTGAGCCAAGCTGTAGGACGCTATTACTAGAAACTGTATAGATTCCAGTGGCTGCCCAATGCAGCTGATCAGTGCAAGTCATCAGCTCCCAACAATCTGATGTTTATGATCTATCCTGGGATTGAAAACTGAGCCCTTACGTTCATGTGCATGAGCCCTAAGGCTGCGTTCACACGGGCGAGATTTCCGTGCGGGTGCAATGCAGTAGGTGAACGTATTGCACCCGCACTGAATCCTGACCCATTCATTTCAATGGGGCTGTGCACATGAGCGTTTTTTTTTCACGCATCACTTCTGCAATGCTTTAAAATCGCAGCATGTTCTATATTTTGCGTTTTTCACGCAGCCCTGGCTCCATAGAAGTGAATGGGGCTGCGTGAATAACGCATTGCATCTGCAAGCAAGTGCGGATGCAATGCGTTTTTCACTGATGGTTGCTAGGAGATGTTGTTTGTAAACCTTCAGTTTTTTATCACGCGCGTGAAAAATGCATCAAAACGCATTGCACCCGCGCGGAAAAAACTGAACAACTAAACGCAATCGCAGACAAAACTGACTGAACTTGCTTGCAAAATGGTGCGAGTTTAACTGAACGCACCCTGAACGCATCCGGACCTAATCTGTCACGCTCGTGTGAACTCAGCCTAAGGCCTCTTTCACACGGGCGTCATGTTTTTTGCCCGGATAAGAGGCGGGTGCGTTGCGGGAAAATGCGCGATTTTTCCGCGCGAGTGCAAAACATTGTCATGCGTTTTGCACTCGCGTGAGAAAAATCACGCATGTTTGGTACCCAAACCCGAACTTCTTCACAGAAGTTCGGGCTTGGGATTGATGTTCTGAAGATTGTATTATTTTCCCTTATAACATGGTTATAAGGGAAAATAATAGCATTCTGAATACAGAATGCTTAGTATAATAGGGCTGGAAGGGTTAAAAATAATAAAAAAAGTTAACTCACCTTCTCCTCTTGTTAGCGTAGATCCCGGTCTGTTCTTTAGCTGTGGACTGAATGACCTGAGGTGATGTCAGATCACATGCTCCAATCACATGGTCCATCACCATGGTGATGGAGCATGTGATCTGACGTCATCAAAGGTCCTTCAGCCACAGCTAAAGAACAGACCGGGATCTACGCGAACAAGAGGAGAAGGTGAGTTAACTTTTTTATTATTTTTAACCCTTCCAGCCCTATTATACTATGCATTCTGTATTCAGAATGCTATTATTTTCCCTTATAACCATGTTATAAGGGAAAATAATACAGTGAATAGACTGTCACCTAGAACCCATGCGTGAAAATCGCACCGCATGCGCACTTGCTTGCGGATGCTTGCGATTTTCACGCAACCCCATTCATTTCTATAGGGCCTGCGTTACGTGAAAAACGCACAAAGAGGAGCATGCTGCGATTTTCACGCAACGCATAAGTGATGCGTGAAAATCACCGCTCGTGTGCACAGCCCCATAGAAATGAATGGGTCAGGATTCAGTGCGGGTGCAATGCGTTCACCGCACGCATCGCACCCGCACGGAAAACTCGCCCGTGTGAAAGGGGCCTAACTGTTTAGATGCAATAGTCACCATTGACCACAGCATCTAAGGCAGGGATCGTCAACCTCTGGCACTCTACGGCTGAGCTCACACGAGCGTGACAGATTAGGTCCGGATACGCACCCTGAACGCATCCGGACCTAATCTGTCACGCTCGTGTGAACTCAGCCTAACTGTTTAGATGCAATAGTCACCATTGACCACAGCATCTAAGGCAGGGATCGTCAACCTCTGGCACTCTACGGCTGAGTTCTCACGAGCGTGACAGATTAGGTCCGGATGCGTTCAGGGTGCGTTCAGTTAAACTCGCACCATTTTGCAAGCAAGTTCAGTCAGTTTTGTCTGCGATTGCGTTTAGTTGTTCAGTTTTTTCCGTGCGGGTGCAATGCGTTTTGATGCATTTTTCACGCGCGTGATAAAAAACTGAAGGTTTACAAACAACATCTCCTAGCAACCATCAGTTAAAAAACGCATTGCATCCGCACTTGCTTGCAGATGCAATGCGTTATTCACGCAGCCCCATTCACTTCTATGGAGCCAGGGCTGCGTGAAAAACGCAGAATATAGAACATGCTGCGATTTTAAAGCATTGCAGAAGTGATGCGTGAAAAAAAACGCTCATGTACACAGCCCCATTGAAATGAATGGGTCAGGATTCAGTGCGGGTGCAATACGTTCACCTACTGCATTGCACCTGCGCGGAAATCTCGCCCGTGTGAACGCAGCCTACCTGTTCTGAAACTATGACTTAGGCCTCTTTCACACGGGCGTCATGTTTTTTGCCCGGATAAGAGCCGGGTGCGTTGCGGGAAAATGCGCAATTTTCCCGCGCGAGTGCAAAACATTGTCATGCGTATTGCACTCGCGTGAGAAAAATCGTGCATGTTTGGTACCCAAACCCGAACTTCTTCACAGAAGTTCGGGCTTGGGATTGATGTTCTGAAGATTGTATTATTTTCCCTTATAACATGGTTATAAGGGAAAATAATAGCATTCTGACTACAGAATACATAGTATAATAGTGCTGGAAGGGTTAAAAAAATAAAAAAGTTAACTCACCTTATCCTCTTGTTCACGTAGTTTGTTCCCGGTCTGTTCTTTGCTAGCTGTGGGCTTGGGCTAAAGGACCTTTGATGACGTCAGATCACATGCTCCAATCACATGGTCCATCACCATGGTGATGGAGCATGTGATCTGACGTCATCAAAGGTCCTTTAGCCCAAGCCCACAGCTAGCAAAGAACAGACCGGGAACGAACTACGCGAACAAGAGGATAAGGTGAGTTAACTTTTTTATTTTTTTAACCCTTCCAGCACTATTATACGATGTATTCTGTAGTCAGAATGCTATTATTTTCCCTTATAACCATGTTATAAGGGAAAATAATACAGTGAATAGACTGTCACCTAGAACCCATGCGTGAAAATCGCACCGCATCCGCACTTGGTTGCGGATGCTTGCGATTTTCACGCAACCCCATTCACTTCTATGGGGCCTGCGTTGCGTGGATTATCGCACAGCAACGCACAAAGAGGAGCATGCTGCGATTTTCACGCAACGCATAAGTGATGCGTGAAAATCACCGCTCATGTGAACAGCCCCATAGAAATGAATGGGTCAGGATTCAGTGCGGGTGCAATGCGTTCAACTCACGCATCGCACCCGCGCGGAATACTCTCTCGTGTGAAAGGGGCCTTACAGAATCCTCCATGCTGGAAGTTATAGTTTCACAGAAGCTGGAGTGCCGGATGTTGCTGGCCCCTGATCTAATTGGTTAAGTTGCAGGCAAAGGAGTTATAAGTGAGATCAGCTGACAACCAAAAATGATGGTGTGGGCACAGCTCCCGAGACTGCACCACTACAGCTCTGTACATGTAAGGCCGGTGTGCTTGCAACCTTTTCCCAGCCATACATGAACGACATTCTGTGTAAAGGGATTAAATCACCACCACTTTCCAGTGTTTCTGCTGGTCTTTTTTTTAATACTTTATCTGCAGGTGATGTGTCATTCATGCACATGACATCATGGCTCCAGGACAACCAAGTAAAGACCAGTGGAGACCATGGGGGAGTTCACATCACCATTTCATTTTTTGTTCTTCTGATATGTAAGAAGAAAAAAAAAACATTTCATCAGTTAATGCACAGGATCCATTTTTGACAGGATCCAGTAAAAAGAAAAAAAAAAGAAAAATCCTGCATGCAGAATGGAAACTGAAATGGTGATGTGAACTCTCCCTAACAGTTCTTTTTTTATTTTACAGCGTTTCCTTCAATTAGTTTAACCCCTTCATGCATTATCACATACATGTACGTGATAATGCGTGAGGTAATATATGCAATACAGTAGGTCACCCTGACAGGGAAAGGCAATCACACTAAAACCCTCTATTTAACCCCCCAGATGCTGCAATCAAAAATAATTGTGGCATCTGTGAGGTAAAGGAGAGGGATGGGGCTCCCTCTGCCTTCCGATCGGAGCCTGCGCAGTGAAATCTCTGGACTCTGATTGGTTACTGTGACAGCCTGAGGCCTCCTGAGGCTTCCCAGGACTGTCATAGTAATCTGCCTGCTGAGATGTGCGCAAGACACAGCTCAGCAGATACAGTAGAGAATCCTATTCTCCCAATAGATCTAGGTTCTAGCCCCCAAAGGGAGTTCAGTTTCTTATGTTAAAACTAAAAAAGAAAACAACAAAAAAACATAATAATATTAAACATTTAAATCACCCCCTTTCCCAATTTTACATTAAAAAAAAAACCAATAAAATAAGCATATTAGGTATAGCCGCGTCCAAAAATGTCTGAACTATTAAAATATTCAAATTTTCGAGTGCAGTGTATGCCATAATGCAATGGAAGCGAAAAACGCGATTTGCCATTTTCTAGTCACGTTGTTCCCCCCAAAAAATTAAATAACAGTGATCAAAAAGTCGAAAGTACCACAAAAATGGTGCCAATGAAAGCTACAGTTCGTTCCTAAAAAAACAAGCCCCCATAGAGCAACATGGATGGATATTTAAAAAAGTTGTCAGAAAACGGCGATGCAAAGAAATGGTTTTTATTTCTTTATATTTATAAAAACTACACAAGTTTGATATTGCTATGATCGTACTGACCTGCAAAATAAGGATGTCATGTCATTTTATTTATATTTCTATTTCATTCCACAAATAATTTTTTTGACATGATAAATGAAATAGTGCCATTAAAAATACAACTTGTCTTGCAAAAAATAAGCCCTCATATGGCGATGTGTACGGAAAATTAAAGAACATGGGGAGGAAGAAACGAAATTGCAAAAACAAACATAGTTTTGGTCTTGAAGGAGTTAATATTTAAAACAATTGGACAACACCTTTAATGTTCTTATTTTTTAAATAAAACTTTGCATTTCTGAGTACCCTCAGTATGTATTGTGCCACAAACAAATGAGACATTTTGAGAGATCTGTTTAGAGCTATCCCTGATGTGAAAATAATATATAGAGAAAACACCACAAATGTGACAGTAAGTTCACAGTTTTTCTGTGTAGGCATCGACCTTGACATAGTTCAGGCCAGATACGATGTACAGCCAAGGGTTGGACTGGCTCACCAGAGTACCAGAGGATCCACTAGTGGGCCTAGTTTCTGAGTCCATAGTGGGCCCCAAAGGTCCAGAAGAAAAACCCACTTGTAGACAATGACTTGCCACTAATGTCTATTTCTTCGATTCAAAACCTATTAGACTTTATTGATGATATACAGTTTGAGCCCTGAGAATAATTTCTTAAGGTGGGCCCAAGGAACCCCAGCCTGACTGGTGCTGCCTCAAAAACTGCATTTTAAATCCTCTAATGCGGTGGGTTGACCACTACTGCTATAATGTGCATACCATGTGGCACTCTGCCTATATATACTGTAATTGGCTATCTTCCATAGATGAACGGAGCAGCCCTGTCACTCCATTCACTTGGGGGACTCAGAAACCCCTTTTCTTGTGATTGGTGACAATCCCAGTGAGATATTACATATTCTATGGATAGATGACAAGTTGTCATGGTTGGACGACCCCTTTAAATTATATTTTTTGCTGGCTAAACGACCTGACTCTCATCTTTAAAACATTTAATGTGGTTTATTCTTTTTTTTCCAATCTCCCCCCATAAATCCATAAATCTTGTTGATTAGTGAAGAGTTTGCTTGGTGAATTATAGATGAAAAGAGCAAGTGTGAGGCAATTATTTTGAAAATGATTTTACAAAGAAATCGAGTTGATTCGCATCTTGCAGAATTAATAGCCATTCTATTAAGATGGACATGCCAAAATGATATAAGTCTGAAACTAGACGAAAGTTTTAAATTGAATACTAGAGGATCTCAAATTTAATGAAGGGATACAAATTACAGCCTAAAATGAAGTGCAACTTTTTACACACAAAATAACCACTAACTATGTAAAAATTATTTTTTCCATGGTCTTCCACTGCGATACATGAAATGGAAGATACAGTTTAAATATTTTAATTTCAACTTATATTACAATGCTCTAGCTTCTCATATTTTTTGTGCCAACTTAAAGGGGTTTTCCAAGATTCTGATACTGATGGTCTATCCTCAGGATAGGTCATAAATATCAGATTGGGGAAGTTCCCTTCGATCAGCTGTTTGAGAAGCCTCCTAGCAGCTTACCAAGCATGGTACCATCCGTTTTCTAGCGGTGGTACTTGGCATTTCTGCTCAGCTCCATTCACTTGAATGGGAATGAGCTGCACCTAGGCCATGTAACTGATGAATGTGATGTCAGTAGCCTTGGAAGAGACTGCAGTGCTCACTGGGGCACTGCTGCCTCTTCAAACAGCTGATCATAGGGGTGCTGGGGTTGGACTCCAGCCAATCTGATATTATTGACCTTTCCTAAGCATAGTTCATCTATATCAAAATCTCAGATAACCCGTTTGCCATCTCATTAGTGCATGTAGTGTAGAAAAGATTATGATCACATATCAAAATTGTATCAATTGAAAAACACAGGTGTTAAACTGATATCTTCATATTTTCAGTATTTGGTTATACTTCATATCAGTCTTTATTACATGACTTCTTTCTTATGCAGTTTGTAAGAATGAAGTAACATGTGAAGGTCGAACATTCTACAAAAACACATGAAAGACCATAATTATACTATGAAGCACCTATGTCTGATTTTGTGGATGTTGTTCCAAACGTCATGGTCTATATCTATGGAGCTGACTTAAGCTCAGCATGCATTACCTTCAGATTCAGCTCTTTAGTAAGGTCTAATTGATGGTTCTCAGAAGTTCAGACAGCAAGAGATATTAAAGCTTTACAAATTGCTGTTGTGTCGTAGAAAGACCTGGCCATTAGTTGTTTCATATCCTGCCAAATGCAATGATTGTATTACTTATCATATATATACATTTTTTACAAAAACACATTGTCCCGTATTACTTTTTAATTTGGTGATGTAGCCCTTTATATTCTGTTCTTTGAGGATCAATATACTTACCTAGATCATCCACTATGTGTTTCTGACCAGTTATTAGGTGCACTATGCTGCCTGTATGATAGGACACTTATAGAAATTGATTTAGGGATTTTGCTACAACTATAGGATGATAGGGATTACTCCCCTTACAGTCATGTGAAAAGCAGTAATATAGTACACTATATTACAAAAACGTATAAATAATATTAAAATGCAGCTTAGTTTATTTTTTCTCCAGTATGATCTTGCCCAATAGCACAGAACCTAATCTAAAATCACATATTTTCGAAATAATTCTCAATTTTTTTTTCTTCAGTGCTTTTATTGAATAATATGATGTTAAAACTCAACATTATCAACCAACTGCCTGAAAACTGTAGCGTTATTGAACACTATAAATTAGAAAGCCTATCATATCTATATATAAAGTACAAAATGGTGTAAGCCTGCATGCCTAATTCTATAATGTTATATTAATATTGTGCCTGAAACATCATAGCAAAATTAAAATAACTTAATTATTCTGAATCCCAGTGCCAAATGTGTATTTGTTATACGGAATAATTCACATGATGTGTAAATTGTAGATACAAATATGGATCTCACTTATATTGCCGTACCCCTTATGAACCTGAGTATTCAATTCAAATATAAAATGTTTGTAAAAACCATAAATGAAATGAAGAAGGATTATACGCAGAAATGAGAAGACCTTAACAACCATCAAATCACAATTCAAATCAAAACTCATCCCTAACACATGTCGTCACAATAAACCAAGTACAATGTTTGGAGGTATCCTAACAAGGTTTAATACATTTGTTATATAGAGTTTAATTCCCTGTTTCCTTTATTACAATTTCCAAGCAAACATTTTATCACAATTTCCTATTAAGTTATTTTACATTTTCCTATTTCTAATTTGTTCAACTTTGGCAGTTATTTTTTCTAGGTATGTTTTTAAACAATTACTATAGAAATTTAGATTTTATGATGATTTTCCTCTAAAAATTGTTTAAGGTTTTATAAATTCACCTAATGCTTCCTAGTTTTATTAGCTCCGATCTGTCCATCCTTACTTTTCCGTGAGAAAGCTTTCCTGTGTTTGTCTTTGAAGGATTGACAACTGTTTGCTTGTATATCTAATACATGTATCTGCAAAATAGTCAGTGTAATTTGTTAAACTCGCAACTTCTGCCAATACTAATAGTAAATAAATCCAAGAAAGCCAGAGAAGTCAATTACTTGTTTGGTAACATATGCAGTAGAGTACTTGGTCTATGCTGTTAAAAAGAAAGCCAATTAAAATGGTTTGATAAGCATATGTATTAGAAGCAAGTCTCACACAATGGTCAGAAACAACACTAAGTAAACAGAACTGACAGAAGAGTGAATCTTTTGTTGAGGGTCTCCAGCTGTCCAACCTCCTTTTATCCAAATAAGACTAGCTGCATGTTCATTGCTTCCCCCCTCACCAACTCAATGCACAAAAACAGATTGGGATGTTCTGCATGCATGCTCAGCACTGCAGCCTCATTCCCTTTTTCACTGGTCCGTCTTTAGTAGACAAGAAACTCCAGACATTTTTTTTGTAGGTAACAAAGCCTAGTTGTAAAACAGAAGGAGGAGAAAGGATACCAAGAGAAAAAAAAACTTGTCACTGACAAAAAAGCAGAGGAAGTAGAAGATAGAAATAGGACTGAATGCAAGAATTATCCTGTTAAACACTAGCTCTTTTTGTTCACAGATGTCTTTGTGCAGGGTTGTAAGTATCATGATGTGGAACAAGTGCAGTCTCACACATACTTTAGCCAGGAGAATGCCCGACACTGACAGCTTATTTTAACCATGAAAAATGGGAACTTTTACTTTATAAATACAACACTTTCAAAGTCTAATTGTCCGAAGAATCAGGGAGACTCACAAAAGTGAATTATGTACTATTATTATTTATTATTATTTTATTTGCTAAAATAATGTTTCTGCTGTATTGTTCTTTTTTTTATTTAAAATAGAGATTAAAAAAAGGAAACGTAACTAATGTTTCTATATTCAGCATATTGTAACACATTTTGCCCACATTATAGACAACTAAGAAGATTGATTATCAAAGCGAATACAGTATTTCAGAATTATGATCATACTATGGTAATTAGTTATTCGTTTTTATTCAAACAGAATGACAATACCTCACAAATTTGGTCATGTCTTGTGCAACAGCACAGCTAAAAAGCATAAATAATTTCCTTTAAATACATAGTTTTGTAGGTAACCATAAACTTAATCTTTCTACATTTCATGTCTGTTCTTGAATCTATTTTATTTTTGTTTGATTGAAAAAAATGTATAGACTTTATATACTTTTAATTTCATCATTTTAACGGTGTAGCTAATATTGATGCCTAACTAATCATACTTGTACCTAATATAATATATCAATAAATTGGTATAATAGTATAGGAATATAGACATAGGGAACTGTGCAAAAGCTTTAGGCAGGGGAGGATGAAATGCTAAAACATAAAAACTGTGTTATCAATTACCAGAAGACAAAGTGAATGAAAAAAGAAATCTAAATCAAATAAGTATTTGGTGTGACCACTCTTTGCTAGTACCAATTCTTCTAAGTACACTTGTACACAGTTTTGAAAGGACCTTGGTAGTGAGGTTGTTCCAGACTTCTTGGAGAACTAACCACAGATCATCTGTGGATGTAGGCTTATTCAGATCCTGCTATATCTTCATGTAATTCCAGAGGGTGGGGGCTATATCATCAGGGGTGGGGGCTATATCATCACTTCCAGCACTCTTTGTCTTTCTTTACACTGAAGGTAGTTCTTAATGACAGTAGCTGTAGGTTGTTGTCCTGCTGTAGAATAAATTTGGAGCCAATTAGATACCTGATGGTATTACATGATGGATAAGAATCTGCCTGTATGCCTGAGCATCAAGGACACCATTAATCCTGACCAAATCCCCAACTCTGTTTACAGAAACCTTAGTGCAGCCAATTAAAGATACATCATGCTTACTTGCCTTTGAAAAAATCTAGCAGTGCATGCCATCAGCTCAGAACTGCTAAAAACCAGAGCGACCCAGGTACATCCACCTACTGTTTGGCAAAGTCTTGGCAGAAGTGGTCTTCATAGAAGACTTACATTAAAAAAGCCAGAACTTTGACATGGAAACAAGACCAAGCGACTCATGAAAACATAAGAACTGGGGTACAGAAAATTGGCAGCAGGTGCTCTGAACTGATGAGTCACAATTTGAAAAATATTTGGATGTAACCGGAGGGAGGGCTGAAGAGAGGTACAATAGTGAGTGTCTACAGGCAACAGTGAAGCATGGTGACAATTCTTTGAAGGTTGGGGCTACATTTCAGCATGTGAATATTTTATGTAATTTAAAAAAGAAACAAACAACAAGTGGATAATTTTCTGGATGTAATTCTTAAAGTCACCCCATGTATCTTTCTTCCTGCCCTGGCTCTTTAACTTCCTCACCATTGTCCCACTCACCTTTCTCAGTCAGATCATTCACTAGAGAGAGTTGAAGTGACTCAATTAGAGGATAACACAATGCACTAATCAATACATTGCTCTTTTGCGGGCAACTTTATCTATACCTATCAAGAGAACTAGTGTTGAGCGAATCAAAGAATCTGAAATGGAATTTGATCCAAAGTTTAGGAAAATGTTTATTTGCCATGACTCCAAAAGTCCTTGCGTTTCGTGGTAATGAAGCTGCATGTGTTGCAAAGTGAAAGTAAGAAGCCCGGGAGCACAATATGATCATAATGCTGTGTAGCCAGTCATACTGGAGATAGCCATCCCGTTATGTCAGAGCTGTATAAAATCCTATTAAAGTGCAGTGTAATATATTGCGTAGCTTGTTGAACTGGGGTCCTTCAAAGGAATGGACAGTGGCAAAAATGCTGTTGCAGCTGGCACAAGTATCAGCAGAAGAACAAAGCTGCCACTGTCATCCAGCTGTACTGGAATGGTTGACTCGCTCTTCAACATCATCTCAAGTAACAACAGATATATAGCCTGGTATTTGGTGGGTTCCTCTGACACCACGATTAGTAGGCATGGCCCAGGAACTGTCCTGAACCTTCCTTTTGCTTTTGCTAGTCCTTTTGCTAGCCAAGTAATGATAGCTGTATGCTCTACTTTTCAGCGAGGATGAGCTTTGTGAGGAAAATCAGCAGTTATAGGCCGGTACAGGCTTGGAGGAAAGGTCTGCTCGAGACACCTCTAGACATGCAACTACCGATGATATGACAGTCTGGTGGGAGCACATGTTGCAATAGCTCAGGGACATGTGCAATAGAAAAGTAAGGGTGACACAAGTGACAACCAAACAGATATAGATGATGATGTTGTCAATTGCAAGTGGGAGCTGCTTGAAGAGGGAGCATCGTCATCATCATAGGTCGAGGGTGGCAGTGTGCCCGTGAGACAACAGAGTGGAAGCGTGTCCATAAGACAGCAGTGTGGAAGTGCGCCTGTGAGAAAGCAAGGTGGAAGGAGCCGGAGATCTGCAGCCAAACGCAGCAGGGGTACATCGTCTGCTACTCAAGAGACTACCTGTGAGGAACACAATTCTCTGTGGGGTGAAATTGAGGGAAAAAAGCATTTCCACTAGAGATGAGCGAATCGAAGTTGATGAAGTTGAATTTGATCTGATTTTCAGGAAAAATTCAATTCGCACCGCTTCCGAATTTCCTCACGCTTCATGGTAATGAATCATATTTTTTCCTAATATGGCTGCTGCACGTGTAAGGTAATGGAGCAAGGAACTCTGAGAAGGTGGGATCACCTTCCATGAATGCAGCTAATCAACAGCCAGCCAGCCCTGTAATGTCACAGCCCTATAAATAGCATAAGAAATCTTCGATTCTGCCATTTTCCAGGGTACTTAGTGCAGAGAGAGATGTCAGCAGACGCTAGGGACAGGGCTAGGAAAAATTTCATTGTGCTAAAAAAAGATTTACAAGTGCAGGGAAAGATTTTTCAAGGTGTAGGGAAAGGGTAGGGAGGAATCATTCCACAGCATTTACAGGTCCTTCTAAAAAAATTAGCATATTGTGATAAAGTTAATTATTCTCTGTAATGTACTGATAAACATTAGACTTTCATATATTTTTGATTCATTACACACAACTGAAGTAGTTCAAGCCTTTTATTGTTTTAATATTGATGATTTTGGCATACAGCTCATGAAAACCCAAAATTCCTATTTAAAAAAATTAGCATATCATGAAAAGGTTCTCTAAACGAGCTATTAACCTAATCATCTGAATCAACTAATTAACTCTAAACACCTGCAAAAGATTCCTGAGGCTTTTAAAAACTCCCAACCTGGTTCATTACTCAAAACCGCAATCATGGGTAAGACTGCCGACCTGACTGCTGTTCAGAAGGCCATCATTGACACCCTCAAGCAAGAGGGTAAGACACAGAAAGAAACATCCAGAGCCACCGTGTACAGGCGTGTGCAGGAAATGGGCTACAGGTGCCGCATTCCCCAGGTCAAGCCACTTTTGAACCAGAAACAGCGGCAGGAGCACCTGACCTGGGCTACAGAGAAGCAGCACTGGACTGTTGCTCAGTGGTCCAAACTACGTTTTTTCGTATGAAAGCAAATTTTGCATGTCATTCGGAAATCAAGGTGCCAGAGTCTGGAGGAAGACTGGGGAGAGGGAAATGCCAAAATGCCTGAAGTCCAATGTCAAGCACCCACAGTCAGTGATGGTTTGGGGTGCCATGTCAGCTGCTGGTGTTGGTCCACTGTGTTTTATCAAGGGCAGGGTCAATGCAGCTAGCTATCAGGAGATTTTGGAGCACTTCATGCTTCCATCTGCTGAAAAGCTTTATGGAGATGAAGATTTCATTTTTCAGCACGACCTGGCACCTGCTCACAGTGCCAAAACCACTGGTAAATGGTTTACTGACCATGGTATTACTGTGCTCAATTGGCCTGCCAACTCTCCTGACCTGAACCCCATAGAGAATCTGTGGGATATTGGGAAGAGAAAGTTGAGAGACCCAACACTCTGGATGAGCTTAAGGCCGCTATCGAAGCATCCTGGGCCTCCATAACACCTCAGCAGTGCCACAGGCTGATTGCCTCCATGCCACGCCTCATTGAAGCAGTCATTTCTGCAAAAGGATTCCCGACCAAGTATTGAGTGCATAACTGAACATAATTATTTGAAGGTTGACTTTTTTTGTATTAAAAACACTTTTCTTTTATTGGTCGGATGAAATATGCTAATTTTTTTAGATAGGAATTTGGGGTTTTCATGAGCTGTATGCCAAAATCATCAATATTAAAACAATAAAAGGCTTGAACTACTTCAGTTGTATGTAATGAATCTAAAATATATGAAAGTCTAATGTTTATCAGTACATTACAGAAAATAATGAACTTTATCACAATATGCTAATTTTTTTTTAGAAGGACCTGTATGTTAAACAGGGTTCAGAAGGTGAGAGGTTACAGTCTGGGTAATAGGAACAATCCTATTACAGCTTGGTGCACTGACTGGGGACCCAAATTGCCATTATACAGCTCTGTAATTCCAGCAAATCATTCTTGTTATTGGGGTGCAAGTGCTGTACATTTTATTTGCCCTTGCACGGTGCATTTTTATGTTCTAAAGCATTTTTTGGCTTGTATTAGTGGGGGAAAAAGGGCTATTACCGTTGTGTGGTGAAGTGCAAAAATTACAGCCCTTTTTGCCGTGTATTAGTGGCAAAACTAAAATATATTTGCTGTTCAGTGGTGAGTTATATGTTCTAAAGCCCTTTTTGTTGTGTATTAGTGGCAAAAGAAAAATATATTTTCCGTTCAGCTGTGCAGTTTGCCCTTTTTTTTTAGGTATTAATGGAAAATAAAATTATATTTGCTGTCCAGCAGTGCAGTTATATGTTAAAATAAATATATATTTGCCATTCAGATGTGCAGTTAAATGTTCAAAAGCCATTTTTGTCGTGTATTAGTGGTAAAATAAAAATATATTTGCAGTTCAGCGGTGCAGTTATATGTTCTAAATACTTTTTTGTCCACTTGAAAAATGGCAAAAAATCAAATTTAGCATGGATGGATCTTAACAAGGTTCCAAGTATAGCATCAACATGCAACAAGAAGTAATGGGAGTGTGACAAAACCTTTTTTGTGCATTAAATTTAATGAAAACAACGAATAAACTGAAACAGGCTGTTTTTCAGCTGATCAAAAGTTTAGGACCACACCTAAAAAAAAATAATAAACCCCCCAAAACAGAAATCCAACTTCCAAACATGAACTCAGTAATGAGTAGCTCCGCCGTTATTGTTTATTACTTCTAAAATTCGTTTCGGCATGTTTGATGCAAGCGTTTCCATGAGGTGAGTGGGAACATTTCTCCAAGTGGGGAAGACGGCCGCATGAAGGCCATCTACTGTCTGGAACTGTTGTCCATTTTTGTAAACTTCCCTTGCCATCCATCCCCAAAGGTTCTCAATTGGATTTAGATCAGGGTAACACGCAGGATGGGCCAAAAGAGTGATGTTATTCTCCTGGAAGAAGTCCCTTGTCCTCCGGGCATTATGTACTGTAGCATTGCCCTGTTGAAAAACCCAGTCGTTACCAAACAGACGAGGGCCATGAGGGAAGTCATGAGGAATGCTCTCTGCAAAATCTGGACATAGCCAGCGGCCATTTGATGCCCCTGCACTTCCTGAAGCTCCCTTGTTCCACTAAAGGAAAAAGCACCCCAGAACATTCAGTCAGATGCCGTCTGTTCGTTATGGGGCTGCAGTCAGCACCAGTAAGGGCCTTAATTTGGGTTGAGGATCATCCAGTGTCTTGACGGACAGCCAATTGGATCCTCCGGCTCAGTGCTGATGAAATTTGCTTGGGTCTTCCACTTGACTTTTTTGTTCCATAACCCTCAGGATCATTTAAGAAATTCCAAATGACTGTCTTACTGCGTCCCACCTCAGCAGCGATGGCGTGCTGTGAGAGACCCTGCTTATGCAGTTCAACAACCCGACCACATTCAAAAAGGGAGAGTTTTTTTGCCTTTGCCATCACAACGTGTGACTACCTGACAGAAAATGACAATAAATCCACATCTTTGCACAGATTCGGCCTTTTAAAGGCATGTAGTCCTAAAATTGGGATCAGCTCAAAAACAGCCTGTTTCAGTTTAATCGTTATTTTCAATTAATTGAATGCTCAAAAAATGTTTTGTCTCACTCTCATTTCTTCTTGTTGCATGTTGAAGCTCTACTTGGAACCTTGTTAAGATCCAACAATGTAAAATATGATTTTTTGCCATTTTTCAAGTAGTCTTAAACTTTTGATCAGGACTGTATGTTATAAAGCCCTTTTTGTCGTGTAATAGTGGCAAAATAAAAATATATTTGCTGTTCAGTGGTGCAGTTATATGTTCTAAAGCCCTTTTTGTCATGTATTAGCGGCAAAAGAAAAATATATTTGCCATTAAAGGGTTTCTACCACTTGCAGATCACATATTTGGTGATCAGACACTAGCGATCCGCTAGTGTCTGATGTAGCTTACAAGCTAATTATTACCTTAATCCGTTCGGCCCATACCTCAAAAAAAGCACTTATATCTTTATGCAAATGAGCCTCTAGGTGCTATGCAGGCGTTTTTCCAGCACCTAGAGGCTCCGTCTACCTTGCAGTTTGCCGCCCAGCGCCCCAGCGCCTCGCTCCAGCACGCCCATCTTCAACTCTATTCGATCCTCCCCCTGCTTCTGCCTTCCGAAATCTCGCGCCTGCGCCGTTCGTCGCGGCATTCGGCGCAGGCGCAGTCAATGTCTGACCGCTCCGTGCTCAGACATTTCCACTGCGCCTGCGCCGATGACATCGGCGCAGTGGAAATGTCTGAGCACGGAGCGGTCAGACATTGACTGCGCCTGCGCCGAATGCCTCCGAATGCCGCGACGAACGGCGCAGGCGCGGGATTTCTGAAGGCTGAAGCAGGGGGAGGATCGAATACGGTAAGAGATGGGCGTGCTGGAGCGAGGCGATGGGCGGCAAACTGCAAGGTAGACGGAGCCTCTAGGTGCTGGAAAAACGCCTGCATAGCACCTAGAGGCTCATTTGCATAAAGATATAAGTGCTTTTTTTGAGGTATGGGCCGAACGGATTAAGGTAATAATTAGCTTGTAAGCTACATCAGACACTAGCGGATCGCTAGTGTCTGATCACCAAATATGTGATCTGCAAGTGGTAGAAACCCTTTAAGCAGTGCAGTTATATGTTTTACAGCGCTTTTTGTTGTATAATAGATAAAAAATAAAAATATATTTGCAATTCAGAGGTGGCAGTTTTATGTTCTGAAGCCCCTTTTGTCGTGTATTAGTGGCAAAATAAAAATATATTTTCCGTTCAGCGGTGCAGTTATATGTTCTAAAGCCTTTTGTGGAGTGAATAAGTGGAATAAAATAAGGGCCTATTTGCCGTTCAGCAGTGCAGTTATATGTTCTAAAGCCCTTTTGTTGCGTGTTAGTGGCAAAATAAAATTATATTTGCTGTTCAGCTGTGAATTTATATGTTCTAAAGCTCTTTTTGTCGTGTACTAGTGGCAAAAGTAAAATATAATTGCCATTCAGCGGTGCAGTTCTATATTCTGAAGCCCTTTTTCTTGTGTCATAGCGGCAAAATAAAAATATATTTGCCATTCAGCGGTGCAGTTATATGTTTTAAAACACTTTTTGTTGTGTATTAGTGTCAAAAGAAAAATATATTTGCTGTTCATCGATGCAGTTATAAGTAATAAAGCCTTTTTTGTTGTGAATTAGTGGCAAAGGTAAAATAAATTAGCTTTTCATCGTTGCAGTTAAATGTTCTAAAGACCTTTTTGTCGTATAATAGTTGCAAAATAAAAATATATTTGCAGTTCAGAGGTGCAGTTTTATGTTCTGAAGCCCTTTTTGTCATGTATTAGTGGCAAAATAAAAATATATTTGCCATTCAGCAGTGCAGTTATATGTTCTAAAGCCTTTTGTGGAGTGAATAAGTGGAATAAAATAAGGGCCTATTTGCCGTTTAGCAGTGCAGGCATATGTTCTAAAGCCCTTTTTGTCGTGTAATAGCGGCAAAATAAAAATATATTTGTTTTTCTGCAGTGAAGTTATATGTTCTAAAGTCCATTTGTCATGTATTAGTGGCAAAATAAAAATATATTTGCCGTTCAGCGGTGCAGTTTTATGTTTTAAAGCCCTTTTTTGTTGTATATTAGTGGCAAAAGAAAAATATATTTGCTGTTGAGCGGTGCAGTTATATGTTCAAAAGCTTATTTATCGTGTAATAGTGGCAAAATAAAAATATATTTGCCATTCAGCGGTTAAGTTATATGTTCTAAAGACCATTTTGCTGTGTAATAGTGGCAAAATAATAATAGATTTGCCATTCAGCGGTGCAGTTATATGTTCTAAAGCCCTATTTGTTGTGTTTTAGTGGCAATAGAAAAATATATTTGCCATTCTGTTGTGCAGTTATATGTTCTAAAGCCCTTTTGTCAAATAATAGTGGCAAAATAAAAAAAAATATTTGCCATTCAGCAGTGCAGTTATATTTTCTAAAGCCCTTTTTGTCATGTATTAGTGGCAAAATAAAAATATTTTTGTGGTTTTATAGCACTTTTTGTTGTGTATTACTGCAAAAGAAAAATATATTTTCTGTTGAGCGGTGCAGTTATATGTTCTAAAGCCTTTTTTGTCATGTATTAGTGGCAAAAGAAAAATATATTTACAGTTCAGCGGTGCAGTTATATGTTCTAAATACTTTTTTGTTGTGTAATAGTGGCACAATAAAAATAAATTTGCCGTTCAGCTGTGCAGTTATATGTTATAAAGCCCTTTTTGGTGTGTATTAGTGGCAAAAGTAAAATATATTTGCTGTTAAGCTGTGTAGTTATGTGTTCTAAAGCCCCTTTTGTCATGTATTAGTGGCAAAAGAAAAATATATTTGCCGTTCAGCTGTGTAGTTATATGTTCTAAAGTCCTTTTTTGTTGTTGTGTATTAGTGGCAAAATAAAAATATATTTGCCATTCAGCGGTGCAGTTATATGTTTTAAAGCCCTTTTTGGTGTGTATTAGTGGCAAAAGTAAAATATATTTGCTCTTCAGCGGTGCAGTTATATGTTCTAAATACTTTTTTGTCCTGTAATAGTGGCAAAGTAAAAATATATTTGCCGTTCAGCTGTGCAGGTATATGTTTTATAGCACTTTTTGTCGTGTATTACTGCCAAAAGAAAAATATATTTTGTGTTGAGCGGTGCAGTTATATGTTCTAAAGCCCTTTTTGTCCTGTAATAGTGGCAAAATAAAAATATATTTGCCGTTCAGCTGTGTAGTTATACGTTCTAAAGTCCTTTTTTGTTGTTGTGTATTAGTGGCAAAATAAAAATATATTTGCCATTCAGCTGTGTAGTTATGTGTTCTAAAGCCCTTTTTGTCATGTATTAGTGGCAAAAGAAAAATATATTTGCCGTTCAGCTGTCTAGTTTTATGTTCTAAAGTCCTTTTTTGTTTTTCTATATTAGTGGCAAAATAAAAATATATTTGCCGTTTAGCTGTGTAGTTATATCTTCTAAAGCCCTTTTTTCCATGTATTAGTGGAAAAAGAAAAAGATATTTGACGTTCAGCAGTGCAGTTATATGTTCTACAGTGATGGCCGAACATCGGCCGGGACGATTCGCTAACGCTATCGGGCAAACACGATTAAATGTTCGCGAACCACAAGTTCTCTGTGGGCTCTATTCACTTTAATGGCAGGCGAACCTCAAAACATTCAGGTCATTATTGCAGCCACCAAATACTTACAAGAAGTGCACAAATCATCTGACATAATGGACAGTGACATGCCAAAGGGGGATAAATGGCAAAAATTCCCTAAAAAAAAGTATTTTAATCAGGGATAATTTTTAATGCGTCTTAAAGAGAAACTGTCAAAATATGGCCTGCTGGAGCCTAGAAAATTTTTATTTTAGGCCACAAAAATTTGGCATTCACCTGACGGAAAACATCAAGTGATTATGTGGCTGGAGGTATATTAGATGGTCATTGGATATCAATTTTAATGCAGGCCAGTACAAATAGATGTCAAATACATATGTTTAAAAGAGTAAAAAATATAAAATTGGATTAAAAACATGGCTAACAAAATCCCCCATCTTGAAAAAAAAACTAATGGTAATAGTTGAAATTCGATAACACGCTGCATTTGTCAACAGGTGTTGAATTTCTCCGAGGTCCCAAACATTAGGCATTCAGGACAGAAAAGAACAAGTAATTATGTGGCTGGAGGTATATTAGAAGGTCACGCAATATAAATTTTACTGCAGTCCAGTGTAGTACAGACCCCAAAAATTTTTCATTCACCATACGGAAAAGAACAATTGATAATGTGGCTGTAGGTACATTAGGCGGTCACCGTATAACAATTTTACTGTTTGCCAGTTAGATTACAGGCCCCAAAAATTATGCATTCACAGTACATAAATGATCAAGTGATTATGTGGCTGGAGGTATATTAGACGCCCATTTAATATCAATTTTACTGCAGGCCAGTGTAGTATAGGCCCCAAACATTAGGCATTTACTGGACAGAAAAGAACAAGTAATTATGTGTCTGGAGGTATATTAGACGGTCATTAGATATCAATTTTACTGCAGGCCAGTAAAAATAGATGTCAAATACATATGTTTAAAAGAACAAAAAATATAAAATTGGATTAAAAACATGGCTAACAAAATTCCCCCTCTTGAAAAACGCCCAAATGATAATAGTTGAAATTCGACAATTCGAAATTCAATAATTCCTCCGAGGTCCCAAACATTAGGTAATCACCGGACAGAAAAGGCCTTTTATGCCGCTGTATTTACCTAAGACGGGGATCATTATTTGTTCTGGGTGGTGGCGGATATTTTTGATCTGTCATGTGGAAATTCAATTAAACATGGTCGTCACAGGTGTTGAATTCCTCCGAGATCCATGCCTCATTAATTTTTAGAAATGTGAGGTAGTCCACAATGTCGTGAGCTAGGCGGGTGCTTTTATTGGTCACAATCCTTCCTGCTGCGCTGAACATCCTTTTGGACAGGACACTTGACGAGAGGCAAGAGTTCCATGGCAAATTGTGCAAGCTCTGGCCACAGGTCAAGCCTGCACACTTAGTAGTCCAGGGGTTCCTCGCTTCTCAAAGCGTCAACATCAGCCATTAACCTGATGTAGTCGGACACCTGTCGGTCTAGGCATTCCCTGAGGATGGATACGGAGGGCGGCTGTTGATGGGTTGGCTGCAAGAATGATCTCATATCCGAAGTGACCAACACATATTCAAACTGCCCTCTTCTTGCATGCACTGTAGGATTGGTACTCGTAGCTGTTTCTATGTGGGTGGAAATTCCTCTGCCAGTGCCCACAACAGCAGAATGCAGCATCTCCTACAGCAAGGCCTGGAAATGCTGCAATTTGACAGCCCTCTGTGATGTTGGTAACATGTCTGCCTGTCACTGCCAGTTCTGTGAGAAGGTCTGATAGACGTTCTTCTCTACCTCTTGTATGACGTTTTTTGTTTTGGTTTCACTTTGTCATCTCCTTTCCTTCTGCCAGGTGTCACTTATTTAGACTAATCGTCTTCCTTTATATTCCCTACCATACTGCCTCACTTTGCGGTTTATACTACTTCCTGGATGAAGTGTTCACTGCTGGAGGCTGCTGCTGCTGTTTGCGCAGATAAGTCTTTTCCTTTATTGTGTTTCCTTGCTGGCTTGATTCTAGGTGACCCTGACTCCGTCCGTAATAAGTGCAGGGAGCCGGTGGTTGTGTCCCCTCACTATTATAGGGTTTTCAGGTGTCACACAGTCTTAGGTACTTGGGCATGCAATCGTCTACCATTGAGACCCTTGCATGTGCATAGCAGTCAGGGAGAGCTCTTAGGGTTTTAAAGGGCTCACCTTTATGCTCCTTAGTTTGGGATCAAGCCAGTCGGTCGTTTATTAATAAGTTCCAGCTATCTGCAACTTCACCCGTGACACTGCCATTTTTTGTTTGTACCGGGGTCTAAGTACGTTGTTACCCAGTACTGATCCTTTCCCTTTATGCTTTTTATACGGGGGCCCCTCTTCAAACACTGGAGCATGAAGACCTCCATTTGCACCGAATTAAAAGCGGTGGAGCAGCCTGGCTCCTGCTCATCGCCCAGGAGAATGTTGTCCTTTGTCTCCTCCCCCCATTCACTGACAACACCAGGGATCCCAGAAAAGTTTAAAGCCTGCTCTTCTTGCTCCTCCTCCACCTCTTACCCTTAGGCACCATCCTTCTCTGACTCCTCTTCAGACTCCTGCTGATTTGTCTGAGATGGAGTAGCCCCCCTGGGAATTCATTCAGCATTGCGACTTCCTCATCTTCCCGCTCCTGCTCCTCGACGGCTTGATCAATGACACGATGCAATGCATGCTCCTGAAAGAAGGTGTAAGTTATGATGTCACTGATGGCGCCCTGGTTGTGACTGACCAGTTTGGTGATCTCATCAAATGGCCGCAGAAGTCTGCATGCGTCGCACATGAGCGGCTCCTGGTGCGGTGAAAAAAAAAAAAGCTCCCCAGAGCCTGTCCTGCCGCAAAGTACGTACAGGTAGTCGTTAACGGCACGTTTCTGCTGCAGCAGCCTATCAAGCATATACAAGGTGGACATCTGACGGGCATGTGGTGTCGCCACTGAATGTCAGCAATGCGAGACATGGCTGTGCAAGATCTTCTTCCTGGACCCTGGGGTATTTGGCAACGAATCGCTGCACGACTAAGTTCAGGACGTGTACCATGCTCGGCACATGTGTCATTTTGCCCTGTTTCAGCACGCTCAGCAGATTCGCATCGTTGAAATTATTTGTTCCAATAGTGTTTGTCCTTCTGTATAGCTGCGGTATCTCAGCAGAACCGTACACATCTCCTGCAAATTACAAATGCACTATACAAAAAGTATATTCTGGGTAGACGTTCTTCTCTACCTCTTGTATGACGTTTTTTGTTTTGGTTTCACTTTCTCATCTCCTTTCCTTCTGCCAGGTGTCACTTATTTAGACTAATCGTCTTCCTTTATATTCCCTCCCATACTGCCTCACTTTGCGGTTTATACTACTTCCTGGATGAAGTGTTCACTGCTGGAGGCTGCTGCTGCTGTTTGCGCAGATAAGTCTTTTCCTTTATTGTGTTTCCTTGCTGGCTTGATTCTAGGTGACCCTGACTCCGTCTGTAATAAGTGCAGGGAGCCGGTGGTTGTGTCCCCTCACTATTATAGGGTTTTCAGGTGTCACACAGTCTTAGGTACTTGGGCATGCAATCGTCTACCATTGAGACCCTTGCATGTGCATAGCAGTCAGGGAGAGCTCTTAGGTTTTTAAAGGGCTCACCTTTATGCTCCTTAATTTGGGATCAAGCCAGTCGGTCATTTATTAATAAGTTCCAGCTATCTGCAACTTCACCCGTGACACTGCCATTTTTTGTTTGTACCGGGGGTCTAAGTACGTTGTTACCCAGTACTGATCCTTTCCCTTTATGCTTTTTATACGAGGGCCCCTCTTCAAACACTGGAGCATGAAGGCCTCCATTTGCACCGAATTAAAAGCGGTGGAGCAGCCTGGCTCCTGCTCATCACCCAGGAGAATGTTGTCCTTTGTCTCCTCCCCCCATTCATGGACAACACCAGGGATCCCAGAAAAGTTTAAAGCCTGCTCTTCTTGCTCCTCCTCCACCTCTTACCCTTAGGCACCATCCCTCTCTGACTCCTCTTCAGACTCCTGCTGATTTGTCTGAGATGAAGTAGCCCCCCTGGGAATTCATTCAGCATTGCGACTTCCTCATCTTCCCGCTCCTGCTCCTTGACGGCTTGATCAATGACACGATGCAATGCATGCTCCTGAAAGAAGGTGTAAGTTATGATGTCACTGATGGCGTCCTGGTTGTGACTGACCAGTTTGGTGATCTCATCAAATGGCCGCAGAAGTCTGCATGCGTCGCACATGAGCGGCTCCTGGTGCGGTGAAAAAAAAACAAGCTCCCCAGAACCTGTCCTGCCGCATAGTACGTACAGGTAGTCGTTAACAGCACATTTCTGCTGCAGCAGCCTATCAAGCATATACAAGGTGGACGTCTGACGGGCATGTGGTGTCGCCGCTGAATGTCAGCAATGCGAGACATGGCTGTGCAAGATCTTCTTCCTGGACCCTGGGGTATTTGGCAACGAATCGCTGCACGACTAAGTTCAGGACGTGTACCATGCTCGGCACGTGTGTCATTTTGCCCTGTTTCAGCGCGCTCAGCAGATTGGCATCATTGAAATTATTTGTTCCAATAGTGTTTGTCCTTCTGTATAGCTGCGGTATCTCAGCAGAACCGCACACATCTCCTGCAAATTTAAATGCACTATACAAAAAGTATATTCTGGGTATATCACACCCCTTCCTCAATCATTTCTTTAGGGGGGGGGGGGGCAAACGTTATATCACACCAGTTGAAATTATTTGTTCCAATAGCGTTTGTCCCTCTTTATAGCTGCGGTATCTCAGCAGAACTGCACACAACTGCTGCACAATACAAATGCTCTATATGGAAAGCATATTATAGGTATATCAATCAGTTTTTTTGGGGGGGCAAATGTTATATCACACCAGTTGCAATGAATTATTCCAATATCGTTTGTCCCTCTGTATAGCTGCAGTATGGCAGCAGAACCGCACACAACTGCTGCACAATACAAATGTACTATAATATACTTTCTATGTTAGAAAGTATATTATAAGTATATCACACCCTCAATATGTCACACCTATCAATTGCACACCTATACCAGTCCTTAAAAGGACTTTTGTGGCCCTATTAGCTAGCGTTTGGTGTCTCTATACTCTCTAACAGTTTGTCCGTGCTCTACACAGCAACCTCTCCCTACACTTGTAAAAGACTGGCCAGTTCTGGTTTATTTACTGGGTAGGGCGTGTGTCCATGTGCTGAAACATCTCAATTGGCTGTCCAGTCCCACCTGATGGATGTATCCTGGGTCAAAGTTCTGCACAATGCAAAAGAATATGGCGCCGGCAGACATCGCCATATGTTTGCATGTTCGGTGAACTGCGAACAAGTAAAGTTCGCCGCAATACGACCGCCACAAGGCTATCTCTGCCAAAGACAATTACCTTTCCCAACTAGTTCAGGAGTGCAGGTGTGTGTGATCCTCCTCTCACCAGTTGCTGATGTACATAGAGATAACTAGGAGCAACACACTATATGTGCAGGGTCTGCACTCCTGAACATAGATGCATAACGAAATAGTTAGGTTTAGGGTAGGACCTGCCTATTTTGATCAAAATGTATTAGCTAAGTGTCTCAGATTTTATTACTAGAGTGAGGGCATAGTCCATATGTTATGCTTGCATCTATTACTATAGTGCATTATTCTCTGTGACTTTAGTATCATATCGTGCAGGATGTTTTGTATTTCCTTTTTTTTCATGATTTGTTTGACTTGTCTTGAAGGAGTGGCACCTTCAGGTGTGAATGCGCTCCTACTCTGGGAGTAGCATTCATGTGCACTTTTGCACCACCTATCTAAGAGACGACCTTGATTAGGGTGTTACATATACAGTCAGGTCTATAAATATTGGGACATCGATACAATTCTAACAGTAGTTATGCCCAGATATGTGCCCCCTCAGTAGTAATGCTCACTCGTGCCCCCTCACAGTAGTTATGCCCTGATATGTACCCTCCTCACAGTAGTTATACCCTGATATGTGCCCTACTCACAGTAGTTATGCCCAGATATGTGCCCCCTCACAGTAGTTATACCCTGATATGTGCCACCTCACAGTAGTTATGACCTGATATGTGCCCTCCTCACAGTAGTTATACCCTGATATGTGCCACCTCACAGTTGTTATGCCTAGATATGTGCCCCCTCACAGTAGTTATGCCAGATGTGTGCCCTCTTCACAGTAGTAATGCTCACACGTGCCCCCTTACAGCGTTTGCATTTCTTTTTGGCAAAGCTACCTGGTTCCAGCCCGCAAAATTTATACCAAGTCTAGTGCGGCCCTCAGACGAAAAATGGTTGGGCACCACTGCTATAGTGCATTATTCTCTGTGACTTTATACAGTGGGGCAAAAAAGTATTTAGTCAGCCACCAATTTTGCAAGTTCTCCCACTTTAAAAGATAAGAGAGTCCTGTAATTTTCATCATAGGTACACTTCAACTATGAGAGACAGAATGGGGGGAAAGAATACAGGAAATCACATTGTAGGATTTCTAATGAATTAATTGGTAAATTCCTCGGTAAAATAAGTATTTGGTCACCTACAAACAAGCAAGGTTTATGGCTGTCACAGACCTGTAACTTCTTTAAGAGGCTCCTCTGTCCTCCACTCGTTACCTGTATTAATGGCACCTGTTTGAAATTGTTATCAGTATAAAAGACTACTATACACAACCTCAAACAGTCACAATCCAAACTCCACTATGGCCCAGACCAAAGTGCTGTTGAAGGACATCAGAAACAAAATTGTAGACCTACACCAGGCTGGGAAGACTGAATCTGCAATAGGCAAGCAGCTTGGTGTGAATAAATCAACTGTGGCAGCAATTATTAGAAAATGGAAGACATGCAAGACCACTCATAATCTCCCTCGATCTGGGGCTCCGCGCAAGATCTCACCTCGTGGGGTCAAAATTATCACAAGAACGGTGAGCAAAAATCCCAGAACCACACAGGAGGGACCTAGTGAATGATTGACTGATCTGTGTAAAGGAAAGAATGAATGGGGCCATGTATCATGAGATTTTGAGTAAAAAAACTCCTTCCGTCAGCAAGGGCATTGAAGATAAAACGTGGCTGGGTCTTTGAGCATGACAATGATCCCAAACACAACGACCGGCAACAAAGGAGAGGCTTCGTAAGAAGCATTTCAAGGTCCTGGCCTAACCAGTCTCCAGATCTCAACCCCATATAAAACCTTTGGAGGGAGTTGTAAGTCTGTGTTGCCCAGCGACAGCCCCAAAACATCACTGCTCTAGAGGAGATCTGCATGGAGGAATGGGCCAAAATACCAGTAACAGTGTGCGAAAACCTTGTGAAGACTTACAGAAAACATTTGACCTCTGCCATTGCCAACAAAGGGTATATAACAAAGTATTGAGATAAACTTTTGTTATTGACCAAATACTTATTTTCCACCATAATTTGCAAATAAATTCTTAAAAAATCTGACAATGTGATATTCTGGATTTTTTTCTCTCATTATGTCTCTTATAGTTGAGGTATACCTATGATGAAAATTACAGGCCTCTCTCATCTTTTTAAGTGGGACAACTTGCACAATTAGTGGCTGACTAAATACTTTTTTGCACCACTGTATATGTTCTAGAGCCCTTTTTGTCATGTAATAGTGGCAATAGAAAAATATATTTGCCATTTAGCGCTGCAGTTATATGTTCTAAAGCCCTTTTTGTTGTGTATTAGTGGCAAAAGAAAAATATATTTGCTGTTCAGCAGTGCAGTTATATGTTCTAAATCCCTTTTTGTTATGTATTACTGGCAAAAGTAAAATATATTTGCCGTTCAGCGGTGCAGTTATATGTTCTAAAAGCCCTTTTTGTTGTGTATTAGTGGCAAAATAAAAATATATTTGCTGTTCAGCGGTGCAGTTATATGTTTTAAAGACCACTTTTGTATGTATTGGTGGGGGGAAGGGCTTATTAGCCTTTGTGTGGTAAAGTGAGAAAATTACAGACTTTTTTGGGGTTTTTTAATTTCCTTTTTATTTATTTATTTGATCTAACAGTGTGTCAGACAGAGAGGTGTCAGGCCCTGCACAGGAGAGTGGCAGAGGCCTAAATGTTTCTGGCGCAGGCAGAGGTCACAGCAAAGTAAGGGGCCGTGGCAGCAAGGGTCACTTCAAGAGACCTGAGCTCCCAGTGTAAGCTAGCGTTCGTGTCTTGACCAGCAACCTAGCGGGTCTTTAATGGTTGACTTGCTCTTCGACTTCATTGCAAGTGATATTAGACACCCCTAGAGTCGGTAGGTTTGTCAGACACAACCCTTAATTGACAAGGCCCGGGAGCAGGCCCTGTGCCCTCACCTGTCTCTGTCCTTTTCTGTTCCCTCAGCCAGAGAAGTATTGCATGCTGTGGGCTCAACTCCACTAGACAGTAAGGACGAGTTACTAGAAGACAGTGAGCAGCTACTGGCAAGCCAAGATGTAGAGGAAACATCCACTGCTTCCTCCACTAGGCAGGCAAGTATTTATGAGAAGAGTGGCGTGGGAGCTGGTGTTGCGAGCGGTCAGGTTCCTGAATCAGAGACAATTGAGGAGGACATCAGTGACTTGCAGACAGTTTTCGACGATGATGTTGTAGCTGATTGCACCTGAAAGCCGGGTGATGAAGGGGCTTCATCATCGGGAGAAGAGGGTGGCAGCTTGCCCGTGAGGCAGTGGCGTAGCCAGCAATTCGCTAGCATGTCCGGGAGTCAGCAGGGTGGCAGCAGTGGGAGGTCGATAGCCAAACGCACCCGGGGTGGACCACCCGCTTCACAGGAGTCTACCTGCCCGGGAAGTAGCGGTGCACAGGCTCACCGAGACAGCGGCTGTATCAGTTAGTCAGTGCGTAAAGTTGTGGGTTTTTGTTAAGCCGCCGGAGGAGGTGAACATGGCCATATGTAGAATCTGTGGGCAGAAGGTGAAGCGTAGTCAGGGTCAGAATGTTGGCACCACGGCCCTGCGTCAACATATCCAGCAGCACTATAAAGTGGCCTGGGAGAACCGTGGCGCTAATGCGGTGGTCCAGCCTGCCGCAGCATCACCCAGTGGCACGCAGATGATTTCAGGCAGTCAAGGCTCCACCAGCTCAGCCGAAGGGAGCTGTCTGTCCTTCCAATCATCTGCTGGTCCTGATGCTCCTGCTCCTCCTCCTACTCCTCAACAGTCATTATGACAACAATCGATCACTGAAGCGATTGCCACGAGACAAAAGTAAGTGCGCAACTCATCCAGCGGCGCAGAAGCTGAATGTGCTTTTAGCCAAGTTGCTGGTGCTGCAGTCCCTCCCTTTCCAAGTGGTGGACTCTGCACCTTTCAGAGAACTAATGGCTTGTGCAGAGCCAAGGTGAAGAGTCCCTAGCTGTCATTTCTTTACCAAAAAGGCAGTACCAGCCCTGCACACACATGTAGAACAAAAGATGGGCCAGTCCTTGAGTCTGTCGGTGTCTGCCATGGCAAGTGTATGGCAGCGCCGACGTGTGGAGCTATAACTACAGTCAGGGACAATACATGTCCTTTACGGCCCACTGGGTGAATGTGGTTCCTGCATAGCCACACCAGGAATTTGGCCAAGTCACGCCGCTTCTGCCTCCACATTGGTACGCCATTGGTCCTGCGACAATGTCATTTGCCTCCTCATCCTCCACCATGTCTTCAGCCTCCACTGGAGGGACAAGTTACAGTGCCCCTCCAGCATACCACATTTGCAGGGCACGGAGGTGTCATGCTGTTCTTGACCTTATTTGCCTTGGCGAACGGAGTCACACAGGGGAGGAACTGCTCTGTGTCCTTCAGAAAGAAATCAAATCCTGGCTTTCTCTCCGACAACTTAAAATTGGAACAATGGTAACTGACAACGGGAAGAACAATGTGTCAGCAGTGCGCCAAGGAGGGCTGAGCAATGCTACCTGCATGGCACACGTGTTCGATCTGGTTGTCAAGGGGTTCCTGAAGTCTTTCATATATTTCAAGACATCCTAAAAATGGCCAGGAAACTTAGCATGCCCTTCAGCCACTTGTACACCACAGAGCACACCCTCCTTGAGCTGCAGAAGCAGAATGGCATCCCCTAACATAGGATTATATGCAAAGTTTCCATCCGTTGGATTTCCACCCTCCATGTGTTTGACTGACGAACAGAGAAAGGCTATAAACGATTTCTTGATAATCCATAGGAGTACTCCCTGTGTAATTTCGATGTCAGCCAGTGGCAGCTCATGCGTGACACCTGCCGTTTGCTCAGGCCCTTTGAGGAGACCATATTATTTGTCAGTTGCCAGGACTACGGGATGAACAATGTAATTTCACTGCTTCATGTCCTGGAACAGATGCTAGTAAATCTGGCTGGTCAGGGGACTGGAGACGTGGTGCCTACATCTCACGGTCAAATGAGCGCTGTGGCTACTGAACTGGAGGAGGAGGAGGACATTGGAGCACAAGCAATGTGTAGCAAAATAGGTGTTTTTTCTACACACGTGACAGGAGAGGAGAAACAGGAGCAGCCAGAGGATCTACAGGGCGATGAGGAGGAGGAGGCAGAGGACCTAGACACACCGTGGCAGGATTCAGTGGATATGGAGGCAGAGAGTCCCTCCGAGTCACTTGCACAAATGGCCCGATGCATGCTCACTTGCTTGCGTAGTGACAGACGAATTGTCACCATTTGGCAGAGGGATGACTTCTGGCTCTCCACCTTGTTGGACCCTCATTACCGGTCCAAAATGGGTGCCATTTTTACACCCGCTGAGAGGGAGTACAAATTGAACTACAAACCGGATTCCAAAAAAGTTGGGACACAATACAAATCGTGAATAAAAACTGAATGCAATGCTGTGGAGGTGCCAACTTCTAATATTTTATTCAGAATAGAACATAAATCACGGAACAAAAGTTTAAACTGAGAAAATGTACCATTTTAAGGGAAACATATGTTGAACCAGAATTTCATGGTGTCAACAAATCCCCAAAAAGTTGGGACAAGGCCATTTTCACCACTGTGTGGCATCTCCCCTTCTTCTTACAACACTCAACAGATGTCTGGGGACCGAGGAGACCAGTTTCTCAAGTTTAGAAATAGGAATGCTCTCCCATTCTTGTCTAATACAGGCCTCTAACTGTTCAATCGTCTTGGGCCTTCTTTGTTGCACCTTCCACTTTATGATGCGCCAAATGTTCTCTATAGGTGAAAGATCTGGACTGCAGACTGGCCATTTCAGTACCCGGATCCTTCTCCTACGCAGCCATGATGTTGTGATTGATGCAGAATGTGGTCTGGCATTATCTTGTTGAAAAATGCAGGGTCTTCCCTGAAAGAGATGACGTCTGGATGGGAGCATATGTTGTTCTAGAACGTGAATATATTTTTCTGCATTGATGGTGCCTTTCCAGACATGCAAGCTGCCCATGCCACACGCACTCATGCAACCCCATACCATCAGAGATGCAGGTTTCTGAACTGAGTGTTGATAACAACTTGGGTTGTCCTTGTCCTCTTTGGTCCGGATGACATGGCGTCCCAGATTTCCAAAAAGAACTTTGAATCGTGACTCGTCTGACCACAGAACAGTCTTCCATTTTGCCACACTCCATTTTAAATGATCCCTGGCCCAGTGAAAACGCTTGTGGATCTTGCTTAGAAATGGCTTCTTCTTTGCACTGTAGAGTTTCAGCTGGCAACGGCGGATGGCACGGTGGATTGTGTTCACTGACAATGGTTTCTGGAAGTATTTCTGAGCCCATTCTGTGATTTCCTTTACAGTAGCATTCCTGTTTGTGGTGCAGTGTCGTTTAAGGGCCCGGAGATCACGGGCATCCAGTATGGTTTTTTACGGCCTTGACCCTTACGCACAGAGATTGTTCCAGATTCTCTGAATCTTCGGATGATGTTATGCACAGTTGATGATGATAGATGCAAAGTCTTTGCAATTTTTTGCTGGGTAACACCTTTCTGATATTGCTCCACTATCTTTCTGTGCAACATTGTGGGAATTGGTGATCCTCTACCCATCTTGGCTTCTGAGAGACACTGCCACTCTGAGAAGCTTTTTTTTTTACCCAATCATGTTGGCAATTGACCTATTTAGTGTTAATTGGTCTTCCAGCTATTCGTTATGCTCAAATTTACTTTTTCCAGCCTCTTATTGCTACTTGTCCCAACTTTTTGGGGATTTGTTGACACCGTGAAAATTTGAATCAACGTATTTTTCCTTTAAAATGATACATTTACTTGGATTAAAAGTTTTATCTGTCATCTACGTTCTATTACAAATAAAATATTGGCATTTGTCATCTCCACATCATTGCATTCAGTTTTTATTCACAATTTGTTTAGTGTCCCAACTTTTTGGGAATCCGGTTTGTACTATAGAGACATCCTATGTATTCAGTTGGCCGCTGCCTATCTGTGCCATCGTCCATCCTCTGGGGAGGTGTGGGGTGGCAATAGCAGTACCAGCTCCATAAGCAGCAGCCTGAGTCTAGAGTCGCTGTTGAGCAGCTTTCTTCACCAGCCTAGTGAAGAAACAACTCATAAGTAGCAGCATCTAGATCTGGAGCAGAACCTGAACCAGCAGGTGGTGGCATACTTGGACACCACCCTGCCACCCTACATAGAAACATAGAATGTGTCGGCAGATAATAACCATTTGCCATATCTAGTCTGCCCAATATACTGAATACTATAAATAGCCCCTGGCCCTATCTTATATGAAGGATAGCCTTATGCCTATCCCATGCATGCTTAAACTCCTTCACTGTATTTGCAGCTACCACTTCTGCAGGAAGGCTATTCCATGCATCCACTACTCTCTCAGTAAAGTAATACTTCCTGATATTACTTTGAAACCTTTGCCCCTCTAATTTAAAACTATGTCCTCTTGTAGCAGCTTTTCTTCTTTTAAATATTCTCTCCTCTTTTACCTTGATTTAATTCCCTTTATGTATTTAAAACTTTCTATCATATCTCCTCTGCCTCGTCTTTCTTCCAAGCTATACATATTAAGGTCCTTTAATCTTTCCTGATAAGTTTTATACTGCAATCCATGTATTAGTTTAGTAGCTCTTCTTTGAACTCTCTCCAAAGTATCAATATCCTTCTGGAGATATGGTCTCCAGTACTGTGCACAATACTCCAAATGAGGTCTCACTAGTGCTCTGCAGAGGGGCATGAGCACCTCCCTCTTTCTACTGGTAATGCCTCTCACAATACACTCAAGCATTTCTGGCCTCCTTCCGGGTTAGCTCCTCCACTACTTGCTGTAGAGATAATCCCAGTAGGGAATTTAGAATATCTGTGCTCCTGGCAGAACTAGCAATTTTAGTTTTCCAGTTTACATCAGGAATATTAAAGTATCCCATAATGATAACTTCCCCTTTCAATGTCATTTTAGCTATTTCCTCAACTAGTAGATCATTTAATTCTTTGACTTGGCTAGGTGGTCTATATATTACACCTACACGAGTTAACGTATGATTATCAAGCTGCAACGTAACCCAAACTGACTCTAAATTGGTCTCGCTAACTTGTATTAAATTAGATTTTATGCTATCTTTCACATACAGGGCCACCTTGCCTTCTCTGTCTTTCCTATATAGATGGTATTGTTATATCCCAGTCATTACTCCCATTGAACCATGTCTCAGTAACAGCCACTTAATCTATAATCTCAGATGCCATTATAGACTCAAGTTCATTGATCCACTGGAATACTGGGCAGCCAACCTTGAGGCAGATGGGCTACAACAGCAGAAGACCCCACCGGGTACCACTCATCTCCACTACAAATAGGAAAAAGAGGCTACAATTTGCACGAGCTCACCAAAATTGGACTGTTGAAGACTGGAAAAATGTTGCCTGGTCTGATGAGTCTCGATTTCTGTTGAGACATTCAAATGGTAGCGTCCGAATTTGGCGTAAACAGAATGAGAACATGTATCCATCATGCCTTGTTACCACTGTGCAGGCTGGTGGTGGTGGTGTAATGGTGTGGGGGATGTTTTCTGGGCACACTTTAGGCCCCTTCGTGCCAATTGGCCATTGTTTAAATGCCACGGGCTACCTGAGCATTGTTTCTGACCATGTCCATCCCTTCATGACCACCATGTACCCATCCTCTGGTGGCTACTTCCAGCAGGATAGTGCACCATGTCACAAAGTTTGAATCATTTCAAATTGGTTTCTTGAACATGACAATGAGTTCACTGTACTAAAATGGCCCCCACAGTCACCAGATCTCAACCCAATAGAGCATCTTTGGGATGTGGTGGAACGGGAGCTTCATGCCCTGGATGTGCATCCCTAAAATCTCCATTAACTGCAAGATACTATCCTATCAATATGGGCCAACATCTGCTATCAGCACCTTGTTGAATCAATGCCACGTAGAATTAAGGCAGTTCTGAAGGCAAAAGGGGGTCAAACACCGTATTAGTATGGTGTTCCTAATAATTCTTTTGGTGAGTGTAGTGCTATACATTCGAATTCGCAAATATTCTAGATTTTTTTTCACCTGAACCCATGATCCGTCCCTGCTTCTTGATTGTGTACCAATGAGAAGGCTACAATGTCTATGTCTGAGCTTAGCAACATCCCTAGCAACCAATAGGAAAGTTGCCTACCCCTTACTAAGAAGAACCTCCCCAGCAGCCATTTTTTGCAGTTTTTTGCAGTTGTAAGAGAGATAGCAGTGTCATTGCTGTGCTCTGTGCTTTGCTGTGTCATTTCATTAGATAGTTAGTTAGCATATATATATATATATATATATAAAAAAAGATGAAATAACGAGGCAGCACTTCCAGCTTTTGGTGTACGGGTGAAGACCCCAAACTTTAATCCAAGCAACGTTTCGGCCTGCTCAATGAGGCCTTTATCAAGCTACATAACAGTGCAAATAACTGGGTATATATACCCACACTCCAATACAAATGAATGACAATCAGTGATTACACATGTTTTCAATCTAGTCACATGACCTAGGACTACATCGTCACATGGTGTTCGTGCATAATAAACATTATAATTTTACTCATACTAGAGCACATCAATGTGTTCATATTACTATCACAACAAAAGCAATGTGCACAGCTATTCAAGTGCATATATAATATATAGAGGATCCATGCCCCTTATGTACAGTGAAAAGTTATACAGTGCTGAGTGCATAAAGGGTTAAAATCATATGCTGCCCTTGCAGCTGTACCTTATTAAAAATCGGACGGAGCTCACCACGTATAGACATTACATATCGACATCCCCATGCTGCCAGAGTTGGCGTCCCCCCGTCGGCGGTGCGCATGCAATGGAGCGTGACGTGGGTGCGCGGCGCCGTCGGGGGCGTGGCCAGAGGCGTCTGGTCCGGCGCATGCACACCGCCGACGAGGGGACGCCAACTCTGGCAGCATGGGGATGTCGATATGTAATGTCTATACGTGGTGAGCTCCGTCCGATTTTTAATAAGGTACAGCTGCAAGGGCAGCATATGATTTTAACCCTTTATGCACTCAGCACTGTATAACTTTCCACTGTACATAAGGGGCATGGATCCTCTATATATTATATATGCACTTGAATAGCTGTGCACATTGCTTTTGTTGTGATAGTAATATGAACACATTGATGTGCTCTAGTATGAGTAAAATTGTAATGTTTATTATGCACGAACACCATGTGACGATGTAGTCCTAGGTCATGTGACTAGATTGAAAACATGTGTAATCACTGATTGTCATTCATTTGTATTGGAGTGTGGGTATATATACCCAGTTATTTGCACTGTTATGTAGCTTGATAAAGGCCTCATTGAGCAGGCCGAAACGTCGCTTGGATTAAAGTTTGGGGTCTTCACCCGTACACCAAAAGCTGGAAGTGCTGCCTCGTTATTTCATCTTTGTATATCGTGGAGGAGGGGCCTACCTCTGTGGGGATTTGCACCCAGTTCACCAACTCTGACTGTGCTGCTGCACTATTTGTGTTTTATATATATATATATATATATATATATATATATATATATATATATAAAAATATATAATATATATATATATATATATATATATATATATATTACAGATAGTTAGTGGGAGAAAGTCAGCGTAGGTTAGATCGTGATATACAGGTCCTTCTCAAAAAATTAGCATATTGTGATAAAGTTCATTATTTTCTGTAATGTACTGATAAACATTAGACTTTCATATATTTTAGATTCATTACACACCAACTGAAGTAGTTCAAGCCTTTTATTGTTTTAATATTGATGATTTTGGCATACAGCTCATGAAAACCCAAAATTCCTATCTAAAAAAATTAGCATATCATGAAAATGTTCTCTAAACGAGCTATTAACCTAATCATCTGAATCAACTAATTAACTCTAAACACCTGCAAAAGATTCCTGAGGCTTTTAAAAACTCCCAGCCTGGTTCATTACTCCAAACCGCAATCATGGGTAAGACTGCCGACCTGACTGCTGTCCAGAAGGCCATCATTGACACCCTCAAGCAAGAGGGTAAGACACAGAAAGAAATTTCTGAACGAATAGGCTGTTCCCAGAGTGCTGTATCAAGGCACCTCAGTGGGAAGTCTGTGGGAAGGAAAAAGTGTGGCAGAAAACGCTGCACAACGAGAAGAGGTGACCGGACCCTGAGGAAGATTGTGGAGAAGGACCGATTCCAGACCTTGGGGGACCTGCGGAAGCAGTGGACTGAGTCTGGAGTACAGGCGTGTGCAGGAAATGGGCTACAGGTGCCGCATTCCCCAGGTCAAGCCACTTTTGAACCAGAAACAGCGGCAGAAGCGCCTGACCTGGGCTACAGAGAAGCAGCACTGGACTGTTGCTCAGTGGTCCAAAGTACTTTTTTCGTATGAAAGCAAATTTTGCATGTCATTCGGAAATTTAGGTGCCAGAGTCTGGAGGAACACTGGGGATAGGGAAATGCCAAAATGCCTGAAGTCCAGTGTCAAGTACCCACAGTCAGTGATGGTCTGGGGTGCCATGTCAGCTGCTGGTGTTGGTCCACTGTGTTTTATCAAGGGCAGGGTCAATGCAGCTAGCTATCAGGAGATTTTGGAGCACTTCATGCTTCCATCTGCTGAAAAGCTTTATGGAGATGAAGATTTCATTTTTCAGCACGACCTGGCACCTGCTCACAGTGCCAAAACCACTGGTAAATGGTTTACTGACCATGGTATTACTGTGCTCAATTGGCCTGCCAACACTCCTGACCTGAACCCCATAGAGAATCTGTGGAATATTGGGAAGAGAAAGTTGAGAGATGCAAGACCCATCACTCTGGATGAGCTTAAGGCCGCTATCGAAGCATCCTGGGCCTTCATAACACCTCAGCAGTGCCACAGGCTGATTGCCTCCATGCCACGCCGCATTGAAGCAGTCATTTCTGCAAAAGGATTCCCGACCAAGTATTGAGTGCATAACTGAACATAATTTTTTGAAGGTTGACTTTTTTTGTATTAAAAACACTTTTCTTTAATTGGTCGGATGAAATATGCTAATTTTTTTAGATAGGAAATTTGGGTTTTCATGAGCTGTATGCCAAAATCATCAATATTAAAACAATAAAAGGCTTGAACTACTTCAGTTGGTGTGTAATGAATCTAAAATATATGAAAGTCTAATGTTTATCAGTACATTACAGAAAATAATGAACTTTATCACAATATGCTAATTTTTTTAGAAGGACCTGTAATGTAGCTGATAGGTTCCAGTGCAGGGTGCTGTCCATACATACATGCTACAGACATAGTGCTGTGATGTCACAAGTTCACAACAATACTTAGTGCACCAATCAGTAATATGTAGTCAGACCTGCTAAAATGTGAAGCGTATTGCACCGAAATATGCTCATCATTAATTACCGATTTGCGCAATCACGAATATATTGGAGCACTCTATCTGCATTGCATTGCAGATTTTCGCAATCATGGAAATAATGGTGAATTCTCAAATTCTCGAATTTAGGATGAATATTCGCCCAAAACATTTTGAAGTATCGCAAATTTGAATATTGCCCCTGCCGCTCATCACTACTGATGCCACACATCTGATGCCAAGTACTCCTTCTTTAACCCACCATCTTCAACTGGTACTGGTATTGCCACCCACCTCCCCACTCTGTCACCGGGTCACTCTGTGGTCTCCTGATGCTGCTGCCACCTCCACACTATGTCACCTTACCAGTCTGTGGTCTCCTGATGCTTCTGCCATCTCCACACTATGTCACCTTGCCACTCTGTGGTCTTCTGATGCTACTGCCACCTCCACACTGTCATTATGCCCCTCTGTGAACTCCTAATGCTGCTTCTACGTCACCACTATTTCATAGGGGCCACTTTGTGGATTTTTCATGCTGTTCTCATCCTCCCTACTTCATGACTGGGCAACGATTTTGCCTTTTGGCATGGCTGACATAATCATTTATTTGACCCTTCTTCTGATCTGTCAGAATGAAGGAAAAATGAGACGCACAACTGAACCTGTCTGTGTAGCAGACACAGGCCTGTATGGTCCCATAACAATTGGCTTGTGATTTGGTAGCCAAAAGCAGGAGTGGGTTCAAAACAAAGAAGACATGCAAATATTCCATTCACGTGTCATCTCTGTGGTCTCCTCCTGCTGCTGCCACCTCCACACTATGTCACCTTGCCATTCTGTGATCTTCTGATGCTGCTGCCACCTCTACACTATGTCACCTTGCCACTCTGTGGTCTCCTCATGCTGCTGCGATCTCCACACTGTTACCTTGCCTCTCTGTGGTCTACTAATGCTACTGCCACCTCCATACTATGTCACCTTGCCACTCTGTGGTCTCCTAATGCTGCTGCCACCTCCACCCTATGTTACCTTGCCACTTTGTGGTCTCTCATGCTGCTGCCACCTCCACACTATGTCACCTTGCCACTCTGTGGTCTCCTAATGCTGCTGCCACCTCCACACTATGTTATCTTGCCATTCTGTGGTCTCCTTATGCTGCTTCCACCTCCACACTTTGTTACCTTGTCACTCTGTAGCCACCTGATGCTGCTGCCAACGCCACACTGTCACTGTGCCCCTCTGTAGCCTACTCATCCAGCTTCCACCTCACCACTATGTCATAGGGCCACTCTGTGGACTTTTCATGCTGTTATTACCCTCCCTACTTTATGACTGGGCAACTATTTTGCCTTTTGGCATGGCTGACATCATGGATGACTGAGTGAAGGCGGATGCTCCACAGACAGGATCCATTTTTGGGGGGTTATTGTTCTGATGGATCAAAGGAAGGGCAAAATAATCAGTGACGTCAGCACAAACTTACTGCTGACACCCTCTCCACTCTGTCGGGGGGCTCTACTTGTTCAAGCATTTAATAGAACAGGTTCTGTAGACATCTATGTGGAATCAGCTGACAACAGTGTAAAAGGAGTGCACTTCTTCTTGGTGCTAACATTGATCTGTAAGGCTGAGTTCACACTTGAGTTATTTGGTCAGTTTTGGCCCCATGACTACCCAAATAGGTAAAGTGTGCAGTGATTCTAAGAGCGACACCTTTCGTCTGTATGTTATACTGACTCACAGTATTATTTCACTACCACAAAATGTGGAGAGACTGACCTTAGTCAATATGAATCAGGTGTGGATCAGCCAGGATTTCCACCCACCAATGCCTGATGCATCAGACTAGATCATCCATGTTGCCACACCATCACTTTGACAAATGAGACCGGTTTCTTCTGGCTACCTGCCTCAGCTACTATTCTGATGCTGCCACTCACCTGATGCCACACATCTGATGGCAAGTGCTCCTTCTTTTACCTACCATTTTCAGCTAGTACTGGCATTGCCACCCACCTCCCCACACTGTCACCGGGTCACACTGTGGTATCCTGATGGTGCTGTCACCTTCACACTATGTCACCTTGCCATTCTGTGGTCTCCTAATGCTGCTGCCACCTCCACACTATGTCACCTTGCCACTCTGTAGTCTTCTGATGCTGCTGCCAGCTCCACATGACACTCTGTGGTCTCCTCATGCTGCTGCCACCTCCACACTATGTCACCTTGCTTCTCTGTGGTCTCCTCATGCTGCTGCCACCTCCACACTGTGTCAGCTTGCCAATCTGTGGTCTCCTCATGCTGATGCCACCTCTACACTCTGTCACCTTGCCACTTTGTGGTCTCCTTATGCTGCTGCCAACTCAACACTATGTCACCTTGCCACTCTGTGGTTTTCTCATGCTACTGCCACCTCCACACTATGTCACCTTGCCACTCTGTGGTATCCTCATGCAGCTGCCAATCCACACTATGTCACCTTGCCACTCTGTGGTCTTCTGATGCTGCTGCCACCTCCACACTAAGTCACTTTGCCACTCTGTGTCCTCTTTATGCTACTGCCACCTCCATACTCTGTCACTGTGCCACTCTGTAGCCTCCTGATGGTGCTGCCACCTCCACACTGTCATTGTGCCACTGTGTGGCCTTCTCCTCTTGCTGCTGCCGCCACTTTCACCCTCTCATTGTGCCACTCCGTGGCCTCCTAATGCTGCTTCCACCTCACCACTATATCATAGGGCCACTCTGTGGACTCATGCTTTTCCTTTCCTCCCCACTTCATGACTGGGCTACTATTTTGCCTTTCAGCCTGGCTGACAACATCATTTATTTGACCCTTCTTCTGATATAATAACTACGAATACCCCAATACACTATAGGTGACCTTGTAGATGTATATTGTCTCATCCTAATATGTATCAAATCACACTGTGGACAAGGTACAATATTGAAACTTTTACTAAATATTGATAAAATGCTACCAATAAAAGACAAATTACAGTGAGTAAACAAAAACTAAACTCCAGTTACCACTCCCTAATAGCTCCAATACTGTAGTGATAAATGGATAGAGCTTACCACTTCCAGAAGTGTAGACTTTGAACCAGCATCAGGTGTGTGACACAGATGTATCCTTGTGTATGGTGGCAAAAGGACATAGGTTACCGGTGCTCTTGATGTCAATGTCAGTAAGCAGTCTGTGTCCTAATTAGCCCTCAATGTAAAGCCCTACCTGTTGGAGGATCAGGGGACTAATTTGCACCTGCCTGTCAGACACAGAGCACCTGCCCTGATGGGATACTTTGCACCTATTCCCTATAAATACCCTCACTACATTCCCTACATGCTACGTTTTGTCCCAACGACAGGACTCATCAGGGGACTTTTATAAAGTGAAGAAAAAATACTATAATAGAAACAAAAGGTAAACAAAAATAAGTAAAACAATTGGTCACTCAAAACATCAAAATAAATCTCCACAGAAAGAAACTGGGAAAAAGTAACACCATCTACTCACTAATTAGGGAGCAAGGATGATTCCTTGTCTCATAGAGGATGTAGGCACAATTGAAGGCAATGGTCCATATCCTTGGTGTGGGGAGGTGTCCCCTATCCGCCTAAGTCTCACCACTAATTATAATACACTGGGAGAGCCCGAACCTTCGCGCCATCTCCCTTTTAAGCACATTCGGCTGTACTGTGAGGATCACATGATCAACCAGACCACCAAAGGTACGGTGAAGCTCTGCATCGGCGTCTCTAGGTAACTGATGTCCTGACGTAGTGCTCACCCGCTGTCATTGATGTCAGACAGCTGTTTAACCACACTGAGCCACAAAATTACTCATTAATGAATTTTAAGGTCGGATACCGTACAGGTCATTATTAGTTACAGTATAAATGATAACATTACCAATAACCACTAGACGGAAAAGAGGATTTTTTAAACCTTCATAAAGCTAGATCACGTCACATGAGTTAAGTTATGGAATCTGATGTATACTACAGGAAAAAATCTGTAGATTTGCTTGTATTTAATTCATATGAAACAGCTGTAATTCTGCTGCTCCTTAAGGCCATTCGGGTGTATAGCTTTTTGATAGAAGATCCACTTTGCCTCACACTGGAGTGTTCTCCTATCCCAGTTTCCTCGTCTTCCCGTTAGTTTTATCATCTCACTGCCCATAAAGGAAAGGCACTACGTCCTCCCATCATGTTTGCTTCTCACATGACGTGAAACGGAAGTATACCTTAAATTAGTGATGTCACTTATGTGTTCACCAATTCTCCATCTAAGCTCTCGTGTTGTTTTCCATGCTACTCTTTTTCACAGGAGCATTTTATTTTATATACTACCCCTTTGGATTTGCAATTTATCAGGTCCCTTTTAAACTTTTTTCCACACTTCATGTATTTACACGCTACGCAGCCACCACATCTTTAATTGCCATAGATATGTTTATCCAGCCATGTTCTCGATGCTGGTGCTACTATAAAATGGCTTTTTACTAACCGATCACATGCACTTCTTTCTCTCCAATAAGTAATACTGGATTGTTCCTTGATGACATCACAAATGTCTGGATCTATTCTAAGCACATGCCAGTACTTCAAAATGATCTCCCTCACACTGGTAGAGGCCTCGTCATATGTGCTGATGAGGCAAATCTCTGGTGTGTTACCAGCAGATGTCTGCATATTTTGGGGAGTGAGAAGAAATGTACGGTCACTTGCCAGGGCCACCTAAAAAGCTGGTTTAAATGTACTTATGGGGTAGCCACGATCTAAAAATCTAATTTTGAGATTGTCTGTCTTCTCTAAAAAGTCGGAATGTTAAGAGCAGTTCCTTCTCAACTGTAAATATTAACCACGGGGGATCCTCTTTTTTAGTGGGAATGGATGGCTGCTCTTCCACCGCAAAAGAGAATTGGTAGAGTTGAGTTTTCGAAAGATGGAACTATCTAGTGTTCCATTGGGATTTTTTATGATACAAATGTCCAAAAACGGTGGTTGTGTCAAATTATATTCCGAAGTAAATCGCAATCCAACATTATTGGTACTAATGCTATTTGCCCATTTGGTGAACGATTCTAGACTACCCTTTCAAATGACAAACTCTTCATCGATATAACGTGCCCACATCTGGACATTCTGGAGTCCCATTGTTGTTTTATCCTTAAAAACAACAGTGTTCTCCCACCAGCCCAGGAACAAGTTAGCATACGAGGGGGCACAAAGGCTCCCGATCACTGTGCCCCTGAGCTGGTGGTAGAATCTGCCATTAAAAGAAAAAAAAATTTTTTAGAGAGAACTCAAGCAATTGGAGGACAAATTGATTGTGTGCCGTAAACTGGCGTCCCCTTGTGTACAAAAAATGTGCAGCTGCACGGTGTCACGAGGGTGTCAAGAACCACGCCTGACTCCGTTATACCCGGGGTCAGGAAGTCGCAGCGGTTGGCTGCGCGCTCTATGTAAAATAGGGCTGTTTCCTTATGGTAGCTTTCTGGGTTTGCTTTGCAACCCTTTTTGGCTCACTCAGGGATCCGTAGCTCCTTCTCCTCAGCTGTTCCTTGTCCAGCACTCCCAACCTCCTTATATTCCCCTCTCACACTTCTCTGGTTGCCAGATATAGAGCTTCCTGCCTGGACTTCTATACTGACCCACTGGAGCTGTGTTGCTGCGTTCTCTGGTTGTTGGTCCAGAATGTTTCCCTCCGGATCCCTGTTGGACCTTTGTGATCTGCTGTGGTCGCTCACCTGGGTTTATGTGTTTGTCTGTATTGTCTGTCCTCTCCCTGGTGTTTCCCTCTTAGTGTCAGTGGTGCGGACTAGCGATCCCACCGGCCCGTTCACTATCTAGGGCTCATTTTAGGGAAAGCCAGGGTTTAGGCACGTGATCGCCGCACGAGTGAGGAACCCGTCTAGGGACGTCAGGGCAGTCAGGTGCCAGGCGCAAGGTGAGTCAGGGGTCACCACCTTTCCCTCTCCCTTGGGCAGGGCCTTCCCTTTTCCCTCCCTGTGCGTGACGCCGGTCATTACATTATATCTGGCCCTTATTTTGTGTAGGTAAAAAAAAAAAAAAAATATTTTTTTACCTACTTAGAATCCAGTATGGATCCAATTGCTGCTCTGTCCAAACAATTTCAAGGCCTGTCTTTGGAGGTGGCAGGATTGAAGGCGTCGGTCCTCCAGCAACAGCAGCAATTACAACTGACCGCAAGCCCAGCGGTTGCTACTGGTAACCAGGTTGTTGCGGAACCCAAGGTCCCTCTCCCTGACAGATTTTCTGGGGGGAGGGACAAGTTTTTGACATTCCGTGAGGCCTGTAAATTATATTTTAAGCTGCCCCCTTACTCCTCTGGTAATGAAGAACAGCGGGTGGGGGTTGTTATTTCCCTGCTGCAGGGGGACCCGCAGTCCTGGGCGTTCTCTTTACCCACTGATTCCCAGGCTCTTCGTCAGTGGATGAGTTTTTCGGGGCCTTGGGTCTCATATATGACGACCCTGACCGAGTCGCACTGGCTGAATCAAGATTACGGAGGCTCCTTCAGGGAGAGCGGCCGGTAGAGGAGTATTGCTCTGACTTCCGTAGGTGGGCTACGGATACCCAATGGAACGACCCGGCTCTCAGGAGTCAGTTCTGCTCTGGGTTATCCAAAAGGGTTAAGAATGCGCTTGCATTATATGAGACCCCCTTTTCCCTTGATGCGGTTATGTCCCTTTCTATCCGAATAGATAGACTTAGACGAGCCTATGCAGCTAGGAGGAACCACTCGTCAGGTCCGTCCTCCTGAGGTGCGCCGTAGGCGTGGGGTTTGTTTTTTTGTGGGGAGAGGGGTCATCTCATTAATGTCTGTCCTTCTTTCCTCAGAAACAAAAGACCGTCGGAAAACTACTAACCCCAGGCTGTGTGGAGGATGTCAGCCGGGGGGTATATGTTTCCTCCATACGTACATCGCAATTTGTGTTGCCAGCGGTTATTGTTTTTGGTGTTAAGACGGAGACTATTTCTTTCTTTCTAGACAGTGGAGCAGGGGTAAATTTGATAGATGCCCATTTTGCCCGCACTATGGGTTTGTCTCTCTGTACGCTACAGAGACCTATTCCCATATTCGCTATTGATTCTGCTCCTCTGTCTCAGAGAAACCTCACCAACATTGTTCATAATTTACACCTTCGGGTAGGGGACCACCATAACGAGATGCTTTCATGTTATGTTCTGAAGGGGCTTCCCACTCCGGTAGTGCTGGGCCTTCCCTGGTTGGTAGCGCACAATCCAGTGGTGGATTGGCAGGCCAGGGAGATATCGGAGTGGAGTGAGCATTGCAGAGAAAATTGCTTAAATAGCAATTGCTTAGTCGCCTCCATAACTACCCTACCTACATTTATTTCAGATTTTTTAGGACGTTTTTTCTGAAAAGGGTTGTCAGAAGTTACCACCTCACCGTCCTTATGATTGCCCGGTTAACCTTATTCCCGGCGCAAAATTACCCAAGACCAGGTTATATAATCTTTCGGGTCCAGAGAGACAAGCCATGAAACATTATATCTCTGAGAGCTTGGCTAAGGGACACATCAGACCCTCTTCTTCACCCGTGGCTGCAGGGTTTTTCTTAGTTAAAAAGAAAGATGGGGGCCTGCGTCCTTGCCTAGATTTTCGCGAATTAAATCGGATAACCATCCGAGACCCATACCCTCTTCCTCTCATTCCTGACCTGTTTAACCAGATTGCGGGTGCTAGGTGGTTCTCCAAACTTGATCTTAGGGGGGCCTACAATCTGATTCGTATCAAGGAGGGGGATGAGTGGAAGACAGCTTTTAACACCCCTGAGGGGCATTATGAAAATCTAGTTATGCCTTTCGGTCTGACCAATGCTCCTGCCGTCTTTCAACATTTCGTTAATGACATTTTTAGTCATCTAATCGGCAGGTTTGTGGTAATATACCTAGATGATATTTAAATTTATTTGTCTGATCTGAGAACACATGAGGTGCATGTCAGACAAGTACTGCAGGTCCTACGGACGAATAAATTATATGCTAAAATTGAAAAATGTGTCTTCGCCGTTCAGGAGATACAATTCCTAGGTTATTTTTTATCTGCTTCAGGTTTCCGTATGGATCCTAGGAAGGTCCAGGCAATTTTACATTGGGATCTTCCTGAGAACCTCAAAGCACTGCAACGGTTCTTGGGCTTCGCGAATTTCTATAGGAAATTAATTAAAAATTATTCAGTTATTGTAAAACCCCTTACTGACATGACTAGCAAGGGGACTGCTTTTTCTAAATGGTCTGACGCCGCTAAAGTTGCTTTTTCCTCTCTAAAAGAGAGGTTTACCTCGGCACCTGTACTAGTCCAACCTGATGTCTCTCAGCCTTTTATTGTTGAAGTCGATGCGTCAGAGGTCGGAGTGGGGGCTGTGCTGTCTCAGGGTCCGTCTCCTGGCAAATGGCGTCCTTGTGCTTTCTTTTCTAAAAAAACTATCTGCAGCAGAAAAGAACTACGATATTGGCAATAGGGAACTATTAGCTATTAAACTAGCGTTTCAAGAATGGCATCACTTTTTAGAGGGGGCAGTCCACCCCGTCACTGTGATTATGGACCACAAAAATCTTCTGTACCTCGAATCAGCTAAGCGTCTCACTCCTAGACAAGCTAGGTGGTCTCTATTTTTTACCAGGTTTAACTTTGTTATTACCTATTGTCCTGGGGCAAAAAATACCAAGGCTGATGCACTATCTCGTTGTTTCCCTGGAGGGGGTAATGTGAGTGATCCGGTACCCATTCTTCAAAGAGGAGTGGTTGTTTCTGCGGTACACTCTGCTCTGGAGGGGAAGGTGTTAGAGGCCCAGGGGGACGCCCCGGTCTTTTGCCCCTCAGAGAAATTGTTTGTACCGTTGAACCTGCGTTTCGAATTATTAAAGGAACATCATAATTCGGCACTTGCTGGGCACCCAGGTAGTAAAGCAACCTTGGAGCTATTGTCTCGTCGTTTTTGGTGGCCAAGGTTGCGTCAGGATGTATTGGATATTGTGTCTTCTTGTTCTACTTATGCGCGCGCGAAAGTCTCTCATACACGTCCTGCAGGGTCTCTATTACCACTCGTCATTCCCAATAGACCATGGACACATCTGTCAATGGATTTTATCACTGACTTACCTTTGTCTGCGGATAAAACAGTTATTTTGGTAGTAGTGGACAGGTTTAGCAAAATGGTACACTTCATTGCGTTACCCGCACTACCTAATGCTAAGACTCTTACTCAGGTATTCATCAGTGAAATCGTGAAGCTTCACGGGGTCCCTTCCGATGTTGTTTCGGATCGGGGTACCCAGTTTATTTCTAAATTTTGGAAAGCTTTTTGTTCCCGTTTGGGGGTACACTTGTCGTTTTCCTCAGCTTTCCATCCTCAGTCGAATGGACAGACTGAGCGTACCAACCAAAACCTTGAGACATATCTAAGATGTTTTGTGTCTGAAAACCAAGAGTTGTGGTCATCATATTTACCGTTAGCTGAGTTTGCCATAAATAATCGTCGTCAGGAATCCACTGGCAAGTCACTATTTCTTGGTGCATATGGTTTTCATCCCCAATTCTGTACTTTCAAAGAGGGGGGGTCTTCTGGGGTTCCCGAAGAGGAACGGTTTTCGTCATCTCTTTCATCGGTATCTCAGAAGGTGCAAGCTAACTTGAAAAATATGGGAGGTAAATACAAATGCATGGCTGATAAGAGACGGTCGCCAGGTCCGGACCTAGGAGTGAATGACTATGTGTGGTTGTCTACTAGGAATATTAAATTAAAGGTTCCCTCTTGGAAACTGGGTCCTAGGTTCATTGGCCCTTACAAAATTGTAGCTATCATCAACCCCGTGGCTTTTCGCCTGGAGCTACCTCAGACTTTTAAAATCCATAACGTCTTTCATAAGTCGTTACTCAAAAAATATGTTCCACCTCTAGAACCGTCACCGCTGCCACCCTCTCCTGTTGTTGTGGATGGTAATCTAGAGTTTCAGATATCCAAAATTGTTCATTCTCGTCGGGTCCGCCGCTCTCTTCAATATCTGGTGCATTGGAGAGGTTACGGTCCCGAGGAAAGAATGTGGGTTCCTGCGTCTGAGGTAAACGCTGACAGGCTAGTTCGGGCTTTTCATGCCTCTCATCCTGAGAGACCTGGTCCTGAGTGTCCGGAGGCCCCTTGTAGAGAGGGGGGTACTGTCACGAGGGTGTCAAGAACCACGCCTGACTCCGTTATACCCGGGGTCAGGAAGTCGCAGCGGTTGGCTGCGCGCTCTATGTAAGATAGGGCTGTTTCCTTATGGTAGCTTTCTGGGTTTGCTTTGCAACCCTTTTTGGCTCACTCAGGGATCCGTACCTCCTTCTCCTCAGCTGTTCCTTGTCCAGCACTCCCAACCTCCTTATATTCCTCTCTCACACTTCTCTGGTTGCCAGATATAGAGCTTCCTGCCTGGACTTCTATACTGACCCACTGGAGCTGTGTTGCTGCGTTCTCTGGTTGTTGGTCCAGAACGTTTCCCTCCGGATCCGTGTTGGACCTTTGTGGTCTGCTGTGGTCGCTCACCTGGGTTTATGTGTTTGTCTGTATTGTCTGTCCTCTCCCTGGTGTTTCCCTCTTAGTGTCAGTGGTGCGGACTAGCGATCCCACCGGCCCGTTCACTATCTAGGGCTCATTTTAGGGAAAGCCAGGGTTTAGGCATGTGATCGCCGCACGGGTAAGGAACCCGTCTAGGGACGTCAGGGCAGTCAGGTGCCAGGCGCAAGGTGAGTCAGGGGTCACCACCTTTCCCTCTCCCTTGGGCAGGGCCTTCCCTTTTCCCTCCCTGTGCGTGACGCCGGTCATTACACACGGAGGCCATACTCATGTGGAATCGAGGAGTATAAGGCCTACACATCGATGCTTCCCAATATACACCCTTCTTCCAAGTGAATCCCTTCAAGTTGTTTCAAAAGGTCCCCCGTGTCTCTTACATATGATGGGGGAGAGAGTACAAAAGGTGACAGGATCTTATCAATATAAATGCCCACATTCTGGCTTAAAATGTGTCTGTTTGCGGGTGCTGAGGAAAGAGAAAGTCATATTTGTCTTGATTAATTAATTTATTGTTTTTTTGCTGAGTCTAGGAGCGTCTTCAGTTCTTGTATATATTTAATGTTGGGGTCCCCTTCTAGTATCTCATAACTTTCTCATGGGGCTAGTAGGGCCTCACTCATGGATTTATATCTAGTCGTGTCAAGAATGACTGTGTTCCCTCCTTTGTCCGAGGGCTTGATGGTTATGTTTTTATTTTGTGCTAAAGCCTCTAAGGCCTGTAATTCCTCCATGGTACAGTTTGGGGGAGCAAAGTGCACCTGTGTAGTTTCAAATTTAGTGCTCACTAGATTCAGGAATACATCAATACAATTAGTATCGCCTACGGGTGGTGTTTTAGTACTTTTTCTCTTTAGTGAAGTGAATGGACCTTCACCCAATTCAGACTCATTAGGGGCAACTAAACTCTCCAGTAATTTGACATCTTCCAACATCTCCGTAGCGACCCCCATTTCCAGGCTCTGTTTTTTTTTCAATATTACGAAAGTGTTTGAACCACCTGAGTTTTCATGCAAATAGATTAATGTCTACTATGGTTTTAAACAAACTAAACTTAGCTGTGGGGACAAAAGAGAGCCCCTTTTCTAAGATTTGCGCTCTGCCAGTGTATTATAACTAGCGGTGAGACTGAGGTGGATAGCGAACACTTCATGTCCTGAGCACTACGTCAGGACATCAGTTACCTAGAGACGCTGATGCAGAGCTTCATCGTACCTTTGGCGGTCTGGTTGATCATGTGATCCTCACAGTACAGCCGAATGCGCTTAAAAGGGAGATGGCGCGAAGGTTCGGGCTCTCCCAGTGTATTATAATTAGTGGTGAGACTTAGGCGGATAGGGACACCTCCCCACACCAAGGCAATGGACCATTGTCTTCAATTGTGCCTACATCCTCTATGTGACAAGGAATCGTGCCTTGCTCCCTAATTAGTGAGTTGATGGTGTTACTTTTTCAGGGTTTCTTTCTGTGGAGATTAATTTTGATGTTTTGAGTGACCAATTGTTTTATTTATTTTTGTTTCCCTTTTGTTTCTATTATAGTATTTTTTTCTTCTCTTTATAAAAGTCCCCTGATGATTCCCGTCATTTGGACGAAACGTGGCATGTAGGGAATTTAATGAGGGTATTTGTAGGGAATAGGCCCCAAGTAGGGAAAGGTTCTGTATGGGGTCGCCCCTATCGGGGCGTGGGCTCTGTGTCTGACAGGCAGGTGAAAATTAGTCCCCTGACCCTCCGACAGGTAGGGCTTTACTTTGAGGGCTAATTAGGACACAGACTGCTTACTGCCATTGACATCAAGAGCATCGGTCACCTATGTCCTTTTGCCACTGTACACAAGGATACATCTGTGTCATACACCTGATTCTGGTTCAAAGTCTACACTTCTGGAAGTGGTAAGATCTATCCCTTTATCACTACAGTATTGGAGCTATAAGGGAGTGGTGACTGGAGTTTAGGCCTTCTTCTGATCTGTCAGAAGGAAGGAAAAATGAGTCGCACAACGGATCCTGTCTGTGTAGCAGACACAGGCCTGTATGGTCCTATCAGAATTGGCTTGTGATTTGGTAGCCAAAAGTAGCAGTGGGTACAAAACACAGACGACATGCAAATATTCCATTTACGTGTCATCTCTGTTTTGCATCCACTCCTGTTTTTTTGGGCATTAGCAATACTGATGGATTACTGACCAAATGCTAACCGAGTGAAGGCAGATGCTCCACAGACAGGATCTGTTTTTTTTAGGGTTATTGTTCTGATGGATCAGAGAAAGGACAAAATAATCAGTAAAGTCAACACAAACTTACTGCTGACACCCTCTCCACACTGTCGGGGGGCTCTACTTGTATAAGTGTTTAATAGAACAGGTTCTGTAGACATCCATATGGAAAAGGAGTGTGATTCTTCTTGGAGCTAACATTGACCTAACTGTAAGGCTGAGTTCATACTTGAGTTATTTTGTCAGTTTTGGCCCCGTGACTGTGCAGTGATTCTAAGAGTGACGCCTTTCATCTGCTATCTTTTAATTATCTTCTAATTGCTTATTCCATAGACTGCAATAGCATACTATTGTTAAAATGTAGAATGTAGTTTACTATGTAAGGCCTGGGAGCTTTCACATGGCCCCAGGCTGCCATATCAACTGATCAGAGACATGCAATTTTGCTGATCAGATGATGGAGGGAGCTTCTTCTTCTGTTTAACTGCCCAGATATCATGGTTACTATTGACCATGACATCTAAGGGGGTTAAATCACTGAGATCAAAGTTATTTCTAATCTCAGTAACTGTAGCTGGGTGTTAGCTTTATTACACAGCTGGAACTCATCGTGTACGAAGAGAGGTTAGTTTATGATTTTTACGTTATTGGTCATGAAGAGGTTAAGGATTGGTTAATACCCTCACTTAAGTTGGTCTTAGGTGTCAACCACTTGTGCATGTCTATGCCACCAGAAACCAATAAAAAACATCTCCAGAGGGAACCAAGGATGTGTTTAAATTCTGCATGCTCAATGCTTCTTTCTTCTTAGTTGTGTGACTGTTAGTCTGCCCTCATAAACTTGAAATTGCTAGCCTATCCAGCAGAAATATTTAATTTCAGCTTAAGACACCTTGAGACTCAAAGACAGACATACCTTGTGCAATTAATCACTACTAAGTAAAAGTTCCTGATAAGGATTTTAATGGGAGACTCTTAGGTGGGTGACAACCTTAATCTGAATCCTTCCATGAGAACATGTTGTAATATAACATTTATTACAGCTCCAAAGTAGTTGATGATACTTGTAAATAGTGTTGGGCGAATTAAAGTTCTCAAAGTGGACTCCAATACGAATTTCAGGGAAAATTCGATTCACTGAATTTCCTTGTGCTTTATGGTAACAAATCAATTTTCCTTAAATGCGGTAAAACAAAAAAAAAAATCATACTCACCTCATCCATTTGCGTGCGAAGAGTCCTCCGTGGCAATCTTGATTGAAGATCCAGCTCAAAATCTCGTGGCCAGCATGATGACGTCATCACAGACTGCACAAGATTTCGCGCTGGATCTTCAAGCAAGATGACTGCAGCAGTCTCTTCGTGATCAAAGGGATAAGGTGAGCATTTTAATCTCAGATGCCATGATCAGCAATGAACGGGTCATCTGAGGGGTTTAATGTCGGGGGCTGTCACAATCGCCGTTTCCTGTCATTGCACCTGCTACTCACAAACAAATGCGCTTCATGACAAAGTAATTTGTCACCAAGCAGATTTCTTTGTGAAATTCGGCAAAACATCAGACTCGAAGTTTTGTAGCATTTTGCTTATCTCTACTTATGATCACATAGTTATAATAAATATATATAGAAAAACAGATGATTGCACTAAAATACTACCGTGCAACTATGAAAATATGTCCTCACTCCAATAAAACTGTTTATGCATTTTCAGAATTTCAAACTTCCCTTTAACCAACTACACTACAAGTTCTGCTAGAACAAACCATGTAACATTTGAAAAAGTCTAACCTCATCCACATCATATAAAACAGCAAAGTCTTACGGTAAAAAAAAATATTTTTCATAAAAAAATGATCACTGATAGCCATCCCTCCCAAGTACAATGTTCAAAGAATTTACTTTAGCCCACTCTAAAGCCTGTCTCTTCTAAGTGAGTAATTCTATATATGTTTATGTGGTATGGATCCTGCTATTCAAGGAAATGGACAGCAGGGTCAATAGCAGCAGGAAGACATTACACTGAGGCTCAGTGTAAATGTTTCTAACACATAGAACAACATACCAAATGCAAGCTCATGGGGGTTTGTGACCTGTGGGTTAAGTGGATAAATTTTTGACTATTTATAGTAACTAAAAAATATTTTCATGGAAATACAGTAAACGAGGAGATGCTCCTTTCAGGCACCAGGTACCTGTACTTGGTTATATTCAAATCTACATTTCAAAATAGCTGATAAATTCTGCTCCTCAGTCCGGTCATGGCAATTAACCATATTATTGAATGTTGTTACTTCCTGTACTTCCAGGTTGTGGCTCTTCACTAGTGTTGAGCGCGAATATTCGAATTGCGAATTTTTTTCTCGAATATTGCGATTTTGAGAATATTTAGAATATAGTGCTATATATTTGCGAAATCGAATATTCATTATTTTTTTTTGTTTGTTTTTTAATGCTCCAGTCAGTGCCCGTTGCCGCTTCTGCCGACTTCCGTGCTCATGGAGCGTCCCCAACACCATGGGAACGTCTCCATATACTAGAATGTACTGTCGGATTTGAGAATTAACGTTGAAATCACAATTCGATTATTTCAAGTTATAATCGAATTGCGATTTCAACTTAACACTGCTATATTCCATATTCGTTAATTCTAGCCTAATATGGAATATAGAAGTGCTAAGTTGAAATCGCAATTCGATTATTATAACTTTAAATAATCGAATTGCAATTTCAACGTAATTCTCAAATCCGACAGTACATTCCAGTATATGGAGACGTTCCCATGGTGATGGGGACGCTCCATGAGCATGGAATATAGCATTACTAAGTTGAAATCGCAATGCGATTACTTCGAGTTATATTAATCGCATTGCAATTTCAACTTGGACCTGGTTTACTATGGTTGGCTTCAATGGCTTGGTAGAATTAGCGAATATGACGAATGTATTCGTCATATTCCACAAAACGAATATACGAATGTATTCGTCTATTCCACAAAACGAAGATATTCTCCATCTTCGTTTTAGCTACCTATTCATCAACTTCGCGAATTCTAGCAATCATATAGGAAAGTTTACTATAGAGACAGCTAAGTTTAATTCGCAATGCGATTATATTACTTAGCTTTTTTTTTATAAATAGAATAATTATAATAGTTATCAGGTATTATAATTATTCTATTTATTTTTAAAAAAAGCTAAGTAATAAAATCGCATAGCGAATTAAACTTAGCTGTCTCTATATAGTCCCATTTACAGGCAGGGGTACTGAGTCTAGGGCTAGATTTAGGGACAGACCATCATTCACGACTGTCCACCCTGTTCATTATTGACTCATGCCATTGAGCGTTACAGCATTATCCCTCATGTCGTCATGGTGATATCTTTTCTCTTTTTTTGTTCCTTTTCTATATTTGTTTGTGGGAGTTTGCTATTTTATGTGTAAATTAGATTAAAGGCTACGTTTTATAACAGGTTGCTTTCCTGTGATTACATTAATATACATTGACACCACCTGTGGTTATCACTCCCTCTGACGGGATATTGTCTTAGCTGTGAATCCCCTTTTTGATTATAACATTCATGATATTATTTGTGAGTTTACCTCACACATTGATATGGCTGGCTTTCTTAGCACACAACTAGACACCAAAAAATGGCTCCTAGAAGCTAATGAAATATTCTCTGAGAAAGAGCTTACAGGTACTAATATTGTTACTCCATCAATCAAAACTACTTTCAAGGACCTATATGAGATCCACAAGGAATATCATAAATCCTGGTGGGAGGTCCAATCCCTGGACAACTACATTAGGAATTCCATTATACCCAGAGGCCTACGTATCTATCTTAAACCAGCACAGCGGATCTGCACCCCGGAATTATTGACCAGGTGGGAGGGTGAGATAGTAGAGAGCTCTCTACGTCTTATGCGATTGCTGTTGGATCAGGAGCAGGTTAATTTGGAGACTGTGGAGAGATCACTGAACGTGCAGGTGGAGTTAGCCCTGGGGTTTAAGGACCATCCAGAGTTTTCTAAAAAAGAAACCGAATTGCAAACTAATATAGAGAGGTTTAAATCCAATCTTGTAGAACGGAAACACCGACAATTTATCAAAGATCGTATACAGAGCGTATACAATATAAACAGCGTATACAATAACACAGTCCACCGAAAAAGTCTCGGCCAGTGAGGGTTCGGCCTATGAGGCTGATAGCTCAGATTTGGATTATCATCAATATTCTAGACGTCGAGGTAATTGGAGGGGCAGGGGCCTGGGTTGGGGGAGAGGACAATACAATTACAATCAGAGATCTCAGACTAGAGGCTACATACCTACCGGCCAAAAACCTGGGGCGCCATGGGGCACACAGGCCCCCTTACTACAAATTACAAGGACAGAAAGTCCTGTCGGCCCAGAACCGATAAACAGGTTAACAATGGCCCCAACTGGGGCAATCCTGTCAGATACTGCCTCCTCCTCTACTACCTCACCTGCTGTAAACAATTCTTTTTTAGGCCCTCCTCCGCCCAATACGTACATCCTGAGGGATCGTACGTAAGGCTCAACCTGTGATTTTGAATCTGTCTGGAATAGCTCTATCAGTGGACGAACAGAAACTATTAAGTAAAGGATTATCATTTGTGCCAACCACCCGCTTTTGTCTTTTTGATTGGGTCAAGGACCTCCACTTGTTTGTGAGAAAATTAAGGTGGTGCAAGTTATTTTGAGCCTCCGACAAAAAGAGGAGCGTTGAACTTGGACTCAAACCAGGTGACCTTTTGGGCTATGATGCCCTAATGGGTCTATTGGACGACAATGACCGTCCCCCGGGTCAAGGTCCCTTTACAAGTCTGAGGAATAAGAGTACTATGATGCCTCCCAAAACACTGGGTGAGTCCCACATTGACCTATTCCTTAGGTCAGTCACAAGGGATTTAGGGAACATCACACCCATACAAACGGGCAGCAGAAAGAATTATACATCGAGGGAAATGGAAACATTACGTGACTTGGGCACGAACAAACAACTTATTTTAAAACCTTCGGATAAAGGTGGGAACGTTGTGGTTATGTCCTGTAAGCAATACTGTGACATGTGCATGTCCCTCCTGTCTGATAGGTCCAGCTACGAATTACTAAAACTGGACCCAACTCAGGCTTATACGAAAGAACTATCACAGATCCTACAGGAGGCCCTTGAGGGGAGGCTTATTGACCGGCGAGAGTGTGACTACCTGGGACCACCAAACCCCCAGGTGGCCACTTTCTACTGTCTCCCGAAGATCCATAAGGGCACGGTCCCCCTAGGCCCCCCCTGGAATAGGGGGCCTAACGGAGCACGTGGGCACCTATATAGATAAGATATTGCTCCCATTTGTCATGTCTTTGCCCTCATATCTACGTGACACAAATGATCTGCTGAAACGCATAGATGGCATCTAATTGGATCCAGGTGTCTGGCTAGCCTCCATTGATGTGGAAGCTCTTTATACCTCCATTCCACACAACAAGGGTCTGGCAGCCGCCAAATACTTCTTAGATACGAGATCCACCGACCTCAAAGATCACAACCACTTTGTGATTAGACTTCTTGATTTTGCCTTAAATCACAATTACTTTGTGTTCGATGGTCGTTTCTACCACCAGCTCAGGGGCACGGCGATGGGGAGCCCTTGTGCGCCAACCTATGCCAATCTGCTCCTGGGCTGGTGGGAGGACACCATTGTGTTCACGGAAGGGATGCATAGATGGACCCGCCATATAATATCTTGGTCGAGGTTCATCGATGATATTTTGTTATTTTGGTCAGGCACCCCGGTAAAATTTAATGAATTCATGAAGGACTTGAACACGAATCACATAGGTCTGTTCTTCACCTACGAACTACAATCCAGTTCGATAAATTTTCTTGACTTACAGATCAGTAAAAACATGAACAACACCCTAACTACCACATTGTTCCGCAAACAAACTTCAACGAATAGCTTTCTGAGGTGGGAGAGTTTTCACCCCAAGCCGCTTAAAAAGGGTATCCCTAAAGGACAGTTTCTGCGGATATGCAGAAACTGTTCCGATCCAATTGAATTTAGCAAACAAGCCAGTACCCTGTTCCATCGGTTCAAACAGAGGGGATATTTGGACGGCTGTCTCTATGAGGCTTGGAGCCATGCTGAATCAATTGATAGATCAGCACTTATCCATTCTGTAGGGAAAAGAAAAGAATTAGATGACACCATTAGAATTATAGGTACATATGATACCAAATTGAATCAAGTTCGTCAGATAATAGGGCGCTACTGGTCATTGATTAAATCTGACCCTGACCTAACTGACCTTCTCCCGGAGCATCCTTCCATCACCTTCAGACGGGGTCGCAGCATAGGTGATCAGCTGGTACACAACCACTTTGAACTGACCCCGTCTCCATGTACCTGGCTAACGGATAGGAGAAATGGAACACATAGATGTGGGAAATGTAAAGCCTGTTCCTTCATAGCAGTAGGACAGTCCTTTATAAATACTGAACAAAACCGTGTATACATGACCCGTGGTTTTGCCAACTGTAATACAGTTGGCCTGGTCTATATGGCCCAGTGTATATGCGGTCTCAGGTACATTGGTAAAACACGCAGAGCCTTTAAGAAGAGGATCCTGGAACACATCGGAGATATTCGTCATAAGCGTGATAAGCCTCTGTCCAGGCATGTGGTTTTAAAACATGGTGGAGACTTAAAAACAATAAGCTTCTCCATGATAGAAACAATAAAACACTCCATCAGAGGAGGAGACATTGACATTATCCTGAGACAAAAAGAGTCAAAATAGATACATATGCTAAACATCATGTCACCAGCAGGACTTAACGAAAACATTGACTACTCTTGCTTTTTATAGCCAACCAGATATTATTATCTAATATGGGAGCGACATATATATTTGAGCACAGTGTTAATCTAAGAGGGGAGACTAGTGGCCCATCCCCACCACTGTTGGCTCTGATCTATCCCATATAATAAAATAATCCACTCTATTCACAATGACATGATACTGGAATTAATATATAACAATAGCTTTAACATGCTTGCGGAACTTTTTCTTTATTGTTACCATTTCCTCCCATAACTATGTGCTTTGGTTGCACTATGGTTAAATAAGTATAGTCTGCCCTCGGATGTGTCCCCCATTTCATTACACTGTACTCAGTAGTGGACTTGAGTGGTATATATATCGGCGCAATCGATTATTTATAACGTGTCTTTATTGGGAGCAGATGACCGGCTCATCCATACTGAGTATTATGATGAGGTTTCTCTCATCTCACCGGATTGGATGGCGGTCGCGTCAGCAAGGGGTGTGCCGCATACATCCAGTCACTGTTCACCTGAGCCGGTCTATCCACGTGACTGTAGGCCATCGACAGCGTCATCAGGCACGGCCTTGACTCCGGCTGATGACGCGACGCAACACTTGTTAGGCCATGTCATCAAACCGCTGCAGGTGACGTCATCATGGACAGCCTGGACTGTGGCTGTGGATGACACGTCACCAGCATGCCTATCAAGGGCGTGAGAGGACGGCACAAGACAGAGATCCAGTAGGGTAGCCTACAGCATCAGAATCACGCCCACTATGGGCGTTACTAAGCGCCCTACATCGTAAATCCACGCCCATACTGGGCCTGGTACAGAGATAGGTTTAATGGAGCCGGCCCCACCCACTGGGGAGGGAAAGCGGGTTATTTAAACTTGATAACTGATCCTGCATATTGACCTCACACACAGGACTAGTGAGGCTCCACTACCTGTGAGTCCTCTATAAACCCGGAAACCCCTTCCATCTACAACAGGTTGGTCATAGCGGTTTGATCTGGCTAACATTTTGTATCTCTTGTCTGCTCCCAACAGTGTGTACACGGGCCACGGCTTAAGCGGCAGTGGGTACACTGCTAATCCCACGGACAGTCCGGAGCCGGCCTGGCTGCGTCCAGACACGCAAGTAGCATCTGATTACTTGTTTATTATCCAACGTGTCATTACACATGTATGGTTGTCCCTGGAGGTCGCTACTCCTACTATCCACACTGGGATTACATACCTATATGGGCTTGTTTATCCTTGTGGGAGTGTACACTCTATAGGGCCACGTCTTCATGTAGTGTACTCCCAGAATAATTTGGACATGATATGCTTTGGGATGGTCCTTATTCTGCGGGCTTCGCATCTAACCCGTTATAGCTTGAATGATTGAATTTACTAGGTTATTAAAACCAGCTGAACTATGTCATCATAATTGAGGGCTCGGCCTATTGCTTTGCCACTTCTCAATGATTACTGATGCCTAAAAATAGCACTGTACTAAAATATGTCCCCTTAGGAACCCGGCAATCAATTAGGGTGAAACGCGTTGGGCCTTTGGCACCTGACTATACGCCACCAATCTAGGAGGCAGTTCTCTGGTGCCAACTTTGTATATATAAAATACACCCGTATGTACAAATGTGTACGGCAATTTTCTTGTGTGTGAATATTACACATTAATATCTTTTGGTGTGTGAACATCACACATTAATATCTTTTATTTTGATGATATATATAACTATAGATAATCACACCTGTGGTTGTCTCAGTATCTTCCTTGACGTAACTTTTCGAGCAGTTATCCGCCCGTAGATGCAGCATCCACGAGTATGGGCGGTTTAATGCTCTGTATACTGTAACATTTAATATCTTTTTCTTTTGTTCTGTATACCTAGCGTAGGCCCCCGCCAGGGACTCACCAACCTTTTAGGGTCAATCTAGGACCCACTAGGAGGTTCCAGAACACGGGATCGTCCTTGTCAGGACGGTAGTCCCGTTTACAGGCAGGGGTACTGAGTCTAGGGCTAGACTCAGGGACAGACCATCATCCACGACTGTCCACCCTGTTCATTATTGACTCATGCCATTGAGCGTTACAGCATTATCCCTCATGTCGTCATGGTGATATGTTTTCTCTTTTTTTGTTCCTTTTCTATATTTGTTTGTGGGAGTTTGCTATTTTATGTGTAAATTAGATTAAAGGCTACGTTTTATAACAGGTTGCTTTCCTGTGATTACTGTCTCTATAGTAAACTTTCCTATATGATTGCTAGAATTCGCGAAGTTGATGAATAGGTAGCTAAAACGAAGATAGAGAATATCTTCGTTTTGTGGAATATGACGAATACATTCGTAATTTCGTTTTGTGGAATATGACGAATACATTGCTGCCAGCAGACCACCAGAGATAAGAACAAAGAGAGGGACGAGGGAGCACCAACACAGACAATGGAAAAACCGAATGGTGGGGAAAAGACCACTCAGCGCGCCGTTAACGGTGAACCCCCATAACGCTCTCCCTCCGGAGAACGCGCATGCACACCAAAAAGGATGGTGATACATGCTGCACCCTCTTTCGAAGGTACCTCGACTGCGGAGCCACTATTTACTATTATGTCACGGTGGGGAGTGGGGAAAACCCCCCACCGTGCAATAGCTGAGGCTGCAACGCCAGATAGCAAGGAACAGGGAGCAGGTCACCTCCTAATGTAACCCTGAGCTCTCCCTAGACTCCTAGCGCATGCTCATGCTCACCAACCTAGGACCCTGCTATCCCTGCTACGCCCTAGGCCTGATGACAGGGCAGAGAATACCTGTGCATCCACGACACAGATGACAGGCGTCTCCAGTGGCCCAGTAGCTGACAGGATGCAAGGCTATGGGTGAATCACACCACAATCAAACCTCCAAGCAAAACCCACACCATAACTACATACACCAGGTGGGGGGAAGAATGACAGAAACAGACCGGAGGGGACAACAGACAGAGCAAGATAAACAAAATAACAAATAGGGATAGCTCACACAGACATAATCATTCAGCCAGGGAGCAAAGCTCCTACACAGACTGAAGCAAAATCAAACTGACCTTAAGGCTCCACCACACCAACATATAAGGAGGCCTGAGGTCACACCCACCACACCTACCAAGCACACCTTAACCCCGTGCACACCAAAGCAGGGAAAGGAAACATCCTTAAAAGGGAAAGAGCACACACATACATATCAACAAGTTGCTATAAGCAACCAGCATGCGCAGCGAAAGTGTCACGGCACACACCAAAGGCCGTGACATTAAGATAAGTAAGTATATAAAAATTACAAATGCTAAAACCATTCGTACTTCTTCTACTACTACTACTAATAATATTAATTACTTAGTTGTAATTCTATGGTGATGCCATTGCAATATACTTGAAAAAAAAATTTGCAGATACGTAGGCACATTGTCAATACACATATAATTGAGCTTTGTAGTTTTTATAACAATTTATTAACTACTTTAGAATTACTACTTTTTTTGTGTAAAATATATAAATTAAGTTAAAACAGTCTAAACTTCTCAATGTAGTAACTTAAAGGGATTATTCAGCCAATAACTTTCTCTTTTACAGGGGTACAAAGTGGCAGGGAAAGAGGGATATTGATTTTATCCATTACCATCCTTTGTGTCAAAAAGTCTAAAGAACAGACTATATTACAGTCCCAGAAAACCTCTTTAAAGGTATTATTTTTATTTATACATACACTCAGACCGGCATAACAAAATAAAAATAAAATGCTAGGCATCTCATGGTTCTTTGTATTTCCATTCCAATTCTTACTGAGCCACCATCAGTCCTTATGGCCAGGCAGGAAACGCCAATCACTGACCACACTGATGAACTGCTACAGCCAGTGATTGGCTTAGTGGGCACTTCATGTGTGTCGAAAGGTGACCATTTGGGAGCTAGTATCAGAACTGGAATAGCGGGGAACCTTGATTTGAGAATCCATATTTTTTATTTTGGCATGTCATTCTGACCCTATGTAAAAACATAAATCGTTGGCCAGAAAATTATTTAATTGGATTTTATGGGACTGTAGTATTAATAGTCTATTCTTCAGATAAAACCCATTCAAGCAATGGATACCAAAACCTGGGTGTAGGTGTACTTTTTTTTTTTAACTGTATACATAAATATATACCTTAAGGTATATGTTTAAAATGGAATCCTATGGCTGATGTATGCAACTTTATGTTTGTAAGATCAATCAATCAATTAGTGCAGCACATTACAAAATACATGATACTTTCAAAAAAACAGCTTACAAACAAAAACAAAAAATTGCATTTGGCTTATTACGGTGCTTTGGGTTGAAATTGCCAAACAGTTGGAACATGTTCAAGAAAATCATCAATTCTAGTTGAACTTCATCTGGTTGAAAGCCAAAGGAGTCAATTTCGCCCAGTAGTGCACTAATTGTACTAATTGTATTAAGAATAAAGTATGCCTTTGTGACTATGTAAGAAAATAAATGAGATATGATCAATATAAACCATGCATATAATATGCCAGCATTTCAATAAATACTAGCAATGTTTTTTTTAAAAATTAAAGATCCTTTCTCACTAGATAGATTTACTGTGTGTATATATATATATATATATATATATATATATATATATACACACACACAAGCATATAAATATAGTGATGAATTAACAGAGCTGAAGCAATTTTGTGCAATTCTACAAAAGGACGACTTAAATGACCAACATGAAAGCTTTCACTAACAATTGAACCAAATGTGTTACACAATAGGTTACCAAGGCAATAAACATAATAAAGGCTACCTGCAGTGTGTCGGCTAAAGTTTCAAACTGATGTGTCCAACTTCAATCACTTAGAACAGATCATTTTGGCAACATAGATGCACATATGATCTCTCAGAACCCATCAACATCATATCAGCATGTGCTGGCCATAGATGTACAATACAGATAATGGGGTATAGAGACTTAGATTTGACATATAAGCCATGATTCACTTACAAGATACAGATATTTTTCCCATTTTTGTGGTTTCGTTTTGTTAAATTTCTGCCTTTCCGGGGCCATAACTTTTGGTTGCATGTACTTTCCAATGCAACCATCTAATATGGCATACAATATAGTGGGAAGTTGGACAAAAAAATCCAAATGGGGTGGAATTGGAAAAAAAACGCAATTCCACAACATTTTTATAGGCTTTGTTTTTACAACATTCCCTGTACGGTAACACTGAACTGTTAATTTCATTCTCCAGTTCAGTACGATTACAATGATTTTATTTTTCTATTCTTTTTTATAGTTCCCACAGGGAACTATAACAAGCAATCATCAGATTGCTTCTTCAATACACTCCAATGCATAAGCATTGAAGTGTATGAGAAATACAATGTATTCCTCTGGAGCCATGCTACAAGCAGGGGCTCCATAGGAACCAATGTGCGGAAGTCTCTTGTCACTCAGGAGGACAGAGGCTGCCACACCCTGCATTTGGCTCCCCGGGACACACCGGGAAGAGCACGCTACTTGTTTTTTTGCTTGTACAAATGCTGTGGTCACTATTGTAAATGTATGGCGCTGGTTGGAAAGGGGTTGAAAGGGTTATTCAAATTCTAAAAGATCTCCCCCACTGCCCGGGCCCCTTGTATACATTATACTTACCTGCTCCCTGGCACCCCCGTCACTCTGGATCACTGCACAGCTGCTGCTGCATGTCCCCTTCGCTCAAATCAAAACATCCGGTGATGAGGGGGAGCAGCCAATAGCAGGCTATGACAGGGATGAGCCTCCATAAGGCTGGTCACCAACACAATATTTTCTATAATATATCAATGCTTAAAATAGTGTAATTGGTTCTAAAAAAGGAATGGTCTTACCTTGTCAGTTGTACACAGTATTTGGGGGTTTGAAATCACAGAGCTTGGTATCTTACCCTATTCTACCCTACTTGGTCTGAGCTCTTCTGTAATGACCAGGTAGCGGAGCACTCACCCTGACAAGGACGACCCCTTTGAGCCATCCCTAAATGCTTCCTAGGATTCCCTGTTTTTTCCCTCCTGTACGGAATACATATTAGGACATCCTCAAACATCATCCACAACTCCCTCCTCCGTCAGGCAAAACTCCATCCTCTGTCAGCCCAAACTCCCTCCTACCTCAGACGTCAGCCAAAACTCCTTCCTCCCTCCTCTAAAACTCCCTCCTCCGTCAGGCAAAACTCCATCAGTCCTCCTCCCTCATACCAAACTCCCTCCTCCCTCAGGCTAAATTCCCTCCTTCGTCAGCCCAAACTCCCTCCTACCTCAGACATCAGCCAAAACTCCCTCATCCAAAACTCTCTTGTCCCTCAGACGTCAGTCAAAAAATACCTCCTCCATCAGCCCTCAGCTCAAACTTCATCAGCCGTCAGGTGTCAGCTCTTAGCCGTCAGGGGTCAGACATAAGTTGTCATGCCTCAACCTAAACTCCATCAGCCTAAACTCCATCAGATATCAGGTGTCAGCCCTCAGCCTAAACTCCATCAGCCGTCAGGGGTCAGACATCAGGTGTTAGCCCTCAGCCTAAACTCCATCGGCCGTCAGGGGTCAGACTTCAGGTGTCATCCCTCAGCCTAAACTCCATCAGCCGTAGTAATAGAATGTAAAATATGTTTACAGCAAGCGCTGGCACCACAGACCATTGTCTTCACACATTATATATATATTATGCACACTAATATCAGGCACCAGTACTGGATACAAGTTTCCTTGGTGTTTAATGGAGGCATGTCGTGTTCAAGTGAATGAGATTCCTTTCCTTTCCTACCTGCAGATGGCTCCATTGATTGTAATCCAGGGGTTGCGAGTTCAAATATCACTGGCCCCTTCTCTTCTTTTTTCTTTGTCTATTATTTGTACTATTGCTTCCTTGTACGTGAAACCCCAGTTGCATTGATTTGTGCCCCCAGAACAGTAAAAGAACCAAATCATAACATATATGCCATCATCCACCTATCATAAATCTACCCCCATCATCTCATTTATCATTCATCTCTCTATCTATCCTGAATTATGTGTAAGCAGACCTGTCATATTGATATGATAACTGAAAGCATATTTCATATGATAAATTGCGCTAAAATGTTCTTTGCTTTCTAAACGGAATAAGTAATAGTACAAATATTAACAGACAAATAAAGATTGTGAAGGTGCCAGTGAGAGTTGAACTCTCGACCCCTGGCTTATCATGCCAGCACTCTAACCTCTGAACTATGGAGCCATCTGCTGCTAAGAAAGGAATCTCATTCACTTGTAGGCGAACCAGTCTCTAGCAGCTGCTGATGTAACGTGTGCTGTAGAGAAGCCCGTGTATGTCAGCGGCTGAACACGGCGTGCCTTCATTATACACCAAGGAAACTTGTATTTAATACTGGTGCCTGGTATTAGTGTCCATAATATATATATATACAGACGTGGACAAAATTGTTGGTACCCTTTGGTCAATGAAAGAAAAAGTCACAATGGTCACAGAAATAACTTTAATCTGACAAAAGTAATAATAAATTAAAATTCTATAAATGTTAACCAATGAAAGTCAGACATTGTTTTTCAACCATGCTTCAACAGAATTATGTAAAAAAATAAACTCATGAAACAGGCATGGACAAAAATGATGGTACCCCTAGAAAACACAGAACATAATGTGACCAAAGGGACATGTTAATTCAAGGTGTGTCCACTAATTAGCATCACAGGTGTCTACAACCTTGTAATCAGCCATTGGGCCTATATATATGGCTCCAGGTAATCACTGTGTTGTTTGGTGATATGGTGTGTACCACACTCGACATGGACCAGAGGAAGCAAAGGAAAGAGCTGTCTCAAGAGATCAGAAAGAAAATTATAGACAAGCATGTTAAAGGTAAAGGCTATAAGACCATCTCCAAGCAACTAGATGTTCCTGTGAGTACAGTTGCACATATTATTCATAAGTTTAAGATCCATGGGACTGTAGCCAACCTCCCTGGACGTGGCCGCAGGAGGAAAATTGATGACAAATCTAAGAGACGGATAATCCGAATGGTAACAAAAGAGCCTAGAAAGACTTCTAAAGAGATTCAAGGTGAACTTCATGCTCAAGGAACATCAGTGTCAGATCGCACCATCCGTCGTTGTTTGAGCCAAAGTGGACTACATGGGAGACGACCAAGGAGGACACCATTGTTGAAAACGAATCATAAAAAAGCAAGACTGGAATATGCCAAACTACATGTTGACAAGCCACAAAGCTTCTGGGAGAATGTCCTGTGGACAGATGAGACAAAAATCGAAGTTTTTGCCAAGGCACATCAGCTGTATGTTCACAGACGAAAAAATGAAGCATATCAAGAAAAGAACACTGTCCCTACTGTGAAACATGGAGGAGGCTCTGTTATGTTCTGGGGCTGCTTTGCTGCGTCTGGCACAGGGTGTCTTGAATCTGTGCAGGGTACAATGAAATCTCAAGACTATCAAGGAATTCTAGAGAGAAATGTACTAGCCAGTGTCAGAAAGCTTGGTCTCAGTCGCAGGTCATGGGTCTTGCAACAGGACAATGACCCAAAACACACCGCTAAAAACACCCAAGAATGGCTAAGAGGAAAAAATTGGACTATTCTAAAGTGGCCTTCTATGAGCCCTGACCTCAATCCTATTGAGCATCTTTGGAAGGAGCTGAAACATGCAGTCTGGAAAAGGCACCCTTCAAACCGGACACAACTGGAGCAGTTTGCTCATGAGGAGTGGGCCAAAATACCTGCTGAGAGGTGCAGATGTCTCATTGACAGTTACAGGAAGCGTTTGATTGCAGTGATTGCCTCAAAAGGTTGCGCAACAAAATATTAAGTTAGGGGTACCATCATTTTTGTCCATGCCTGTTTCATGAGTTTATTTTTTTACATAATTCTGTTGAAGCATGGTTGAAAAACAATGTCTGACTTTCATTGGTTAACATTTATAGAATTTTAATTTATTATTACTTTTGTCAGATTAAAGTTATTTCTGTGACCATTGTGACTTTTTCTTTCATTGACCAAAGGGTACCAACAATTTTGTCCACGTCTGTATATATAATGTGTAAAGACAATGGTCTGTGGTGCCAGCGCTTGGTGTAAACATATTTTACATTCTATTACTACGGCTGATGGAGTTTAGGCTGAGGGCTGACACCTGATGTCTGACCCCTGACGGTTGATGGAAGAGGTATTTTTTGAATTACGTCTAAAAGACGAGGGAGTTTTGAGTTAGGGGGAAAGATTTTTGGCTGACGTCTGAAGGAGGAGGGAGTTTTGGCTGACGGAGGAGGGAGTTTAGCCTGACGGAGGAGGGAGTTTGGTCTGAGGGAGGAGGACTGATGGAGTTTTGCCTGACGGAGGAGGGAGTTTTGGCTGACATCTGAGGAAGGAGGGAGTTTCTGATGAGGAAGGAGGGAGTTTTGGCTGAGGGAGTTTAGTCTGAGGGAGGAGGGAGTTTGAGCTGAGGGCGGAGAACTGATGAAGTTTTTCCTAACGTAGGAGGAAGTTTTGCCTGACGTCTGAGGTAGGAAGGAGTTTTGGCTGACAGAGGAGGGAGTTTAGTCTGACGGAGGAGGGAGTTTGGTCTGAGGGAGGAGGACTGATGGAGTTTTGCCTGACGGAGGAGGGAGTTTTGCCTGACGTCTGAGGGAGGAGGGAGTTTTAGATGAGGGAGGAGGGAGTTTTGGATGAGGGAGGAGGGAGTTTTGGCTGACAGAGGAGGGAGTTTAGTCTGACGGAGGAGTTACTTTGGTCTGAGGGAGGAGGACTGATGGAGTTTTGCCTGACGGAGGAGGGAGTTTTGCCTGACGTCCGAGGTAGGAGGGTGTTTTTGCTGACGGAGGAGGGAGTTTAGTCTGATGGAGGAGAAAGTTTGATCTGAGGTATGAGGACTGATGGAGTTTGGGCTGATGGAGGAGGGAGTTTAGTCTGACGGAGGAGGGAGTTTGGTCTGAGGGAGGAGGGCTGATGGAGTTTTGCCTGACGGAGGAGGGAGTTGTGGATGATGTCTGAGGATGTCCTAATATGTATGCTGTACTCCTGGTAGATCAATACCCAGCTCAATGTAGGGATAAATTCCAGGGTCCTTATATATAAAGTGCTCTCCAGATGTGTTTCCTTGGGTGGTGTGACCCAAATTATCAGGGGACTCACGAGAAGTCTGAAAAATGCAAGCGTTCCCTGTATGGAAATCACCTGGGCCAATTGAAGAAGCCCCCACTGGGTTAGTGGTGACAACAGACTAGGGGGATATAGATGCTACAGCACGTATGTTATGTGTTCTTGGTGATGTACATTTTGTTGGATTTAATCAATAAAATTAAAGGTTAAGTGTTAGAGTGTTGTGTCCTCTGTGCTTACTTCAGTTTTAATGCTGTCTGCGTACAGCATTAAAATGTATTGCCTCCATGTAGGCAGGCAAATATTGTTTCACCCGAAATCGTGCAAAACTTAATTAATTTGGTTATCACATCTGTGTCTTTAAAAACATTTTAAAATAGCAATCCGAAGTACTTTAGTACCAAACTCGACTTCAGATTGTTATTTAATTTTTTTTTAAAGAGGCATATGTGATTACCGAATTAATTCACCAAAGTCTTGCATGACAAATTTTGCCTACATTTTAATGCTGTACAGAGACAGTATTAAATCTGAAGCGTTTGAATGAATCAACTTCAGTTCTCTGACCCAAAGCTAGATTTGCTGAACACTATTTTATTTTTTTCCTTTGTGTAGTGAGCTTGTAGAACATTCATTGTACAGTGAAAAAATTGTGAAAAGAGTTGACTGGTAACCTAGACAGCGATGTGAAATAGTTATTTTGTGTGTACAATGCTTCATTTATGAGGAAATTAGCAGAAAAATCATAAAATCTCACCAAAGGAAACTTTTGAAGACTCAGTCACTACAAAACCAGGCTGTTAAGGCAGGAAAAGGTGCATAGTAGTGTTGATCGAGCACCAAAGTGCTCGGGTGCTCGAGTAGAACACTTTGGCATTAAACCAGGCATCCCCTGCTCTGAAGAGGGGATGGTGTATGGTTCATAGGAAAAGGTCAGAAATTGATGGAAACACCACTGAAATGGTTCAGAAACAGCATGGGGAGGATGTCTGGATGCATCTTGGACTCCCAGGTTGCTGCTGGGAATTATGTTGTCAGAGGGATCACTAAGGACACGGTTTGCTACGTACTCCTTCACCATCTTCTAAAATGTTTCCCTCCTTGTGACACTAGGCTGCGCATCAGGGTGAGGGTGCTGGCGGGGTGTCATAAAACTGTTCCAGGCCTTGGAGAGTGTTGCCCTGCCTCTGTTGGAACTGCTGTGTGTTCCCCTTGTCTCCCCTCCTCGGTTGCCCAAGGAACTACGTACTCAACGTTGTCAGCTGGAAATCTTTGGAGCAATTTTTCCACAAGGACCTTCTGGTATTGCACCATTTTGCTAGTCGTCTCCACCAAAGGAATAGGAGATGAGAAGTTCTCTTTGTAGCGGGGGTAGAGAAGGGTGAAAACCAGTAATCGGTGTTGCGTATAGCGCGAGGGTCAAGGGAAAGGCAGCCTAACACGAAGTCAACCATGCGTGTCAGAGTCCCAACAGAAAAGACCTCATCAGGAGGATGAATCTCAATCTCCTCATCCTCTTCTCCCTCTTTGGTCCATCTACGCTGAACAGATGGATTAAACCTGCTATGGGTACTACACTCTGTAGCGGAGGCAACCATCTCCTGCTCCTCCTCCTCATCATCATCCAATTTGCGCTGAGAAGACGAACTGAGGGTGGTCTGGCTATCACCCTGTGTACTGGCTTCTCCCATTTCCACCTCTTCTATATGCAAAGCATCCGCCTTCATTGTGAGCAGCAAGCGTTTTTTAGTAGACACAGAAGTGGGATGGTTACCCTGGTAATAGCGGCATTGCCACTCACCATCTGTGTTGATTCCTAAAAATTGAGTAAAACCTCACAGAGGTCAGACATCCATGCACATTTGTCGCTTGTGAAGAGCGGAAGCTGACTGGAATGGCGACGACCATGTTGCAGCTGGTATTCCACTACTGCCCTCTGCTGCTCACAAAGCCTGGCCAACATGTGGAACATGGAGTTCCAGTGCATGCTCACGTCGCTCAACAGTTGGTGAGCTGGCAATTGCAAGCACTGCTGCAGCGTTGCCAGACCGGAGGCAGCTGTAGATAGCTTGCAGAAATATACACACATGCTACTTCACCAGTAGCTCAGGCAAATTGGGGTAGGTTTTGAGAAACTGCTGAACCACTAAATTGAACACGTGGGCTAGGCATGGTATGTTTGTGAGCTTGCCGAGGTCCAAAGCCGCAACCAAGTTGCGGCCATTATCAGACACAACCATGCCTGGTTGTAGGTTGAGTGGCGAGAGCCACAGCTCAGTCTGGTCCCTTATACCCTGCCAGTGCTCTGCGGCATTGTGCTGTTTGTCACCTAAGCAAATTAGTTTCAGTGAGGCCTGTTGCCGCTTCCCCACTGCGGTGCTACACTGCTTCCAGCTACTGACTGATGGCTGACTGTTGCTGCAAGATGAGAATTCAGAGGTGGAAGTGGAGGAGTAGGTAGAGGAGGAGAAGGGGGGTTGCAGCCACTAATGTAAATGGTGGCGTAAATCCTGATAAAAGTAGGGCCTGCAATCCTTGGCATCAGTAGCGCCTGTGCCATCCCAGGGTACGACTCGCTCCTGGCTTCCACAACGTTCACCCAGTGTGCTGCCAGTGAAATGTAGCATCCCTGGCCAAAAGCAGTTGTCCATGTGTCAGTTGGTCAGTTGTTAAGTGGATCTTCCCAATAACTGCACTGGTCAGGGCACAGGTGATGTTACGGGACACATGCTGGTTTAAGGCGGGGATGGCATACCGGGAAAAATAGAGGCCGCTGGGGACTTAGTAATGAGGGAAACTGCGGAAAGCCTCAGTGTCCACAAGTCTAAATGGCAACATTTCCAGAGCTAACAATTTGGAAAGGTGCGCAATTAGTGCTATGGCCTGTGGGTGGGTGGGGTGCGTGGGTATTTGCGCTTTCGTGCAAAGGCCTGGGGTATGGACATCTGTACACTGCGCTGGGACACAGAAGTGGATGTGCTAGCTGATGGTGCTTGCGAAGGTCCAGGTGCAGGGCGGGAGGCATCTGGGCCTGCATCTTGGACAGAGGATTGGCCAGCACGTAATAAAGGGGAAGAGGAGGCAGTGGTGTGACACGCAGACACTGATTGTGGACCCAGGTGTTCTGATAACCTATTAGGGTGCTTGGATGCCATGTGGCGGATCATGCTGGTGGTGGTGAGGTTGCTAGTGTTCACGCCCCTGCTCATTTTGGTACGGTACAGGTTGCAAATGACAATTCTTTTATTGTTCGCACTTTTCTCAAAAAAGCGCCAGACTCTGGAACACCTACCCCTTGGCAAGGGAGATTGCCAAAAGCAGCTGTTTTGGGGAACAGTTGCAGGCCTGTTTGGTGTGGTCCTCCTTTTCCCTTTTGCCAGCCCACTGACTCTTCCAGGGTGTTGCGGTGCTGCGGATCACTACCTCTTTCTACTGCTGTCCTCGCTCGGCTTGCCACTTTCCCAGGTTGGGTCAGTGGTTTCATTGTCCACCACCTCCTCTTCCACTTTCTCACTCTGGTCATCCTCCTGAGTTGTTGACCAAACAAGATCCTCACTTATTGACAACTGTGTCTCATCCTCATCATGATCCTCTTGAAACACTAATTTCCGTTGACTTATTTGCAACTGTGTCTCATCACCATTATCCACTTTGTGAAACACTAATTGCCATTCCCCACCGTCATCTTTTTCTGACTGTAGATGCTCAAGAGTTTGGGAATCAGTGTACCAGATCTCCTCATGTCCCTCTACAAGCGGGCTTGGGCTGAGTCCCAAATCAATGAATTGCGATGGAAAGAGCTCCTTGGAATATCCGAGTGTGGGATCACTTGTTTGCCAAGACTCTCCATGGTGGAAGGAAGGAGGATCAGAGTGAGGATTCTGTTGACCAGAATCTTGGCTACTGAGACTAGACTTTATGGAAGACAGGGTGCTGCTTAACCGACTGGAAGCATTATCTGCTGCAATCTAACTGACCACCTGGTCGCATTGGTGTGACTTTGAGAGTGGTGTCCTGGGCCGCCCTGTAAACTGGAACATGAAGCTAGGTATCGTGTCTAGGTATGTCACATGTACAGTAGATCAGTTTTTGAAAGTGTATGTACAAATAAATTAAACTGAATGTCACAGATATTTAGGATGCTCAAACATTTTACAGGAGATGTAGAGCAGGTAATGTTGCTGTCATCAACGGCAAAAAAATAAAATAGAATGTCACTGATATTTAGGATGTTCAAATGTTATGCAGGAGATGTAGCGCAGGTAGGTTATGTCGCTGTCAACAGCTGCAAAATAAATTTAACTGAATGTCACTGACATTTTGGATGCTCGAACGTTATACAGGAGATGTAGTGCAGGTAATGTCGCTGTCACCAGGTTCAAATTATTTTTTACTGAATGTCACTGATATTTATGATGCGCAAACTTTATACAGGAGATGTAGCGTAGGTAATGTCGCTGCTGTCAACAGCGGCTAACATTATATAGAAGATGTAGCGCAGGAAATGTTGCTACTGTCACTAGTGCCTATGTTATACAGGAAATGGAGCGCAAGTAATGTCGCTGCTGTCACCAGCAGCCAAACCATTGAACGCAATTTAACACACGTTGCGCTAATATATTTCGCAGCTAGATAAAACAATAGTTCTTAAAAGGGCTGTTGGGTCTCCAATACCTTTCAACACTCAAAACTCCCTAAAAAAAAACACAATTCATCTCCCTACACTATCTGTCCCTTCTGCTGCAGCTCGCCCTGACTAAGTCTGAACCGAACCACGTGTCATTGGGTGCTATATAACACCTGATGACGCTTTCCAGCCAGCCAATCACTGTAATGCCAGTAACCAACATCGCTACGGCATTACAGTGAGGGGCACTACTTTAAACGTGCGGGGAGGCGACTTGAGCATAACGTTCGAGCACACGCGGTGTTTGGCTGAACACCACGATGTGCCGAGCATCGCGATGCTTGAGTGAAAAAGGTGTTCGGTCGAGCATGCTCGCCCCAGCACAAATTTTATTCTTGTCTGCAATTGCGGACAAGAATAAGCATTATTGTCATGGGGCTGGCTATTATGCAGAACATTCTGCGTTCTGCAAAAACAGATAAAGTCATCTGAATGAGCCCTAAAACCAAGACTTAGTTGAATGAATTCCTGCATTGGTTTTTCTGACAGACATTACCCACATATATCCTTCATAAAAAATGAACAATTTAAACAAAAATATTACTTTTTATACTTTAAGGGTATTCTGGTTGTTAAGAGTTATTCCCTATCCTCACCAATCAGGAGAACAGGTGCCCAGTACCCCTTGGAGCACCTCAAAATGAACAAAGTGACAGGTCAGGCATGCAAACTGCCAATCCATTTATCTCTAGGGGAGTTCCAGAAAAAGCTAAGCGCTGTACTCTTCTGTCTCCAGAACTTCTGTAGACATCCTCTGTCGACATCTTTTCCGACACCCCCACTCTCAGCTAGGCAAGCGTGTATGTATTTTTTGTGAGGAGAGAGGAGAAAGCTGCTTTCTGACATCTCTTTTTGTGGCTTATCTTCCAGGAGAGCAAAAGGAACAGGCTTTAAAATTCAATGTTCCGTATTCTTCTGTCCCCCAACATCTGTCATGTGAGATTTAGGAGCTCCCTAAAAACATTAGACTCCTAGCTGGTCCTGCTGAAAACAGCGGGCTGACAATAGTATAGTGGGTATGGGGGACTTAAGAATCTTATGGATATCAAATTTCTATATACTTTGCAAAAATAAAACCATGAGACCTATTGTTGTAGTACATTAGCTATGTGCAGAAAGATCTTTATTATTCTTGGCAACATAAAAAAATAAAATTCTGCCAGAGCATCTCCAGCTAAATGTAATTTTTTAAATCCATTCAAACATAATATTATGCAGGATTGATTGAATATAATTTTAGGTAACTTTTCAATTTCAAAATACTTGAAATAAATGTTCATTCCTTAATCAATGGGTATATAATTACTTTTTATGTAGCTCTAGGGCACTCAAAGTTCATTCTACTGAAAAAGGATTTTGGTTGAAGTTTGCAAATACCTTTATGCTGTGGGATTAAAGAGCAGGACTAATTATTTTTGTCAAATATGACATGGGACTTCAAATTGAAAGGCTGGAATTTTTGATCACCATTGACTGTGCTTACTAGAGATTAGGGAATGTCCACTTATGAAATTTGTTCACACTTTGTTTGTTGGTAAAATGGGAATTGCGTTATGGATTCCGTTACCACGGACCATAACGCAATTTTTTTATGGAATGCATAGCGGAATGCCTTTAGACTCCCCTGCATAACAGAAATGGGACAGATCCGTTTTGCAGCTCATAGACCTCTATTATGACGGAATAAATAACAGAATGCCTCTAAATGAATTCCATTATGCATTCCGTCATAGAATTGCGTTATGGTCCATGGTAACGGAATCCATAACACAATTCACCTTTTACCAACAAACGAAGTGTGAACAAATTTCAAAATATGAAATTATCTCATCTTTAGTGCTTACCTTAGCAAAATAATTTTTATTTGCCATCTCTGGGATTTTGCTTCTGGGGTGGTCGCAGTTCATTATAAGGAATGGCTTTATTAGTGCATCTGTCTGTGTTGATTGTACCTCCAAAATGGAATCAGCATCCATTATCAAACTATATATATATATATATATATATATATATATATTATTGTAAGGTTTATCTATGAAAATACAAAATAAATGGTTTCATTTTGTCTGATGATATGTGACTTTCACAGCCTCCCAGGTAGTCTCAAATTTCAAAGAATTATGGTCCAAACACCATAGAGCATCTAGAAATTGAGATATTATTTAGACCAAAATGATGGGCAAACGGCCCGATTGAAAAGCACAACAGTTATACTAAATCCTTGCCAATCTTCTGTCAGACTTATTAATCTTTTTCTTTCCTATGGTTGATTGAGAAGGGGCTGAGCTCAGTTGAGACCTAACTATATCAATTGTAGAGAGCACAGTGGGAGAAAATGCACCACTGATATTTCCTCTTTTTGATGTAGACAATCTACAACCAGCAAGCACATACAGGAGTCTCAAATTGAGGCTGTCAGAGAGGGGCCTTCGCTAAATGGACACACTAAATAAAATAGCAACGAAGTGAGCATAAGACTCTAAAACAGTATGATAAAAACCTTGTTGTGGAACAATTGCAGAAGCTCCCATAATCCCTTTATGCATTTAACTGGTACACATTGAAAGTGTATGTGAGGGAAAATGAGTTTATTTTACTAAGCCACTATTATAGGTAATTTTTTTTAGCAAAATTTTGCCACAAACCCATAAGGGTAACAGACCCGCAAACCACTTTGCAAATATAATGAATGCCCTCAGTTCTTGAAATATTTAGCATGCAATGAAGACAAGACATGATACAAAATATTTTAATGCCTGTGATCTGATCTATCTATGTCCATTACAAACACATTCTCTCAAGTCCTATTCATATATGCATAATCCCATATCTATTGATCCATTATATATCTATTTATTAAATGAGTTGTCAGGGTTATCTAAAAAGGGCCCAGAGCCACTAAATATGATAAATTAAAATGAAGGAATACTCACGAGTTTATCCCTTGATACAGTACTATATATCCAAATCACTGGCCTCAGCAGCATATAGCACAAGACCTCTGAGACCCGTAATTAGCTGCAGTGGTTAAACGTGGCATAAAGCCCATCAAAGTTGTATGTAAGTAAACAAAGCAAAACCCATTTAGTAGCTTTGCACACTTTGCAAAAAATAAATAAAAAAATGACAACCCAAAAAGATACTTTAAACTATTTTTGGCATAATGTTGTTCTTTGCAAGACATGGAAAATACTTTACTAAATTTTACTAAAATCTTTATTAGTTTAGCCAAATGAAGTTATGATATTTTACAATATTACAATCTTCTTTTTAGACTCTACTTCCCAATGTAGCATTTAATGTTTGGATGAGCAAGCTCTTCTTTAAGAAGATGCATTAACTTATAAACCTGCTACTAGTTATTTTAATCATTACCAGTCTAGCTTATTTCCGTATACTTGAGCGCAGGCCCTGAAAATGAGTGAACAATTACAGTTCAAGTATGCTGTTTTTACATACTGTTACTTATAGTACTTTCTGTGCATTTTTCTTGTTACACAGGTATAAAAATACTCAGAAAACGTTAGACCCTGAATAACAGACAAAAATCACTGTAACAATCTCCTGTCTATGAAGGATGTGTTTTGACTGCTGTAGTGATTCATAGGGTTAACTCTAAGTTTATAAGTCAGGAGAACAATCACCTATTTCATTATAGTAAAGTCCTCAGAGATGTTAACACATTTACTTCACAATCCTAATTGCCTCAGGATGAGGCAGTGCCACACATCTTTATAGTAGCATTAATGGCCTACTTCACCTGATTGCCGTAAGTGTTTCATCAGACGATTTGTCAAATTGCAAATTGAAGACTTTTATTCAGTGCTAACAAATGTTACCCAGCCCTAAGCAAGGATTATGTTTTTGTCCAATTAATCATTTTTAGTCAGGTACTTTTTCTCAACAATTGTCCTATTAATAGAACATGTTTATTTAATTAATAAGATTAGTTGTATCATTAATTAAGGAAGCAACTTCAATGAAACACATTGAGCTAAGGTGATTATATTAAGTAAACTTTATTTCTTTTGTTCGGTTTGGAGAGGGCATTTGGATGTAAGTCATTCTATCTCATATTTTAAACTAATTGAAAAAATATGAAAAATACAAAATAATGTGTAACTTATAAATATAATTGGTAAAGATCTTATTTCTATAAGGTTGGGTTGTGAAAATAGATAAGCGAATTGCGCAAAATTCGATTTGGGTTTGATTCGGCTAACTCAGTTGGCCATTTTAATTCAGGTCTGAATTGATTCAGGTCTGAATCAAAGGTACTCCAAATGGCCAGTATGGCACACTGTGGTCTCCTAGGACTCTCTTTTCTACTCTCTTGTATGTTTTTCTTAATTTTTTTATGATTTATTTCTCTCTCTTTTACAAAAATTGTTTAGATATAATTGGCTTATCCATAGTTGAGTTGTGAAAAATGTATGAATTTGAAAATAAAGCTTTGCTTTATAGTTGTAGACTATTAGCCAAGAATGTAATATACAAAATGCTGAGAATTAATTGAACAATAACCAAAAACTTTTTGTCTTTTACATTTCCCTAAAAATATTTAAAATATAAACCCCCAATTGCCCATAATATCACAAATTTGGACAGAGTGAGACTTGGTAGATATGTGCATCTTATTATATATATAATTTTTTACTTAAAAAAATAGTCAACTTTCATTTCTAAATGTGTATTTTGTGCACTGTGATCTAACATGAGTCTCTAAAGCCCCCTGGAGTTGGTTAATTGTAGTAAGACAACTATAGCTATTTACAATATGCCACAAGAAATGTAATTCACACACAGGGATAGTGTTGGCCTGCCTCCTTCTGTCTGCTTGTTCTTTAAATAAGGAGTCTTTTGTGTTCCACTTCCTCCACAGACTATTTATTCAAATACGCTTCTCATTGAGAGGTTTAACATGAAGTATTGCTTAACCACGCTAAAAAAACCTCTTCCTCTCTCCTCGTCATTGTGTCTTCTATTGAGTTTGGGCCTTTGGCTCTTTCTTAGTTAGCATAATTGTGAGTCTGGTTCATTCTCTAGGAGGGATCAAAAACATTTAGCTGACAGAGCCTTACACCAAGAATGAACAGATTATAGCTAATGCTGATTTTGCACTTTTGTGACATGGCTACTGCTTGAGAACACATATAGTGAATGTGCACCTCATGGGCCTCCACCAATTTTTAGAGAATGAGAGATTGAGCAATCTTTATATTTAAAGGGGCTGTAGGCTTCTTTTTTAAGAAAGTTTTTATTTTATTTTTTACTTTTAGGAGACTGCATGAGTTGTACATATTAGAATATATTAGAGGAGGCAGATACATACAGTTATACAGTTAAATACAAGGAGGTTATGGATTTAAAATTTTGGAGTTTTGTGTAACTTAAAGGGTTTGTCCAAGTTAAATAAAAATATAGTAAAATAACAAAAAAAGTATACTTAACAATTTTCTTCAATGCTGCTCTAGTATTACGCTCCAGTCCTGACTGCTATTTGTTTTCCCTGCAACAGTGGTTACATCCTATACACATAACATCACAGCTGTGGCATCAGTCATTGGCATCAGCAGTGATATACCGTATTCTACTGAGACTACTGATTAGCTGCACAGTCACCTATGTGCATGGAACGTCATTACTACATCCAGAAAGATATTAGAGTTGCAGGACAAAGTTGGAAGTTACAGGTAAAAAAAAAGGTAAGTATTGCTATGTTTTTTTTATTTAATTACATTTATAGCTGCTGACTGAGTTTTTATTTAATTTGAACAATCCCTTTAATGTCTATAATTTTAGAAAGAATTCTAATATTATTCAACTGAAGACTTTTTTAACACATGGTCATGTTTCAAGAACTTCTATTTTTGCTACTTTTTGCTCTGGCAGCATTTGGCAACGATTTGTACTCTGAATGGCTAAATATGATGTGCCTGTAAGCTTATTTCCAGAATCATTGTTGTTTCATTTATAAATTATCCACCACATGGGGTTATTGTTTTGTTCTTGCCTTTGCAGATATTTTTGAGCTATGTCACATAATATAGTCCATGGAAGATGTACACAAGATACAGTACAGGATAAATTAAAGTTGCTGAGCGATTAGACATCCATATGACAAATGGAATTCCATATGGATAACTGTAAAGGTATGCATCTTGGGGGTACAAATGAGAATACCATTACTGGTAAAAACCATGGTTATTCTTGTAGAGCAATGACTACATTGGAGTAAGCAATGTTTATTAGCTGTTACTTATATCCGCAAGATAATAAAAATATTAATCCATGTGGATGAGAAAGGGAAAGCCAGGGCTAAATAAGTGAAAAAACTGGAGTTTCTATAACTAAATAAAATAAAAATAAAGACATCAAGAGATATCAAAGCAGTGTCAGACTGGCCCACCAGACTACCAGAGGATCCTTCAGTGGTCCCAGGCTCTGACACAATAATGTATCATTAATACAACAAAGTCCTTATGTTCAACAGAAATCTATTCAACTTGGAGGTTGCTTTACAGCCAATCATTTACCACTAGTGTCTATTTCTTTTGCAATGAAATTAAAAGTGAATAAACATATGTTTTGTTAAACATTTCCTCTTGTGGGTCCAAAGAACCAGTCCAATATTGAGAGAGTGGGACTCTTCAAAATTGTGTAAGACGGGGAAGACCACAAGAAGTGTCACCTGAAATAAACCGTACTTTCATCTTTCCATCTTTGCGAAGGGGAGACATTTTTTTCCACTGTGAGAAGACAAATGGACACTATATCTGGCCATATGGTGCAATAGTTGTTAGCTGAAGGCTTATTCTGCCAACAGCTAGTTCACCTGATTTCAGAATAAATATGCTAATATTTCAAGTCTCCATCAATCTGCACTCAGTACCTCATAATTTGTGCAAATTTATTAAAAAGGAAAAAATAAAATTTTGCATGCACTAAAGTATTCTAACCCTTAGTGATGACACTGGAAATTTAGCTATGGGGGTATCCAATTTCTCTTGGTCTTCTTTGAGATATTTCTACACCTTGATTGAAGTCCACCTGTGGTAAATTCAGTTAAGTGGACATAATTTGGAAAGACACACCTCTGTCTACATAAGGTCTCACAGCTGACAATGCATATCACACCATAAGTAGAAAAAAACTGCCATAGATATGATTGTGTGTAGGCAAACATCTGGAAACGGGTACAAAAGAATTTCTGCTAAATGTCCAATAGCACAGTGACCTCTATAATTGTTAAATTGAATCAGATTTTTTCTTATAGTTGGTCACCCAACCAAACTAAGAAATTGGTTTAGAAAGGTCTTGGTATGAGTGGCAACCAAGAACCCAATGGTCAGTCTGGCTGAGCTCCAAAAATCATGTATGCAGATGGTAGAAACCTCCAGAAGGCCAACCATCACTGCAGCACTCAACCAATCTGGGCTTTATGACAGAGTGGCCAGAAAGAAGTCTCTCCTCAGTAAAAGACACATAAAAAGCCTGCTTGGCGTTTGCAAAAAAGTACTTTAAGGACTTTTGAACTTTGAGAACAGAAATTCTCTGGTCTGATGAAACAAAGATTAAACTATTTGCTAATTTCTAAGCAACATGTTTGGAGGAAACCAGGCACTGCTCATCATTAGCCCAGTAACATCCCTACAGTGAAGTATGGTGATGGTATCATGCTGTAGTGATGTTTCTCAGCAACTGGGCCAGACGGACTGGTCAGGGTTGAGGGAAAGATGAATGGAGCAAAGTACTAAGATGTTCTTACTGAAAACCTGATCCAGAATGCTCTGGACCTCAGAATGGATCAAAAGGTTTTCTTTCAAAAAGACAATGACAATTAGCACACAGCCAAGAGAACACAGGAGTGGATACAAACAACTCTGTGAATGTTTTTGAGTCCTGACTTGAGCCCAATAAGATATCTAGAGAGATCTGGACATGGCTGTCCAACAACGGTCCCCATCCAACCTAGCAAAACTTAAGAGGGTCTGCAAAGAAGAAAGACAGAAACTCCCCAAAACTTATGGCATCATGCCCAAGAAGATTGGAGGCTATAGTGGTTGCCAAAGATGTTTCAACTAAGTCCCCAGTAAAGGGTCTGTTGTGTCTGAATACCTATGTAAATGCAATATTTTAGTTTTTCCTTTTCAATAAATTAGCTTCAATTTTGACCATCCTTTTCCACTTTATCATTATAGAGTATTGAGTGAAGAAAATTAAAGTTTTAGATAACTTAGCACAAAGCTGCAACATAACAAAATGTGAAAAAAGGGAAAGGGTCCGACTTCCCAAATGCACTGTATTACAGTATCAGCAAAGTGAATGAGATTATACAAAATCACATTGATGCATTGTAGAAAAAAAAAAAAAAAAAACTGCAATGTAAATTGAATTCATTTATGGTATGGATTTCTACAGCAAATTTCATCCATTGAAATGCATTCACTGAATTCTATGGCAAATTTGAAAAAAAAATTCATTACGAGTTTGCTGTGAATTTCACTAAAATCCATGGTTACAGAAAGTCCACGCTGCTGGTTTTCTTAGAATACCACATCTGCAAACCCCAGACCTACACACTGAATGCGTTTAATAAAAAAATCCAGCCAGCTTCTATCTCTATGTCTATGTCTCTCTGGATATACTGTGTAGAGTGCAGTGGATTGTACCTACCAAAAGTGATCCAAAGTGATACCTAAGGCTCATTGATCAGCATGGAGAGTGAAGGTTAACCACTTTCCGTCCGCCCATAGGATATAAACGTCCTATGGGTGGATCTCTATTTCTGAATGGACGTTTTAAAACGTCCGTTCAGAAACTGCAGCTGCACGCTAATCGTGCAGCTGCTGATCGGGTTGTCCGCTGTCAGTGACAGCAGGGCAACCCAGAGAAAAGGAAGGGACAGTGCCCAGGTGTCCCTGCCTTCTAGATCGCTGCATACACAGCGCTCACCGAGCGCTGTGCATACAGAGCAGGAAGCGCTATGCGCTTCCTGTTCCGGCCTGGCGGTCATGTGACCGCCGGGACCGGAGAGTGCAGGAGCTGTGAGGTCTTTCACAGACCTCAATCAGCCCTGCACTGAGGCTGTACAGCGCTGTATTGCGCTGTACAGCCTCTCTGGGGGGTGTATTTTTCCTGTAACTGGGGCTACTATGTCAGCCCCAGTTACAGGAGAAATCAACAGTGAAAAAAAAAAGAAAAAGTGAAGTAAATGTCCCCCAGAGGTCTTGTATGACCTTATGGGGGACGAAAAGTGTAAAATAAAAAAATAAATAAAGGGTTGAAAAAATTAAATAAAAAAAAGTTTCACATGTAAAATAAAAAAGTCCCCAAGTAAGGAATAAAAAACAAAAGTTAAAAATAGAAAAAATTAAATAAAATAGACATATTTGGTATTGCCGCATCCGTAAAAAACAGCTCTATAAAAATATCACATGAGCTAACCCCTCAGGTGAACACCGTAAAAAAAAACTAAGAAAAACGGTGTCAAAACAAGCAATTTTTGTCACCTTACATCACAAAAGGTGCAACACCAAGTGATCAAAAACGCGTATGTCCCACAAAATGGTACCAATAAAACAGTCACCTCATCCCGCAAAAAATGAGCCCCTACATAAGAAAATCTCTCAAAAAATAAAAAAACTCTAGCTCTCAGAACATGGACACATTAAAACATAATTTGTTGTTTAAAAAATGCTATTATTGCGTAAAACTTTAATAAATGAGAAAAAGTATACATATTAGGTATCACCACGTCCGTAACAATCTGCTCTATAAAAATGTCCCTTGACTGAACCCCTCAGGTGAACGCTGTAAAAATAAATAAATAGAAACTGTGCTAAAACAACCAATTTTTTGGTCACCTTCCCCATAAAGTGTTATAATGAATGATAAAAAAAATCATATGTACCCAAAAATAGTACTAATAAAACTGGCACCTTATCCCCTAGTTTCCAAAATGGGGTCACTTCTTGGGAGTTTCTATTGTAAGGGTGCATCAGGGGGCTTCAAATGGGACATGACATCTAAAAACCATGTGGAGTTTCTTTTCTTCTGCGCCCTGCCGTGTGCCCATACAGCAGTTTATGACCACATGTGTTTCTGTAAACCGCAGAATCTGGGTAATAAATATTGAGTTTTGTTTGGCTGTTAACCATCGATGTGTTAAAGAAAGAATTTGCTTAAAATCGAAAATCTGCCCAAAAAGTGAAATTTAAAAATTTGATCTCCATTTTCCGTTAATTCTTGTGGAACGCCTAAAGGGTTAACAAAGTTTGTAAAATCGGTTTTGAATACCTTGATGGGGTGTAGTTTCTACAATGGGGTCATTTATGGGGGTATCCACTATGTAAGCCCCACAAAGTGACTTCAGACCTGAACTGGTCCTTAAAAAGTGGGTTTTGGCAATTTTCTTAAAAATTTGAAGAATTGCTTCTAAACTTCTAAGCCTTCTAACGTCCTAAAAAAATAAAATGACATTTCCAAAATGATGCCAACATAAAGTAGACATATGGGGAATGTCAAGTAATAAATATTTTATGAGGTATCACTTTCTGTTTTAGAAGCAGAGAAATTGAAATTTTGAAAATTGAGAATTTTTCAAATTTTTGGGTAAATTTGGGATTTTTTCATAAATAAAGGTGAAATATTTTGACTCAAATTTATGACTATCATGAAGTACAATGTGTCACGAGAAAATAATCTCAGAATGGTTTGGATAAGTAAAAGTGTTCCAAAGCTATTACCACATAAAGTGACGCATGTCAGATTTGTAAATTTTGACCTGGACACTAGGGCATCAATGACCCTTGGTCATGAAACGGTTAAGGGATCTGATCTGATCTTACAGAAGTTGCGGAAACATCATAGCACAGCAAACTAAGCTATTTCTGGATCACACAAGTTCTGGAAACAGCGTTTCATAATTAGTGATGAATTACTTCGGGGGGAGTGCAGTGACGGGGAACGGCGATCACACCGCCCCCGTCATTGAACCCCTCAGATTCTGCATTCATTGTTAAAAATTAAGGCCTTTCAGGGGTTAATGCGGTTAAAAATCTTGTGTATTTTTTGCTGCCATTTCGCAAAAATAGATTCGTTACCACAAAGTACAAGAAAATTCGGCTTTGCAACAAATTAAATTTTTCCTTAAATTCATATCAAGTCAATTTGTTTAGCTTTGATTCGCTCAATGCTATTCATGATGTTTCTATAACTTACATTCACTTCTTTATGTAAACATTGTAGCACACTGAACGTGGTTGTTTCTATAAAGCTTGCCACAGACTTGATGTGGTTGCCGGCAGAATGTTCTAGAAATAGGTGTTGGTCCTGGAGATAGGACCTATACCTATATATAAATATCTGAGATGAGACTACCAGTTTAACTTTCCTAAAGAAGAACATTAAAGAGGTTGTCCCATCTGCAACATTCATGGCATATCAATAGGATAAAGCCATAAATGTCAGATAGGTATTAGTATATTGGCTTGTTTTGGAAGTCCTATAGAGGTGGAAGGAGGGTGGCTATGCATGCATTCCATTCTAGAGATAGGAGCAGGTCCCAGAGGTGGACATATTTCTATCTGGCATTTATGGTATATCCTATTGATATGCCATTATTGTCTCAGACTGGAATATTCCAGAATCACTATGAACTCCAAAAAACTGGGATGTTGGCAAGTTCACAAATGTGTTCTGTAGCTTTCCAAAGATAAAAGCTAGAGAACAAATTCTTAACTGTATGAAGCCAGGTGCCATGGACATCAGTACAGTATACAGGACAAAAACTTACTTCTTCAAAAGAGTATCCTCTGACCTTTAGAGTAGTCTCACAGACAGCTTTGATCATCCCTTGTTAGCAGCTCCATCCAGTCTCCAGCTGACCATTTTGTTTAGAGAAGTCTGTAGTGTGATCTGTCTCCTGAACTGCACCTGGTTTTACCAGTACAGTTATATTTAGGGGTACATAAGGATACATACACAACCATCTCTAAAAAAAAAAAGGCTAGCAGGGCTATAAAATAAGGCAAAGTACATGTAAGTGTGACTCCTGGAATATATTCTGAACAAGTCTATGTTCTATTTCACACAGACTCTTGAGGTCTCTAATGCATTTTTTTTCCTGATCTCCTGTTATGTTATTTTTCCGAAAACTTAGCAATGTTATTATTAAATAATACTGGAGAAATTAGAACTAGATATGGGTGAATCGATTTGCAGGATCTTAAATCTGCAGAGAATGCTGCATGTTCACAGAATTTGGCATATTGCAAAGAAAATTAGATATACTGTTAGCCAACATGAGAAACTCTGGATCTCTATTCTCATAAAATCTGTCGAAACAAAAAAATGCAGATCATGCAGATCTTTTAGTGGGTTTTGCCGCAGATTTTTACTCTTCATACTGCCATGAACAATTCCACAATATAATGGGCATGCTGTGGATTTGAAAAACAGGAGCATGACCTGAAAACCATGCAGATTGTAAAAAAAAAGTTAAACCAATATGTATTATTCTGTGCAATACATTCAGGTTTGAATGTGGCCAAAAATTTGCTTCTTGCTGTCTAATAGATTGCATGTAAGGGACTGAGCTAGTTACATTCAAGACTTACAATTATGGGGGCATCCTTAAGGCCCACCGGTGAATGATCAGGGCAAATATTGGAAAAGAATATTTCTATAAACACGTTTTCCTGATAATTGCCCTGTGTTAAGGTACCGCTGCCACTAATCACTTGGTAAATGAGCAAATGCTTTTTAATCAGGTAAAAGCATTGTAAATGTGGGCAACAATATAATTGTTCCTGGTCAGTAGATCATCCAATTTAAATAGGGATTTATCAATGAGCAAAAAATCTGTATGGCAACATGAGATCACAGTAGCCATTGCCCCCCTCCCCTCTTTCCCCCATAAAGCAGAGCTGATTGCTGCATATTAATCCAGCTCTCACCTCCCCTCATGGTCAGGCAATTATTGGGTAGGAATCATTAGTTCCAATAATTGCTCCAAGTAAAGAGGACTTTAGAGAGACATAAGAGAGAGGGAGGGGGTTTGATGATAATGTAGTGTAAAACAAGGAGCTCATATACTGTTTTTGAAAAGAGACCCTATGCAGCATAGGGTCCCCCTCCTAGTCCATACAGAGATAAGATACACTATATGGACAAAAGTTTCAGACCACCTACACCGTTCAGGAGCTTTTATGACACCACATTCTAAATCCTAAATCCAATCTGAATATGTAAATCAGGACAAAACAGTAAAGAGGTTGTCTAAAATGAGAAAAAGGGGTGGTGTCTGATATTGCAGCTCAGCCCTATTTATGTGAATGTATGCTGTGATTTATATAAATCCATATGTATTTAGAGCAAAAAAAAAATGTATTTGTCCGCTGTATAAACCGTTGTACAGGGAGTGCAGAATTATTAGGCAAGTTGTATTTTTGAGGATTAATTTTATTATTGAACAACAACCATGTTCTCAATGAACCCAAAAAACTCATTAATATCAAAGCTGAATATTTTTGGAAGTAGTTTTTCGTTTGTTTTTAGTTTTAGCTATTTTAGGGGGATATTTGTGTGTGCAGGTGACTATTACTGTGCATAATTATTAGGCAACTTAACAAAAAACAAATATATACCCATTTCAATTATTTATTTTTACCAGTGAAACCAATATAACATCTCAACATTCACAAATATACATTTCTGACATTCAAAAACAAAACAAAAACAAATCAGTGACCAATATAGCCACCTTTCTTTGCAAGGACACTCAAAAGCCTGCCATCCATGGATTCTGTCAGTGTTTTGATCTGTTCACCATCAACATTGCGTGCAGCAGCAACCACAGCCTCCCAGACACTGTTCAGAGAGGTGTACTGTTTTCCCTCCTTGTAAATCTCACTTTTGATGATGGACCACAGGTTCTCAATGGGGTTCAGATCAGGTGAACAAGGAGGCCATGTCATTAGATTTTCTTCTTTTATACCCTTTCTTGCCAGCCACGCTGTGGAGTACTTGGACGCGTGTGATGGAGCATTGTCCTGCATGAAAATCATGTTTTTCTTGAAGGATGCAGACTTCTTCCTGTACCACTGCTTGAAGAAGGTGTCTTCCAGAAACTGGCAGTAGGACTGGGAGTTGAGCTTGACTCCATCCTCAACCCGAAAAGGCCCCACAAGCTCATCTTTGATGATACCAGACCAGTACGCCACCTCCACCTTGCTGGCGTCTTAGTCGGACTGGAGCTCTCTGCCCTTTACCAATCCAGCCACGGGCCCATCCATCTGGCCCATCAAGACTCACTCTCATTTCATCAGTCCATAAAACCTTAGAAAAATCAGTCTTGAGATATTTCTTGGCCCAGTCTTGACGTTTCAGCTTGTGTGTCTTGTTCAGTGGTGGTCGTCTTTCAGCCTTTCTTACCTTGGCCATGTCTCTGAGTATTGCACACCTTGTGCTTTTGGGCACTCCAGTGATGTTGCAGCTCTGAAATATGGCCAATTTGGTGGCAAGTGGCATCTTGGCAGCTGCACGCTTGACTTTTCTCAGTTCATGGGCAGTTATTTTGCATCTTGGTTTTTCCACACGCTTCTTGCAACCCTGTTGACTATTTTGAATGAAACGCTTGATTGTTTGATGATCACGCTTCAGAAGCTTTGCAATTTTAAGAGTGCTGCATCCCTCTGCAAGATATCTCACTATTTCTGACTTTTCTGAGCCTGTCAAGTCCTTCTTTTGACCCATTTTGCCAAAGGAAAGGAAGTTGCCTAATAATTATGCACACCTGATATAGGGTGTTGATGTCATTAGACCACACCCCTTCTCTTTACAGAGATGCACATCACCTAATATGCTTAATTGGTAGTAGGCTTTCGAGCCTATACAGCTTGGAGTAAGACAACATGCATAAAGAGGATGATGTGGTCAAAATACTCATTTGCCTAATAATTCTGCACTCCCTGTATACAAGGTTTGATGTTGAAGAGCTAGACAGCTATAACAGTTGTGTCTAATATGATTTTAGGAGTACATTTATCAAAACTGGTCCGGCAGGTTTTTGTCGTGAGAATGTTGCCAGTGCTAAAAATAACACGATGACCTCTCTCTGCAGGTCAGTATGGTTAAGGCAATACACAATTTATATAATTTTTATTATGTTTTAGTAGTAAAAAAAAAAACCCTTTAAAATATTTTTTCTTTGCATCACCATCTTCTAACAGACATAACTTTTATTTTATATTTCTGTTTTAAAGCTGTATGCGGCTTGCTATTTTGCAGGGAAAGTTGTAATTTTTGAAGGTGACATTTTGCGGTCAATGCAACTTTTTCATCACCTTTTCTTTTTTTGGGGGACGGGAAAGGTAAGAATTTTTATTATTTTTTTTCCATTACGGCGTACACCATACAGAAAAAAATATATCTATAATTTAATAGTTCAGACATTTTTGAAAGCAGCAATACCTGTTTTGTTTACTTTTATATTGTTATCTGATGTGATGATTTTCTGTTTTTGCATTTCTGTTTTTCACTCTCTGCCTTTTCCAGAGCCATAACTTTATTTATTTACTGTTCACATAGCGGTATGAGGGCTTACTTCTTGCAGGACAAGTTGTACTTTCTATTGCCACCATTTATTATGGCATATAATATAGAGGAAAAAAGTCCAAATTGGGTGGAATTGGAAAAAGAACGCATTTCTAAAGCAGTTTTAACGTTTTTTTTAATGGTGTTCACTATAAGGTAAAACTTATATGTGCTCTTCATTCTCCGAACACCATAAAAAAAACCTTTTTTTTTAAATGTTTTTTTTTTTCCCCCTAGCCAGATTCTGAACCCCATAACTTTTATTTAATAAGTTATGTGTACAGACATGTGTGGGGGCCAATTTTTTGTGGCACAATCTGTAGTTTTTGATAATACCATATTGGGATGTGTATCATTTTTTAAACTTTTAAAAACTTTTTGGAAGACAACTTGCAACCTTTAGATTGCAAATTGTACAAAATAATAGAATTTGTTCCATTATTCTGTACATAATTCATTATATCCCAGTTCAGTGCTGACACCTGCTGGCCTGAACTAGGATATTCTAACGAGCCTGGAAGCTTTCAAAATCATTATTAGAACAGGGTGCTTTTCCCGATCTCTGCCGGGGGAAGTGCGCTTGACCCGGAAGCTGACCCGGAAATGCTCACTCTGGGTTTTAGCCTCCTGTGATGGTCAAATGTCCAAGGTCGGCATTACAGATTATCGCAGACATTAATTGGGAGTGCCCACTGTATGAAACAATGGGCACCTGGCAGCTATGGTGCTCGCTCCACTCTGGAGTGGGATCCATCTTTAAAGACCCAGCAGATGCTGACAAGAGGTTAATTTTATATGTAAAGTTGTTTAAGGGAATGATTTGATTTTTTATTATTTTGTGTTTTAAGTTCGTGAGGTAACCGTGACAACCCTGGAAACTTTCCTAAGACCCAAGGTTGTCATGGCAAAAAATTGGAGCCAGGTGATTTTGTCGTGAGGGCTCTGATCATAAGGTAGAGGGAGCTCTTATTTCTACAATACTCCAGCATTTGCTAATTCACATTGATTGTGGATTCTAAATCAGAAATTACTGACTTTTGTGGTCAGCACTCAGATACAGAAAATCAGGGGCGGACTGGGAAGATGAAGTGGCCCCAATCTTGTAGGTGGGTCCAAATTGGCAGAAAGTGGGGTAAATGGGGCCCATTCAAGTTGGCAGGGTCAGTAATACCATAGTGTAGCACAGAATACTATCCCACAGAACCAAATACCACAGTGTAGCACAAAACACCATTCCAGAAGCTATTCCTCTGTGATGGCCATCAATAGCTGCCATGTTCAGTCCTCTTCCTTTTCCAATTTTATCTCTTCTGGCTATGGAGAAGGGTACTTAAAAGGTGAGATGTGGCTATAACACCAAATCAGCCATACCTTCAGCATGCTGTCTGGACTTCCCCTAATAATGACCCATGTACCCGGCCAGTGAAAGTGAGGAGGGCTTGGGTGCCTAATAAGCATTGGTCTATCAGAAAAATTCCCTCTAGGCTCTAATAGAAATGGTTGAACGTTTTAGGAACAGGCTTTTAGGAAGATATCTTCTAATTAAATTATGGATCTCTGATAGTCATCAGCTGGAAGTAGTTTAATTTTTGTACCAGAATGTACATGGCTCAATTCTACTAACTGTGTGGAAAAGTGGCAGAAAACCTAAGTAAAACAACATAAAAGCACACACCTCTTTTCCACAAATGCAATCAAGAATTACAATTTGGAAAATTAACAAGACCTTAAAAAGCTATTCTGGTAATGAAAAAGTTTTCTTTTATCCAATGGACAGGTAATGGCTGTTAGATTCATGGGTGGATTGGCTATAGACCCTACAGGAAAATTTCCAGGTGGGCCGATGCCCAGGGAGGCCACTTAATCCCACCTCTTGACCATCAGCAAGGTACATAAAAACGGGATTATTTCAGTATTAACTAATGTTGGAGCATCCGACACCTATGCACCTGACCAGAGGCCACAGATGCCCTGCTGAATTCAATGACACTGTCATCCTCAGGACGATGATACAGTTCCATATAGTGGGACAGGCAACAGTATTTAGTGCTGCATTGTGGTATTTGGTTTCTCAGAGGCAGTATATTGTGCTGCATTGTGGTGTTTGGTTCTGCTAAGGCAGTATTTTGTGCTGCACTTTGGTATTTGGTTCTGCCGGGGCGGTATTTTCTCCTGCAATACGGTATTGCTGGCTCAGCCTACTTCTGTTTTCCCGCTTCCATCATTTTGGACCCGCCTACAACATGAGGTCACTTTTTTTTTCCAGGGCCACTTTAAGTTCCCAGTCCGCTTCTGGACTGGTACATCCCACAATCATGAGAATGAGGGTCCTGTGGACAACATAGTGGATAACTATGTGCACTACCACATCTTTCAAACTCTGTGGGACTGCAAGAGACAGCCAAGTGCTGTACTTGGCATCCTTCAGCAGTCACGTAGACTTTGAATGGAGTGGTGGTATGCATGCTCAACCCTTACTCAGCTCCAGTAAGGGTATAGTGTAAAAAATAGTGGAGTAATGTTACTAGAGAAAAGAGTTAAGGGTTAAAGAGTGACCAAATGTGCCGTTTGATAAATGTGGCACAATTTTCACCAATACAGACGAATTTCAAATTCCCATCTTATATCAAATAATTAGAAAAGGCTCCACCAGCAAACTACTGGAGCTCAGCCTCTCAGTTACCAGCTGAGAAGGGAGATAAATCAATACTAATAATACAGGCTGGCTCACAGTATTTTTGCGTAAATTTATTAATACACCAAATCAATATTAAAATTTAGTATCAGTATTAGCATACATACATAAACAAATAGGTACAAATGTGCGGAGCTCACGCACAGACCTAAACAACCGGAGTACTCCTATACATGAGACCTAATGGCTAAAATTATGGTGCAGGAGATGATGTATTGAACCGTTCAAATGTCCATGATTATAATTACCGATTCACCGGATAGTTGAAACCATAACTTCAGGATTGTTATAATTTCCCACACGGGGACTCTGTGTTTAGATGTTATTTGGCAGTTCGTAACCACACTTTCTCCAATCTGTGGGGCTCCACTTACTTGTTCCTTGCGGAGCAAACCATCCGACCCGCTCGCTCAGCGTCCCACGTGTCCAGCCAGGTAGTTGATCGCTGGTTTGTGACGCTGGTTTGTGATGCAGGCGCCTGAGCCGTCAGGCTAAACGGAAGCTGGTATAGCTGAGTCGAGCCGGTAGTTGCCTGAACTTGTCAGGTCAAGGAGAGTGAACACACCAGGATTTACCTTGTGTTTTTGGGAATCACAGATATGACGACAAGGTTTCAATCCATTTAGTGAATTCTTGGTGAACGGAATCTTTGTAGCAGTATCTCGTTTTGAAAAAGCCGCACCGATAGCCAGGTCTCTACTGAGACCTGGCTATCGGTGCGGCTTTTTCAAAACGAGATACTGCTACAAAGATTCCGTTCACCAAGAATTCACTAAATGGATTGAAACCTTGTCGTCATATCTGTGATTCCCAAAAACACAAGGTAAATCCTGGTGTGTTCACTCTCCTTGACCTGACAAGTTCAGGCAACTACCGGCTCGACTCAGCTATACCAGCTTCCGTTTAGCCTGACGGCTCAGGCGCCTGCATCACAAACCAGCGTCACAAACCAGCGATCAACTACCTGGCTGGACACGTGGGACGCTGAGCGAGCGGGTCGGATGGTTTGCTCCGCAAGGAACAAGTAAGTGGAGCCCCACAGATTGGAGAAAGTGTGGTTACGAACTGCCAAATAACATCTAAACACAGAGTCCCCGTGTGGGAAATTATAACAATCCTGAAGTTATGGTTTCAACTATCCGGTGAATCGGTAATTATAATCATGGACATTTGAACGGTTCAATACATCATCTCCTGCACCATAATTTTAGCCATTAGGTCTCATGTATAGGAGTACTCCGGTTGTTTAGGTCTGTGCGTGAGCTCCGCACATTTGTACCTATTTGTTTATGTATGTATGCTAATACTGATACTAAATTTTAATATTGATTTGGTGTATTAATAAATTTACGCAAAAATACTGTGAGCCAGCCTGTATTATTAGTATTGATTTAAATTCCCATCTTAGTTTACACTATCTAAATATTAGACAGGATTAGTAAATCTGCTCCAGTGTGTTACTGATATGTCATATTAGCATTTATTACAATGTATGCTTTTGTCAATGGTACTAAAATAATTGGTTCCGACCAGTATGACAATGCCTCGGTCAGTAGTTGTATGTGCTCTTACTGTATGTCAAACATTTATCCCCCAAGAAGATGCACATGGTGCAATGCAAATGAATGGTATTGATAGGAATTATTTTCTCTCTGTAAAATCTCTGTCATCGTTGTGAATACTGTGTTATGTCCCAATAATGATAAGTGGGGAAAATTTTCATTTATATCACCAACTTTCCAAACAGCACATTCATTATACAGCAAAAAAAAGCAGCTATATTAATTCTCTGCAGTCACAATGTATAGATTTGCATCACAATAACATCTGTAAACATTCCCTGTAGATTACTCGTCTTCCTTGTTTGGAGAAATTTATGATATGATTTGTGTCATTTTTCTGCACATATAGAATGTTCACATACATTTGATGGACTGGGCACTTAAAGTGATTAACCGGCCCAAAGGATAATGATCCTGGAGAACTGAACATATGAGATGTATGATCAAGGACATCTGTGTAGCATGCCTAATGGAACATCTCTCTCTCTCTCTCTCTTTTTTTTTTAACAAACCTAACGGGTAGAGTAAGAGTACAAGACAGCGTTGGCCTGTCTTTCAAGGACATAATAAGGAATAATGTCTCTCATGTGCAGGCAATATTACACATACTGTAGATTAAACCTGTTATTTGTGCTGTAGATATTAAAGGTAGATGAGGGAGTAAGACAGCAGATAATAGTGAAGGATCATTTTACCTTTGCACTACGAAAGATCATTACCGCAGGGAGACATATTTTTATGACAACAAAAGCATTTTAATCTAGACATTCCCGTGTTGTGCTGCAGTCATTTCACTGATTCCTTTCCTACTACAGATTGCTATAATGTATGGCAGGAGCAGGGCTCATTAGGTTTCCTTGATTTTAAGGAATTTACCCTGATTAATTGAAAATTTCTTATAATTACACGGCGGTAAGCCCTGGTTCACACAAAACTTTTTTTTTAATGGTGTTGGTGCTACTGTTTTTCATCCAAGTGGGTGGTGGTTTTAATGAGGCATCTTTGGCTGAGTTCACACAGTGTTGATGTGGTGCGTTTCAAACTGAATTTAAATGAAACGATGTAAACCTTCTGCCATTTTCAAAATGTTTAGACATTTTATGTTTTTCTTAAATTGCTTATATTTTGTACATGTTTGTTTTTAAATTAAAATCTAAGTTATGATTAAACAAGACTATAGGGGGAAAATACCCTAAATATATCATACCTCTGGATTTTTGAAAGATGCCATCAACTAGACATTAGAGACTAACAACAAACATTTGACTAGATAATTTTTGGTGAAGAAAACCACCCAAAAGTAGCAAGGGATTGCTAAATGTAGTGTTCAATATGAAAGTTATTCTTTTCAATGACATTTCTCCAGAAGACTGCCGTCATTGCCCACATTTTTCTAATGACTGTCTTTATAGGACTTACGTACCTTTTGTATTATTGAAGTGAATAGGTAAAAAATGTTCAAAAAAATCTCACACCCTCAATGTGCTGCATTTTGCACATATGCACTGTACTAAGGCTGCTTTCACACTTGGGTTGTTGTTTTCCGGTATTGAGATCCAGCAGAGGATCTCAATATCAGAAAAAAATGTTTCCGTTTGATCCTCATGCATTGTGAATGGAAAGAGATCCGTTCAGGATGCATCAGGATGTCTTCTGTTCTGGCAGCACTCTGCAGCAAGCTGCGGTTTTGTTTCCAGTCATAAAAACGAAAAAAAAATGATCCGTCCCTGAACACAATGTAAGTCAATGGTGACGGATGCATTTTTTTACATTTTGATTTCATAGAACGGATGCATCCTGATGTGCAAAATCAAAACATATATGTTTAATTCCAGTATTGAGATGCTCTGCCAGATCTCAATACCTTAATTAACAACACAAGTGTGAAAGTATCCTAAGAGACTAAGAACAAACAGCTGTCTACAAAAAGCTTCATTATAAGGGGTCATTCACATGACCGTATGTCTTTTTCAGTGTTTTGCAGGCCTTTTTTCACGGATCCGTTGTTCCATTTTTTGTTTCTGTTGTGTTTCCGTTTCTGTTCCGTTTCGTTTTTCCATATGGCATATACAGTATACAGTAATTACATCGAAAAAATTGGGCTGGGCATAACATTTTCAATAGATTGTTACGCAAAAACGAAACGGATACGGAAGACATTCGGACGCATTTCCGTATGTGTACCGTTTATTTTGCGGACCCATTGACTTGAATAATGCCACAGAACGCGATTTTTGGGCAATAATAGGACATGTTCTATCTTTTAATGGAACGGAAAAATGGAAATACGGAAACGGAATGCATATGGAATGCAAAAAACGGCCCGTATACGGAATGCAAAAAACTTTTGTGTGAACAAGACCTAAAGGAGCTTTTGCACATCATTTTCTGAGTTGTATAAAGGAGCTTTTGCACATAGTTTTCTGAGGTCTTTTCTGTAGTTTTGCATTTGTGGATTTGTATTTTTTTGCTTTGGTGGATTTTGCACTGTTTTTTTGCAGTAAAAATGGCAGCAATATTTTCTTATACATACCATTGCAAAATAATGGGGGGTGGGGGGGTTGTAATTGTTATTGTAGGTGTATTTGAGAAAAATAAATGTGGTGCAAGTAGGATGTGGTTTAAGCCTATATTAGAAAAAAAGTACCCCTGGGGGCCCGCCTGGCACAGAGTTGCAACTTTATTATGACTTTTAAAAAGGTTTCAAAAGAGAAAAGAGACATTAAAGTGATCTACAAAACAAACTTAGGCTACATTTTGAAAGTGGGAAAGGCTGATGCAGGCCAACATTTTTCAGATTTTGAGCAACTAAAATGTCTGTCAACAGAAGTGACAATTTTACCCCCCATAACAGGTGTAACACATTTGATAAATGTCCCTGTATGTGTCAAAGAGCCTTAGAGCTCATGCACACGACTGTATGTATTTTGCCGTCTGCAAAACACGGATCCGCAAAAAAAACATACATCCGTGTGGCGCCCATGTTGCATCAGTTTTTTTGCGCATCCACTGTAACAACGCCTGTCCTTATCTGCAAAATGGACAAGAATAGGACATGTTCTAATTTTTTTTGTGGGAACGGACATGAGGACATACGGACAAGGAATGCACACGGAGTCATTTCCTTTTATTTCCAAGCCCCATTGAAGTGAATGGTTCCTCATATGGACCTGTAAAAAATGGAATGGAAATGGGGAAAAAATATGTTTGTGTGCATAAACCCTTAACAGAAGATAAAAAGACATAAAGGACTGGACAGACTCATGGGGTTTTTGCAGAATTTACACTATTTTTGTCTCATGACCTTAAACAATAAAAATCTGCCTAGTGGAGAAAAACAATTTATATTTATCATATATATATATTTTCATAGTTATGCTTAGTAAACAAGGGCTAATGATTATAATTACATGGTTTCCTATATGATAATTGCATACCATCAATTCTATCTCTGCCATATAAAGGAGTCTGGTGACAGCATGTCCAGCTGCTTTTGTAAGGTCTATATATAGAAACTCCATAAGGTAACAAGGTTTATTCAGTTTTAATGTCCAAAACAGTTCTCTGAGACACTTTGAAACTTATTTGAAGTTATTAAAAGGCAGTGACGTTGCTTTAAGACCACATGCATACTACAGCTTGACAACTGCTGTTCAGATGAGTTTTTCAGGAGGTCTTCAGAGCTTCAGACTCCACTGCTTGGCAGGGGTCCAGCATGCTAACGATTGTTAGGACACCCAGCACTTCAAAGGGGCCCCTGTATGGTTAAACTGTTAATAAGCAGACTCTCACTCCAGCTTTTGCAACAGTTTAATTGATATTGGTCCAGTTAAAACTATTAAGCCTCTCCCCTAGGGGGTGTCAGAAAGAGTCTGAGAAGTTCACTTGGACGCATATAAACCATTCATGGGTAATTCTTCTTATTAACTGCTTTCAATACCCAGCTACTTTTTCATGTATTTTCAGACTAGCTTACTGTTCAGGAAAAGGGGGACTGGAAATATAGACTTCATAACACAGGACCTAATGTTCACAAGCAAACTTTTTACTATTATCCTAAATATGTATTTTTTATATATATTTTCGTTTCATTTTTAGTTGCTTTTCTAGCCTGAGAAGATGAACATATTTTAAAATACATTCAGAAAGTGATATAAAAATAACACAGTTAAATGCAATGCTATAATCTTGATGCAGAATGAGTATAATTCATTTAAATTTTTTTTTTTTAAATGTTCAGCAAGTTCAACCAAGAGTTGCAAAAGGTTGTGGATGGAGGGTAGGGGTATACTAAACAAGAATTCTATACATTGCTATTAGAGATGAGTGAATCGTAGCTAACGAAGTGGAATTTGATCCGAATTTCAGGAAAAATTTGATTTGCACGGAATCTGAATTTCCTCATGCTTCGTGGTAACAAATCACATTTTTTTCCTAAAATTGCTGCTGCAGATGTTAGGACATAGAACAAAGGACTCTGGGACGAGGGATCACCCTAAATGCCATGCATGCATCCAGTCAGCAGCCAGCCCTGTGATGTCACAGCCCTATAAATAGCCTCAGCCATCTTGGATTCTGACATTTTCCAGTGTACTTAGTGCAGGGAGAGACATTAGCAGGCGCTCAATAGAAGTTCAGGGAAAGAGCATTAAAAGTTTAGGGAAAGGATAAGGAGGAGTTATTCCACAGTATTGAAGCAGAACAGGGTTCAATAGGGGTGTTTACAGCCTGGGAAATAGGAACAATCCTACTACACCTTGCTGCACTGCGGATCCAAATTGCCATTATACAGCTTCTTATTTCAGGTTTGCAATACCTCTGTAATTCCAGCAAACCGTTCTTGTTATTGGGGTCTTATTAGCCCTTGTGTGATGCAGTTATATGTATGTTCTAAAGCCTTTTTTTGTTGTGTATTAGTGGGGAAAAAAGGGGCTTATTAGCCGTTGTGTAGTGAAGTGAGAAAATTACAGCTTTTTTGGGCATGTATTTATGGCAGAAAAAAATATTTGCCATTCACGGCTGCAGTTTTATGTTCTAAAGCCTCTTTTTGGTATGTATTAGTGATGATTGAGCATGCTTGGCCGAACACCTGTTCGGCTCGAGCATCTCGATGCTCGGAACATGGTACTCGGCCGAGTACCGCATGTGCTCGAGCGCCATGCTACGCAGCCAACAAACATGCAGGTAAGTGCTGCCCTCACTGTTATGCCAGTAGCCATGTTGGCTACTGGCATTACAGTGATTGGCATGCCAGAACGCGTCCTCGAGATTGCTGAGCATAGGAAGGGACAGAGAGTGTAGGGAGTGTAATTGAATATTTATTTTGGTACAAAAACGTTTTAAAGACCCAAAAGTCCTTGTAAGGACTATTTAGTGTGACAGCAGCAATATACACTGCCTGTCCCAAAAAAAAAGTTGACAGCAAAAAAAAAGTCACACACTCTAATATTTCATTGGACCGCCTTTAGCTTTAATTACTGCATGCATTCACTGTGGCATTGTTTCGATAAGCTTCTGCAATGTCACAAGATTGATTTCCATCCAGTGTTGCATTCATTTTTCACCAAGATCTTGCATTGATGATGGTAGAGTCTGACTGCTGTGCAAAGCCTTCTCCAGCACATCCCAAAGATTCTCAATGGGGTTAAGGTCTGGACTCTGAGGTGGCCAATCCATGTGTGAAAATGATGTCTCATGCTCCCTGAACCACTCTTTCACAATTTAAGCCAGATGAATCCTGGCATTGTCATCTTGGAATATGCCAGTGCCATCAGGGAAGAAAAAATCCATTGATGGAATAACCTGGTCATTCAGTATGTTCAGGTAGTCAGCTGACCTCATTCTTTGAACACATACTGTTGCTGACCTAGACCTGACCAACTGCAGCAACGCCAGATCATAGCACTGCCCCCACAGGCTTGTACAGTAGCCACTAGACCACATGACCTTAATCCATTGCTCCAGAGTCCAATCTTTATGCTCACTAGCAAATTGAAGCCTTTTTTTCTGGTTTGCCTCACTGATTAGTGGGTTTCTTACGGCTACACAGCTGTTCAGTTCCAATCCCTTGAGTTCCCTTCGCATTGTGCGTGTGGAAATGCTCTTGCTTTCACTATTAAACATAGCCCTGAGTTCTACCGTTTTTTTTCTTCGATTTGATTTCACCAAACGTTTAAGTGATTACCGATCATAATCATTCAGTATTTTTTTCCCTCGAATACGATGGGTCCCTAATATTCTTCCAGTTTTTAATAATGCGTTGGACAGTTCTTAACCCAATTTTAGTAGTTTCTGCAATCTCCTTACATGTTTTCTCTACTTCATGCATGTCAATGATTTGACCCTTCTCAAACAGACTAACAGCTTTTCCAGGACCACGAGATGTGTCTTTCAACATGGTTATTTAAGAAATGAGAAGCAATTTAAAATGTGCGCATCCCTAAAATATCAGTGACATCCAGTGCACGTTTTCCATAGACGGTGTCCGCTGCGGACAGTTAAATTATCCGTGCGCCACATCTCCTGTTTAAAGTGTGCGCATCCCTAAAATATCAGTGACATCCAGTTAACTTTTTCCATAGACGGTGTCCGCTGCGGACAGTTAAATTGTCTGCGCCACATATCCTGTTAAAGTGTGCGCATCCCTAAAATATCAGTGACATCCAGTGTACCTTTTTCCATAGACACTGCGAACAGGGACATTACCTGTGGTGCCTGTCCTGTATAACGTTTCCTAATCAGAAATACCTTTGTAAATTTTTTTGCGCATACACTTCCAAATTCTACACTACTGTACGTGTGACATACTTTCAAGCATATATCACATTTAAAATGAAGAAGGTGAGCAGTAAGGGACGGGGAAATGGCCGTCATGCTGATGGTGCCCACAGAGGCTGTGGCCCTGGGCACGGATAAACTGTGCCTGCTGCCAGAGCATAAGAAAAACAATCATCCATGATACCTAGATTCATGTCCCAGTTTGCAGGGCAGCACAGTACACCACTCTTGAAGTCAGACAAGTGCGACCAGGTGTTGGATTGCAGCAGACAATGCTTCCAGTCGGTTAAGCACCGCCCTGTCTTCCACCAAGTCCAGTCTCAGTAGTCAGGAGTCTGGTCAACACAATACTCACTCTGATCCTCCTAACTCCCACCATTTACAGTCTGGCCAAACAAGTGATCCCACACGCGGATATTCCGAGGACCTCTTTTCATCTCCATTACTTGATTTGACCCTCTCTCCAAGTACGCTTGAAGAGGGACATGAGATCTTGTGCCTTGATTCCCAACCTCTTGAGCATCCACAGTCACAAGAACATGACGGTGGGGAACGTCAATTCGTGTTTAATGAGGTGGATGAAGATGAGACACAGTTGCCAATGAGTTAACCACAATTACTGTCGCAAGAGGTTGATGAAGAGGATGAGACACAGTTGTAAATCGCTGAGGTTGTCTTTAGGTCAAAAAATCAGGAGGATGATCATAGTGAGGAAGTGGAAGAGTAGGTGGTGGACGATGAGGTCACTGACCCCAACTGGGAAGGTGGAAAGCCATGCAAGGACAGCAGTACGGGGGGGGGGGGGGGTGATCTGCAGCACCATAACAGGCTTGAAGAGGCAGTGGGGTGGCAAAAGTGAGAATGTGAGAATGCAGGCCACACTAAACAGGCCTGCAACTGTTCCACGGAGCACCCCCTTGCGGAAATCTCCCTTGCCAAGTGCGGACGACAAAAGAATAGTAGTTTGCAACCTGTGCCATACGAAAATGAGCCAGGGCGTGAACATTATCAACCTCACCACCACTGGCATGATCCGCCACATGGCATCCAAGCACCGTAATATGTGGGACGAATGCCTGGGTCCACAATCTGTCTCTGCGGGTCACACCACTGCCTTCTCTTCCCCTATATTACATGATGGCCAATCCCCTTTCGAAATCACAGACCTGGATGCCTCCCATCCTGTACCTGGACCTTTACAAGCACTATCAGCGACCACATCCACTTCCGGATCTCAGCGCAGCATCCAAATGTCCTTAACCCAGGCCTTTGAACGCAAGCAAAAATCCCCAGCCACCCACCCACAGGCCATAGCACTAAATGTGCAGCTTTCCAAATTACTGGCCCTGGAAGTGTTGGCATTTAGGCTTGTGGACACTGAGGCCATCCGCAGCCTGGTGTCAGCAGCCATCTCACGTTAATCAATCCCCAGCCGACACTATTTTTCAAGGTGTGCCGTGCCCACCGTACACCAACATATGTCCCGTAACATCACAAGTGCCCTGACCAATGCAGTTACTGGGAAGGTCCACTTAACCACAGACACATGGACAAGTGCATTCAGCCAGGGACGCTATATTTCCCTGACTGCACACTGGGTGAATGTTGTGGAGGCCGGGAGCAACTCGTACCCTGGGATGGCACAGGTGCTACCGACGCCAAGGATTGAGGGCGTTACGTCGATTAAGGTTTCCACCAGTACTTATGTTAGTGGCTCCAAACCCCACTTCTCCACCTCCCCCTCCACTTCCACCTCCGATTTATCCTCATGCAGCACCAGTAAGTCATCAGCCGGTAGCTGGAAGCAGTGTAGCACTGCAGTGGGGAAGAGGCAACAGGCCGTGCTAAAGCTGATATGTTTAGGGGACAAAATTTTCACAGGTCGACAGCTTCAGCCGGTCTGTCAACGCTGCAGCAGTGCCTGAAATTGCCAGCTTATCGGCTGTTGAACGACGTGAGCACACGCTTGAACTCCCCGTTCCACCTGTTGGCCAGGCTTTGTGATCAGCTGAGGGCATTAGTGGAATGCATGAAACATGGTTGTCGCCTTTCCAATCAGCTTCCGCTATTCACAAGCGAGGAGTGGGCATGCATGGATATCTGACCTCTGTGAGGTTTTAAGAAACTTTTAAGGAATCAATGGTGAGCATCGATAACGCTATTATCAGCGTAACCATCACACTTCTGTGTTTACTCAAATGCTCACTGCTCACAAATAAGGATGACACTTTGCATGTGGAAGAGGTGGAAATGGGGGAAGACAGTACACAGGGTGATAGCCAGACCACTGTCAATTCATCTTCTCAGCGCGAATTGGATGATGAAGAGGAGGAGGAGAAAGAGACGGTTGCCTCCACTACAGAGGATAGTACCCATGGAAGTTTAATTCCATCTGTTCAGCGTGGGTGGGCATAAGAGGAGGAAGATGATGAGGAGATTGAGAGTGATCCTCTTGATGACGACAGTGAAGTCTTGCCTGTTGGTACTCTGGCACGCATGGCTGACTTCACGTTAGGCTGCCTTTCCTGTGAACCGCGCGTTAAACGCATTTTAGACAACACGGATTACTGGTTGTTCCCCCTTCTTGAGCCCCGCTACAAAGAGAACTTCTAATCTCTCATTCCTCTGGTGGAGAGGACGAGCAAAACGGTGCAATTCCAGAAGATACTTGTTGAAAAATTGATCCAAAAATTTCCATCTGACAATGCTGGCGGCAGAGTCCGTAGTTCCTTGGCCAACCGAGGAGGAGAGACAAGTGTTACACACAGCAGTTCCAACAGAGGCAGGGCAACACTTTAACACCCTGATGCGAGGCCTAGTGTCGCAAAGAGGGAAACATTTTGGAAGATGGCGAAGGAGTACATAGCAGACCATGTCAGCGTCCTCAATGATCCCTCAGTGCCTTACAACTACTGGGTGTCCAAGCTGGATATTTAGCACTAACTGGTGCTCTATGCCTTGGAGGTACTGGCCTGCCCTGCTGCCAGCGTTTTGTCTGAGCGGGTATTTAGTGCTGCTGGTGGCATTATAACAGATAAGCATATCCGCCTGTCAACTGAAAATGCTAACAGGTTGACAGGAAAGCTGATGAACATAAAGGCACTTTAAAAGTGTTGTTTATAATGTACTGAATATACTGTATTCCCATGCATCTCTTCCACCACAAAGAGGGGTATATGGTTGAATCTTCCTTTTCTCATCCTCCTTCTCCTCTTCCATCATATCAACACATGCTTATTCGTCGCAAATAATGCCCTTGCATATATGCCCTTCGCATATAATGTTTTACAGGGTCAGCTCAGCTGCAGGCCCTCACATATAATTTTTTAGAGGGTCAGTTCACCAGCAGACACTCGCATATAATGTGCTACAGGGTCAGCTCACCAGCAGGTCCTCGCATATAATTTTTTAGAGGGTCAGCTCACCAGCAGGCCTTTACCTACAATCTTTTACAGGGTCAGCTCACCTGAAGTCCCTTGCATATAATGTTTTAGAGGGTCAGCTCATCAGCAGGCCTGCACCTAAAATCTTTTACAGGGTCAGCTCATCAGCAGGCCCTTGCATATAATTTTTTTACAGGGTCAGCTCACCAGCAGCTCCTCGCATAAAACTTTTTACAGGGTCAGCTCACAATCGGGCCTTCACCTACAATCTTTCAGAGGGTCAGCTCACCAGCAGGCCCACACCTAAAATCTTTATCAGAGTCATCTCATCAGCAGGCCTGCACCTAAAATCTTTTATAGGGTCAGCTCACCTGCAGGCCCTCACCTACAACGTTTTAGAAGGTCAGCTCACCAGCAGGCCCGCACCTAAAATATTTTACAGGGTCAGCTCACCAGTGGACTCACACCTAAAATATATGCCCTTCGCGTATAATGTTTTACAAGGTCAGCTCAGCTGCAGGCCCTCGCATATAATTTTTTAGAGGGTTAGCTCACCAGCAGGCTTTTGCAAATAATGTTTTACAGGGTCAGCTCACCAGCAGGCCTTCACCTACAATCTTTTACAGGGTCAGCTCACCTGAAGGCCCTCGCATATAATGTTTTAGAGGGTCAGCTCACCAGCAGGCCCGCATCTAAAATCTTTTACAGGGTCATCTCATCAGCAGGCCTGCACCTAAAATCTTTTACAGGGTCAGCTCATCAGCAGGCCCTTGCATATAATTTTTTTACAGGGTCAGCTCACCAGCAGCTCCTCGCATAAAACTTTTTACAGGGTCAGCTCACAATCAGGCCTTCACCTACAATCTTTCAGAGGGTCAGCTCACCAGCAGGCCCACACCTAAAATCTTTATCAGAGTCATCTCATCAGCAGGCCTGCACCTAAAATCTTTTATAGGGTCAGCTCACCAGCAGGCCTTCGCATAAAACATTTTACAGGGTCAGCTCAACATCAGGCCTTTATCTACAATCTTTTACAGGGTCAGCTCACCAGCAGGCCCACACCTAAAATCTTTTACAGGGTCAGATCACCTGCAGGCCCTCACCTAATTATACCTAATAGGTAATTTGCGCGAATGCTTAATTGCTTGGATGTGGTAGCCATAGCTGTATCTCAGGCTTCATCTCCAAAATCAAACCCTGATTCCCCATTAACCTGTAGTCACCATGTTTTGCGCTGACAATAACATTCATCCAGACATCTGATTGGATCATCATGGGGACATGCAATTGGCCCCAGGTTATCTAGTGTCACCAAAGCGACAGCAGGCCCTCACCCATAATGTTTTGGATGGTCAGATCAGCAGGTCCTTGTTCCAAATGTTTTCATTTCAGGGTCACCAGCAGGCCATCAAGCATAATTTTTCAAGGCTGTGTATGATGCCCTCCTTTATGTGTAATAAAGGGTGTATTGTAGTGCCGTTTCCTTGTCATTTTTGGCAGCCCTTTCACTTGCATAGGCTTTATGAGTGTAGGAGTCCCACTACATGAACAATTGTACCACAATATTAATGAGGCCCTCCTTTATGTGATATACTGCTTGCTTGCAAGCATTTGCACTTTATATACAAGTAAATATATAGGAAATAATGTTTTCTAACAATTTTCCTCTAAAATCGATTTTATCTTCGGTTTTGTGCATATTATTGTCAGTCTGTAAAAGTGGTGTACTACTTGGACAGCGACCTGGGAGTCCAAGATGCATCCAGACTTCCTCCCCATGCTGTTCGTGAACCTTTTCGGTGGTGTTTCCATCAATTTCTGACCTTTTTCTATGAACCAGGCACCCTCCCCTCTTCAGAGCACGGGGTGCCTGGTTTAATGCTCGAGTTCTCCCATTAACTTCCATTATACTCGGGTGCTCAGTAGAGCACCCGAGCATCCTGATGTGTTTGGCCCGAGCCCCTAAGCACTATGGTGCTCGATCAACAGTAGTATGTATTAGTGGCAAAAAAGTCCGGTCCCGAGCGCAATGTTCAGCAATGATCTGCTGCCAGTGTTTCCTTTCAGCCCTGGCCACAGCAAAGTATTATTTGCCATTCAGCGGTACAGTTATATGTTCTAAAGCTTTCTTGGCAGGTATTAGTGGCAAAAAAGGGCCTATTAGCCATTGTGTGGTGAAGTGAGAAAATTACAATGCTTTTTGGTATGTATTAGTGGCAAAAAAAGTAATATTTGCTTTTCAGTGGTGCAGTTATATGTTCTAAAGCTTTTTTGGCGTTTATTAGTGGCAAAAAAAAGTATTATTTGCCATTGTGTGATGAAGTGAGAAAATTACAGCCCTTTTTAGCGTGTATTAGTGGCAAAAAAAGAGTATTATTTTCCGTTTAGCGGTGCAGTTATATGTAGTGTTTAGCGAGCATGCGGAATGGGTAACACATATCACAAATTTTTAGGGACCGTACTCCCGTGGCCTAAAAAAAAAATTTTAGGCTCCAGCAAGGCACATTTTTGAGAATTTTCCTTTAAGATGCATAAAAATGGCCCCTGATTAAAATTCATATTTTTTATGTGATTTTTTTTCATTGATCCCCCTCTAGTATGTCACTGTCCATATTGTGGGATTATTTGTGCACTTCTAGTAAGTATTTGATGGCTGTAAATATGACCTGAAGGTTTTCCAGGTTCGCCTGCCATTAAAGTGAATGGGGCCCGCTGCAAACTTGGGGTTTGCGAACATTTGATCGCGTTCGCACATTCGCGTGCGTGAACCATCCCGGCTGATGTTCGTCCATCACTAAATATAACCCTACCAACCCTACGACTGGAAACCGAGACAGATTCTCGATTTGAGTGATTTTTGCATGGACAAGTACAGCAGGCTGGATTTCCAGCCTGCATTTGTGGGAGGGGCATAGGGTACTTAGCCGGCAGCACGGCCTCCCACAGGTGTCGGCATCGCGCGGTGCATTGCGGTGACGTCATCCGAGTGCGATTTCCGGCCTTACTACATCGACGAGCAGCGGCGGTACCCTCTCCTGCGCAGCGGTTATCGTGGTAAGCTGTCACGCTGTCGCTCCTCCGCATGTCCGGACGCCCACCGCCAGCTTCACTTTCCCCCCAGCACGTCTCCGCTCACCGCTCCCTCCGCACGCATGCATAGCCGCCCCGGCTGATCCCCGGTCGGCCTCACATACTTTCACGGCTGCGGCCTGTAGGTGAGCATCCGGGGGCCGCGGGCGGCTGCAGCGGGGTCCCTGCCTTCAGAGCGCTGCGGAGATCTAACCGGCACGGCCGCTTCTCCCAGTCGCGTCACCGGTGTCAGAGCCGGAGGGAGCGGCAGACGGGGACGCAGAGAGCTGCACTTCCCCTGTGGATGGGTCGGCTCTCTGCCTCAGTGTAGGCGCAGCTCCCTAGTCTGCCAGCTGTCGCCTGCGGGGTCAGAGCCTGCCGAGGCGCACTTTCACTCCACATACGAGCGGCCCCTCAGCCACCCCTGGGCCCCCACTCAGATACAGCGTGCGTGGGGATGGGGCCCAGGGTCCTCTGCTCGGGCCAGGTCTGCTCCGCCACGGCTCCCCCAGGTCCTGGCACTTTTCCACCATCTTGACCTGGCGTGGGCCGGGGCCGTGGTGGGGGGGGGCTCGCCCGGGGCAGAACATGACACAGGTCAGGGTCCATCCTTGGCTTCTGGCCCGCCGCATGGTGCAGGCATGTCACCCCCCCCCTTTTTTTCTGCCTGTTTATGCTCCCAGTGGTTTCTGCATGACCTGCATCCGGGTCCCATTCAGGGTCACGGTCCGCCATGAGTCGCAGCATCCTCAAACGCCGGGTTTTCCCTTTCCACGTCAGGGCCCCCCCCGATCCAGTCCGGATCACCGGGCTCGGCCAGTGGAGAACCCCCCCCCCCCCGTTTACCATGCTGCGTCTCATCAGCCACACTTTGAAAAAAAAAAAAATTTTTTTATATATATATTATTTCCTGTCTGGCACTGTCGCATGCTCATGTTTTCCTTGCATTCCTTTGCCTGGCCCGCCATGTTTTCTTTTCCTGTTTTCACACTGTTCCGTTCAGGTTCTCTTTGTGTCTCGTCGCCTGATCTGTTCAGGTTCTCTTCGTGTCCCGTTGCCTGATACGTTTCAGGTTCTCTTCGTGTCCTGTCACCTGATATGTTCAGGTTCTCCTCGTGTCCTGTCACCTGATACGTTCAGGTTCTCCTCCTGTCCTGTCACCTGATACGTTCAGGTTCTCTTCATGTCCTGTCACCTGATACGTTCAGGTTCTCTTCGTGCCCTGTCACCTGATACGTTCAGGTTTTTCTTCGTGTCCTGTTGCCTGATACGTTCAGGTTTTCATCATGTCCTCTTGCTTGTCATGTTCAGTTTTTCTCCCTTCTGATACGTACGGATTTTCATGGCCCGTTTGCCTGACACATCCACGATCACTCCGTGTTTCCTAGCCGTCCCATTCAGGTTTCATCTGTCCTTATCCTGGCACTCAGGCCCTCTTTTGTTCGGTTTGCCTGATCTGCTTGTTTCTCGTTCATCATTCCAAATCTTTCCCTTTGTCTACTCACGCCACTCACGTCAACTCCCCTCCTACTGTCCTGTCACGCTTTTTTGTCTTCTGCCTTAAGTGTACCTATCACGGTCAGTTTGTGCTTCTTACCTGTCACACTCGGGTCCTGTTTGCTCTCTGTTGCCATCATGCGCGGGTCATGTCACCTCACTGCCTGCCACACTGGTAAATTCCACGCTGGCATCCAGTTGGGGCCTCGTCACCAGAGGCGTCTCGGCTTTCGGTCTTGTTTACAGGGCCCAACGTTTTCCAAGTCACTTGTCACACCAGGTCATGTTACTTTCACTAACTGATACGCTCAGGCCACTTCGTTTTTCGTGTTTCTTTCAGGTCTTGTCTTTCCATCGCCTGATACCGTTCAGGTTTTTCTACGTTTTTTCTGCCTGACACTTTCAGGTCAGGTTCATTGGCCCTGGGCATGCTTTCTGTCCACTCATCACGGCACCTGGTATGTGCCACTCATCTACACAGCACCGTTTTTCATCCTCTTCAGTACCAACTCCTGGCGTACCCCGGGTCTCCAGTCCGATCATTCTGCACAGTCCATTGCTCTCGTAATTTCCTGACCCGCTCAGGTTGTCATTGCTTTCCTTCCTTATTCAGGTCTCATTCTTCCTGATCGTCATCTACGTAAGTTCCGTTTTCAGAATATTTTGGTGTACCTCTTCACGCAGGTACCAGTTCAATTTCTTCCTCACTTACCAATCCCAGGTTCACGGGGTGTGAAGTTTCACCCTCTTCGCGGACATTCCCGGGTATTTTCCTTTCTCCCAGTGTTCCATTTTTTCCATCCTAATCCCTCTTGGCTCCAGGTAAGTTATAAAAAAAATATACATTTTTTTTTATTGCATGAGGTTTGTCATTTCACTTCAGATCCTCCCAACAGGGTCCGGCTCGAACGGTGTGCCCATCTTTTCTTTGATATCATGTCCTACGTGTCTGACATTGAAGACTCAATGTCTATCCCGGAGTCAGCGATCTCCGAGGCAGCCAGCCGCGCTTCTTACAGACATTGGACCATCCCCAGGTTGATCACCGAACTTAAAAAAAGAAAGGGATCCGCCACTCTGCATCAGCACGAAAGGCAGAGTTATATCGTCTGCTCTTTCCTGAAACACCCAGGGCTCCTGAACCACCCAGAGCCTCCGAAGACCTGATCTCCATGTCTACCATCCAGCTATCCTTGACCCAGCTCCACGCAACCATCAACAACTTAGCGTCATCAATATCGGACATCGATTCCAGACTCCAGGCCATCGAGAACAAGGGTTCCACGTCTCCTCCTCCAACGGAGCCCGAAGCTGTTCCTTCAACTTCCCGGGCCAACACCCCAGGTACAAGTCTTGGCACTCCCGACATCACCCCCGCTTTCTTCGTACCAGAGAATATCAGGCAGGATATCCTGGCAGGAAAGGACATCAACTTAGCCGCCATCCTGATCTCCACCCACGACACGGTCAAAAACCGGACAATTGCCTGCGGTGATGTATCGGTGGTGCTGAGGTCTAAAGACGTCCGCCTCACTAGTAAGCTTACCATTCCTGAATTCATGCTGACCTTCAGCCTGTACCGTGACACCGCAGGGAAGAACTGGATACATATCTATACAGAATCACCGAGTTAGGGTACAAATACGGCGGCTCCGCCTTTTACGAATCCCACCGGTCATTTTCCGCAAAAGCTGCAGCGGCGTTCCTCCAGTACCAGCATGTCACCAACTGGGCTGTCTTGGACATGGAGCTCTTTTGCAGGCATTTTGCCGGCCAGAAAGCCCCAGCTTGTGCCAGTTGACAATCAGTCCTCCATTCCTCCGATTGGTGCCCCCATGTCGCCAACCCACCCTCTGCCAGGCCAATGATCAACACCGGTGCGCAGAAATCCAACCCCTTCACAGACAAACTCGGTCGTCCCATCACCTTCTTAGGGAAGAATTAAATATGCAACAATTTCAATCTAGGTTTCTGCAGTTATGATAAGTGCAAAGCCTTGCACATTTGCTCCATCTGCTTTAGGGCCCATCCTCAGTCCTCCTGTTCCCAACGCACGGCCAAACGCTCCTGACTAGCCGGGGTCAACATTGACCTGTTACTCTCCCTCCTCCAACAACATCATGACCCCCGTTTTGTCCTGTTTCTCAAACAGGGTTTTTCGGAGGGTTTCCATACAGGGTTAGTCACCCTTCCGCAGGTCACTCATGAATGCCCCAACCTTCTCTCATTGCTTGCGGACCCCGTGGCGGTGGACGAATTGTTGGAGGCTGAGTTGCAGAAAGGCTTCATGATTGGTCCATTTGCCGAATCTCCTTTCCTTGTGTACCTGGTCAGCCCCAGGCTTGGTCACCAAGAAATCCTCAAATAAAAAAAGATTAATCTACGACCTGTCTGCTCCTCATGCATCCAGCACCCCCAGCCTAAATTCCCTGGTCCCGTCAGACAAATTCTCCATGCAGTATTCTCCTCTGGACGAGGCCATAGAACTCATCTTACAGGTCGGGGCAGGAGCTTGGTTGTCGAAGGCTGACATTTCTGATGCCTTCAAGTTGCTGCCAATTCTGCCTCACCTGTGGAAGTTCTACGGCATCAATTGGAGGGCAAAGTATTATTTTGCCACCCGCTTGACGTTCGGGTCAAAGAGCGGCCCCTGGCTCTTTGACCAGTTCGCCCAAGCACTTCACTGGATTCTGGTCAACCATGCCCATTGTCCGAGGGTGATCCATTACTTGGACGACTTCTTGCTCATCATGCAGGCGGAACATGCCCGGGATAGGCTGGACAGCCTCCTCAACCTGTTCAGTCGCCTGAACGTCCCAGTGGCTTCAGCGAAGGTCGAGGGCCCCTCCAGGGTAATCACCTTTCTAGGTATCACCCTGGACACTGTCAAAATGGAGGCCAGCCTTCCCCTGGACAAATGAATCAGACTAAAGGACTCAGTGGCCAGGCTCGTGGGTACCCGCACGGTGTCAAAGTTGGAACTCCAATCATTGTTGGGGTCCTTCAACTTTGCTGCCAGGATCATGCCCCAGGGCAGATCATTCACCTCCGGCCTGCTCAGACTCCTCCCAACAGCCTCAGATCAGCATGCCCTCATCCAGCTCGGACGCGATGCGTTGGCGGATCTGGCCATGTGGTCAGTTTTTTTTGTCCAGCTGGAACGGCATCTCCCTCTTTGTTCCTCAGTGGAACGATGCCTCCCCCTTGGTGTTTTCCGATGCTGCTGCTTCCCTCGGTTTCGGGGCCATCTGCGGGGACCAATGGTTTGCGGGTCCTTGGCCCACGCAGGTCTCTTCAGACCAGGAGGCCGCCAAGTCCTCTCCCCTGCTCGAAGTATACCCCATAATAGCAGCTGCTCGTGTCTGGGGGCAGTCATGGAGTAACAGGCCGGTGTGCTTCATGACAGACAACCAAGCAGTTGTCGACATCCTCGCCAGGGGAAGGTCCAGCTCCCCCAAGGTCATGCGTCTAGTTCGCAAGCTCATCTGGCTGTCTTTACAACACAACTTCCGTGTCATCTGCAGGCACATAGAGGGCAAGAAAAACACCACAGCCGATGCCCTGTCCCGTTTAAACTTTAATTTGTTTTTTCAGGTCATGCCGGGAGCGCGGAAAGTCGGAATCAACCCTCCAGGGATCGAAGCCCTGATCATGGACTAGATAAGTACATTTCCGCAGCCCACGGTCTCATCCGCAAGTCGCTCTCGGCCAATTTTGCCCGGAACTATCTAACGGGGTGGAATACCTTCAGACGGTTTTCACGCCTTCACCCCAGGGGGGACAGGGACAAAGTCTCCTTCGTCCTGGCCTTCCTGGCGTACTGCCACAAGGAGCTCCGGCTATCCCACAACACCATCAGACTTTACCTAGCGGGCATCCAGCACCACCACATGATCAGTCATCCCAGTCACACCTCCTTCTTTTCCTCCCAGGCGGTCATGGCAGTCTTGCGAGGCATCCAGAAGCTCTCTTCTCCATCCACTCCCACCAGACAACCGGTCACAGGGGATATATTTCAAAAAAATTCTGCCGCCCTAGATGGTAGTCCTTTTGGCCCATTCAAAAGTTTGATCCTCAAAGCTGGCCTCTACCTCAGCTTCTATGGGTTCCTCAGGCCTGGGGAGTTCTGCTGCACCTCAGCCCAGAACTTAGGGCCAGCAATCAGTCAGCTCCACCGCAGTCTACACCACTTCATCTTCTTCCTACCTTCCTCTAAAACCTCCCAAGTCGGTCCACCAGTACATATCGAGTACTTCAATTCTTTCAATCCTTAATGCCCAGAGACAGTGTTCAACCAACTGCTCGCCACTCTCCGTGACAGAACTCCCGACAGCCCCTTACTGCCTTTTCCCGTGCTCTCACTGACTTCTGCGCAGTTCATCAGACACATTCGCTCCATAGCTTCGGGTCTAGGGTTCCACGCTGCCTCCATATCCGGGCATTCTTTCCGAATCGGGGCCGCGTCCGCAGCTTCCAAACACGGCGTCCCCGCTCACGTCATACGGAAGATGGGACGGTGACAATCTTCGTGTTTTTCCCGTTACATCCCACATCCATGGGTCGAGATCGCCAAAGCCTTTTCCAGTTTGGTTCTGTAATTCCTCAATCAATAAACTGCCTAAATTCATGTTTTGCCCCCGTTTCTAGCTCACCCGCGTTACATGGCTAAAGGCACACCACTAGCCAAGTTAGGTTCAACTGTGTCTAGTTCTCCACCTTTGTCCAGCGCTCCCCCCGGAGCCTTGACCACAAGTACAGCAGGCTGGATTTCCAGCCTGCATTTGTGGGAGGGGCATAGGGTACTTAGCAGGCCGCACGGCCTCCCACAGGTGTCGGCATTGCGCGGTGCCCCACCCTACCCTCCCTCATCTCCAGTCTTGTTCCAAGCTCAGACTCCCTGGGTTAGCCCCCTTTTCTGGCTCACCCGCGTTACATGGTTAAAGGCACACCACTAGCCAAGTTAGGTTCAACTGTGTCTAGTTCTCCACCTTCGTCCAGCGCTCCCCCCGGAGCCTTGACCACAACTGTCTTAATACGTCTTTCTCTGTGGTCACCACTAAAACTGTACCCTCGTTCATTTCCAAATTTTCTGATGCATTTTCTGAGAGTGGTAACCAGGAGTTACCCCCACATTGGGAGTATGTTCCGTCAATCTTATTCCTGGAGCTAAACTCACCAAATCTCGGTTGTATAATCTTTCGGACCCCGAAAGAAAGGCTATGCGAGAGTATATCACCGAGAGCTTGGCGAATGGTCATATCAGACCATCCAAATCCCCAGTGGCTGCTGGGTTTTTCTTTGTAAAAAAAAATATGGCACCCTTAGACCATGTCTGGATTTCCGTGAGCTCAACCGTATTACCGTCCGTGATCCTTTGATTCCGGATTTGTTTAGGGTCATTTTGAGAATCTGTTCATGTCTTTTGGGTTAACCAATGCTCCAGCAGTTTTTTGCAACACTTTATCAATGACATCTTTCATCATCTGGTAGGGAGATTTGTTGTTGCATATCTGGATGACATACTAATTTAATCTGGTGGGGAGATTTGTTGTTGTATATCTGGATGACATACTAATTTATTCTCCAGACATGGAGATTCATCAGGATCATGTGAGACAGGTGTTAAAGATTCTAAGATTGAATAAATTGTATGCTAAGATGGAAAATGTGTATTTGCAGTTCAGGAAGTGCAATTCCTGGGTAACCTGCTCTGATCCTCAGGTTTTCATATGGATCCTGAGAAAGTCTGTGCTGTGTTGGACTGGGATCAACCAGAAAATCTGAAAGCGCTTATGTGGTTTTTGGGATTCACCAAATATTACTGTAAATTCATCTTGAAATATTTGACTGTGGTTAAACCTTTAAGGGTCTATTCACACGTCTGTAGAATGGGTCCGCAGCCATTCCACAAATTGTGGAACGGGTGTGGACCCATTCATTCTCTATGGGGCAGGAATGGATGCAGACAAGAATTGGACATATTCCATTTTTTTCCAGAGCAGCGGATGGGAAGATTGGGGGCGCTCTCCGGAAATGCGGATGCTGACAGCACACTGTGTGCTGTCCGCATCCATTCCTGCCCCATAGAGAATTTGCAGATCGGATGCGAACACATTCACAGTCGTGTGAATGGACCCTAACAGACATGGCTAGGAAGGGGGCCGATTTCTCTGTTTGGTCTGAAGTGGCTTTACAAGCCTTTTCTGCTGTCAAGGAATGTTTTGCTTCAGCTCCTATTTCTGGCTCACCCGCGTTACATGGCTAAAGGCACACCACTAGCCAAGTTAGGTTCAACTGTGTCTAGTTCTCCACCTTCGTCCAGCGCTCCCCCCGGAGCCTTGACCACAACTGTCTTAATACGTCTTTCTCTGTGGTCACCACTAAAACTGTACCCTCGTTCATTTCCAAATTTTCTGATGCATTTTCTGAGAGTGGTAACCAGGAGTTACCCCCACATTGGGAGTATGTTCCGTCAATCTTATTCCTGGAGCTAAACTCATCAAATCTCGGTTGTATAATCTTTCGGACCCCGAAAGAAAGGCTATGCGAGAGTATATCACCGAGAGCTTGGCGAATGGTCATATCAGACCATCCAAATCCCCAGTGGCTGCTGGGTTTTTCTTTGTAAAAAAAAATATGGCACCCTTAGACCATGTCTGGATTTCCGTGAGCTCAACCGTATTACCGTCCGTGATCCTTTGATTCCGGATTTGTTTAGGGTCATTTTGAGAATCTGTTCATGTCTTTTGGGTTAACCAATGCTCCAGCAGTTTTTTGCAACACTTTATCAATGACATCTTTCATCATCTGGTAGGGAGATTTGTTGTTGCATATCTGGATGACATACTAATTTAATCTGGTGGGGAGATTTGTTGTTGTATATCTGGATGACATACTAATTTATTCTCCAGACATGGAGATTCATCAGGATCATGTGAGACAGGTGTTAAAGATTCTAAGATTGAATAAATTGTATGCTAAGATGGAAAATGTGTATTTGCAGTTCAGGAAGTGCAATTCCTGGGTAACCTGCTCTGATCCTCAGGTTTTCATATGGATCCTGAGAAAGTCTGTGCTGTGTTGGACTGGGATCAACCAGAAAATCTGAAAGCGCTTATGTGGTTTTTGGGATTCACCAAATATTACTGTAAATTCATCTTGAAATATTTGACTGTGGTTAAACCTTTAAGGGTCTATTCACACGTCCGTAGAATGGGTCCGCAGCCATTCCACAAATTGTGGAACGGGTGTGGACCCATTCATTCTCTATGGGGCAGGAATGGATGCAGACAAGAATTGGACATATTCCATTTTTTTCCAGAGCAGCGGACGGGAAGATTGGGGGCGCGCTCCGGAAATGCGGATGCTGACAGCACACTGTGTGCTGTCCGCATCCATTCCTGTCCCATAGAGAATTTGCAGATCGGATGCGAACACATTCACAGTCGTGTGAATGGACCCTAACAGACATGGCTAGGAAGGGGGCCGATTTCTCTGTTTGGTCTGAAGTGGCTTTACAAGCCTTTTCTGCTGTCAAGGAATGTTTTGCTTCAGCTCCTATTCCTGGTGCAACAGGACGTGTCTCAGACATTCATTGTAGAGATTGAAGCATCCAAGGTAGGGGTGAAAGCAGTTTTGTCGCAAGGTTCTTCATCCTGTAAATGGCGCCCATGTGCTTTTTTCCCCAAAAAACTCTTGACTGCTGAAAGAAATTATGATGTGGGTAAGAGGGAATTGCTGGCCATTAAGTTAGCTTTTGAAGAATGGTGCCATTGGTTGGAAGAAGCAATTCATCCTATTACGGTAATTATTGATTACAAAAATCAGCCTTGCCTTGAGTCGGCTAATCGACTGAATCCAAGGCAGGCCAGATGGTCGCTGCTTTTCACCAGATTTAACTTCATTGTCACCTACCGCCCCGGGGGTTAAGAACATCAAGGCGGATGCTTTGTCGCGCAGCTTTCCTGGGGGGGGGGGGGGGGATTCTAAAGATCATAGTCCTATTTTGTCTGAAGGGGTAGTCATATCTGCCCTATATCCTGATCTTGAGACTAAAGTGTTGGAGGACCAGGAGGATGCACCGGACTCTTGTCCTCCAGGGAAATTGTTTGTTCCCTCAGACTTATGTCACAAGGTATTTGAGGAACATCACTGCACTGTCTTGGCAGGACACCCTGGGAGTAGATCCACTGTCGATCTCATCTTGCACAGATTTTGGTGGCCGGGGTTGCGTAAGTGTGTTTAGGACTATGTGTCAACCTGTTGTACCTGTGCTCGTACTAAGGTGACATATACTCGGCCTTCTGGATCTCTTCTTCTGTTACCCATCCTCTCCAGATCTTGGACTCATTTGTCCATGGACTTTATCACCGATTTACCTAATTCTTCAGGAACATGATCCTGCTGGTAGTTGATCGGTTTAGCAAAATGGCACATTTTATAGCGTTGCCTGCTCTACCTAATGCTAAAACTTTTGCACAGGTGTTTGTCGATAACTACATGGCATTCCCTCTGATGTGGTGTCTGATCGGGGAACTCAGTTTGTTTCCAGATTCTGGAAGGCATTATGTACTCGACTGGGGATACAATTGTCCTTTTCTTCGGCTTTTCATCCTCAGTCGAATGGACAGATGGAGCATACCAATCATAATCTGGAGACTTACTTGAGATGTTTTGTTTTGGAGTACCAGGAGGAGTGGCCTTCATCTTGTCGTTAGCTGAGTTTGCCATTAATAACTGTAGACAGGAGTCCACTGATAAGTCACTGTTTTTGGGGGCTTATGGATTCCACCTGCAGTTTGGCACATTTTCTGGTTCTCAAACTTCCGTTATTCCTGTGGATGAACGGTTTTCCTCCTCTTTGTCTTCGATATGGCGTAAAATTCTAAATAACCTGAAAAAGATGGGCAACAGCCATAAGCATGTGGCTGACGACGGACATATGAATGGTCCGGACCTGAGAGTGGGTGATTCTATGTTGCTGTCCACAAGAAACATTAAGCTTAAGGTGCCTTCTTGGAAGTTGGGCCCAATAATTATTAGTCCATATAAGATCACTGCCTTCGCTAACCCTGTAGTCTTCCGTCTTGAGCTTCCTCAGGCTTTGAAAATTCATAACATATTTCATAAGTCGTTGTTAAAGAAATGTGTCAAACCTATTGAGCCGCCCTCCTTGCCTCCTGCTCCTTTCATAGTGGATGGTAATTTAGAATTTCAAATCAGCAGGATTGTGAACTCCTGAGTTCTTTGTAGATCCCTCCAATATCTCGTCCACTGGAAGGGTTGTGGACCAGATGAGAGAATGTGGGTTCCAACGGCCGATAATAATGCGAATCGTCTGGTGAAGGCCTTTCACAGAGCCCATCCTGATAAGGTCAGTCCTGGGTGCCCGTAGAAGGAGGAGGTCATCCGTAGAAGGAGGAGGGGTACTGTCACCGTCCCTCAGGTGACAGATATCAGGAGATCAAGGAGACAGTTGAACATGGAGGAATATAACAGCCTCCTTGATTTCTGTTGATTAAGTATTGAAAGGGTTAATGACCACTTCCCTTGTCTCAGATGTTGCTCAGTGGTCATCTTCTTCTACCCTTTATAGTCTGACCCCACCCTTCTGACTATGCGGTAGATTTCTTTATTTGATTTTGGAAAAAGTTGGAGTGTGGTTCTCCCTGTGTTCCTGCTCATCTTTCTACAACAGAAGCTAAGTGTCTCGCTTGTTTGTATTTTGCCTTTTCCCCTTGGTTATTGTTGCTAGGTCTCAGGGAGACGCTTGTTTCTTCATCTGGGAAGGAAAGGGTTGTCTCAGCATTGCCAATATCTTTAGGGCTCCTCAGGGTCTCCAGGGTTTCCAGGTTACTGTGTATGGGCATCTCTACCTTATTTAGGTGGTGACCCTTTCCCTTGCATAGTTTTGATGCCTAGTGGCTTTTCCCTTCTCACCTGGTTGTTGGTGTGGTGTTTGCTACTTTAGCTCATCCGTGACAGGTAGGTGAGTTCATACACAGAAATACCTAATGTCCTAACTCACCCTATAGGACCCTGGTACTAATATCAGGACTGAGACAACTTGTTCCTCCAAAAGAAGGACGAACAGGAGTCTCCCTTGGGTCTTAATACAAATGACAGGGAAATGCAACACACAAAATAACCCAAACAAAATACAAAAGGAAAAGAAAACACTTAACTTCAAGTGGCTATGGCAGCACCAGGAACTCAGCCGAGATCCACATACCAGCTATCCACAACTCAAACTGAAGCTATAAACCGCATAGCATAGTGGGAGAAACAACAATAAATAGAGAAGGTTAAATGACCATAATAGCCACACCTGGAGAAAGAAGGTGTGGCAAGCACAAGAAACAACAAAGACGTCATTTGATCCAAACAGAAAACATGTCAGATCAAACCACGTGTTGCCAGTCTCACCGATTTCCTGCCACCTGTCACGGGAACGTCCGAGATAGGTACTGTCATTGGATAAAATTCCTCTAGCAAGTAGCTTCTCCAATTACTGCTTTATTTAATGTACATGAAATGATTAAAGATGGTGTTGTTATCTGTCCTCAGTTAAAATATTCACTACCATATTCCCCCTGGAACGTGCATTGCTAAAAATTGGCTAGAATGTTAGGATGCCATTTTTCAACTGGCAGTAACTTCCTACTTGAATGTGTGGTGCCAACTGTAAAGTGCAATAGATGGAGAATAATGGTCTGGTTAGCACATTGCATAATTTAAATTTTGGGAAAAGCATTTCATATTTAAAATCGTTGTCTCCTCTCACTGTTACTGAGGCGAGATGAGACATAGTCCCAACCATCTCTCGGCTGGGAAACAGCAGAGGACTCAGACGCTTGCTGTTTCAGTAGCTCCCATTGCGATGCATGAGAGCTACAGAAACAATGTAGCACAGCAAGCTATGGTGTTTCTGAGTTAGGGAAACAGTATAGCTTGCTGTTATACACCACAATGGGAGCTACTGAAACAGAGAGAGCTGGAGCCCTCTACTGTTTCCTGGCCAGGAGGTGGTTGGGACTGTGTCTCATCTCGCCTTAGTAACTGTAAGATGAGACAACCCATTTAAGAATGGCTATACACTGTGTTATAAAATAAAATCGCCTTGTTTGCTGTGATAAAATTTTGCTGGACTTCATAAAGTCCTTGCCTTATCTCTGCACATCTTGGAAAACCAGATGTGAGTCTAGCCGTAATAATCTGACATTGCTTGTGTTCTTGTGGTTGACTGTGCATAAATCCCTACAACTATGTTAAAAAATATGGTTATGGAAAGTTTTACTACAAAAGATAAATTAGTTCAGTTATAAACATTGAATAATCCCTACAAAAACCCTAATTTTAGTATGAGCTGTTCAGAGAGCACATTTGGAAGTGATTAGAGATCGCGATGCTGACGAAGTGGAATTCATTTAGAATTTCAGGAAAAATTCAATTTGCCACGAATGCGAACTTTCTAGTGCTTCGTGGTAATGAATCACAATTTTCCTAAAATGGTGGCTACACGTGTGAGGACTGAGGACATGGGTCATGGAACTCTGGGAAGGCGGGATCACCCAGATAGACATACCTGCATGCAGCCAATCAGCAGCCAGTCCTGTGATGTCACAGCCCTATAAACACGGCAGCCATTTTAGATTCTGCCATTTTCCACCGTTCAGAGTGCAGGGACAGTCGGTGAAGGTGCTGGGGAAAGCTATTGGAAAAACCTCTATGTTTAAAAAAAATAACTGAAAAAATGGTTTATAAGTGCAGGGAAAGGATAGGGAATCATTTCACAGCATCTTAGTGCAGGGAGAGACGTCAGAAGGCGCTAGGGCAGTGATCGCTAACCTTGGCACTCCAGCTGTGGTGAAACTACGACTCCCAGCATGCTCCATTTATTTCTATAGAGTTCTGAGAGCAGTCAAGCAAGGGGGGCATCTTGGGAGTTATAGTTTTACCACAGCTGGAGTGCCAAGGTTAGCCATCACTGCGCTAGGCGCGCTGATAGGAAAGTGATTTACAAGTGCAGGAAACGATTATTCTGGGATCCAAATAGTCAATTGACAGCTATGTCATTCCAGCTTTTTGTTATTGGGCTGCAAGTGTTATGTTAGAAAGCATTTAGTGGCTTATATATTAGTATCTTATTCAGTATGAAAAGAAAAATATATACGCATTTCACTTCTGCAGATATTTGTGTTAAAAGCATATAGGGGCGTATTACAGTACAACAAGAAAAATATATAAGCACTGCACTGTTGCAGTTATTTCTGGTGAAAGCCTACAGGCATACGCACTGCACTATTTAATTGTTTTCTGTTTAAAGCTTATAGTGGCCTATTTCATTACAACAAAAAATATATATTCTCAGGTCACTTCTGCAGTTATTTCTGATGAAAGCATATATGGGTGTATTTCATAAAAAAATGACAAATATATACACACTGCACAGTTGCAGTTATTTCTGGTGAAAGCGTACAGGGTCATATTTCAGTAAAATAAGAAAAATATATTCTTAGTGCATTTCTGCAGTTAATTCTGGTGAAAGCGTATAGTGGCCTATTTCAGTTCAACAATAAAAATATATGCTCAGTTCACTTCTGCAGTTATTTCTGTTAAAAAGCGTATAGGGGCAACAATAAAAAAAAAATATATATATATACGCATTTCACTGGTGCACTTATTTGTGGCAAAAGTGTTCAGTGGCCTATTTCTTTACAGAAAGGAAAATATATACGCACTTTACTGGTGCATTTATTTCTGCTGAAAGCGTTTACTGGACTATTTACGTACAAAAATAAATGTGCCCGGGGTAGAGCACCTACTTTGCAACAGCCTACCTGGCCGGGAAATAGTGGTGCAGGGGTTCACGGAAGTAGCGGCGGTAGCAGTCAGTCAGTGTGGCGGTTATATGTGTTATTTTGTATTTCAATATAAAAAAAAAATGCATTCTCAGTTTAGGTTGGCGGTGGTTATATGTGTTGAAAGCGTTTAGTGGCCTATTTCAGTACAAATAGAAAAATACATTCTCAGTTCACGTCGGCGGCGGTTAGATGTGTTGAAAGTGTTTAGTGGCCTTTTTCAGTACAAACAGAAAAATATATTCTCAGTTCACTTCGACGGCGGTTAGATGTGTTTAAAGCGTTTACTGGCCTATTTCGGTACAAACAGAAAAATACATTCTCAGTTCATGTTGGCGGTGGTTATATGTGTTGAAAGCATGGCTGGGATTTAGCTGGGTGGCAGCAGTGGGAGGTCAGGAGCAAAATGTTCTAGGACTAGAGCACCTGCTTTGCAGCAGCCTACCTACCCAGGAAGTAGCAGGTGTTCACAAAAGTAGTGGCGGTAGCAGTCAGTCACTGGGGCGGTTATATGTGGTAAAATCTTTCTTGAAGTAATTCAGTTGAAGAACAAAATTTATTCAGTGGTTAGCACTGCGGCTATAAGCGGTTAAGTATCCATGATGTCTCCATGATAAATCTGCAGCGCGGGAGCCCCGTGTGGCTTTTACAAACTTTCAAAATAATCCTTCAGTGGAGCGAATAGATGTCGGATGACTGGGACGCTTTATGACCTTGCCAGAAGCTGCTTCATTTCTCAGTTCAGCGGGCATTTCTGAGACGTCCGTATAGTGCGGGGGGAATCCGAAGACCCTTTTCATCTCCGTGCTCCGTTATATGTGGTAAAATCTTTATTGAAGTATTTTGGTGGAAAAAAAAATTGTATTCAGCGTTAAGCTCTGCACTTATATGCAGTAAAATCTTTTGTGACTTATTTCGGTGGAAAAAAAAAATTGGATTCAGCGTTGGGTGCTGCACTTATATACGGTAAAATCTTTTGTGAATTATTTCGGTGGAAAAACAAATGTCATGCAGCGTTCAGCACTGCAGTTATATGTGGTAAAAGTCAGTTGGCCGCTGCCGATTTGCGCCATCATCCATCCTCTCACAGATCTGACCGAGGGGGCCCTCTGCACTCATGTTCCACTGCCATGGCTGCTGGGAGGGGTGGGGTGGCAGGAGCAGTACCAGCTCCATCAGCAGCAGCCTGAGTCTACAGTCGCTGATGAGTAGCTTTTTCACCTGCTTAGTGAAGAAACTACTCACCAGCAGCAGCAGTTAGAACTGGAGCAGGACCTGAATCAGCAGGTGGTGGCATACTTGGACACCCTGCCACCCCACATTGAAGATCCGCTGGACTACTGGGTAGCCAAACTGGATTTATGGCCACAACTAGCAGAGTTTGCCCTGGACAAGCTGTCCTGCCTGGCCAGTAGTGTGGCATCAGAGCGGGTGTTTAGTGCTGCGGGGGTCATAGTTACCCCAAGGAGAACTCGCCTGTCCACCCAAAATGTAGAGAGACTGACCTTTGTCAAGATGAATCAAGCGCGGATCAGCCAGGATTTCCAACCACCAATTCCTGATACATCCGACTAGATCATCCATGGTGCCACACCAACACTTTGAGAAAAGAGACCGGTTTCTTCTGATTATTACCTGCGTCAGCTACTACTCTGATGCTGCAACCTGCCCGATGCCACACTTCTGATGCCAAGTGCATCTTCTTGCACTCACCTTCGTCAGCGGGTACTGGTATTGACTGGGATTGGACAATGTGATATGACATCACCACAGGTCCGTTAGCCGGCAGCTCATGATTAAAGAAGTAAGAAGAGACCGGCAGCTACGCGATCAAAAGGAGAAGGTAAGTTAATTATTTTTTATTTTTTAACCCTTAATTGACCACCTACTAAGCATTCTGTATTAAAGAATGCTATTATTTTCCCTTATAACCATGTTATAAGGGAAAATAATAACATCTACACAACACTGAATCCAAACCTGAACTTCTGTGAAGAAGTTTGGGTCTGGGTACCACAGTCAGTTTTTTATCACGCGCATGCAAAACGCATTGCACCGGCGTGATAAAAATGAACAACGGAACGCGATCGCAGTCAAAACTGACTGCAATTGGGTACCTACTCGCGCGGGTTTGCCACAACGCATCCGAACCTTATCCGGACACTCATGTGTCTTACGGACTCACATTATTATTTCACTACCAAAACAGACACCCTATGTGTGTTACTACAATGCACAGTGATCTACAGCATTTATAAAGGCTCTCAGCAGCCAGGAATTAGCTGTTTTTTAACGTAATTGGCCACAAATTTGTTTGGATCAAATCAAATTTTTCCCGAAAAATTCGGTGAACTAGCAAATCAAATTTTTTAAACATTTGCTCATCTTTAGAAGTGATATTCAGGTTTCCATAGATATTTGGCTCTGTAAAGTATGTAAAAATGTTTCACCTAAATCCATAATTCACATAAAAAACTTGTTGACTTAAAAATTCAATTAGAAAAGTTTAATTCAAATCTCTTGTATGTCATTATTTTAAAGTGAAAGTTATTTGGACCTCATCCATTAAAGTTGCATTATTTAAAGGTCAACTTTGTTATTGATGAACAGCCATTAATACGCTAGACACACTGGCATCAGAAAAAGGGATGGTGGAGCTCAAGAACATAATGTATGTAAAATTGTTTATTACATTTCACAGAGGGAGGACAAGTTTTGGAAAGTAGTCAAGGCAATTTTAAGAGAAAATGTTTGGCTGCCGTTCACTTTTCAGAAATGTCTGTCAGGTTTGCAGCTGACTATAAAAATACAGATAGATTAATTATGCATAGAAAAGTTTTCTTCCAAAATCCAAGTTTAAGGAGGACATAGAGGACATAGAATAGGACAGAGTTTAATAGTAATATTAGTAATATTAGTATCTGAATCTTATAGAAAAATTGGCCTTACCAACAGTAGTTCAAATTGAAGACATTAAAGTGGATTTCGTGGATTTGCATTGTGACTCCTGGCACCCCCACTGAAGCTGTTTGAGAAAGCTGTGGCTCTTATCAGAGCATTTCACCAAGCACAGCACCATAAATTTGATAGTGGCTGTGCTTGGTATTGCAGCTTAGCCCCATTTACTTGAATGAGACTGAGTTAGGCTAGGTCTACACAACATGTGTCGAGCGACAATAAGGGCACAACTACACTGCAACATTTGTCGCTCAGCATTTTGACGCACCAATGTCGCGCAACAATTTTTATAATGATAGGCTATGGTGTCGCAATGCGACATGCTGCGACTGCGACGCGACAGTCGCAGAAAAATCCATCTTGCGTTGCAGTCGCAGCATCTCGTATTGCGACACTATAGACTATCATTAGAAAATTCTTCACGTGACATTGATGCGACAAAATGTAGCGCGACAAATGTAGTTGTGTAAACTTAGCCTTAATCCATGGCCAAGTGACAGATGAATGTGACATCACATGACTTAGGAAGAGGCCTAAGCTCTCAAGGGGTGCTGCAACTTTTTTTGTACAGCTGAGGATAGCAGAAGATATGCCATCAATATGGAAAAATTGGGAAAACCCCTTTAATTTGATGCTGTGTATTATAAGGTAACATTTTCTATCTTCAACATGTTTCACTTATGTAGCTGCTTTTGAGGGATGTAGCACTTATGTAGTTGCTTTTGGGGCATGTAGAAGCTATTCTACTTTATAATTTCTGGACAGTCTGTCCCATGTTAATTTTCTCCATTTACTCCTTGATGTAGAACTAGGAGTGTCAAAGATCTATAGGCACCACTGTACACATCATATAAGGAGATTGGGGATTAAAGGATAGCACACCTAGAGACACTTGTGGGAGATATTCCTAATATACTGTTTTGAAGGTGGTGAGTGAAGCCCACATACACTATTTTCCATCATGGAAAGCTAAAGAGCAAGATCTTTCACTTGGAGGATTCCAGGGGTGTGGTGGATTTACATAGTAGATGTGTAACAACATAGATATAGATGACTGACCTACAATACAATTTTTTTTATTTATTCTATAACACTGTGTGCATTTAAACATCATCTGCACCTGATAAAGGACAATTTTTGGAAGCTTTGGAATATGAAAAAGATACATGTGCCATTGCGGTATGTTTTTAAACACACTGTATGTTAACGCTGTCAAACTTGCATTTACCCATAGTTATGTATGACAGAGTCACTCAGACATCATTTACTATTGCTGTCATTGCATTCCAGAGCTTGCGGAGGGAGGATATCGGAGGGGAATAAAAAAAAAAAAAAATTACAGAAAAGAGATAACAAGTTTTTCTAAAAGTTATGAGTCCTAGGAGGCTAGAGGGAGTTATATATCCCATTTAAGGGCAATTATAGCAACTTTGGTTCTGGCCGAATCGAATCTCGACTGGTTTGCTCATCTCTAATTATAGTCTTGGCTTTTGACCTGGCCAATCATTGCAGGCATGTCCAAAATGTCCTCAAATGCCTGTGTGATAACTGGTGGTATGCCAAATTTGAAAAATGTTTATTTGAGAAGCTATCCTTACATTTCCTTGCCTATATTATTTCCATAAAAAGTATATCCATGGGCCATGAGAAATTATTTGCGGTTCTAAAATGGCCTTGTCTTATTGGTTTACAAGTAATTTGGTGCTTTTGAAGATTTGTTGGTTACCACAGGCAGTTTATTCCTTATTTCTCAACACTGACGCCACCGATTTCTGCTCTTACTCAAAAAGGTAACAATCCAAAAATATGGACTCCACTAGCAGAGACATCTTTCAAATGTTCCCTGCAAGCTTTCTCTTCAGCCATTCTACACCATCCTGACCATGCCAGACCATTGAGGTTAATGCATACTCTGTGTGAGTTGGAGCTGTACTTTAGCAAAAAGGGGACTCTGAGAATATGTTCACCTAAGGCTTCTTCTCTAAGGCCTTCTCCTCTGCTGAACAAAACTAATTCATTGGGAATTGTGAGTCACTGGCAATTAAGCTAACCTTAGAGAAGAGTGGAGTCATCTGTTGAAAGGAGCAAACCACCCAGTGGTCATTTATTACAGACTATAAGAATGTAACCTCCTTTCAATCTGCAAAGTGACTCAACCCTCGCCAAGCCCGGTTGTCCATGTTTTTTTGTCGTTTTAATTTCTTTTTACATTTTGGTCAGGCAGACAAGAATGCAAAGGTGGATGCCTTGTCCTGTTCTTTTCATCCTGAGGTGGAGCTTCAACATATTGTGGATCCAACCGGCATCATTCAAGTATCTTCTGTCCAATTAAAGGCATTTCTGGAGGCAAAACCTTTGTCCCTTATCTTATGCTAACCGGTGCTGGAGTGGGGCCATTACTCTAAAATCACAGGTCATCCTAGTCCCCATAAAACCTCTGATCTCATCTCTGGACATTATTGGTGGCCTTCCATGTCCAAAGATATCTGGGACTTTGTCGCAAAACACATGCTACATGTGTCCAAAACAAGTCTTTGAAGCAAAGGCCTTCTTCTTCTCCTACTGGTGGCCGAAGTCCCATGGGAGCATATTGCTTCCTCCTTTACCTCCTTCTACTGGTTGCATGATAATTTCACTAGAGGCAGTTTAGTTCTCTAAGATAACCCACTTTGTGCCCCTGCTTGGCCTACCAGTGGCCAGGTAATTAGCCAAGTTGTTTATTCTACACATCTTTTGTCTTCATGGATTCCCTGTGACATTTTAACTACAATTCGCATCCAAGATCTGGAGAGCTGTTTGCAATCTTTTGGATGTCAAGTTATTTTTCTCCTCTGCATCCCAACACAAGGCTAATGGTCAAGTGGAATATATAAACCCGATAATTACCTACTATTTACACCACTTCAATAGACAAAAGTATGTGAACCCGTGGTTTTAATAACTGGTTGAACCTCATTTGGGAGCATTAACTTCAAACAAACGTTCCCTGTAGTTGCAGATCAGACGTGCACAACAGTCAGGAGTAATTCTTGACCATTCCTCTTTACAGAACTGTTTCAGTTCAGCAATACACACAGAACTGGTGTGTATTTTTTTATAGGGAAGGGCAGGTGTAACCAACACCTCCAATCTCATCTCATTGATTGGACTCCAGTTGGCTGACACCTCACTCCAATTAGCTCTTGGAGATGTCATTAGTCTACAGTGCATACTTTTTCCACCTGCACAGTGAATGTTTACATGGTGTGTTCAATAAAAACATGGTAACATTTAATTCTTTGTGTGTTATTAGTTTAAGCAGAATGTGATTGTCTATTGTTGTGACTTAGATGAAGATCAGATCACATTTTATGACCAATATGTGCAGAAATCCATATCATTGCAAAGGGTTCACATACTTTTTCTTGCAACTGTATTTAGCAATACTTTTTACTTTAGTAATCCCTTATAATAATATATTTAGTAACAATAATCTTATATTTATCTGCTTAATATTCAGCAATGCTTAACCCTTCCTTCCCTTGTGCTATAAAATATGAACTATTCCTTTAAGCAGCTCCAGATTGTAGTCTTTCTCATTAATTTACAATAATTGTAACACAGTTTGCTTGTATGTATTACACATCTTTAATTCATAACTATCGGCAGATCTTTTATATGTGGTTTTGATTAATTCAAAACTACGTAGATTTTAACCTTTCGACTAAATTGCAAAAGTCAAATTTTAATTTGTACTGAAGAAGTACCCTGAAATAAAGTCACTTAATTATTTTAATATTAATAAACACATATATAATGTGAGGCATTTTAGCAGGTGACTTGTGGCTGTTAGTAGTGAGGAAGGAAAGATTGTGATAGAATTAAGACTTTTTTCCTTTACCAGATAAGAATATGAAGTAAGAACGGTATACGAACAGAAATGTATAGAACAGACATCAGGCTTCTCTGATTTCATGAATTCTCAGTATGAAAGCTCTTCAGTCATGTCCTTTACCAGCAGACACAGAACTGTGGTCTTACACGTCTTTTAAAGAATAAAAAAAAAAAAAAAATGGCCAACTACTAGTCTTCTATACCTTGCAGGTTGGGACATGAATGCTAGGTATAATTTATATACATTATGTATATTAATTCACAGTTTAGTGTCAACTAGATATCAATACATAGAAGCATATGACATTAGAAAAGAATAAATATATATATATATATATATATATATACAGTTATTGACATATTTAAAAAATGTCTGAGTATTAATACCACATGTGAGATTATACTTAACTAAGTACACAAAAATGTCCAATAAAAGATGTAATAAAAGAACTTATGTGAACTTGGGACACATTGTCCTCTTTGCCTCCCTTCTTTATTGGAGATCTTTGTGTGTATAGTTAAGTTTAAGTTCCTGTGTTGTATTGATACTCTGTGAAACTTTTATAATATATCACTAACTATATATTCACATATTTATTTAATTTATTCTTTTGTAAGGCCATATGCTTCTATGTATTGATATCTATTTAATTGACACTAACCTGTATTTCCTATGTTTGCTAATGCTGGCCGGTGACAATTCCCTGCAAAGTCATCTTATTTTTTTTTTCTTTCGTGTTATGTACTAATAAAATTTATAATAGAATTGTGGCTCTATTATGATAGGTTTAGTGCATGTTTTTGGAGCTTACCCACCTGTTACTCATGGCTTACTGGGTACATGTTGATATCATCTTTTTAGGGCATCTGTCCATGGTTCTGCCCTTCAGGCTCAGATGCTGCACTACTCGTCATGCTTCTGCCTCAGTGCTTCTGCCTAATGCGCCAGTCTCTGTTCCCTTAAGGGACACACGGTCACCTCCAGCATCTTAAAGGACCAGTGCTTGCACTTCCAAATCCTTCCCCATCCCTGTGTATTTAATGCACCCTATCCAGGCAGAGGGTGCCTAATCTTTAAAGTTCCATGGTGATGAACGAAGGTGTTTAAAGTCTGGTGCTCCTGTGATTCTCCTGCATTTACCCTGCATCATTGTGTTTCTGTCTCTTCTCCAGCCATGTACTCTGTGTGCCCCTGCACATCCAGTTAAATTTCTGTTAAGTTTAACTCTGTCTGTCTTTCTTGTCTGTATTTCTGCTAAGTATCCAGTCTGCCTACCTTCTCTCTGTCTTTATTACCTGCCTTCCAGTTTATCCTGTGTCTCCTACAAGTGTGCTGTCTGGATCTCTAATCCTGCATTCAAGCCTTAGTGACTGTTTACACTGTTCTTGCAGTTTCCTGTGGTTTTGCTGCATTTTCTGTATCCTGAGCTCCTTGCTCCAAAGTCCATATTGTACTAGTATTGCCAGTAGAGCCAGGAACGAGCCTCAGAGTAGAGCAATAAAATGCCTCTATTACTCTCTGCATTATGCAGTAAGATAGAGCAGGGTGGTGGGCCTTACTCACTCATTATTGTCTTCATGTGAATACACTAAAAGGGGTGCTGGATCAATGATAATCAGTCCTGTTCAGTTGATGGATCTCAGTGCCCTGAGTGTAATTCTGAGACAAATTCCACAAATTATTTATCTTCCGCATAAGCATTAGATTTCTGTTAGAAGGTTCCTTCCACAAAGGCTACTAGACAGTCTACCTATGTGTTCTAGCAGAAGTAGGGATGAGGGGCAGATTAGATAATTAACTATCCAAATAAAAATTTTTACACCAGAGATAATGGGTGTGGAATTTGGTTATACCATTGGTTGACAGTAGAGATGAGCAAATTTCAAATTTAGAAATTTGTTCACGCTATGTTTGGTGTTAAAAGCATAATTGCGTTATGGATTCCGTTACCATGGACTATAACGCAATTCTATGACGGAATGCCTTTAGAGGCATTCCGTTATTCATTCCTTTATAATAGAAGTCTATGGCCTGCAAAACGGATCTGTCCCATTTCCATTAGGCAGAGGAGTCCTCTCCTGCATAACGGAAACAGGACGGATCCATTATGCAGTCCATAGACTTCTATGCATTCCATCATAGAATTGTGTTATGGTCCGTGGCAACGTAATCCATAACGCAATTCTGCTTTTACCACCAAGCAAAGCTTGAACGGATTTCATAACATGAAATTCGCTCATTTCTAGTTGACAGCTATCTCAAAAAGTTGAACCAAAATGACTATAATCCCCCCCTTATTTTGCATAAATTATAATATTCAAATTTACCATTAAACACAATGGCCCAGATACTATGACTTAAACAGGCAGACATCTAGAAAGGGAGTCTTTCCACACAATATAATTAACATAGTTGCTCAGGTTGTATGTTAAATTTGGCACATCTATAGACTGCCTTTTAGTTGTCTTACTTTCATTCAGAATTTTCAGCACATTTTGGCATTTTTCCAGATCAGCCATGCCCCTTGCCAAGCATAGGAAAAAACTGTCTAAAACATGAGATGCAACATTTGTACCAAACTGCGAAAAGAATGTGCCGAAGGCACAGAGTCAATAGTGTAGACTTAGCAACTTGTGAGCTAAACGTTCCAAAAGTCTTAAAGCTCATCTGGACAACGGCTTTTTTCTTCCAGTGTCCTGTTTTAAAATAGATAGCACTTTGATCCACAATTTTAATGGGATCATAAGCTCATCTGAACATTCTTGTGGACCTCGGGTGATCTGTGGGTGTTTTCAGTGGGCCAGGACAAAAGTGTAACAAAAGGGAGTCTTTCTGTTCTTTTCTAGATGGGACAAACAGATATAAAAAAGAAAAAAACATGGAAAAAGGGAACACAAACACAACTGAAATGGAAACTGACACAGCGGATGCACATGGGAAAAAAGGACAATATTGCCCTTTATTTTTTACTAATGGAAAGTGGACAGAAAAATGGAGTTGGCTGTATGAATGATCCCTAATAGGGTGTAGTCACATGCAGTGGCCATTGCATGGTTTTTGCATTGATTTTGAAAATGAATGAATGTAGCTATAAAGTTTCTGACAGGGGAAATGCAGTAATCAGCTATCAAAGACTATCATCATAAGCACACTATACATTATAATTAGTTGACCAGAATATTTTGTGAGACATATTCTTGTTTTAGAAATGTGTATATATATATATATATATATATATATATATATATATGACCTTCACGGAGACTACTTCGCCTTTATTGCTGTTCTAGAATATGCTATGTACAACTGTACAAATTTACACAAAATGATAGCAGATGTGTGTTAATGAATTAATTGTGACTGTAATATTGCTAATTAATTAGCGAATATTTTCATCTTGCACATGCTCATCATTAAATAGCGCCAGCATTTTATTCGGAAATGGCTGTGTTTACAAATGGGACTGAGAAGCATGATTCTCATGGACGATCAGCATATATATCGTGCTTTATTTCAGCTGCTCATGATTAAAAGAACATTACCTGTGCCTCGAGAACCACTGAATGAGCTATGCTAAATTGGTTGTTTTCAGTTATGTGATTAATTGTACTTATAAACCATATTTTAGTGTGCTTTGTTTTTCTGTCCCCAGTCATCTCATATTATTAAAGAGAAATTCTGCATATCTCTCCTGGAGTCCAATTAAGGATTTGCATCATGACTAGATTTTTCACTTTAATTACTGTATATAAAGTAGGTTTTGACTTATCTCCTTATTTATCAAACTATGCAGAAGGAGCAAAATTCATCAAATAAACAGATATGTGTGGTTATAATTGCAGCTTGCATCGGCTGTGTAGAAAGAAAATATGAGGGTCCAAAATTCATTATGTAGAGCATAATAAACATGTGAATAATTAAACTGTTTGTAAATCATTGGTGTGGCTGGAGTAAGACTAGAAAAGATATCTTTGCTTTTGATCACAGAATGTATTTTTCTATTTTTGTCTGATATTATTGTAAATGTGAGACAGAAAGTCAAAAAAGTGAGCCAAAGCCAGAGAAACCAAAAAAAATAACGCTAAATTAGCCATTTGTTGTGGAGATACACTAAATCCAGGGAATTTTCAAAATTATTTAATTGTGCTTGCTCATGGTTTATCCAGAAATACCTTCCACTGAGACGTTTGTCTTAGGAACTAGTGCATTGTGGGAGAAACTCATCCCACTCCTTTGAATCACATTTTATTAAATTGCCCACCAGCCTTGAGCAGTTGCTGATTTTATCACATTGATGCACGGAGCATTTACATTGTCTCAAGAGCCTTGTTACTTTTTCTGTGATGTATTTTTTGTAAAATAAACAATACTGTGTTACACCAGCTATGCAATTTTTTTTTCTAAAATCCTAGCGCATTTTCTGTGAGTCATCTAAAATATGGAAAAGATGAATAATTTAACATCTAAAATCTTAGCTTCAGCAGCTTACAGACACTTAGTGCCCTATGATGTGTGTATTATGCTATCACAATGTATGAAACAACACATTTTGCTTTTAATAACTTTGGACTCTATCAAAATAAATTACAGACTATAGCAAGTTCACTTTGCATTTTTTCCTTTTGACTTTTTTTTAAACTAATTTAAAAAAAATCATTGGTACATTTTTTTTTAAAGAAACTAGGAAGAGATATTACCCTAAACCCCACTGTGATTTACAAGAATTCTTTGTGTTAAATCTTCTGGGCCACCCTGCTGTGCCCACAACTGGTTTCATTTAGAATACATGTAAATATTTTTGTAATAATCTTAGTCCAAGAATGTATCAATTGAATTGTTTCAACGGCTTGTGGAACATGAGTATAACATGCCAAGATCATTTTTTTCAAAAATTGTAGATATGTTTTTCTACTTACAAAGATATGATTATAAGTGCATTTCAAATTTATTTCAAGCTATTTTTTTTTTAAAAATTACCTTAATTTGTAAGATGTCTTAGTTTTCTGTACTTTTAGAACAGATGGCTACCAACATACCAATAAAGCAGAGCAGTTTATTTTTAATAACATTATACAAAAATGAAGTAACCATTTTAATATTAGAATTTTTAGTAAATATGATGATATTAGTATTAAAATTGTCCACTCCTTTACTATTAAAGGCCTATCTTCAGGATAGGCCATCAATATCTGAACAATGGGGTTCCAACAACCTGCACCTTTGCCAATCAGCTGGTTCGGAGTAGCTCTGGCGCTAGAACTGTATAGCTCCATGCACTGTGCAGAAGAAGTGCTTGTACTCACAGCACTCCTCACATTTCATTGGGAGCAGCCCTGCAGTAACCAGTTGTGTCTACTGCATAGTGGATGGAGATATGTATCTCTGGCGCCAACCTCCTGCACTGGAGCCACTCTGAAATAGATGATCATGGGAGTGTGGGGTGTTGGACCTTTACTTATAATCTTTTTCATTCATGATGGTTTTCCAATTTGTCCATAAAAATGTTGGCTGTCCGTGATTTTGGAATAAGTTGCCCAGAAAAAAAAAAAAAGTCTAGTTGGCTAAGCTGCTACATACTGAGAAGGAACAGTAAGTCCAACATTTGCCCAAGATGGGTATCTGGATTAACTGATAACCAAAGTTTTGTTTCAGGTTCTTTAACCCCTAGAGGACTCATTATAAAAAAGCAGCATAGGCTGGAGTTGACAGAGGGCCTGCACTGTACTATATGGTGCTCTGATTGTGTGGGTGCTTGTCATTGTGTCCCTTCAAACAGGAGCAGGACCACGGCTATAATACACAGATATAGTTCTGCTCTAACAATGAAGGTTAGATAAACCTCTGATCTCTATAGTTTAACCCTTTGTATGATATGAATAAAGCTAGTTGTGGCATACAAGGGGAAAGCAAAGGATAAATCCCCCTTTGGTTGTGTCACAAGGACTCCCTGTGTTGCAATCTATACCCATACCTTGTATGGTAAAACATTGAAAGGTTTATTGAGGGATCCTAGGGATGTCTGTTCAGGATGTCTCATGTATAGGTTGTGTACTTATAACTATGGAGGCTAATGTACTTGATTATACCTATATAGATAATTATATAAACCTATTAAACAAAATAAAGCACACAAGCACAATATTTGTACATACATTATTTTTTTCTTGGAATGCAAGCCAACAAAGGATATTCAAATATTGTGTTATCACCATAGCCATCACAACCAGTTATATAAATCTATTACATTAATTAAGGTTACTAGTGAATGGCATAACAAAAAAGTACAAAAAATAATAGATTTGCATATCTGTTAAAATCTAAATAATAAATATAAATTGTAGGGAGTTTGTCACCTCCTTAAAGCACATGAGTAGTACTGCTGACCCTGATCTTGGATTGCTAATTAATATCTTAAAACCTTCCAATTCCAACTTTGCTCTTCTGCAAAGCTCTGAAACGCTAGTGAGTCCTGTCAATGAATTACAGTGGAGTTTTGCAGTGGCACAGCGGGGGAACGGGAGTTGTATCAAGATATTAATTAGTGAACCAAGGTCAGTATCAGCAGTACTACTCATCTAGTACTGTGGTTAATAGTGCTTACTGGAGGTGACAGACTACCTTTAATTAATATAATATACATGGTGGTCATAAGTGGCACTAAAGAGATGATTTTCTTCCTCTAAATAACTTTTTGCAGATCTTTTTTTCCCACAGAGTATTGGCTACCAGCTGGATTGATACTTTTAAGAAAAAAAGGAAAGGATCAGCTATCTAACACAAAATAGCTCAACAGAATAAAAATAAACTTGAGACATTTAATCAAGGTGGAAATGTTTTAATGGTCATCTCGAGAATTAAATTATGGTCTTGACCACAATATGTTAAGTCAGAATAAGCTAAAAGGGATTGAAGTGTCCAGTAATGATAAAAGTACTGAGTAACCATTGATCTGGTTATTTTTTAATGAGGGCTCAGAATATAATTAGGCTATTAAAAGTCAAAACTAAAAATAAAGCAATTCAGCAATCACCATAAATCATCAATCCCAGCAATCGAATAATTGTTTCCATGTTTCTTCGTTCATTACTAGCCGAATATTAGCTCAAAACTGTATTTATTTTTTCCTGTTTTACATAAATCATAGCAAACTGAATCTTCAGCTGACATTTCTACTACATCATTTATTATATCACATCTTCAAGGTATATCAAGTACTTTGAGGGGAATCCAATCCAACCAAACAACTGGGGGTCTATGAGTGAAGTTCACACAGTAATGCCATACAGCGACTATGAAAAATGAACCCAGCATCTCCAGTTTATTCCAAATGAAAGACATTAGACAAACCTTGTACTTTTAGTATATTAATGTTTATTGATAGTTTTTAATGTAATTAGCAAATACAAATGACATAAATAACTTCAAAGAAATAAATGTCAACATAAATTCTCTCAGCAGGGGTGTTTAGTAACTCTTTCATATATTAGGTATAAAAAATAAAACTGCTCTATTTTACATGCATTGACTAATTTCTGGATTTTTTACAAGACCCTCACATACACACTAGCTTAAGCTGACTTAGGAATCTTGTGTTTGTCTCTTGGCTTTGGCCTAGTAGAACTAGGACTCTCTCTCTAGAAAAATATACCCAAACAAAACTGATGAAATTCTGAATGTTTTTAAAGACTATATAATGAACGGCTCACCTGATACAGAAATAATGAAATCAAATTATATAACTATATTTGGCTATAATATAGGCATCTCACTTGTCGGGTGCTAACAGACACAAAAGGACACTATTTCTGCATTTAAAGTTTGATTTTAACACATAAATTTGCTCATCCATAATTTAAATAATTTGAAAACTAATTTAAAATGCTCCTACATATCTAGGCTTCTTATGCAAAAAAAATAAAACTTTCTTCCACAAGGAAGAAAACTGTCTGTTTAGTACCACCTGGAACTTGCTACTCTGTAAGTCAGTGAGCAATGTATTATAGAGCCTTGAAAAATAACCTTGAAATGTGACTAGGCCCATTTCAAGTTAATATAATGGGTCACATATTGACTTAACAGTTTAGCTACAAACAGAAACAGCTTTATTATTTTTAAAGAACACCAAGGAATCAGACATAACCGAAGTTGACTGATGTAAGAACGGGCAGCTCAGGGTCAATATAGCAGTCAGGCAGATGTCAGTGGGGACAATGAAGGTTCAAATCCTGAAAAACAGGCAGAACTCGGTACACAGGCAGACAAACATAGCTATGGCACATTTGCAGGGAACTAGCAAGTCAGAAAACCTATTGCTCAGGCACCATCCTATAAGGAAAATTTTCCACATTTTAGGAGAAAAAATGATTTCCTGACTCTAATCAGGTAATCAGAATAACTCCTAGGATCAACAACCTTCTCGAGAATTCTAGTGTCTATAACCTCTAACAGTTTTACACTTCAGAATTGTATCCAGGCCCCTCTTGAACTCCTTTAGTGAGTTCACCATCACATACTCCGCTGGCAAAGAATTACATAGTCTCAGTGCTCGTACAGTAAAGAATCTCCTATGTTGGTGTAGAAACCTTCTTTCCTCTAGATATAGAGGATGCCCCTTTGTCACAGTCAAAGCTGTGGGTATAAATATATCAAGGCAGAGATCTCTGTATTTACCTTTAATATATTTATACATAATTATATAGTTACATGTGTGAAAAGGTTGAAAAAAAAGTCCAAACTATAATCCTGCTATATTGATCCAGAGGAAGACAAAAAAAATCCTATGCGGGAAAAAAAATCCTTCCCAAATCCAGATGTGACGATCAGAACAAATCACTGGATCAACGTCTATCTTTATAGCATAAAGAAATAAATAGGGTGGCACTCACCACTGTGGATCCAATTAAAAGTACTTCTTTATTGGTACAATATAGACTCCAACATAGCAGACCAGGGCGGCACGCATACTTCCCACACATTACTGCAGCGATGGCCGTTTCACGCTCACACTCACTTCTTTAGACCACTGGTGTAAGCGCGTAGTCTCGCTCTGTCTTTTAAACATCGAGAGGTGGGGTTACCATGAGCGCACATGATGCTACCGTACCTCAATTTAAGTATAAAAATTTACACAAAACCGTGATATTTAAAAACATGTAAACAGTAGTTACCTATAAGAAGACACTCACAAGAGTTTTTGTCATTCAGTCCTAATTGACCTAACGCTCCTGGTCGGAGGTTCCACCTGGCTTCCTTTTGTAATAGCAGACGGTGTCTATCTCCACCTAGAGGAGGGTTGGGAACCGTCTCAATACCAGCGAACCTCAAGGTTTTATAACTCCCTCCTTGCCCCTCTCTCATATGCTTAAAGGACCTGGGGCAACCTTTTCCTGATTGTACAGAGTTTATATGTTCCCTAACCCTTTCGAACAGACACCTAATCATCTTCCCTATGGTAAAATGGCCACATTGACATGTGAGTAGATAAACTACAAATGTACTCCTACAGGTTATAAAGCTATTAACCCTGTGGTGGACACCTCCAAAATCTAACACCTTCCTTTGTGAGTTAAACATGCAAAAGGAACAGTTCCCACACTTAAAGTTCCCCTTCGGCCCACAAGAGGGGCAATGTGGTGTTGATGACTAAGGAGTACTATGTAATGGATGCCCTAAGACAATTGAAAGATGATCGGACGTATAAAATGATACGGGAGGACCCTGTGGCAGTTATACAACCACTCAAGGGCCTACTCCAGAAATATTTTATGAAGGATTTTATCTCGGGCCAAATGGCCGAGAAGTTGGTACCACTTTTTTCCACTAAACCATGTTGGTATTTTTTACCAAAAATTCATAAGTCACTGAGCCAACCCCCTGGCCGGCCTATTGTGGCAGGCATTGGCTTGGTGACTGAGCCTATATCTAAGTATGTTGATTGGCTGTTGATGCCTCTACTTACTAGTACCCCTGCGTATCTACGTGATACCACTGATTTCCTCCTGGCATTGAAAGATTTTCACTGGCAAGAGGGCTATAGTTTGGTTTCCCTGGACGTCGAGAACCTCTACACCCGCATTCCAAATGGGGCAAGTGTCGAGGCTGTTCTCGACGTTCTGGAGAATGCTGGCAAAAGTGAATTGGTTTATGATTTTGTGAGGGAGGCCCTTCTTTTCATTTTGACTAATAATGTGTTTAGATTTGGGAATCAGTGGTACAGACAGAAACTTGGTACCGCCATGGGGACTGCCGTATCCTGTGCGGTCGCTAACATCCATTTGGCTAGACTTGAGGATAGATATGTGTTTACTACCAATAATTTGTATTTGTGTGACATGAAGCTTTTTTTGCGTTATGTGGATGACATATTCATGGTGTGATAGGGCACTGAGGCCCAGTGCGTGGAATTTGTGACGTTTCTGAATCAGAGTAACAATATAGGCATGTACTTCACCCTAAATTTTGGGGGTCTTAGCCTAGAATTTCTGGATGTGGCGGTTGTGAAAGATGAGTTGGTCACTAGGGGTATCGTAAACCCACGACGACGAACTCTTTGCTACACCACGGCAGCTTTCATCCTGACAGCGTCAAGAGATCGGTCCCCTATGGACAATTTATTAGATTAAAATGCATTAATAGCACTCAAGAAGACTATCATGATCAGGCCCTGGAGGTAAAAACACGTCTTATGAATAGAGGCTACTAGAGAGGATGTTAGACACTGCTATGCAAAAGGCTGGGGAATTTTCCCAATATGACTTGTTGACCCGTAGTAAAAAACAGCAAAATAAAAAGGGACACACCAGAAATATTAGTGAGAAACATCAGAAGAGATTTGTATTTTCCTTTAAGTTTAGTCCAATAGCAGATTGTATATGTAGGGCCATATACAATAATTGGGACATCTTAAGAAGGGACACCTTTTTTGCTGAGCATGTGAAGGAGAAACCATTAATAACATTTTGAAGGAGCCACACCATTAAGGATAAAATAGTGAGGAGTCGCTTTGTAGATTAAACTAGCAAAAATTGGCTACGAGATAGTAGGCTCAAGGGGAACTTTAAGCGTGGGAACTGTTCCTTTTGCATGTTTAACTCACAAAGGAAGGTGCTAGATTTTGCAGGTGTCCACCACAGGGTTAATAGCTTTATAACCTGTAGGAGTACATTTGTAGTTTATCTACTTACATGTCAATGTGGCCATTTTACCATAGGGAAGATGATTAGGTGTCTGTTCGAAAGGGTTAGGGAACATATAAACTCTATACAATCAGGAAATGGTTGCCCTTAGTGTTGAGCGAGCATGCTCGGCCGAACTGCTGTTAGGCTCCAGCATCGCTATGCTCGGCACATGGCGGTATTCAGCCGAGTACCGCATGTGATCGAGCGCCATGCTCGAGTCTTCTCCTCGCAGGTTTCTTGGCTGCTATGCAGCCAATAAACATGCGGGTAAGTACTGCCATCACTGTAATGCCGTAGCCTTGTTGGTTACTGGCATTACAGTGATTAGCTGGCCGGAACACGTGATAGCACCCAATGGCGCGTGTTCAGCTCATTATTAGTCAGGGAGAGCTGCACTTAGGAAGGGACAGATAGTGTAGGGAGTGTGATCGCAATCTATTTAGTTGAAAAACATTTCAAAGACCTGAAAGTCCTTTTAGGGACTATTGTGTGTGGTGGTAGCAATATAATATAGCCATCAATATTTTTTTTTCCATACTTTTTCTATAGAGAGTGTCTGCAGTGACTTGTGACATCTGTGCAATACCTTGTGTGTGTCAGGGCCAGACACATAAAAAATATAAGTGAAAACTAGTAAATTTTTTCCATACTTTTATGTACTTTTCCTATAGAATGGCGTCTGCAGTGACTTGTGACATCTGTGAAATACCTTGTGTGTGTCAGGGCCAGAGATAGAAAAAATATAAGTGAAATCTAGTATATTTTTCCCATAGTTTTACGTACTTTTCCTATAGCAGAGTGTTTGAAGTGACTTGTTACATCTGCGCAATACCTTCTGTGTGTCAGGGCCAGAAATAGAAAAAAATATAATTGAAAACTAGTATATTTTGTCCATACTTTTCCATACTTTTACTATAGAGGGTGTCTGCAGTGACTTGTGACATCTGTGCAATACCTTCTGTGTGTCAGAGCTAGAGATAGAAAAAATATAAGTGAAATCTAGTATATTTTTCCCATACTTTTACGTACTTTTCCTATAGAAGGGTGTCTGCAGTGACTTGTGACATCTGTGCAATACCTTGTGTGTGTCAGGGCCAGAGATAGAAAAAAATATATAAGTGAAATCTATTTTCCGTTTTCCATACTTTTACATACTTTTTGATATACTGTGCTTGCTGTGAACTGTGACATCCGTGCCACATCTTGTGTGTCAAGCGTGCATATAACATTTAATATGAAGAAGGCAAGCATTAAAGGACAGGGAAGTGGCCGTGATGCTGATGGTTCACGCAGAGGCCGTGGCCCTGGGCGCATTGAAACTGTGCCTGCTGCCAGAGCACAAGAAAAACAATCATTCACAATACCTAGATTCATGTCCCAGTTTGCAGGGCGTTGCAGGACAAAACTCTTGAAGTCAGACCAGTGCGACCAGGTGGTTGGTTGGATTGCAGCAGATAATGCTTCCAGTCAGTTAAGCACCCCCCTGTCTTCCACCAATTTCAGTCTCAGTAGCCAAGAGTCTGGTCAACAGAATCCTCACCCTGATCTTCCTTCCTCCCACCATGGAGAAACTGGCCAAACAAGTGATCCTACACTCGGATTTTCCGAGGAGCTCTTTTCATCGCCATTACTTGATTTGGCCCTCTCGCCAAGCACGTTTGAAAAGAGACATGAGATTTTGTGCCCTGATTCCAAACCTCTTGAGCATCCACAGTCACAAGAACAGGATGTACTGGTGCCCTGAACTACGTATTTCAGGTGAGGCCGTACTAATGCTTTGTATAGTGACAATATTACATCCCTGTCCCGCAGGTCCATACCTATTTTAATAGAAGACAATGGCTAAATGGCATTGCATGCTTTTATTTAGTTTATGATCTACTAATATAACCAGATCTTTCTCATGAAGCGACTCTGCCAGTTTTACTCTCAAGCTTTGCTACGTCTTTCTTATGCACCGATGCCCAAAATAGTACACAATAGTGCTATGTTCATATCACGTGTATCTATGCCTCTTTTTATGCACCCCATAATCTTATTGATCTTGGCATCAGCTGCTTGATACTGGTTACTACAGTTATATTTGCATCAACTAAAATTCCTAAGTCCTTTATCACGTCAGTGTTACCAAATATTTTACCATTTAGTATGAACTGATGAGTTGTATTTTCGGTTTCCATGTACATAACCTTCCATTTTTCAGTGTTAAACCTTATTTTAAATTTTTCTGACCAAGCCTCTAGTCTCTCCAGATCCATCTGTAGTAGTATACTGTCCTCTTCAGTGTTAATTACTTTAGTATTAGAAATTGAAAAAAATGTATATTTTACTTACCATCTGCAATATCATTAATAAATATATTGAAGAGAACAAGGCCTGCTACGGACCCCTGAGGTACTCCACTAGTGACTGACCAAATCTGAGTCCTATTAATAAACACCCTCTGTTTTCTATTAGCCAGTTACTTACCCACTTACAGACGTTTTCTCCCAGTCCAAGCATTCTCATTTTATATACTAACTTTTTATGTGGCACAGTATCAAATGCTTTGTAGAAGTCAAAATTTTTGACCCTGGTCTCTTTTTACATAAGCACCTTCTTTATGCTTTCTACATTTTTATTAAGAAACTCAGGGTTCGGACATTGAGCACTGAAAAAGTATTATTTTGACATAGAACATATTTATATTTTTCTGTTTCCTAATATAAATATTATATTACACTACTAGCTGATGACCTGGCATTGCTCGGGTATTTATTTATTGCAATTTTATATTAAATAGCAGTGACTTTCACAGTGGCTGCCCTTTTAACAGTGACTTTCACAGTGGCCGCCCCTTTAACGGTGACCGTCCCTTTAACAGTGACTTTCACAGTGGCTGCCCTTTTAACAGTGACTTTCACAGTGGCTGCCCCTTTAACGGTGACCACTCCTATAACAGTGACTTTCACAGTGGCAGCCCCTTTAATGGTGACCGCCTAACAGTGACTTTCACAGTGGCCGTCCCTTTAACAGTGACCGCCCCTTTTACAGTGACTTTCACAGTGGCTTCCCCTTTAACAGTGACTACCCCTTTAATAGTGACTTTTACAGTGGCCGCCCCATTAATGGTGATCGCCTTTTTAACAGTGAATTTCACAGTGGCCGTCCCTTTAACAGTGACCGTCCCTTTAACAGTGACTTTTGCAGTGGCTGCCCCTTTAACAGTGACCGCCCTTTTAACACGGACTTTCACAGTGGCCACCCCTTTAACAGTGACCGCCCCTTTAACAGTGATTTTCACAGTGGCTGCCCCTTTAACAGTGACCTCCATGGTGCCAGCCCCTTTAACATTCAACTCCACGTGCCCGCCCCTTTAACAGTGAACTCCGCGGTGCACGCACCTTTAACAGTGAACTCCACAGCATCCGCCCCTTTAACAGTGAACTCCACAGCGCCCGTCCGTTTAATAGTGACCCCTGCCTCCCATGTATGTAGCAGTGTAGTTGTGCCATCATACCTCATATGACTGAATATTTCAGGACCTGCGAACTTCTAAAACTCGTGATCAGTTGTTATGGTAACCTGGAGTAGGACCTGTGAGCTTCTATTGGCTGATAAGGGACATGTGACCGTGTGTATGGCAGTTAGGATTTAAGTGAAAGGCTGGCAGGCTTTTATTGGCTAATGCAGGTCATTTTTGGGGAATATCTCGGGAACGGTACGTCCTAGAGAGCTGAGACCCCTGCATGATTTCTTTCCAGGTAGCAAGGGATTTGTATACCAAGTTTAGTTGAAATGGATGGTTGCGTTTTTGGGTTTTTCGCGGAACATACACACATACATACATACACACATATATACGTCCTTTTTTATATATATATATATTTATATATTGAAATGCCACCTGCACCAAACTTTGGCCTCATGTACACGACCGTTGCTCGGGTCCACATCCGAGCCACAGTTTTTGCGGCTCGGGAGCGGACTCATTTACTTCAAAGGGGCCACAAAAGATGCAGACAGCACTCCGTGTGCTGTCCATATCCGTTGCTCCGTTCCGTGGCCCCGTTTTGCGGACAAGAATAGGCATTTCTACAATGGGCTTCAGTTTTTGGTGGATACGCGGTTTGCGGACTGCAAAAAATGGAACGGTTGTGTGCATGAGGCCTTAGTCACAAAATGCACACATGAGATAATGGTTTTTTAACCTGATGCAGATTTAGTTGCTAATTTCATCTTTTGTATTTTAAATGATGAAAACCTATTTCAAAATGTAGTAACACATATTGTATAGAATTAAAAAATTGGCAGTATGTCTAGAATCTATAATCAAATAGCTACAAGGTAATATCCTCTCTTGTCCCAGATATTAAAATATAACTTTGAATAAAATGGTTAAAATAGTATGAACAAACCTATTAAACTATTACAATACTATAAGTGAGCAATGTTTATGTGGGTTAAAACTAGCTGATGCTCATTATCGGTGCCATGTATCTGCGTGATTATACAACGTTGTTTATAGAAGGTGGCTGGGAGTGCACTTCCCCACACCACCACTCTGATTGTGCTGCACTCTGGCACACACTATCCACTCTTAAACATGCGTGTGTAAGAGAATATTTCCTAACTATCTAGAGCACATTTCCATGAGAGATCAGCGTCTAAAACCTAAGTCTGCCCCCAACATTTTTCACCAGTGATCTGGCTTCATCAGGGATTTGGGCAGCAATCAGAGTGGTGGTGAGAGGAAGTGCACTCCCAGCCACCTTCTATAAACAAGTGTATAATCACGCAGATACATGGCACTGATAATGAGGATCAGCTAGTTTTAACCCACATAAACATTGCTGACTTATAGTATTGTAATAGTTTGATAGGTTTGTTCATACTATTTTAACCATTTTATTAAAAGTTATATACAGGGAGTGCAGAATTATTAGGCAAGTTGTATTTTTGAGGATTCATTTTATTATTGAACAACAACCATGTTCTCAATGAACCCAAAAAACTCATTAATATCAAAGCTGAATATTTTTGGAAGTAGTTTTTAGTTTGTTTTTAGTTTTAGCTATTTTAGGGGGATATCTGTGTGTGCAGGTGACTATTACTGTACATAATAATTAGTTAACTTAATAAAAAACTAATATATACCCATTTCAATTATTTATTTTTACCAGTGAAACCAATATAACATCTCAACATTCACAAATATACATTTCTGACATTCAAAAACAAAACAAAAACAAATCAGTGACCAATATAGCCACCTTTCTTTGCAAGGACACTCAAAAGCCTGCCATCCATGGATTCTGTCAGTGTTTTGATCTGTTCACCATCAACATTGCGTGCAGCAGCAACCACAACCTCCCAGACACTGTTACAGAGAGGTGTACTGTTTTCCCTCCTTGTAAATCTCACATTTGATGATGGACCACAGGTTCTCAATGGGGTTCAGATCAGGTGAACAAGGAGGCCATGTCATTCTTTTATACCCTTTCTTGCCAGCCACGTTGTGGAGTACTTGGACGCGTGTGATGGAGCATTGTCCTGCATGAAAATCATGTTTTTCTTACCTTGCAGACTTCTTCCTGTACCACTGCTTGAAGAAGGTGTCTTCCAGAAACTGGCAGTAGGACTGGGAGTTGAGCTTGACTCCATCCTCAACCCAAAAAGGCCCCACAAGCTCATCTTTGATGATACCAGCCCAAACCAGTACTCCACTTCCACCTTGCTGGCGTCTGAGTCGGACTGGAGCTCTCTGCCCTTTACCAATCCAGCCATCTGGCCCATCAAGACTCACTCTCATTTCATCAGTCCATAAAACCTTAGAAAAATCAGTCTTGAGATATTTCTTGGCCCAGTCTTGACGTTTCAGCTTGTGTGTCTTGTTCAGTGGTGGTCGTCTTTCAGCCTTTCTTACCTTGGCCATGTCTCTGAGTATTGCACACCTTGTGCTTTTGGGCACTCCAGTGACTCTGAAATATGGCCAAACTGGTGGCAAGTGGCATCTTGGCAGCTGCACGCTTGACTTTTCTCAGTTCATGGGCAGTTATTTTGCGCCTTGGTTTTTCCACACGCTTCTTGCGACCCTGTTGACTATTTTGAATGAAACGCTTGATTGTTCGATGATCACGCTTCAGAAGCTTTGCAATTTTAAGAGTGCTGCATCCCTCTGCAAGATATCTCACTATTTTTGACTTTTTTGAGCCTGTCAAGTCCTTCTTTTGACCCATTTTGCCAAAGGAAAGGACCCTAATAATTATGCACACCTGATATAGGGTGTTGATGTCATTAGACCACACCCCTTCTCATTACAGAGATGCACATCACCTAATATGCTTAATTGGTAGTAGGCTTTCGAGCCTATACAGCTTGGAGTAAGACAACATGCATAAAGAGGATGATGTGGTCAAAATACTCATTTGCCTAATAATTCTGCACATAGTGTATTAACTTCTGGGACAAGAGAGGATTTTAGCTTGTAGCTATTTGATTATTTATTGTTAACCCTTTCATGACCAAGGGTCATTGATGCCCCAGTGTCCAGGTCAAAATTTACAAATCTGACATGCGTCACTATGTGGTAATAGCTTTGGAACACTTTTACTTATCCACGCCATTCTGAGATTGTTTTCTCGTGTCACATTGTACTTCATGATATGTACTTCTATTTCTCTGCTTCTAAAACAGAAAGTCATACCTAATAAAATATTTATTACTTAACATTCCCCATATGTCTACTTTATGTTGGCATCATTTTGGAAATGTCATTTTATTTTTTTAGGACGTTAGAAGGCTTAGAAGTTTAGAAGCAATTCTTACAATTTTTAAGAAAATTTCCAAAACCCACTTTTTAAGGACCAGTTCAGGTCTGAAGTCACTTTGTGGGGCTTACATAGTGGAAACCGCCATAAATGACCCCATTGTAGAAACTACACCCCTCAAATTACTCAAAACTGATTTTACAAACTTTGTTAACCCTTTAGGCGTTCCACAAGAATTAAAGGAAAATGGAGATGAAATTTCTAAATTTCACTTTTTTGGCAGATTTTCCATTCAATTGAAAAAAAAATTCTTTAACACATTGAGAGTTAACAGCCAAACAAAACTCAATATTTATTACCCTGATTCCGAGGTTTACATAAACACCCCACATGTGGTCGTAAACTGCTGTACGGGCACACGGCAGGGCGCAGAAGGAAAAGAATGCCATACGGTTTTTGGAAGGTAGATTGTGCTGGATTGGTTTTCTGAACGCCATATGTTTTTTATTTTTCTGCCGATCGTCTTGTGTAGGGGCTCGTTTTTTGCAGAAAGTGTTAAGGTTTTTATTGGTACCATTTTTGGGTACATAGGATTTTTTGATCATTCATTATTACACTTTATGGGGCAAGGTGACCCAAAAATTGTCTGTTTTGGAACAGTTTTCATTTATTTATTTTTACAGCGTTCATCTGAGGAGTTAGGTCATGTGATAGTTTTATAGAGAAGATCGTTACGGACGTGGCAATACCTAATATGTATACTTTTTCTTATTTATTTAAGTTTTACACAATAATAGCATTTTTGAAACCCAAAAAATGATGTTTTAGTGTCTCTATAGTCTGAGAGCCATAGATTTTTTATTTTTTGGGCGATTGTCTTAAATAGGGTATCATTTTTTGCAGGACGAGGTGACGGTTTGATTGGTACTATTTTGGGGGTCATAAGCCTTTTTGATTGCTTGCTGTTGTACATTTTGAGATGTAAGGTGACAAAAATAGCTTTTTTGGCACGGTTTTTTTTATTTTATTTTTATGGTGTTTATCGGACAGGGTCTATCATGTGATATATTTATAGAGACGGTCGTTACGGACGTGGTGACACCTAATATGTGTATTTTATTTTATTTTTTCATTTTTATATAGGAAAAGGCAATTTCTTTTTTTAAATTTACATTTTTATTTGTTTATTTATTTATTTTTTACTTTTATTATTTTCACTTTTTTTTATCAGTTCCCTCTTGGATCTTGAAGATCCAGAGGGGCTGATAGTTGTACTATACTTTGCAATGCTCTTGCATTCCAAAGTATAATACTTCCAGATTGCCTGTAGGTGGCAGCACTGGACGCCTTTGCCATGGCAACCATTGGGTGCTGCAATCACAGCGCTGCAGCCCCGGTGGTGTAGAGAGGGAGCTCCCTCCCTCTGTTAACCCCATGGATGCCGCAACCGCGGCATCTATGGGGTTCCAGGAGAGTGTCAGCATAGAGCTGACACTCTCTGCTGATGACGGCGGCTCAGTAATGGAGCCGCCGCCATCGCACACAGCAGGGGGGGGGGGCAGTGCTGGAAAGGGGAGGGGGGGTCGGGAGGCTGCCTACAATATCGAGGGAGGCTGGGGCAGGAGGGGCGGCTAGAAAATTAATGCATGGGGCGGGGAGGGGGCGGACCGCATGCCATCAGGGCAGGAGATGAGCGCAGGAGAGGGGCACAGATCGGCGGGGCACAGATGGCGGGGCACAGAGGGGCACTAAGGGCTTGGAGGGCCACAGAACGGGGGGCATGAGTTACACTATCGGCTTTCAGGCTCTGATCTGCAGAGCGCAGATCAGAGCCTGAAACCAGCATTTTTTCACTGCCGCGATCCGATTGGTTAGTCTGCACAGACTAACCAATCGGATCGATTGCCGGCAAGGGGCCACTCTGATTGGTCCCTTGCCGGCATTACTGCACTGTATGCTGTCCGTGACAGCATACAGGGCAGGGACAGAAGCTTTGCAGTGCTTGGATTAAAGAGCTGCCAGAACGTTTATATACGTGGTAGCTGCACGGGGTATGTGCAGCTATCACGTATATATACAGATTGCGGTCGGGAAGGGGTTAATCCTTTCCCAGATAGGGTTTAATAAAATCTGCTACTGATTCTTTGGACAGTGCGGTATTGCTGAATGCTAGTTGCCATTCATAATATTTTCCAGCTAGCGAAGGAGGAGAATTTGGAGAATGGGGTATGTATTAACACATACAGTTTAAGTATTATGTATTTGACATGCAGATACGCATACACGAATTTGTCTGTATGCTGTGAAGATACGAGATGTGCAGCACCTGAAAATACGGATACTGGAAGCCGGTGCTAGCATTTGAGGCAATCTGTATCTCTTCTTTGAATCTTAAGTCAACTTAGTCTCAAATACAGTTTTTATAATTTATATTATATTTATATATACATTTTTATGTTAGCTAATGCAAGACATAAATTTTCAGTTGAAATTATTTAAAATAAACGTTCTTTTGTCTAGACGTTGCTGCTACCAATTTGTCATAATGTTCTTTTAATTATATTCCAGAGTGTCCACCTAATGTGTCAATTGACGGTGGTCACGCATACTAAGAGGTTCAGTCCTACTACCTACAGTAGATCCTCTTTTACACAAGGTGGTGGAGTTATTCCTGCAATTACACAGACCAGCCTAAAAGAATCAGCACCCTAGAAGTAGCCACTTCTCACCAGTGCTAGGCACAACAAATAGGTGAAGGTACTAAGAGGGAATCAAAAGAAGTTACCTATGGCTAATACACTGTAGGAATAGATAAGTGTAAACTTTGTAAACTCTATGATCATTTAGAAGGTCCTTTGTGAGAGTCCATCAACTTCATCAACTTGGCATAGGCAGATAAGCCAAAGCATAGTTATATCTCCAATGTGTATCAAACATGTACATGTTTTCTTGTATTCTGGGAGTTTAATTGACTCTGCACATGTGTAGGAACCTTATGAATTTTCCATTAATGGTGTACAGTGATTTAGCTGGTTACCAGCATTACTTTACTGTGATGTTTTCAAAGGTTTGGGTGGTAAATTTGTTTTTCCCAGAAAAAGAAAAGGATCAGATATACTTTGAAAGCTCACCAGAGACAAACCCCTTCCTCTTTGCCAGTACATTGCAATGACATTTATTATATTTTTGCTGTATTTTAATTATATTTAGCAAATAAGATAAACTAAACACTATGACAATTGATTTCACTATTAGAATGAGCTCACACATACTCAAAACTAATTTCTAATTTAAGTAAATGTGTTTACCCATAGTAATTATATCACTGTCAGTTTAAGATTGCCAATGCTGGGGGGCGGAGCCTAGCCACGCTGCTGAATGGCCGCACACGCTTGAGCTCCTCCAGCATTCCGGCTCATTTGCCCTAATTTAGCTTATAATTTGCCTTATTATGGGGAAGTCTGGCAAAGATAAATGAAAAAAATGAAGTTCAGAGACTACCCCGCTGCACACTAAACAACCAGAGATGGAGAAATTTCTTCGTAAAACGCAGAGACTTACTGCACAGAAAGGCCCTAATATGGCGGCGTCTATTGCACATGACTCCGATATAGGAGACCTCTCCAACGCGGGCAGCGGCTCCGATGTCTCAGAAAGGAGACCCAGAGATCCGCCAATTTCAGAACGGACTCTCCGACGTGTCCTTGAATCAGCCCTCTCACCTCTCAAGCAGGACTTGTCGGACATAAAAGATGACCTGAAGCATCTAGGCCAGAGAGTCGTTTCACTAGAGGCGGCCCAAGAATCCATCATAACCTATGAAGGTAAAGCTTCGGAGGTGCTAGCGACTCACAAGGCCCTACTGAACGATGCTTTCCTAAAACTAGAAGTCCAAGAGAATAGCAGCCGCAGGCGAAATATTCGCATACGAAGCTTACCGGAGACGATCGCGGCTGAGGCCTTGCCGACAGTGGCGCGCAAGATATTTTCTACGCTGCCTGACCGACACAGAGCGGCGGGAATTGTGGTGGAGCGAATACATAGGGCGCTGCGCCCCAGACCGAAGCCGCAAGAACCACCACGGGACGTGATCTGCGGCCTTTTGAGCTACGTTGACACCACGGCTCTCCTGAAAAAGCAACGAGAGTTAGAGGTACTAGAATATGAGAACACCCCGATTCAGATGTTCCAGGATCTTGCGCCATCTACATTGGCCAAGCAGCGCTTATTAAAGCCCCTTTTGGATGTCCTGAGGAAAACGTCGACTCCATTCCGGTGGTTGTACCCTTTTGGGCTGGCGGTCTCAAGAAATGGTAAACTACTTACCGTGCGTTCCCCCGCGGATCTCGCTTCTGTCTGGAAGTCCCTGGATGTCCGTCCTGTTGATATCCCCTCTTGGCTACCGGCCAACCAAGATGGCCCCCTGCCTGTTCCACCTCGTGTTGCAGCCTGGCAGAAGGCCTCAGCAGGTAAACCAGACCGTCCGGGAAGGGGCAGGATGGATAAGGCCTTCACCTGAACTCCGTCTCCCTCAGCTACATATGTAAGCCTGTGCTGTCGCTGTCTACTTTCTCCAGGCTTGGAAATGACTGCCTTTCATCTTCCTGTTTAAGTGTTCATTATGGAAGAACTTGTCTTTTTTTCCATTTTTCGGAGCTTGTTCTATATTTCATGTCTAATGTTTGCTTATAATAGCAAGACGGAATTGTGACGCTTCTCTGCTTTTACTAGACGTTACTTCTGCGGTTTGCAGATTCTGTTCCCCACATGTAGGGTAAAGACCGGATAGATACCTGTGCTGGATGTATTTTTTGTTGTTGGTCTTTTTGTTCTAGACCGCAAGATGCTTTTTATACTTGCCCCCTCGCCAGTCCAATCCTGTCTTGGCTGGCGATAAGTGAAGCACTCACTCCACCTCAGATTGGTATTCCATCCGAGCTGGTTCCTTGCCAGTTCAACATGTTATTTGTTATCTACCTTATTTTATTTTATCTTATTTTATCTATCTTCCCCTTCCCTCCCCTCTGCTCATATCTATTATGTGCTCTTCAGTGCTTCTGTGGATACCCTGTGCTGTCAATCCCTTGATTATCTGTTGAAATGTCTTCTATTGTAGCTGCCTCACTAAATGTACATGGGCTGAACGAGCCATGCAAAAGGTCTCAAATCCTCTCTCTCCTTTTGAGGGATAAAGTCTCAGTGGCTTTTCTGCAAGAGACCCATTTTAAAACAGGTAAAGTCCCCAACCTCCCTCCTAGGAAATTTGCCCAATGGTTCCACAGTACACATAACTCTGCCAGTATGGGGGTTAGTGTAGCTGTGCACAATGCCTTCCCTTCAAGCACGCCGCTACTTCTGCGGACCCTGAGGGTAGGTACATTTTTGTAAAGGGTGTACTAGGTGATTCTCTAGTGACATTTGCCAACTTATATGCCCCTAATAGAGGCCAAGTACCATAGCTCGTTCAGACCCTTGATTTATTATCATCCTTTTCTGATGGATTATTGGTTTTAGGGGGTGATTTTAATGTTGCCCTAGAACCGGCTGTGGACACCTCTGCAGGTAGACCATCTGTGTCTTATAAGCTCCTGAGAAGGCTAAAAATTTTCCTGAGAAAACTGAAAGTCTTAGATGTTTGGCGTACTTTGAACCCCAATGGCCGAGATTATACATACTACTCGCATGCTAAAGCATCCTTTCACAGATTGGATTATCTGTTCCTGTCTGAATCGCATATACGTAATGTCTCTGGGGCCCGAATAGGTAGTATCACATTATCCGACCATGCTCCTGTTCTCATTAACTTCTCCCTGTCTGGTTCACAGAGAAAAGAGCGTTTATGGCGTCTAAATGACACCTTGATCTTGGACCCCACCCACGCTTGCAAAATCAAGGCTTTGATCTCCGAGTTTTTTATGCTTAATGATACACAAGACTCCCCTCCTTCCCCTTCCATATTGTGGGAATCACATAAGGTAGTACTAAGGGGGGAACTCATCTCCTTAGGGGCATATGTGAAAAAGCAGAGGACACAAGCCTTAGATGCCTTGTTGACAAAGATTGCCCGCCTTGAATCCTCTCACAAGGAATCACAGGCTATACACACCCTAACAGAACTCACTGAAGCCAGAACACGTCTAAAAAATTTACTAAATGTCACTTCTGCAAAGCTGGTACTGCGCTAACGATTTAAAGCCTACGCCCATGGGAATAGAGGAAACAGACTGATGTCGGCTATAGCCAAGAAGCAGTTCTCTGACTCCTTTGTTTCCTCTATTAAGGACTCCAAGGGAAACATACATAAATCCACCTCAGACGTTGCCAAGGCGTTTTGCGCCTTTTATGAGGCACTGTATATTTTACCTCCCCCCACTGGGGCCACTCCTAGTGACCTCTCAGAGGCTACGGATAATTTTTACAGACCCTGAACCTTCCCTCCATATCCCTATCCAAGGCGTTACATCTGACTAGGCCCATCTCTGACTCAGAGATTCGTAAGGTTCTCATGTCTATCCCCTCAGGTAAAAGCCCGGGCCCTGATGGATTTTCCATCACTAATTACAAGTCCTTTCAGGATGTTTTAATCCCCCGTTTCAGAAATCTGTGCAATTACCTTCTTACGGGAGGCTCCCTTGCTCATCACTCCTTATTGGCGCACATTACGGTCCTACATAACGAAAACAAAGACCCGACTTGCTGCAGTAACTGCTTAACTCTTTGCTTAATAATGATGTGAAATGGTGGGCGAAGATTTTGGCCACTAGGCTTCAAAATGTCCTCCCTGACATTGTTCATAAAGAACAAGTAGGCTTTGTCCATGGCAGACAGGGGTCTGAAAACACGGTACGGCTTCATTACCTTGTAAACTGGGCCAAGAGAACCTCAAAGCCCTTGGTGTTGGTGAGCACGGATGCGGAAAAAGCCTTCAACATGGTCAGTTGGCAATTTATGTCTCAGACCCTGTCAAGGTTTGGCCTACCTGACCAGTTTATTAGTGCCATACATACCTTATATTCGGCCCCCTCTGCCATGGTCAAAGTTAATGGTGCATTGTCCCCACCTTTTCGCATCACCAATAGGACGAGGCAAGGGTGTCTCTCCTGCACTATTCATATTAGTAATGTAGAATTAGAGCGGACCAGGATATTAAAGGCCTCCAGGTGGGCTCCTATACTCATGTTACTGCAGCATTTGCGGATGACCTTTTAGTCATGACCTCCAATCCTAAAGAAGCCTTGCCCAAATTGCTGAACATATTTGAAGACTTTGGATTTGTATCCAACTTTAAAATTAATTATGGGAACTCTATGGCACTTAACATCTCTTGCTCCCAAGCTGTGATCAACACTCTCAAGCGTAATACTCCATTTGTTTGGGCCTCCAGAGACATTACGTTCCTAGGGACACATATTTCGGCCAATGTCCAAGATCTAGCCTCCCTTAACTACATACCGCTCCTTCAAACTGTTCGTACTCACCTACAAAATCTAAAACTCCCATTTGTCTCCTGGGTTGGAAGAAAAAACTACCTTAAAACCTTTATTCTCCCCAAATTCCTATATTTGCTGCAGTCCCTTCCTATTTGGCTACCAAACTCATATTTCACAGAAGTCCGCCGAGTGTTCACACGCTTCCTCTGGAATGGAAGATCACCTCGTATTGCTTATTCTTTTCTCACTAGAGATAGGAGGTTCAGAGGCTTCGGGGTGCCAGATGTAAAGCTATATTACACCGCTGTACAACTCTGTAGATGCTTAGCTGCTCTGTCCCATCAGTCTAGCTCCCTTTGCTCTCGCCTTGAGACTGCACTGCTCACCATTTAAGAACGACTTACTTTGTGGGGTGTTGGGCCCTTCCCAGCCAATTACTATTCCTCCTCTCCGGTTTGGAAGGGTATGCTGGTGGAGTGGTCCAAAATGGTCCAGTCCCAAACGTTTAGCTTCCCTAATCCCTGTATGCCACTTAAACTACTACAAAGCCACATTCATCCTTCTATTTTAAACCCCTCTGGGATTTGGTCTAGGCTCGCTGACATATCTCTGCGAGATGTCCTTCTCCCAGATGGCAGTTTAAATTGGGATTTAATAATGGGCCTCCCTGAGGTTAAGGCTGCGCCACTTTTCCATTTAGCGAATTTTAAAAGAGATACTAAATTGTGTATTGGATCCTTTTCTGGTAAAAACTCACCCTCCTGGCTTGAGAAGAAGGTTCTGGCCACTAAACCTCCTCTTAGACCACTATCCCAGATGAACAAAGAGATGCTCTCCTCATTGCCCCCGGAGCTCCGTTTTGTGACCTCCTGGGAACGGGAGCTCTCTTTGAGCCGGAAAAAGCCTTTATCCTGGCACATTCGCACGGCTTCAACCGTTGCGTGAGGATTCAGGAGAATTCCTTCAAGCTCCTTAGTAGGTGGTACAAAACACCTGAGTTCTTACATAAACTGAACCCAGAAGTTCCCGAAGCATGCTGGAGATGCGGCATAGACACTGGCTCTTTGTCGCACATTTGGTGGCTCTGCCAGAAAATCCAACCGTTTTGGAAGTCAATTGAGGCTTTGATTAACCAAATATGCAATACCAAGATCACCCTGGACACTAAACTTATTCTGTTATGGTGCCCTAATAGTACACTCACTCCTGCCAAAAATAATCTCCCGACGATGATGCTTACAGCAGCTAAATTGCTTATTCCTTTCCTATGGAAAAATGATTCCCCTCCAACTCTCCCTATGTGGACTGACAAGGTGAACCAGATCTACCGTTTTGAGGAGCTAGCGCATTCGGAAACTAACTCACGCTCTTGCTTCCTAAAACTGTGGTCTCCGTGGAAAGCACATAGAAACTTTACATAGAAGAGCAGAAGTTCCCTACTTCCCTGTTCTCCCTTCCCCTTTTTCTCCTGAATGTTCCCTTCCTATGTTCCCTCTCCCCTTACTTGGTATTAATCTTGGATTGATAACTATGATCACATGTAATGTTTATACATGATATGTATGTTTGATAACCATCTTGAGACTCATTGTCACCATACTGTTGTCATGTGTAGGCGTATGGCCTTTGCTTTTTCTTTCAATAAAAAGAAATATGGTTAAGATTGCCAATGCTATTATGGCATTAAAGAGCTTGAAAGTAGTTGCATGTAGTTCTAGGAGACCCTAGAATATCATCCACAACCTTTCAGGCAATCAGAGTACTTTTGATTCAGGTTGAATTTATTTGGACCTGGATCTGCCTACTAATTTGTTCAAATCAGGCCCGAAAAGAATTTCAAGAAATGCTCTCATCTCCAACAATGATAAGGATTAAGCATTTTGGGAGAACAGCCTTCTGTGGAAAAAAAAAATGATACATGATCTGTTACATGATGTAAACTGTAGTGAAGGTAATTTTATTACTAGTGACATTATTTGTGAGTTATAATCTCCCTTCTGATCCTCAGCTGTGTCATGTGACTAGTAGTGATGAGCGGAATAGACAATATTCAAATTCGTGATATTTCGCAAATTTTACGCCAAATATTGGCTTTAAATTTGCAATTTTGAGAATTCGTGATCTCGTCATTATTTACTTGATTGCGAAAATCGGCAATATAATATATTCGCGATGAAAATTTGCGATTAGAATATTCGCGATCAACACTAAGGTGTAGACAACTTTTCTATTGGTTGCTAGGGATGTTGCTAGTTGCTGATATTTGCGATAAATTCACAATTAGAATATTTGCGGTCAACACTATTCGTGAGTACAAATATATAGCACTATATTGTAAATATTCGCAAATTCTCGAAGTGGTGATATTTGCAATTAAAATTCGTGATTCGAATATTTGCACTCAACACTAGTGACCAGCACTCTGACTTTTCAAATAACGCAGCATCTTCTGTGTGGAGAGGAAGCCAGTTTCTTTATATATCCCTATGAAAACCTCAATGTCAATCTCATAGGAATGAATAGAGAAGTAACTGACTTCCTGTCCTGCGTCAGTTTGAGGTCAGAGTGCTGGTCACATGACAAAGCTAAGGATTATAACAAATATAATCACTGACAAGAAGATTATCCTCACTACAGTTTATATCATGTACCTTTCTAACAGCTCAGAAAATAATTATTTTTGTGGGAGTGCTTTTTAACCAAATATATGCTAAAATAGTGTTGTTCTGTAATTTTTTGGGCTGGTATTGATATCCTTTCTTTTAATCAAGGTTTAAACGTCCTATTGAGTACACTTTTCAACACAAAAGGGATCCTGCAAAGCATATACATACTTGGCAAACATTTGAATCTATATAGATGTATACTTGCATATGTCTGGGTTATACATTAGAAGGCTCTCTTCTAACATACATGCACAACAAAGAGTCTAAGGGGTGCAAACATTGATTTATGCCAACTACATTTCAAATGTCTGAATTCCCTGTACACCACAAAAAAAAACTATGAATAAATTCCATATTGATTTTTTTTATATAACACTGCATAAACAGTTATAGGCATGTCATGCTTTTGCACATTTACCCAAATTAAATGGCTGGATATGATGCCCTGATCACATACATATACCTATTCCCACAATGCCATGGATTGACAAATTCAGTGAGTTTGTTATGTGCTTGATCAAACTGCATGCACAAAGAATAAAAGAAAACATAAAGCTTCTTTCTGTCCAATAGCAATTTAAATATAGGACCCATGTAGTGAAAAACAAATAGACCTACCTTTTTAATTCAACATCTGCGCCAATAACAACTAATCTAATTTTTACCTTACATTTTTATGAGCTGTAATTGCAAAAACAACATTTCTTGCCATGTGGTGAAACTAGCTTATTGAACTCAAGCTGTAGGAGGGATAATTATACCGGTCCATTTTGGTAAGATTTCCATAATGAACTTCTTTGTATTTACTCTTAGATAGGCCTAAGAATATTTCTGCAATATTGTAAACATTGCATGTGACAAGTAAATTGAATCATCTGCAAAGGCTTTGGATTACTGGACGGCATCTGCTTCTGCTTGATTTTGTCAATGCTGGTTATTTTTATCCATTGATATTAAGAAAATGGGAGTATCATATGAAAACTGAAATACCATGCTGTGTATTATTAGTATTTTATTATTCATTTATTGATATAGTGCCACTGTCTTCTGTGGTGCTATGGAGTGTGGTGCATACAGACATGAGAACACAAAGATGATAATTATGAGTACCTATCCAAAACAGTATCAAGCATAAAATAATTTAAGAGAACCATGCCAAATGGTGTTTACACTCTGAAGAATTTTGTTATGACTCACCGTGCCAAGTTTTTACTAATGTTTTAGACTAACCCAAAGGATGTTATTCTGGCGCTCTCTCAGTATTCACCATTTAATCCTGTACAGGGATCTGGACTTCACTGGAACAGTGGAACAACCAGACTACAACCTCTTGGGATAGTCCCGGTGTGGTTGGCAGCTCCCACCATGAGCTCAGGATATAGAAAATACAACACAACCACAGAAAAACAGTCACCTAAGCCCCCTTCAAATATGTCTAGCCACCTGGTTCAGTTTCCCTCCGATGTAAAGTAGAAACTGCTGGAGGGGAACTGAAGCCAGTACTGATCCTATAGTTTTCTCTGGGATAGTCCTCATATCTGCCACATCAGTTGTGGTGCCAGATGTCAAATAGCGCTGGACAGAAAATTGATATACAATTGATATATGTGAAGCGAGCCAAAGGCTTGAATGCAGGATTAGAGATCCAGACAGTACGCTTGTAGCATAGTAGTTTGGAGGCACAGGAAAAGCTGGCACAGTGGTAATGAAGACAGAGATAAAGCAGGCAGGCTGGATACTTGGCAAGAATACAGATATGGAAGATGGACAGGGTTAAACTTAAAAACAAACAGAACTGAAACTGCAGGAGCAAACAGGCAGTACAGGTACAGGGGTGGAGCACAGAAAGGAACGTTGGCAGGGATAATATAGAATTAATGCAGGAAAATCAAAAAAGCAAAAGACTTCAAACATTGCCAGGAGAGGGTGCCTTAAATACTAAAAGGCCCCTAGCCATTGGCTGGGGAAGGATTTGGAGGCATACTGGAGGCAGAGGCTAAAGTACTAGACAAAAGCATGGAGCTAGCAGCATAGTGAGTAGCACAGCTTCCATGCCCACAGGGAAGAGCAGGGCAGCATAGGCATGGATGGCTGCTCCAAAAGATTTCATTTATTGTGTATAGTTTAGATATATTATTGCAATTCGAGGCAATCTGTGTAGTTTACATTATCTTAAATAAAATATGTTTTTATAATTTAATTATTAACAAACTTGTCCTATAATTAAATATATTTATTTTTGTTAAATAATGCAAGACATACATTTTCAGTTGGATTAATTTAAAATAAATGTTCCGTTATCTAGACGTTGCTGCTACCGATTTGTCATGGTGTTCTTTTAATTATCTCTCAGAATGTCCACCTAATGTGTCAATTGACGGTGGTCACACATACTCAGTGGTTCAGTCCAACCTAGATCGTCTTTTGCACAAGGTTGTGCAGTTATTCCTGCTATTACACAGACCAGCCTAAAAGAATCAGCACCCTAGAAGTAGCCTCTTCTCACCAGCACTTGACACAAAATTAGGTGGCGGTACTGAGAGGGAAGCAAAAGAAGTTAGCTATGGCTAATACACTGGGAATAGATCAGTGTAAACTTTGTAAACTGTATGAACAGTTACAATATCCTTTGTGAGAGTCCATCAACTTTATCAACTTGGCATAGGCAGAGGAGCCAAAGCATAGTTAGATATCTAATATGTATCAAACATCTACATGTTTCCTTTTATTCTAGGGTTTAATTTACTCTGCATATGTGTAGGAACCTTATGAATTGCCCATTAATGATGTACAGTGATTTAGTCAGTTACCAGCATTACCTTGCTATAATGTTTCCCAAAAATGTGGTGGTTTGTATTTCCCAGAAAAAGAAAAGGAAGAGATATGCCTTGAAAGCTCACCACAGAAAACCCCCTTCATTTTTGTGAGTACATTGCAAGGACGTTTATTAAATTTTTGGTGTATTTTAATTAATTATATTTAGCAAGTAAGATGAACTAAACACTATTACAATGAATTTCACTATTAGAATGAGCTCACAGATACTCAAAACTAATTTCTCATTTCAGTAAATGTAACGCTGTAAAATGTACTAATTTTGTTGATGGCTATGTAGAACAATAAAAATAATCTGTTGGAGTATATTTGATGGCAGTTTGAAACTAAATGACATCCATGTCTAATCGTCTCCAAGCAGTTGTTCTTAATGTGTGTCATTGAGTAAATGCAGCTATTTTACATTCTTGATTCAAATGTGCAGTTGTGACTTTTAAACGACCTTCAGAGAGGTGTCTACATTTTAATATAAAAGATAACCAAGACATTAGCCTGGGATCAAATACAGTTTTTTTATTTTTTTATTAACATTTTCTACAAAATAAATACAATGAATTATATTTAAAAAAAATGGTCAAATGATATAGCTATGTATAGTAGACATATTTCACACACTAAAAAGACAGTATTTTTTTTTAAACAGTACTTTTCAAATACATTATTTGAGAACAAGAGAACAATGAGAATGTATGCATGAGAACTTGCTACCAGACCTGTAATAAGTAAAGATTGACTGTCTTAACTACTATGGTCCCCTTTGTCAACAGCTTTGATATGGTCAAAACATCTAATTAACACATATGTGGACATGGATCTAAAATAGTAGTTGGACATGTAAAAAAATTTTTTTTAAGTTCACCTTTCCACATAAATGCACAATAGAATAATCTAAACATGCAAGTTTATGTCAACTGAAGCGGTAGAGGAGAACCATATGGACAGCTCCAGTGCCAACTTATTTCATATCAACCAGCATCAGCCAGAAACATACTCGGTCATACATTGTTTCTCTCATGGAAACGATTGTTGTCCAATCCTGATAAATGACTAACTATGGTGGCAACCAGGTAATGTAAATGACCTCTCCCATGTAATTTCTTGGTAGAACCCACAACTGTCCTTCTGAGGCAGTTTATTCTGCTAATTTAGAATGTCATTTAATTAGACTCATTAGAGTTCATTTAACTGCCTTGCAAAAACCTATTATAAAACATTGTGAAAAGGGTAATGTGTGCTGGCATTTTGGTTAATAAATTTAGCAATACGTTGTAAGGTAAACTGAACTTAATCCAAATTGTCCTTTCCGAATCATGCCAGAATTTCCTTTATTTTGACACTTTCCTCATAAGATGTCTTCATGGTCCATTCAGTTCCTAGCCTTGGCTTTTTCAAGTTATTATTACTTTAATAATTCTTTTACTGTCTTGCAGGCTGTAAACTCATCTAATCTTCTTCATATCTCAGCTTTAATTTCTTGCTATAATCCTTCAGGAGATGAGTGAATTGATTCAAACATTTCAATGAATTCTTCAGTTTAGCACGCTGCTTTTTTATTTCTTAAAACTAATTCAACTAGACTAAATCATGGAGAGTGGGGCAGTAAGAAAATCCATTCAAAACTAAGACAATTAAAAGACACAATTAAAACCATCCAAAACCCCCTGGACATATGAATTACAACCAAGAAAATAAAAGAAAATTATACAAATATATTCAAGACGGCCAATGAGATAGAACACAGTTCTCCAAAAATGCAGAGACACAAATTTACTATCAGCTAAACAGTATAGCTCTGAATGTTCAACCTTGAATTCACCGTTGGCTATGTTACTAAACAATGGAGCCATGGACTTCTAACCTCCAACCACTACAGTGGAGACCTTTAAGATCTATCTAATTAAAGAAAGATCTCTGTCAGTAGTACCCTTGAGGAAATTGCTTGAAAGCATCTTAAACAGCAGAATTCTCACCTCCATAGCAGAACAGAATGCACTGAGCAAAAGAACAGACAGGCTTCTTGCCAAACCACTGCACTGCTGATCGCATCCATACCCTGCACAGCTTGGTCAACCAGCATGTCTACAAAACAAAGAAAAAACATGTTTTATGGCTTTCTAAAGCCTTTTGATTTAATCTGAAAGAATATTGCAGAATTAAGGAGCCAAGTGTTTTGGCAAACAAATGCTATTACATTTGGTGTGTTTGATAGTTATTCTGTACACAATAATAATGACATGAAGACCATAAAATTACTAAAAGTCTATAATGCCACCAAAATGTGTGTATAACTATAAGAAGCATTAGTAATATGATGTGTATCTTGATTGGTAATTGTAATTAAGTCAAGGCCAGATTTTCTCTAAGCATAGGTACCATAGAAATAAGTCCTTCATTGTGTTAAGGAACCTGTGCTTTTGTAGTTAATGTTACTGTTATTGCAATTTCAAAATATAATGAAGCTGTAGTGCCCATATTTACAAGGTAGTAAGAAAGAATAGGTGTAGCTGTAGGCAGATTTCTTAAATACATTAATGCATGCTTGCTCAGACTTACGTAGAGTGGTGCTTGAAAGTTTGCAAACCCTTCAGAATTTTCCAAATTTTTGCATAAATTTGACTTAAAACTACATCAGATTGTCATACATGTCCTAAAAGTAGATAAAGATAACCAAATCAAACACATGATTCAAAATTTTAGACTTGGTAATTTATTTATTGAGGAAAATGATCCAATATCACATGCAGGGGCAGAATTGCCATAGACTCTACAGGAAAATTTCCTGTTGGGCGGATGCCCAGGGAGCCACCCAAGCCCTCCTCATGGCTGCCACCCAGGTATATAATTATACTCTCAACATTAATTAATTTAGGAACATCAGGTACTTATGCACTGGTGGCACTGTGTTATTTGATGCTACTGGGGCAGTATTTTGTGCTGCACTGTGGTATTTGGTTCTTCTAGGTCAGTATTTTGTTCTGCACTGGTAATGGTATGTGCACTAGTAATGGTATTGTTGGCCATGGCTACTTGTTTTGGCACATCTGTCAATTTGGTCCTGACTACAACATGGGGCCACTTTTAGTTTTTTTAGTGTAAGTGGACAACTTGTTTTATTTGAAGAATAGGAATCTATCAAAGTTGGATCTTCACAATAAATGTTTTTGAAAATGTATCATGGCATAAACATAGGAGATTTATGAGGATATCAGAAGCAGAAGAAGAGTTTTGTATGGTTATCAGGCTCAAAAATGTTACAAAACCATCTTTAATAAGTTTGAACTCCACAAATCCACAGTCAGATTTTGCAGAAATTGAGGAAATTCAAGACCGATACCACCCAGGAGTGGTCAACCAACAAAGTTCATGCCAAGAGCAAAGCTTGTAATTATCAACGTGGTCACAATGGAATCCAAGGTAACTTCTATGCAAATAAAGGCCTTTCTTACATTATCTAAGAACCAACAGGAGGACACAGAACAACAATAGTGAGCAAGGCAGGTTAGCAAGGAGAAAGCTGCTAGCTGCCCTCCAGAAAGAACAGTGCTGGCTGTCTGCAGTTTGCTATCACCTAGACAGGCCAGATTGCTATTGGAGCAGTATTTTCTTGGATGGATGAGAACAAAAGATACATTTTTGGTTTAAATGAGAAGCGTCATGTCTGTAGAAAAGAAAGCATTGCATCCCTGCTTAAGACCCCCATCCCTTCTGTGAAACACCATAATGTTAGTATAATGGTTTGGGTCTGTTTTGCTGTAACTGGCCCAAGAAAGATAGAACAATGAATTCTGAATTATACCAGCAAACAAAAAAGAAAAATGTCAGGACATCTGTCTGTGAACTGAATCTGAAGAAAACTTGGGTCATGCAGCAGAACAATGACCCTAAGTACACAAGTCGTTCTACCAAAGATTGGATAAAGAAAAATAAAGTTAGTTTTTGAATGGCCAAGTCATAGCATTGACTGTAATCCAGTTGAAATGCTGTGGTAGGACCTGAAGCAAGTAGTTCATGAAAGGAAACCCATAAACATAACAGAGTAAAAGTCATTTTGTATGGAGGAATGGATTAAAGTTCCTCGAAGTTGATGTGCAGGACTTATTCACAATTACTGGAAATGTTTAATTTCAGTTATTGCTGCACAGGGCAGTCACACCAGATACTGAAAGCAAAGGTTCACAATCATTGTGACTACTGTGACTATCATTAATTTGATTTTGTTATCTTTATCTATTTTTAGGACTTGTCTGAAAATCTGATGTAGTTTTAGGTCAAATTTATGCAAAAATATATAATATTCTGAAGGGTAGCTTGAATGACAGCCAGAGGCACACAAAGGTAAACCTCTGCATGGATTGATCATCTGACTGTGTAGGCTGGCTCCATGCTCTCTTGAGTACTGGTTGCAGGCCGAAACCTGTGTATGCTGGTAACTTGGGGCTACGTGCTGGCTGCGGTGTCTTGTATGAACTATGCCCGTGTTTGTGTGTACTCCCCGTGTCTGCATTTCTGTGCAGTTCTTATCACTGTTGCCACGCAGGCTGGCTGCAGACTCCCTTGAGTACTGGCTGCAGGCCATCACCTGTGTATGTTGGTTGCTTGGGACTGCGTGCTGGCTGCAGTGTAGTGTGTGAACTGTGGCCTGTGTTTGTGTCTTCTTTGTCTGCATATCTGTGGTTCCTGTCTCTGGTGCAGTGCAGGCCAGCTACATGCACATTGTGTACTAGCTGTGGGTGTTCCCATGCATGCTGGTTTTGCCATGCAGGCTGGCTGCGGCCTTGAGTGTGAACAGGGACTATGTTTGCATTCACTTGTAATTGTATGTTCTGTGCTTCTTGCTAATCCTGGATCTGATGGGGTTAACATTACCTGTTCTGGGCCTTGGTGAGGCTTATGAGGTGCCCTCCTTTATCCAGCTATACAGTCGGGTCCATAAATATTGGGACATCAACACAATTCTAGCATTTTTGGCTCTATACACCACCATAATGGATTTGAAATGAAACTAGCAAGATGGGCTTTAACTGCAGACTGTCAGCTTTAATTTGAGTGTATTTACATCCAAATCAGGTGAACGGTGTAGGAATTACAACACCTGGCATATGTGCCTCCCACTTGTTAAGGGACCAAAAGTAATGGGACATAATAATAAGCATACATCAAACTTTCACTTTTGTCACAGGGTCATTTTGAAAATAACAGGCAGAAAAGAGGCAGGCCATTCTGCAGGGGTGGTAGGGGTCGGGCAGGTGCACCAGGCCGGAACCTAAGTGGGAAATTGCAGAAGGTGCGTGCAATTATGTCAAAGGATGCACCAGACTTGGTTGAGTGGCTCACCCAGCCTTCCGCTTCTGCACCCTCCTCATCTTCTCTATCTGCACCCTCTTCACTCTCTGCTGAGTCCACTCCCAAAGACACCACCACTACCACTATATACCCTCTGCTCGAGTCAGAGGAATTATTTTCCTATACATTCCAAGACCTTACAGATGAACAGTCATTCTTGGCATAAGATCAGGAAGAGGAAGTATTAACAGTCCCCAACCAGCAGTCTGACGACAGTACCCAGAACAGCCCAAGGAGAAGAGTCCCTGCTGTTGCTGCTTACTCCGAAATCTCTAATGTCAGTGGTGGTGAAGGTGACGAATCCGATGATGACGTGTCGATAGACTTCACGTGGGTGGCCACAAGAGAGGAAGAGGAGAGGAGTTCAGAGGGAGAGACGGAGCAGCAGATAGGGAGGAGAAGGAGTAGAAGCAGGCAGAACTTACAGTGCACAGGAGGCAAAAAGCAGACTGCTAATGTATCTGGAACTAAACATCCACCATGCACAGTCACATCTGGCGCTCCCAGGACGCCGGCACATGGCTCCGCAGTGTGGGCTTTTTTTTATGTGTCAACTGCTGACAATAGTGTTGCCATCTGCAGCCTGTGCTGTCAAAGCATAAGTCGCAGTAAGCCCAACACTCACCTAGGGATGACACCTTAACCTCCTCAGGACCGCCGTACGCAGGATCGCGGGCCGGCAAAAGTTATAGTTGTATTTCGTCACCAGCCTGCCAGCTGATCGTGGCTGGCAGGCTGGCGATTTTCAAAAAATCAAATCAGAAGACAGTCAACATGGTGTTAAATGGCTTCCCTGCTCCTCTGCTGGTCCTTTGGTCTCAGCAGAGGAGCAGGCATCACAGTGAGTAGCCACCAAACACTACACTTAGCCCCAGATCACCCCCCAGCACCCCAATTAACCCCTTGATCGCCCCTGTCAATCACCTAGTGAAAGGGAAATAAGTGATCAATGTAAACTGTCACTTTTTTTTCCCACTGGTATTGACTGATAGTTTTAGGATAGTTTAGGCCCCTTGGTTAGGTAGTTTAGCGATCGTTTAGTGCCCAGCCCACCACACCGCAGTCACTTATTCCCTGATTAGCGTACCGCTAATCAGCATTTGTACTTTTATAGTATCTGTAAGTGATCAGAACTGATCACAGTCAGATCTATAATAGTATTAGTGTCACCTTAGCTCACCCTCCACCCAAAACGCAGTGTTTGCCCGATCAGGCCTGATCGGTTGCCCACACGTGCGTTCACCCACGTCCGCCCCGCCGCAGTGACAAAATTTATTAATTTTTTTGATCACTGCACAATCACTTTGCAAGCACTGCGGCGATAAAAAAATAAGTTTTGATATTTTTTATCAATCGCAGCGGCCTCCGGTACTTCGCTAGCCTCCCATTTGTAAGACAGGCTTGCTTTTTTTCTTGGGTAATCTCAGGCAATACCCCCTAAATTTTGTTGACCAAATGGCAAACAAGGGATATTCTTCGGAAGAGGCCTACAGGCTTCTGACCCAGTCGGATGAGGAATGGGAACCCTCATCCGACGAATCTAGCGGGTCAGAATATGAACCTGTAGAAAGCAGTGGCAGTCTGACTCAAAGTTCGGACGAGGAGGTTGAGGTCCCTGATAGCACCAGGCATACCCGGCCCCGTGTTGCTAGACCACAGGTTGCGCAGGATCCACTTCAAGGGCAGCAGAGTGGGGCTGGCGCTGTCGGATTACGTAGTGAGGCATACACCAGCAGCGCAGCCCATCCTGGACCTAGTACCAGCACTGTCGTACAACATGGTGAAGTGGCGAGCACCAGAAGGGCAGTTGAAGCTGGTACGGTGGCACGTGTAATAGTTACCCCATCGCAGCCACCGCACAGACTGGCCCGTAGACCCCCTAGAGTCCCTGAGGTGCTGGCAAACCCTGATTGGCAGTCCCCAACTTAAGCCGCACCATTAGTTCCCCCTTTCACCGCCCAGTCTGGAGTTCGGGTTGAGACAGCTTAGATCGGTTCGGCCCTGAGATTTTTTGAGCTGTTCTTGACTGCGGAGCTCTTGGACTTAGTTGTGGCAGAAACAAACCGATATGCCACTAAATTTGTAGCCGCCAACCCGGGAAGCTATTATGCCCAGTCTTTCTGGCAGAAACCCGTCCAAGTTTCCGAATTAAAAACTTTTCTGGGCCTTCTCCTCAACATGGGTCTAACCAAAATGCATGAATTGCGGTCATATTGGTCCACAAACCCCAATTCATCACATGCCCATGTTCTCTGCTGCCATGTCCAGGACACGATTTGAGACCATCCTGCGTTTCCTGCACTTTAATGATAACAGCACCTCCCATCCCAGAGGCCACCCAGCCCTAAAGATCAGACCCTGGAGCCGGTTGGTTGTCCTGACTACCTGGGGAGCAGTGGGAAGACAGTCTGGGACTTGGTGTCACCCTTATTTGGCAAGGGGTACCATCTTTATGTGGACAATTTCTACACAAGTGTGCCCCTCTTCAGGCATTTGTTCCTAGAACAGATTGGCTGCTGTGGCACCGTGCGACCTAGTCGCAGGGGCTTCCCCCAACGGCTCGTTACCACCCGTCTTTCAAGGGGGGAGAGAGCTGCCTTGTGTAATGAAGAACTGCTCGCGGTGAAATGGAGAGACAAGCGTGACGTTTACATGCTCTCCTCCATTCACGCAGACACGACAATCCAAATTGAACAAGCAACCAGTGTCATTGAAAAGCCCCTCTGTGTCCACGACTATAATTTGCTCATGGGAGGGGTGGACTTCAATGACCAGATGTTGGCTCTTTATCTCCTTTCCCGCAGGACCAGACGCTGGTATAAGAAGGTGTCTGTATATTTAATTCAATTGGCTGTATATAATAGTTTTGTTCTCTACAGTAAGGCTGTAGAAAGAGATCATCGAGAACCTCCTGTATCCAGGAGGTTCCGTGGCCCCATCCACCAGTGTAGTGAGCCGTCTACACGAGCAACATTTCCCCAGTGTCGTTGCTGGTACCTCAAACCGACCGCCACCCCGAAAAAAATATCGTGTCTGTAGCAGGAGTGGAATAAGGCGTGACACCCGTTATTTCTGTCCTGACTGCCCTGACCACCCTGCCCTATGCTTAGGGGAGTGTTTCCGGAAGTACCACACACAGGTACACTTAGCATAGGGATTGCATCTCACAGGACAGGCACACAGGGCTATTAGGGCCCATTCACACACAGCTGCTGCAAACCTCTCCTTTCACCTGGGACAAAGTGGATAATGTACTTCGCCACATCTTTGGGCGCTTTGCGCTTTACACATTGTCCCATGGGGAAGGAGAAGTTTGTCCTATAAAGGTAAAAAAAAAAAAATCCCCAGTAAGCAAAAAGGTTAACGATCAGTTCAAAAAGTTAAATAACGTTTATATGTTCTGTTCAAATGTTATTATAAAGTTAATCAAATTTATTGCGTTGCGGGCTGGTTTTTTCCTTTTTGTTTTGTTTTTTTTACCTTCCAGGTGGACCAACCGATCGACTAGCTGCAGCTACGGATTGCATGCAGGCCTGCCTCTTCTTCTTCTCCTCCTCCTACTCCATCCTCCCGCTCCTCCTCAGATGACTCCTCCTTTTCAGCTGCTATCGTCTCTTTCGCTGCGCCCCCCAAGTTTCCCAGAACCTTTCGACCTGCAAGGTGAGACGTTGCCATGCTGTTCTTCATCTGTTGTACCTGGAAGCCAAGAGCAACACCGGTCCTGCACTCCTTTCAGCTTTGCGGTCACAGGCAAATCAGTGGCTAACCTCGCTCAATTTGACAGTTGGTAAAGTGGTGTGCGACAACAGTGCCAATCTGCTGAGCGCACTGAAAAAGGGCAAAATGACACACGTGCCGTGCATGGCACACGTCTTGAACTTAGTCGTGCAGCGATTCATTGCCAAATACCCCAGGGTCCAGGACATCTTGCGGGAGGCCAGGAAAATCTCTGGCCATTTTAGAAGATCTTACATGGCCATGGCTCGCCTTGCTGACATTCAGTGGCGACACCACCTGCCTGTCAGACGTCTGATTTGTCACTAACCAACGCGATGGAGCTCCACCTTGTATATGCTTGATAGGCTGCTCCAACTGAAACAAGCAGTTAATGACTACCTGTACAAACTCTGTGGCAGGACAGGTTCTGGGAGCTTGTTTTTTTTTTTCACTGCGCCAGTGGCTGCTCATGCGCAATGCATGCAGACTTCTGCGGCCATTTGATGAGCTCACCAAACTGGTCAATAGCAGCCAGGGCGCCATCAGTGACATCGTACCTTACGCCTTCTTTCTGGAGCGTGCATTGCGTCATGTCATTGATCAAGCCGTCGAGCAGCAGGAAGATGAGGAAGTCACAATGCTGGATGAATTCACATGGGGGGCTACTCCATCTGAGACAAGTCAACAACAGGAGTCTGAAGAGGAGTCAGAAGAGGATGGTGCCGGGGCAGAGGAGGAGCAAGAAAAGAATGCATTAAATGTTTCTAGGATCCCTGGTGTTGTCCGTGGATGGGGGGAGGAGAACGAGAACAACATTATCCTGGATGATGAGAAGGAGCCAGGCCACTCCACCGCTTCAAGTTTAGTGCAAATAGGGGCCTTCATGCTCCAGTGTTTGAAGAGGGACCCCCGTATAAAAAGAATAAAGGGCAAGGACCAGTACTGGGTGGCAACGTACTTAGACCCCCGGTACAACACAAAATGGTGGAAATGTTACCAGAATGCAGCACTTCCAGGCCTTGCTTTGAGAAATGCTACATTCTGCTTTTGCGGGCGATGGCAGAAGAATTTCCACTCACATAGAAACAGTTGCAGGTACCAATCCAACAGCGCATGGAAAAAAGGGGGGTTTGAAGATGTGTTGGTCACTTCAGATATGATATCATTCTTGCACCCAACCCATTGACAGCCGTCCTCCGGATCCAGCCTCAGGGAACGCCTAGACCGACAGGTGTCTGACTACATCGGGTTAACGGCCGATGTGGATGATCTGAAGAAGCGATGAACCCCTGGACTACTGGATTAACCACCTCCGGACCGCCTAACACAGATCTGCGGTCCGGAGGTGGCAGCTCTGCGCAGAGTCACGCATATATGCGTCATCTCGCGATAGCCGTGATTTCCTGTGAACACGTGCACACAGGCGCGTGCGTTCACAGGAACAGAAGGTAAGCGAGTGGATCTCCAGCCTGCCAGCGGCGATCGTTCGCTGGCAGGCTGGAGATGTGATTTTTTTAACCCCTAACAGGAATATTAGACGCTGTTTTGATAACAGCGTCTAATATACCTGCTACCTGGTCCTCTGGTGGTCCCTTTTGTTTGGATCGACCACCAGAGGACACAGGTAGCTGTGTAAAGTACCAGAAAACACCACTACACTACACTAAACCCCCCCTGTCACTTATTAACCCCTTATGAACCCCTGATCACCCATGATCACCTCATATAGACTCTCTGATCACCCCCCTGTCATTGATCACCCCCCTGTCATTGATCACCCCCCTGTAAGGCTCCATTCAGACGTCGGTATGATTTTTACGGATCCACGGATACATGGATCGGATCCGCAAAACACATACGGACGTCTGAATGGAGCCTTACAGGGGGTGATCAATGACAAGGGGGTGATCACGCATATAGACTTCCTGATCACTTCCCTGTCATTGATCACCCCCCTGTAAGGCTCCATTCAGACGTCCGTATGATTTTTACGGATCCACGGATACATGGATCGGATCCGCAAAACACATACGGACGTCTGAATGGAGCCTTACAGGGGGGTGATCAATGACAAGGGGGTGATCACGCATATAGACTTCCTGATCACTTCCCTGTCATTGATCACCCCCCTGTCATTGATCACCCCCCTGTAAGGCTCCATTCAGACGTCCGTATGATTTTTACGGATCCACGGATACATGGATCGGATCCGCTAAACAAATACGGACGTCTGAATGGAGCCTTACAGGGGGGTGATCAATGACAAGGGGGTGATCACGCATATAGACTTCCTGATCACTTCCCTGTCATTGATCACCCCCCTGTAAAGCTCCATTCAGACGTCCGTATGATTTTTACGGATCCCCGGATACATGGATCGGATCCGCAAAACACATACGGACGTCTGAATGGAGCCTTACAGGGGGGTGATCAATGACAGGGGGGTGATCACCCATATAGATTCCCTGATCACCCCCCTGTCATTGATCACCCCCCTGTAAGGCTCCATTCAGACATCCGTATGATTTTTACGGATCCACGGATACATGGATCGGATCCGCAAAACACATACGGACGTCTGAATGGAGCCTTACAGGTGGGTGATCAATGACAAGGGGGTGATCACCCATATAGACTTCCTGATCACCCCCCTGTCATTGATCACCCCCCTGTAAGGCTCCATTCAGACGTCCGTATGATTTTTTACGGATCAACGGATACATGGATCGGATCCGCAAAACACATACGGACGTCTGTATGGAGCCTTACAGGGGGGTGATCAATGACAGGGGGGTGATCACCCATATAGACTCCCTGATCACCCCCCTGTAAGGCTCCATTCAGACGTCCGTATGCGTTTTGCAGATCCGATCCATGTATCTGTGGATCCGTAAAAATAATACAGACGTCTGAATGGAGCCTTACAGGGGGGTGATCAATGACAGGGGGGTTATCCCCCCATATAGACTCCCTGATCCCCCCCCTGTCATTGATCACCCCCTGTAAGGCTCCATTCAGACTTTTTTTTGGCCCAAGTTAGCGGAATTTTTTTTGTTTTTGTTTTTTCTTACTAAGTCTCATATTCCACTAACTTGTGTCAAAAAATAAAATCTCCAATGAACTCACCATACCCCTCACGGAATCCAAATGCGTAAATTTTTTTAGACATTTATATTCCAGACTTCTTCTCACGCTTTAGGGCCCCTAAAATGCCAGGGCAGTATAAATACCCCACATGTGACCCCATTTCGGAAAGAAGACACCCCAAGGTATTCCGTGAGGGGCATATTGAGTCCATGAAAGATTGAAATTTTTGTCCCAAGTTAGCGGAAAGGGAGACTTTGTGAGAAAATACAAAAAAAATCAATTTCCGCTAACTTGTGCCAAAAAAAAATATTCTAGGAACTCGCCATGCCCTTCACGGAATACCTTGGGGTGTCTTCTTTCAAAAATGGGGTCACATGTGGGGTATTTATACTGCCCTGGCTTTTTAGGGGCCCGAAAGCGTGAGAAGAAGTCTGGGATCCAAATGTCTAAAAATGCCCTCCTAAAAGGAATTTGGGCCGCTTTGCCCACCTAGGCTGCAGAAAAGTGTCACACATCTGGTATCGCCGTACTCAGGAGAAGTTGGGCAATGTGTTTTGGGGTGTCATTTTACATATACCCATGCTGGGTGAGATAAATATCTTGGTCAAATGCCAACTTTGTATAAAAAAATGGGAAAAGTTGTCTTTTGCCAAGATATTTCTCTCACCCAGCATGGGTATATGTAAAATGACACCCCAAAACACATTCCCCAACTTCTCCTGAGTACGGCGATACCAGATGTGTGACACTTTTTTTGCAGCCTAGGTGGGCAAAGGGGCACACATTCCAAAGTGCACCTTTCGGATTTCACCGGTCATTTTTTACAGATTTTGATTGCAAACTTCTTCTCACACATCTGGGCCCCTAGAATGCCAGGGCAGTATAACTATCCCACAAGTGACCCCATTTTGGAAAGAAGACACCCCAAGGTATTTTGTGATAGGCATAGTGAGTTCATGGAAGTTTTTATTATTTTTTGTCACAAGTTAGTGGAATATGAGACTTTGTAAGAAAAATAAAAATAAAAAATCATCATTTTCCGCTAACTTGTGACAAAAAATAAAAAGTTCTATGAACTCACTATGCCCATCAGTGAATACCTTAGGGTGTCTACTTTCTGAAATGGGGTCATTTGTGGGGTGTTTGTACTGTCTGGGCATTGTAGAACCTCAGGAAACATGACAGGTGCTCAGAAAGTCAGAGCTGCTTCAAAAAGCGGAAATTCACATTTTTGTACCATAGTTTGCAAATGCTATAACTTTTACCCAAACCATTTTTTTTACCCAAACTTTTTTTATAATCAAAGACATGTAGAACAATAAATTTAGTGAAAAATGTATATATGGATGTTGTTTTTTTTGCAAAATTTTACAACTGAAAGTGAAAAATGTCATTTTTTTGCAATAAAATCATTAAATTTCGATTAATAACAAAAAAAGTAAAAATGTCAGCAGCAATGAAATACCACCAAATGAAAGCTCTATTAGTGAGAAGAAAAGGAGGTAAAATTCATTTGGGTGGTAAGTTGCATGACCGAGCAATTAACGGTGAAAGTAGTGTAGTGCAGAAGTGTAAAAAGTGGCCTGGTCATTAAGGGGGTTTCAGCTAGCGGGTTGAAGTGGTTAAGATATTAAACAATATAGGTCCCAGAACAGATCAATGAGGTACCCCACTGGTAACAAGACCACGGTCTGAATATACTCCATTGACTACGACCCTCTGTTTATTGTCCCTCAGCCATTGCCTAATCCATTCAAAAATTTGGGAGTCCAAGCACAAAGACTGCAATTTATTGATAAGCCTTCTATGTGGGACAGTATCAAAAGCCTTACTAAAGTCTAGATCAACAATGTCTACTGCACCTCCACCATCTATTATTTTTGTCACCCAATCAAAAAAAATCAATAAAATTAGTTTGACATGATCTCCTTGAAGTAAACCCGTGCTGTTTTTCATCTTTCAATCCATGGGATTTTAGATGTTCCACAATCCTCTCCTTAAGTATGGTTTCCATTAATTTCCCCACTATTGATGTCAGGCTTACTGGCTATAGTTGCCTGATTCCTCCCTACTACCTTTCTTGTAAATGGGCACAACATTTGCTAATTTCCGATCTTCTGGGACGACTCCTGTTACCAGTGATTGGTTAAATAAATCTGTTAATGGTTTTGCTAGTTCACCGCTAAGCTCTTTTAATACCTCTGGGTGTATCCCATCAGGCCCCTGTGACTTATTTGTATTAATTTTAGACAGCTGACTTAGAAACTCCTTCTCTGTAAAGACACATGCTTCAAAAGATTAATTAGTCTTCCTTCCTAACTGAGGTCCTTTTCCTTCATTTTCCGTTGTAAAAACTGAACAGAAGTATTCATTGAGGCAGTCAGCTAGTTCTTTATCTTCTTCCATATACCTTCCTTCTTTTGTCTTTAATTTGGTAATTCCTTGTTTTAGTTTCCTTTTTTCATTTATGTATCTGAGGAATGTCTTATCGCCTTTTTTCACTGACTAAGCTAATTTCTCTTCTGCCTGTGCTTTAGAAGCTCTTATAACTTGTTTGGCCCCTCTTTGCCTAATCTTATAAATTTACCTGTCATCCTCTTTTCTTTTTTTTAATAATTACTAAATGCTATCTTTTTGTTTTTAATGATTTTGGCCACTTCTGCTGAGTACCACAGTGGTCTCTTCCATTTTTTGCTTTTACTGACAAGCCTAATGCAATTTTCTGTTGCCTTTAATAGTGCCACTTTTAAGTATTTCCATTTGTCCTGAACTCCTTTGAAACTGTTCCAATCTGATAGGGACTCGTATACCAGTTTTTCTAAAATCTAAAACTTTTGTTTTTTTGTGGTGTGACTCAGTCACTGTACTTATAATAAACCAAACTGACTGGTGATCACTAGATCCCACGCTTTCCCCTACAGTAATATCCGATACCAAAGTCCCATTTGTGAATACTAAATCTAAAATGGCCTCCGTCCAGGTTGGCTCCTCACCTTTTTGCTGTAGAGATAATCCCAGTAGGGAATTTAGAATATCTGTACTCCTCGCAGAACTAGCCATTTTGGTTTTACGGTTTACATCTGAAAGATTAAAGTCTCCCATAATGGCAACTTTCCCTTTCAATGTCATTTTAGCTATTTCTTTGACTTGGCTAGGTGGTCTACATATCACACCTACACGAGTTACCTTATGATTATCAAGCTGCAAGGTAACCCAAACGGACTCTAAATTGGTCTAGCTAACTTGTATTAAATTAGATTTTATGCTATCTTTCACATACAGGGCCACCCCTCCCCCTTTCTTGCCTTCTTTGTCTTTCCTATATAGAGAGAACCCTGGTATTGTTATATCTCAGTCATTACTCCCATTGAACCATGTCTAAGTAAGAGCCACTAAATCTATATTCTCACATGCCATTATAGACTCAAGTTCATTGATCTTATTCCCTAAACTGCGAGCATTTGTAGACAAGACTCTGAGCTTGTCATTTCTTAACCTCTGTGCTACTGGCATCTTCTGGCATTGTTCCGGGGGGCAGTCGGACTGCTGAATTATCACCCTTTAGCCCCCCTTTTCTAGTTTAAATGCTCCTTAGCAAATACTTGGAACTGTTCACTGAGGACATTCGTTCCCTTGAGAGAAAGATGCAAACTATCTTTCTTGTACAGTTCTTTTCCATTCCAACGAGAGCTAACATGAGACACAAAGCCAAACCCTTGGTTCAGACACCATTCACCAAGCCATACATTGAATTCCTTAATGCACATCTTCCTTTCATGCTGAAGGTTATGCACAGGCAAAACTGTAGATAATGAAACAATGGATGCAACCTCCCGTATATCATTTCCAAGTGTGTGAAAAGCTTCCTTCACCTTTGAAACCTCATTGCAAGCCAGATAATTTGTCCCAAGATGGACAATAACATCCACCTACCTTTCCTGCTTTGCTTGCCTAACAATATTAAGGATACGTTGTCTATCCCTGCTAGCGGTAGCACCAGGGAGACATCTCACAAAACCATTTTCCTCAAACTTCACACCCCTTATGATAGAATCGCCCACCAACAGCTGCTTACTATCAGTCCTCACCTTCTCCTTTTTGTCTTTGGCTGCAGTCTTGCATACTTTAGGCATGGGAGATGATTGTTCCTCACCCACTGAGCCATCCTCCATGTTGCTTTTGCACTCTGAAAGTTCTGCAAATTAATTATGAAGAGCCACTGACTGTGGGACTTGTCATCTATCCACAACTCTCAGTCTACCAGAACCTACAGTAACCCATCTTCCATTTCTAGGGGGCCTCTGTGGCAGTGGCATTGCAACGTTCCCAGCCTGAGTTTGTTTAACAGTTAATTTACAAATCTCAGACTTCAAAAATGCGATTTCCTGCTGCATTATGGAGAGCTGTCTACAGATCAGACAGTATCCAAACCTCCGAAGAGTGGAACCTGAAATAAAAGCATAACAATTCCTTTACAGAACCAGGTCTGCCATTTTAAAGAGGGAAAAGATTTTAAACAAACAAATCTTACTTTTTCGTTTGTATCCACCTCCAGATTACCTTCTGAGTATCTCCTGAATATCTAAAATGCACTTATAAAAGCAGCACTTTGAAAATGCAGCAAGCTAGAATTAGGCAAGCTAATACTATGTTGCTATATATACACACACTCCCACAAAAGCTCCTCCCCCAACAACAAATTTAACACCTTAATCACCTGTGCTCATTTGCAATCAGACAATAGAACCTGTCTAATAAATTCCTTACCTGTTTGGAAGCAGTGTCTGAGTATCCAACAGAAACACAGCTGAAGTTCTGCTGTTTGGAATCAGTGTCTGCGTATCCTCCAGTAACACAGCTGAAGTCGAAAAGCTCTAAGTTAGTCTAAGTTAGTCTCCTGAATATCTCCAATGCACTTATGAAAGCAGCACTTTGAAAATGCAGCATTTAGATATTTATTTTGTGACCGCCTAATGTACCTCCAGCCACAGAATCCCAAATTCAGTGCTGTCAGGTGAATGCCTATTGGCTAATTTTTCGGGCCTGTACTGGCCTACAGTTATATATTTATCCTGTGACCGCCTAATGTACCTCCAGCCACAGAATTTAAAGTTCTATGCTGTCAGGTGAATGCCTATTGGCTAATTTTTGTGTACTGTACTGGCCTACAGTTACATATTTATCCTGTGACCGCCGAATGTACCTCCAGCCACAGAATCCCAAATTCTTTGCTGTCAGGTGAATGCCTATTGGCTAATTTTTGTGTACTGTACTGGCCTACAGTCACATATTTATCCTGTGATCGCCGAATGTACCTCCAGCCACATAATTTAAAGTTCTTTGCTGTCAGGTGAATGCCTATTGGCTTATTTTTGTGTACTGTACTGGCCTACAGTACATATTTATCCTGTGACCGCCTAATGTACCTCCATCCACAGAATACCAAATTCTTTGCTGTCAGGTGAACGCCTATTGGCTAATTTTTGGGGCCTGTACTGGCCTACAGTTACATATTTATCCTGTGACAGCCTAATGTACCTCCAGCCACAGAATCCAAAGTTCTTTGCTGTCAGGTGAATGCCTATTGGATAATTTTTGGGGCCTGTACTAGAGTGGCAAGTTCTCACAACAATACTTCACTAATACCAATCACTAATATCTCATGAGACCTTATAAAATGTGAAGTTGTGTGTACCACAAAAAAATAAATCGCATCATTAGGGAGATTCGCAATGGCACTTTTTTTAAACACTTGATCTTCATATACAGCGATTGTTATAACATGCATGTGAAATGTGATCAAATACACTGCTTTAATGTCAAATTACTTACAGTGATCAGAAATTCTTCCTCAACGTCGCGAAAATTGTTGCCAACCATCTTTTCTGATCGCATCCAACTTCGGTCTGGTGGAAACCCAGTTGCTGTACTAGGCCCCGCCTATTTTGCGCATGTGCATAGGCAAAAATTACATTGCCAATATTTTGCATTGAAAAAAATAATAAATGGAGATTTCAAATTCGAATAATACATCTGGTATGTCACTGTCTATGTTGTGGGACTATTTGTGCACTTCTAGTAAGTATTTGGTGGCTGCAAATATGACCTGAAGGTATTCCAGGTTCACCTGCCTTTAAAGTTAATGGGGCCCGCCGTGAACTTGCGGTTCGCGAACCGTCCAGGCCGATGTTCATCCATCACTACCTGGATTCTTATAGACTTCATTTCAGGTACACTAACAACTTGGCATCAAATTGATCTGGCCGTGGAACCAGTGGTACAGCCTTTTCCCCAAAGTGTCTCAGGAGTTATTTTTCACCAGGACAATGCCAGGCCACATGAGCTACTATGAGCAGCTTGCATGGCCTAAATGTGCTACCATGTCGTGCAGCATCTTTGGACTTTTCATCTTCATGTCTGTGAAGGTTCTCATTTATCCAGGTCATGGTATATATCTGTAAAGAATAAATCAAGGCAACTGGACGTACTGTAGATTTCTTGAAAACTATTCACTCGTTCTTCCAACGAGCTTTCTCAATTCTGAGTGATTGTACAAAATTCTGGGAATAAATATGTAACTGAATCCACATCTGGTAATTATACCCAGCATTGGGTCAAAGGTGTTGATTCCATTAATCTAATTGGAGTCAGTAGGTGATAAAGACTTCCCAGAAAAAGGTGTCAAGACAGCATTGTATGTGGCAGACAATAGATGTCTAACCCCCCCACCTCTATTCAAGCTTGGCTTCTCCATTTTTACGTAGATCGCCTCCTTCACGCCTCGTTTGTACCAATCGGCCTCCTTATCCAAAACACGTACTTGATTGTCTTCAAAGGTGTGACCCGTTCTTTTTAGATGTAAGTACACGGCTGAATCTTGACTAGAGGTTTTGGCTCTTCTATGCTGAGCCATACGCTGATGTAGTTGTTGTTTTGTTTCGCCGATATACAGTTCTGAGCATTCCTCATTGCACTGGACTGCGTACACAATGTTGTCCATCTTGTGTTTAGGCGTTGGGTCTTTGGGGTGAACCAGTTGTTGCCTCAGTGTGTTGCTGGGTTTGAAGCAAACAGGAATGTGATATCACATCACACCTTTGAAGACAGTCAAGGAGGTCACACCTTTGAAGACAGTCAAGTACGTGTTTTGGATAAGGAGGCCGATTAGTAGAAACGAGGCACGAAGGAGGCCATCTACGTAAAAATGGAGAAGCCAAGCTTGAATAGAGGTGGGTGGGTTAGACATCTATTGTCTGCCACATACAATGCTGTCTTGACACCTTTTTCTGGGAAGTCTTTATCACCTACTGACTCCAATTAGGAAAATGGAATCAACACCTTTGACCCAATGCTGGGTATAATTACCAGATGTGGCTTCAGTTACATATTTATTCCCAGAATTTTTGTACAATCACTCAGAATTGAGAAAGCTCGTTGGAAGAACAAGTGAAACGTTTTCAAGAAATCTACAGTACGTCCAGTTGCCTTGATTTATTCTTTACAGATATTTTTCATCTTCATGATTTGCTTGCCAAAATGCATTCAGTGTGGTGGAACAGACAACCATTAATATCCTCACTGAGAGCAAGTCAAGATGTGTAAGTGCATGCATTTCTGCATGTGGTGTTTATGGTTGATACAAAAAAATGAAATGTTTTGAATATTTTGTTTCCATTGTTAATCATTTGCTTAGCATTAACATATCTATTGATCCTGTTAATTCCATAATTCCACATATTTTTCTTCTTGGTGTAGCATTTTCAATGTCCAGTGTTCAGAGTTGTTTAAAAGGGGTTATCCAGGAAAATACATTTGTGATGTATCCTCAGGATAGGTCATCAGTTTCAGATCTGCGAGGGTGCAGCACACAGGAACCCAGCTAGCTAATTAGCTGTTAGAAGAGGCCCTGAGAGCCACAGCCTCTTCCTAGGCCATGTGACATCACTGTGCATTGGTCACATGGCTTGGTTGCAGCTCAGTCAATGAGGATGAGCAGCCAAGCACTGCCACTATGGTGCTGTCCTTGGAAATCTGTCTGGCGCCTGCCTCACTCATGGGGGTGCCAGTTAGTGTAGCGGCTCCCTGAAACAGCTGATCCTGGGATTTCGACCCTTGCTCATGTGATAATGATGACCTATCTTAAAGATAAGTCATCATTTCTCTATTCCAGGGTAACTCCTTTAAGATGCTTGTGTCTACATTTGGTGCAATCTGTGCCAACAAACTTTTTTTTAAGACTGATGTATGAAACACCAGTCTTAATGGACCTTCCCGATATATCTAAAATTATAGTGAACAAATTACCTGTTTTGCTACAGTGCTTGCACAAGTATTCATCTCCTTGGCATTTTTCCTATTTTGTTGCATCAAAACCTGTAATCAAAATAGATTTTTGGAGAGTTTGTACTATTTTATTTACACAGCATGCCTACCACTTTAAAGGTGCAAAATATTTTTTACTGAGAAACAAACAATAATTTATACAAAAAGGAACTTTATTGTGCATAATTATTCATCCCCAAGGAGGACCTGAGCCGATTGATATAAAGCTTTGTGGGAAAAAAACCTGTAAAACTTGCAATTAATACATAAAGCTATCTCTGTATACAACCTTATACTTAATTTATTCATTTAAATCTCTGCTATTTGTGACTTCAGTTGTACATGGGGGAGGTGTTATCAGTGATTGACAGGAATCTCTGTGTAAGTGTGTATTCAGAGATAGCTGCCAGTCAATGATAGTTGTACACAGGGGAGGTGTTACAAGTGATTGATATTGTTATCTGTGTAAGTGTGTATAGATAGATAGCTGTCATTCACTGATATCTGTACACATGGGAGGCGTTATCTGTGATTGATATCATTATCTGTTTAAGTGTGTATACAGAGATATCTGTCAGTAACTGATAGTTGTACACAGGGGAGGTGTTATCAGTGATTTATATCATTATCTGTTTAAGTGTGTATACAGAGATAGCTGTCAGTCAGTGATAGTTGTACACAAGGGGGGGGGGGGTGTTATCAGTGATTTATATCATTATCTGTGTAAGTGTGTATACAGAGATAGCTGTCAGTAACTGATAGTTGTACACAAGGGGGGGGGGGGTGTTAACAGTGATTTATATCAATATCTGTGTAAGTGTGTATACAGAGATAGCTGTCAGTAACTGATAGTTGTACACGGGGGGGGGGGGGTGTTATCAGTGATTTATATCATTATCTGTGTAAGTGTGTATACAGAGATAGCTGTCAGTAACTGATAGTTGTACACAGGGAAGGTGTCATCAGTGATCGATAGCATTCTTTGTGTAAGTGTCTATACATAGATAGCTGTCAGTCATTGATAGCTGTACACAGGGAGAGGTGTTATCAGTGATTGATAGCATTCTCTGTGTAGGTTTCTTTACATAGATAGCTGTTAGTCACTGATAGTTGTACACAGGGGTGGTGTCCTCAGCAATTTATAGCATTCTCTGTGTAAGTGTGTATACATAGATAGCGGTCAGTCACTGATAACTGTGCATGTATAAATTGCAGTACACAATATATATTATTCTGCTCAGCATCTTCTGTTATCTAGCATGCTCCCTGCAGAATACATTGCATTTTGTGGTGAGATGTCCTTTTTAAGGCTCCTTCAGTGTTATCATTGGTGTCCTGGTTGAATCTCTGATTAATAATCTTCTTGCCCGATCTGTGAGTTTTGGTGCACGGACTTCTCTTGTCAGATTTGTAGCTGTGCCATAGTCTTTCAATGTTGTTATAATGGATTTAATGGTGCTCCGTAGGATGTTCAAAGTTTGGGATATTCTTTTTATAACCCAACCCTGATCTATACTTCTCTACAACTTTGTCTTTGACCTGAGAGCTCCTTGGCATTCATGTTGTTTACTTAGTAGTGTTGCAGACTCAGAGCCCTTTCAGAACAGGCGTAATTACGCTTACATCATGTGACAGATCATATGACATTTTTCAACTAATTCCAAGTTAACTCATTGGACCAGACTTATTTACTCAAATTTTTTTAATTTTAGGTATTTTTGAAATAAGTCATTTTCTTCATTCCACTGTAACAATTTGTACAATTTTTTCAGGTCTGTTACATAAAATCAAAATTTTATTTCCAAGCTGTAAACAACAAAACACCAGGGAGGTTAATACTTTTGAAAGGGCACTTGCATAAGTTCATGCTATCTCTACGTATTACATTGCTTTTCTTTATTACTTTATAAACAGCATAATCATGCTGGAACTCAATAAGATCAAAATTTAAAATAATGAATATTTGTGTTTAGTGATAAGCAAAGTTTTGAAAAATTAGCAACTTTGACAAAATTTGACAAGAAATTTGATTTGATTTGATTAAAACCCCATTCAGCCTATCAATCAATTACACAGTTTTTAACGGCTACTCAAACAGAAATGCACCCATCTAACCTTTGTTAAAAATGGAAATTTACACTAGTGCAATTTGGCATTTTGGGTAGGGTTGAGTGAACTCGAACTGTAAAGTTCGGGTTCGTACCAAACTTTAGGATTTTTGGACCCCGGACCCGAACCCGAACTTTTCAGTAAAGGTTTGTGTTCGAGTTCGGTGTTTGGGGATTTATTTGCGCTTTTTGAAAGGCTGCAGAGCAGCCAATCAACAAGCGTTTAACTTGTGTGCCCTTAGAAGCCATCTCAGCCATGCCTACTAATAGCATGGCTGTGATTGGCCAGTGCAGCATGTGACCCAGCCTCTATATAAGCTGGAGTCATGTAGCTCAGCACGTCACTCTGCTCTTACTAGTGTAGGGATATGATGCTGCTGCTGTGAGGGAGAGAATAGGAAGGAATCTGATATCAGAACTTGTTAACTCTGCGATCTACAGCGATTGTGTTTTGAGGGTGCAGTGCAACATTTTTTTACCCTGCCCTGAGCCCAGCGACACAGAAAAATAACTTACATCTGTCTTTAAGATAGGTGGGCGGCGGCAGCCATTTTGTGCAAGTTCAGTGCACCAGCACAGCATATGTGCCAGGAACAATAATTTAACCCTGTTCTTTTAGTTCAGTGGGCAACATATACCCATTTTTTAAGTGCACCTGCACTGCATATGTGCCAGGGGAAGTCAAAATAATATAGGGAATCGTTCTGTGAGTTCAGTGACCCAGGGGGTGACATATTCACATGTTTTTTTGTAAAGTACAATCCAAGTAAATCCATCTGTTAGACTCTGTGGGGACAAATTATAATTTTTTTTGCTAAAAAGTACATTTTCGCCCTGCACTGCATTTGTGACAGTCGAATACAAGCATTAAATACCTCTGTTATATTCAGGTTTTAAAAACCACCCATTTTGTGCAAGACCCTACATTTGGGGCATTTGCTGCATTTGTGACAGTCAAATACAAGCTTTAAATACTGCAGTTATATTCTGGGTTTAAAAAAACACCCATTTTGTGCAAGACCCTACATTTTGGGCCTATTCTGCATTTGTGACAGTCAAATACAAGCTTTAAATACTGCAGTTATATTCTGGGTTTAACAATACACCCATTTTGTTCAAGACACTACATTTGCAGCCTTTGCTGCATTTCTGAAAGTCTAATACAAGCTTAAAATACTGCAGTTACATTGTTGGTTGACAAATTAACATTTTTGTGACCGTGAAGTAATTGTATAAAATTCGCCTGTCACACTGTTGTGTAACCTGAATAAATTTTTCCTCTTTATGACACCGGCACTGCTTTACTGTCAGTAAACTTAAATGTTGACTATTGGCAGTTACATAGTCGCTTGACATAAACCATCTGTTAGTTTGGTTGGTGAATGCAAAGAATGAGTAGAGCGTCAAATAAGGGACGTAGCCCGGGTCGTAGTGCTGATGGTGTTGGTGGAGCTCCTGTTGCAGGGAGAGGACGTGGTAGATCTGTGCCAGTTTCACGCACAAGTAAAACACCTTCCTTGGGTGCGAGTATGCGACAGAACCGTCAGCGTTATTTGGTTGGGCCTAATGCGGCTCTACGAATGGTGAGGCCAGAACAAGTACAGGCGATAGTAGATTGGGTTGTTGACAGTGCCTCCAGTTCCTTCACATTGTCTACTACCCAGTCTCTTGCTGAAAGATCAGAGTTGACACCTGCAGCCCATGGTCATCAGTCTTTCACCTAGCCCCCTTGCAAATTAGCCAAGCAGTCTGAGCCCCAAGTCATGCAGCAGTCTCTTCTGCTTTTTGATGACTCTGCTAGCAGTGTTTCCCAGGGCCTTTCACATAGCCCTGCCCCAGAAGTGGAAGAGATTAAATGCACCGATGCCCAATCACTTATGTTTCAGGATGAGTACATGGGAGGACCACCGCAGCACGTCTCGCATAATGATGAAGCACAGGTGCCATCTGCTGTGGCTTTCTGCAGTGTGCAGACCGACAAGAAGGGCAGAGGTGAAGACTGGGTGGAAGATGATGTGGAGGACGATGAGGTCCTCAACCCCACATGGAATCAATGTAATGCGAGTAACCTGTCTAGTTCGGAGGAAGAGGCGGTAGTTGCACAGAGCCACCAGCACAGCAGAAGAGGGAGCAGGGTGCAAAAGCGGAGCGGCTAGACAGTACGCCTGCTACTGGCCACCGCACCAAGAGACTGAGCACACCAAAGCCAGCTTAAAGGAGTTTCCTGGCGTGGCAGTTCTTCAGACAATGTGCTGATGACAAGACATGAGTGGTTTGCACGCTGTGCAATCAGAGCCTGAAGCGAGGCATAAACGTTCTCAACCTGAGCACAGCCTGCATGACCAGGCATCTAAGTGCAAAGCACGAGCTGCAGTGCATTAGACAACTCAAAAACCAAGAAAGAACTTTTTCAACTCCTGCTTCCTCTTCTGCTGCAGTCTCGGCCTCTTCATCCCCCTCTGGAGTGACAGTGCCCCCTGCCACCCTGCAAACAGAGGATGTGCCAGCAACGCCACCACCTGGGTCACTAAGCATCTCCATAATGTCCCATGGAAGCATTTTGCTGTCTATCTCCCAAACACTGGAGCGAAAGAGGACGTACCCCACTACCCACCCACGATCCCTGGCCTTGAATGCCAGCATTGCAAAATTACTGGCCTTTGAAATGCTGTCATTCCGTCTGGTGGAGACGGAGTGTTTAAAAAGCCTTATGGCGGTGGCTGTCCCACAGTACGTCATGCCCAGCTGCCACTACTTTTCCAGGCGAGCCATCCCTTCCCTGCACAACTAAGTCGGGGACAAAATCCGGTGTGCACTGCGCAACGCCATCTGTGGCAAGGTCCACCTAACTATGGATACGTGTACCAGTAAGCACAGTCAGGGACGTTGTATCTCCCTAACAGCACACTGGGTAAATGCAGTGGCGGCTGGGCCTGAGGCAGATAGCAGTTTGGCGCATGTCCTTCCACCACCGAGGATTGCAGGGCTCTTCAGTTTACCTCCTGTTGCTTCCTCCTCCTACTCCACTTCCTCCTACTCTACCGCCTCCTCATTCCGGTCAGCGTAACACCTTCACCTCTAACTTCAGCACAGCCAGGGGTAAACCACAGCAGGCAGTTTTAAAACGTATCTGTTTGGGGGACAAACCCCACACCATGCAGGAGCTGTGGAGGGGCATGGAACAACAGACCAATGAGTGGGTGGTGCCAGTGAGCCTCAAGCCTGGCCTGGTGGCGTGCGATAATGGGTGAAATCTTGTAGCAGCTCTGGGCCTAGCCGGTTTGACGCACATCCCTTGCCTGGCGCATGTGCTGAATTTGGTGGTGCAAAAATTACCCCAATATGTCAGAGCAGCTGCAGAAAGTGTAGGCCGTCTGTGCGTGCTTTCGGCGTTCTCACCCTGCTGCTGCTCACCTGTCAGCGCTGCAGCGTAACTTCGTCCTTCCCAATCACTGCCTCAAATGCGAAGTGCCCACAAGGTGGAACTCCACCTTGCACATGCTGGCCAGACTGTGCGAGCAGCAGCAGGCAATAGTGGAGTTTCAGCTGCAGCATGCACGGGTGAGTTTCTCTGCGGAACAGCACCACTTCACCACCAATAACTGGGCCTGCAAGATCTGTGTGCCTCGGTGCGCTGTTTCGAGTACCCAACATGGCAAGTTCCGATGACGCTGTTCTTAGCGTTATTATCCCACTTCTATGCCTCCTTGAAAAAACGCTTTGGGCGATGATGGAAGAGCATGTGGCACAGGAGGAGGATGAATCATTTACAAGGGTTTCAGGCCATTCATTCACAAGTGGCTCTGAGGGTGGGTTCCTGCACCAACATACGCCAGGTACACAATTGTCCAGCCAGGGCACAGTTCTGGAGGATGATGAGGTGGAGGATGATGAGGAGGAGATGGAGGAGGAGAAACCGTGTTCACAGCAGGGTGGCACCCAAACCAGCTCATGGCCATCACTGGTGCGTGGCTGGGGGGATACAGAGGACACAGACGATACACCTTCCACAGAGGACAGCTTGTCGTTGCCTCCGGGCAGCCTGGCACACATGAGCGATTACATGCTGCAGTGTCTCCACAATGATCGCCGATTTGGCCACATTCTAACTTGTGCTGATTACTGGGTGGCCACGCTGCTGGATCCCCGTTACAAGGACAACGTACCGTCCTTAATTCTGTCACTGGAACATAATCATAAGATGTGTGAGTACAAGCGTATTCTGGTAGACGTGCTGCTGATGGCATTCCCGCCTGACAGCAGGGGCACAGTGGAAGCACAGGGAGAAGGCAGAGAAGGAGGAAGAGGTCGCCAACACAGCTGGGGCAGCTCCAGCACCTCAGAAGGCAGGGTTAGCATGGCCGAAATGTGGAAAAGCTTTGTCAGCACGCCACAACAACCAGCACCACCAGCTGATATGGAACGTCTTAGCAGGAGGCAGAATTTCAGCAATATGGTGGAGCAGTATGTGTGCACATACCCACACGTACTGAATGATGGGTCTGCCCCCTTCAAATTCTGGGTATCCAAATTGGGCACATGGCCTGAGCTTACCATTTATGCCTTGGAGATGCTGGCCTGCCCTACATCCAGTGTATTGTCTGAACGTGTGTTTAGCACGGCAGGGGGCATTATCACAGACAAGCGCAGACGTCTGTCCACAGCCAATGTGGACAAGCTCACGTTCATTAAAATGAACCAGGCATGGATCCCACAGGACTCGTCGATGCCTTGTGCAGAATAGACATGTATTCTGGCCTTACTCAGCCATTGTTATACTCCGGCGCACTTTCTCATTGTTGTATTTTTAATATTTCCCAATGTTTTGTGGTGTACCCAAATAAAAATAAAAAATTAAACCAAAAACCAGTGTTGGCTACCTCCTCCTCCCCACTTCCGCTTCCACCTACACTGCTACGTCCACCAACTCCACAACCTCCTACTCCATATTGGCCTCCACCTCCTAGATCAAGATTATTATTTTTTATTTTTACGTATTTTGTATTCTTTTAAGTCATTTCCCAATCCATATTTGTTTGCAGAGCACTTGCCATGCCCTTAACCACATTTTGCTGCCATTTGCTGCCCTATAGCCCTTTCCATGACTTGTTTAGAGCAATTTTAGTGCTCCAAAGTTTGGGTGCCCATTGACTTCAATGGGGTTCCGGTTCAGAGTCAAGTTCGGGTCCCGAACTCGAACTTTTTTGTGAAGTTCGGCCGAACCCATCGAACCAGAACATCAAGGTGTACGTTCAACTCTAATTTTGGGTTAAAAAAATCACTCACCTCATCCACTTGCTTGTGCAGAGGCAGTCTGCTCCTCTCTTGATTGAAAAAGTCCTGTTGAAGGACCTGCACTGAGCGTGATGATGTTTATCTACATTATATAATTTACATTAGGCCATTAAAGAGGGGTGTGAGCAGTATAATATAGCTTATGTATAGGGATGAGCGAACTCGAACTGTATAGTTCGGGTTCGTACCGAATTTTGGGGTGTCCGTGACACGGACCCGAACCCGGACATTTTCGTAAAAGTCCGGGTTCGGGTTCGGTGTTCGTCGCTTTCTTGGCGCTTTTGTGACGCTTTCTTGGCGCTTTTTGAAAGGCTGCAAAGCAGCCAATCAACAAGCGTCATACTACTTGCCCCAAGAGGCCATCACAGCCATGCCTACTATTGGCATGGCTGTGATTGGCCAGAGCACCATGTGACCCAGCCTCTATTTAAGCTGGAGTCACATAGCGCCGCCCGTCACTCTGCTCTGATTAGCGTAGGGAGAGGTTGCGGCTGCGACAGTAGGGCGAGATTAGGCAGATTAACTCCTCCAAAGGACTTGATTAACTGATCGATCTGCAGCTGTGGATCATTGAGCTGCTGATCCTCAATTGCTCACTGTTTTTAGGCTGCCCAGACCGTTTGTCAGTCACATTTTTCTGGGGTGATCGGCGGCCATTTTGTGTCTTGTGGTGCACCAGCACAAGCTGCGACCAAGTGCATTTAACCCTCAATGGTGTGGTTGTTTTTTGGCTAAAGCCTACATCAGGGTGAAGCTGTCACACCAAGTGCATTTAACCAGCAATAGTCTGTTCATTTTTTGGCCATATACAAAATCAGGGGCAAGCTGCGCCTGTCACCAAGTGCATTTAACCCTCAATGGTGTGGTTGTTTTTTGGCTAAAGCCTACATCAGGGTGAAGCTGTCACACCAAGTGCATTTAACCAGCAATAGTCTGTTCATTTTTTGGCCATATACAAAATCAGGGGCAAGCTGCGCCTGTCACCAAGTGCATTTAACCCTCAATGGTGTGGTTGTTTTTTGGCTAAAGCCTACATCAGGGTGAAGCTGTCACACCAAGTGCATTTAACCAGCAATAGTCTGTTCATTTTTTGGCCATATACAAAATCAGGGGCAAGCTGCGCCTGTCACCAAGTGCATTTAACCCTCAATGGTGTGGTTGTTTTTTGGCTAAAGCCTACATCAGGGTGAAGCTGTCACACCAAGTGCATTTAACCAGCAATAGTCTGTTCATTTTTTGGCCATATACAAAATCAGGGGCAAGCTGCGCCTGTCACCAAGTGCATTTAACCCTCAATGGTGTGGTTGTTTTCTGGCTAAAGCCTACATCAGGGTGAAGCTGTCACACCAAGTGCATTTAACCAGCAATAGTCTGTTTATTTTTTGGCCATATACTACATCAGGGGCAAGCTGCGCCCGTCACCAAGTGCATTTAACCCTCAGTAGTGTGGTTGGTCAAGCTGTGACACCAAGTGCATTTAACCAGCAATAGTCTGTTCATTTTTTGGCCATATACTACATCAGGGGCAAGCTGCGCCCGTCACCAAGTGCATTTAACCAGCAATAGTGTGGTTATTTTTTGGCCATATCCCAGTCTAATTCTGTCACTAAATCCATACCGGTCACCCAGCGCCTAAATACTAGGCCTCAAATTTATATCCCGCTAAATCTCTCGTTACCGCTGTCCTGTTGTAGCTGGGAAAGTTATTTAGTGTCCGTCAAAGCACATTTTTTGTTCTGGGTTGAAGTACAATTCCCAATTTAGCAATTTCATAATTTAGTGGTTTCTGCTATATCAGAGCTATTTGAAATCTATCCCTAAAAGGGTATATAATATTCAAGGTGCACATTGGGTCATTCAGAATAACTTCACACACACCCGCTACTGTGTATTTTCAAGTCTAATTCTGTCACTAAACCCATACCTGTCACCCAGCGCCTAAATACTAGGCCTCAAATTTATATCCTGCTAAATCTCTCGTTACCGCTGTCCTGTTGTAGCTGGGAAAGTTATTTAGTGTCCGTCAAAGCACATTTTTTGTTCTGGGTTGAAGTACAATTCCCAATTTAGCAATTTCATAATTTAGTGGTTTCTGCTATATCAGAGCTATTTGAAATCTATCCCTAAAAGGGTATATAATATTCAAGGTGCACATTGGGTCATTCAGAATAACTTCACACACACCCGCTACTGTGTATTTTCAAGTCTAATTCTGTCACTAAACCCATACCTGTCACCCAGCGCCTAAATACTAGGCCTCAAATTTATATCCTGCTAAATCTCTCGTTACCGCTGTCCTGTTGTAGCTGGGAAAGTTATTTAGTGTCCGTCAAAGCACATTTTTTCTTCTGGGTTGAAATACAATTCCCAATTTAGCAATTTCATAATTTAGTGGTTTCTGCTATATCAGAGCTATTTGAAATCTATCCCTAAAAGGGTAGATCATATTGAAGGTGCACATAGGGTCATTCAGAATAACTTCACACACACCCGCTACTGTGTATTTCCAAGTCTAATTCTGTCACTAAACCCATACCTGTCACCCAGCGCCTAAATACTAGGCCTCAAATTTATATCCCGCTAAATCTCTCGTTACCGCTGTCCTGTTGTAGCTGGGAAAGTTATTTAGTGTCCGTCAAAGCACATTTTTTGTTCTGGGTTGAAGTACAATTCCCAATTTAGCAATTTCATAATTTAGTGGTTTCTGCTATATCAGAGCTATTTGAAATCTATCCCTAAAAGGGTATATAATATTCAAGGTGCACATTGGGTCATTCAGAATAACTTCACACACACCCGCTACTGTGTATTTCCAAGTCTAATTCTGTCACTAAACCCATACCTGTCACCCAGCGCCTAAATACTAGGCCTCAAATTTATATCCTGCTAAATCTCTCGTTACCGCTGTACTGTTGTTGCTTGGAAAGATATTTAGTGTCCGTCAAAGCACATTTTTTGTTCTGGGTTGAAGTACAATTCCCAATTTAGCAATTTCATAATTTAGTGGTTTCTGCTATATCAGAGCTATTTGAAATCTATCCCTAAAAGGGTATATAATATTCAAGGTGCACATTGGGTCATTCAGAATAACTTCACACACACCCGCTACTGTGTATTTTCAAGTCTAATTCTGTCACTAAACCCATACCTGTCACCCAGCGCCTAAATACTAGGCCTCAAATTTATATCCTGCTAAATCTCTCGTTACCGCTGTCCTGTTGTAGCTGGGAAAGTTATTTAGTGTCCGTCAAAGCACATTTTTTCTTCTGGGTTGAAATACAATTCCCAATTTAGCAATTTCATAATTTAGTGGTTTCTGCTATATCAGAGCTATTTGAAATCTATCCCTAAAAGGGTAGATCATATTGAAGGTGCACATAGGGTCATTCAGAATAACTTCACACACACCCGCTACTGTGTATTTCCAAGTCTAATTCTGTCACTAAACCCATACCTGTCACCCAGCGCCTAAATACTAGGCCTCAAATTTATATCCCGCTAAATCTCTCGTTACCGCTGTCCTGTTGTAGCTGGGAAAGTTATTTAGTGTCCGTCAAAGCACATTTTTTGTTCTGGGTTGAAGTACAATTCCCAATTTAGCAATTTCATAATTTAGTGGTTTCTGCTATATCAGAGCTATTTGAAATCTATCCCTAAAAGGGTATATAATATTCAAGGTGCACATTGGGTCATTCAGAATAACTTCACACACACCCGCTACTGTGTATTTCCAAGTCTAATTCTGTCACTAAACCCATACCTGTCACCCAGCGCCTAAATACTAGGCCTCAAATTTATATCCTGCTAAATCTCTCGTTACCGCTGTACTGTTGTTGCTGGGCAAGATATTTAGTGTCCGTCAAAGCACATTTTTTGTTCTGGGTTGAAATACAATTCCCAATTTAGCAATTTCATAATTTAGTGGTTTCTGCTATATCAGAGCTATTTGAAATCTATCCCTAAAAGGGTAGATCATATTGAAGGTGCACATAGGGTCATTCAGAATAACTTCACACACACGCTTCTGTGCATTTCCAAGTCTAATTCTGTCACTAAATCCATACCGGTCACCCAGCGCCTAAATACTAGGCCTCAAATTTATATCCCGCTGAATTTGAATACAATACATTGGGCCAAATAATATATTTGTTGTTGTGGTGAACCATAACAATGAGAAAAACATCTAGTAAGGGACGCGGACGTGGACATGGTCGTGGTGGTGTTAGTGGACCCTCTGGTGCTGGGAGAGGACGTGGCCGTTCTGCCACATCCACACGTCCTAGTGTACCAACTACCTCAGGTCCCAGTAGCCGCCAGAATTTACAGCGATATATGGTGGGGCCCAATGCCGTTCTAAGGATGGTAAGGCCTGAGCAGGTACAGGCATTAGTCAATTGGGTGGCCGACAGTGGATCCAGCACGTTCACATTATCTCCCACCCAGTCTTCTGCAGAAAGCGCACAGATGGCGCCTGAAAACCAACCCCATCAGTCTGTCACATCACCCCCATGCATACCAGGGAAACTGTCTCAGCCTCAAGTTATGCAGCAGTCTCTTATGCTGTTTGAAGACTCCGCTGGCAGGGTTTCCCAAGGGCATCCACCTAGCCCTTCCCCAGCGGTGAAAGACATAGAATGCACTGACGCACAACCACTTATGTTTCCTGATGATGAGGACATGGGAATACCACCTCAGCATGTCTCTGATGATGACGAAACACAGGTGCCAACTGCTGCGTCTTTCTGCAGTGTGCAGACTGAACAGGAGGTCAGGGATCAAGACTGGGTGGAAGACGATGCAGGGGACGATGAGGTCCTAGACCCCACATGGAATGAAGGTCGTGCCACTGACTTTCACAGTTCGGAGGAAGAGGCAGTGGTGAGACCGAGCCAACAGCGTAGCAAAAGAGGGAGCAGTGGGCAAAAGCAGAACACCCGCCGCCAAGAGACTCCGCCTGCTACTGACCGCCGCCATCTGGGACCGAGCACCCCAAAGGCAGCTTCAAGGAGTTCCCTGGCATGGCACTTCTTCAAACAATGTGCTGACGACAAGACCCGAGTGGTTTGCACGCTGTGCCATCAGAGCCTGAAGCGAGGCATTAACGTTCTGAACCTGAGCACAACCTGCATGACCAGGCACCTGCATGCAAAGCATGAACTGCAGTGGAGTAAACACCTTAAAACCAAGGAAGTCACTCAGGCTCCCCCTGCTACCTCTTCTGCTGCTGCCGCCTCGGCCTATTCTGCTGCTGCCGCCTCGGCCTCTTCCTCCGCCTCTGGAGGAACGTTGGCACCTGCCGCCCAGCAAACAGGGGATGTACCACCAACACCACCACCACCACCTCCGTCACCAAGCGTCTCAACCATGTCACACGCCAGCGTTCAGCTCTCCATCTCACAAACATTTGATAGAAAGCGTAAATTCCCACCTAGCCACCCTCGATCCCTGGCCCTGAATGCCAGCATTTCTAAACTACTGGCCTATGAAATGCTGTCATTTAGGCTGGTGGACACAGACAGCTTCAAACAGCTCATGTCGCTTGCTGTCCCACAGTATGTTGTTCCCAGCCGGCACTACTTCTCCAAGAGAGCCGTGCCTTCCCTGCACAACCAAGTATCCGATAAAATCAAGTGTGCACTGCGCAACGCCATCTGTAGCAAGGTCCACCTAACCACAGATACGTGGACCAGTAAGCACGGCCAGGGACGCTATATCTCCCTAACTGCACACTGGGTAAATGTAGTGGCAGCTGGGCCCCAGGCGGAGAGCTGTTTGGCGCACGTCCTTCCGCCGCCAAGGATCGCAGGGCAACATTCTTTGCCTCCTGTTGCCACCTCCTCCTTCTCGGCTTCCTCCTCCTCTTCTTCCACCTGCTCATCCAGTCAGCCACACACCTTCACCACCAACTTCAGCACAGCCCGGGGTAAACGTCAGCAGGCCATTCTGAAACTCATATGTTTGGGGGACAGGCCCCACACCGCACAGGAGTTGTGGCGGGGTATTGAACAACAGACCGACGAGTGGTTGCTGCCGGTGAGCCTCAAGCCCGGCCTGGTGGTGTGTGATAATGGGCGAAATCTCGTTGCAGCTCTGGGACTAGCCAATTTGACGCACATCCCTTGCTTGGCGCATGTGCTGAATTTGGTGGTGCAGAAGTTCATTCACAACTACCCCGACATGTCAGAGCTGCTGCATAAAGTGCGGGCCGTCTGTTCGCGCTTCCGGCGTTCACATCCTGCCGCTGCTCGCCTGTCTGCGCTACAGCGTAACTTCGGCCTTCCCGCTCACCGCCTCATATGCGACGTGCCCACCAGGTGGAACTCCACCTTGCACATGCTGGACAGACTGTGCGAGCAGCAGCAGGCCATAGTGGAGTTTCAGCTGCAGCACGCACGGGTCAGTCGCACTACAGAACAGCACCACTTCACCACCAATGACTGGGCCTCCATGCGAGACCTGTGTGCCCTGTTGCGCTGTTTCGAGTACTCCACCAACATGGCCAGTGGCGATGACACCGTTATCAGCGTTACAATACCACTTCTATGTCTCCTTGAGAAAACACTTAGGGCGATGATGGAAGAGGAGGTGGCCCAGGAGGAGGAGGAGGAGGAGGAGGAAGAGGGGTCATTTTTAGCACTTTCAGGCCAGTCTCTTCGAAGTGACTCAGAGGGAGGTTTTTGGCAACAGCAGAGGCCAGGTACAAATGTGGCCAGCCAGGGCCCACTACTGGAGGACGAGGAGGACGAGGATGAGGAGGAGGTGGAGGAGGATGAGGATGAAGCATGGTCACAGCGGGGTGGCACCCAACGCAGCTCGGGTCCATCACTGGTGCGTGGCTGGGGGGAAAGGCAGGACGATTACGATACGCCTCCCACAGAGGACAGCTTGTCCTTACCCCTGGGCAGCCTGGCACACATGAGCGACTACATGCTGCAGTGCCTGCGCAACGACAGCAGAGTTGCCCACATTTTAACCTGTGCGGACTACTGGGTTGCCACCCTGCTGGATCCACGCTACAAAGACAATGTGCCCACCTTACTTCCTGCACTGGAGCGTGATAGGAAGATGCGCGAGTACAAGCGCACGTTGGTAGACGCGCTACTGAGAGCATTCCCAAATGTCACAGGGGAACAAGTGGAAGCCCAAGGCCAAGGCAGAGGAGGAGCAAGAGGTCGCCAAGGCAGCTGTGTCACGGCCAGCTCCTCTGAGGGCAGGGTTAGCATGGCAGAGATGTGGAAAACTTTTGTCAACACGCCACAGCTAACTGCACCACCACCTGATACGCAACGTGTTAGCAGGAGGCAACATTTCACTAACATGGTGGAACAGTACGTGTGCACACCCCTCCACGTACTGACTGATGGTTCGGCCCCATTCAACTTCTGGGTCTCTAAATTGTCCACGTGGCCAGAGCTAGCCTTTTATGCCTTGGAGGTGCTGGCCTGCCCGGCAGCCAGCGTTTTGTCTGAACGTGTATTCAGCACGGCAGGGGGCGTCATTACAGACAAACGCAGCCGCCTGTCTACAGCCAATGTGGACAAGCTGACGTTCATAAAATGAACCAGGCATGGATCCCACAGGACCTGTCCGTCCCTTGTCCAGATTAGACATTAACTACCTCCCCATAACCATATATTATTGGACTCCAGGGCACTTCCTCATTCAATCCTATTTTTATTTTCATTTTACCATTATATTGCAAGGCTACCCAAAGTTGAATGAACCTCTCCTCTGCCTGTGTGCTAGGCCTAAATATATGCCAATGGATTGTTGCAGTGGTGGCTGACGTGAAGCCTCATTCTCTGCTATGACATGCAGACTGATTCTCTGGTGACATGAAGCCAGATTGTCTGTTACGGGACCTCTCTCCTCTGCCTGGGTGCTGGGCCTGAATTTATGACAATGGACTGTTGCAGTGGTGGGTGACGTGAAGCCTGATTCTCTGCTATGACATGCAGACTGATTCTCTGGTGACATGAAGCCAGATCCTCTGTTACGGGACCTCTCTCCTCTGCCTGGGTGCTGGGCCTAAATTTATGAAAATGGACTGTTGCAGTGGTGGGTGACGTGAAGCCTCATTCTCTGCTATGACATGCAGACTGATTCTCTGCTGACATGAAGCCAGATCGTCTGTTACGGGACCTCTCTCCTCTGCCTGGGTGCTGGGCCTAAATTTATGAAAATGGACTCTTACAGTGGTGGGTGACGTGAAGCCTGATTCTCTGCTATGACATGAAGACTGATTCTCTGCTGACATGAAGCCAGATCCTCTGTTACGGGACCTCTCTCCTCTGCCTGGGTGCTGGGCCTAAATATCTGACAATGGACTGTTGCATTGGTGGCTGACGTGAAGCCTGATTCTCTGCTATGATATGAAGACTGATTCTCTGCTGACATGAAGCCAGATTGTCTGTTACGGGACCTCTCTCCTCTGCCTGTGTGCTAGGCCTAAATATATGCCAATGGATTGTTGCAGTGGTGGCTGACGTGAAGCCTGATTCTCTGCTATGACATGCAGACTGATTCTCTGGTGACATGAAGCCAGATCCTCTGTTACGGGACCTCTCTCCTCTGCCTGGGTGCTGGGCCTAAATTTATGAAAATGGACTGTTGCAGTGGTGGGTGACGTGAAGCCTCATTCTCTGCTATGACATGCAGACTGATTCTCTGCTGACATGAAGCCAGATTGTCTGTTACGGGACCTCTCTCCTCTGCCTCTGTGCTAGGCCTAAATATATGCCAATGGATTGTTGCAGTGGTGGCTGACGTGAAGCCTGATTCTCTGCTATGACATGCAGACTGATTCTCTGGTGACATGAAGCCAGATCCTCTGTTACGGGACCTCTCTCCTCTGCCTGGGTGCTGGGCCTAAATATCTGACAATGGACTGTTGCATTGGTGGCTGACGTGAAGCCTGATTCTCTGCTATGATATGAAGACTGATTCTCTGCTGACATGAAGCCAGATTGTCTGTTACGGGACCTCTCTCCTCTGCCTGTGTGCTAGGCCTAAATATATGCCAATGGATTGTTGCAGTGGTGGCTGACGTGAAGCCTGATTCTCTGCTATGACATGCAGACTGATTCTCTGGTGACATGAAGCCAGATCCTCTGTTACGGGACCTCTCTCCTCTGCCTGGGTGCTGGGCCTAAATTTATGAAAATGGACTGTTGCAGTGGTGGGTGACGTGAAGCCTGATTCTCTGCTATGACATGCAGACTGATTCTCTGGTGACATGAAGCCAGATCCTCTGTTACGGGACCTCTCTCCTCTGCCTGGGTGCTGGGCCTAAATTATGAAAATGGACTGTTGCAGTGGTGGGTGACGTGAAGCCTCATTCTCTGCTATGACATGCAGACTGATTCTCTGCTGACATGAAGCCAGATTGTCTGTTACGGGACCTCTCTCCTCTGCCTGGGTGCTGGGCCTGAATTTATGACAATGGACTGTTGCAGTGGTGGCTGACGTGAAGCCTGATTCTCTGCTATGATATGAAGACTGATTCTCTGCTGACATGAAGCCAGATTGTCTGTTACGGGACCTCTCTCCTCTGCCTGGGTGCCGGGGCCTAAATATCTGAGAATGGACTGTTCCAGTGGTGGGTGACGGGAAGCCAGATTCTCTGCTATGGAACCTCTCTCCAATTGATTTTGGTTAATTTTTATTTATTTAATTTTTATTTTAATTAATTTCCCTATCCACATTTGTTTGCAGGGGATTTACCTACATGTTGCTGCCTTTTGCAGCCCTCTAGCCCTTTCCTGGGCTGTTTTACAGCCGTTTTAGTGCCGAAAAGTTCGGGTCCCCATTGACTTCAATGGGGTTCGGGTTCGGGACGAAGTTCGGATCGGGTTCGGATCCCGAACCCGAACATTTCCGGGATGTTCGGCCGAACTTCTCGAACCCGAACATCCAGGTGTTCGCTCAACTCTACTTATGTATAGGGATGAGCGAACTCGAACTGTATAGTTCGGGTTCGTACCGAATTTTGGGGTGTCCGTGACACGGACCCGAACCCGGACATTTTCGTAAAAGTCCGGGTTCGGGTTCGGTGTTCGTCGCTTTCTTGGCGCTTTTGTGACGCTTTCTTGGCGCTTTTTGAAAGGCTGCAAAGCAGCCAATCAACAAGCGTCATACTACTTGCCCCAAGAGGCCATCACAGCCATGCCTACTATTGGCATGGCTGTGATTGGCCAGAGCACCATGTGACCAGCCTCTATTTAAGCTGGAGTCACATAGCGCCGCCCGTCACTCTGCTCTGATTAGCGTAGGGAGAGGTTGCGGCTGCGACAGTAGGGCGAGATTAGGCAGATTAACTCCTCCAAAGGACTTGATTAACTGATCGATCTGCAGCTGTGGATCATTGAGCTGCTGATCCTCAATTGCTCACTGTTTTTAGGCTGCCCAGACCGTTTGTCAGTCACATTTTTCTGGGGTGATCGGCGGCCATTTTGTGTCTTGTGGTGCGCCAGCACAAGCTGCGACCAAGTGCATTTAACCCTCAATGGTGTGGTTGTTTTTTGGCTAAGCCTACATCAGGGTGAAGCTGTCACACCAAGTGCATTTAACCAGCAATAGTCTGTTCATTTTTTGGCCATATACAAAATCAGGGGCAAGCTGCGCCTGTCACCAAGTGCATTTAACCCTCAATGGTGTGGTTGTTTTTTGGCTAAAGCCTACATCAGGGTGAAGCTGTCACACCAAGTGCATTTAACCAGCAATAGTCTGTTCATTTTTTGGCCATATACAAAATCAGGGGCAAGCTGCGCCTGTCACCAAGTGCATTTAACCCTCAATGGTGTGGTTGTTTTTTGGCTAAAGCCTACATCAGGGTGAAGCTGTCACACCAAGTGCATTTAACCAGCAATAGTCTGTTCATTTTTTGGCCATATACAAAATCAGGGGCAAGCTGCGCCTGTCACCAAGTGCATTTAACCCTCAATGGTGTGGTTGTTTTTTGGCTAAAGCCTACATCAGGGTGAAGCTGTCACACCAAGTGCATTTAACCAGCAATAGTCTGTTCATTTTTTGGCCATATACAAATCAGGGGCAAGCTGCGCCTGTCACCAAGTGCATTTAACCCTCAATGGTGTGGTTGTTTTCTGGCTAAAGCCTACATCAGGGTGAAGCTGTCACACCAAGTGCATTTAACCAGCAATAGTCTGTTTATTTTTTGGCCATATACTACATCAGGGGCAAGCTGCGCCCGTCACCAAGTGCATTTAACCCTCAGTAGTGTGGTTGGTCAAGCTGTGACACCAAGTGCATTTAACCAGCAATAGTCTGTTCATTTTTTTGGCCATATACTACATCAGGGGCAAGCTGCGCCCGTCACCAAGTGCATTTAACCAGCAATAGTGTGGTTATTTTTTGGCCATATCCCAGTCTAATTCTGTCACTAAATCCATACCGGTCACCCAGCGCCTAAATACTAGGCCTCAAATTTATATCCCGCTAAATCTCTCGTTACCGCTGTCCTGTTGTAGCTGGGAAAGTTATTTAGTGTCCGTCAAAGCACATTTTTTGTTCTGGGTTGAAGTACAATTCCCAATTTAGCAATTTCATAATTTAGTGGTTTCTGCTATATCAGAGCTATTTGAAATCTATCCCTAAAAGGGTATATAATATTCAAGGTGCACATTGGGTCATTCAGAATAACTTCACACACACCCGCTACTGTGTATTTTCAAGTCTAATTCTGTCACTAAACCCATACCTGTCACCCAGCGCCTAAATACTAGGCCTCAAATTTATATCCTGCTAAATCTCTCGTTACCGCTGTCCTGTTGTAGCTGGGAAAGTTATTTAGTGTCCGTCAAAGCACATTTTTTGTTCTGGGTTGAAGTACAATTCCCAATTTAGCAATTTCATAATTTAGTGGTTTCTGCTATATCAGAGCTATTTGAAATCTATCCCTAAAAGGGTATATAATATTCAAGGTGCACATTGGGTCATTCAGAATAACTTCACACACACCCGCTACTGTGTATTTTCAAGTCTAATTCTGTCACTAAACCCATACCTGTCACCCAGCGCCTAAATACTAGGCCTCAAATTTATATCCTGCTAAATCTCTCGTTACCGCTGTCCTGTTGTAGCTGGGAAAGTTATTTAGTGTCCGTCAAAGCACATTTTTTGTTCTGGGTTGAAATACAATTCCCAATTTAGCAATTTCATAATTTAGTGGTTTCTGCTATATCAGAGCTATTTGAAATCTATCCCTAAAAGGGTAGATCATATTGAAGGTGCACATAGGGTCATTCAGAATAACTTCACACACACCCGCTACTGTGTATTTCCAAGTCTAATTCTGTCACTAAACCCATACCTGTCACCCAGCGCCTAAATACTAGGCCTCAAATTTATTTCCCGCTAAATCTCTCGTTACCGCTGTCCTGTTGTAGCTGGGAAAGTTATTTAGTGTCCGTCAAAGCACATTTTTTGTTCTGGGTTGAAGTACAATTCCCAATTTAGCAATTTCATAATTTAGTGGTTTCTGCTATATCAGAGCTATTTGAAATCTATCCCTAAAAGGGTATATAATATTCAAGGTGCACATTGGGTCATTCAGAATAACTTCACACACACCCGCTACTGTGTATTTCCAAGTCTAATTCTGTCACTAAACCCATACCTGTCACCCCGCGCCTAAATACTAGGCCTCAAATTTATATCCTGCTAAATCTCTCGTTACCGCTGTACTGTTGTTGCTGGGCAAGATATTTAGTGTCCGTCAAAGCACATTTTTTGTTCTGGGTTGAAGTACAATTCCCAATTTAGCAATTTCATAATTTAGTGGTTTCTGCTATATCAGAGCTATTTGAAATCTATCCCTAAAAGGGTATATAATATTCAAGGTGCACATTGGGTCATTCAGAATAACTTCACACACACCCGCTACTGTGTATTTTCAAGTCTAATTCTGTCACTAAACCCATACCTGTCACCCAGCGCCTAAATACTAGGCCTCAAATTATATCCTGCTAAATCTCTCGTTACCGCTGTCCTGTTGTAGCTGGGAAAGTTATTTAGTGTCCGTCAAAGCACATTTTTTCTTCTGGGTTGAAATACAATTCCCAATTTAGCAATTTCATAATTTAGTGGTTTCTGCTATATCAGAGCTATTTGAAATCTATCCCTAAAAGGGTAGATCATATTGAAGGTGCACATAGGGTCATTCAGAATAACTTCACACACACCCGCTACTGTGTATTTCCAAGTCTAATTCTGTCACTAAACCCATACCTGTCACCCAGCGCCTAAATACTAGGCCTCAAATTTATATCCCGCTAAATCTCTCGTTACCGCTGTCCTGTTGTAGCTGGGAAAGTTATTTAGTGTCCGTCAAAGCACATTTTTTGTTCTGGGTTGAAGTACAATTCCCAATTTAGCAATTTCATAATTTAGTGGTTTCTGCTATATCAGAGCTATTTGAAATCTATCCCTAAAAGGGTATATAATATTCAAGGTGCACATTGGGTCATTCAGAATAACTTCACACACACCCGCTACTGTGTATTTCCAAGTCTAATTCTGTCACTAAACCCATACCTGTCACCCAGCGCCTAAATACTAGGCCTCAAATTTATATCCTGCTAAATCTCTCGTTACCGCTGTACTGTTGTTGCTTGGAAAGATATTTAGTGTCCGTCAAAGCACATTTTTTGTTCTGGGTTGAAGTACAATTCCCAATTTAGCAATTTCATAATTTAGTGGTTTCTGCTATATCAGAGCTATTTGAAATCTATCCCTAAAAGGGTATATAATATTCAAGGTGCACATTGGGTCATTCAGAATAACTTCACACACACCCGCTACTGTGTATTTTCAAGTCTAATTCTGTCACTAAACCCATACCTGTCACCCAGCGCCTAAATACTAGGCCTCAAATTTATATCCTGCTAAATCTCTCGTTACCGCTGTACTGTTGTTGCTGGGCAAGATATTTAGTGTCCGTCAAAGCACATTTTTTGTTCTGGGTTGAAATACAATTCCCAATTTAGCAATTTCATAATTTAGTGGTTTCTGCTATATCAGAGCTATTTGAAATCTATCCCTAAAAGGGTATATAATATTCAAGGTGCACATTGGGTCATTCAGAATAACTTCACACACACCCGCTACTGTGTATTTTCAAGTCTAATTCTGTCACTAAACCCATACCTGTCACCCAGCGCCTAAATACTAGGCCTCAAATTTATATCCTGCTAAATCTCTCGTTACCGCTGTACTGTTGTTGCTGGGCAAGATATTTAGTGTCCGTCAAAGCACATTTTTTGTTCTGGGTTGAAATACAATTCCCAATTTAGCAATTTCATAATTTAGTGGTTTCTGCTATATCAGAGCTATTTGAAATCTATCCCTAAAAGGGTATATAATATTCAAGGTGCACATTGGGTCATTCAGAATAACTTCACACACACCCGCTACTGTGTATTTCCAAGTCTAATTCTGTCACTAAACCCATACCTGTCACCCAGCGCCTAAATACTAGGCCTCAAATTTATATCCTGCTAAATCTCTCGTTACCGCTGTACTGTTGTTGCTGGGCAAGATATTTAGTGTCCGTCAAAGCACATTTTTTGTTCTGGGTTGAAATACAATTCCCAATTTAGCAATTTCATAATTTAGTGGTTTCTGCTATATCAGAGCTATTTGAAATCTATCCCTAAAAGGGTATATAATATTCAAGGTGCACATTGGGTCATTCAGAATAACTTCACACACACGCTTCTGTGCATTTCCAAGTCTAATTCTGTCACTAAATCCATACCGGTCACCCAGCGCCTAAATACTAGGCCTCAAATTTATATCCCGCTGAATTTGAATACAATACATTGGGCCAAATAATATATTTGTTGTTGTGGTGAACCATAACAATGAGAAAAACATCTAGTAAGGGACGCGGACGTGGACATGGTCGTGGTGGTGTTAGTGGACCCTCTGGTGCTGGGAGAGGACGTGGCCGTTCTGCCACATCCACACGTCCTAGTGTACCAACTACCTCAGGTCCCAGTAGCCGCCAGAATTTACAGCGATATATGGTGGGGCCCAATGCCGTTCTAAGGATGGTAAGGCCTGAGCAGGTACAGGCATTAGTCAATTGGGTGGCCGACAGTGGATCCAGCACGTTCACATTATCTCCCACCCAGTCTTCTGCAGAAAGCGCACAGATGGCGCCTGAAAACCAACCCCATCAGTCTGTCACATCACCCCCATGCATACCAGGGAAACTGTCTCAGCCTCAAGTTATGCAGCAGTCTCTTATGCTGTTTGAAGACTCCGCTGGCAGGGTTTCCCAAGGGCATCCACCTAGCCCTTCCCCAGCGGTGAAAGACATAGAATGCACTGACGCACAACCACTTATGTTTCCTGATGATGAGGACATGGGAATACCACCTCAGCATGTCTCTGATGATGACGAAACACAGGTGCCAACTGCTGCGTCTTTCTGCAGTGTGCAGACTGAACAGGAGGTCAGGGATCAAGACTGGGTGGAAGACGATGCAGGGGACGATGAGGTCCTAGACCCCACATGGAATGAAGGTCGTGCCACTGACTTTCACAGTTCGGAGGAAGAGGCAGTGGTGAGACCGAGCCAACAGCGTAGCAAAAGAGGGAGCAGTGGGCAAAAGCAGAACACCCGCCGCCAAGAGACTCCGCCTGCTACTGACCGCCGCCATCTGGGACCGAGCACCCCAAAGGCAGCTTCAAGGAGTTCCCTGGCATGGCACTTCTTCAAACAATGTGCTGACGACAAGACCCGAGTGGTTTGCACGCTGTGCCATCAGAGCCTGAAGCGAGGCATTAACGTTCTGAACCTGAGCACAACCTGCATGACCAGGCACCTGCATGCAAAGCATGAACTGCAGTGGAGTAAACACCTTAAAACCAAGGAAGTCACTCAGGCTCCCCCTGCTACCTCTTCTGCTGCTGCCGCCTCGGCCTATTCTGCTGCTGCCGCCTCGGCCTCTTCCTCCGCCTCTGGAGGAACGTTGGCACCTGCCGCCCAGCAAACAGGGGATGTACCACCAACACCACCACCACCACCTCCGTCACCAAGCGTCTCAACCATGTCACACGCCAGCGTTCAGCTCTCCATCTCACAAACATTTGATAGAAAGCGTAAATTCCCACCTAGCCACCCTCGATCCCTGGCCCTGAATGCCAGCATTTCTAAACTACTGGCCTATGAAATGCTGTCATTTAGGCTGGTGGACACAGACAGCTTCAAACAGCTCATGTCGCTTGCTGTCCCACAGTATGTTGTTCCCAGCCGGCACTACTTCTCCAAGAGAGCCGTGCCTTCCCTGCACAACCAAGTATCCGATAAAATCAAGTGTGCACTGCGCAACGCCATCTGTAGCAAGGTCCACCTAACCACAGATACGTGGACCAGTAAGCACGGCCAGGGACGCTATATCTCCCTAACTGCACACTGGGTAAATGTAGTGGCAGCTGGGCCCCAGGCGGAGAGCTGTTTGGCGCACGTCCTTCCGCCGCCAAGGATCGCAGGGCAACATTCTTTGCCTCCTGTTGCCACCTCCTCCTTCTCGGCTTCCTCCTCCTCTTCTTCCACCTGCTCATCCAGTCAGCCACACACCTTCACCACCAACTTCAGCACAGCCCGGGGTAAACGTCAGCAGGCCATTCTGAAACTCATATGTTTGGGGGACAGGCCCCACACCGCACAGGAGTTGTGGCGGGGTATTGAACAACAGACCGACGAGTGGTTGCTGCCGGTGAGCCTCAAGCCCGGCCTGGTGGTGTGTGATAATGGGCGAAATCTCGTTGCAGCTCTGGGACTAGCCAATTTGACGCACATCCCTTGCTTGGCGCATGTGCTGAATTTGGTGGTGCAGAAGTTCATTCACAACTACCCCGACATGTCAGAGCTGCTGCATAAAGTGCGGGCCGTCTGTTCGCGCTTCCGGCGTTCACATCCTGCCGCTGCTCGCCTGTCTGCGCTACAGCGTAACTTCGGCCTTCCCGCTCACCGCCTCATATGCGACGTGCCCACCAGGTGGAACTCCACCTTGCACATGCTGGACAGACTGTGCGAGCAGCAGCAGGCCATAGTGGAGTTTCAGCTGCAGCACGCACGGGTCAGTCGCACTACAGAACAGCACCACTTCACCACCAATGACTGGGCCTCCATGCGAGACCTGTGTGCCCTGTTGCGCTGTTTCGAGTACTCCACCAACATGGCCAGTGGCGATGACACCGTTATCAGCGTTACAATACCACTTCTATGTCTCCTTGAGAAAACACTTAGGGCGATGATGGAAGAGGAGGTGGCCCAGGAGGAGGAGGAGGAGGAGGAGGAAGAGGGGTCATTTTTAGCACTTTCAGGCCAGTCTCTTCGAAGTGACTCAGAGGGAGGTTTTTGGCAACAGCAGAGGCCAGGTACAAATGTGGCCAGCCAGGGCCCACTACTGGAGGACGAGGAGGACGAGGATGAGGAGGAGGTGGAGGAGGATGAGGATGAAGCATGGTCACAGCGGGGTGGCACCCAACGCAGCTCGGGTCCATCACTGGTGCGTGGCTGGGGGGAAAGGCAGGACGATGACGATACGCCTCCCACAGAGGACAGCTTGTCCTTACCCCTGGGCAGCCTGGCACACATGAGCGACTACATGCTGCAGTGCCTGCGCAACGACAGCAGAGTTGCCCACATTTTAACCTGTGCGGACTACTGGGTTGCCACCCTGCTGGATCCACGCTACAAAGACAATGTGCCCACCTTACTTCCTGCACTGGAGCGTGATAGGAAGATGCGCGAGTACAAGCGCACGTTGGTAGACGCGCTACTGAGAGCATTCCCAAATGTCACAGGGGAACAAGTGGAAGCCCAAGGCCAAGGCAGAGGAGGAGCAAGAGGTCGCCAAGGCAGCTGTGTCACGGCCAGCTCCTCTGAGGGCAGGGTTAGCATGGCAGAGATGTGGAAAACTTTTGTCAACACGCCACAGCTAACTGCACCACCACCTGATACGCAACGTGTTAGCAGGAGGCAACATTTCACTAACATGGTGGAACAGTACGTGTGCACACCCCTCCACGTACTGACTGATGGTTCGGCCCCATTCAACTTCTGGGTCTCTAAATTGTCCACGTGGCCAGAGCTAGCCTTTTATGCCTTGGAGGTGCTGGCCTGCCCGGCAGCCAGCGTTTTGTCTGAACGTGTATTCAGCACGGCAGGGGGCGTCATTACAGACAAACGCAGCCGCCTGTCTACAGCCAATGTGGACAAGCTGACGTTCATAAAAATGAACCAGGCATGGATCCCACAGGACCTGTCCGTCCCTTGTCCAGATTAGACATTAACTACCTCCCCATAACCATATATTATTGGACTCCAGGGCACTTCCTCATTCAATCCTATTTTTATTTTCATTTTACCATTATATTGCAAGGCTACCCAAAGTTGAATGAACCTCTCCTCTGCCTGTGTGCTAGGCCTAAATATATGCCAATGGATTGTTGCAGTGGTGGCTGACGTGAAGCCTCATTCTCTGCTATGACATGCAGACTGATTCTCTGGTGACATGAAGCCAGATTGTCTGTTACGGGACCTCTCTCCTCTGCCTGGGTGCTGGGCCTGAATTTATGACAATGGACTGTTGCAGTGGTGGGTGACGTGAAGCCTGATTCTCTGCTATGACATGCAGACTGATTCTCTGGTGACATGAAGCCAGATCCTCTGTTACGGGACCTCTCTCCTCTGCCTGGGTGCTGGGCCTAAATTTATGAAAATGGACTGTTGCAGTGGTGGGTGACGTGAAGCCTCATTCTCTGCTATGACATGCAGACTGATTCTCTGCTGACATGAAGCCAGATCGTCTGTTACGGGACCTCTCTCCTCTGCCTGGGTGCTGGGCCTAAATTTATGAAAATGGACTCTTACAGTGGTGGGTGACGTGAAGCCTGATTCTCTGCTATGACATGAAGACTGATTCTCTGCTGACATGAAGCCAGATCCTCTGTTACGGGACCTCTCTCCTCTGCCTGGGTGCTGGGCCTAAATATCTGACAATGGACTGTTGCATTGGTGGCTGACGTGAAGCCTGATTCTCTGCTATGATATGAAGACTGATTCTCTGCTGACATGAAGCCAGATTGTCTGTTACGGGACCTCTCTCCTCTGCCTGTGTGCTAGGCCTAAATATATGCCAATGGATTGTTGCAGTGGTGGCTGACGTGAAGCCTGATTCTCTGCTATGACATGCAGACTGATTCTCTGGTGACATGAAGCCAGATCCTCTGTTACGGGACCTCTCTCCTCTGCCTGGGTGCTGGGCCTAAATTTATGAAAATGGACTGTTGCAGTGGTGGGTGACGTGAAGCCTGATTCTCTGCTATGACATGCAGACTGATTCTCTGGTGACATGAAGCCAGATCCTCTGTTACGGGACCTCTCTCCTCTGCCTGGGTGCTGGGCCTAAATATCTGACAATGGACTGTTGCATTGGTGGCTGACGTGAAGCCTGATTCTCTGCTATGACATGCAGACTAATTCTCTGCTGACATGAAGCCAGATTGTCTGTTACGGGACCTCTCTCCTCTGCCTGGGTGCTGGGCCTAAATTTATGAAAATGGACTGTTGCAGTGGTGGGTGACGTGAAGCCTGATTCTCTGCTATGACATGAAGACTGATTCTCTCCTGACATGAAGCCAGATTGTCTGTTACGGGACCTCTCTCCTCTGCCTGGGTGCTGGGCCTAAATTTATGAAAATGGACTGTTACAGTGGTGGGTGACGTGAAGCCTGATTCTCTGCTATGATATGAAGACTGATTCTCTGCTGACATGAAGCCAGATCCTCTGTTACGGGACCTCTCTCCTCTGCCTGGGTGCTGGGCCTAAATATCTGACAATGGACTGTTGCATTGGTGGCTGACGTGAAGCCTGATTCTCTGCTATGATATGAAGACTGATTCTCTGCTGACATGAAGCCAGATTGTCTGTTACGGGACCTCTCTCCTCTGCCTGGGTGCTGGGCCTAAATTTATGAAAATGGACTCTTACAGTGGTGGGTGACGTGAAGCCTGATTCTCTGCTATGACATGAAGACTGATTCTCTGCTGACATGAAGCCAGATCCTCTGTTACGGGACCTCTCTCCTCTGCCTGGGTGCTGGGCCTAAATATCTGACAATGGACTGTTGCATTGGTGGCTGACGTGAAGCCTGATTCTCTGCTATGATATGAAGACTGATTCTCTGCTGACATGAAGCCAGATTGTCTGTTACGGGACCTCTCTCCTCTGCCTGGGTGCTAGGCCTAAATATATGCCAATGGATTGTTGCAGTGGTGGCTGACGTGAAGCCTGATTCTCTGCTATGACATGCAGACTGATTCTCTGGTGACATGAAGCCAGATCCTCTGTTACGGGACCTCTCTCCTCTGCCTGGGTGCTGGGCCTAAATTTATGAAAATGGACTGTTGCAGTGGTGGGTGACGTGAAGCCTGATTCTCTGCTATGACATGAAGACTGATTCTCTGCTGACATGAAGCCAGATCCTCTGTTACGGGACCTCTCTCCTCTGCCTGGGTGCTGGGCCTAAATATCTGACAATGGACTGTTGCATTGGTGGCTGACGTGAAGCCTGATTCTCTGCTATGATATGAAGACTGATTCTCTGCTGACATGAAGCCAGATTGTCTGTTACGGGACCTCTCTCCTCTGCCTGTGTGCTAGGCCTAAATATATGCCAATGGATTGTTGCAGTGGTGGCTGACGTGAAGCCTGATTCTCTGCTATGACATGCAGACTGATTCTCTGGTGACATGAAGCCAGATCCTCTGTTACGGGACCTCTCTCCTCTGCCTGGGTGCTGGGCCTAAATATATGAAAATGGACTGTTGCAGTGGTGGGTGACGTGAAGCCTGATTCTCTGCTATGACATGCAGACTGATTCTCTGGTGACATGAAGCCAGATCCTCTGTTACGGGACCTCTCTCCTCTGCCTGGGTGCTGGGCCTAAATTTATGAAAATGGACTGTTGCAGTGGTGGGTGACGTGAAGCCTCATTCTCTGCTATGACATGCAGACTGATTCTCTGCTGACATGAAGCCAGATTGTCTGTTACGGGACCTCTCTCCTCTGCCTCTGTGCTAGGCCTAAATATATGCCAATGGATTGTTGCAGTGGTGGCTGACGTGAAGCCTGATTCTCTGCTATGACATGCAGACTGATTCTCTGGTGACATGAAGCCAGATCCTCTGTTACGGGACCTCTCTCCTCTGCCTGGGTGCTGGGCCTAAATATCTGACAATGGACTGTTGCATTGGTGGCTGACGTGAAGCCTGATTCTCTGCTATGATATGAAGACTGATTCTCTGCTGACATGAAGCCAGATTGTCTGTTACGGGACCTCTCTCCTCTGCCTGTGTGCTAGGCCTAAATATATGCCAATGGATTGTTGCAGTGGTGGCTGACGTGAAGCCTGATTCTCTGCTATGACATGCAGACTGATTCTCTGGTGACATGAAGCCAGATCCTCTGTTACGGGACCTCTCTCCTCTGCCTGGGTGCTGGGCCTAAATTTATGAAAATGGACTGTTGCAGTGGTGGGTGACGTGAAGCCTGATTCTCTGCTATGACATGCAGACTGATTCTCTGGTGACATGAAGCCAGATCCTCTGTTACGGGACCTCTCTCCTCTGCCTGGGTGCTGGGCCTAAATTTATGAAAATGGACTGTTGCAGTGGTGGGTGACGTGAAGCCTCATTCTCTGCTATGACATGCAGACTGATTCTCTGCTGACATGAAGCCAGATTGTCTGTTACGGGACCTCTCTCCTCTGCCTGGGTGCTGGGCCTGAATTTATGACAATGGACTGTTGCAGTGGTGGCTGACGTGAAGCCTGATTCTCTGCTATGATATGAAGACTGATTCTCTGCTGACATGAAGCCAGATTGTCTGTTACGGGACCTCTCTCCTCTGCCTGGGTGCCGGGGCCTAAATATCTGAGAATGGACTGTTCCAGTGGTGGGTAACGGGAAGCCAGATTCTCTGCTATGATATGAAGACTGATTCTCTGCTGACATGAAGCCAGATTGTCTGTTACGGGACCTCTCTCCTCTGCCTGGGTGCTGGGCCTAAATTTATGAAAATGGACTATTACAGTGGTGGGTGACGTGAAGCCTGATTCTCTGCTATGACATGAAGACTGATTCTCTGCTGACATGAAGCCAGATTGTCTGTTACGGGACCTCTCTCCTCTGCCTGGGTGCCGGGGCCTAAATATCTGAGAATGGACTGTTCCAGTGGTGGGTGACGGGAAGCCAGATTCTCTGCTATGGAACCTCTCTCCAATTGATTTTGGTTAATTTTTATTTATTTAATTTTTATTTTAATTAATTTCCCTATCCACATTTGTTTGCAGGGGATTTACCTACATGTTGCTGCCTTTTGCAGCCCTCTAGCCCTTTCCTGGGCTGTTTTACAGCCGTTTTAGTGCCGAAAAGTTCGGGTCCCCATTGACTTCAATGGGGTTCGGGTTCGGGACGAAGTTCGGATCGGGTTCGGATCCCGAACCCGAACATTTCCGGGATGTTCGGCCGAACTTCTCGAACCCGAACATCCAGGTGTTCGCTCAACTCTACTTATGTACTATTATGGTGGTTTGCATTAAATACATTCCTGCCACAATATAATAGAGCTGCAATGAGTTAAGGTTCAAAGTATTTAATGCCTAAAACATGAAGTCAATTTAGGCTCTAAGTACTGGAAATGTTTTAAATTTGTTTCGTGGAATTCTAGCAACATTTTGAAGTTCATATATGTTTTGAAACCTTTCAGGACCATTTTTTGGCAAAATCACAGAATAAAGTGGACTAAAAGGCAAAGGATGATGAAGACTCCAAATGCTGTTGTGCATTTCTACCCGGGGGTACAAATCCTGCCCATGTGATCTGTTGCTAACAGAAATCCCCAGCAAAAATGCATACAATGGAGGATGCCCGCAGTGGACCACATGTACCACAAAAACATCCTTCAAAGCAGAAAATGCTCAAAACCACATGTGCTGTTGCACATTTCTAACCGGGGGAGCAAATCCTGCACATGTGATCCATTGCTAACAGCAATCCCCAGCAAAAAATGCATACAATGGAGGATACCCGCAACAGACCACATGTAAGACAAATGTGCGGATGGGACTCTAAGAGACAGAAAATTACTGAACATTGTGTATTACAATTGACATTATATAGCTAAACCCTCACACTGATATTAAAATGAGACTTTCGCCAATATAGTCTTATATCAAGAACATAGCGGAATCCGCGCACCCTGTCAAAGTCTCTCAAAATGGCACAGGACCTAACGATAACCTTCCTATGCCGTATGGACAATTTATGATAGGTGCATAAAGTCCGACACACAGCCAGCAGCTCCCAGTTACCTCCAGCGTGAAGTCACACATACAATGGGAGGATTGAGGAGGCTGTGAGTCCCACCTATAACTAGCTCATGTGACGCAGGCTGCCCAGGTGCACCTGAATGTTACCCATAGATCAAAATCAAGGCACATTGAAACCTGAGTTTGCCCCACCTCCAGGTATACATATACAGACAGAATCACAGAATAAAGAACCACATACATTTTTGGCTGTTTTCACCTCATCATTTTGCAATTAATAATGTCTTATTTTGCATCAAGACAGCAGAATGGGGTTTTGTTTTTGTTGGACAAATTGTAGTACTATATGTACCATTTTGTGGCATATAACAACCTCGAGCCAGAAAAGGCCAGTCTGTCATTTGGCCCCCTTATTTTACATTATTTATTACATATATATATATTTGTAGTACATTTTGTAAGGGTTATGGAAATACCAAATATATGGGGGATATGTTATTGTGTGTTTTTCAAATAAAAGTATTTTTGTTAAAACTTTTTTCAATGTAACTTTAAATTTTTTTTAAAGAATTTCTAACTTTTATTCTTTTTTAAATTCATGACACAATCCAGAAGATTTAGTGTCTTCTCTGGGCCTTTTTAACCTGAAACTTTTTTTTTTTTTCACATGAGGTTTTATAAACCATTAAGTACACATAACGGACTTGCAATAGATATAAATAACCTTAGATATCCTCAGATTAAATGAAAACGCCTTATTTTACCATGGTTCTCACATACTGTACATCAACAGTGCCTTAACATGTGTGGTCACATTGTATAAAAGAGGAGACCCTTGTATCAAACTATCTCAGAGGAAGAGGCAATCTTCTTGCCCATACCAAGATACCTTCTTTCTTTCCTAAACTTCATTGTGGAAATTAATATAGATTTTACATAGTCATAGTCGAGTGAGACACTCTTGAGAAAAGACAGAAATGACGGTGAGCAACAGCAGCCTCAGGTAAGATGACATACATAACATCATATCGTGTGATATATCTTAGAAAGGGCGCTTGCAAGTTGTTCCATGAAATCTATTGTCAAATTGGCCCTGCTGGTGGTGGGAAGCACTAATTCTTCACAAACATGTTTATCAAAAGTTTTCTGATAAGTAACAGAAAAAAAGGAAAAACATAAAGTGAGATATCTAAAGAAAGATTCATTTTTCCTTTTCAAAAGACCCTTTAAGAGCTGAATTGTGGTTGCTATGAGCAACTGCTCCTATTTCTTTTGCACTAGTTTTAAAAAGCCTTTCCTAATATCTACAGATGCATAAATATCACATATAACAAAAGAAAATCTGAAGTTAGAGTTAAAGCAATAAGTGCAAACAAGAAAACCTAAAACACACCCGAGTATTCTGCTTAACTCATCAGAGTGGCAACACAATAATTAAAGGTTTAGGGCTCATGCACATGGCCGAAAACTATGGAATGAACGTGGAAGCTCTCCGTATCTTGTTAATCTGTTCTTTGTGGACATAAATGCTAGAGAAAGTATAAAAGGACAGATGCAACTTCTCCTCCTTTTGAATTAAATACTGGTTTTGGCCTCCAAAACTACATTATTAAATATGTAAGTGCACATGTTTGGCAGACTTCAGAATTCTTCCAAATTTAGGTCAATTAGTATTTTAAGAGATGTTTTATGTAATGATGAGCACTAGTGAATAATGCTTGACCCGAAAATATATAAAGGATGGACTTTGTTGAACTGATGTTTAAGAAAGTATACACATTCCAACCAATGTATAACCGAGCATAGCAACTCAGTAGCATTATGTATTTTACAAAATGTAAGTGTGACCATGACACATATTTGAAGTATATAGGGTTCATTGTGTTGACTTAAAAAAATACCAGTATTTCGTATAAGTATATTTTACATTAGATATATTCCACACTATTGTTTGTAAGGGCTTCCTGTAGTCATGCTGTGTGTTTATGCATGGTTGGCGCTTGTGCTCCATAATACTATTTGTTAAAAAAAAGGAGCGCTACAAATGTATATCAGAAGCACATTTTCATTACAATATGCATATTACCGACAAGCACATAAATAACCCCTGCACAGGGAATAAAAACATTCAAACTATTAACTAGAAAATATAACGTAAAATGTCTGACTGAAGATTTCTACTATCAGGAGAGGAAGTTGGCAGGAATGAAAGTCTGCGGAGAGCCATTAAAACATGGATGTAATATTTCTTTAGATTGTGATCCAGACAGGAGCAAAACTCATCTGAGGTTTTTAAATAATGATTCAGGCTAGTCATTTTTTGTTTTTAATTGTTTCTATATATTGCATGGTATTTTTTCCCATTATATTGAGAAACTAGGTTTAGGTTTATGTATCTATCTATCTATACAGTACATATATATCTATATCTATATTTTTATTTTATTTTTTCTTATTTTATATTTTCCATCTATTTTATTTATTTTTTAATCTAGATTCTCTTGTACTATTTTTTTTATTCATCAGAACAATTTTATACAAGGCAAATATCTGCCTGGTTATATTTTTGTGAGTTTGTGTTCGTGTCCACATCTGTTGAGATAGGATCAAGTTGACTAATACAGTTGGGTGTTTTTTTTTTGCCAATATAAAACAATAATTTGCCCTTTGTCATTTTGTTTTGGAAACTGTATGAACGTGTTAATGATCTTCCATCATCTGGCTATCTGTTTAAATCATTGTATTTTGACAGCTCATCTACCTTCATCCTCCATCAGAGCCAAATAGGAAACCATATGTGAAAGCATCTGTGGAAGCCTTCCCTTATTTATGACAGCATTAAAGAAAGTGTCCAATGTCAGTTTCTTACAATAATAGACATTCTTTTGTACCTAGAGTGCATGATATCCCTTCAGTGGTATCTTTCTACCAACTGCTACTTGCTTCATTATATACAGATGCACAGCAGTGCAGCCAGTAATAGTCTTCCTTAATTAAATAAAGTTAAATGTTAATTAGTCAGAAAATTTGATTTATTTCCAGAACATGAAACTTTTTTTTTTTCTCTTATAGGCTAGATTGCATTTAAAGAACAGGTTATATAATCATTCAGAAACTTTCCATATTTTAAGTCTTATGCAGAGACTTGTGGTAGTATCTAATCGCCATAGAGAAATGATAGGTCTACAGATGTTTTCAAGATGTTACTCTGTCAGTAGCAGATTATCCCCTGTAGCAAAATCTCATTAAAGTGCAATTTACAGAGCTCTGCTGATGTTACCATCAACCAAAATTAAACGCATTAATTTTTCAAAGTTCACACAAGTCCTTACATAAATGATGTAGCAGTTTGCTAGAACAATTTACAGAAGTGTTATTTGCGGAATTAACCTACATTAACAGAACAAATGTTTTAAGGGTATAGCAAAGGGTTGGGCAGTGGAAATGCAGCTGTTAGTACTTGCCGTTAGGTGCCGGGCACAAAGAGGTGTCAAAAATATACTACGCCTGCCTGCTGGGAGACGACTCGGAAAGGAAATATCGGAATTTGAACATTCGCTCGAAAGAGTTAAGCCTATAATAAAGCAATCACCAGTTGGGGGCACCTAGTGAGCCCTTAAATCCTGTTTTGGAACATCTGCAGTAAATGCCTTTTAAAGTATTCTCATTTAGGCAATTTGTTTATGTAGCTCATGGTGTGAATATTCTTCTTCAATAAATTGCTAACATTTTTAGTTCTTTATTGTCGTGGAAAGTCAGCACTTGATCCCTTAAATAAAGTACACTCGGTGGCGCTCACATTTTCCTCTGACCCACGGCAATGAACACCCAATAAAACAATTACGTTCCATACTAGTGATATATTGGTGTCTGCCTTTTACAGTACACTGCTAGTGATTAAGGCAGAGGCATGTTTGTATTTTTATTATTATTATATCGGCATGAGCTGCACACAGTACAAAGAGGTTATTGTGTAGAGTTAGCATAAAAATAATGCTGTTTGTGCTCGGGAAATGTAATTGAGAGATGCATTTGTGTGCTGTTCCCAGTAGTGGGGTTTTTACATATTCACTAATAAGTTCTTGGTGATTAAGCATTTTTCTGAGTTTTGTTAAAAATTAATAATTATTTTCCCTTTCCCGTTGGGACTTCAATTGAGTTATGACATGTAGCATTTTGGGTTATATTTACTAAAATACTGCAAAGGGTTTGAAGGCTGTACATTTCACATCTGAAAATCTCAATTTTCATTTCTGATTCAAATTCTTGCTTGCAGTGTTGACTAAATAAAACTATGTCAGCCGAAGTCCAAAAATTGCAATAATGAGTATGATTATAACATACACTGAGCAAAAATATAAACGCAACACTTTCAGTTTTACTCCCATTTTGCATGAGTTGAACTCAAAGATCTGAAACATTTCCTACATACACAAAAGACCCATTACAGTCAAATATTGTTCACAAATCTGTCTAACTATGTGTTAGTGAGCACTTTTCCTTTGCCAAGATAATCCATTCCACCTCACAGGTGTGGCATATCAAAGTGCTGATTAGACAGCATTAATATTGCACAGGTGTGCCTTAGACTGACCACAATAAAAGGCCACTCTGAAATGTGCAATTTGATCACAGAGCACAATGCCACAGATGTCACAATGTTTGAGGTAGTGTGCAATTGGCATGCTGGCTGCAGGAATGTCTACCAGAGCTGTTGCCAATGCAATGAATGTTCATTCCTCTACCATAAGCTAGAACCAGTCCTGTATCTCACATGGACCCAGAGATCTTCCTCCTTATTGCTCCAATTGTTCTGCTAGATTTATTTCAAGCTGGTAGCTCAGGGGTCATGTCCTTGCTTAAAGTGTGTGTTCTTTCTCAGGAGGTGTATCCTTTATTGTGCAGCTTTTTTCCTGTAACTGTCACAGTAAAAACAAGAAAAAAAAAGCAGCACCACATAGTGCACCAACTCCAGTAGGGGGGTAGCAGGACACTAGAGATATTGTGTTCACTATAGGAGCTGTTCATTTCCCAGGCACAACTCTGATTATGGCATGTAGATTAGAAAATCCAGCTGTGGAACCTTAGCCAGGGGTGAAGGCAAGTAAGCCACCACTTGTTTATGGAACCAAGTTCAAAGGGAAAACAGGCAATTGTTGGGTGCTGCTGATAGAAGGTAATTCAAGAAGATCTAAAAGGTATTGAATTGATTTTGTCTTTATTGGCTATGTGTTTTGGCACTAAACCAGAACCTTCCTCAGGCATCAATACCATTACAACACACAGATATTTATATATAGAATAAAACACAGTAAAATAGGAAAAGGAAGTTAATAGGGTACAAATAAAAAAAAGTATAGGTTTGAATCCATGACTCCAAAGAAGAGGCTATAGTACTAGCCAGTGAGCCACAATGTCTGGTCCTGATTCTGTTATTTAAAAAAAAAAAAAACAGGTTCGAAACAATAAACAACAGCAAAAGCAAAACAAAAAAAACCACTAAATAGGTTAAATGAGAGCTCATGGTTCCAATACTAGTGATAAGCTGGAGAGCTAAGTGCTGGACCACTGTGGCTGGACAAGACCAATAGAGGAGCAAACAGAAAGGTGTAATGGGATGACAATTTACACCAGCAGTAGTATTGGCAGATGAGAGCAGACATGTATGAAGAGTATGGGTAATGGACTGACTTATTTGTCATGGCCAGTATTTTTTCAATATATTAATTAGGTTATGGATGACCTTTGAAGTAACGTGTATAGAGGCAGGGGAAAAGAGAAATCACAATTTTTCACCTGTACTCCACAATTCCTTTCATAGTGAAATGTTAGCTGTTTTTTTTGGGCTCCAACGACAAAGGTCTTGGTACAATGGGTACTTTACTCCTAGCACTTGGCCAAAATCAACAGCACAAGCCTAAAAGCATATGCTCACCCCCTCAAAAATGTATGACATGAAAGATATAAAACAATTGTCCCTGATTACTACTATAATGAAAATCAGGATTGTGTGAACTGGAACATATATGGTATATATAACAGAATAACATCTATGATATAATCCAGTAACGACCACATCACAATCACATATAATTACCCCACTGGCCAGTATGACCAGCTCTATGACCATTCAGTGACAATATAGTACATTGATCAGGTATTAATACTACACTGGCGCACCACAGAGTATTATGCTGTGAATGCATTGCAATGAATGCAGTACAGTTAAATTGACTGATTGACAAGTGATATCTTCTTTTATTGCAGTTGTTCACTTTCTCTTTTCTCTTTACCTGACCAACAAGACTACTTCTCATGGCCACGTCACACATCTGCAGTGTTTGCTGATCAGATATCCTTGATTCTTAACTTGTTCAGCCCATCTCCGCCTATTCCCCAACCTCTACAAAAAATATTGCTAAAAAATATAGTGTCACACAGATAGTAACCCCATTAATAATAGTGTTGTATGCTCCAAGTCCACATCATAACAATGCCCGCTTAGTGTCCCACACAGTAATAATGCCCCTTTTGTTTCCTACACAGTAACAGTACCCCACTTTGCGCTGCACACATTAATAATACCCAAATAAAGCAATAGTGTCCCAATTTGTGTCCTGCACGGTGCATCATTAGTGTTTACTAACTCATACACAATAATAGTCCAATGCAGTAACTACTAATTACTAGTAAATACTAACCCCTACACAAAGTCAACATGTCCCCTTGGTGCCCCCACACAGTAATATTGCCCACCTTTGGACCAAAAAATGGATCCTGTTGCATCAGTTATACACATTTGTCATCCGTTTGAGCAATTTCTGTCTGAGATTAGATTTTTAGACCTCAGACAGAAATTACTCAAACAGATGCAAAATATGCAACAGGATCCGTTTTTTTTTTCAGGATCCCAATCTTCCTTAGGCCTCTTGCACACAAATGTAATTATGAAAAAAAAAAAGCACAAGCAGTCTTTTCCTATTTGTCATATATAAAAAATTAACACAAATGGTATAGCTGTATTTAAAAATGTCCAAAATATTTAAATATTAAATGGTTTATTTTCTTGAACAGTAAACGCCATATGAAAATCCCAAAGCCCCAATTGCTATTTTTTTTATTTTTTGGCCACCTTGCCTACCCCCCAAAACATGAATAAAAGATAATCATAAAGTCACAAGTACCCCAAATTACGACCAAACAACTATAGCTTACCCTGCAAAAAAAAAAAAAAACAATGCAAGAACCCTAAAACTTCATACAGCCATGTAAGTAGAAAAATAAAAACAAAGTTATGGTTTTTGGAACATGGCAAGACAAAGCAAATTTATTTTCAAAATCGTTTTTTAAAGTTGTAAAACATAACAAAAACTATAAAAATGTTAGATCATTTTACCCCAATAGCCATAAACAAACCCCCCCAAAAAATGTTGGATTTTTCAATCACATTTTCAATCAATTTGACTTTAATAAAAAAAATTGATATGACTTCTATGGAAGTCAATTACAAAAATGTCTAGAGCAGCAGTTTTTAATTTATTGATTATATCAAAAACTTTAGAGAGTATATCTACATGTTCCTTCCATTTTCCAATCATGCTAATGAGGAGTAATGATTGTGTAGTGTGTGTTAAGAAGTCCTAATGTCAGCCTTATCTGCTAGAACTGCATGTTACTTCTATTGCTTCCAAGTCAATTTAAGCCACATTGTAATACAAAATTAAATCTAAATTTTATAGCTAGACCCTTGGGGTTCAGGGAAAAGACTTTATTACATACAAATTAAGAGTACTTGTTTCAGATAGTGTTACATTATTGAAACGACCATTAAAGTGATTTGTAAAGTCAGTGTCACTTTACCCATTCTCATATTTCATTGTTGGGATCTGGAGGCCCTTGGGACATGTTGAGTGTAAACATAGCTGGATTCAGTAATTATGTAATAGCTAAATAAATGTATATATACACTATTAACTGGGGTGGACAGGGACTGCATAGGGCGAGAAAATTACTCTGGTTAGGTTATTGAGGTGCTTGTTATATTGCTTCTTTCCAGATCATTGAGTGGTGTGCCAATTGTTCTTGCAAGTAGAAAAGTAGGAAGTCTTTGATTTTTGTTTTAAGATAGCGGTTTATAGGGTCCCTCTGTAGCTACCATGGGCTGCACATATGGCATGGTACCAATGTATGGTACTATTAGCAGATACAATCCAAATGACTCTGAATAACAGCAATGAATTATGATTATCTTAATGGCTGTTATTGGGCTATAATATCTGTAGTTATCAGATGCTATGACTAAATTTTTACTGGACTGTCTAAAAGGAATGGAGTGATTGACGTCCTTGTCCCTTTTTTAAGAATTCTACATATCAGCTTCACATTGGATGCTATGCACTTCATCGTATGCTAACGGTTTTGTAAAAGTTCTTTTTTTTTTCTAGCTAACGTTTTTGGCAGTGTGCCTAAAATGATCAGATGAAGTGTCTGCCACTCCCATAACAATGACTCTGAGTCTCAGGATCACCATAACAGTGACAGAAATTAGAGCCTTAAAGAGGATCCTTCAATCTGCTTTACATGTTTATTTTAGTAGTTACCTTTATTTGTTGTGAATACATTTTCTTAGAACTCTGTGTTGCACCATTCCTCTGTTATTCCTCCTAGACATTTATTAATAAATTAACTGGATGTAACCAGATTTGGGTGTGTCCTTAAACATGCTGGCACTGTCTAACCAGTGCTGACAGTGCCAAACTGTCTGGCGACATGTTCCTTTGACGAGGTGAATAGTCATGTCCAGTTGTCAATTTATTCAGATATTAAGGAGGAATAATAGCACCAAGGAAGACTTAAAGAAAAGGTGTTCCTGAACAGCTATTTCATGGAAAATACTAGTATTATCAAAAACAAACAAACGGGGTTGTTAAGGTTAGGGTCGACGTCAGCACCCTCCAAACCCGGTCCCACTCAGGTTTATGCAGAAGATTGCTGTATGCGGAATCCCCCAGCAATATTGAAATGTCAGAACTCTAGTTCCCCGCTTCGGAGTCCCTGCTCTGATGCCATATATGGCTATTTACATATATGGAGTCAGTGCTATGAACATGAAGAGGGTATCCCCAAGCATTGTCAGTATGCTTTGGGACACCCAGTGCGTTTAAGTCTAATTTAGCCTCTATTTCTGAAATGTTTCTGCCAGGATTTGAACTCACAACCTTCCACATTAGAGGCAAGAACCACTGAGCTATGGAGCTCAATGAAAAACTGTGCAAGAAAAACCTCATAGTAGTTTCTCATGTATTAGGCATTCCTATACAGCAGAAGTATAATTTTATATATTTTTTTTTGTAAAAAAATGTATGCCACAAAATAAATGTGTACCGTACTTTTTGCCCTATAAGATGCACCAGCCAATAAGACACACCTTAGTTTTAGAGGGGGACAATAAGAAATAAATATTTTTAATTACTCCTCAGGTCAGACCAGCAATCAGACCCCCACTGTTAATCAAACCTCAGCTTACAGCCCCAATCAGACCCCAATGTTAATAAGACCCTTAATCAGACCTCAGATCAGATCCCAAATGCCTCAGATTAGCTCCCTCACAGTGTGAGGTCACAGTGCGCCCTCACGCTGTGCGCAGCCCTGCACAGCCGACATCCGAGGACCCGGAAGCGGTGAGTACAGAGACTTCACCACTTCTCAATCCTTCGGTAGTAATAAGTAGTGATGGACGAGCATCGGCTGGGACGGTTTGCGAACTGCAAGTTCGCGGCGAGCCGTATTCACTTTTATGGCAGGCACACCTGCCAGGTCATAATTCCAGCCAAATACTTACTAGAAGTGCACAAATAGTCTCACAACATGGACAGTGACATACTAGAGGGGGATCAATGACAAAAATTCTCACACAAAATGTGTATTTTAATCAGATGCCATTTTTATGCGTCTTAAAGGGAAATTCTCCAAAATATGCCCTGCTGAAGCCTATAAAAATGTTATTTTAGGCCAGTAAATATTATAAGATCCATGGTTAAAATATTTACTGTAGCCCAAAGGAGTAAAGGCACTAAACATTAGAAATTCACCTTACAGACAAGATCAAGTGATTATGTGGCTGGGGGTATATTAGAAGGTCATTGGATAAAAATTTTACTGCAGGCCAGTGGAGTACAGGCCCCAAACATTGGGCATTCACCTTACAGAAAAGAACAATTGATTATGTGATTGGAGGTACATTAGGCGGTCACCGTATAACAATTTTACAGGTGGCCAGTTAGATTACAGGCCCCAAAAATTATGCATTCACCGGACAGAAAACATCAAGTGATTATGTGGCTGGGGGTATATTAGACGGTTATTGGATTACAATTTTAATTCAGGCAAGTGGAGTACAGGCCCCAAACAATAGGGATTCACCGGACAGAAAACATTAAGTGATTATGTGGTTAAAGGTATATTAGATAGTCATTGGAGATCAATTTTACTGTAGGCCAATACAAATATATGTCAAATACATATGATTAAAAAAACTAAAAATATAAAATTGGATTAAAAATATATCTAACGAAATCTCTGTTCTTGAATAAACCCCAAATAATAATAGGTGAAATTCGATAACACGTGGTCGTCATAGGTGTTGAATTCCTCTGAGGCCCCAACAATTATGCATTCACCGTACAGAAAAGATCAAGTGATTATGTGGCTGGGGGTATATTAGATGGACATTGGATAATAATTTTTCTGCAGGCCAGTGGAGTACAGGCCCAAAAAACTATTCATTCACCATACAGAAAACATCAAGTGATTATGTGGCTGGAGGTATATTAGATGGTCATTGGAAAACTATTTTACTGCACGCCAGTGGAGTACAGGCCCCAAACATTAGGCATTCAACCAGACAGAAAACATCAAGTGATTATGTGGCTGGAGGTATATTAGACGGTCATTGGATATCAAATTTACTGCAGGCCACTGGAGTAAAGGCCCCAAACATTATGCATTCAGCATAAAGAAAATATCAAGTGATTATGTGGCTGGAGGTATATTAGACGGTCATTGGATAACAATTTTGCTGCAGGCCAGTGTCATATAGGCCCCAAACATTAGGCATTCACCATATAGAAAAGAACAAGTGATTTTTGGGCTGGAGGTATATTAGAAGGGTCAATGGATAACGATTTTACTGTAGACCAGTACAAATACATCTCAATTACAAATGTTTAAAAGAACTAAAAAGATAAAAATGTGATTAAAAACATGGCTAACGAAATCCCACCTCTTAAATAAACCCTAAGTGATAATAGGTGAAATTCGATAACATGTGGTCGTCATAGGTGTTTTATTTTTTCCGAGGCCCCAACAATTAGGCATTCACCGTACAGAAAAGATCAAGCGATTATGTGGCTGGAGGTATAGTAGATGGTCATTGGATAACAATTTTACAGCAGTCCAGTGGAGTACAGGCCCCAAAAATTATGTATTCACTGTAAAGAAAAGATCAATTGATTATGTGGCTGGAAGTATATTAGACGGTCATTGGATAACAATTTTACTGCAGGCCAATGGAGTATAGGACCCAAACATTAGGCATTCATCGTACAGAAAAGAACAAGTGATTATGTTGCTGGAGGTACATTAGGCGGTCACCGTATAAAACATTTTCTGTTGTCCAGTTAGATTACAGGCCCCAAAAATTATGCATTTACCGTACAGAAAAGATCAAGTGATTATGTGGCTGGAGGTATATTAGACGGTAATTGGATATCAATTTTACTGCAGGCCAGTGGAGTATAGGACCCAAACATTAGGCATTCATCGTACAGAAAAGAACAAGTGATTATGTTGCTGGAGATACATTAGGCGGTCACCGTATAACAATTTTACTCTTGGCAAGTTAGATTATAGGCCCCAAAAATTATGCAATCACCATACAGAAAAGATCAAGTGTGGCTGGACGTATAATGCACGGTCATTGGATATCAATTTTACTGCAGGCCAGTGGAGTATAGGCCCCAAAAATTACTAATTTACCAGATAGAAAGGATCAAGTGATTATGTGGTTGGAGGTTTATTATATGGTCTGTTGATAACAATTTTACTGCAGGCCATTGGAGTACAGGCCCCAAACATTAGGCATTCACCGAACAAAAAAGAACAAGTGATTATGTGGCTGGAGGTACATTAGGCAGTCACCGTGTAACAATTTTTCTGCTGGCCAGTTAGATTATAGGCCCCATAAATTATGCATTCACTGTACAGAAAAGATCAAGGGATTATGTGATTGGAGGTATATTATACGGTCATTGGATATGAATTTTACTGCAGGCCAGTGGAGTACAGACCCCAAACATTAGCCATTCACCGGACAGAAAAGATCAAGTGATTATGTGGCTGGAGGTATATTAGACAGTCATTGGATATCAAATTTACTGCAGGCCACTGGAGTAAATGCCCCAAACATTATGCATTCAGCATAAAGAAAAGATGAAGTGATTATGTGGCTGGAGGTATATTAGACGGTCATTGGATAAAAATTTTACTGTAGACCAGTACAAATACATGTCAATTACATATGTTTAAAAGAACTAAAAATATAAAAATGTGATTAAAAACATGGCTAACGAAATCCCACCTCTTGAATAAACCCTAAATGATAATAGGTGAAATTCGATAACATGTGGTCGTCATAGGTGTTTTATTTTTTTAGAGGCCCCAACAATTAGGCATTCACCATACAGAAAAGATCAAGTGATTATGTGGCTGGAGGTATAGTAGATGGTCATTGGATAACAATTTTACAGCAGTCCAGTGGAGTACAGGCCCCAAAAATTATTCATTCACCGTACAGAAAACATCAAGTGATTATGTGGCTGGAGGTGTATTAGACAGTCATTGGATATCAATTTTACTGCAGGCCACTGGATTACAGGCCCCAAAGATTATGCATTCAGCGTAAAGAAAAGATCAATTGATTATGTGGCTGGAGGTATATTAGATGGTCATTGGATAACAATTTTACTGCAGGCCAGAGGAGTATAGGACCCAAACATTAGGCTTTAACAGGATAGAAAAGATCAATTGATTATGTGGCTAGAGATATATTAGATGGTCAGTGGATAGCAATTTTACTGCAGGCCAACGGAGTACAGGCCCCAAACATTAGGCATTCACCATACAGAAAAGAACAAGTCATTATGTGGCTGGAGGTACATTAGGCGGTAACCACATAACAATTTTTCTGTTGTCCAGTTAGATTACAGGCCCCAAAAATTATGCATTTACCGTACAGAAAAGATCAAGTGATTATGTGGCTAGAGGTATATTAGACGGTAATTGGATATCAATTTTACTGCAGGCCAGTACAAATACATGTCAAATACATATATTTAAAAGAACTAAAAATATAAAATTGGATTAAAAACATGGCTAATGAAATCCCCCCTCTTGAATAAACCACACGTGTTGATTTTTTTTTGAGGCCCCAACAATTACTGTAGGCATTCACTGCACAAAAAAGATCAAGTGATTATGTGGCTGGAAGTATTTAGATGGTCATTGGATAATAATTTTACTGTAGGCCACTGGAGTGTAGGCCCCAATCATGAGGGATTCACTGGACAGAAAAGGCCTTTTATGTCGCTGTATTTACATAACACAGAGACCATTCTTTGTTCTTTGTGGTGGCGGATATGTGTGGGCTGGCATTAGGAAATTAAATTAAACTTGTTTGTCACAGGAGTTAAATTTCTCCGAGATCCATGCCTCATTCATTTTTAGAAATGTGAGGTAGTCCACACTGTCGTGAGCTAAGTAAGTGCGCTTATCAGTCACGATCCCTACTGCTGCGCTGAATGTCCTTTCGGACAGGACACTTGACGAGAGTTCCATGTCAAACTGTGCCAGCTCTGGCCACAGGTCAAGCCTGCACACCGAGTAGTCCAGGGGTTCCTTGCTTCTCAGAGCGTCCACATCGGCGGTTAACCCAACATAGTCAGACACCTGTCAGTCTAGGTGTTTCCTGAGGCTTGATCCAGAGGGCAGCTGTTGATGGGTTGACTGCAAGAATGATCTCATATCTGAAGTGACCAACACCGCCCTCTTCTTGCATATGCGGTAGGATTGGTACCCGCACCAGTTTCTCTGTGGGTGGAAATTCCTCTGCCAGCGCCCGCAACAGCAGAATGCAGCATCTTTCGCAGCAAGGCCTGGAAATGCTGCATTCTGACAGCCCTCTGTGATGCTGGTAACATGTCCGCCATTTTGTGTTTGTACCGGTGTTCTAAGTACGTTGCCACCCAGTACTGGTCCCTGCCCTTTATGCTTTTTATATAGGGGTCCCTCTTCAAACACTGGAGCACGAAGGCCCCCATTTGCACTAAATTGGAAGCGGTGGAGCACCCTTGCTCCTGCTCATCGCTCAGGAGAATGTCGTCCTTGGTCTCCTCCCCCCAGCCACAGACAACACCAGGGATCCCTGAAAAGTTTAAAGCCTGCTCTTCTTGCTCCTCCTCCCCCCAGCCACCATTCTCCTCTGACTCCTCTTCAGACTGCTGTTGATCTGTCTCAGATGGAGTAGCCCCCCTTGGAATTCATTCAGCATTGCGACTTTCTCATCTTCCAGCTCCTGCTCCTCGATGGCTTGATCAATGACACAACACAATGCACGCTCCAGAAAGAAGGCATAAGATACAATGTCACTGATGGTGCCTTGGCTGCGACTGACCAGTTTGGTGATCTCATCAAATGGCCGCAGGAGTCCGCATGCGTCACGCATGAGCAGCCACTGGCGCGGTGAATAGAAACCAAGCTCCCCAGAACCTGTCCTGCTTCAGAGTTCATACAGGTAGTCGTTAACGGCATGTTGCTGCTGGAGCAGCCTATAAAGCATATACAAGGTGGAGTTCCAGCACAGCGGGCTGTCACAAATCAGACGTCTGACGGCTGGTAGTATCACCGCTGAATGTCAGCAAGGCGAGCCATGGCCGTGTAAGATCTTCTAAAATGGCCAGAGATTTTCCTGGCCTTCTGCAAGACGTCCTGGACCCCTGGGTATTTGGCAACGAATCGCTGCATGACTAAGTTCAGGACATGTGCCATGCACAGCACGTGTGTCATTTTGCCCTGTTTCAGCGCGCTCAGAAGATTGGCACACCACTTTACCATCTGTCAAATTGAGTGGGGTTAGCCACTGATCGGCCTGTGACCGCAGATCTGAAAGTAGTGCAGGACCGGTGTGGCCCTTGGCTTCATGGCACAACAGCCGCAGCACAGCATGGCAACGTCTCACCTTGCACGTCGAATAGTTTCTGGGGAGCTTGGGGGGTGCAGCGGAATAGGCGGTAGTTGGCGGGCTAGCAGTTCCGACAAGCCAGCGGTCAGCCTTTGGACAAGAGGGTTATCCGGCGTCATCAACATTTTACGTTAACATTTGGCACACGGAAGCCTGCCTTTTGCCAGGTGAACGCGACAACTGCACGGTGGAAGGTAGAGTGGAGGACAAATGGGAGGAGTGAGGAGAAGAGGCAGGATGTAGAGTGCCGAGAGTGTGGCTTTGTGGGTTCTGGCGGTGTTTCTCCCAATGGGCTCGGTGATGGGAGGCCAGGTGCTTTCACAAGGCGGTCATCCCTAGGTATGTGTTGGGCTTACCGCGACTTATGCATTGACAGCACAGGCTGCAGATGGCAAAACTATTAACAGCAGCTGACTCGCTAAAAAAAGCCCTCACTGCGGAGCCATGTGCCGGCGTCCTTGAAGCGCCAGATGTGACCGCGCATGGTGGATACCAGATACATTTGCAGTCTGCTTTTTGCCTCCTGTGCACTGTGAGTTCTGCCTGCTTTTACTCCTTCTACCCCCTATCTGCTGCTCTGTCTCTCCCTCTGAACTCTTCTCCTCTTCCTCTCTTGTGGGCACCCACATGTCATCCATTGACATGTCATCATCATTACCTTCACCACCACTGACATTAGAGATCTCGGGGTAGGCAGCAACAGCGGGGACCTCCGTCCTTGGTTGATCTGGGTACAGTCGTCAGACCGCTGGGTGGTGGCCGTTGCTACCTCCTCTTCCTGATCCGATGCCAAGAATGGCTGCGCATCGGTGTGGTCTGGTAATGGATGGGAAAATAATTCCTCTGGTTTCGAGTGAAGGGGCTATGATGGTGGTGGTGTCTTTGGGAGTGCACACAGAAGAGAGTGAGGAGGGTGCAGATACAGAGGATGACGAGGATGCAGAAGCGGAAGGCTGAGTGAGCCACTCAACCAACTCTACCACCCCTGCAGAATAGCCTGCCTCTTTCTCTGCCTGTTATTTTCGAAATTACCCTGTGACATATAGAAGAGCAGTATTTGTGGAAGCAGGTATATTGCAGGCCTCAATCAATATTTGGTGGAAGCTGGTATATCAATCCCCTTTATCAGCATTTTGTGGAAAGAGGTATATAGAACCCCTTAATGAGTATTTACTGGAAGCAGGTATATCAAACCCCTTAATCAATATTTGGTGGAAGCTAGTGTATCGCAGGCCTCAATCAATATTTGGTGGAAGCCGGTATATCAATCCCTTCTATCACTATTTTGTGAAAACAGGTATATAGAACCCCTTAAAGAATATTTGCTGGAAGCTGGCAAATCAAACCCCTTAATAGATATTTGGTTAAAGCCGGTGTATAGCAGTCCTCAATAGAATATTTTGTGGAAGCCGGTGTATCTGCAGCGTCCCACTAGTGTACATGGGCACTGCAAAAGCTTGTGTTGTCATATGTTTTATTATGCTGTATTTTATTATTGTGTGAAATCCCTGTTACCAGGCTGTCAGGTGTACTATACACATTCCACCACCAGATAGTGATAGCACTAGAGTATATATAGCCCAGTTCAGGCCTAGTTAGAAGGTTGTTTAGAGTGGGGGATTGAAGAAGAAGATGGAGTGAGGAGCAAGGGGGAAGGAGAGGTCCCCTCTCCTCTCATCTCTCTTTGGCTCCATGGCCCAGAGGAGCCAATTTGTATCTCAGTGTCAAGCCAGGAAAATAAGCAGAGGTGAAGTCTTTATTCTACCGTCTACTATTCTGGAGTGTCAAGTGGATTTTGCTAAAATGATAGTGGAAACGACAAAGGAAGGACAAAGCCATTATTCTGGGCTCTAGGCGCCTTTGTATCTAGGTGAAGGATTTATTAGCTTCTGGCAGCCTCACCGTTATTTTAGGACAGATAAAATTTATATTGCATCACTTGTGTGTAGGAGATAAGGACTTGAACTACCTCAACTGAGACTGAAGCATGACATAACTGAGACATAACTACATGTACAGCCTGATACTGGGATTTATCACATCCAACCTGCATGTTTATCAGAGTCTGTTTCATAACTGGATATAAACTGTTGTCAAGATCCTGATTACAGTAAAGTTCTTAGTTGGATTCAAACCTGCCTCATTCTTCTATCTTCATACTACCACCAATCTCATCATTTTGCACAATCAAGGTGCTGGCGTAATGACATTACATAAGTTTAGGGGACCAGCCGCACAAGCACTCAGAAAACCAATCACCATCAAGGGCAGCTTGATCACCACCTGGCCAGTGTCCCCTGTAATAGAGTGTGCCCAAGAGAATCCAGTGCTGTTTTCCCCTTCACTGCACTGCTCGCCCATGGAGGTATCTGCTAAACCGTGAGTAACCGATGAACTGTTGTACCCCTCGGCCCACCGTGAACCTCACGTGTTCTACCCCTGCGGTCTGGCACGTTGCATATCACATCCCTCAATCAATAGTTTGTGGAAGCTGGTGTATCACACCCCTCAATCAGTATTTTGTGGAAGCAAGTATATCAGACCCCTTAATCAGTTTATTGCGAAAGCAGGTATATCGCACCCCTTAATCAGTTTTTTTGGGGGGGCAACAGGTATGTCACAGAAGTTGCAATTATTTATTTCAATAGCGTTTGTCCCTCTATCTAGCTGCGGTATCTCAGCAGAACCGCACACAACTGCTGCACAATACAAATGCACTATAATATACTTTCTATGTTAGAAGGTATATTATAGATATATCACACCCCTCAATCAGTTTTTTGGGGGGGGCAACAAGTAATTAGTTGTAATTAGCTTTTCCAATAGCGTTTGTCCCTCTATCTAGCTGCAGCATCTCAGTAGAACCGTACACAACTGCTGCACAATACAAATGCACTATAATATACTTTCTATGTTGGAAGGTATATCATAGGTATATCACACCCCTCAATCAGTTTTTTTTGGGGGGGGGCAACAGGTATATCACACCAGTTGCAATTAGTTATTCCAATAGCGTTTGTCCCTCTATCTAGCTGCGGTATCTCAGCAGAACAGCACACAACTGCTGCACAATACAAATGCACTATAATATACTTTCTATGTTAGAAGGTATAATAAAGGTATATTACACCCCTCAATCATTTTTTTTTGGGGGGGGGCAACAGGTATATCACACCAGTTGCAATTAGTTATTTCTAGCTGCAGTATCGCAGCAGAACCACACACAACTGCTGCACAATATAAATGCACTATAAAATATTTTCTATGTTAGAAAGTATATTATAAGTATATCACACCCCTCTGTATGTCACAACTATCGATAGCACACCTATACCAGTCCTTAATAGGACTTTTGTGGCCCTATTAGCTAGTGTTTTGTGGCCCTAACAGTCTGTCCCTGCTCCACACAGAATCCTCTCCCTACACTGGCAAAAAACAGAATGTAAAATGGCTGCCAGGGTTTATTTATAGGGTAGGGGGTGTGTACATGTTCTGAAATGTCTAAAATGGCTGTCCTGTCCCACCTGATGGATGTGTCATGGGTCAAAGTTCGGCAAAATGCAAACGAATATGGCTCCGGCAGATATCGCCATATGTTCGCATGTTTGGCGAACCGCGAACAAGCAAAGTTCGCCGCAAAACGACCGCCGGGCGAACCGCAAGGCCATCTCTACTAATGAGCGCTTCAATAATGGAAGTGCTTCATTAGTATTCGCGCCATAAGATGCAGGGACATTTTTTCACAACTTTTTTTTGGGCAAAAATGCAAAAATACGGTAATTACTAATATATATATAAATATATATATATATATATATATATATATATATATAATTATACTTCTTATATATATGAATGCATAATGTATGGGAAACTACTACTGATGTTTTTAGCCATAAAATATGTACAGCTGGTTAACATGAAGCTAAATAAGGCTAAATAAAACTTTAGTAGACACACCAACCTTTTTAATTTGTGTAACTATTATTTTTTGTTGGGAAAGGTGGCAAACCTAACAGAACCCCTGCTCCCCGGCGATCCCCATAACTTTTTTTTATAGTTATGTCTATGGCAATGTGTGAGGGATCATTTGAGGGAAATCTGTTTTTGACAATACCATTTTGAGGTGTGTATGACTTGATCACTTTATATTCAATTTTCTTAGATAAAGTGATAAAAAAAACAGCAAATCAGTCTTTTTTTATTTTTTTCTGTTGCATCACTCACCATATGGGCTATCTTTTTATTTTATTTTATATTTTAATAGTATGGGTGTTTTCGCATGCTACGATGCCCATAATGTTATTCTTTTTTTTGTTTGCTTTTATTTTGTGGAAAGTGGGCTGATTTTATGTTTTTTTTATATTTTCAAAACTTTTTAAAGTTTTTTTAACACTCTCAGATGCCGTAGTGACATTTGACAAATACACATGGGGGCCCACTGATATTTATCGCCCAAGGGCCAACATGAATCTGGAGCCGGCCCTGGCTAAGGGTCTATTTTAAATATGGTGCCTGCCACAGGACCTCTGTTATGTGATAGAGTAGTGATGGAGCTTAGAAGCTGTCTCCGCTTAGAGATTTGAGAGCTGCCCCTACAATAATTGGGCAGAGCACTCCTGAAATGTGCTTTTCAGACCTGTGTGGCTGTTCTCTCACTGCCCTGCACTGATGTCTATGCTCAGTGCAGGGATATAATAAAGAGTTAAATAGTCACTGTTCAACTAAGGGCTCATTCAGACGGCCGTATTTCAGACGAATTGCATTCCATTTTTTTTGCTGATCCATAGACTTCAATAGGGCCATGTCCTGCTTTTCACTGACAAGTATAGGACATGTTTCATTCTTTTGCTGAGCCGTGCAATGGAAGAAAATGGCCCCATAGAAATGAATAGGACAGCATCTAATTCGCAAAAAAACAGATCCGCATTTTTGCGGACAGCATACGGCCATCTGAATGAGCCCTTACTGTTACAACGTGGACAACACTGAAGCCTATAGAACTGAGTAACCACTGGAGTGCAGATAAAATAGATTAACTTCCTAACCATCATCCAACATGGACCCTAAATGTAACCATTTCAATACTGTGGGCCATTAGAAAGAATGTCATTAGCCTTTTCTTAGAACACCAGGTATTCTGACACTAAACTCTTTACTACTATACACCACCATGGATGCTGATATTAATCCCTTTGCTGCTAAAGACCTCAAAGTATACTGACATAAACTATTTCCTATCTCTAGCCCCCCTAGTGCTACATACCTGAACCCCTTCACTGCCTTAAATCACCAGGGATTTAGACATAAAACCCTTAATTTTAGACCAGCAGGGTCGAAGACTATACACTTCACTGCCCTAGATCTGGATGATTTATATATTATTTACATGAATGCCACACCAATCATCCATATTGTTAAAACCATATAAAATTGTGTAGGTCCCCTTCATGCTATCAAATCAACTCTTACCGATAGAGGCCTATAATTTACAACACATCTGAAGTGTCCTGTTCTATCTGGGACCAAGAGGTTAGCTTAGCAACAGATCCTTCAGGTCTTTCAAGTAGTAAGATAGTTCTTTATTGGATTGGACTTGACATTAGACCAGGCCACCTTCTTCCATTTTTCAATATTCAATGAAGAATATATGCCCACTATAGGCACTATAGGCACCAATGACTGGTTTCCTGACTCTCCCCTCACAGATGATAATAGGAAAAGAAGGACCGGGGAAACTCCATTTTTTATTTTACAATTTGTATGGCCAACTATAGCCATATTTCATGCTTTCAGCTCATCAACTCTTAGAACTGAATTTACACAAGATAATAAAGGTTATTCATGTCATAGGTAAACACAGAGGGGGACATCTTTCAAATCAGATACGATAGTTTTTTGACTTAAAAATGTCAAAAGTTGTGTTGATTTCAGACATTGGTCATATTTTGCTACATTTTGTGGGACTTTACATTTTACAGAGTGTTTTAACTGGCAAAAATGAGATTAGACTTGGATGATGGTACTAGAGAGGAGCAAAGTTTTTAAAAATTTGATTTGGACACTTTGGCAAATTTTTCCCCCAAATTTGCTTTGTTCCGAATTAAGTCGTCATGAAGTGTGTTAAATCAGCTATAGCCCAGCAGGGATAGTTTATCTCAGTTTAGATCACTGTGTATTGCAGTCCATTCCATTTGGGCAAATATTCGCCATATATTCGCAAATTCAAGAATTCGTTATCTCCAGTCATTATTTTCTTGATTGCGGAAATTGGCAAATTTCGGAAATAAAAAATTCACATTACGAGAATTTGCATTACGAAAATTCGCAATCAACACTACTCCTAAAGTCAAAGATATTGCAGCCATCTCATTGGTCCAAAAGCCAGAAGCAAGGAGGGATCATGTGTACTGGTTAAAAAAAATCTCAAATATTCAAAATTATGAATATATAGCACTATATTCTAAATATTAGCGAATTCTCGAAGTGATGATATTTGTGATAAAAATTTGCAATTTGAATATTCGTGATCAACACTACTTACCTTGGTGTTCAGGCATCCAATGAGAGTAGGAGCAAACTTATGTGTCTCATCACCTAATTAAAAAGGTTATGGCTCTTTGAATGTGGCAAGGAAAGAAAAAGTAGAGTGGTTATCCTTGGCAACCAATTAGAGAACAGATCCTATTCTTTTTTAACCCCTTACTAGGCCTAAAAAAGGGCTTAAATGGTTTGTCCTAGACAGGTACTTAATTTCCATTGGGCTAGGCATGGTGAAAATATATATATAAAAAAAAAAAAAACAGACAACCATTCAAAAAGGTTCCTGGTCAAGTGTCAAGCTCCCATCTCTGCTGTTTCCAGACTTCTAGACTGAATCTGTGTTGTGCCATATTTATGCAATACACCTATGCCAGCCAATCAACGGCCTCAGCGATGACCTGTGCATTAATGACACGTGACTGCTGAGGCTCACGTATATAATTATAAAGTGGAATCATTCCTAATCCTCAAAGCAATTACATTACCTGCTAAACTACTTGAGGCTGTGGCTAGAGTAGTTCACTAGAGTAGTTGCCACTTTTTTATTGCCTGTATGAGCATTCATTTATATGATATAATTCTGTCTTCCAACACTAGGGGGAGCCTAGAAGCCCAACAGAAGTACAGAATTTTAAACCTTATATTACAGGAAGAATATCCACTAAATACAAAAGAATTAAGGCTACTTTCACATTAGCGTTTTGCTATTGAGATCTGTCATAGGATCTCAATAGCAGAAGAAATTGCTTCAGTTTGGTCCCCATTCATTGTCAATGGGGACAAAACTGAACTGAAAGAAAAGGAATGCACCAAAATGCATTCTGTTCTGTTTAGTTGCGCTCCCACCGTGGACAGAATAATGCTACAAGTAGCGTTTTTCTGTCTGCAATGTGGTACGCAGCAAGATGGATTCATCCTGACACAGAATGTAAGTCAATGGGGACAGATCCGTTTTCTCTGACACAATAGAAAACGGATTTGTCCCCCATTGACTTTCAATAATGTTCAAGACGAATGGTTATAGAAGACGTAATACAACCGGATCCGTTCATGACGGATGCATGTGGTTGTATTATTGTAACGGAAGTGTTTTTGCAGATCCATGACTGATCCGAAAAAACCCGCTAATGTGAAAGTAGCCTAAGAGGTAACAAAAATCATATATCTTATTCCCAGGTGGTGATGGTAAAATACTGTTATAAATTACATTCACCAGCCTTGAAATTCAGTTATTGATCTAAGCACATGTCTTGAGATGCACACAGTTTTCAATGAATATAGCACTGTATATTGAGTGACTTCTTAGTGGTGTGCTATTTTTTCTTTCAGAAGGAGTTTATTACTAAATATATATATACACTGTCTAAGCTATCTATCTATCTATCTATCTATCTATCTATCTATCTATCTATCTGTCTATCATATATAATATGATTATGTATTATTTATAAATAGCTTTTTTCTACAGCAATTACTGAGAAACAACATTCTAAATTGCAAAATCTTGAGAGTTCTCAAGTGTATTCATGAAATGTATGCTGATGAAGTGAATTAAAATATACAAATCGAAAAGACTAGCGAATGCTTTATTTGACAATGACATTAAGTCTTGAAGATCAAAGCAGCTTTCATTTTTAAATAATATACACACTACAGATATGTGCCAGTTAACATTAATGTGCAGGGAGGGAATTTGGCTTGTGCATTATCCAGCAGGCCTTGTACAGCTATGGACCACGGGAGGTAAGGCTAACAAAATTAATATGCAAAGAAGTTTAACACTTGGGACCTATAATTTTCTTGCAAATGGTTTCACTTTAAGGATGAAACAACGCAAGATAATACCAATTTCTTTTTTTAATAAATAGATTGTACTTTAAAAATATAACATAAGACAGCAGGTGGGGATAAGACAAGTGGATATGCAAAGTGGTGGGCTACAAATTTGAATTGACTAACACTAAGTGATACGAGCACATTGAAATGTTTAAGTCAACACTGAAAGATTCAGTTAATTAAAGTGTGATTAGCTACAAGGGGGTTCTTACAGAAATGCCTCATTTTATATTATTTTGAGAAAACCTTAAAAAAAACAACTATATTGTACACCAGAATCAAGCCATATTTTCTAACAGAGGGATTTCTAAACCTTTAAAGGGGTTGTCTCACTTCAGCAAATAGCATATATCATGTAGAGAAAGATAATACCAGGCATTTACTAATGTATTGTGATTGTCCATATTGCCTCCTTTGCTAGTTTTCATGGTTACGACCACCCTGCAATCCATCAGTGGTGGTCTGCTGGCCTCTCTGGTGGCTAGGATCATGGGATCGCACATAGGCTAGTGCTTTTTCCTATAGTGTGCAAGCATGGCCACCACTGATGGATTGCAGGCTAGTAGTAACCATGAATATGATCAGAGTATAATGTGATGGAAAAATGAATCAAGCCAGCAAAGGAAGCAATATTATTCTCAAATTGGGGTGAAAAAGCTGTCTAATATAACTTTTTTTGTGTAATCCTTTCAGTACCGAGCCACTTTTCACCTTAAATTCCAGGCCAATTTTTGCAAATCTGACATGTGTCACTTTATGTGGTAATAACTTTGGAATGCTTTTACTTATCCAAGCCATTCTGAGACTGTTTTCTTATGACACATTGTACAGTACTTCATGTAAATGTTCCTCTATTTATTGAAAAAAAATCCAAAATTTACCCAAAATTTTGAAAAATTCACAATTTTCTAATTTGAATTTCTCTACTTTTAAGTCACATAGTAATGCCTCATAAAATCATTCCCCATATGTCTACTTTATTTTGGCATCATTTTGTAAATGTCATTTTATTTTTTTAGGATGTTAAAAGGCTTAGAAGTTTAGAAGCTATTTTTCAAATTTTCAAGAAAATTTTTATGTGAAAAGTTTTTCTTGCAACACAGCAAAGATTAATAGCAAAATAAACCACAATATATAGTACTCTGATTGTGCAGTTTACAGAAATACCCCATATGTGGTGGTAAACTGCTCTATGGGCATGTGGCAGTGGTTAGAAGGAAAGGAGCCATATTGATTTTGGAGGCAGATTTTGCTAGAATGGTTTTTAGGCACCATTTTGTATTTGAAGAGACCCTGATATACCCCTACAGTAGAAACCCTCAAAAAGTGACCACATTTTGGAAACTACACCCCTTAAAGAATATATTAAGAGGGGTACTGAGCACTTTGACCCCCCTTTTACGCAGATTTGGAAAACTCTTGGCTGTGAAAATGAATAGTTTTGTTACTTCCAATAAAATGTTGTAGCCCCAAAGTTTTCATTTTCACAAGGGGTAACAGGAGAAAAAGTACCCCATAATTTGTTACCCTTTTTCTCCTGAATATGGCAACACCCCATATGTAATGGTAAACTGCTGTGTGGGCACATGGCAGGATTCAGAACGGAAGGAGCATCGTATGGCTTTTGTAGCACAGATTTTGATGGATTGGTTTGTCAGTGCCATTGGTTTTTATTTTTTGAGTGATTGTGGGGGTTCATCTTTTGTGGGATGAGGTGAGGTTTTCATTGGCATCATTTTGGGGTACATACGCCTTTTTGATCGCTTGGTGTTGCACTTTTTGTGAGGCAAGGTGATCAGGAAACGGCTGTTTTGGAACGGTTTTTACATTTTTTTTATGGTGTTCGCTTGACGGGGTGGACAATGTGATATTTTTATAGAGCCAGTCGATACAGATGCGGCGATACCTAATATGTCTACTATTTTTTTTTTAAATGTTAACTTTATTTTGGGAAAAGGATGCTCTTTTACTGAAACTTTTAACTTTTTATTTTGTAAAACTTTTTTTTTTACTTTTCTTTTTACTTTATATTTTGTCCCACTCTGGGACTTCAACTTTTGGGGGTCTGATCCCCTGTACAATGCATTACAATACATCTGTATTGTAATGCATTGCTGTAAGTGTATAACCAGTGTAATACACTTACAGCCTGCTTGCCTGTGAGATCCACGGGGCTGGATCTCGCAGGCTTACAGAGAATGGTAGAATTTAGACTCCTGTACTCCACTTGTTTTTCAAAAATAATGCTTTTATTTGTGTGCCGTTCCAGTCAAAAACATTTTTAGTACAACCGGATCGAGCCGCATAGGTGAGGGAAGAAAAAAAAAAATGGCGTCTTGGCATTCAGGCTACTGCCTAACCACAACGCTTGCCACACAGGGCCACAGAGCCTCCCACCAACGCAGCTTCCTGCCACCCACTGTGGGTACACTACCACCATGCTTTTTTTCTTCCCTCACCTATGCGGCTCGATCCGGTTGTACTGAAGAAGGCTATAAGCTGAAAAACGTTTTTAACTGGAACTGCACACTAATAAAAGCATTATTCTTGAAAAACAAGTGGAGTACAGGAGTCTAAATTCTACCATTATCTGGTTTGGGAACCATCTCCTAACACCCACGCAATCAAAGTGGAGTACCACCCAACCTTATACTACCTAGGCTTACAGAGAAGGCAGTCACAATCCCTAAGGAAGGCATTGGGCTGCCGTCCCAGCCATCAGGTCCCCGTCACAGCAGTGTGGGGACCCGATGGACACCTGGGACCTGTCAGGATACCGCACATGCCATGGTCAGCGCTGACTGCAGCATTGCAAGGGTTTATGTACTGGCAAATGTGTTTTGCCAGTGCATACAGCAGGGGTCTGGCTATCAGTGACTGCTGGACCCCTGCAGCGGATCGGACGGGCACAGCTCATTTCAGACACACTTCCCAGCGCTATACAATTACGGTGCTGGTACCCTACGGGTTAATAGATAATTAATTCTATTATGCCTTTATTCTCAAATTTGGATGAATAAACTGTGTAATCTAATCTTTATTCAGTTGCCCACCTAGTTTAATAGATAAGCAATTTGATTACTTCTGTATTCTCAAATTGGGGTGAATAAGCTGTGTAATCTAACAGTTAGTGTGGTGTCCACCTGATTTCATAGATATGCAATTCCATTAGGCTTTGACTCTGATATTGGGGTGCATTAACAGTGTAATTTAACTGTTAGAGTGTTGTCCAACTGATTTCATAGATAAGCAATTCCATGAGGCCTTGAGTCTGATATTGGGGTGAATTAACAGTGTTATTTAACAATTAGAGTGTTTTCCACCTGATTTTGTAGATAAACAATTCCATTAGGCTTTGATTCTCATTTTGGGGTAAATAACCTGCGTAATTTAACTGTTAGTGGGGTGTCCACATTGACATTGAATAATTTATTTTACATATTCAGTTACTGTTACCGTACAGTATGTCCAACAAAGAGGTGCCAGTGCCCTCCATAGGAAGTGGCAGTGGCAAGAATGTTGCTGCAGAAGTAGCAGTAGAAGATTGTGTTTTGACGACCAATCCCACTGTGCTGGAATGGTTGACACAGTCTTCAATATCATCTCATTTGACATCAGACACCCACAGCCAGGAGTCGCTGTGTTCCTCTGATACCACATTTAGTATAACCTCTGTGCCCTCACCTATCCTGCAACTACCTATTTCTTTTGCTGCTCCTTCTGCCAAGCAAGTGATGTATGCAGCCAGCTCTGCTTTTCAGTGCGAGAGATATTACTGAGGACAGTCAACAGATACTGCCCAGCACAGATTTGGAAGAGAGGTCTGCTGCTTCCTCCTGTAGGTGTGCAAGTAGCAACAATGAGAGTTGCGTTGGAGCAGGTGTTGAGAGCCGTCAGGGACGCGGCCATGAGACGGGTGAGGGTGACATAAGTGACGAGCAGAGAGTAGTGCATGATTTAGCCGATTGGAATGTGGAAGCTGGGTGAAGAGGGGGCTTCATTATCATCATCATCATCATTGGTCGAGGGTGGGAGCAGGCCCATGAAACAGCAGCAAGGTGGTGGTGTGCAAATGAGCCAGAAGGTTGGAAGCTCTGGAGCCAAATGTGTCCGGGGTAGAACGTCTGCTATCCAGGAACCTACCTGTCTGGAAACAACTAGCATTGCATGGCTTCATAGAGGCAGCACCCTCCTTGAGCTGCAAAGGCAGAATAGTGTTCTCCATCATCGCCTTATATTAGACATTTCCACACGTTAGAACTCCACCCTCCACATGTTAGACTGACTATATGAGCAGTGGAAGGCAGTGAATGATTTCTTGATGATGCAGGCAGACAGGGGTACTCCCCTATGTAACTTTAACATTAGCCTGTGGCAGCTCATGCTTAACACCTGCCGTTTACTCAGGCCCTTTGAGGAGGCCACTTTGTCAGTTGCCAGGACTACGGGATAAATTATATAATTCCACTCATTCATGTCCTGGAGCAGATGCTGATAAATCTGTCTGGCCAAGGGACAGGAGACGTGGCGGGTACATTTAATAGCCAACTGAGCCCTGTGGGGGCTGAACTGGTGGAGGAGGAGGACCATGACCTGTATATAGAAATAGGAGGTTTATCTGCACAAGGAGAGGAACAGGAGGAGCATGAGGAGCCAGAGGGCAGTGAGGAAGAGCAGGCGGATGACCCCGACAGACCATGGCAGCATGCAGTGAGGATGGAGGCAGGGAGTCCCTCCAATTCCCTTGCTTAAATGGCCAAATGCATGCTGAGTTGCTTGCGTAGTGACAGCTGCATTATCACCATTTCACAGAGGGATGACTACTGGCTCTCCACAATGTTAGACCCTTGCTACCGTTCCAAAATGGGGGTCTTTTTTACACCTCCTGATATGGATGATAAACTCAACTACTATCGAGACATACTGTTCAGTCTGTTGGTCGCTGCTCATGTTTTCCATCGCCCATCCTAATGAAGGTTTGACCAGGGGACCCTCTGTGCTCACTCTCCAATGCCATGAATGCTGTATGGGGGGTAGGAGTAGCAACAGCTCCATCAGCAGCAACTTAAGTCTCGAGTCTCTAATGAGCACTTTTCTTCACCCACCTATTGAAGAGACCAGCCAGCAGCAGTAGGACATGAAGCAGAATCTTAACCATTAGGGGATGGCATATTGGTCAACCGAAATCCAAGAATCTCTGGACTATTGGGCAGCCAAACTTGAATTATGGCCACAACTGGCATAGTTTGCACTGAACAAGCTTTCCTGCCCGGCCAGTAGTGTGGCATCAGAAATGGTGTTAAGTGCGGCGGGGGCATAGTTACCCCATAGAGAACTCGCCTTTCAACACAAAATGTAGAGAGATTGACCTTTATAAAGATAAATCAGGCGTGGATCAGTCAGGATTTCCACACATTGGTGCCTAATACGTCAGACTACTGCCACTGCTGTTGCCCCCCCACCCTACTCTGTGATTGGGCCACTATGTTGAGTCCTCTTGCTTTTGCCACCCTCACCACTCTGTGATTGAGCCACTAGTGTCCCTGATTGGCCTTGTTGACATCACTGTTTATTTTACCCTTCTTCTGATCTGTCAGAAAAATTTAAAAATGAAAAACGGGTCCTGTCTTTGGAGCATCCATAAGGCCTTTATCACATGGTCAGTATTTTGCATTGGGATTTGATCATGATTTGGTAGCCAAAATATGAAGTGGGTCCAAAACACAGAAGAAATGCAAAGATTTCCATCACATGTTATCTCTGTTTTGGACCCACTCCTGTTATTGCCTTATTAATACTGATGAAATAATGATGCAAAAAACTGACCAAATACTGACCGTGTGATAGAGGCCATTAAAGTCTTGCATGCAGCATTTATTTTCCCTCTGAATAAAACCGATTTCAGAGGCAAATGACCCAAACTCATGCAAATTGAGCATTAGGCCTCTATCAGTCAGTATTTTGCATCAGAATTTAATCATGATTTTAAAGGCAAAAGCAGGAGTAGGTCCAAAAAACAGAAGACATGCAAATATTTCCTTCACGTATCATCTCAGTTTTGGACCCACTCCTGTTTTTGCCATACCAATACTGATCAATTACTGATCAAATACTGACCGTTTGAAGGCGGATGCTCAAATGACAGGATTCATGTTTTTTTGGGGTTGTTCTTCTGATGGATCAGATGAAGGGAAGAACGTCAACACAAACTTACTGCTGACACCCTCCCACTTTGTCATGGGGCCACTAATTGTATCAGTGGCTAACAAATTAGGTTATCTATTAATCTATGTAGAAGCAACAGATGGTGCAAAATGAGACAGCTCTTCCACTCTATAATAGAATCTTGGGCCACTGCATGGTTAAGTACATTATACCTGATGCTAGCACTTCAGTTATTTGGTCAATTAATTCCAGCAGTTACTGTATGGTGAGCCAAAATCAGGAGTCAATCCTACTCTCAGATAAGCTATCATGAAAAAATCTGCACCTGTTCTGTGTTTTTGACTGAAAACTGACCAAATAAGTGATGTGTGAACTGAGCCTAAGAGTGGCATCTGTCGCCTGCCTGTCACACTGACACACAGTAACTGTTTCACTACTAGTGTTGATCACGAATATTTGAATTGCAAATTTTTATTACGAATATCAGCACTTCGAGTATTTGTGAATATTTAGAATATAGTGATATATGTGAGTAATTTCGAATATTCAAGATTTTTTTTTTTATCAGTACACATGATCCCTCCCTGCTTCTTGCTTGTGGGCCAATGAGAAGGCTGCAATATCTTTGACTTTCGGAGCAGTATTGATTGCGAATTTTTGCAATGCAAATTTTCGTACTGCGAATTTTTATTGCGATTACAAAATTTTTCAATTGCCGATTTCTGCAATCCATAAAATAATGACTGGGGATAGCAATAACTACCTACTATTCCGTTTAACTTGCCTCCAATAGGTGCTCTCCATAAGTGCCTATCTAGTGCGCCTGTTTTCCATCTTAGGTTATCTTACCTATTACTTATTAGTTATGCATCTTGGTAGTAATAATCTGTGCATCATATGTCCTAGGTGATGTAGCACTGGGATAGTCACTTATAGAGAAGGATTTGGGTGTCCTTCTGGATGGTGGATTAAATTACAGCATGCAATGTCAATAAGCTGCTTCTAAGGCCACCAGGATATTGTCATGCATTAAACGAGGCATGAAATCACGGGGCAGGGATGTAATACTACCACTTTACAAAGCGCTGGTGCGGCCTCAGCTGGAATATGAAGTCTAGTTCTGGGCACCAGTAAATAGAAAGGATGCACTGCAGCTATAAAAAATACAGAGGAGAGACTAAAATTATAAGGAGCATGGAGGGTCTTAGTTATGAAGAAAGATAAAAATAATTATCATCATAGGTATATACTGTCGGATAGGGATAAAAAGGCTGATAAGTTAGATTTAACATTTGATGGTGAATGTTAACATCAGTTGTTACTAAGGAGGTACAAAGTGAATGAAGCCACAGCACAGTGACTATAAGGGATATGAAGCAAATATCCCAGTGGATCTCTCATAGCAGTTAGAGAAATAATTGTAAAAAAATTATTGTGAAATACATTCAGGTGGTCACTTTAACTTTTACTGGTGTTAGTTTATTTGGGTAACATACACATCTTTGATTTTAATAAGTACAAAAATAAATGTTATGTTTTATAACAAATAAAGAAATGACCGAAACACTAATAAGGAAGCCTTTTGCTTTTGGTTCTGTACTTGCTACTAATACACGCCAAAAAGGGCTGTAATTTACTCACTTCACCACACAACGGCCAATAAGCCTTTTTTCCCACTAATACAAGCCAAAAAAATGCTTTAGAACATATAACTGCACCACACAAAGGCAACTAAGACATAGAAATATGTCCTTGTAATAAATCCTGTTAATTGCTGTATCAAACAGCACTTTCACCCCAATAACAAGAACGGTTTGCTGGAATTACAGAGCAGTATAATGGCAATTTGGATCCACAGCCAGTGCAGCAAGGTGTGATAGGATTGTTACTATTACCCAGGCTGTAAACTCTCCTACTGAACCCTGTTCTGCTTCAATACTGTGGAATGATTCCTCCCTATCCTTTCCCTGAACTTCTATGCAGCAAAATAAAAGTTTTAAAGTCTTTTCTACCACTGTCCCAAGTGCCTACTGACGTCTCTCCCTGCACTAAGTACACTGGAAAATGGCAGAATCCAAGATGGTTGAGACTATTTATAGGACTGTTAAATCACAGGGCTGGTTGGCTGCTGGTTGGCTGCATGCATGGCATTGTGGGTGATCTCTTGTTGCCTAAGTTCCTTGCTCCATGTCCTAACATGTGCAGCAGCCATTTTAGGAAAAAATTTGATTTGTTACCTTGAAGCGTGAGGAAATTTGGATTCTGTGCAAATCAAATTTTTCCTGAAATGTGGATCGAAATCCACTTCGTCAACTTCGATTCGCTCATCTCTATTTGTCATACCAGCACCTGGATCTGAATACGTTTGTAATTGCATCTAATTAAATATTTAGTACAGCCAGTAAGCTGTATTTATAGTGCCACCTGCTGTTTGTTCTTTTCCTTAGGCCCCTTTCACACGGGCGAGTTTTCCGTGCGGGTGCGATGTGTGAGTTGACTTTCACTCACTTGTGCGTTGAGTGAAAATCGCAGCATGCTCTATATTGTCCGATTTTCACGCGACGCAGGCCCCATAGAAGTGAATGGGAAGCATGAAAATCGCATAGCATCCGCAAGCAAGTACGGATGCGGTGCGATTTTCACGCACGGTTGCTAGGAGACGATCGGGATGGAGACCCGATCATTATTATTTTCCCTTATAACATGGTTATAAGGGAAAATAATAGCATTCTGAATACAAAATGCATAGTAAAACAGCGCTAGAGGGGTTAAAAATAAAATAAAAAATAATTTAACTCACCTTAGTCCACTTGATCGCGAAGCCGGCATCTCCTTGTGTCTCCTCTGCGCTGAACAGGACCTGGGGTGAGCTGCTGCATTAAATACCGGTTAAGGACCTTCGATGATGTCACTCCGGTCATCACATGGTCTTTTACCATGGTGAATCACCATGGTAAAAGATCATGTGACGTACCATGTGATGACCGGAGTGACGTCATCAAAGGTCCTTAACCGGTATTTAATGCAGCAGCTCACCCCAGGTCCTGTTCAGCGCAGAGGAGACACAAGGAGATGCCGGCTTCGCGATCAAGTGGACTAAGGTGAGTTAAATTATTTTTATTTTATTTTAAACCCCTCTAGCGCTGTTTTACTATGCATTCTGTATTCAGAATGCTATTATTTTCCCTTATAACCATGTTATAAGGGAAAATAATACAATCTTCAGAACATCAATCCCAAGCCCGAACTTCTGTGAAGAAGTTCGGGTTTGGGTACCAAACATGCACAATTTTTCTCACGCGAGTGCAACGCATGACAATGTTTTGCACTCGCACGGAAAAATCACGCATTTTCCTGCAACGCACCCGGCTGTTATCCGGGCAAAAAAACTGACGCCCGTGTGAAAGAGGCCTTATTTTTTTGCCCATCTCACTGAACTAATCGAATATGCTCAGCTTAACCTCTTACAGACACAGGGCGTACCTGTACACCCTGATGTCCGAGTCCTTAACCTGTTCCGGACACATGACGTACTGGTACGCATGTTGTCACGGTACTTAAGGACACATGACATACCGGTACGTCATGTGTAGTTCCAATCACCGCCGCCCGGCTGGCGGTGATCGGAAATGGGTGCCTGCTCAAATCATTGAGCAGGCACCTTGGGACAATGCGCCGGGGGGTCCTGTGACCCACCATGTCGGCGATCGGAGCAAACCGCAGGTCAATTCAGACCTGCGGTTTGCTGCGTTTCCGGGTTATTCGGGTCTCTGAGGACCCGATAACCTGAAACAGGATGGTGATCGGTGGCGTGATAATACACCACCAATCACCATCCTGCGATCCTGAGAGGTGATGGTGATATCACCTCTCAGGATCGCCTCTCATTGGTCGGCTGGGCGGGCGGGCAGTTCAAATTACAGCACGTCGATCTCCAGAGCCAGCACCCCCATCTGCGCAGGGAACATCAGCCAGCACCCTGATCTGTGCTGCAGCTTGCCCCCCCACAACTTTTTTGGGGACGCAAGCATTTTTTTTGTTTTTTTTTGCGAATGCTGACTGTGGCCGGCACTATTAGCGTCCGGCCACCGCTGATCAACTTTGGACGGTTGATCAGCGTGTTTGAATTTTTTTTTTTTTCTCTCACATTTTTGTCCTTTTTTATTTAGTTTTTTTTTGTCTGTTAGGTTTATGGTAAGTTCGTGAACACCCGTGTCCCCACACACACGTACAGTGGCGTTGCGAGGGGAGTGCGGGGGGTGCGGGCCGCACCGGGTGACACCAGTCTGATGGGGTGTCACCCGCGGCCGACGGAGTTCTCCTTGACTGATCTGAGCCGTTTTGAAACGGCTCAGCTCAGTCACACAGACAATGCAGAGACGCTGGCAGCAGGGAGCCTGAGGGAGGGACGGGGAGGAGCGTAATATGATCTTAGAGTGGAAGCTGGCTTCTGCCAGCCCCTCCCCTCCCCGCCCACCAACCAATCACCGACCAGAGCTGAGGGGGCAAGGCAAGCACACTAGCAGCTCTGAGTCGTCTGAGTCACACAAGTAAGTGCAGGGAGTCTAAGAATAGAAAGGAATCGAATGAGTCACAAGTTAAAAGAATCTAAAGATCCGACTTAGTGACTCATTCGATTCTTTGAGTTAAAAGAGCAGTGAGTCAGGCTGTAGAACAGTTTACATTACACTGAGGCTGAGGCTGTCTGGCTGCTTTTGTTGAAGCAGTGATAAGATTAACCCTAAGTTCACACCTGAGCGTTTTACAGCGCGTTCCTACGCGCTGTAAAACGCTCAACAAGGAGAAACCAATGATTCCCTATGGGAATGGTTCTCACCTGGGCGTTTTACAGCACGTACGATCGCGCTGTAAAACGCCCGACGATCAAACAAGTTCTTGAGCTTTTTTGGGGCATTTTGTCACGCGTTCCCGTACATAGAGATATTCAGGAACGCGCGACAATGTGTGTTCGCTTGTCTCTGTATGCGCGATTGTAAACGCCCGTACAATCGCGCTTACAGAGCGCTCGTTTCAGAACGCTCAGGTCTGAACCCAGGGTCAGGGATAGGAGCAGAGAGATAAGAGAAGTGACAGATGACACAGAGTTTAGATTCCAGGTTGAATTAACCCTTTAGGATCAAATTGGCTGTCAAAAGAGATGTCACCGTTCATGTGGGAGACGGAGTGTGTTATATCTTTATCTTACTCTATATTGAGCCCGTGAGCCATGTGCATGAGGATGAGGGATGGCTACTGCTCGTCCCCCTACAGAATCATGGTTTCTGGGCAGCAGATGACTGTGAAGACCACCCGATCTGTTGCTCAGAAGCCATGAGATTGTAAGGCTACTTTCACACTAGCGGCATGACGGATCCAACAGGCTGTTCACCCTGTCGGATCCGTCCTGCCGTTATTTCGCCGGACCACCGTTCCGTCCCCATTGACTATAATGGGGACGGGGGTGGAGCTCCGGCGCAGCACGGCAGTGCATGGCGAAAGGCCGCCGGACTAAAAGTCCTGCATGTCCAACTTTTTAGTCCGGCGGCCTCTCACCGCAAACTGCCGTACTGCGCCGGAGCTCCACCCCCGTCCCTATTATAGTCAATGGAATCCGGGGACGGAGCGGTGGCAGGACGCATCCGACAGGGTGACGATCTCTCTTCAGGTTTATTAGAAAATCGTGCACAAATTGCACACTAGTTATTTTCCTGAGTGATGACTGTGGGGACTATTTTATTATCAGCCAGTGACTGTGTTACTGTAATACTGTTATCAATTCAGCACATAGCTTTCCCTGTGCATTCACATTTCACTTCACTTGGTTCATTGTACTCCTGTCAGTGTCAGACTGTTGTCACTGTGGGTAACAATGCACACTGCACACCACAGTGACAGCTTCTGACTCCTGTCCTGAGTCCTCCTGTCCGGCGTCAGCCTCAGCTTCCCTTCACTATCACTATAATAAATCACTCTTCCTGATCCTGACTCATTACTAATTAGAGAGCTGAAGAGCCGACTGCACTGAGTCAGCAGCAAGTGAATCGAATGTATAGCATCTGCGCATGCGCACCGGCACCTAGAGTCTTCGGTTCACTTGCGAGTCAGCTCAGCTCAGCAGTCAGTGACTCAGCAAGTGAACCGAAGATCCGATTCATGAATCGGTTCATTTGAATGAGCTGATTCAAATGAACCGATTCACCTAAAAGATCCAAACTTCCCATCACTACTCCTTACTCACTAGCAAGGATGTCGGTCCGGCCGTCACGTGGAGAAGGGGGTGTGACTACCTGGTGAGTAGCGCCGCCGCGGCTGCACTGCAGGAGCAGCCTGCAGGCCCAGGACTGGAGTCTGGAGCTAATGGATTGGGTGGTGACTCACTCACACAGCCAGCCAGACCTGCCACTGCCGCGCCTGAGGGAGGAGGAGGTGTGGTAGGTAGCGCAGAGAGCGCATATTGACTTTATATTTAGATTTCATTTAATACCCCATTATAGTATTTATTATATTTAGGGGGGGCAGGGGGTTGGGGCAGCCAGGGTAAAGCTTGAACAGAAGGTGGAAATGCACTTTAATGCTCCATGACTCATGGAGCATTAAAGTGCATTTCCTGGAAATGCCGCAAACTACATAATGGAGGGCAGTGTGGGGAAAAATTACTTAGTGGGGGGCAAAGTACATAATTGAGAGCAGTGTGGGAGGGCATATTACTTAAAGGGGTTCTCCACTTTGTTTTAACTGATGATCTATCCTCTGGATAGATCTTTAGCATCTGATCAGCGGGGGTCCGACACCCGGGACCCCCGCCGATCAGCAGTTTGAGAAGGCAGCAGCGCCGCTGGCTCAGTGACGTCACGACTAGTATCAAATGGCCTGGGCGCGTCTAAGCTCCATTCAAGTAAACAGAGCTTAGCCCCGCCCATGCTAGTTGATACTAGTCGTGACGTCACTGGGCCAGCGGTAAACAGTGAGAAGGCCGCGGCGCTGCTGGAGCACCGCTGCCTTCTCAAACAGCTGATTGGCGGGGATCCTGCTTTTCAGACCCCTGCTGATCAGATGCTGATGATCTATCCAGAGGATAGATCATCAGTTAAAACAAAGTTCAGAACCCCTTTAACCACTTCAGCCGCGCTAGGTGAAACCCCCTTCATGACCAGAGCACTTTTTACACTTCGGCACTACACTCCTTTCACCGTTTATCGCTCGGTCATGCAACTTACCACCCAAATGAATTTTACCTCCTTTTCTTCTCACTAATAGAGCTTTCATTTGGTGGTATTTTATTGCTGCTGACATTTTAACTTTTTTTGTTATTAATCAAAATGTAACGATTTTTTTGCAAAAAAATGACATTTTTCACTTTCAGCTGTAAAATTTTGCAAAAAAAACGACATCCATATATAAATTTTTCGCCAAATTTATTGTTCTACATGTCTTTGATAAAAAAAAAAATGTTTGGGCAAAAAAAAAAAAATTGTTTGGGTAAAAGTTATAGCATTTACAAACTATGGTACAAAAATGTGAATTTCCGCTTTTTGAAACAGCTCTGACTTTCTGAGCACCTGTCATGATTCCTGAGGTTCTACAATGCCCAAACAGTAGAAAAACCCCACAAATGACCCCATTTCGGAAAGTAGACACCCTAAGGTATTCGCTGATGGGCATAGTGAGTTCATAGAACTTTTTATTTTTTGTCACAAGTTAGCGGAAAATGATGATGATTTTATTTATTTATTTTTTTCTTACAAAGCCTCATATTCCACTAACTTGCGACAAAAAATAAAAAATTCTAGGAACTCGCCATGCCCCTCACGGAATACCTTGGGGTGTCTTCTTTCCAAAATGGGGTCACTTGTGGCGTAGTTATACTGCCCTGGCAATTTAGGGGCCCAAATGTGTGAGAAGTACCTTGCAATCAAAATGTGTAAAAAATGGCCTGCAAAATCTGAAAGGTGCACTTTGGAATATGTGCCCCTTTGCCCACCTTGGCAGCAAAAAAGTGTGACACATCTGGTATCGCCGTACTCAGGAGAAGTTGGGGAATGTGTTTTGGGGTGTCATTTTACATATACCCATGCTGGGTGAGAGAAATATCTTGGCAAAAGACAACTTTTCCCATTTTTTTATACAAAGTGGGCATTTGACCAAGATATTTTTCTCACCCAGCATAGATATATGTAAAATGACACCCCAAAACACATTCCCCAACTTCTCCTGAGTACGGCGATACCAGATGTGTGACACTTTTTTGCTGCCAAGGTGGGCAAAGGGGCACATATTCCAAAGTGCACCTTTTGGATTTCACCGGTCATTTTTTACACATTTTGATTGCAAAGTTCTTCTCACACATTTGGGCCCCTAAATTGCCAGGGCAGTATAACTACCCCACAAGTGACCCCATTTTGGAAAGAAGACACCCCAAGGTATTCCGTGAGGGGCATGGCGAGTTCCTAGAATCTTTTATTTTTTGTCGCAAGTTAGTGGAATATGAGACTTTGTAAGGAAAAAAGAAAAAAAAAAGAAAAATCATCATTTTCCGCTAACTTGTGACAAAAAATAAAAAATTCTAGGAACTCGCCGTGCCCCTCACGGAATACCTTGGGGTGTCTTCTTTCCAAAATGGGGTCACTTGTGGCGTAGTTATACTGCCCTGGCAATTTAGGGGCCCAAATGTGTAAGAAGTACCTTGCAATCAAAATGTGTAAAAAATGGCCTGTGAAATCCGAAAGGTGCACTTTGGAATATGTGCCCCTTTGCCCACCTTGGCTGCAAAAAAGTGTCACACATCTGGTATTGCCGTACTCAGGAGAAGTTGGGGAATGTGTTTTGGGGTGTCATTTTACATATACCCATGCTGGATGAGAGAAATATCTTGGCAAAAGACAACTTTTCCCATTTTTTTATACAAAGTTGGCATTTGACCAAGATATTTTTCTCACCCAGCATGGGTATATGTAAAATGACACCCCAAAACACATTCCCCAACTTCTCCTGAGTACGGCGATACCAGATGTGTGACACTTTTTTGCAGCCTAGATGCGCAAAGGGGCCCAAATTCCTTTTAGGAGGGCATTTTTAGACATTTGGATCCCAGACTTCTTCTCACACTTTCGGGCCCCTAAAAAGCCAGGGCAGTATAAATACCCCACATGTGACCCCACTTTGGAAAGAAGACACCCCAAGGTATTCAATGAGGGGCCTGGCGAGTTCCTAGAAATTTTTTATTTTTTGCATAAGTTAGCGGAAATTGATTTTTTTGTTTTTTTTCTCACAAAGTCTCACTTTCCGCTAACTTAGGACAAAAATTTCAATCTTTCATGGACTCAATATGCCCCTCAGCGAATACCTTGGGGTGTCTTCTTTCCGAAATGGGGTCACATGTGGGGTATTTATACTGCCCTGGCTTTTTAGGGGCCCTAAAGCGTGAGAAGAAGTCTGGAATATAAATGTCTAAAAATGTTTACGCATTTGGATTCCGTGAGGGGTATGGTGAGTTCATGTGAGATTTTATTTTTTAACACAAGTTAGTAGAATATGAGACTTAGTAAGAAAAAACAAAAACAAACAAAAAATTTCCGCTAACTTGTGCCCAAAAAAATGTCTGAATGGAGCCTTACAGGGGGGGGGGGGGGTGATCAATGACAGGGGGGTGATCAATGACAGGGGGGTGATCAATGACAGGGGGGTAATCACCCATATAGACTCCCGGATCACCCCCCTGTCATTGATCACCCCCCTGGTAAGGCTCCATTCAGACGTCCGTATAATTTTTACGGATCCATGGATCGGATCCGCAAATCACATGCGGACGTCTGAATGGAGCCTTACAGGGGGGTTATCAATGACAGGGGGTGATCAGGGTGATCACCCCCCTGTCACTGATCACCCCCCCTGTAAGGCTCCATTCAGACATCCGCATGATTTTTTACGGATCCATGGATACATGGATCGGATCCACAAAACACATGCGGACGTCTGAATGGAGCCTTACAGGGGGGTTATCAATGACAGGGGGTGATCAGGGTGATCACCCCCCTGTCACTGATCACCCCCCCTGTAAGGCTCCATTCAGACATCCGCATGATTTTTTACGGATCCATGGATACATGGATCGGATCCACAAAACACATGCGGACGTCTGAATGGAGCCTTACAGGGGGGTTATCAATGACAGGGGGTGATCAGGGTGATCAGGGTGATCACCCCCCTGTCACTGATCACCCCCCCTGTAAGGCTCCATTCAGACATCTGCATGATTTTTTACGGATCCATGGATACATGGATCGGATCCACAAAACACATGCGGACGTCTGAATGGAGCCTTACAGGGGGGTTATCAATGACAGGGGGTGATCAGGGTGATCACCCCCCCTGTCACTGATCACCCCCCCTGTAAGGCTCCATTCAGACATCCGCATGATTTTTTACGGATCAATGGATACATGGATCGGATCCACAAAACACATGCGGACGTCTGAATGGAGCCTTACAGGGGGGTGATCAATGGCAGGGGGGTGATCAGGGAGTGTATATGGGTGATCACCCACCTGTCATTGATCACCCCCTGTAAGCCTCCATTCAGACGTCCGCATGTGTTTTGCGGATCCGATCCATGTATCCATGGATCCGTAAAAATCATGCGGACGTCTGAATGGAGCCTTACAGGGGGGTGATCAATGACAGGGGGGTGATCAATGACAGGGGGTGATCAGGGAGTGTATATGGGTGATCACCCGCCTGTCATTGATCACCCCCCTGTAAGGCTCCATTTAGACGTCCGTATGCGTTTTGCGGATCCGATCCATGTATCCGTGGATCCGTAAAAATCATATGGACGTCTGAACGGAGCCTGACAGGGGGGTGATCAATGACAGGGCGGTGATCAATGACAGGGGGGTGATCAGGGAGTTTATATGGGGTGATCATGGGTGATCAGGGGTTTATAAGGGGTTAATAAGTGACGGGGGGGGGGGGGGGTGTAGTGTAGTGTGGTGTTTGGTGCGACTGTACTGACCTACCTGAGTCCTCTGGTGGTCGATCCTAACAAAAGGGACCACCAGAGGACCAGGTAGGAGGTATATTAGACGCTGTTATGAAAACAGCGTCTAATATACCTGTTAGGGGTTAAAAAATTCGGATCTCCAGCCTGCCAGCGAGCGATCGCCGCTGGCAGGCTGGAGATCTACTCGCTTACCTTCCATTCCTGTGAGCGCGCGCGCCTGTGTGCGTGCGTTCACAGGAAATCCCGGCCCTCGCGAGATGACGCATATATGCGTGACTCTGCGCAGGGCCGCCACCTCCGGACCGCACATCTGCGTTAGGCGGTCCGGAGGTGGTTAATGTGGGGCAGTGTGGGGGGGCATATTACTTAATGTGGGGCAGTGTGGGGGGCATATTACTTAATGTGAGGCAGTGTGGGGGGGCATATTACTTAATGTGGGGCAGTGTGGGGGGGCATATTACTTAATGTGGGGCAGTGTGGGGGGCATATTTTTTAATGTGGGGCAGTGTAGGGGGGCATATTACTTAATGTGGGGCAGTGTAGGGGGGCATATTACTTAATGTGGGGCAGTGTAGGGGTCATATTACTTAATGTGGGGCAGTGTAGGGGGGCATATTACTTAATGTGGGGCAATGTGGGGGGGCATATTCCGATCCCCCCAAAAAAATTCCCCCCCTGTTGCCAATCTGTCTGCCTAGCCCCCCCCCACGTCAGCGGTTTGTTTACTATCCAAACCCCCCCTCCCCCCCCGAGTTACCGCTTGGGTCGGTCGGCAGGCTCAGTGAAGGGATGTCAGCGGCGCGGCGGTGGCAGGGCGGAGCTTGATGGACGTCCCCTACGTGACTCGTCCCAGGGGGGTGACACCATTTTCTACCGCACCGGGTGACACCAGCCCTAGCAACGCCACTGCACACGTACACCAAATAAAGTTTAACATGCATGCACACACACACACGCACACACACACTCCCCTATGGCCCGCTGGATGTTCTGGGCCGAGGAGGCATACGCCGAGCTTGCCTCTGAGTCCGAGAGCCCCAATGAGGATGAGGATGACCCCACTTTCCTTTTGTCACTTGCGTCCTCCTCATCATCTAGCGATGATGATGAGCCCCCAAGGCGGCGGAGACGCCGCCAGGCAGAGCAAGGGAACCGCCATGCTAGGGACCCTGTGGCCCACACTAGTACGAGCAGCTCTGGGGCTCGTTCTAGTTTTCCAACCCACCAGTTAAGTCCACCTGAGCCCCCTGCTGAAGAACTTGTCTGGTGTACCCCAGAGCATTTTGAGACCGCAATTCCTGATTTTGTAGGCCAACCAGGAATCCAGATTTCCACAGTGGGCTTCACTGAATATGACTATTTTAGTCTTTTTTCAGTGACCACTTTGTAAATCTGATGGTGGAGCAAATGAACCTGTATGCCCAACAGTTCGTTTTTCAACGCATCGGCTCCTTTTTGACTAGGGCCGGTGGCTGGACTCCGGTCAGTGCAGCCGAGATGAGGACGTTTTGGGGCCTCGTGCTGCACATGGGCCTAGTAAAAAAACCTAGTATCAGGCATTACTGGAGTGGGGACGTCCTTTACCAGACCCCACTTTACAGTACGGCCATGACAGGATCCCGGTTTGAGGATATCAGGAAATGCATGCATTGTGCAGATAATGCAGAATGTCCCCCCCAAGGTAATCCAAAACCAAAATAGCTAGTTCTGCAAGGAATACAGATATTCTAAAGACGAGACAGAGGGGAGATGATAGAAACTTTTAAATACATAAGGATAATCAACAAGGTAAAAGAGGAGAGAATATTTAAAAGAAGAATAACTGCTACAAGAGGACATAGTTTAAAATTAGAGGGGCAAAGGTTTAAAAGTAATATCAGGAAGTATTTGTCACCGCCAGATATCTGAGAAGCTCTGACAGACGTTCTTCAGAACCTCCTGCTTGAGGTTCTTTTGTTTTGCTTTCGTTTTGTCATCTCGTTTCCCTCTCTCAGCTGTCATCTAGTTGCACTGATTGCATCCCTTTAAATCCCCTACCATACTGCATCACTTTGCGGTTTATACAACTTCCTGGAGGGTGCCAATGCTGGATGCTGCAACTGATGCTTCTACAGATAAGTCTGTTCCTTTGTTTGTGGTTTCCTGTTGGCTTGATCCTAGGTGACCCTGACTCCCTCCGTATTAAGTGTAGGGAGCCAGTGGTCGTGTCCCCTCACTATTTTAGGGTGTTCAGGTGTCATACAGTCGAGGCACGAGGGCATGCAATTATCTATCATAGAGATCTTTGCATGGGCTGAGAAGTCAGGGAGAGCTCTAGGGCTTTTACAGGGCTCACCCTTATGTTCCTTAGTTTGGGATCAAGTCAGTTGGATCTTCATTTGTTGTCTTCTAGTTTTCTGCAACACCATCCGTGACAGTATTACTTTACTGAAAGAGTAGTGGATGCATGGAATAGCCTTCCTGCAGAAGTGGTAGCTGCAAATACAGTGATGGAGTTTAAGCATGTATAGGATAGGCATACGGCCATCCTTCATATAAGATAGGGCCAAGGGCTATTAATAGTATTTAGTATATTGGACAGACTAGATGTGCCAAATGGTTCTTATATGCGACACATTCTATGTTTCTATGTTTTTATCCTGCCTATGACTGCCTGTACAAAATCAGGCCAGTCATCTGTCATTTTGGGGTCAAATTTGTGCAGGCCTATGTACCTGAAAGGGAGGTCGGGGTTGATGAGTCTCTCATTGCTTTCAAGGGGAGACTCATTTTCCGCCAGTATGTTCCCTCTAAGCGGGCGAAGTATGGGTAAAGCTGTACAAACTTTGTGAGAGTACCTCAGGGTACACTTGCAAGTTTCGTGTGTACGAGGGGTGAAATTCCTGTATTCAACCCCCCAGAATTTCCCCCACTCTGGGTGTTAGCAGGAAACTTGTTTGGGACCTTATGCACCCACTGCTCGGGTTACCACCTGTACGTGGATAACTTTTATACTAGGATCCCCTTGTTCCAGTCCCTCGCCACCAGATCTACGTCCGCTTGTGGGACCGTGCTAAAAAAATCAACGTGGCCTCCCTACCCACCCCCTCCAGGTACCTATCCCCAGGGGTGAGACCCGTGCCCTTACCAGTGGAAACCTGTTGCTGGTCAGATATAAGGATAAGAGGGATGTCCTTGTACTGTCCTTGTACTGTCCTGCCGCACGTCAAGGCGATCTCTGTAAGACGGGTTCCTAACACTAAATTCTACCTGTTATGTGCCATGACGGCTACCATACAATTCAGGGGGTGTAGGTTCCACATGCATGCTGGGCACGCTTTAATTTCTGTAATTTTTGGTGCCAAAATGGCCTCCATTATATCCAAGGAATGCAGGTACCAACATGCATGTCGGGCCCACTCCACACCACTCCTGGTGCCAAATGGCCACCAAAGAATGCAATGAGAGTCCACAACTATATCTCTCCTGGTTCCAAATGGCTTCCAGTGAGTGAGGGGGAGCAGGCCAAGCTATATACTCACACTAATTAAAATCAGCCTATGAGGCAGACGAGCTGGTCAGGAGTTCACGACTGAGGTGTCAGCCACAGCTCCAGTACAAACTGCAAAGAAAAAGATGGTCAGTCAGCACATCCCAATGCACAGGGGCAAGTTGCTATCGCTGAGAACAACACTGTAAAACAAAACATGCAATGCATCAGCTCTCTGCAAACCAAATAAAGTACAAAAATGCATAATAATTGCTAATGCTATACTTATTAATTAGAGATGCTTGGCAAATCATTTTGTAAAAAATTATCTGAGCCCGTCTGCCAAACGTCAAGGCGAGCTCTGTAAGATGGGTTCCTAACACTAAATTCTACCTGTTATGTGCCATGACGGCTACCATACAATTCAGGGAGTGTAGGTTCCACATGCATGCTGGGCCTGCTTTAATTTCTGTAATTTTTGGTGCCAAAATGGCCTCCAGCATGCACATGGAACCTACACTCCCTGAATTGTATGGTAGCCGTCATGGCACATAACAGGTATATGGGAGGAGTTGATCTCTCTGATCAAGTCCTCAAGCCATATAATGCCAATGCGCAAAACCCGGGCATGGTACAAAAAAGTTGCGGTCTACTTGGTGCAGGTTGCCTTGTACAACTCTTTTGTGCTGAGTGCAGAGTGTGTCACAGGGGATACAGAAGGACAACACCACTTAATGTGACACGTGCCCCGATCATCCAGGCCCCTGCATTGACAGTTGCTTCAGGGAGTACCACACTTCCATGGAGTACTAAATTTATAATACTCTTCCCCCATTTGCTGTACGGCCAAACGGCAGGGCACACAAGGATAGGAGCGCCCTATGATTTTTGAAAGGCATATTTTGCTGGACTGTTTTTTTTTACACCAGGTCCCATTTGATGCCCCCCTGATGCCCCCCTAGAGTAGAAACTCCATAAAAGTGACATCATCTAAGAAACTACACCCCTCAAGCTATTCAACACTTATTTTACAAACTTTGTTAACCCTTTAGATGTTGCACAAGAGTTATTGGCAATTTTTTGTAACCTTGCCTCACAAAAATGTAACATAGAGCAACCAAAAATCATATGTACCTTAAAAATAGTCTCAATAAAACTGCCACCTTATCCTGTAGTTTCCAAAATGGGGTCACTTTTTTGGAGTTTCTACTCTAGGCGTGCATCAGGGGGGCTTCAAATGGGATATGGTGTAAATAAATCACTCCAGCAAAATCTGCCTTCCAAAAACCATATGGTGTTTCTTTCCTTCTGCACCCTGCTGAGTGTCCATACAGTAGTTTACGACCACATATGGGGTGTTTCTATAAACTACAGAATCAGGGCAAAAAATATTGAGTTTTGTTTGGCTGTTAACCCTTGCTTTGTTACTGGAAAAAATTGATTAAAATTGAAAATGTGCCATCTCCATTTGCCAATAACTCTTGTGGACCACCTAAAGCATGGGTGTCAATGAATATCTTTGCGGCCCGGCAGTCTAGTATCTCTGAACATGAGCGCGCTGCAATCGGCGCGCTCATGTTCTCTCAGCAGCACAGGGAGAAGGAAGCTGTCCCGCCTCCCCCTGTGCTGCTGCCGCTGCCACCAATGAGAAGAGAGGGGGGAGGAGGGGCGGGCGCACTGCGCCACCAATGAGGAGAGAGGGGCGGAGGAGGGGCGGGCGCACTGAGCCACCAATGATAGGACTATTCCCATTTCCCACACAGAGCGGCGCCCAGCGATGTCTCAGCACTCACCATTAGTCCTGGGCGCCGCTCCGTTCGCCCGCAGTGCCCCATTACTGTCTCCTCTCCTGCTCCACATGCTGCTGATTACTATCGGAGCGATGGGAGGAGACATCAGCTTCACTAGTGGGCGTTCCTTCTCCCTGCGCTGCGATTGGACAGCGCTACAGCCAGGAAGAAGGAACGCCCACTAGTGAAGCTGATGTCTCCTCCCATCGCTTCGATAGTAATCAGCAGCATGTGGAGCAGGAGAGGAGACAGTAATGGAGCACTGCAGGCGAACGGAGCGGCGCCCAGGACTAATGGTGAGTGCTGAGACATCGCTGGGCGCCGCTCTGTGTGGCCTGATAGTGAAAGTCAGTCTTTAACACAATACAGGAGGTGGGTGCCGGCAGCAGAATCGCATTGCCGGCACCCTGCCGCTGACAGGGAGCTGCGATCAGAGGCAGTTAACCCCTTAGGTGCCGCACCTGAGGGGTTAACTGCTGATCTGCCAGTACCAGCCTCCTGTATAAAGGGGTAATTTATCATTGGTGGTGCAGTGTGCCCCCCCCCCTCAACCCCCCATCCCATTAAAATCATTGGTGGCACAGTGCGCCAGCCCCTCTCAACCCCCCCAGTATTAAAATCTTTGGTGGCAGTGGCCACAGGGACCTCTCCCCTCCCCCTCATTGGTGGTGCAGTGGCAGCTTCTGATCGGAGCCCCAGCTGTGTAAGCCTGGGGCTCCGATCAGTTACCATGGCAGCCAGGACGCTACAGAAGCCCTGGTTGCCATGGTAACATCCCTGATGCTGTGTGCACAATGCACAGAGCAGCAGGGACAGTGTGAAGTCCTATTCACCCTGATAGAGCTGAATAGGACAAGGGATGAAAGATCCCAGGTTCTCGCCCCTAAGGCGTTCAGAGCGGATCCGTCTGAGACAGATCCACTCATATAATGCAGACAGTGGATCCGTTCAGAACGGATCCGTCTGCATTATATTGTAAAAAATTTATTATTTTTTTTTGATGCGGCCCACATAAACTTAAATTTAGTTTTTTTGGTCCATGTTAGCCTTTGAGTTTGACATGCTTGACCTAAAGGGTTAACAAAGTTTTTAAAATCAGTTTTAAATACCTTGAGGGGTGTAGTTTCCAAAATTGGGTAATTTTTGGGTGGTTTCTATTATGTAAGCCTCACGAAGTGACTTTAGACTTGAACTGGTTTAAAAAGTGGGTTTTGGAAAATTTCTGAAAAATTTCAAGGTTTGCTTCTAAACTTCGAAGCATTGTAATGTCCCCAAAAAATAAAATGGCATTCCCAAAATTATCCAAACATGAAGTAGACATATGGGGAATGTAAATTAATAACTATTTTGGAGGTATTACTATGTATTATAGAAGTAGAGAAATTGAAACTTGGAAATTTGCTAATTTAAAAAAAAAAAATGTAAATTAGTTTTTTTTATATAAATAAAAATTATATATATTTTTTTACTCCATTTTACCAGTGTCATGAAGTACAATATGTGAAGAAATGGTCTGGGTAAGTAAAAGCATTTTAAAGTTATTCACACATAAAGTGACACTGGTCAGATTTGCTAAATAATGGCCTAGTTCTTAAGGTGAATTGAGCCCGGTCCTTAAGGGGTTAAAGGGAACCTGTCACCGGGATTTTGTGTATAGAGCTGAGGGCATGGGTTGCTAGATGGCCGCTAGCACATCCACAATACCCAGTCCCTATAGCTCTGTGTGCTTTTATTGTGTAAAAAAAACAACTATTTGATACATATGCAAATTAACCTGAGATGAGTCCTGTTCCTGAGATGAGTACAGCTTTACACCGCCCCGCATCCTCAGAATCTCCTCCTTGCTCCCCGACGTTAGAAAGCTAGAGCGCTGTAATCTCTCAATGCGCAAGCTAGCGCATGCACAGTGTCATCATAGTCTTCCTTCCCTGTGCTGGCATCAGCCTCAGGGAACGAGCTGCGCATGCACTAGTTCGTGCATCGCGAGATTTCGGGGCTCTAGCTTTCTGATGTCGGGGAGCAAGGAGGAGATTCTGAGGATGCGGAGCGGTGCTGGAATCCTTCACGCTGGACTCATCTCAGGGACAGGACTCATCTCAGGTTAATTTGCATATGTATCAAATTGTTTTTTTTTGCACAATAAAAGCACACAGAGCTATGGGGACTGGGTATTGCGGATGTGCGAGCGGCCATCTAGCAACCCACCTCCTCAGCTCTATACAGAAAATCTCGGTGACAGGTTCCCTTTAAAACCAGCCATCTGATCTGTTAAAAACTGGGGCAGTTACATGGAGGGAGCTTCAGCAGGAAGGACTCACTCCTTGAGCTAACAGGCTGAAGATCATCTACCAAAGCAGCTGGTGCAATTAATGTTGGTATAACCCCTTTAAGTGCTTGTATATAGGAGGGTGTGAATTCCTTTCTATTATCGATAAATGCTAAATGTTCAGCACAGATTCCACCATTAAATGCTAAATTCTTTATCTTTTATTAAACCTTTAGTGTTTAATGTGAAGAACTGTCCCATGTGAGCATAATGCTCAGGTCAAACAGAGCTTTGAGTCTGTACCAACAGCATGACATGAAAGGTTCAGTTCTTTCCAAACCATAATCTCGAGATCTAATCACGTCAGTGCTGCTTAAAATGATTGACCATCCAACATTCTGCAAAGTCTAATTATACCTGCAAGAATCTACCCATCTGGTTCCGAAATAATAAAATTAAGACTAAATAAAATTGAAAAATTGATCAAAACAGCAGGTTACCTTGCAATGTGATAAGCAATGGACAGCATCTTATTTATTTTATTGAGGACCCCCTGTGTAGCGTAGCTGCATTTTTTATCTTGACACTATATAAAATTGCTATAATACCCATTAGCACTAACCTAATCAATATAACACTAAGATGCATTTAATCAACCCCCACACTTTCATTCATACCTACAGTATATCAATAAGGAATACGAAAATACTGTGATAATAATAGGAAGCCCATAACTTTTTTTTCTAAATCAATATAATATTCAAGCATGTGTACAAGTATATGTGGAAATCTCAGCATATCCATTATATGTATACTACTGCTTAATCATTTTAATACACCCCTAGGTTTGTTGATTTCTTTTCAAAGGATGAATGTGATATCTGTGCTTTGTGCTGAGATTGGTCTGTCTACTGTTTCAACCCTCACATGCATCATATTTCTACATTATTTATATAAATAGACTTGAAAACTATAGTTTTTGAAAAAACGGGGCTATAAAACCAGTGTAAAAGAAAATCTGTCTTTTTTGCCCATAGGAACCAATCACGCCACAGCATTCAGGTTTCAAGAGCAGAATAAGAAATTAAAGCTGCACTGTGATTGGTTGTGATGGCAAGAAAGACAGATTATCTTTTACAAAGGTTTTTAAATCACCACTGTGAACAAAGAACTTTGATGATCTCCTTGAATTGTGATATCCATAAACCTAAAATACTATAAATCAAAAAGTGATCTGCCATAGTTGCTTTTAGAAATGCAGGGCATATTCCACATAAAAATGCTCGCCTTGGAGAAAGTTTCTTTTGGTGGTGTTTAGTAAAAACTCAAAAAATACACCCCGAAAACAAGAGTGTGTGTTATTGACCAAGACCTGGAAAACCTTGAATGACCACAAAACAGAAGTTTATCAAAATGTTTTCCAAGCAGGACAGATTCAGAACAGCTTGTCAGAACCATATTGATCTGATAGGTACAAGAAAGAAAGCCGCATCAACCGTGCCGGTAAAACACTGCCTTGTGGCCAGTGGCGAGAAGGGATGAGTTGCAGAGCAGGTAGTATGATGCATTTCAAGGGGTTTTTGCCTTCTTCCTCATACAAAAACCTACCACACAAACTGAAACAATCTGTATGTTTGACAAATGACGAACTAAGACCTTATGCACATTGCTGTATTATAGCTTTGTTTTGTAAGGTCCCATAATTGGGCTATCATGGAGGTCCATGATGCTTCTACTGTGTCTAAGTGCATAAGATGGAAACTTTACTTATAAGTAGTGATGAGTGAAGTTATGAAAAATTAAATTTGGCTGCTTCACCGAATTTCACAAAGAAATTCAAATTGTGGCAAATAATTTTGTAACAAAGCACATTCCTCTGTATGTAGTGGGCACAATGATGGGGAACGGCGATCGCTCTGCCCTCTGTTATTGAACCCCTTAGATGCTGTGATCATTGCTGACCACTTCATCTGAGATTAAAGTGAAGGCCTTTCAAGGGTTAAACCAGTTAAAAAGACCCAACATACTCACCTTATACATCTGCTTGCGAAGAGGCCATCTTAGCCATCTTGATTGAAGTGATGTCCAGCCGGCGTGGGGATGTGGTGACGTAACACGTTATCTTCAGTTAAGATGGCTGCAATGGCAACTCCGCAAGCAAATAGATAAGGTGAGTATGTATTTTGTAAAGTAGAAATGGGGCAAATGAAAACAAAATAAGAATCAGAAAATAAATAACACATCAACAAGCGTTTAACTGTGTAACCTTAGAAGCCATCACAGCCATGCCTACTAATAGCATAGCTGTGATTGGCCAGTGCAGCATGTGACCCAGCCTCTATATAAGCTGGAGTCATGTAGCGCTGCACGTCACTCTGCTGTGATCAGTGTAGGGAGAGGATGCTGATGCTGTGAGGGAGAGAATAGGACAGAATCTGTTATCAGAACTCCAAATGAACTCAGCGATCTACATAGGTTTTGTTGTGTGGATGCAGTGCACAATATTTTTACCCTGCCCTGAGCCCAGTGACATAAATAACTTTTATCCCTCTGTTAGGTGGCGGCGGCGGCCATTTTATGCAAGCTCAGTGCACCAGCACTGCATATGTGCTATTGTGACATTCAAATCCAAGCTTGAAATACTGCAATAATAATCTGGTTTTAAAAAAAATACCCTTTTTTTGCAATATCCTACATCTGGTGCCTTTGCAGGATTAGTCAATGTGCAATTTCATATTCTGTTAATAAAAAAAACACCCTTTTTTTGCAAAAGACTTAATATTACAGCCCTTTCTGCATCTGTGATTGTTAAAAACAAGTTTAAAAACTATAATTTTCTGGCTCTGAAAAAATACCCATTTTTGGCAATATCAAACATCTGGTGCCTTTGCAGGATAAGTAAGTGTGCAATTTAAGCTAGAAATACAGCTATCATTTTCTGGGTTTTTAAAAACACCCATTTTGTGCAAAATACACTAATTTACAGCCCTTGCTGCATCTGCACGAGTGGAATTCAAGCGTTATATACAGCTTTTATATTCTGTTAGTAAAAAAACACCCTTTTTTTGCAAAATACTTAATATTACAGCCCTTGCCGCATCTATGATTGTTAAAAACAAGTTTTAAAAACCTCAATAATTTTCTGGCTTTGAAAAAACGCAAATTTTTGGCAATAACCTTCATTTTGTGCCTCTGCCTCATTAGAGAGTGTGCAATTTAAGTTAGAATTACAACTATAATTTTCTGGGTTTTAAAAAACACCCTTTTTGTGCAAAATACACAATTTTACAGCCCTTGCTGCATCTACACGTGTGAAATTCAAGCGTTATATACTGCTGTCATATTCAGTTGTTTTTTTAAAACACCCATTTTGGACAAAAAACTAAATTTTGCAGCATTTGCTGCATATGTCATTGTGAGATACACCCTTTAGATACTGTGGTTCTTTTCTGCTATTAAGAAAACACCTATTTTGGCAAAAAAACTTTAATTGCGGCCTAGACTGGATCTGTGCATGTGAGATACACCCTTTACATACTGTGGTTCTATTCTGCTATTAATAAAACACCAATTTTTGGCAAAAATCTTTAATTGCGGCACAGTTTGGATCTGTGCGTGTGAGATACACCCTTTAGATACTGTGGTTCTAATCTACTATTATTAAAACAACCAATTTGGGCAAAAATCTTTAATTGCGGCCTAGTCTGCATCTGTACGTGTGAGATACAAACTTTAGATACTGTGGTTCTATTCTGTTATTTCAAAAACAGCCATTTTGGGCAAAAAACTTAAATTGCGGCCTAGTCTGGATCTGTATGTGTGAGATATACACTTTAGATACTGTGGTTCTATTCTGTTATTTCAAAAACAGCCATTTTGGGGAATTTTTTTATTGCAGCCTAGTCTGGATCTGTACGTGTGAGATACACACTTTAGATACTGTGGTTCTATTCTGCTATTAATAAAACACCCTTTTTGCACCCTTTGCTGCATATGTCATTGTGAGATTCACCCTTTAGACACTGTGGTTCTATTCTGCTATTAGCAAAACATCCAATTTGGGCAAAAAACTTAAATTGCGGCCTAGTCTAGATCTGTACGTGTGAGAAACACACTTTACATACTGTGGTTCTATTCTGTTATTTGAAAAACAACAATTTGGGGCAAAAAACTTAAATTGCGTCCTAGTCTAGATCTGTACGTGTGAGATACAGCCTTTACATACTGTCGTTCTATTCTGCTATTAATTAAACACCCATTTAGGGCAAGATCCTAAATTTTAGAAATTTGAAGAGAGGGTCAAATAAGGGACGTGGCCCAGGTCATGGTGCTGCTGGTGGAGCTCCTGTTGCAGGGAGATGACGTGGTCGATCTGTGCCAGCTACATGCACAAGGGAAACCCCTTCCTCAGGTGCGAGTAGGCGACAGAACCTGCAGCGGTATTTGGTCGGGCCTAATGCAGCTCTACGAATGGTGAGGCCAGAACAAGTACAGGCAACAGTAGATTGGGTTGCTGACAGTGCCTCCAGTTCCTTCACATTGTCTCCCACTCAGTCTCCTGCTGAAAGATCAGAGTTGGCACCTGCAGCCGATGTCCATCAGTCTTTCACCTCACCCCCTTGCAAATCATCCAAGCAGTCTGAGCTCCAAGTCATGCAGCTGTATCTTCTGCTTTTTGATGACTCTGTTAGCAGGGTTTCCCAGGGCGATCCACCTATCCCTGCCCCAGAAGTGGAAGAAATTGAGTGCACCGATGCCGAAGCACTTATGTTTCAGGATGAGTACATGGGAGGACCATTGCAGCACGTATTGGATGATGATGAAGCACAGTTGCCAACTGCTAGGGCTTTCGAAAGTGTGCAGACTGACAAAGAGGGCAGGGGTAAAGACTGGGTGGAAGATGATGTGTAGGACAATGAGGTCCCCGACCCCACATGGAATCAAGGTTATGCGAGTGACCTGTGTAGTTCGGAGGAAAAGGCGGTGGTCGCACAGAGTCACCAGCACAGAAGAAGAGGGAGCAGCGTGCAAAAGCAGAGCGGCCGTCCCCTAGACAGTAGACCTGCTACTTCCCACTGCAGCAAGGGACCGAGCACACCAAAGCCAGCTCCAAGGAGTTCCCTGGCATGGCAGTTCTACAGACAATGTGCTGATGACAAGACACAAGTGGTTTGCACGCTGTTCAATCAGAGCCTGAAGCTAGGCATAAACGTTCTCAACCTGAGTACAACCTGCATGACCAGGCATTTAAGTGCAAAGCACGAGCTGCAGTGGAGTAGACACCTCAAAAACCAAGAAAGGTCAATGGCTGCTCCTGCTTCCTCTTCTGCTGCAGTCTCAGCCTCTTCATCCACCTCTGGAGTGACAGTGCCACCTGCCACCCGCAAACAGAGGATCTGCCAGCAACACCTAGGTCACCAAGCATCTCCACAATGTCCCACGGAAGCGTTCAGCTATCCATTTCCCAAACACTGGAGCGGAAGAGGAAGTACCCCCTACCCACCCGAGATCCCTGGCCCTGAATTCCAGAATTTCTAAATTACTGGCCATTGAATTGCTGTCAATCCATCTGGTGGAGACGAAGAGTTTTAAAGGCCTTATAGCGTTGGCTGTCCCACAGTATGTCATGCCCAGCCGCCACTACTTTTCAAGGCGAGCCATCTCATCCCTGCACAACCAAGTGGGGGACAAAATCAGGTGTGCACTGCGCAACGCCATCTGTGGCAAGGTGCACCTTACTACGGATACGTGGACCAGTAAGCACAGTCAAGAACGTTATATTTCCATACCAGAACACTTGGTAAATGCAGTGGAGGCTGGGCCTGAGGCGGATAGCAGTTTGCTGCATGTCCTTCCACCACCGAGGATTGCAGGGCGCTTCAGTTTGCCTCCTGTTGCTTCCTCCTCCTACTCCGTTTCCTCATCCTCTATTGGCTCCACATCCGGTCTGCGCAACACCTTCACCTCCAACTTTAGCACAGCTAGGGGTAAACGACAGCAGGCAGTTTTAAAACGTATCTGTTTGGGGGACAAACCCCACACTGTGCAGGAGCTATGGACGGGCCTTAAACAACAGACCGATGAGTGGGTGGTGCCAGTGAGCCTCAAGCCCGGCATGGTAGTGTGCGATAATGGGCAAAATCTTGTAGCAGCTCTGGGACTAGCGGGTTTGACGCACATCCCTTGTCTGGCGCATGTGATGAATTTGGTGGTGCAGAGATTCCTTAAAAATTACCCCGATATGTCAGAGCTGCTGCATAAAGTGCGGGCTGTCTATGTGCGCTTTCAGAGTTCTCACCCTGCTGCTGCTCGCCTGTCAGTGCTGCAGCGTAACTTTGGCCTTCACGCTGACCGCCTCATATGCGATGTGCCGACAAGGTGGAACTCCACCTTGCACATGCTGGCCAGACTGTGCGAGCAGCAGCAGGCGATAGTGGAGTTTCAGCTGCAGCATGCACGGGTGAGTCGCTCTGCGGAACAGCACCACTTCACCACCAATGACTAGGCCCCCTGCGAGACCTGTGTTCCTTGATGCGCTGTTTCGAGTACTCCACCAATATGGCCAGTGCCGATAATGCAATTCTTAGCGTTACTATGCCACTTCTATGCCTCCTTGAAAAAAACGCTTCGGGTGATGATGGAAGAGGATGTGGCACAGGAGGAGGAGGAAGAGGGATAATTTCATAGGGTTTCCCATCAGTCATTCACAAGTGGCACCAAGGGTGGGTTCCTGTACCTACAAACGCCAGGTACACAATTGTCCAGCCAGGGCACAGTTCTGGAGGATGAGGAGGTGGAGGATGAGGAGATGGAGGAGGAGCAACCGTGTTCACAGCAGGGTGGCACCCAGACCAGCTCATGGCCATCAATGGTGCGTGGCTGGGGGGATACAGAGGACACAGACGATACACCTTCCACAGAGGACAGTTTTTCGTTGCCTCTGGCAGCCTGGCACACATGAGCGATTACATGCTGCATTGTCTCCTGCAGCGACCGCCGAGTTGTCCACATTCTAACTTGTGTTGATTAGGACAACGTACTGTCCTTAATTCCGTCACTGGAGCGTGATCGTCAGAAGCGTGAGTACAAGCGCACGCTGGTAGACGCGCTGCTGGTGGCATTCCCACCTGACAGTGGGGGCATAGTGGAAGCGGAAGGCGAAGGCAGAGGAGGAAGAGGTCGCCAACGCAACTGGGGCACCACCAGCACCTGAGAAGGCAGGGTTAGCATGGCCGAAATGTGGAAAAGCTTTGTCAGCACGCCACAACAACCAGCACCACCAGCTGATATGGAACGTCTTAGCAGGAGGCAGAATTTCACCAACATGGTGGAGCAGTATGTGTGCACACGCCTACACGTACTGAATGACGGGTCTGCCCCCTTCAACTACTGGGTCTCCAAATTGGGCACATGGCCTGAGCTTGCCCTTTATGCTTTGGAGGTGCTGGCCTGCCCTGCAGCCAGTGTATTATCCGAATGTGTGTTTAGCATGGCAGGGGGCATTATCACAGACAAGCACAGCCGTCTGTCCACAGCCAATGTGGACAAGCTTACATTCATTAAAATGAACCAGGCATGGATCCCACAGGACTTGTCCGTACCTTGTGCAGAATAGACATGTATACCGGCACTAATCAGCCATTGTTATACTACACTGCAATTGCTCATTCTTGTATTTTGGATATTTTACACTCTTTTGGAGTGTACCCTAATTTAAAAAAAATTAATTAAAACCAAAAACCAGTGTTGGCTACCTCTTCCTCCTCCACCGCTGCTTCCACCTACACTGATACGTCCACCGCCTCCTCAAATGCCTACTCCATATGGACCTCCACCTCATAAATCAATTTTTTTTTTTTTTTTGTACATGTTTTATTTTATGACATTTCACTAATTTGTCTGTTACATTTTCGGGTGAGATATACCTAGCAGACAGGTAAAAAAAATTCACTAATTTGTCTGTTTTATTTTAGGGTTAAATTCAGCAATCTTTGGGTGTGATATACCACTGTTATACCTAGTAGACAGGTAAAAAAATTCACTAATTTGTCTGTTAAATTTTTGGGTGAAATTCAAAAATTTTTGGGTGTGATATACCACTGCTATTCCTAGTTGACAGCTTAATAAATTTGTCATAGACCCCTGCTCTACCTAGTAGGCAGGTTAATAAATTTCACAAATTTTTCTGTTACATTCTTGGGTTGACATTTTATCATTTTGGATGTGAATAAACCCCTGCTCTGCATAAATGACAGGGACAGAAATTTTTTAAAATACTCTGTTCCATTAGTGGGTGACATCAACTCATTTCTGGCGATGAAAAACACCTACTCTGCATAGGTGACAGGGACTTACATTTCCAAAATTCGTCTTTAATTGGCCTTTTCATTCGATCCTTCTGCTTTAGTAATTTGTCCCACATTTCCGCTTCATCCCATTGCAGCCATTGACCTCCCTTGGATGAGGTCTCCCTCTCCAGCGTGGAACCCTGATTCGCCGATAACCGTGATCAACATGGTAGGCTCAGAAAAGAACATTGAAAGTTGATAGAGAAGATATCCAAATAGATGGTGGTCGTCACGGGGGCACCTCTGCATAGGTGACAGGAACATCAACATCAATCAATAGGTGACAGGAACATCAAAAAATCGTCTGTTACATTGTCAGGTGACATTTTACAAATTTTGCCTGGTAGAAACCCCTGCTCTGCATAGGTGACAGGGAATACAATTTCAGAAATTCTTCTTTAATTGATGTGCGCCACCTCCTTTTATTCAATGCTTAAACTTTAACAAGTTGTCCCACATTTGCACTTCAATAATTTGCCCCACATTTCCACTCTATCATATTTAATTTGAAATAACTAACCTCCCTTGGATGTGGTCTCTCTTTCTCGCGCTTCCTCACCGGTGTGGAACCCTGATTCGCTGATAACCGTGATTAACATGGTAGGCTCAACACGGGGATGTGCGACATGGTGGGGTAGTATGTTTGCACACGCCTACACGAACTGACTGATGCTTGCCCTTTATGCCTTGGAGGTGCTGGCCTGTCCTGCATCCAGTGTATTGTCTGAATGTGTGTTTAGCACGACTGGAGGGGGTTATCACAGGTTATATTTCCCAATGTTTTGGGGTGTACCCTAATTAAAAAAATAAAAATAAAAATGTAAAACCAAAAAGCAGTGTAGGCTACCTCCTCCTCCACCGCCGCTTCCACCTACACCGCCACCTCAACCCCCTAATCCATATGGACCTCGTCCTCCTAGATCAAGATTATAATTTTTATTTTTACGTATTTTATGTTATTTAAAGTCATTTCCCTATCCACTTTTGTTTGCAGAGCACTTGTCATGCTCTTAACCACTTTTTGCTGGCATTTTCAGCCCTCTAGCCCTTTCCATGACATTTTTACAGCCAGTTTTAGTGCTCAAAAGTTCGGGTCCCCATTGACTTCAATGGGGTTCAGGTTCGGGGTCAAGTTCAGGTCCCGAACTCGAACTTTTTTGTGAAGTTCAGCCGAACCCGTCAAATCCGAACATCCAGGTGTCCGCTCAACTCTAGTCTTCAACTAAAAATCAGTTCTATTAATCACAATTGAGGAGGTACATGGGTTTTATACAAATCTCATTTTGGTGAACAAGACAGTCACAGAATAGAGATGGCCTTGCGGTTCTCCCAGTGGTTGATTCGCAGCGAACTTTGTGCGTTCGCAATTTGCCGAACATGCGAACACATGGCGATGTCCGCCAGCGCCATATTCTTTTGCATTGCGCCAAACTTTGACCCATGACACATCAATGCTGATTGAGGGCTGTGATATACCAGTTGCCCCAAATAAACAGGGTGGTGTAATATAACTGTTGTGGGAAAAAAAATAATTAAGGGGTGAGATATACCTGCTTCCACAAAATACTGATTAAAATGTTATAAATACCTGCTTCCACAAAATACTGATTGAGGCCTACGATATACCTGCTTCCATAAAATACCGATTAAGGGGGTCGATATACCCGTTTCCGCCAAACATTGATTGAAGTCTGCAATATACCTGCTTTCAAAGAATTCTGATTAAGGAGTTTGATATTCCTGCTTTCACAAAATACTGATTGAGGGCTGCGATATACCTGCTTCCACAAAATACTGATTAAAATGTTATATATACCTGCTTCCATAAAATACTGATTGAGACCTACGATATACCTGCTTCCATAAAATACCTGTTTCCGCCAAACATTGATTGAAGCCTACGATATACCTGCTTTCACAAAATTCTGATTAAGGAGTTTGATATTCCTGCTTCCACAAAATACTGATTGAGGGCTGCGATATACTTGCTTCCACAAAATAAAGATTAAAAGGTTGGAAATACCTGCTTCCAGCAAAATATTGATTGAGGCTTCCGATTTTTACCGGCTTCCACAAAATAATGATTAAGGGGTTTGATATACCTTCTTCTAGAAAATAATGATTGAAGGCTGCAATAAACCAACTTCCACAAAATCATAATTAAGGGGTTCAATATACCTGTTTCTAACAAATATTGATTGAGGCCTACGATAAACCTGCTTCCACAAAATACTGATTAAGGGGTTTGATATACCTGCTTCCACAAAATACTGATTGAGGGCTGTGATATACATACTTCCACAAAATACTGATTATGGAGTTTAATATACCTGTTTCTCCCAAATATTTATTGAGACCTGCCGAATACCTGCTTCCACAAAATACCAATTAAGGGGTTCGGTATACCTGCTTCCACAAAATACTGATTAAGGGAATTGATATAACTGCTTCTACCAAATATTTATTGAGGCCGGGGATATACCTGCTTCCACAAAATACTGATTGAGGAGTTCGATATATCTGTTTCCACCAAATATTGATTGAGCCCTGCAATATACCTGCTTCCACAAAATACCGATTAAGGGGTTCAATATACCTGTTTCCACCAAATGTTGATTGAGGGGTGCAATATACCTTTTTCCACAAAATACTGATTATAATTTTATTCATACCTGCTTCCACAAAATACTGATTGAGGCTTGCAATATGCCTGCTTCCACACAATACTAATTATGGGGTTCGATATAACTGTTTCCACCAAATTTTGATTGAGGCCTGCGATATACCTGCTTCCACAAAATGCTGATTAACGGTTTTGATATACCTGTTTCCACCAAATATTGATTGAAGGGTGCGATATACCTGCTTGCGCAAAATACTGATTAAGAGGATTGATATAACTGCTTCTACCAAATATTTATTGAGGCCTGAGATATACCTGCTTACACAAAATACTGATTAAGAGGGTCAATCTACCTGTTTCCACCAAATATTGATTGAGGCCTACGATATACCCACTTCCACAAAATACTGATTAAGGGGTGCGATATACCTGTTTCCACAAAATATTGATTGAAGGGTTTAATATACCTGCTTCCACAAAATACTAATTAAAAGGTTTGATATACCTGTTTCCACCAAATATTGATTGAGGCCTGCAATATACCTGCTTCCACAAAATACTGATTAAGGGGTTTGATATACCTGTTTCTACCAAATATTGATTGAGGCCTGCGATATACCCACTTCCACAAAATACTGATTAAGGGGTTCAATATACCTGTTTCCACAAAATATTGATTGAAGGGTTTAATATACCTGCTTACACAAAATACTGATTAAGAGGTTCAATCTACCTGTTTCCACCAAATATTGATTGAGGCCTACGATATACCCACTTCCACAAAATACTGATTAAGGGGTTCAATATACCTGTTTCTACAAAATATTGATTGAAGGGTTTAATATACCTGCTTACACAAAATACTGATTAAGAGGTTCAATCTACCTGTTTCCACCAAATATTGATTGAGGCCTACGATATACCCACTTCTACCAAATATTAATTGAGGCCTGCGATATACCTGCTTCCACAAAATACTGATTAAAATGTTATATATACCTGCTTCCACAAAATACTGATTGAGGCCTGCAATATGCCTGCTTCTACAAAATACAAATTATGGGGTTCAATATACCTGTTGCTCCAAATATTGATTGAGGGGTGTGATATACCTGCTTCCACAAAATACTGATTAAGGGAATTGATATAACTGCTTCTACCAAATATTTATTGAGGCCGGGGATATACCTGCTTCCACAAAATACTGATTAAGAGGTTCAATATTCCTGTTTCCACCAAATATTGATTGAGGCCTACGATATACCTGCTTCCACAAAATACTGATTAAAAGGTTTGATATACCTATTTACGCCAAATATTGATTGAGGCCTGCATTATACCTGTTTCCACAAAATACTGATTAAGGGGTTCGATATATCTGTTTACACCGAATATTGATTGAGCCCTGCGATATACCTGCTTCAACAAAATACTGATTAAGGGGTTTGATATACCTGCTTTTTCCAAATATTGATTGAGGCCTGCGATATACCTGCTTTCACAAAATACTGATTAAGGAGTTCGCCATCAGAACCCACAAAGCCATACTTCCGGCACGCCATATCCTGCCTTCTCTCCTCGCATTTCTCCTCCACTCCACCATCCACCGTGCTGTTGTCGTGTTCATCTGGCAAAAGGCAGGCTTCCATGGCCCAAATGTTTGAGCTTAAAAAGTTGATGATGCAGGATAACCCTCTTGCCTAATGGCTGACCGCTGTCTTGCTAGCTTGTTAACTACTGCCATATAAACTGGTGAACTCAGAGGCCTTGAGAAATTGGAAGGTCCCTGGAAGGAAATAATTCTCCCAGAACAGTATCAATTAGCTACAGTATATGGCCACGTTCAGTGGCAAGTGAATATATCTCTGGCACACAGTGTCGATGCCAAGATACATCTGACCACAGACACATGGTTTAGCAAACACGGGCAGGGAAGATACAAATGTTTACTGCCCACTGGGTGAAACCTCTGACGGCCGTCAAGCATGTAATCCGTGGCACCCGTGTGGATTTGGTGTTACCGCAACGGGTTGCATGCAGGCCGGCCTCTTCTTCTCCTCCTACTCCATGCTCCGTCTCCTCCTCGGCTGACTCCTCCTTTTCCACTGCTACTGCCTCTTCAGCTGCACCCCCCAAGCTCCCCAGAACCTATTCAACATCCCAGGTGAGACGTTGCCATGTTGTGCTGCGACTGTTGTGCCTGGAAGGTCCTGCACTGGTTTCATCTTTGCGGTCACATGCTGATTAGTGGCTAACCCCGCTCAATTTGACAGTTGGTAAAGTAGAGTGCGAAAACGGTGCCAATCTGCTGAGTTCGCTGAAACAGGGCAAAATGGCACACGTCCTGAACTTAGTCGTGCAGCGATTCGCCAAATACCCCGGAATCGAGGACGTCTTGCGGCAGGCCAGGAAAATCTCTGTCCATTTTAGAAGATCTTACAAGGCCATGGCTCGCCTTGTTGATGTTCAGCGGCAACACCACTTGCCCGTCAGAGGTCTGATTTGTGACAGACCGACGCGCTGGAACTCCACCTTGTATATGCTTCATAGACTACTCGGCAGCAATGTGCCGTTAATGACTACCTGTATGAACTATGCAGCAGGACAGGTTCTGGGAGCTTGGTTTCTTTTCACCGACCAGTGGCTGCTCATGCGCGATGCATGCAGACTTCTGAGGCCATTTGATGAGATCACCAAACTGGTCAGTCACAGTCAGGGCGCCATCAGTGACATCGTACCTGACGCCTTTTTTCTGGAGCTTGCATGAATTCCCATGGAAGGCTACTCCATATGTCAGCAGGAGTCTGGAGATGAGTCAGAGGAGGATGGTGGCTGGGGGGAGGAGGAGGAGCAAGAAGAGGAGGCTTTGAGGGGGACTTTAAACTTTTCCGATATCACTCGTGTTGTCCGTGGCTAGGGGGAGGAGACGGAGGACAACATTCTCCTGGACGATGAGCAGAAGCTAGGGTGTTCCACTGCTTTCAATTTAGTGCAAATAGGGGCCTTCATGCTCCAATCTTTGAAGAGGGACCACTGTATAAAAAGCATAAAGCGCAAGGACCAGTACTGGGTGGCAACGTACTTATATCCCTGGTACAAACACAAAATGGCGGACATATTACCAGCATCACAGAGGGCTGGCAGAATGCAGCATTTCCAGGCCTTGCTGCGAGAGATATTGCATTCTGCTGTTGCGGGTGCTGGCATAGGAATTTTCACCCAGTGCGAAACAGGTGCGGGTACCAATCTTACCGTGCATGCAAGAAGAGGGCGGTGTTGGTCACTTTGGATATAAGATCATTCTGGCAGCTAAGCCAGCCTCAGGAAACGCTTAGACTGACAGTTGTCCAACTACATCAGGTTAACAGCCGATGTAGACGCTCTGAGAAACGAGGAACCTCTGGACTACTGGGTGTGTAGGCTTGACCTGTGGCCAGAGCTGGCACAATTTGCCATGGAACTCTTGGCTTGCCCCTCGTCGAATGTCCTGTCCGAAAGGATGTTCAGTGCAGCAGGGGGAATCGTGACCGATTAACAGACTCACTTTGCTCACGACAGTGTGGAGTACCTTAAATTTCTGAAAATGAATGAGGCATGGATCTCGGAGGATTTCAACATCTGTGATGACTACATGTAATTGAATTTCCTCATGCCAGCCCACACATATCTGCCACCTCCCAGAATAAAGAATGGTCCTTGTCTTATATATATACAGCGGCATAAACTGACTTTTCTGCCAGGTGAATGCCTAATTTTTGGCATCGACACTGGCACACAGTGTCGATGCCAAGATACATCTGACCACAGACACATGGTTTAGCAAACACGGGCAGGGAAGATACAAATGTTTACTGCCCACTTGTTGAAACCTCTGACGGCCGTCAAGCATGTAATCCGTGGCACCCGTGTGGATTTGGTGTTACCGCAACGGGTTGCATGCAGGCCGGCCTCTTCTTCTCCTCCTACTCCATGCTCCGTCTCCTCCTCGGCTGACTCCTCCTTTTCCACTGCTACTGCCTCTTCCGCTGCACCCCCCAAGCTCCCCAGAACCTATTCAACATCCCAGGTGAGACGTTGCCATGTTGTGCTGCGACTGTTGTGCCTGGAAGGTCCTGCACTGCTTTCATCTTTGCGGTCACATGCTGATTAGTGGCTAACCCCGCTCAATTTGACAGTTGGTAAAGTGGAGTGCGAAAACGGTGCCAATCTGCTGAGTTCGCTGAAACAGGGCAAAATGGCACACGTCCTGAATTTAGTCGTGCAGCGATTCGCCAAATACCCCGGAATCGAGGACGTCTTGCGGCAGGCCAGGAAAATCTCTGTCCATTTTAGAAGATCTTACAAGGCCATGGCTCGCCTTGTTGATGTTCAGCGGCAACACCACTTGCCCGTCAGAGGTCTGATTTGTGACAGACCGACGCGCTGGAACTCCACCTTGTATATGCTTCATAGACTACTCGGCAGCAATGTGCCGTTAACGACTACCTGTATGAACTATGCAGCAGGACAGGTTCTGGGAGCTTGGTTTCTTTTCACCGACCAGTGGCTGCTCATGCGCGATGCATGCAGACTTCTGAGGCCATTTGATGAGATCACCAAACTGGTCAGTCACAGTCAGGGCGCCATCAGTGACATCGTACCTGACGCCTTCTTTCTGGAGCTTGCATGAATTCCCATGGAAGGCTACTCCATCTGTCAGCAGGAGTCTGGAGATGAGTCAGAGGAGGATGGTGGCTGGGGGGAGGAGGAGGAGCAAGAAGAGGAGGCTTTGAGGGGGACTTTAAACTTTTCCGATATCACTGGTGTTGTCCGTGGCTAGGGGGAGGAGACGGAGGACAACATTCTCCTGGACGATGAGCAGAAGCTAGGGTGTTCCACTGCTTTCAATTTAGTGCAAATAGGGGCCTTCATGCTCCAATCTTTGAAGAGGGACCACCGTATAAAAAGCATAAAGCGCAAGGACCAGTACTGGGTGGCAACGTACTTATATCCCTGGTACAAACACAAAATGGCAGACATATTACCAGCATCACAGAGGGCTGGCAGAATGCAGCATTTCCAGGCCTTGCTGCGAGAGATATTGCATTCTGCTGTTGCGGGTGCTGGCATAGGAATTTTCACCCAGTGCGAAACAGGTGCGGGTACCAATCTTACCGTGCATGCAAGAAGAGGGCGGTGTTGGTCACTTTGGATATAAGATCATTCTGGCTGCTAAGCCATTGACAGCCTCGCTCCGGATCCAGCCTCAGGAAACGCCTAGACCGACAGTTGTCCAACTACATCAGGTTAACAGTCGATGTAGACGCTCTGAGAAACGAGGAACCTCTGGACTACTGGGTGTGCAGGCTTGACCTGTGGCCAGAGCTGGCACAATTTGCCATGGAACTCTTGGCTTGCCCTGTCCGAAAGGATGTTCAGTGCAGCAGGGGGAATCGTGACTGATTAACAGACTCACTTTGCTCACGACAGTGTGGAGTACCTTAAATTTCTGAAAATGAATGAGGCATGGATCTCGGAGGATTTCAACATCTGTGACGACCACATGTAATTGAATTTCCTCATGCCAGCCCACACATATCTGCCACCTCCCAGAATAAAGAATGGTCCTTGTCTTATATATATATATACAGCGGCATAAACTGACTTTTCTGCCAGGTAAATGCCTAATTTTTGGGGCCTTTACTCCAGTGGCCTACAGTAAAAATTTTATCCAATAACCGCCTAATGTACCTCCAGCCACTTAATCACTTGTTCTTTTCTGTCAGATGAATGCCTAATTTTTGGGGCCTGTATTTGTCTACAATAAAAAAAATGTAACCAGTACTTTGAAGACAGTTCAGAGAAGAGCTATTAAACTAGTACATGGATTGCAGGATAAAACTTACCAGGAAAGATTAAAGGACCTTAACATGTATAACTTGGAAGAAAGACGAGACAGAGGGGAGATGATATAAACTTTTAAACACATAAAGAGAATTAACAAGGTAAAAGAGGAGAGAATATTTAAAAGAAGAAAAACTGCTACAAGAGGACATAGTTTTAAATTAGAGGGGCAAAGGTTTAAAAGTAATATCAGGAAGTATTACTTTACTGAGAGAGTAGTGGATGCATGGAATAGCCTTCCTGCAGAAGTGGTAGCTGCAAATACAGTGAAGAAGAAGTTTAAGCATGCATGGGATAAGCATAAGGCCATCCTTCATATAAGATAGGGCCAGCAGCCATTCATAGTATTCAGTATATTGGGCAGACTAGATGGGCCAAATGGTTCTTATCTGCATTCTATGTTTCTATGTATCTCCAGTCACATAATCACAAGTTCTTTTGTGTCAGGTAATTGCCTAATTTTTGGGGTCTATACTCCAGTAACCTACAATAAAATATTTATCCAGTGACTGCCTAATGCACTTCCAGCCACATCTTCTCTGTCAAGATAATGCCTAATATTTGGGGCCTGTACTGGCCTACAGTAACATTTTCATCCAATGACCGCCTAATGTACCTCCAGCCACATAATCACAACTTTTTTTCTGTCAGGTAAATGACTAATTTTTGGGGCCTATACTAGCGTACAGTAAATTTTTTGTCCAGTGACCACCATAATGTACCTCCAGCCACATAATCAAAAGTTATTTTCTGTCAGGTAAATGCTATTGTTGATCGAGCACCGTAGTGCTCGGGTGCTCGGGGGCGCGGGCCAAATACATTGTGATATTCGGGTGCTCGACCGAGCACTTGAGTATAATGGAAGTCAATGAGAAAACCCGAGCATTAAACTAGGTACCCCCTGCTCTGAAGAAGGGACCGTGCCCGGTTCATAAGAAAATGTCAGAAATTGTTGATAACACCACCAGAATGGTTTTGTAACAGCATGGGGAGGATGTATAGATGCATCTTGTACTCGCTGGTCGCTGCTGGGAACTATGTTGTCCGAATAGTACGCCACTTTTACATAATGACAATAATACGCCTAAAACCAAGGGGGAAAAAAAATTTGATTTTAGAGGAAAAATTGATAGAAAACATTCTTTCCTGAATATTTACGTCTATATAAAGTGCAAGTGCTGCCAACAATTACAAGGAAGAAGCACTCCGATACACCCTTAGTTACACATAAAGGAAGGCATCATACACACCCTTTAAAAATTATGATTGATGACCTGCTGGTGACCCTCAAAAACACGTTGACGATCCATTTGGATGTCTTGCCTATCAACTTTTGATGTAATTGTCAGCTCAAAACCATTGTAAACTACAGGTAACGGGGAATCAGTGTTTGATTCCAGAGAGGGAGCCTTAGAAACGGCTACCACATCTAAGGGTCCATTCACACGTCCGTTTTTTCTTTCCTGATCTGTTCCGTTTTTTGCGGAACAGATCAGGACCAGTTCTGTACCCATTTATTTTCAATGGGTCCTGGAAAAAATCGGACAACACAATGTGTGCTGTCCGTTTCTGTTGTTCCGTTCCGCATGTCCGATTAAATATAAAACTTGTCCTATTCTTTTCCGCAAAAATCGTATCCTGGTACAATAGAAAGTCAATGGTTCCGCAAAAAACGGAAGACATTTGTATGTCATTACGTATGTCATCCGTTTTATGCGGAATCCGTTCCTGGAAATTAAATCCTGCCCACAGAAATCACTTATTCACTTTTTTTTCCAATGTTTTTTCAAAGAAATCCAAACAACTTTATTAAAAAACAGATGACATACGGAAATATTTTCAGGAACAACGGTTCCGCAAAAAACGGACCGAAATTCGGGATATAGAAAAATACTGACGTGTGAATGTAGCCTAAGGAAGGCAAGCGTGTGGCGCGCAAATCACACACTCCCGACTCGTGGAGGTAGTGTCGATAAATAACAATACAGGACTCTTAAGATGCCCTGTTATTGGAATGAGTAATAAAAAATTATAGGGAATGTCACTGCAGTATTTTTAATGAGGAAACGTTATACAGGAGCGGCCCTGCTGCCGCTTTGTTGACTCTAGATAATTTCTGCCTGATTGAACGTCCCCGTGACGTCCACGTTCCATTTGGATATCTTCCCTATCAACTTTCGATGTAACAGTCAGCTCAAAACCATTGTAACTACGGGTAACGGGGAATCAGTGTTTGATTCCGAAGAGGGAGCCTGATAAACGGCTACAGCTACTACTTTAAAGCAAGGCAGCATGAGTTGTGGGAGTGCAGGTGAGCTGACCCTGTAAAAGATTTAAGTTGCGGGCCTGCAGGCGAGCTGACCCTATAAAAGATTTTACATTTGGGCCTGCTGGTCAGCTAACCCTGTAAAACATTATATGCAGGTCCCTGCGGGTGAGCTGACCCTGTAAAACATTATATGCCAGGGCCTGCAGCTGAGCTGACCCTCTAAAAAATTATATTCGAGGGCCTGCATGTGAGCTGACCCTGTAAAATATTTGAGTTGCGGGCCTGCATGTGAGCTGACCCTGTAAAAGATTTGAGTTGCGGGCCTGCTAGTGGGCTGATGTGGAACCGACAAACCCAACTTGATTTTAATGGCTGCATTAATCTGCAGGTGTCATACAGCTCAAAAGATTTGTTTCCATCTGAATCTTTCTCAACAATGTGTGGCCTCAGTCTTTTATCCAGACTCTGTCATTGTGCCACTAAGTGGCCTCCTCATGCTGCCATCTCCACAGTATGTCACCTTGCCACAAATTTTTATCACCATGCTGCTGCTGATTCTGCTTACAAGGCCTTAAACTGATTACCAGGCCCACAATCTAATTAAGGTTTTACGCACAAAACATTCTTTCCTGTATATTTACTTGTATACAAAGTGCAAGTGCGGCCAAAAGTTATAAGGAAAAGGCACTCCGATACAACCTGTATATCACATAAAGGAGGGCCTCATTCACATTGAGTTGTGTGCCTGCAGGTGACCTGACCCTGTAAAAGGTTTGAGTTGTGTGCCTGCAGGTGAGCTGACCCTGTAAAAGATTTGATTTGCGGGCCTGCAGGTGAGCTGACCCATATAAAAGATTTGAGGTGCGGGCCTGTAGGTGAGCTGACCCTGTAAAAGATTTGAGTTGCAGGCTTGCAGGTGAGCATACACTGTAAAAAAATTGAGTTCTGGGCATGCAGGTGAGCTGACCCTATAAAAGATTTGATTTGCAGGCCTGTAGGTGAGCTGACCATGTAAAATATTTTAGGTTTGGGCCTGCAGATAAGCTGACCCTGCAAAAGATTTGAGTTGCAGGCCTGAAGGTAAGCTGACCCTGTAAAAAATTAGATGTGAGTGCCTGATAGGTGAGTGGACCCTGTAAACAATTATATGTGAGAGCCTGCTGGTGAGCAGACACTGTAAAAAATTAGATGTGAGGGCCTGCTGGTGAGCGGACCCTCTAAAAAATTATATGTGAGGGCTTGTTGGTGAGCGGACCCTCTAAAAAATTATATTTAAAGGTCATATATGCGAAGGAATTATATGTGACTAGAGTTGAGCGGACACCTGGATGTTTGGGTTCGACGGGTTCGGCCGAACTTCACAAAAAAGCTTGAGTTCGGGACCCGAACTTGACCTGAACTTGACCCCGAACCCGATTGAAGTCAATAGGGACCCGAACTTTTCAGCACTAAAATGGCTCAAAAAAGTAATGGAAAGGGCTAGAGGGCTGCAAATGGAAGCAAAATGTGGTTATGAGTATGGCAAGTGCTATGCAAACAAATCTGGATATGAAAATGACTTAAAATAACATAAAATACGTTAAAAAAAATATCTTGATCTTGGAGTACGAGGTCCATATGGAGTAGGAGGTTGAGGAGGCGGTGAATGTGGCGGTGTAGGTGGAAGTGGCGGTGGAGAAGGAGGGGGAAGCCAACACAGGTTTTTGGTTTTAATTTTTTAATTTTTTTTTATAGGGTACACCCCAAAACATTGGGAAATATAACCTGTGATAACTCCCTCCCTGAACAAACGTTCAGACAATACAGTCGTGGCCAAAAGTTTTGAGAATGACACAAATATTAGTTTTCACAAAGTTTGCTGCTAAAGTGCTTTTAGATCTTTGTTTTAGTTGCTTCTGTGATGTAGTGAAATATAATTACACGCACTTCATACGTTTCAAAGGCTTTTATCGACAATTACATGACATTTATGCAAAGAGTCAGTATTTGCAGTGTTGGCCCTTCTTTTTCAGGACCTCTGCAATTCGACTGGGTATGCTCTCAATCAACTTCTGGGCCAATTCCTGACTGATAGCAACCCATCCTTTCATAATCACTTCTTGGAGTTTGTCAGAATTAGTGGGTTTTTGTTTGTCCACCCGCCTCTTGAGGATTGACCACAAGTTCTCAATGGGATTAAGATCTGGGGAGTTTCCAGGCCATGGACCCAAAATGTCAACGTTTTGGTCCCCGAGCCACTTAGTTATCACTTTTGCCTTATGGCATGGTGCTCCATCGTGCTGGAAAATACATTGTTCTTCACCAAACTGTTGTTGGATTGTTGGAAGAAGTTGCTGTTGGGGGGTGTTTTGGTACCATTCTTTATTCATGGCTGTGTTTTGGGGCAAAATTGTGAGTGAGCCCACTCCCTTGGATGAGAGGCAACCCCACACATGAATGGTCTCACGATGCTTTACTGTTGGCATGACACAGGACTGATGGTAGCGCTCACCTTTTCTTCTCCGGACAAGCCATTTTCCTGATGCCCCAAACAATCGGAAAGAGGCTTCATCGGAGAATATGACTTTGCCCCAGTCCTCAGCAGTTCATTCACCACATTTTCTGCAGAAGATCAATCTGTCCCTGATGTTTTTTTAGGAGAGAAGTAGCTTCTTTGCTGGCCTTCTTGATACCAGGCCATCTTCCAAAAGTCTTCGCCTCACTGTGCGTGCAGATGCGCTCACACCTGCCTGCTGCCATTCCTGAGCAAGCTCGGCACTGGTGGCACTCCGATCCCACAGCTGAATCCTCTTTAGGAGATGATCCTGGCGCTTGCTGGACTTTCTTGGACGCCCTGAAGCCTTCTTAACAAGAATTGAACCTCTTTCCTTGAAGTTCTTGATGATCCTATAAATTGTTGATTGAGGTGCAATCTTAGTAGCCACAATATCCTAGCCTGTGAAGCCATTTTTATGCAACGCAATGATGGCTGTACGCGTTTCTTTGCAGGTCACCATGGTTAACAATGGAAGAACAATGATTTCAAGCATCACTCTCCTTTTAACAGGTCAAGTCTGCCATTTTAACCCAATCAGCCTGACATAATGATCTCCAGCCTTGTGCTCGTCAACATTCTCACCTGAGTTAACAAGACGATTACTGAAATGATCTCAGCAGGTCCTTTAATGACAGCAATGAAATGCAGTGGAAAGGTTTTTTGGGGATTAAGTTAATTTTCATGGCAAGAAGGACTATGCAATTCATCTGATCACTCTTCATAGCATTCTGGAGTATATGCAAATTGCTGTTATAAAAACTTAAGCAGCAACTTTTCCAATATTTATGTAATTCTCAAAACTTTTGGCCACGACTGTACACTGGCTGTAGGGCAGGCCAGCACGTCCAAGGCGTAAAGGGCAAGCTCAGGCAATCTGCCGAATTTGGAGACCCAGAAGTTGAAAGGGGCAGACCCATCAGTCAGTACGTGTAGGCGTGTGCACTCATATTGCTCCACCATGTCACACATCCCCGTGATGTCCACAATCCAATTGGTTATCTGAGCTATCAACTTTTGATGTTCTTTTCTGCGCCTATCATGTTGATCACGGTTAGCAGTGAGTCAGGGTTCCACACCAGAGAGGGAGCGTGAGAAAGGGAGACCACATCCAAGGGAGGTCAATGGCTGCAATATGATCAAGCTGAAATGTGGGACAAATTATTGAAGTCGAAGCTTCCAAATAAAGGAGGGTGCGGCGGCAATTACCCACTCCCGACTCAGGGAGGTAGTGATGATAAATACCAATACAGGATTTTTAAGATGCCCTGTTATTGGAATTATTAATAAAAAATTATAGGGAATGTAACTGGGTATTTTGAATTTGGAAACGTTAGACAGGAGAGGCCCTGCTGCCGCTTTGTTGACTCTAGATAACTTCTGCCTGATCGCAAGTCCCTGTGACGTCCACCATCCAGTTGGCTATCTTCTCTATCAACTTTTGATGTTCTTTTCTGCGCCTACCATGTTGATCACGGTTAGCGGCGAATCAGGGTTCCACGCCGGAGAGTGAGCGTGAGAAAGGAATACTACATCCAAGGGAGGTCAATGGCTGCAATGTGATCGCTGAAATGTGGGACAAGTTATTAAAGTCCCTGTCACCTATGCAGAGCAGGGGTTTTTCATTGCCAAAAATGGGTTAATGTCCCCCACCAATGGAACAGACGAATTTTAAAAATTTCTGGCCCTGTCACCTATGCAGAGCAGACAAATTAGTGAAATGTATTTCCTTGTCCACTAGGTAGAGCAGGGGTATATCACAGCCAAAAATTGATGAATGTCACTCAACAATGTAACAGACAAATTTGTGACATTTGTTTACCTGTCTACTAGGTAGAGCAGGGGTATATCACAACCAAAAATCAGTGAATGTCACCCAATATGTAACACAAAAATTAGTGAAATTTATTAGCCTTTCCACTAGGTAGAGCAGGGGTATATCACAGCCAAAAATTGGTGAATGTCACCCGACAATGTAACAGAAAAATTTGGGAAATGTATTAACCTGTACACTAGGTAGAGCAGGGGTATATCACAGCCAAAAATTGTTGAATCTCACCTGAAAATATATAACAGACAAATTTGTGAAATTTGTTTATCTGTCTACTAGGTAGAGCAGGGGTATATCAGAGCCCAAAATTTGTGAATTTCACCTGAAAATGTAACAGACAAATTAGTGATTTTTTTAAAAATGTTTACTAGGTAGACCAGGGGTATATCTATTCCAAAAATTGGTGACTTTCCCCCGAAAATGAGACAAATTAATGAAATGACATAAAATAAAATATGTATAAATAAAAAATAAAAATCTTGATGTATGAGGTGGAGGTCCATATGAAGTAGGAGGTTAAGGAGGCAGTGAACATAGCGGTGTAGGTGGAAGTCGCGGTGGAGGAGGAAGAGGTAGCCAACACAGTTTTTTTTATTTTTTATTAGGGTACAACCCAAAAGAGTGGGAAATATAAAAAATACAACAATGAGCAATTGCGCTGTAGTATAACAATGGCTGGATAAGGCCGTTATACATGTCTATTCTGCACATGGTACGGACAAGTCCTGTGGGATCCATGCCTGGTTCATTTTAATGAACGTGAGCTTGTCCACATTGGCTGTGGACAGGCGGCTGCGCTTGTCTGTGATAACGCCCCTGCCATGCTAAACACACGTTCAGACAATACACCGGCTGCAGGGCAGGCCAGCACCTCCAAGGCGTAATGGGCAAGCTCAGGCCATGTGCCCAATTTGGAGACCCAGAAGTTGAAGGGGGCAGACCCATCAGTCAGTACGTGTAGACATGTGCACACATACTGCTCCACATGTTGCTGAAATGCTATCTCATGCTAAGACGTTGCATATCAGCTGGTGGTGCTGGTTGTTGTGGCCTGCTGAGAAAACTTTTCCACATTTTGGCTATTCTAACCCTGCCTTCTGAGGTGCTGGCAGTGCCCCAGCTGTGTTGGCGACCTCTTCCTCTGTTTTCGCCTTCTGCTTCCACTGTGCCCCCGCTGTCAGTTGGGAATGCCACCAGCAGCGAGTCTACCAGCATGCTCTTGTACTCTCGCATCTTACGATCACGCTCCAGTGATGGAATTAAGGACAGTACGTTGTCCTTGTAACAGGAATCCAGCAGCGTGGTTATCAGCACAAGTTAGAATGTGGGCAACTCGGCGGTCATTGCAAAAACACTGCAGCATGTAGTCGCTCATGTGTGCCAGGCTGCCCAGAGGCAACGAAAAGCTGTCCTGTGTGGAAGGTGTATCGTCTGTGTCCTCTGTATGCCCCCAGCCTCGCACAAGTGAAGGCCATGAGCTGGTTTGGGTGCCACCCTGCTGTAAACACGGTAACTCCTCCTCAATTTTCTCCTCCTCATCCTCCAGAACTGTGCCCTGGCTGGACAATTGTGTACCTGGCGTTTGTGGGTGCAGGAACCCATCCTGAAAGCCACTTGTGAATGACTGGCCTGAAACCCTATGAAATGATTCCTCTTCCTCCTCCTCCTCCTCCTCCTCCTGTGCACATTCTCTTCCATCATCGCCTGAAGCGATTTTTCAAGGACGCATAGAAGTGGAAGTGGGATAGTAACACTGAGAATGGCGTAATCGGCACTGGCCATGTTGGTGGAGTACTCGAAACAGCAAGGCACACAGGTCTCGCACGGAGTCCCAGTCAATGGTGGTGAAGTGGTGATGTTCCGCAGAGCAACTCACCCATGCGTGCTGCAGCTGAAATTCCACTATCACCTGCTGCTGCTCGCACAGTCTGGCTAGCATGTGCAAGGTGGAGTTCCACCTTGTGGGCACGTCGCATATGAGGCGGTGATCGGGAAGGCCGAAGTTACGCTGCAGCGCTCACAGGCAAGCAGCAGCAGGGTGAGAACGCCGAAAGCGCGCACAGACCGCCCGCACTTTATGCAGCAGCTCTGACATATCGGGGTCATTTTTAAGGAATCTCTGCACCACCAAATTCAGCACATGCACCAGCCAAGGGATGTGTGTCAAATCGGCTTGTCCCAGAGCTGCTACGAGATTTCGCCCATAATCGCACACTACCAGGCCGGGCTTGAGGCTCACTTGCGCCAACTACTCATCGGTCTGTTGTTCCATGCCTGTCCACAGCTCCTGCCCGGTTTGGGGTTTGTCCCGCAAACAGATAAGTTTTAAAACTACCCGCTGTTGTTTACCCCTGGCTGTGCTGAAGTTGGTAGTGAAGGTGTTACGCTGACCAGATGAGGAGGCAGTAGAGGATGAGGAAGCGGAGTAGGAGTAGGAGAAGGAAGCAACAGGAGGCAAACTGAAGCGCTGTGCTTCTCTCGGTGGTGGAAGGACATGCGCCAAACTGCTATCTGCCTCAGGCCCAGCCGCAACTGCATTTACCCAGTGTGCTGCTATGGAGATATAAAGTCCTTGACCGTGCTTACTGGTCCACGTATCCGTATTTAGGTGGACCTTGCCACAGATGGAGTTGCGCAGTGCACATCTGATTTTGTCCCCCACTTGGTTGTGCAGGAAAAGGATTGCTTGCCTGGAAAAGTAGTGGCGGCTGGGCACGACGTACTGTGGGACAGCCACCGCCATGAGGCTTTTAAAACTCTGCGTCTCCACCAGACGGAATGACAGCATTTCAAAGGCCAGTAATTTTAAAATGCTGGCATTCAGGGCCAGGGATCGCAGGTGGGTAGGGGGGTACTTCCTCTTCCGCTCCGTGGGACATTGTGGAGATGCTTGGAGACCCAGGTGGTGGTGTTGCTGGCAGATCCTCTGTTTGCGGGGTGGCAGGTGCTACTGTCACTCCAGAGGTGGATGAAGAGGCCAATACTGCAGCAGAAGAGGAAGCAGGAGAAGCCAGAGACCTTTTTTTTGTCTACTCCACTGCAGGTCGTGCTTTGCACTTAGATGCCTGGTCATGCAGGTTGTGCTCAGGTTGAAAACTTTTATGCCTTGCTTTAGGCTCTGATTGCACAGATTGTCTGAAGAACTGCCATGCCAGGGTACTCATTGGAGCTGGCTTTGGTGTGCTCGGTCCCTTGCTGCGTTGGGCTGTAGCAGGCGTACTGTCTAGGGGACGGAAGCTCCACTTTTGCACCCTGCTCCCTATTCTGCTGTGCTGGTGGCTCTGTGCGACCACCGCCTCTTTCTCCAAACTACACAGGTCACTCGCATGACCTTGATTCCATGTGGGATTGAGGACCATATTGTCCTCCACTTCATCTTTAACCCAGTCTTCACCCCTGCCCTCCTTGTCGGTCTGCACACTTTTGAAAGCCTGCTGCGGTGGTCCTCCCATGTACTCATCTTGAAACATAAGTGGTTGGGCATCGGTGCACTCAATCTCTTCCACTTCTGGGGCAGGGCTATGGGGATGGCCCTGGGAAACCCTGTTAGCAGAGTCATAAAAAAATCTGAAGAGACTGCTACATGACCTAGGACTCAGACTGCTTGACTGATTTGCAAGGGGGTGAGGTGAAAGACTGATGGACATCAGCTGCAGGTGTTAACTCTGATCTTTTAGCAGGAGACTGGGTGGGAGACCATGTGAAGGGACTGGAGGCACTGTCAGCAACCCAATCTACTATCGCCTGTACTTGTTCTGGTCTCACCATTCGTATCTGGCCTCACCATTCGTAGAACCGCATTAGGCCCGACCAAATAACGCTGTAGGTTCTGTCGCCTACTCTCACCTGAGGAAGGTGTTTCACTTGTGCGTGTAGCTGGCACAGATCGACCATGTCCTTTCCCTGTAACAGTAGCTCCACCAGCAGCACCACAACCGGGGCCACGTTGTTTATTAAACGCTCTCCTCATTGTCCACAAATTTAGTATTTGGCCCAAAATGGGTGATTTTTTTAAATAACAGAATATAACAGTAGTATCTAACGCATGTATTTCACACTGACAGATGCAGCAAAGGCTGCAAATTTAGTATTTGGCCTAAAATGGGTGTCATTTTATAACAGAATATAACAGCAGTATCTAACATTTGTATTTTCACACAGTTTTTATTTTAAACCCTGAAAATTATTGCAGTATTTCAAGCTTGTATTTAACAATTACAAATGCTGCAAAGGCCACAGATTTAGTGTCTTGCCTAATTTTTTTTTTTTTTTTAACCCAGAATATAATTGCAGTTTTTTAAGCTTCTATTTGACTGTCACAAATGCACATATGCTCTGCTGGTGCACTGAACTTGCATAAAATGGCTGCCGCCGCCCACCTAACAGACGGTTAAAAGTTAACACAGTTTTTCTGTGTCACTGGGCTCAGGGCAGGGTAAAAAAGATTGTGCACTGCACCCACATAACAAAATCTAGGTAGATTGATGAGTTAACAAGCACTTCAGATTAAAGATTCTTTCCTATTCTCTCCCTCACAGCAGCAGCATCCTATCCCTACACTAATCAGAGCATAGTGACGTGCAGCGCTATGTGAATCCAGCTTACATATAGGCTGGGTCACATGCTGCACTGGACAATCACAACCATGCCATTAGTAGGCATGGCTGTGATGGCTTCTAAGGGCGCACAAGTTAAACATTTCAAAAAGCAACATTAAATCACCGAACACCGAACCCGAACCCGAACTTTTACTGAAAAGTTAGGGTTCGGGTCCGGGGTCCAAAAATCCTAAAGTTCGGTACGAACCCGAACTTTACAGTTCAGGTTTGCTCAACCCTATATGTGACGAATAAGCAATGCATGTTGATATGATCTAAGAGGAGGAGGAAGATGAGAAAAGGAAGATTCAACCATATACCCTTGTTTGTGCTGGAAGGGGTGCATGGGAATACAGTCTATTAACTACATTAAAAACAACACATGTAAAGTGCTTTTATGTTCATCAGCATTCCTCTGGTGGAGTCGAGAAGTCATGGTCAATCCAGGCCTTATTCATTTTTATATGAGTCAACCTGATAGTATTTTTTAGTTGACAGGCTGATACGCTTATCTGTTATAATGCCACCAACAGCACTAAATACACGCTCAGACAAAACGCTGGCAGCATGGCAGGCTAGCACCTCCAAGGTGCAGAGCGCCAGTTTGTGCCACGTGTCCAGCTAGGACACCCAGTAGTTGTAAGGCACTGAGGGATCATTGAGGACACTGACACAGGAGTTGTGGGCTTATAGGTGAGCGGACCCTGTAAAAGATTTGAGTTGCGGGCCTGCAGATGAGCTGACCCTGTAAAAGATTTGAGTTGGGGGCCTGTGGGTGAGCTAACCCTGTAAAAGATTTGATTTGCGGGCCTGCAGGTGAGCTGACCCTATAAAAGATTTGAGTTCCGGGCCTGCAGGTGAACTGACCCTGTAACAGATTTGAGTTTCGGACCTGCAGGTGAGCTGACCCTGTAAAAGATTTTAGGTTTGGGCTTGTAGGTGAGCTGACCCTGTAAAAGATTTGAGTTGCGGGCCTGCAGGTGAGCTGACCCTGTAAAAGATTTTAGTTTTGGGCCTGCAGGTGAGTTGACCCTATAAAAGATTTGATTTGCGGACCTGTAGGTGAGCGAACCCTGTAAAATATTTGATGTGAGGGCCTGCTGGTGAGTAGACCCTGTAAAAAATTATATATGAGGGCCTGTTGGTGAGCAGACCCTGTAAAAAATTAGATGTGAGGGCCTGCTGGTGAGCAGTCACTTAAAAAAATTATATGTGAGGGCCTGTTGGTGAGCGGACCCTGTAAAAAATTTGATGTGACGGCCTGCTGGTGAGCGGACCATTAAAAAATTTAATGTAAGGGCCTGCTGGTTAGCTGACCCTCCAAAAAATTATATGTGAGGGCTTGATGGTGAGCGGACCCTTTAAAAAATTATATTTGAAGGCTATATATGCGAGGGCATTACATGTGACGAATAAGCAATGCATGTTGATATGATAGAAGAGGAGGATGAGAAAAGGAAGATTCAACCATATACCCTTGTTTGTGGTGGCATGGGTATACAGTCTATTAACTACATTAAAAACAACACATGTAAAGTGCCTTTATGTTCATCAGCATTCGTCTGGTGGAGTCGAGAAGTCATGGTCAATCCAGGCCTTGTTCATTTTTATATGAGTCAACCTGTCAGCATTTATTAGTTGACAGGTGGATACGCTTATCTGTTATAATGCCACCAGCAGCACTTAGACAAAACATGGTGGCAAGGCAGGCCAGCACCTCCAAGGCGTAGAGCGCCAGTTCGTGCCACGTATCCAGCTTGGACACCCAGTAGTTGTAAGGCACTTTTCTCTCCTTGTGGCAGTAGACCGCACATCAGGGTGATGGTGCTGGCGGGGTGTCATGAAACTGTCCCAGACTTTGGAGAGTGCTGCCCTGCCTCTGTTGGAACTGTTGTGTGTTCCCCTTGTCTCCCCTTTTTGGTTGGCCAAGGAGCTACGGACTCTGCTGCCAGCATTGTCAGATGGAAAATTTTGGAGCAATTTGTCAACAAAGATCTTATGGTATTGCACCATTTTGCTTATCCTCTCCACCAGAGGAATGAGAGATGAGAATTTCTCTTTGCAGTGGGGGTCGAGAAGGGTGAACAACTAGTAATCCGTGTTGTTTAAAATGCATATAATGTGTAGGTTGCGGGAAAGGCAGCCTAACAGGAAGTCAGCCATTTGTGCCAGAGTGCCAATAGGCGATCATCAAGAGGATTACTCCCAATCTCCTCATCCTCTTCCTCCTCTTCTGTCCACCCACGCTGAACAGATGGAATTAAATTTCCATGGGTACTACCCTCTGTAGCGGAGGCAACTGTCGCCTTCTCCTCCTCTTCAGCCTCCAATTCAGTGCTGAGAACACGAACTGAGGGGGTCTGGCTATCATCAACCTGTGTAATGTCTTCCCCCATTTCCACCTCTTTTACATGCAAAGCGTCGTCCTTAATTGTGAGCAGCGAGCGTTTGAGAAGACACAGAAGTGGGATGGTGAAGCTTATAATATCGTTATTGCCGCTCACCATCTGTGTTGATTCCTCAAAGTTGCATAAATCCTCACAGAGGTCATACACTAACGTAGGTGGTGGCAGAAACCCTGATGGAATTGGCGGCCACAATACTTGGCGTGAGTAGCACCTGTGCCATCCTAGGGTATGAGTCACTCTCGTCCCCCACAACATTCACTGAGTGTGCCGTCAGGGAAATGTAGCGTCCCTGGCCAAAAGCACTTGTCCATGTGTCCGTGGTTAAGTGGACCTTCCCAGTAACTGCGTTGGTCAGGGCACGTGTGATGTTAAGGGACACATGCTGATGTAAGGCAGGCATGGCACACTGTGAAAAATATTGGCGGCTGTGGACTGCATACCGAGGGATGGCCGCCGATATCAGGCTGTGGAAGGCCTCAGTGTCCACAAGTCTAAATGGCAACATTTCCAGGGCCAGTAATTTGGAAAGCTGAGCATTTAGTGCTATGGCCTGTGGGTGGGTGTCTGGGAATTTGCGCTTGCGTTTAAATGCCTGTGGTAATGACATTTGGACACTGCGCTTGGACAGGAAAGTTGGCCAGCACGTAACACAGGGGAAGAGGAGGCAGTGGTGTGACCCCAGACAAAGATTGCGGACCCAGGCGTTCGGCCCACCTATTAGGGTACTATGATGACATGTGGCGGATCATGCTGGTGGTGGTGAGGTTGCTAGTGTTCACGCCCTGGCTCATTTTGGTGTGGAAAAGGTTGAAAACTACTATTCTTTTGTCGGCCGCACTTTCCTCAAAAAAGCACCATAATCCCGAACAACTACCCCTTGGCAAGGGAGATTTACGCAAGGGGGTGCTCCATGGAACAGTTACGGGCCTGTTTGGTGGTGCCCGCCTTCTACCTTTTGCCACCCCACTGCCTCTTCCAGCCTATTGCAGTGCTGCAGATCCCTCCCCCTCTCTACTGCTGTCCTCGCTCGGCTTTCCACCTTCACAGGTTGGGTCAGTGACTTCATCGTCCATCACCTCCTCTTCCACTTCCTCACTCTGCTCATCCCCCTGACTTGTTGATCTAACCACTACCTTTAGTGATTGACAACTGCGTCTCATTCTCTTCATCAACCTTTTGAGACAGTAATTGCCGTTGTGTTATTGGCAACTGTGTCTCATCATCATCCACCTCATTAAAAAGTAATTGCCGTTCCCCACCGTTATCTTTTTGTAATTGTGGATTCTAAAGAGTTTGGGAGTCATGGCACATGATCTGTCCCTCTTCAAGCATGCTTGGCGAGAGGGCCAAATTAAGGAATGGCACTGAAAAGAGCTCCTCAGAATATCCGAATGTGGGATCACTTGTTTGCCCAGACTCTCCATGGTGGGAGGAAGGAGGATCAAGGTGAGGATTGTGTGGACCAGACTAATGGCTACTGAGTCTGAACTTGGTGGAAGATAGGGTGGTGCTTAACCGACTGGAAGCACTATCTGCTGCAATCCAACCGACCACCTGCTTGCACTGGGCTGACTTCAAGAGTGGTCTCCTGCGCCGCCCCCGAAAGCTGGGATATGAAGCTAGGTATCTTGAATGATTGTTTTTCTTGTGCTCTGGCAGCAGACACAGTTTCAACGTGCCCAGAGCTACGGCCTCTGCGTGCACCATCAGCATCACGGCCACTTCCCGGTCCCTTAATGCTCGCCGTCTTCATATTAAATGTTATATGCGCAGTTGACACCCAAGATATGGCAAGGATGTCACAGTTCACAGCAAGCACAGTATATGGAAAAAGTACATAAAAGTATGGAAAAAGGAAAAAAGATTTCACTTATATTTTTGCTATTTCTTGTCCTGACACACACACGCTATTGCAGCGCAGATGTGACAATTCACTGCAGGGACCGTTTATAGGAAAAATGTGAATAAATTATGGAAAAAATATAATTGTTTACGCTAATATTTTTCCTAATATCTGGCCCTGACACGCACACGCTATTGCAGCGCAGATGTGACAATTCACTGCAGGGACCGTTTAAAGGAAAAATGAGAATAAATTATGGAAAAAATATAATTGTTTCCGCTAATATTTTTTCCCAATATCTGGCCCTGACACACACACGCTATTGCAGCAGAGATGTGACAATTCACTGCCGGGACCATTTATAGGAAAAATGTGGATAAATTATGGAAAAAATATAACTGTTTTTCGCTAATATTTTTCTCAATATCTGGCCCTGACACACACACGCTACTGCAGCACAGATGTGACAATTCACTGCAGGGGCGGTTTTTAGGAAGCATGTGGATACATTTTGGAGAAATATAATTGTTTTCGGTAATATTTTTTCCAATATCTTGCCCTGACTCACACACGCTATTGCAGCACAGATGTGACAATTCACTGTTTAAAGGAAATTTTTTGATAAATTATGGAAAAAATATAATTGTTTTTGCTAATATTTTTCCCAATATCTTGCCCTGACAAACAGATGCTATTGCAGCACAGATGTCATAATTCACTTCAGAGACAGTTTATAGGAAAAATGTGGATAAATTATGGAAAAAATATAATTGTTGTCGCTAATATTTTTCCCAATATCTGGACCTGACACACACACGCTATTGCAGCACAGATGTGACAATTCACTGCAGGGACCGTTTATAGGAAAAATGTGGATAAATTATGGAAAAAATATAATTGTTTTCACTAATATTTTTCCCAATATCTTGCACTGACGCACACACGCTATTGCAGCACAGATGTGACAATTCACTGCAGGGACCGCAGTACAGTGATGGCAGTACTTACCTGCACGTTTATTGGCTGCTTAGCAGCCATGAAATGTGCGGGGAGGAGACTCGAGCATGGCGCTCGAGCACATGCGGTACTCGGCCGAGTACCGCCATGTGCAAAGAATAGCGATTCTCGAGCCGAACAGGTATTCGGCCGAGCATGCTCGCTCAGCACTAGTGAATGCTTAATTTTTGGGGCCTGTACTGGCCTACAGCAAAAAAAAAATATTCCAGTGACCGCCGAATGTACCTCCAGCTACATAATCACAAGTTCTTTTCTTTAAGGTGAATGCCTAATTTTTGGGACCTGTACTGGCCTACAGTAAAATTTGTATCCAGTGACCGCCTAATGTACCTCCAGCCACATTATGAAAAGTTCTTTTATGTCAGGTGAATGCCTAATTTTTGGTGCCTGTACTCCAGTGGCCTGCAGTAAAAATGTTATCCTGTGACCGCCTCATGTACCTCCAGCAACATCATCACAAGTTCTTTTCTTTCAGGTGAATGCCTAATTTTTGGGCCTGTACTCCCATGGCCTAAAATTAAAATTTTCTAGGCTCGAGCAGGGCATATTTTTAAGAGTTTCCCTTTAAGACGCATAAAAATGGCCCCTGATTAAAATACATATTTTTTGTGGGAATTTTTGCCAATGATCCACCTCTGGTATATCACTGTCCTTGTTGTGGGACTATTTGTGCACTTCTAGTAATTATTTTGTGGCTGCAAATATTACCTGAAGGTTTTTTAGGTTCACCTGCCATTAAAGTCAATGGGGCCTGCCGCAAACGCTCAGGTCGCAAACATTTGATCGCGAACACACGTTCGCAAACCGTCCCGGGTGATGTTTGTACATCACTATCACAGAAACGTATGCAGAAAATCTGTTGTGTCTGATTAGACCATTATACGGACACTTAAATATGCTTTATGAGGCTGTGATTACACTTAATACTACAGTCGTGAATTTCAGAATTAAAAAATAATAATCATTCTTAACCTTTGTGACAAAATAATAATAATGACTTTATCATTATAAAGAAACAGAGGCATTACTTTTAATCAAATCAACTGCTGTCCCATGCTAAAATCTAGATAGTAATGATAGCCAATATTTTACTTTCATTCAATCTTCTCTGTATGGACTTTTCTCCTTAGTCTTTCCCAAGCAGCACCCTCCAAAGTCTTCTAATGTTATTTATAAAGATCATACAATATGAATTTCTCGATAAAGTAACATCTGGTAGTCAGTGATGGATGGCACATCTGGAGGGGCATCATGCAAAGAGATGCATAATATTAGTTTTAATACAGGATTTGACAGCTTAGTTGCCTCCTGCACCTTGAGATGCTTGTCAATATTTATCAATTTTACAACATCATCAGCTGCTCTATCTCTGGTAGCCAAAACCTATGTGACCCCAAACCAGCATAAAACAGCAAAGCAATCTTTCTAATTTAACAGTTTAGTTAGAAGTTCCTCTATTATAGCACATCCCATGTGATTTTAAACACTGCTATACACAGCCATATAGTTCAGCCACGTTGTCTTATGAGACAACATACTTATTACTATCTAAAATAATTTTTATGGAGAAAAAAACATGAATGTACCGTATATTATATCTTATAAATAGACACACAATACAGTAAAATGTGTTTAGTGGACATTCACTAATTCCAAAAGTCTGATAAACCAACATTTATTTCTGGAAGCTGCAATTTCAGAGGCCCTATATAGAAGACCAAGAGGCTCATCTCAGTAAATGTCACCACCAGTTCTGTGAGAAGATCTGGCAGACGTTTCTCTTTACCTCTTGTATGATGTTCTTTGTTTTGGTTTCACTTTCTCATCTCCTTTCCTTCTGTCAGGTGTCACTTATTTCGACTAATCATCTTCCTTTATAATCCCTACCATACTGCCTCACTTTGCGGTTTATACTACTTCCTGGATGAGGTGTTCACTGCTGAAGGCTGCTTCTGCTGTTTGTACAGATAAGTCTTTTACTTTATTGTATTTCCTTGCTGGCTTGATTCTAGGTGACGCTGACTCTGTCCGTATTAAGTGCAGGGAGCCGATGGTCGTGTCCCCTCACTATTATAGGGTTTTTAGGTGTCACACAGTATTAGGTATGCGGGCATGCAATCGTCTACCATACAGACCCTTGCATGTGCATAGCAGTCAGGGAGAGCTCTTAGGGTTTTATAGGGCTAACCTATAAGCTCCTTTGTTTGGGATCAAGCCAGTCGCTCGTTTATTTATATGTTCCAGCTATCTGCTAACTTCATCCGTGACAGTAAAATGCAAAGTGCTATAAGCATATTTGTCTAGTGTTTTATTGTATCATCTTCCCTTACTCCACAAGTTTATATACATGTTGTATGGTCATCTAACAGTTCACAATATGATCTGGATCCTACCAGGGTCCATTAATTCTGTAGTACAGGATACCTACTGTTTAAAAACTTTTAGTTCATCAAAACTGGTGGCACATTTATGAGCCACTGCTATTTTCATACACATCTTTCACCCACATTATTTTGTTAACCTTTTCTGCAAAATCATTTATAAAAATTCTGTGGTTGGATGGTTCTTTGGCCCCTTGCAAGATAATATTCTTTTAGATAGAGGGCAGAATAATGTAAAAAAAATAAAAGAAGCATTACTCACACAATGTCCAGACTTGATACACAAGAAGCAAAATATGCTGCTCAGCCAATCACTTGCTCCTGCCATTTCCCAGGATGCTGGGCATGGATCAAGAGTCTGGACGAAGAGACTAGAAGTGGCCCCTGTGCGCTGTGGATCAGGGAGGTGAGTAATGCTTCTTTTCCTTGTTACACCATTCTGCAAAAAAAATATTACACCAAAAGATAATCTTAAGCACTGGGCCTTCAGGACCTCTGCCACAGCCTAATATACAATTACCTTTGGCAGACTTGGGAGGAAGGCTATGGAAACCCATTTAGCTGATGAAGGGAGCCCCTTTCCTAAATTAAACTCTAATTCTGGCTGTTGCAGTGAGATGTTAGCTGTATATTACATTCAGCATGCACTGCTGATGGCATGGACATAGTAGAAGTTCCCATGTGATAAGCATTACAACTGTGATTTGGCCACTTCCTGACATGACCATACTGGTCATTACTCTTCATGAATACAGACAGTTGTAGTGCAGTGGACAGCTGTTCCACCACTGGGGAAAAAAAGTTTCTGTTTTTATTTAAGGAAACATTACTAGGAAGCATATGATTTTTAAGGTTTTGTATATTTTTGTGTTTTCCTTCGATTTCATTTTTTAACATTAATAAGACTGAAAAATGTTTACTTCTTACACAAACAACAGACAAATATAAGTGGAACAGCAGGTGTGGAGACCAAGAAGGAAACACATATGCTAAACTTCAAGCATATATTACAACTTGTGCACACCTGAAGATCATTACTAAACATTCCTGCAATAATATCCTGAAAAAAATGAAGAACAAGGCAAAAACTATTTCTGTCTTTACACCAAAATAATCTTCAAATATGTTGTACACAGAATGCCTAGTGTGAGCTAATTCTATTGGATACATTGTAGAACATCTGTCAAAATACCAGAATCTTCATATAAAGGCAATACCCATATTAAAATATTGGGAAAGACATTATATTGAATTAGAAGTGGCGAAGAAAATGCACATATACAGTGTATGGGCATCTTTTTTGGTCTTCCCCCTGAGATATAGAAAATTGGCTTTTGCCTCATGGGTATTTTTGCCTTACTCTGGATAAACATGAGATATAAGGATTATTTTTTATTTCATTTTTTTTATCCTTACAGACTGGAGTGAATCTGTCTGTAACGCCTGTAGGTAGGGACAGACTCGGACAGCGAGCCCTGATCTAGAACCCAACCCACTTTCCTTACTTACTTGCAGTACAAGGCCTAGGTAGCAGGACCGCAACTGTTCGATAGCCTCTGTGCTACTTATGTGCAGAGATAGACAAACACCAAGAAACAAAACAACAAAAAGCAGGGTCGTATGTAAATGGGTCAGAAACAGACAGGCTATGCAGTACCAAACGAGAGACAGAGAGTGTTTAAATGACAAGCTGAGGTCTGAGGAACAGGCAATCTAATAAGCACAGGAACCAGGAACACAGCTAGTGAGTCAGAGTCTATAACTGGCACTGATATATGGCCAGTAGGGTTTTAAATAGAGCACCGAGTCCCAGGATTAGAACCTGATAGGTCCATGACTCTGCGCTCAATTAGTCAGAGCACTAGCACATAGGAATAGAGCCGCTGAGCAAACAGCCCACTGCTAATGTCCTCCAGCACACACCCGCTGTAGGGAGAACAGAGCATTGCATCCTATTGGTAAGGATGCTGTCGCATCTCTAGGGGTTGTGGCTTAGCAGTGCTTCTCTCCCATTGCAGCTGCATCAAAACCGGAGATCGAGCTGCTGGAGCCTGGACAAGAGAGTTTGCGACACTATCATTGGATGTAAGCCAGTTTTGTGGCTTTAAAAAAAAAAAAAAATTGTTGTGCAAACACAATTTTGCACAAAACTTTATAGCTTTTTGACATTTGACTCTGCTCTTGCTACAGAAATAGCTTTAATAAGAATAATTACTCCAGTATAAAGTTTTTTTTTTATTACTGGCATATTTTTCATAATACAGTGATACATGGAGACAACATATGGGGGTACATTAAGTAGTACAACAAATAACTTCATTCACTGTATAATAAAAAGTTGTGCAACTTTCTAATGCTAAATCATTCTTAAAGGGGTTGTGTGCTGTAATCATATTGATGACCTATCCTCAGTGCAAGCTTAAAGGGGTATTCCCATCTTGTTAATCATATTTAATTAAATTATTTATCCCCCAAAGAAATATTTTCTAAATATTTGTGATTAAAAATATCGCACTGTTCTTTTCCAATTATAATAATCAATATTCATTGTTTATTTTGGCTGCCCATGGATATGGCCACCGCTCGCTGGCCGCATCCATGGGCCGCGCTTGTGCATTGTTATCTTGTGATGCTCCAGCCGGCCTCCTCACTGACACTGTGAACGCGCGCGGCCGGCCGCGCATGAGCGGATCCATATTCTTTTGAGCCGCGGCTAATATAGTTCTGCGCATGCGCGGCCGCCCGAACAGTTTATGCAGGGAAGAGACAGTGCGGACAGCATCAGAGGACATAAGCAGTGCGTAAGTATTATTTCTACATGCACCACCAATTCCACCAACGATTGGGGGCTGATGTCGGCACTTTGGGGGCAGATGTCGGCACTTTGGAGGCAGATGTCGGCACTTTGGAGGCATATGTTGTCATTTTGGGGGCAGATGTCGGCACTTTGGGGGCAGATGATGGAGGCACTTGGGGGCAGATGGTGGAGGCACTTGGGGGCAGATAGTGGAGGCACTTGGGGGCAGATGGAGGAACTTGGGGCAGATGGTGGAGGCACTTGGGGGCTGATGGATGTAGCAGAGCTGAATATGCTGCTGTTCAGCCATAGTTCTAGCGGGGAAGGGAATAGACAGATGTAGCAGGGCTGTATATGTGGCAGGTGAGCATCACTGCTGGTGGAAGAGAGAAACTGATGTGTTCAGACACAGTTCTAATGAGGAAGGGAATAGACAGATGTAGCAGAGCTGTATATGTGGCAGGTCAGCATCAATGCTGGTGGAAGAGAGAACATTTATGATATATGTCTAGCATATGCCATACATGTCTGGTAGATAAGTATCCCAACTTTGGGATCCGTACCTTTGCATAAAAAAATAAAAATGTGCACCCTATTCTCCTACGATAAAGTTAGTCCGGACAAGGAGCGCAGCGGTGGGGGAGGACGTCCATGAAGAGGCTTGGCTGGGCAGGACTGATGAGGAAAGGGTCAGTGGGGAGTGGGGGCGGGTGCGAAGGTGAGGCGCGAGTTGCTGGGGTGACGGGGGGCGTGACCGGAGGTGAGAAGGGGGAAGAAGGCGGAAGTGTGAGCAGTGCTGGCCAGGAGACTGAATCGGATGGACGGCAGCATGTCGGCGCCGGTGATGTCAGTTGAGGAGATGTAGGAGAGGTTGAGGAGAGAAGCGGAGGTGAGGGGGTCTGGCTGGCTGCAGGAGCAGGTTGGTGCCTGCATAGTTTCGCCTGCTCCTGTGGCTTCCCCTAATGTTCGGGCTGCCCGGCCGCGGCGTGGTATTCCGCCGGCGCGCCTAAGCTCTGAAGTCACCGCCCGGGCCCGGCGCCGAGTAGGGAGCCCCCCTGTGGACCCTCGGCGGCGGGGAGTGGCCGCTCGGCCTTCCGCGAGCCACTCCCGCCGTGGGAGGAATCCCGATACGCGGCGGGGCCCTGTGAGGAGTGGGATGCCCCTTCCCCCGCTCCCTGCGGTGGTGCAGCAAGATTCGGGACCGGGTACGGTGGACCGGCCCAGTCCCTCCTTCAGCGGGCGGTCCACTCGGCTGTTTGATGAGGATCGGGTCCCTCGGACTGCGATGGTGGAGGACGAATACCGGCGCAGGTCCAGAGAAGATTTGAGCAGCGTGGAAGAAGGTCCCCTTGCAGTGGCGGAGGCCGCGGTCTCGTCCCGGGGTCCGGCCAGTGTGGTGCAGAGGGTCGTGCAAGTGGTCCAGGAGGAGCAGCCGTCGACGTCAAGGAGCTATGATGGGGCAGTGTCCGTGCGGCAGGAGTCAGGACCTTCGGCAGCGGGAGTCACAGCGCCCGTGGTGCCTGGTGAGATTGCTTGGGGCTCCATGTTAGGGCAGGGTCTCCCGGTGGGTGGGGGGGGGGACCATGGGGGATTTTGGTAAGGGTTTGGGGCAGTTTTTGGGGGGATTGGCGGGATGGTTGTCAGGTATGGGAGCTGGTGGGGGGTTTCCGGTGCCTGGGGGGGGAGTGGTGCCGGGGTCGGGGGCTGGTGCGCAGGGGGTTGCGGCGGGGTTGGGGTCGGTGTCAGTGGAGACGCAGGCTGGTGGAGAAGGGGAGGGGCAGAGGTTAGATGATAGGGCTCGTGGTGAGGTGTATGTGTGCTTTGAGGGGCCGCTGGGGGCTCATTTGAAGCAAGAGGTGAGGGAAAAGATTTGGAAAGGTGAGTACGTGGAGATATTCTCGCTGCTCCCATTAGAAAGGTTTAATTTGGATAGGGGTAAGAAGGACGAGGGGAAAAAGGAGGAGGAGGAGAAGCGGCGGCACCGTTTAATCCCACGGACTTTTGCTAATTGGCTTCAGGCGTTTGCCATATTAGCAAGTGTCATTGGGGAAAGGGCTCCGGAATGTTGTTCGGCGCTTTTTTGCTACCAGGACGCTATTGGGGAGGCTTATAGGGTTTATGGGGGGGTGGGCTGGCTCAGGTACGATGAGCAGTTCTGGCAGCGTAAGGCGGTGAGGCCTGATATCCGGTGGGATCATAAGGATATTGGGTTGTCGTTGAGGGTGACGGCGCCTCCTAGGGCTGGGCAGTCCTTTCGGGGGGAGTCCGGGGGATCTTCCCCGGGGGCGTTGGCAGCGGCATCGGCAAAAGGGTTGTGTTTCCTTTTCAACGAGGGGAATTGCAGATTTGGGGCCAAGTGCAAGTTTAAGCACGAGTGCACGGGATGTGGGGGAGCTCATGGAGCTAACCGTTGTTTCAAAGGGGGACGGAATAAGGGGGGTGATGGTTCTGGAAAAGGGACGGACGCCGGTGCGGGTGGAAGAGATGCAGGTGTTCCTAGATAGGTACCCGGATCGGGTTGCGGCTGGTTTGTTGGGGGATGGTTTTAGGTTTGGTTTTCGGATTCCATCGGTTGTTACGGCGGGGCCTGTGGTTCATAAGAATCTTAGGTCTGCGCTTGTTCATGCGGATGTGGTGACGGAGAAGTTGAGGAAGGAGGTGGAGTTGGGGCGGATGGCGGGTCCGTTTAAAGAGCCGCCAATTGGGGGGTTGAGGGTGTCAAATTATGCCTATGGGTAGAATTTTTTGTAGAAGATTGGCCGTGGCTACGGCGGGGGTGTCGGTGCCGTATCATTTTATCAGGTTACGTAAAGAGTTAAAAGGGGATCTGAGGGTGTGGGCGGAGTTTTTGTTTATTTTGGCTGCCCATGGATATGGCCACCGCTCGCTGGCCGCATCCATGGGCCGCGCTTGTGCATTGTTATCTTGTGATGCTCCAGCCGGCCTCCTCACTGACACTGTGAACGCGCGCGGCCGGCCGCGCATGAGCGGATCCATATTCTTTTGAGCCGCGGCTAATATAGTTCTGCGCATGCGCGGCCGCCCGAACAGTTTATGCAGGGAAGAGACAGTGCGGACAGCATCAGAGGACATAAGCAGTGCGTAAGTATTATTTCTACATGCACCACCAATTCCACCAACGATTGGGGGCTGATGTCGGCACTTTGGGGGCAGATGTCGGCACTTTGGAGGCAGATGTCGGCACTTTGGAGGCATATGTTGTCATTTTGGGGGCAGATGTCGGCACTTTGGGGGCAGATGATGGAGGCACTTGGGGGCAGATGGTGGAGGCACTTGGGGGCAGATAGTGGAGGCACTTGGGGGCAGATGGAGGAACTTGGGGCAGATGGTGGAGGCACTTGGGGGCTGATGGATGTAGCAGAGCTGAATATGCTGCTGTTCAGCCATAGTTCTAGCGGGGAAGGGAATAGACAGATGTAGCAGGGCTGTATATGTGGCAGGTGAGCATCACTGCTGGTGGAAGAGAGAAACTGATGTGTTCAGACACAGTTCTAATGAGGAAGGGAATAGACAGATGTAGCAGAGCTGTATATGTGGCAGGTCAGCATCAATGCTGGTGGAAGAGAGAACATTTATGATATATGTCTAGCATATGCCATACATGTCTGGTAGATAAGTATCCCAACTTTGGGATCCGTACCTTTGCATAAAAAAATAAAAATGTGCACCCTATTCTCCTACGATAAAGTTAGTCCGGACAAGGAGCGCAGCAGTGGGGGAGGACGTCCATGAAGAGGCTTGGCTGGGCAGGACTGATGAGGAAAGGGTCAGTGGGGAGTGGGGGCGGGTGCGAAGGTGAGGCGCGAGTTGCTGGGGTGACGGGGGGCGTGACCGGAGGTGAGAAGGGGGAAGAAGGCGGAAGTGTGAGCAGTGCTGGCCAGGAGACTGAATCGGATGGACGGCAGCATGTCGGCGCCGGTGATGTCAGTTGAGGAGATGTAGGAGAGGTTGAGGAGAGAAGCAGAGGTGAGGGGGTCTGGCTGGCTGCAGGAGCAGGTTGGTGCCTGCATAGTTTCGCCTGCTCCTGTGGCTTCCCCTAATGTTCGGGCTGCCCGGCCGCGGCGTGGTATTCCGCCGGCGCGCCTAAGCTCTGAAGTCACCGCCCGGGCCCGGCGCCGAGTAGGGAGCCCCCCTGTGGACCCTCGGCGGCGGGGAGCGGCCGCTCGGCCTTCCGCGAGCCACTCCCGCCGTGGGAGGAATCCCGATACGCGGCGGGGCCCTGTGAGGAGTGGGATGCCCCTTCCCCCGCTCCCTGCGGTGGTGCAGCAAGATTCGGGACCGGGTACGGTGGACCGGCCCAGTCCCTCCTTCAGCGGGCGGTCCACTCGGCTGTTTGATGAGGATCGGGTCCCTCGGACTGCGATGGTGGAGGACGAATACCGGCGCAGGTCCAGAGAAGATTTGAGCAGCGTGGAAGAAGGTCCCCTTGCAGTGGCGGAGGCCGCGGTCTCGTCCCGGGGTCCGGCCAGTGTGGTGCAGAGGGTCGTGCAAGTGGTCCAGGAGGAGCAGCCGTCGACGTCCAGGAGCTATGATGGGGCAGTGTCCGTGCGGCAGGAGTCAGGACCTTCGGCAGCGGGAGTCACAGCGCCCGTGGTGCCTGGTGAGATTGCTTGGGGCTCCATGTTAGGGCAGGGTCTCCCGGTGGGTGGGGGGGGGGACCATGGGGGATTTCGGTAAGGGTTTGGGGCAGTTTTTGGGGGGATTGGCGGGATGGTTGTCAGGTATGGGAGCTGGTGGGGGGTTTCCGGTGCCTGGGGGGGGAGTGGTGCCGGGGTCGGGGGCTGGTGCGCAGGGGGTTGCGGCGGGGTTGGGGTCGGTGTCAGTGGAGACGCAGGCTGGTGGAGAAGGGGAGGGGCAGAGGTTAGATGATAGGGCTCGTGGTGAGGTGTATGTGTGCTTTGAGGGGCCGCTGGGGGCTCATTTGAAGCAAGAGGTGAGGGAAAAGATTTGGAAAGGTGAGTACGTGGAGATATTCTCGCTGCTCCCATTAGAAAGGTTTAATTTGGATAGGGGTAAGAAGGACGAGGGGAAAAAGGAGGAGGAGGAAAAGCGGCGGCACCGTTTAATCCCACAGACTTTTGCTAATTGGCTTCAGGCGTTTGCCATATTAGCAAGTGTCATTGGGGAAAGGGCTCCGGAATGTTGTTCGGCGCTTTTTTGCTACCAGGACGCTATTGGGGAGGCTTATAGGGTTTATGGGGGGGTGGGCTGGCTCAGGTACGATGAGCAGTTCTGGCAGCGTAAGGCGGTGAGGCCTGATATCCGGTGGGATCATAAGGATATTGGGTTGTCATTGAGGGTGATGGCACCTCCTAGGGCTGGGCAGTCCTTTCGGGGGGAGTCCGGGGGATCTTCCCCGGGGGCGTTGGCAGCGGCATCGGCAAAAGGGTTGTGTTTCCTTTTCAACGAGGGGAATTGCAGATTTGGGGCCAAGTGCAAGTTTAAGCACGAGTGCACGGGATGTGGGGGAGCTCATGGAGCTAACCATTGTTTCAAAGGGGGACGGAATAAGGGGGGTGATGGTTCTGGAAAAGGGACGGATGCCGGTGCGGGTGGAAGAGATGCAGGTGTTCCTAGATAGGTACCCGGATCGGGTTGCGGCTGGTTTGTTGGGGGATGGTTTTAGGTTTGGTTTTCGGATTCCATCGGTTGTTACGGCGGGGCCTGTGGTTCATAAGAATCTTAGGTCTGCGCTTGTTCATGCGGATGTGGTGACGGAGAAGTTGAGGAAGGAGGTGGAGTTGGGGCGGATGGCGGGTCCGTTTAAAGAGCCGCCAATTGGGGGGTTGAGGGTGTCTCCGCTGGGGGTAGTGCCGAAGAAAGAGCCGAACAAGTTTCGGCTCATTCACCATTTGTCTTACCCGAAAGGTGTGTCGGTCAATGATGGTATAGATCCTGATCTTTGTTCGGTGGTCTACACCTCATTTGATGCGGCTGTGAAGTGGGTGAGGCGGTTGCGGCGGGGGGCATTGATGGCTAAGGTTGATGTGGAGGCGGCTTTTCACTTGCTTCCGGTACACGTGGAGAGCATGGGATTGTTGGGTTGTTTTTGGGATGGGGAATATTTTGTGGATAGGTGCTTGCTGATGGGCTGCTCTCTTTCGTGTGCATACTTTGAGACCTTTAGCTCCTTTTTGGAATGGGTAGTGGTGGAAGTTTCCGGTTGTTCATCCGTTATCCATTATTTAGACGATTTTTTATGTTTAGGGCCGGCGAATTCGCGGGTTTGTTCTTTGTTGCTGCATACAGTGCAGTCGGTTTTTGCGCGCTTTGGGGTACCGTTGGCGCAGGAGAAGACGTTGGGTCCGGTGACGGAATTGTGTTTTTTGGGGATTGTGATAGATACGGAACTGATGGAGTGTAGGCTTCCCCAGGATAAGTTGGTGGATTTGCGTCAGGAGATTGATAGGGCCATTGGGAGGGAGAAGATTAGGTTGCAGGAGTTGCAGTCATTGTTAGGTAAATTGAATTTTGCGTGTCAAATTATGCCTATGGGTAGAATTTTTTGTAGAAGATTGGCCGCGGCTACGGCGGGGGTGTCGGTGCCGTATCATTTTATCAGGTTACGTAAAGAGTTAAAAGGGGATCTGAGGGTGTGGGCGGAGTTTTTGGGTCAGTACAATGGTAGGTCTTTGGTGATGGCGGAGTTGTGTGATAGCGTGGAGTTTGAGTTATATACTGACGCGTCTGGGGGGGGTGGGTTTTGGTGCCTATTGCCAGGGACAATGGTGTGCGGGCGTGTGGCCAGAGTCGTGGGTAAGTCGTGGGTGGGTAAGAAACATGGCCTTGTTGGAACTTTTTCCCATTGTGATGGCGGTGGTGTTGTGGGGCGAGAAATTGGTAAACAGGAAGGTGCGCTTTCATTGTGACAATTTGGGGGTGGTTCAGGCTATCAACAGTTTGTCCGCATAGTCCCCGCCGGTGGTTAGGCTGTTACAGTTTTTGGTATTGCGGTGTTTGTCGATTAACGTGTGGTTGGTGGCGGAACATGTGGCTGGAGTGGCTAATTCAGTGGCGGATTCTCTTTCTCGTTTGCAGTGGGAGCGGTTCCGGCTTCTTGCGCCAGAAGCGGAGGCGGAGGGTCTGGAGTGTCCGGCGTGGCTGTGGGCGATCCTGGAGGAGAAGTGATGGGGTTGTTGAGGGATTCGTTGAGTCCGGGTACTTGGAGGGAGTATGGTAAGGCGTGGACGACCTGGGAGGCGTGGAATGGGACGGGAAAGTGTTTTTTGGTGCGACAGGTTTTGAAGGGTTGGCGTAGGGGTGCAGGCAGGGTGCCGGATTGGCGGAGGCCGGTGTCTTTTGAGTTGTTGGTGCGAATGGGGGATAGGTTGAGTGGTGTTTGCAGTTCGGGGTGGGAGCTAGGGCTGTTTAAGGCGGCTTTTGCTTTGGCGTTTTTTGGGGCTTTCCGCTTGGGGGAGTTGGTGTGTGATAGTGTTGGGAGAGCGGGGGGCCTTAGGAGTAAGGATGTTGAGTGGGTGGGGGATCGGTTGCATATTCGGATTCGCAGGTCAAAAACGGATCAGGAGGGAAGGGGGCTGCGTTTTACGTTGTTTGCAGTGCCGGGGTGTAGTATGTGCCCGTGAGGTGTGCAGGATCGTATGGCGCTATGGTTTCAGTTTCTGGCGGTCTTTAGAAAATGTTTGAAGGTTTTGGGGGTGCCGGTCAGAGATTATTCGGGGCATTCATTCAGAATTGGTGCGGCAACTGAGGCAGCCAGGTTGGGCGCCAGTGAGGAGGTGATTAGGAGGATTGGGCGTTGGGAGTCGGTTCGCTTTAAATCGTATGTGCGGCCTGCATTGTTGTAAGGTATGGATGTGGGAGGTGATGTTGATGTTGTTCTTTTGTGTTCACAGGTCGGATGATGGCGGCGTTGGTGTGGATTTTGGGGCACTCCTATGTGTTCTGGGGCGCGATCAGAGCGGATGTGAGGCCGAGTGGGCGGCAGTTGGGTGTGAGTCCGGAGTTGGCTACGGTCAGGTGGTTAGGCGTCAGAGGGATGTTGTGGGGCGGAGTGTTGAGGGAGGTGCATCATTTCGTTCGTTTAGATCGTCCTCCTGATGTGTTGGTGTTGCACATGGGGGGGAATGATTTAGGAAAGCGTCCGTTTAGGGAATTGGTTCGGGATGTCAAGTTTGACTTACTCAGGATTTGGGCGTTGTTTCCGGGGGTGATCGTTGTCTGGTCTGACATTGTGCCGCGGAAGGTGTGGAGAGGTGCGAGGTCAGTAGAGAGCCTGAATAAGGCTAGGATAAAGGTAAACAGGGCGGTGGGCCGGTTTATGGCAAGGAATGGTGGTGTGGTGGTGCGGCATGAGGTATTGGAGAAGGGTGAGGGTGCGTTTTGGAGAGCAGATGGAGTGCACCTGAATGTGGTGGGTACGGATTTTTGGGCTCTGGGGCTCCAGAGTGGAGTGGAGATAGCTTTGCGGATGTGGAGGAACGCGCAGGGTTGAGGTAGTCAAGCTGCGCGTTCTTGGAGGCGGGGGAGGTCCTTGAAGTGGTGAAATATAGTGGTACCTGAGGATGGGAGGGCCCCGCGGGAGGGGCTGGACTCTCATTGAGGAGCTGATAGGAACTAATTACGCGTCCATCAGTTGCTGCCTCCGAGCTCGGTTCAACGGCTGGGGGCAAGATGGAGACGCAGGTGTTCCAGTGTTTATAAAGTTATTGGGGCTTCTAGGACCTCCCTCGTCAGGGGTTAACTCATGTTATATTTATGTTGTATTTATTTAAAAAAACGGCTGCTGTGGCCGATTAAATCCAAGCAGTGGTGTGGTGTGTTTATTTATATGGGTTAGGGTGAGGGGTGGAGGTTATGGGATGGGTAGGCTTATAGGACTGAACGATTAGCCAATGCCTGCTTCATGTGTCCAGGCACAAGGCAAATAAAGAAGTCGCCATAAATGAGCATCCCCCTATCCATTTACTTCTTCTGTATAAGAAAGCAGTCAAGTATGGCTGCTCAACTGTCCATAACACATGTGTGGCTACCTTTTCATGGATGGAAAGTTTAGATTGGAAATTAACCCTTTACCAACTGTCAACAGTATATTTACGTTGGCAGGCCGGGCATTTTAAAATGGGACCTGCTGACACATGCAGCGAGCGCCATGGCCGCCGGATGTCTGTTGCTTTAAAGAGCAAACACCTGGCACTAATGTTCACAACCGACGGTAATGGTGGTCTCTGACTTTTAACCATTCAAATGCCATTACCTCATACCAGCAACAGCCCATGTTTGGTCACCATATAATGTCAGTTAGTTTTCAGGCTCCCGTCCCTTATGGGAATAATCCAGCAGCCATGTTTGATCCATCCACCATGTTTGGCCCATCTGTTTTTAACCGTAATACATTTTTAAAGCAAAATACCATTAGGTTCATAATATAGAGGAATCTTGGAATTTATGGCCGGATCCACAAGGATTAAAATTTCGTTGCACTGCGCAGTGACATAGAATTTGTTTCAAATTTGTTGTGGCTGTCAGAGTGACGCAGAATAAAATTTTGACTAATAAAATGTGTTAGCTAGGAAAAATGAATTTGGATCCAGTTGGTGGAGCGATTTATCTGGTAATACTGTCATAATTCTGTAATTTCAAAAAGCAGGGGCACATCCAGATTAAGTAAGAGTGCCGGCTCACGGTATGAGATACACAATGTGGTTCAAAGAAAAGAAAAAAGAATATCGAAATGGAGGCGCACATCTAAAATATATCAAATTTATTTAAGGCAACAGACACAACAAAACATGCATTAAAATCGTTGTATACAACAAATCAGGGCCATGTGAACCATACATGTACACATGACACCTTGACTCACCACAAAAGTGCGGGTAACCGGCTCAGCACCATTTGTCATAGGGATTGGGGATTGCAATACGGACGAGGAATACATTTTTCGCTAGCAGATTGTATTAGCGATGATGAAGTTGGGTCCACTGCACACTTGTACAGGGCAAAATATTTAACTAACTGTATTGTTAAAATAATGGACTAACTCTGAATGTCAGTACAGTAGAATGTGATGCACAAGGTGATATATTACACCTGCAGCCGCAGCAATTAATTGGCCTAATACTCACGCCATGTAACACAACAGCTAACAGAAGTAGGGATGAGCGAACTCGAACTGTATAGTTCGGGTTCGTACCGAATTTTGGGGTGTCCGTGACACGGACCCGAACCCGGACATTTTCGTAAAAGTCCGGGTTCGGGTTCGGTGTTCGTCGCTTTCTTGGCGCTTTTGTGACGCTTTCTTGGCGCTTTTTGAAAGGCTGCAAAGCAGCCAATCAACAAGCGTCATACTACTTGCCCCAAGAGGCCGTCACAGCCATGCCTACTATTGGCATGGCTGTGATTGGCCAGAGCACCATGTGACCCAGCCTCTATTTAAGCTGGAGTCACATAGCGCCGCCCGTCACTCTGCTCTGATTAGCGTAGGGAGAGGTTGCGGATGCGACAGTAGGGCGAGATTAGGCAGATTAACTCCTCCAAAGGACTTCACTTGATTAATCGATCGATCTGCAGCTGTGCATCATTGAGCTGCTGAAATTCAAATGCTCACTCACTGTTTTTAGGCTGCCCAGACCGTTTGTCAGTCACTTTTTTCTGGGGTGATCGGCGGCCATTTTGTGTCTTGTGCGGTGCTGCGACCAAGTGCATCCAAGCTGCGACCAAGTGCATTTAACCCTCAATGGTGTGGTTGTTTTTTGGCTAAAGCCTACATCAGGGTGAAGCTGTCACACCAAGTGCATTTAACCAGCAATAGTCTGTTCATTTTTTTGGCCATATACTAAATCAGGGGCAAGCTGCGCCTGTCACCAAGTGCATTTAACCCTCAATGGTGTGGTTGTTTTTTGGCTAAAGCCTACATCAGGGTGAAGCTGTCACACCAAGTGCATTTAACCAGCAATAGTCTGTTCATTTTTTGGCCATATACTACATCAGGGGCAAGCTGCGCCCGTCACCAAGTGCATTTAACCCTCAGTAGTGTGGTGCGTCAAGCTGTGACACCAAGTGCATTTAACCAGCAATAGTCTGTTCATTTTTTGGCCATATACTAAATCAGGGGCAAGCTGCGCCCGTCACCAAGTGCATTTAACCAGCAATAGTGTGGTTATTTTTTGGCCATATCCCAGTCTAATTCTGTCACTAAATCCATACCGGTCACCCAGCGCCTAAATACTAGGCCTCAAATTTATATCCCGCTAAATCTCTCGTTACCGCTGTCCTGTTGTGGCTGGGAAAGTTATTTAGTGTCCGTCAAAGCACATTTTTTGTTCTGGGTTGAAGTACAATTCCCAATTTAGCAATTTCATAATTTAGTGGTTCCTGCTATATCAGAGCTATTTGAAATCTATCCCTAAAAGGGTATATAATATTCAAGGTGCACATTGGGTCATTCAGAATAACTTCACACACACCCGCTACTGTGTATTTCCAAGTCTAATTCTGTCACTAAACCCATACCTGTCACCCAGCGCCTAAATACTAGGCCTCAAATTTATATCCTGCTAAATCTCTCGTTACCGCTGTCCTGTTGTGGCTGGGAAAGTTATTTAGTGTCCGTCAAAGCACATTTTTTGTTCTGGGTTGAAATACAATTCCCAATTTAGCAATTTCATAATTTAGTGGTTCCTGCTATATCAGAGCTATTTGAAATCTATCCCTAAAAGGGTATATAATATTCAAGGTGCACATTGGGTCATTCAGAATAACTTCACACACACGCTTCTGTGCATTTCTAAGTCTAATTCTGTCAGTAAACCTATACCTGTCACCCAGCGCCTAAATACTAGGCCTCAAATTTATATCCCGCTAAATCTCTCGTTACCGCTGTCCTGTTGTAGCTGGGAAAGTTATTTAGTGTCCGTCAAAGCACATTTTTTGTTCTGGGTTGAAGTACAATTCCCAATTTAGCAATTTCATAATTTAGTGGTTCCTGCTATATCAGAGCTATTTGAAATCTATCCCTAAAAGGGTATATAATATTCAAGGTGCACATTGGGTCATTCAGAATAACTTCACACACACCCGCTACTGTGTATTTCCAAGTCTAATTCTGTCACTAAACCCATACCTGTCACCCAGCGCCTAAATACTAGGCCTCAAATTTATATCCTGCTAAATCTCTCGTTACCGCTGTCCTGTTGTGGCTGGGAAAGTTATTTAGTGTCCGTCAAAGCACATTTTTTGTTCTGGGTTGAAATACAATTCCCAATTTAGCAATTTCATAATTTAGTGGTTTCTGCTATATCAGAGCTATTTGAAATCTATCCCTAAAAGGGTATATAATATTCAAGGTGCACATTGGGTCATTCAGAATAACTTCACACACACCCGCTACTGTGTATTTCTAAGTCTAATTCTGTCACTAAACCCATACCTGTCACCCAGCGCCTAAATACTAGGCCTCAAATTTATATCCTGCTAAATCTCTCGTTAACGCTGTCCTGTTGTGGCTGGGAAAGTTATTTAGTGTCCGTCAAAGCACATTTTTTGTTCTGGGTTTAAATACAATTCCCAATTTAACAATTTCATAATTTAGTGGTTTCTGCTATATCAGAGCTATTTGAAATCTATCCCTAAAAGGGTATATAATATTCAAGGTGCACATTGGGTCATTCAGAATAACTTCACACACACCCGCTACTGTGTATTTCCAAGTCTAATTCTGTCACTAAACCCATACCTGTCACCCAGCGCCTAAATACTAGGCCTCAAATTTATATCCTGCTAAATCTCTCGTTAACGCTGTCCTGTTGTGGCTGGGAAAGTTATTTAGTGTCCGTCAAAGCACATTTTTTGTTCTGGGTTGAAATACAATTCCCAATTTAGCAATTTCATAATTTAGTGGTTTCTGCTATATCAGAGCTATTTGAAATCTATCCCTAAAAGGGTATATAATATTCAAGGTGCACATTGGGTCATTCAGAATAACTTCACACACACCCGCTACTGTGTATTTCCAAGTCTAATTCTGTCACTAAACCCATACCTGTCACCCAGCGCCTAAATACTAGGCCTCAAATTTATATCCTGCTAAATCTCTCGTTAACGCTGTCCTGTTGTGGCTGGGAAAGTTATTTAGTGTCTGTCAAAGCACATTTTTTGTTCTGGGTTTAAATACAATTCCCAATTTAACAATTTCATAATTTAGTGGTTTCTGCTATATCAGAGCTATTTGAAATCTATCCCTAAAAGGGTATATAATATTCAAGGTGCACATTGGGTCATTCAGAATAACTTCACACACACCCGCTACTGTGTATTTCCAAGTCTAATTCTGTCACTAAACCCATACCTGTCACCCAGCGCTTAAATACTAGGCCTCAAATTTATATCCTGCTAAATCTCTCGTTACCGCTGTCCTGTTGTGGCTGGGAAAGTTATTTAGTGTCCGTCAAAGCACATTTTTTGTTCTGGGTTGAAATACAATTCCCAATTTAGCAATTTCATAATTTAGTGCTTTCTGCTATATCAGAGCTATTTGAAATCTATCCCTAAAAGGGTATATAATATTCAAGGTGCACATTGGGTCATTCAGAATAACTTCACACACACCCGCTACTGTGTATTTCTAAGTCTAATTCTGTCACTAAACCCATACCTGTCACCCAGCGCCTAAATACTAGGCCTCAAATTTATATCCTGCTAAATCTCTCGTTAACGCTGTCCTGTTGTGGCTGGGAAAGTTATTTAGTGTCCGTCAAAGCACATTTTTTGTTCTGGGTTTAAATACAATTCCCAATTTAACAATTTCATAATTTAGTGGTTTCTGCTATATCAGAGCTATTTGAAATCTATCCCTAAAAGGGTATATAATATTCAAGGTGCACATTGGGTCATTCAGAATAACTTCACACACACCCGCTACTGTGTATTTCCAAGTCTAATTCTGTCACTAAACCCATACCTGTCACCCAGCGCCTAAATACTAGGCCTCAAATTTATATCCTGCTAAATCTCTCGTTAACGCTGTCCTGTTGTGGCTGGGAAAGTTATTTAGTGTCCGTCAAAGCACATTTTTTGTTCTGGGTTTAAATACAATTCCCAATTTAACAATTTCATAATTTAGTGGTTTCTGCTATATCAGAGCTATTTGAAATCTATCCCTAAAAGGGTATATAATATTCAAGGTGCACATTGGGTCATTCAGAATAACTTCACACACACCCGCTACTGTGTATTTCCAAGTCTAATTCTGTCACTAAACCCATACCTGTCACCCAGCGCCTAAATACTAGGCCTCAAATTTATATCCTGCTAAATCTCTCGTTAACGCTGTCCTGTTGTGGCTGGGAAAGTTATTTAGTGTCCGTCAAAGCACATTTTTTGTTCTGGGTTTAAATACAATTCCCAATTTAACAATTTCATAATTTAGTGGTTTCTGCTATATCAGAGCTATTTGAAATCTATCCCTAAAAGGGTATATAATATTCAAGGTGCACATTGGGTCATTCAGAATAACTTCACACACACCCGCTACTGTGTATTTCCAAGTCTAATTCTGTCACTAAACCCATACCTGTCACCCAGCGCCTAAATACTAGGCCTCAAATTTATATCCTGCTAAATCTCTCGTTAACGCTGTCCTGTTGTGGCTGGGAAAGTTATTTAGTGTCCGTCAAAGCACATTTTTTGTTCTGGGTTTAAATACAATTCCCAATTTAACAATTTCATAATTTAGTGGTTTCTGCTATATCAGAGCTATTTGAAATCTATCCCTAAAAGGGTATATAATATTCAAGGTGCACATTGGGTCATTCAGAATAACTTCACACACACACGCTTCTGTGCATTTCCAAGTCTAATTCTGTCACTAAATCCATACCGGTCACCCAGCGCCTAAATACTAGGCCTCAAATTTATATCCCGCTGAATTTGAATACAATACATTGGGCCAAATAATATATTTGTTGTTGTGGTGAACCATAACAATGAGAAAAACATCTAGTAAGGGACGCGGACGTGGACATGGTCGTGGTGGTGTTAGTGGACCCTCTGGTGCTGGGAGAGGACGTGGCCGTTCTGCCACATCCACACGTCCTAGTGTACCAACTACCTCAGGTCCCAGTAGCCGCCAGAATTTACAGCGATATATGGTGGGGCCCAATGCCGTTCTAAGGATGGTAAGGCCTGAGCAGGTACAGGCATTAGTCAATTGGGTGGCCGACAGTGGATCCAGCACGTTCACATTATCTCCCACCCAGTCTTCTGCAGAAAGCGCACAGATGGCGCCTGAAAACCAACCCCATCAGTCTGTCACATCACCCCCATGCATACCAGGGAAACTGTCTCAGCCTCAAGTTATGCAGCAGTCTCTTATGCTGTTTGAAGACTCCGCTGGCAGGGTTTCCCAAGGGCATCCACCTAGCCCTTCCCCAGCGGTGAAAGACATAGAATGCACTGACGCACAACCACTTATGTTTCCTGATGATGAGGACATGGGAATACCACCTCAGCATGTCTCTGATGATGACGAAACACAGGTGCCAACTGCTGCGTCTTTCTGCAGTGTGCAGACTGAACAGGAGGTCAGGGATCAAGACTGGGTGGAAGACGATGCAGGGGACGATGAGGTCCTAGACCCCACATGGAATGAAGGTCGTGCCACTGACTTTCACAGTTCGGAGGAAGAGGCAGTGGTGAGACCAAGCCAACAGCGTAGCAAAAGAGGGAGCAGTGGGCAAAAGCAGAACACCCGCCGCCAAGAGACTCCGCCTGCTACTGACCGCCGCCATCTGGGACCGAGCACCCCAAAGGCAGCTTCAAGGAGTTCCCTGGCATGGCACTTCTTCAAACAATGTGCTGACGACAAGACCCGAGTGGTTTGCACGCTGTGCCATCAGAGCCTGAAGCGAGGCATTAACGTTCTGAACCTGAGCACAACCTGCATGACCAGGCACCTGCATGCAAAGCATGAACTGCAGTGGAGTAAACACCTTAAAACCAAGGAAGTCACTCAGGCTCCCCCTGCTACCTCTTCTGCTGCTGCCGCCTCGGCCTATTCTGCTGCTGCCGCCTCGGCCTCTTCCTCCGCCTCAGGAGGAACGTTGGCACCTGCCGCCCAGCAAACAGGGGATGTACCACCAACACCACCACCACCACCTCCGTCACCAAGCGTCTCAACCATGTCACACGCCAGCGTTCAGCTCTCCATCTCACAAACATTTGATAGAAAGCGTAAATTCCCACCTAGCCACCCTCGATCCCTGGCCCTGAATGCCAGCATTTCTAAACTACTGACCTATGAAATGCTGTCATTTAGGCTGGTGGACACAGACAGCTTCAAACAGCTCATGTCGCTTGCTGTCCCACAGTATGTTGTTCCCAGCCGGCACTACTTCTCCAAGAGAGCCGTGCCTTCCCTGCACAACCAAGTATCCGATAAAATCAAGTGTGCACTGCGCAACGCCATCTGTAGCAAGGTCCACCTAACCACAGATACGTGGACCAGTAAGCACGGCCAGGGACGCTATATCTCCCTAACTGCACACTGGGTAAATGTAGTGGCAGCTGGGCCCCAGGCGGAGAGCTGTTTGGCGCACGTCCTTCCGCCGCCAAGGATCGCAGGGCAACATTCTTTGCCTCCTGTTGCCACCTCCTCCTTCTCGGCTTCCTCCTCCTCTTCTTCCACCTGCTCATCCAGTCAGCCACACACCTTCACCACCAACTTCAGCACAGCCCGGGGTAAACGTCAGCAGGCCATTCTGAAACTCATATGTTTGGGGGACAGGCCCCACACCGCACAGGAGTTGTGGCGGGGTATTGAACAACAGACCGACGAGTGGTTGCTGCCGGTGAGCCTCAAGCCCGGCCTGGTGGTGTGTGATAATGGGCGAAATCTCGTTGCAGCTCTGGGACTAGCCAATTTGACGCACATCCCTTGCTTGGCGCATGTGCTGAATTTGGTGGTGCAGAAGTTCATTCACAACTACCCCGACATGTCAGAGCTGCTGCATAAAGTGCGGGCCGTCTGTTCGCGCTTCCGGCGTTCACATCCTGCTGCTGCTCGCCTGTCTGCGCTACAGCGTAACTTCGGCCTTCCCGCTCACCGCCTCATATGCGACGTGCCCACCAGGTGGAACTCCACCTTGCACATGCTGGACAGACTGTGCGAGCAGCAGCAGGCCATAGTGGAGTTTCAGCTGCAGCACGCACGGGTCAGTCGCACTACAGAACAGCACCACTTCACCACCAATGACTGGGCCTCCATGCGAGACCTGTGTGCCCTGTTGCGCTGTTTCGAGTACTCCACCAACATGGCCAGTGGCGATGACACCGTTATCAGCGTTACAATACCACTTCTATGTCTCCTTGAGAAAACACTTAGGGCGATGATGGAAGAGGAGGTGGCCCAGGAGGAGGAGGAGGAGGAAGAGGGGTCATTTTTAGCACTTTCAGGCCAGTCTCTTCGAAGTGACTCAGAGGGAGGTTTTTGGCAACAGCAGAGGCCAGGTACAAATGTGGCCAGCCAGGGCCCACTACTGGAGGACGAGGAGGACGAGGATGAGGAGGAGGTGGAGGAGGATGAGGATGAAGCATGGTCACAGCGGGGTGGCACCCAACGCAGCTCGGGTCCATCACTGGTGCGTGGCTGGGGGGAAAGGCAGGACGATGACGATACGCCTCCCACAGAGGACAGCTTGTCCTTACCCCTGGGCAGCCTGGCACACATGAGCGACTACATGCTGCAGTGCCTGCGCAACGACAGCAGAGTTGCCCACATTTTAACCTGTGCGGACTACTGGGTTGCCACCCTGCTGGATCCACGCTACAAAGACAATGTGCCCACCTTACTTCCTGCACTGGAGCGTGATAGGAAGATGCGCGAGTACAAGCGCACGTTGGTAGACGCGCTACTGAGAGCATTCCCAAATGTCACAGGGGAACAAGTGGAAGCCCAAGGCCAAGGCAGAGGAGGAGCAAGAGGTCGCCAAGGCAGCTGTGTCACGGCCAGCTCCTCTGAGGGCAGGGTTAGCATGGCAGAGATGTGGAAAACTTTTGTCAACACGCCACAGCTAACTGCACCACCACCTGATACGCAACGTGTTAGCAGGAGGCAACATTTCACTAACATGGTGGAACAGTACGTGTGCACACCCCTCCACGTACTGACTGATGGTTCGGCCCCATTCAACTTCTGGGTCTCTAAATTGTCCACGTGGCCAGAGCTAGCCTTTTATGCCTTGGAGGTGCTGGCCTGCCCGGCAGCCAGCGTTTTGTCTGAACGTGTATTCAGCACGGCAGGGGGCGTCATTACAGACAAACGCAGCCGCCTGTCTACAGCCAATGTGGACAAGCTGACGTTCATAAAAATGAACCAGGCATGGATCCCACAGGACCTGTCCGTCCCTTGTCCAGATTAGACATTAACTACCTCCCCATAACCATATATTATTGGACTCCAGGGCACTTCCTCATTCAATCCTATTTTTATTTTCATTTTACCATTATATTGCGAGGCTACCCAAAGTTGAATGAACCTCTCCTCTGCCTGTGTGCTAGGCCTAAATATATGCCAATGGACTGTTGCAGTGGTGGCTGACATGAAGCCTGATTCTCTGCTATGACATGCAGACTAATTCTCTGCTGACATGAAGCCAGATTGTCTGTTACGGGACCTCTCTCCTCTGCCTGGGTGCTGGGCCTAAATTTATGACAATGGACTGTTGCAGTGGTGGCTGACGTGAAGCCTGATTCTCTGCTATGACATGCAGACTGATTCTCTGCTGACATGAAGCCAGATTGTCTGTTACGGGACCTCTCTGCTCTGCCTGTGTGCTAGGCCTAAATATATGCCAATGGACTGTTGCAGTGGTGGGTGACGTGAAGCCTCATTCTCTGCTATGACATGCAGACTGATTCTCTGCTGACATGAAGCCAGATCGTCTGTTACGGGACCTCTCTGCTCTGCCTGTGTGCTAGGCCTAAATATATGCCAATGGACTGTTGCAGTGGTGGGTGACGTGAAGCCTCATTCTCTGCTATGACATGCAGACTGATTCTCTGCTGACATGAAGCCAGATTGTCTGTTACGGGACCTCTCTGCTCTGCCTGTGTGCTAGGCCTAAATATATGCCAATGGACTGTTGCAGTGGTGGGTGACGTGAAGCCTCATTCTCTGCTATGACATGCAGACTGATTCTCTGCTGACATGAAGCCAGATCGTCTGTTACGGGACCTCTCTGCTCTGCCTGTGTGCTAGGCCTAAATATATGCCAATGGACTGTTGCAGTGGTGGGTGACGTGAAGCCTCATTCTCTGCTATGACATGCAGACTGATTCTCTGCTGTCATGAAGCCAGATTGTCTGTTACGGGACCTCTCTGCTCTGCCTGTGTGCTAGGCCTAAATATATGCCAATGGACTGTTGCAGTGGTGGGTGACGTGAAGCCTCATTCTCTGCTATGACATGCAGACTGATTCTCTGCTGACATGAAGCCAGATTGTCTGTTACGGGACCTCTCTCCTCTGCCTGTGTGCTAGGCCTAAATATATGCCAATGGACTGTTGCAGTGGTGGCTGACGTGAAGCCTCATTCTCTGCTATGACATGCAGACTAATTCTCTGCTGACATGAAGCCAGATTGTCTGTTACGGGACCTCTCTCCTCTGCCTGGGTGCTGGGCCTAAATTTATGACAATGGACTGTTGCAGTGGTGGCTGACGTGAAGCCTGATTCTCTGCTATGACATGCAGACTGATTCTCTGCTGACATGAAGCCAGATCCTCTGTTACGGGACCTCTCTCCTCTGCCTGGGTGCTGGGCCTAAATTTATGACAATGGACTGTTGCAGTGGTGGCTGACGTGAAGCCTGATTCTCTGCTATGACATGCAGACTGATTCTCTGCTGACATGAAGCCAGATCCTCTGTTACGGGACCTCTCTCCTCTGCCTGGGTGCTGGGCCTAAATTTATGAAAATGGACTCTTACAGTGGTGGGTGACGGGAAGCCAGATTCTCTGCTATGGAACCTCTCTCCAATTGATTTTGGTTAATTTTTATTTATTTAATTTTTATTTTAATTAATTTCCCTATCCACATTTGTTTGCAGGGGATTTACCTACATGTTGCTGCCTTTTGCAGCCCTCTAGCCCTTTCCTGGGCTGTTTTACAGCCGTTTTAGTGCCGAAAAGTTCGGGTCCCCATTGACTTTAATGGGGTTCGGGTTCGGGACGAAGTTCGGATCGGGTTCGGATCCCGAACCCGAACATTTCCGGGATGTTCGGCCGAACTTCTCGAACCCGAACATCCAGGTGTTCGCTCAACTCTAAACAGAAGCCATTCACTATGATAAATTTAGCTCCACTGCACAAATAAAGAGGGCAAAATATTTAACTGTGGCCTAATACTGATGCTGTGTAATGCCATAGCTAACAGAATGCATTCGCTATGATAAATGCACAGTTGAACAGGGTGAAATATTATATTGTCCTAAAATACGGATGCAACGTAACTGTTTTGCTAACATAACGGATTAACTCTGCATGTGGGTGCAGTAGGACGTGCTGCACATGGTGATATATTACACCCGTCTTATATACTGAGCCACACTGGGGGAGATTTTTCTAAAACTAGTGTAAAGGAAAATTGGCTTAGTTGCCCAGAGCAACCAATCAGATTCTTTTTTCCAAAGGAGCTCTTCAAAATGAAATTTGGAATCTGGTTCAGGACAGGTGACTGCACAGAGGCAGTTTCTGGGTGATGCCAAGAAAGCATAGTGTCAGAGGAACCCACCTGGCTGTTTGTATCTGTTGTCACCTGAAATGATGTTGAAGAGTAAGTCAATCATTCCACTACAGCTGGATTGTTAATCAAAACAAGACCAGAGGATTATAGTGGCAGTTCTGGTCTGTTGCTGCAGAAGTTTCTACCACCATCCCTTCTTCTACTGCCACTTTTGCTGGCTACAGCAACATTTTTGCCACTGCCCATCCTTTGGACTGCCCAGGCAACTGTTTGTTGGCCATAGTGTACAGTAACTGTATCAGTAATGTAACAGATTAACAGCAGTTCAACAAGATGCAGACGACGATATATTAGAACACCCTTTAATAGTGTGGCACAGTAATTCTATATATAAAATAAGAGATTAACTGCAAATTTGTCAGCAGTTCAAAAAGATGCAGATAGCGATGTATTAGACCACCCTTCAATATTGCGGCACAATAATTCTATGTATAAAGTAAGAGATTAACTGCAAATATGTCAGTAGTTCAACAGGATGCAGATGGCAATATATTAGACCGTCAGTTAATACTGAGGAACAGTAATTTTATATATCAACTAAAAGATTAATGGCGATTGTGGCAGCAGTTGAACAAGATGCACACAGCGATTACACTTGTTCCTGCAGTCTCCCTATGCTCTCCCCACAGTGTCTAAAACTCTCCATACACCTTCCCTGCACTCTCTTTATCTAGTATTCTACAATTTACAGCTTTGTGCGACACTGCAGAGTCCACAGAAAATCTACTACTAAAAGAGATAGAGGAGGTGGCAGATCATAACGAGGTCGTTATTATTGGGGACTTCAACTACCCAGATAGACTGGCAAACTGAAACCTGCATATCTCATAAAGGAAACAGGTTAGTGGCAATAACCAAAGAAAATTACCTTTCCCAACTGGTTCAGGACCACACTAGAGGGATGGCCATACTGGACTTAGTATTAACCAATAGACCTGACAGATGTGCAGATCAGGGTACACCTGAGAAATAGTGACCATAAAGTAATAACCTTCCAATTGTCATTCAAAAGAGTGTTTCTTCAGGGAGGAACAAAAATACCAAACTTCAAGAAAGCTAAATTTAGCCAACTAAGAGAGGTCATAGGCCTAAGTAACTGGGACAAAGTCCAAAAAAAATTTAAATATAGCCACAAAATAGCATCCTAAAATCTAATTCCTTATGGGAATAAAAGATTAAGGAACAAGAAAAAAACAATGCGGATAAATAGAAATTTAAAGAAAGCAATAAATGACAAAAAGAAAGCATTTAAATCACTAAAATAGGAGGGTAGCGAGGAAGCACTATAAAACTATAAGGAAAAAAATAGAATAAGTAAAAAACAAATAAAAGGAGCCAAACTAGAGGCTGAGAGATTAATTGCCAAAGAGGGCAAAACTAACCCTAAAATGTTCTTCAATTATATAAATGGTAAAAAGTATAAATCTGAAGGTATCGGCCCTGTACAGAGTAATGAGGTGGGAGTTGCAGAGAGCGATGAGGAGAAAGCAAAGCTATTAATTATTTTTTCTCCACTGTATTCACTAAGTAAAATAAACTGTCAGATAATATGCAGAATGTAAAAGGAAATTCCCAATTAAAAGTCTGACCCAGGAAGAAGTACAGATGGAGTCTTAAAAAGCTTAAAATAGACAAATCGCCAGGGCCAGATGGCATACACCCCCGTATCCTAAGAGAATTAAGTAATGTCATAGCCAGACCCTAATTTCTGATATTTACAGACTCTATACTGACAGGGAGTGTTCCACAAGATTGGCGCATAGGAAATGTGGAGTCTGGAAACTATAGGACGGTATGTTTAACATCTGTCATAGGAAAACTGTTTGAAGGTTTTCTAAGAGATGTTATCTTGGAGTACCTCAATGAAAATAAGCAAATAACGCCATATCAGCATGGCTTCATGAGGGATCGGTCATGTCAAACCAATTTAATCAGTTTCTATGAGGAAGTAAGTTTTAGACTTGACAACGGTGAATCAATGGATGTCGTATATCTGGACTTCTCCAAAGCATTTGACACTGTACCGCATAAAAGGTTAGTATATAAAATGAGAATGCTTGGACTGGGAGAAAATGTCTGTATGTGGGTAAGTAAATGACTCAGTCATAGAAAACAGAGGGTGGTTATTAATGGTACACACTCAGATTGGGCCACTGTCACTAGTGGAGTACCTCAGGGGTCAGTATTGGGCCCTATTCACTTCAATATAATTATTAATGATCTTGTAGAAGGCTTGCACAGTAAAATATAAATTTTTGCAGATGACACTAAACTGTGTAAAGTAATTAACATGGATGTGGATATTATACTGCTACAGAGGGATCTGGATAGATTGGAGGCTTGGGCAAAGAAGTGGCAGATGAGGTTTAACACTGACAAATGTAAGGTTATTCACATGGTAAGGAATAATGCAAGTCACCAGTACATAGTAAATGGAAAAAAAATGGGTAACACTGACAAGGACTTAGGAATTTTAGTGAACAGCAAACTAAGCTGTAGAAACTAGTGTCATGCAGCTGCTGCCAATAAGATTAATGGGTTGCATTAAAAGGGGCATAGCTGCCCATGATGAGAACATAGTCCTACCACTTTACAAATCATTAGTCAGACCACACATGCAGTCCTGCGTACAGTTCTGGGCTCCTGTGAACAAGGCAGACATAGCAGAGCTGGAGAGGGTTCAGAGGAGGGCAATTAAAGTAATAACTGGAATGGGGCAACTACAGTACCCTGAAAGATTATCAAAATTGGGGTTATTCACTTTAGAAAAAAGTCGACTGAGGGGATATCTAATAACTATGTATAAATATATCAGGGGTCAGTACAGAGATCTCTCCCATCATCTATTCATCTCCAGGACTGTGACTGTGATGAAGGAACATCCTCTCGGTCAAGAGGAAAGAAGGTTTGTACACAAACATAGAAGAGGATTCTTTATGGTAAGAACAATGTGACTATGGAACTCTCTGCCTGAGGAGGTGGTGATGGCGAGTTCACTAAAAGAGTTCATTAGGGGACTGGATGTATTTCTGGAGTGTAATAATATTACAGGCTATAGCTACTAGAGATGGGTCGTTGATCCAGGGAGTTATCCTGATTGCCTGATTGGAGTCTGGAAATAATTTTGGCCTGCTGGTGACCCTCAAAAACATTTGGAGCAAGGGCCTGCTGATCTGACCATCTAAAACCTTAGGGGCGAGGGCCTGCTGCCGCATTGGTGACCCCGTGATGGCGACGATCCATTTAGATGTCTGCCCTAACAACTTTCAATGTTCTTTTCTGCGCCTACCATGGTGATCACGGGAAACGGGGAATCAGGCAGGGTTCGATGCCAGAGAGGGAGCTTGAGAAAGGGATACCACATCCAAGGGAGGTCAATGGCTGAAATCTGATTGGCTGTTGTTGCCTTGCCCCTTTTTTTTCCTAATTGTAAACCACCCAGAGAGGGTGGATCAAGCTATTAAAGCACAAGCATCAAAGAAAGGCAGCAGACGCGCCGTAATTACCCACTCCTGACTCGGGGAGGTAGTGACGATAAATAACAATTCAGCACTCCTAAGCGGCCCTGTTATTGGAATTAGTACACTTTCTGTTAATGAGGATCTATTGGAGGGCAAATCTTGCGCCAGCAGGCAACTTGTTCCCGGCTTCCACAATGTTCACCCAGTGTGCCATCATGGTGAGGATTGTGTTGACCAGACTCTTGGCTACTGAGCCTGGACCTGTAGGTGAGGACCTGCTGCCGCTTTGTTGACTCTAGATAGCTTCTAGGCGATTGCACGTCCCTGTGACGGCGACGATCCATTTGGATGTCTGCCCTATCAACTTTGGAGCAATTTTTCAACAAGGAATTTCTGGTATAGCACCGTTTTGCATGTCCTCACCACCAGAGGAATGAGAGATGAGAAGTTCTCTTTGTAGCGGAGGTCGAGAAGGGTGAACAACCAGTAATCCGTGTTTTGTCTAAATTCTGTATAACGCCCGGGTCGTAGGAAAATCAACCTAACATGAATTCCGCCATGTGTGCCAGAGTAACAACAGGCAAGACTTCGCTGTCGTCATCAGAAGGTGAGCTGACAGTGTAAAAGATTATATGCGAGGGCCTGCAGGTGAGCTGACCCTGTAAACAATTATATGCGAGGGCATGCAGGTGAGCTGACCCTGCAAAAAATTATATGTAAGGGAATATATGCGAGGGCATTAAATGTGACGAATAAGCATGTTGATTTGATGAAAGAGGAGGAAAAGGATGAGAAAGGGAAGATTTAACCATATACAGATAATGGAGGGCCTCTTTCACATTGTGATACAATAGTTCAGGTAATGGGACTCCTACACTCATAAAGCCTATGCACTAAGTGAAAGGGCTGCCAAAAATTACAAGGAACTGGCACTCCAAAACACCCTTTGTTACACATAAAGGAGGGCATCATACACACCCTTGAAAAATTATGATTGGTGGCCTGCTGGTGACCTTCAAAAACATTTGGAGCAAGGGTTTGCTAATCTCACCATTCAAAACATGAGGGGCGAGGGCCTTCTGCTGAGCTGACCCTCTAAAACATTAGGGGCGAGGGCCTGCTTGAGTTGATGCTCTAAAGCATTGTATGCGAGTGCCTGCTGGTGAGCTGACTCTCTAAATCATTGTATGCGAGTGCCTGCTGGTGAGCTGATGCTCTAAAACATTATATGCTAATGCCTGCAGGTGAGCTGATACGGTAAAACATTATATGCGAGTGCATGCTGTTCAGCTGACGCTCTAAAACATTATATGTGAGTGCCTGCAGGTGAGCTGATGCTCCTAAACATTATATGCGAGTGAATGCTGTTCAGCTGACGCTCTAAAACATTATTTGCGAGTGCCTTTAGGTGAGCTGATGCTCTAAAACATTATGTGCGAGTGCATGCTGTTCAGCTGACGCTCTAAAACATTATGTGTGAGTGCATGCTGTTCAGCTGACGCTCTAAAACATTATATGTGAGTGCATGCTGTTCAGCTGACACTCTAAAACATTATATGCGAGTACATGCTGTTCAGCTGATGCTCTAAAACATTATATGTGAGTGCCTGCAGGTGAGCTGATGCTCTTAAACATTATATGCGAGTGCATGCTGTTCAGCTGACGCTCTAAAACATTATTTGCGAGTGCCTTTAGGTGAGCTGATGCTTTAAAACATTATATGTGAGTGCATGCTGTTCAGCTGATGCTCTAAAACATTATATGTGAGTGCCTGCAGGTGAGCTGATGCTCTAAAACATTATATACGAGTGCATGATGTTCAAATGACGCTCTAAAACATTATATGCGAGTGCATGCTGTACCGCTGATGCTCTAAAACAATATTTTCAAGTGCATGTTGTTTAGCTGATGCTCTAAAACATTATTTGCGAGTGCCTTCAGGTGAGCTGATGCTCTAAAACATTATATGCGAGTGCATGCTGTTCAAATGACGCTCTAAAACATTATATGCGAGTGCATGCTGTTCAGCTGATGCTCTAAAATATTATATGCGAGTGCATGCTGTTCAAATGACGCTCTAAAACATTATATGCGAGTGCATGCTGTACCGCTGATGCTCTAAAACAATATTTTCAAGTGCATGTTGTTTAGCTGATGCTCTAAAACATTATTTGCGAGTGCCTTCAGGTGAGCTGATGCTCTAAAACATTATATGCGAGTGCATGCTGTTCAAATGACACTCTAAAACATTATATGCGAGTGCATGCTGTTCAGCTGAATCTCTAAACATTATATGCGAGTGCATGCTGTTCAGCTGATGCTCTAAAATATTATATGCGAGTGCATGCTGTTCAAATGACGCTCTAAAACATTATATGCTAGTGCATGCTGTACATCTGATGCTCTAAAACATTATTTGCGAGTGCCTTTAGGTGACTAAAACATTATATGCGACTGCATGATGTTCAAATGACGCTCTAAAACATATGCTTGTGCATGCTGCTCAGCTGACGCTCTAAAACATTATATGCGAGTGCATGCTGTTCAAATGACGCTCTAAAACATTATATGCTTGTGCATGCTGTTCAGCTGACGCTCTAAAACATTATATGCGAGTGCATGCTATTCAAATGACGCTCTAAAACATTATATGCTAGTGCATGCTGTACATCTGATGCTCTAAAACATTATATGCTTGTGCATGCTGTTCAGCTGATGCTCTAAAATATTATATGCGAGTGCATGCTGTTCAAATGACGCTCTAAAACATTATATGCTAGTGCATGCTGTACATCTGATGCTCTAAAACATTATTTGCGAGTGCCTTTAGGTGAGCTGACGCTCTAAAACATTATATGCGACTGCATGATGTTCAAATGACGCTCTAAAACATATGCTTGTGCATGCTGCTCAGCTGACGCTCTAAAACATTATATGCGAGTGCATGCTGTTCAAATGACGCTCTAAAACATTATATGCTTGTGCATGCTGTTCAGCTGACGCTCTAAAACATTATATGCGAGTGCATGCTATTCAAATGACACTCTAAAACATTATATGCGAGTGCATGCAGTACTGCTGACGCTCTAAAACATTATATGCGAGTGCATGATGTTCAGCTGAAACTATAAAAAAAAATTGTTGAGGGCCTGCAGTTGAGCTGACCCTATAAAAAATTTGAGAAAAGGGCCTGCAGTTGAGCTGACCCTATTAAAAAAAATTGAGTGGAGGGAATATATACAATCTGGATGAGGAGGAGGAGAAAACAAGATTCAACCATATACTCTTCTTTTTGTGGTGGAAAAGGTGCATGGGAATACACTACGATAGATTGAGTACATTATAAATGATAGATTGAAATTGCCTTTATGTTCATCATCAGCTCAGCTCTCCCTGGTGGAGTTGAGAAGTCAGGGGCAATCCAGGCCTTGTTCATTTTTATCTGAGTCAACCTGTCAGCATTGCCAGTGGACAAGCGGATACGCTTATCTGTTATAATCCCACCAGCAGCACTAAATACACGGTCATACAAAATGCTGGTGACAGGGCAGGCCAGCACCTCTAAGGCGTAGAGCTTGGACCCCCAGTAGTAGTAAGGCATTGAGGGATCATTTAGGACGCTGACACGGTCTGACACGGTCGGCTATGTATTTCTTTACCATCTTCCAAAACTTTTCCCTCCTTGTACCACTAGGCCGTGCTTCAGGGTGAGGTTGCTGGCGGGGTGTCATTAAAGTGTCCCATGCCTTGGAAAGTGTTTCCTTGCCTTTGTTGGAACTGCTGTGTGTTCCCCTTGTCTCCCTTCCTCGGTTGCCTAAGGAAGTATGGACTCTGCCGGACGCGTTGTCAGATGGAAAATTTTGGAGCAATCTCTCAACAAGTACCTTCTGGTATTGCACCGTTTTACTCGTCCTCTCCACCACAGGAATGAGAGAGGAGACGTTCTCTTTGTAGCCCAGGTCGAGAAGGGTGAACACCCAGTAATCCGTGTTATCTAAAATGCGTATAACGCGACATCAGGATGACTCTCCATCTCCTCATCCTCCTCCTCTTCTGCCCATCCATGCTAAACAGATGGAATTAAAATTCCATGGGTACTACCCTCTGTAGCAGAGGCAACTGTCTCCAGTACAGTATTCGTTACAGAACACCACAGATTATGGACACTATATTAGGCCCAGATTATTGGAATTTGCAATGCAGACACTGTTTTCTGATGTAGTACAGTATTGGTTACAGAACACCACAGAATATGGACACTATATTAGACCCAGGTTATTGGAATTTGCGATACAGACACTGTATTCTGATGCCGTACAGTATTGGTTACAGAACACCACAGATTATAGACACTATATTAGGCCCAGATTATTGGAATTTGCAATACAGACACTGTTTTCTGATGTAGTACAGTATTGGTTACAGAACACCACAGATTATAGACACTATATTAGGCCCAGATTATTGGAATTTGCAATACAGACACTGTTTTCTGATGTAGTACAGTATTGGTTACAGAACACCACAGAATATGGACACTATATTAGGCCCGGATTATTGGAATTTGCAATACAGACACTGTTTTCGGATGCAGGACAGTATATGTCACAGAAAGTCACACACTATGGACACTAGATTAGGCCCAGATTAGTTAAATTTGCCCTAAAGAAATAGTTTTCGAATGGAGTACTGTATATGTCACAGATGAGTATTGCACGCACACACTACAGAGACATTAGATGAATGCTGGCCCCTGATCATTGAAATTTGCGCTAAAGAAACAGTTTTCGGATGGAGTACTGTAAATGTCACGGATGTGTATTAAACGCACGCTATAGACAATAAATATGGTGCTAAATATTTGAATTTACGCAAAAAGACACAGTCTGCGGATGATGTACAGTATATGTCACTAATAGGTATTAATGAAAAATATCTTGCTGCTGTCAAACATACACACAGTAGTCCTTAAAAGGACCTTGGGGTCTTTGAAAAGCTTGTGGTAGTAAAAACAGCAAATTTCTCTCCCTGTACTGTCCTCAGCACGGATGTCCCTGAGGCTGATAAATTTAGCACAGGTAAAAATATATTGCTGCTCTGAAACACACACACACAGTAGTCCTTAAAAGGACTTTTGGGTCTTTGAAAACCTTTCTTAGAATAATAACTGTGAATTTTGCTCCCTATACTGCCTTTCCCTTCCTACTCTCTGCTCTCCCTGACTATGACTGATCCGAGTATGTGTCATCTGAAACGTTTTTGTACCCAAAAAAATATTCAATTACACTTCCTAAACTCTCTGTCACTTACTATGCTCAGCTCTTCCTGACTACGAATGAGCTGAACATGTGTCATCGGGTGCTATATAGCACCCGATGACGCGTTCGGGCAGCCAATCACTGTAATGCAAGCAGCCAACATATCTCCTGGCATTACAGTGAGGGCAGTACTTTCCTGCACCTTTAATGGCTGCTTTAAACTCGCAAAACGTTCAGGGGTGAGACTCGAGCATGGCGCTCGAGCACATGCAGTACTCGGACGAGTACCTCCATGTGCTGAGCATAGCGATGCTCAGGCTGCACCTGTATTCGGCCGAGCATGCTCTCTCATCACTAACAGATATCTTCTTTTGCCCTTATAAACTATGTTACTATGTTACTGTCCCTAGTGCATAAGCATTTGTCACGTCTCCCCCTATGCTCAGGTCACAGTGAAATGGCGGAGACTGCATGGGATATGGCTTTTTATGAGGCTGTGACATCACAGGGGATGGCTGTCTGCACGGCATTATGGCTTATATCATGTTCCCAGGCTTCTTACTTTCCCTTTGTTATATGTACAGCAGTCATTTTAAGAAAAATTTTATTTGTTACCACAAAGCACGAGGAAGTTCGGCTTTCCGGTGAATTATATTTTATCTAAACTTTGAATTCCACTTCAGATACCTCGATTCTCTCAACACTACTTTCCATTCAATTGCCAACTGGATGCAGCAGCTAGTGGCTGGCTTACCAGACATGTCTTGGTCTGGTGGACCACCATTCACTACACATCCTATGGATCTGCCATAGAAGTTCAACACAAAAATACCAATTTATGTCCCAGGAAGTGAGCTATCCAAGAGTAGAAGGCCATAGGATAATACACTTGAGCTTGGTAAGCCTTGTGCACATTAAACTGTATGCTGAGCATCAGCAAACTGCAGTATACACATCAATGCAATGCAAGGAATGTGTTTGATCTCAAGACTCTTCGACTGTAGGAAAGGCAAAGCCCTTTGTGCATAATATTACTTATCATGCCTGAAACATATCATGCCTTTAAAACATATAGAGTGTTTATGAGCTCCTAGACAAGTCAGTAGTTTACCAATACAATATTTGACATTGCTCCAGTCATCACTTTATGCCCTGTTAAAAACTACTTTACTACTACCTAGGCAAGAAAAGGAGTGCACACATTTTTATTTTCCACCTATCTCCCCAGCATGGAAATGTAAGATTAATATTACGTTCCTACTTTACTTCATGCTCTTATTTTAGCAATAAAAAAATAATCTGCAATTATGTTCCTTAGTATATACTTTCATAGTGCATTATGGTCCAGAGCTGTTTTCAGAGATGAAATGAAATCACAAAGGATACCTCATAAATACCTATACAGACCTTGCATTCCATAGTTTGGGGATAGTTTAAATAAAGGGATTTCTTCTTGCTCAAAGGGAGTCTTAGGCTAGTTTCACACCTGCTAGCAATGCCGGATACTGACATCTGCCTGCTGGATCTCAATGACTAGCGATCTGGCCACTACCCGGAATATGCAGGAAATCGGCCAGACAAAAACTGTTAAATGCAATGGTTTTTGTACGTCTAATTCCAGGCATCTTATGCTGAAACAATTAAACAAATACGTAATACTCCCAATAACATTGTCCTTTTCAAGCGCTGCAGGTCTGTAGGTGAGGTGGATCCAATTCACACCATAAGTCCGCAAAGCGCAATATAGGAGACCGCGCTGCTCTAAATTTCAGAGACAATCCAAATTACAGTTGAGCCAAATGCAAAAGTCCGATATAGTGAATCATTGAATCTGTAGACAGGTTTCTCTCTTCTTCCAATCTCAACCTCCTGTTTGTGGCCACAAGAGGAAGCACCAATAGTGAAACACCACTAATAAAGTGACAAGTGATAGTATTTATTATACTCACAAAAGTAAAAACATCAACAGCAAAGTATCAGCGTAATCCCTCGTGCGCTGTTGATGTTTTTACTTTTGTGAGTATAATAAATACTATCACTTGTCACTTTATTAGCAGTGTTTCACTATGCTGGAACAGCCTGCCACAGGCTAACACCAAGACAGCTTATGTCTTGGAAGATCTATTTTACAGGACGGTATGCTTACTTTGAAATCGACTTCTTTTAGGATACATTTTGTATGAAACATTCTGCTTTATGAAGAAAATAACAGTCAATTGACAAAATAAATAACATTTACATTGGCCAATTTTCCGTTTAGACATATTCTCTATTAGAACCTTCAAATCTTTACATTTAGATCTTTGTTTTAATTTAATTGCTGCAACTTGGTGACTAAAATGTCAGATTTAATTACAGTATCATCAATTAGTTCCTCGCTTGGTGTGGCTGTTTTGGAACTGTCACATTTCTTCAAATCGTAAATAATACTGAAGTATATGTTTTTGACAGTCATTTACAGTTGGATTCACAAATCAAATATTTTATTGAGGAAACAGAAAGGTTAAAGCAAAGGAGGAGCCTTCATTGTTAATGTCAGGGTGTCTGCGGATGGGTGGGGATTCTGGGTCGGCAGTCTAGACATACCTTCACTTTGCATAATCAAACCTAATTTTAAACGAGCCTGTGTTTTCAAGATTTTTGAAGCTTTAAAATATAAGGAAAAAGCTTTTAAGTCATTGTAAATGTGAGCTAAATAAAGAGTGACATCTGCTGGCTTTATTAGCAAAATGCTCTAATTCTTTTATATGAGACAGGGATAATAATTCAGAATCCACATAGGGCTTAAAAATCTTTTTAAAATTGTATGTTATGCACATTCACTGCATTTTACTGACATTTATGGATACATTGCATAAATAATCTTAAATTATTAAGCCAATGAGATGGCATGATCAATCATGATTACACATCAGATTCCCTTGATTTTTTTTAAAAAGTGTTGGTTTATTATAGATGACTTATAAGCTGCAATTCTATATTAGCAATAGAAAATTCTGATTCCAATTTTCCTCTCTGGGTGCTGTCTGAGTTTAGAGCTAAAAAACTCTTGACTGGATTTACCTGATTGACCTAGCTTGTTTGGCTCCTCTTCTGCTTCATCTCCACTGTACAGCACACCAGGCTCTGCTACATCACCGTGATCCTTGGTTAGTCTGACTTATTGGACTATAGTGCTGTAAGTATAAAAATACAATCCTAATGGGGTGTTGACATTTGGGATCAATAATCTTTGATACAGAAACTTTATTAGTAATGTCTATACAATTAGTTTTGAAAGTGGATTGCCCTCTTCATCAGTTAATAACATAAAGTATTGGTGAAGGAGGGACAGGTCTAGGGCTTGACCTCTGAACTGTGTTTTTGGCATTCTATTTAAAAGACTCCCTCATTCCCCAACACTCTATATGACATTATCAGTGGAGTACATAGAGAAGCAAGGATCTAACCAGGCCCCCCCCCACAGGACAGAAGGGTTTCTGCCTAAACCCTTTTCAATGACACTTGGGCCATTTTTCCACTGCCTTGGGCCATTTTTTCCCTGCCTAATAAAGAGGGCCCTTGAAGCACATACTATACACAATACTACAAATAAAGTTTATGTATAAAAAATTCTGCATCTGAAATTTTTTCTTGACCACCGATGACAGTGCCTCATTCGGATCATGCTTTTTTTCTTACCACACTGCATTCTTCTGATGTCCCACTGATCCCGGTACACAATTGCATTCCATGGCTTCATGAATCATACATTGCCTTCAAATATGTTGTGCCTATCACAACATCTATAGGTGAGCAGTATATTTACGCTTACATTATCCCCATTGTGGTAACTAGTGTTGAGCGAATCAAAGCATCCGAAGTGGAATTCAATCCGAAGTTTTAGAAAAAATTGATTTGCCTGAAAGCCAAATTTCCTCCCTACTCGTGGAAACGAATATAGAAATTTCTAAAATGGCTGCTACACATGTTACAAAGTGAAATTAAGAAGTCCAGGAACGCAACATGACCCATAATGGTGTGCAGTGAGCCAGTTAGCAGATAATCATCCCCTGTGATGTCACAGCCCTACAAAAACCCTTATCCTGTGTGGTCTCCACCACTTTACTGTGAGATTAGCTTAGAATAAGACATGACAAGCGCTTATATGATAGGGACAGTGTTTCAAAAAGCACATTTGCAGTTAACCACTTCATGACCACCCATAGACTATAGACGTAGTCTATAGTCTATGGTCCATTCAGAGATGGCAGCTGCATGCTAATCATGCAGCTGCAGAGTGGGGGGCCCGCTGTCAGTGACAGCAGGGTATCCCAGAGAGAAGGCTCAATGAGCGCTGTGTATACAGATCAGGAAGCGCTATACGCTTCCTGTCCTGGTGTCACGGATGAGGTAAAGGAGTAAACACCACACCGACAACCAGGGGGGAAGGGAAAAGCCACTAGGCCTCAACTCTAGGGAAGGTAAAGGGTCACCACCTAAACAACCCTACTCCTGGCCCTGACTCCTAACCGTATGGACACCCCTTGAAGGTACAAATGCCCATACACAGGAACCTGGAAGCCCTGGAGATATTTGCAGGGCTGAGACAACCAATTCCTTCCAAGATGAAGGAGCAAGCATCTCTCTGAGGCCTAGTAACCAAAACCAAGGGGAAAAGTCAAAATACAAACAAGCGAGACACTTAGTTTCTGTTGTAGAAAGATGAGCAGGGACTAAGGGAGAACCACACTCCAGCTCTTTCCAAAACCAAATTAAGCAATCTACCGCATAATCAGAAGGGTGGGGTCAGACTATAAATCGTAGAAGTGATGACCACTGAGCAACAGCTGAGACAAGGGAAGTGGTCATTAACCCTATTGACACTGAATCAAGAGAAATCAAGGAGGCTGTTAGATTCCTTCAAACTCAGGCAGTCTCCTTAAGCTCCTGACATCAGTCACCTGAGAGACCGTGACACCTGGCCCGGTGATCATGTGACCGCCGGGGCCAGGGGAGTGCAGACCTCTATCAGCCCTGCACTGAAGCCGTACAGCACTGTATGATGCTGCTCAGCCTCTCTGGGGGGTGTATTTCCCCTGTAACTGGGGCTACTATGTCAGCCCCAGTTACAGGAGAAATCAATAGTGAAAAAAAAAAAAAAGTGAAGTTAAATGTCCCCCAGAAGCCTTATATGACCTTATGGGGGACACAAAGTGTAAAATAAAAAAATAAAGTGTAAAATAAAAAAAAATCACCAATTAAGTAATACATTTTTTTATATAAAAAATGAATAAAATAGACATATTTGGAATCACCATGTCTGAGACGGCCGGCTCTATAAATATATCACATGATCCACCCGGTCTGATAAACACCATAAAAAAAAAAAACTGTGTCAAAAAAGCCTTTTTTTCACCTTACATCACAAAAAGTGCAACACCAAGTGATCAAAAAAGCATATGTCCCACAAAACATGCTATTATTATGTAAAACTTAAATAAATAAGAAAAAATATACATATTAGGTATTGTCACATCTGTAACGATCTACTCTATAAAAATATCACATGACTTAACCTCTCAGGTGAACGCTGTAAAAATAAATAAATAAAAACTGCGCTAGAACAACCATTTTTTGTGTAATAATGAATGATCAAAAAATCATATGTACCCAAAAATAATACCAGTAAAAACGTCAACTCTTCTAAACACAATATAGAGCAATTAAAAATCATATGTACCCCAAAATAGTACCAATAAAACTGGCACCTTATCCCCTAATTTCCAAAATGGGGTCATTTTTGGGGAGTTTCTAGTGTAAGGGTGCATCAGGGGGGCTTCAAATTGGACATGGCATCTAAAAACCAGTTCAGCAAAATCTGCCTTCCAAAAACCATATGGTGCTCCTTTTCTTCTGTGCCCTGCTGTGTGCCCTTACATCAGTTTACAACAACATTTTTGGGCGTTTCTGTAAACCACAGAATCAGGGTAAAAAATATTGAGTTTTTCTTGGCTGTTAACCCTCGATGTGTTAACCTCTTCAGGACACATGACGTACCGGTACGTCATGATGCCCTGGTACTTAAGGACACATGACGTACCGGTACGTCATGTGTTGTTTCGATCACTGCCGCCCGGCTGGCAGTGATCGGAACAAGGTGCCTGCACAAATCATTGAGCAGGCACCTAGGCTAAATGCGCGGGGGGGTCCCGTGACCCCCCCATGTCGGCGATCGCAACAAACCGCAGGTCAATTCAGACCTGCGGTTTGATGCGCTTTTTGCCGTTTCTGATCCCCGCGGTCCCTGACCGCGGGGATCAGAAACTTTACAATGCCCAGAATATATATGTTATTCCTCCCCCTGCACCCCTGAATGATATTATGTGGGCGGGTGGTGCAGGGGGAGGGTTGCGGGCGGTGCGGGCGGTGCGGGAGGCGGGCGGTGCGGCAGGCGGGATCGCGATCCCCCGCCCGCCTCCCATTGCGTAATCGTTGGTGTAGAGTGGGTATACCAGGGTGCCAGCACATTGCTGGCACCCTGGTATAAACGGCTGACATCGTTGATGCGATGTCAGCCGTTTAACCCTTTCCATACAGCGGTCCGTACGGACCGCTGTATGGAAAAGGTTAACAGCGCAGGGAGCTCCCTCCCTCTCCGATCGGGGGGCTGCTGTGCCTTTGCAGCCCCCCGATCGGAGAGGGAGAGAGCCCCCAGACAGCCCCCCAACACCCCAGTCCTTACCCTTCCCCGTCTGCGAAGTTGTGGCAGACGGGGAAGGTTCCCATGGCAACAGGACGCCTGCTCAGGCGTCCTGCTGTCCATGGTGCTGAACAGATCTGTGCTGAAAGCATAGATCTGTTCAGTGTAAGTAAAATACAGTGCAGTACCCTATATAGAGTACAGTACTGTATTATATAGACATCAGACCCACTGGATCTTCAAGAACCAAGTGGGTCTGGGTAAAAAAAAAAGTTAAAAAAAGTGATAAAAAGGTAAAAATCAAAAAACACATTTATCACTGATTAAAAATGAAAAAAATTAAATTCCCTACACATGTTTGGTATCGCCGCGTCCGTAACGACCTGATCTATAAAACGGTAATGTTACTTTACCCGAACGGTGAACGCCATAAAAATTAAAAATTAAAAACTATGATAAAATAGAAATTTTGCCCACCTTACTTCCCAAAAAAAGGTAATAAAAGTGATCAAAAAAGTCACATGTACGCCAAAATTGTAACAATCAAACCGTCATCTCATCCCACAAAAAATTAGACCCTACTTAAGATAATCGCCCAAAAACTGAAAAAACTATGGCTCTTAGACTATGAAAACACTAAAACAATTTTTTTTGTTTCAAAAATGAAATCATTGTGTAAAACTTACATAAATAAAAAAAAGTATACATATTGGGTATTTCCGCGTCCGTATGGATCGGCTCTATAAAAATATCACATGACCTAACCCCTCAGGTGACCACCGTAAAAAAATAAAAATAAAAACGGTGTAAAAAAAGCAATTTTTGGTCATCTTACATCACAAAAAGTGCAATAGCAAGCGATCAAAAAATCATATGCACCCCAAAATAGTGCCAATCAAACCGTCATCTCATCCCGCAAAAAATGAGACCCTACTCAAGATAATCGCCCAAAAACTGAAACAACTATGGCTCTTAGACTATGTAGACACTAAAACTTATTTTGTTTTAAAAATGAAATCATTGTGTAAAACTTACATAAATAAAAAAAATTGTATACATATTATGTATCGCCGCGTCCGTGACAACCTGCTCTATAAAATTACCACATTATCTACCCTGTCAGATGAATGTTGTAAATAACAAAAAAAAAACTGTGCCAAAAAGGTATTTCTTGTTACCTTGCCGCACAAAAAGTGTAATATAGAGCAACCAAAAATCATATGTACCCTAAACTAGTACCAACAAAAGTGCCACCCTATCCCGTAGTTTCTAAAATGGGGTCACTTTTTTTGAGTTTCTACTCTAGGGGTGCATCAGGGGGGCTTCAAATGGGACATGGTGTCAAAAAACCAGTCCAGCAAAATCTGCCTTCCAAAAACCGTATGGCATTCCTTTCCTTCTGCGCCCCGCCGTGTGCCCGTACAGTGGTTTACGACCACATATGGGGTGTTTCTGTAAACTACAGAATTAGGGCCATGAATAATGAGTTTTGTTTGGCTGTTAACCCTTTCTTTGTAACTGGAAAAAAAATATTAAAATGGAAAATCTGCCAAAAAAGTGAAATTTGGAAATTGTATCTCTATTTTCCATTAAATCTTGTGCAACACCTAAAGGGTTAAAAATGTATGTAAAATCAGTTTTGAATACCTTGAGGGGTGTAGTTTCTTAGATGGGGTCACTTTTATGGAGTTTCTACTCTAGGGGTGCATCAGGGGGTTTCAAATGGGACATGGTGTCAAAAAACCAGTCCAGCAAAATCTGACTTCCAAAAACCAAACGGCGCACCTTTCACTCTACGCCCCGCTGTGTGGCCGTACAGTAGTTTACGGCCACATATGGGGTGTTTATGTAAACGGCAGAGTCAGGGCAATAAAGATACAGTCTTGTTTGGCTGTTAACCCTTGCTTTGTTAGTGGAAAAATGGGTTAAAATGGAAAATAAGGCAAAAAAATGAAATTTTCAAATTTCATCCCCATTTGCCAATAACTCTTGTGCAACACCTAAAGGGTTAACAACGTATGTAAAATCAGTTTTGAATACCTTGAGGGGTGTAGTTTCTTAGATGGGGTCACTTTTATGGAGTTTCTACTCTAGGGGTGCATCAGGGGGCTTCAAATGGGACATGGTGTAAATAAACCAGTCCATAAAAATCAGCCTTTCAAAAACCAAACGGCGCACCTTTCACTCTACGCCCCGCTGTGTGGCCGTACAGTAGTTTACGGCCACATATTGGGTGTTTCTGTAAATGGCAGAGTCAGGGCAATAAAGATACAGTCTTGTTTGGCTGTTAACCCTTGCTTTGTTAGTGGAAAAAATGGGTGAAAATGGAAAAATAGACAAAAAAATGAAATTCTCAAATTTCATCCCCATTTGCCAATAACTCTTGTGCAACACCTAAAGGGTTAACGACGTATGTAAAATCAGTTTTGAATACCTTGAGGGGTGTAGTTTCTTAGATGGGGTCATTTTTGGGAGTTTTCTATTATCTAAGCCTCACAATATGACTTCAAACCTGAACTGGTCCATAAAAAGTGGGATTTTGAAGATTTCTGAAAATTTTCAAAATTTGCTTCTAAACTTCTAAGCCTTGTAACATCCCCAAAAAATAAAATATCATTCCCAAAATGCTACAAACATGAAGTAGACATATGGGGAATGTAAAATCATCACAATTTTTGGGGGTATTACTATGTATTACAGAAGTAGAGAAACTGAAACTTTGAAATTTGCAATTTTTTGAGATTTTTTGGTAAATTAGGTATTATTTTGTGCAAAAAAAATAATTTTTTTGACTTCATTTTACCAGTGTCATGAAGTACAATATGTGACGAAAAAACAATCTCAGAACGGCCTGGATAAGTCAAAGCGTTTTAAAGTTATCAGCACTTAAAGTGACACTGGTCAGATTTGCAAAAAATGGCCTGGTCCTAAGGTGTAAAAAGGCTGTGTCCCTAAGGGGTTAAAGATTTTTTTTTATTAAAATGGAAAATCTGCCCAAAAAGTGAAATTTTGAAATTTGATCTCCGTTTTCCTTTAATTCTTGTGGAAATCAGTTTTGAGTAACTTGAAGGGTGTAGTTTCTACAATGGGGGAAGGGGGGGGGGAGGTCCACTATGTAAGCCCCACAAAGTGACTTCAGACCTGAACTGGTCCTTAAAAAATGGGTTTTGAAAATTTTCTTAAAAATGTTAAGAGTTGCTCCTAAAGTTCAAAGCCTTCTAACATCCTAAAAAAATAAAATTACATTAACAAAATGATGCCAACATAAAGTAGACATATAGGGAATGTCAAGTAATAAATATTTTTTGAAGTATCACTTTCTATTTTAAAAGCAGAGAAATATAAATTTTGAAAATTGCAAATTTTTCTAAATTTTGGGTACATTTGGGATTTTTTCATAAATAAAGGTGAAATTTATTGACTCTAATTTATGACTATCATGAAGTACAATGTGTCACGAGAAAACAATCTCAGAATGGCTTTGATATATAAAAGTGTTCCAAAGCTATTACCACATAAAGTGACACCTGTCATATTTGCAAAATTAGGTCTGGTCAGGAAGGGGTAAATGGCCCTGTTTGGAAGTGGTTAATCTGTTAGTTTATACGTACATAGAATTACTCTGCCTCAGCATTAAGTGGGCGGCCTAATAGATTGCCACATTTATCTTTTTCAACTGCTGCGACATTCATAGTTAATATTTTACATTAATGATAAAGTTATTATACACTATGTTCAATAGAGAGTTGCCTGGGCCCTCCAAAGGAATGGGCAAAATGTTGCTAGCAGCAGAAAAAGGGTGGTGGTAGCAGAAGCCACAGCAAAATACCAGGGCTGCCACTGTCATCCTCTGGTCATGTTTTGATCAACAATCCAACAGTTCTGGAATGGCTGACTCACTCTTGCTTTTGCTGCTCCTTCTGCTAGCCAAGTAATGTATGACGCCAGCTCTTCTCTGCCTTTTAGCAAGGATCAGCTTTTTGAGGACAGTCAGCAGTTACAGGCCAGCACAGACTTGGAGGAGAGGTCCACTGCAGACTCCTCTAGGTGTGCAACTACTCATGATAACAGTCGAGTGGGATGCCCATGAAACAGCAGAGTGGAAGCATTTGGGAGATGTACAGCCAAACTCCAGAGGGGTACACCATCTGCTACTCGAGAAACTACCTGTGAGGAACATGCTAGAAGTGATTGAGTTTATAAAAGTGCTATACTCAACGTGGGAATTTTTCACCAGGGGATGTTAGCATGGTGGAATGCTCGATATGTAGGCAGAAGGTGAGGCACGGCCAGGGAGCTAATGTTGGCATAAAAGCCCTGCGTCGACATATGGAGCTTCACCATAAAGTGTTCCATTCAGTGTTACAGCCTGATGCAGCAACCGCTGCAACTCCCACTTCCCCGCACCCCTTCTCCAGCAGTCAGGGCTCGACAATGTCAGCAGAAGGAAGCTGTTGTTCGCTCCTATTGACTTCAATGTCGTCTATTGCTCCTGATGCTCCTCCTCCTCCTTGACACTTGTTTCAATAGCAATCAATCACCGAGGCAATTGCAAAAAGAAAACAGTATGCGTGCACTCATCCAACAGCGCAGAAGTTGAACGTGCACCTGACCAAGTTGCTGGTACTACAGTCCATCTCTTTCCATTGAGTCGACTCTGCAGATTTCAGAGAACTGATGGCTTGTGCCCACCCAAGGTGGAGAGTACTAAGCCAACATTATTTAAAAAAATAAATAAATTGTACCAGCCCTGCACATGTGCGTTGAAAAGAAGGTGGGCCAGTCCATGGGCCTCTCGGTGTTTGGTAGAGTTCATGCAAGTGCTGACTTATAGAGTTATAAATATGGTCATGAACAATATATGTAATTCACAGTCCACTGAGTAAATGTTGTTCCAGGCAAGGTACACCAGCAACTTAGCCAGGTGATGGCAGTGATTGTAATGCTGGGATTTCTGCACCAATCTCCTCCTCTGCCTCCTTATTCTCCACCTTGACCTTACCCTCCCCTCTAGGCTGAGTTTACAGTGGTCATCCAGCATATCACCTATGCAAAGCTAGTCTTGTCACGTGGTTCTGCACCTGCTCAGCCTTAGTGAACAGAGCCACACTGTGGAGGAACTGCTCCCCATCATAAATAAAGAAATTGAACACTCTCTGTCTCCTCACTTGCTGGAGATAAAAACAATGGTTACTGATAATGGGAATAAGATTTTATCTGTGCTGTGTCAGGTAGAGTTGACACATACACTTTGCATGGCACAAGTCTTTAATATCATTGTCAAACGGTTCTTCAAATCTTCCACTGAACTGCAAGAGCTGTTAAAAATGTCCAGGAAACGCTGCATGCTTTTTAGCCACTCTTACTGTGCAAAACAAGCCCTACTTGAGCTGCAAAGGCAAAATGCTCTTCCCCAACATCGCCTGATATGCAATGTTTCCACCTATTGGAACTCCACGCTTCATACTGTATGTTAGACCATCTGTAAGATCAGAGGTAGACAGTCAACAATTTCTTAGTGCTGCAGACGGACAGGTCTAGTCCCCTGTGTAACTTCCAAGTTAGCCAGTGGCAGCTCATGCGTGACATGTGCCCTTTGCTCAGGCCCTTTGGGGAGTCCACTTTATTTTTCAGTTGGCAGAAATACGGGATGGATGATGTCTTTGCCCTCCTTTATGTCCTGGGGGGGATGCAGAACAAACCTGAATGGCGAGGGGACAGAAGACGTGGTACCTCAATTTCATGTTCATCTGATTCCTCAGAAGGATGAACTGGCAAGAGTGGGGGACATAAATGTCCAGAAATTTTAAACACAACTAGGGGGTTTATCTGCCCAAGTAACAGGACAGATGCAGGAGGACCAGAAAGAGCTGGAGGGCGATGACAAAGACGATGCAGATGACCCTGACAGACCATGGCAGTGCAGAAAGAGGCAGGGAGTCTCTCTGAGTCACTTGCGCAAATGGCCAGATGCATGTTGTCATGTTTGTGTAGTGACAGCTGCATTGTCATGATTTGGTAGAGTGATAACTACTGGCTATCCACATCGTTAGACCCTCACTACCAGTCAAAAATGGGGGCATATTTTTGACTTTTTGAGAGGGATGCAAAAATGGACTACTTTAGAGACATGCTGTGCTCTTTGGTCACTTTCTATGAGCGCAATCGCCCCCACCCTCAGGCAGGTCTCTCCATTTCCATGATTGGGGGGTTTGGAGAGCAGGAGCAGCACCAGCTCCATAGGCAGCAACTTCAATCTGGAGTCTATGATGAACAATTTTCTTTAGCTGCCTACTGAAGAAACCACCCAGAAGCAGCAGCAGGGCATGCAGCAGAAACTCAACCAGCAGGTGTTGGCATACTTGGACTGCATCCTGTCACCCATGAATCAAGATCCCCTGGACTACTGGGCATGCAAACTTGAAGCATGGCTGCAACTGGCTGAGTTTGCCATGGGCATTATTTCCTTCCCAGCCAGTAGTGTGGCTTTAGATCGGGTGTTTAGTGCAGCAGGGGGCCTAGTTATCCCAAGGAGAACTCGCCTTTCCACCCAAAATGTTGAGACCCTTCCCAGCCAGTAGTGCGGCTTTGGATCGGGTGTTTAGTGCAGCAGGAGGCCTAGTTATCCCATGGAGAACTCGCCTTTCCACCCAAAATGTTGAGAGACTAAACTTTGTGAAGATGAAACAGGCATGGATCATCCAGGATTTCCACACGCAAGTGCCTGATGCAACAGAATAGGTAATTCTGCCACATATGATCATACTGCAGTGTGCTGCCACAACGAAATATTCAGCAAAAAAGGGTAGTTACTTCTGGCCATGTGCTGCTTCCACCTGCCTGCTGCCTCTACTGCCATTTCTACAATGGGAATTCTTGGCCTACTGATACGTATGTACATGTTAAATAAATAAAATATATATATATATATATATATGCATGCCACTGGGCCTTTCTATCACACTGCTGTTTCTGGGTTCTGCTACTACTGTGGGACCACTATTGTCACTGTCAGTGCCACTTCTGCTGCCACCCTCCCCACTCTGTCATGGGCCACTACTTGAATCTTGGGGCACTGCACGGTTAAGTCCACAGTGTTAAATTAGATCTGACAGTGACCTGTAATACTGATACACAGTAAATCTATAGCTAACAGAAGGGATTAAAAAGCATGTGTTTAGACTGTCACAACATGCATTAAAATACATATATTTTTTCTCCACTACTTTATTTGCATCCATTTCTTTATTTTGTTCCACTGAGGATCCATTGCACAACAGGGGCGCGCATGATTTTTTTGCTTTACTGAAGGGTGCTGTATGTTTATCTTTTTGTTTAATACAAACCGGATTCCAAAACACTAAACAAATTGTGAATAAAAACTGAATGCAATGATGTGGAGATGGCAAATGTCAATATTTTATTTGTAATAGAACGTAGATGACAGATCAAACGTTTAATCCGAGTAAATGTATCATTTTAAAGGAAAAATACGTTGATTCAAATTTTCACGGTGTCAACAAATCCCCAAAAAGTTGGGACAAGTAGCAATAAGAGGCTGGAAAAAGTAAATTTGAGCATAACGAAGAGCTGGAAGACCAATTAACACTAATTAGGTCAATTGGCAACATGATTGGGTATAAAAAGAGCTTCACAGAGTGGCAGTATCTCTCAGAAGCCAAGATGGGTAGATGATCACCAATTCCCACAATGTTGTGCAGAAAGATAGTGGAGCAATATCAGAAAGGTGTTACCCAGCGAAAAATTGCAAAGACTTTGCATCTATCATCATCAACTGTGCATAACATCATCTGAAGATTCAGAGAATCTGCAACAATCTCTGTGCGTAAGGGTCAAGGCCGTAAAACCATACTGGATGCCCGTGATCTCCGGGCCCTTAAACGACACTGCACCACAAAAAGGAATGCTACTGTAAAGTAGGGATGAGCGAACTCGAACTGTATAGTTCGGGTTCGTACCGAATTTTGGGGTGTCCGTGACACGGACCCGAACCCGGACATTTTCGTAAAAGTCCGGGTTCGGGTTCGGTGTTCGTCGCTTTCTTCGCGCTTTTGTGACGCTTTCTTGGCGCTTTTTGAAAGGCTGCAAAGCAGCCAATCAACAAGCGTCATACTACTTGCCCCAAGAGGCCATCACAGCCATGCCTACTATTGGCATGGCTGTGATTGGCCAGAGCACCATGTGACCCAGCCTCTATTTAAGCTGGAGTCACATAGCGCCGCCCGTCACTCTGCTCTGATTAGCGTAGGGAGAGGTTGCGGCTGCGACAGTAGGGCGAGATTAGGCAGATTAACTCCTCCAAAGGACTTGATTAACTGATCGATCTGCAGCTGTGGATCATTGAGCTGCTGATCCTCAATTGCTCACTGTTTTTAGGCTGCCCAGACCGTTTGTCAGTCACATTTTTCTGGGGTGATCGGCGGCCATTTTGTGTCTTGTGGTGCGCCAGCACAAGCTGCGACCAAGTGCATTTAACCCTCAATGGTGTGGTTGTTTTTTGGCTAAAGCCTACATCAGGGTGAAGCTGTCACACCAAGTGCATTTAACCAGCAATAGTCTGTTCATTTTTTGGCCATATACAAAATCAGGGGCAAGCTGCGCCTGTCACCAAGTGCATTTAACCCTCAATGGTGTGGTTGTTTTTTGGCTAAAGCCTACATCAGGGTGAAGCTGTCACACCAAGTGCATTTAACCAGCAATAGTCTGTTCATTTTTTGGCCATATACTAAATCAGGGGCAAGCTGCGCCTGTCACCAAGTGCATTTAACCCTCAATGGTGTGGTTGTTTTTTGGCTAAAGCCTACATCAGGGTGAAGCTGTCACACCAAGTGCATTTAACCAGCAATAGTCTGTTTATTTTTTGGCCATATCCCAGTCTAATTCTGTCACTAAATCCATACCGGTCACCCAGCGCCTAAATACTAGGCCTCAAATTTATATCCCGCTAAATCTGTCCTTAGTGCTGTAGCTGGGCGAGTTATTTAGTGTCCGTTCAAGCACATTTCTTGTTCTGGGTTGAAATACAATTCCCAATTTAGCAATTTCATAATTTAGTGGTTTCTGCTATATCAGAGCTATTTGAAATCTATCCCTAAAAGGGTATATAATATTCAAGGTGCACATTGGGTCATTCAGAATAACTTCACACACACCCGCTACTGTGTATTTCCAAGTCTAATTCTGGCACTAAACCCATACCTGTCACCCAGCGCCTAAATACTAGGCCTCAAATTTATATCCCGCTAAATCTGTCCCTAGTGCTGTAGCTGGGCGAGTTATTTAGTGTCCGTTCAAGCACATTTCTTGTTCTGGGTTGAAATACAATTCCCAATTTAGCAATTTCATAATTTAGTGGTTTCTGCTATATCAGAGCTATTTGAAATCTATCCCTAAAAGGGTATATAATATTCAAGGTGCACATTGGGTCATTCAGAATAACTTCACACACACCCGCTACTGTGTATTTCCAAGTCTAATTCTGGCACTAAACCCATACCTGTCACCCAGCGCCTAAATACTAGGCCTCAAATTTATATCCCGCTAAATCTGTCCCTAGTGCTGTAGCTGGGCAAGTTATTTAGTGTCCGTTCAAGCACATTTCTTGTTCTGGGTTGAAATACAATTCCCAATTTAGCAATTTCATAATTTAGTGGTTTCTGCTATATCAGAGCTATTTGAAATCTATCCCTAAAAGGGTATATAATATTCAAGGTGCACATAGGGTCATTCAGAATAACTTCACACACCCGCTACTGTGCATTTCCAAATCTAATTCTGTCACTAAACCCATACCTGTCACCCAGCGCCTAAATACTAGGCCTCAAATTTATATCCCGCTAAATCTGTCCTTAGTGCTGTAGCTGGGCGAGTTATTTAGTGTCCGTTCAAGCACATTTCTTGTTCTGGGTTGAAATACAATTCCCAATTTAGCAATTTCATAATTTAGTGGTTTCTGCTATATCAGAGCTATTTGAAATCTATCCCTAAAAGGGTATATAATATTCAAGGTGCACATTGGGTCATTCAGAATAACTTCACACACACCCGCTACTGTGTATTTCCAAGTCTAATTCTGGCACTAAACCCATACCTGTCACCCAGCGCCTAAATACTAGGCCTCAAATTTATATCCCGCTAAATCTGTCCCTAGTGCTGTAGCTGGGCGAGTTATTTAGTGTCCGTTCAAGCACATTTCTTGTTCTGGGTTGAAATACAATTCCCAATTTAGCAATTTCATAATTTAGTGGTTTCTGCTATATCAGAGCTATTTGAAATCTATCCCTAAAAGGGTATATAATATTCAAGGTGCACATAGGGTCATTCAGAATAACTTCACACACCCGCTACTGTGCATTTCCAAATCTAATTCTGTCACTAAACCCATACCTGTCACCCAGCGCCTAAATACTAGGCCTCAAATTTATATCCCGCTAAATCTGTCCTTAGTGCTGTAGCTGGGCGAGTTATTTAGTGTCCGTTCAAGCACATTTCTTGTTCTGGGTTGAAATACAATTCCCAATTTAGCAATTTCATAATTTAGTGGTTTCTGCTATATCAGAGCTATTTGAAATCTATCCCTAAAAGGGTATATAATATTCAAGGTGCACATTGGGTCATTCAGAATAACTTCACACACACCCGCTACTGTGTATTTCCAAGTCTAATTCTGGCACTAAACCCATACCTGTCACCCAGCGCCTAAATACTAGGCCTCAAATTTATATCCCGCTAAATCTGTCCTTAGTGCTGTAGCTGGGCGAGTTATTTAGTGTCCGTTCAAGCACATTTCTTGTTCTGGGTTGAAATACAATTCCCAATTTAGCAATTTCATAATTTAGTGGTTTCTGCTATATCAGAGCTATTTGAAATCTATCCCTAAAAGGGTATATAATATTCAAGGTGCACATTGGGTCATTCAGAATAACTTCACACACACCCGCTACTGTGTATTTCCAAGTCTAATTCTGGCACTAAACCCATACCTGTCACCCAGCGCCTAAATACTAGGCCTCAAATTTATATCCCGCTAAATCTGTCCCTAGTGCTGTAGCTGGGCGAGTTATTTAGTGTCCGTTCAAGCACATTTCTTGTTCTGGGTTGAAATACAATTCCCAATTTAGCAGTTTCATAATTTAGTGGTTTCTGCTATATCAGAGCTATTTGAAATCTATCCCTAAAAGGGTATATAATATTCAAGGTGCACATTGGGTCATTCAGAATAACTTCACACACACCCGCTACTGTGTATTTCCAAGTCTAATTCTGGCACTAAACCCATACCTGTCACCCAGCGCCTAAATACTAGGCCTCAAATTTATATCCCGCTAAATCTCTCGTTACCGCTGTCCTGTTGTGGCTGGGAAAGTTATTTAGTGTCCGTCAAAGCACATTTTTTGTTCTGGGTTGAAATACAATTCCCAATTTAGCAATTTCATAATTTAGTCGTTTCTGCTATATCAGAGCTATTTGAAATCTATCCCTAAAAGGGTAGATCATATTGAAGGTGCACATAGGGTCATTCAGAATAACTTCACACACACGCTTCTGTGCATTTCCAAGTCTAATTCTGTCACTAAATCCATACCGGTCACCCAGCGCCTAAATACTAGGCCTCAAATTTATATCCCGCTGAATTTGAATACAATACATTGGGCCAAATAATATATTTGTTGTTGTGGTGAACCATAACAATGAGAAAAACATCTAGTAAGGGACGCGGACGTGGACATGGTCGTGGTGGTGTTAGTGGACCCTCTGGTGCTGGGAGAGGACGTGGCCGTTCTGCCACATCCACACGTCCTAGTGTACCAACTACCTCAGGTCCCAGTAGCCGCCAGAATTTACAGCGATATATGGTGGGGCCCAATGCCGTTCTAAGGATGGTAAGGCCTGAGCAGGTACAGGCATTAGTCAATTGGGTGGCCGACAGTGGATCCAGCACGTTCACATTATCTCCCACCCAGTCTTCTGCAGAAAGCGCACAGATGGCGCCTGAAAACCAACCCCATCAGTCTGTCACATCACCCCCATGCATACCAGGGAAACTGTCTCAGCCTCAAGTTATGCAGCAGTCTCTTATGCTGTTTGAAGACTCCGCTGGCAGGGTTTCCCAAGGGCATCCACCTAGCCCTTCCCCAGCGGTGAAAGACATAGAATGCACTGACGCACAACCACTTATGTTTCCTGATGATGAGGACATGGGAATACCACCTCAGCATGTCTCTGATGATGACGAAACACAGGTGCCAACTGCTGCGTCTTTCTGCAGTGTGCAGACTGAACAGGAGGTCAGGGATCAAGACTGGGTGGAAGACGATGCAGGGGACGATGAGGTCCTAGACCCCACATGGAATGAAGGTCGTGCCACTGACTTTCACAGTTCGGAGGAAGAGGCAGTGGTGAGACCGAGCCAACAGCGTAGCAAAAGAGGGAGCAGTGGGCAAAAGCAGAACACCCGCCGCCAAGAGACTCCGCCTGCTACTGACCGCCGCCATCTGGGACCGAGCACCCCAAAGGCAGCTTCAAGGAGTTCCCTGGCATGGCACTTCTTCAAACAATGTGCTGACGACAAGACCCGAGTGGTTTGCACGCTGTGCCATCAGAGCCTGAACGAGGCATTAACGTTCTGAACCTGAGCACAACCTGCATGACCAGGCACCTGCATGCAAAGCATGAACTGCAGTGGAGTAAACACCTTAAAACCAAGGAAGTCACTCAGGCTCCCCCTGCTACCTCTTCTGCTGCTGCCGCCTCGGCCTATTCTGCTGCTGCCGCCTCGGCCTCTTCCTCCGCCTCTGGAGGAACGTTGGCACCTGCCGCCCAGCAAACAGGGGATGTACCACCAACACCACCACCACCACCTCCGTCACCAAGCGTCTCAACCATGTCACACGCCAGCGTTCAGCTCTCCATCTCACAAACATTTGATAGAAAGCGTAAATTCCCACCTAGCCACCCTCGATCCCTGGCCCTGAATGCCAGCATTTCTAAACTACTGGCCTATGAAATGCTGTCATTTAGGCTGGTGGACACAGACAGCTTCAAACAGCTCATGTCGCTTGCTGTCCCACAGTATGTTGTTCCCAGCCGGCACTACTTCTCCAAGAGAGCCGTGCCTTCCCTGCACAACCAAGTATCCGATAAAATCAAGTGTGCACTGCGCAACGCCATCTGTGGCAAGGTCCACCTAACCACAGATACGTGGACCAGTAAGCACGGCCAGGGACGCTATATCTCCCTAACTGCACACTGGGTAAATGTAGTGGCAGCTGGGCCCCAGGCGGAGAGCTGTTTGGCGCACGTCCTTCCGCCGCCAAGGATCGCAGGGCAACATTCTTTGCCTCCTGTTGCCACCTCCTCCTTCTCGGCTTCCTCCTCCTCTTCTTCCACCTGCTCATCCAGTCAGCCACACACCTTCACCACCAACTTCAGCACAGCCCGGGGTAAACGTCAGCAGGCCATTCTGAAACTCATATGTTTGGGGGACAGGCCCCACACCGCACAGGAGTTGTGGCGGGGTATAGAACAACAGACCGACGAGTGGTTGCTGCCGGTGAGCCTCAAGCCCGGCCTGGTGGTGTGTGATAATGGGCGAAATCTCGTTGCAGCTCTGGGACTAGCCAATTTGACGCACATCCCTTGCTTGGCGCATGTGCTGAATTTGGTGGTGCAGAAGTTCATTCACAACTACCCCGACATGTCAGAGCTGCTGCATAAAGTGCGGGCCGTCTGTTCGCGCTTCCGGCGTTCACATCCTGCTGCTGCTCGCCTGTCTGCGCTACAGCGTAACTTCGGCCTTCCCGCTCACCGCCTCATATGCGACGTGCCCACCAGGTGGAACTCCACCTTGCACATGCTGGACAGACTGTGCGAGCAGCAGCAGGCCATAGTGGAGTTTCAGCTGCAGCACGCACGGGTCAGTCGCACTACAGAACAGCACCACTTCACCACCAATGACTGGGCCTCCATGCGAGACCTGTGTGCCCTGTTGCGCTGTTTCGAGTACTCCACCAACATGGCCAGTGGCGATGACACCGTTATCAGCGTTACAATACCACTTCTATGTCTCCTTGAGAAAACACTTAGGGCGATGATGGAAGAGGAGGTGGCCCAGGAGGAGGAGGAGGAGGAGGAGGAGGAAGAGGGGTCATTTTTAGCACTTTCAGGCCAGTCTCTTCGAAGTGACTCAGAGGGAGGTTTTTGGCAACAGCAGAGGCCAGGTACAAATGTGGCCAGCCAGGGCCCACTACTGGAGGACGAGGAGGACGAGGATGAGGAGGAGGTGGAGGAGGATGAGGATGAAGCATGGTCACAGCGGGGTGGCACCCAACGCAGCTCGGGTCCATCACTGGTGCGTGGCTGGGGGGAAAGGCAGGACGATGACGATACGCCTCCCACAGAGGACAGCTTGTCCTTACCCCTGGGCAGCCTGGCACACATGAGCGACTACATGCTGCAGTGCCTGCGCAACGACAGCAGAGTTGCCCACATTTTAACCTGTGCGGACTACTGGGTTGCCACCCTGCTGGATCCACGCTACAAAGACAATGTGCCCACCTTACTTCCTGCACTGGAGCGTGATAGGAAGATGCGCGAGTACAAGCGCACGTTGGTAGACGCGCTACTGAGAGCATTCCCAAATGTCACAGGGGAACAAGTGGAAGCCCAAGGCCAAGGCAGAGGAGGAGCAAGAGGTCGCCAAGGCAGCTGTGTCACGGCCAGCTCCTCTGAGGGCAGGGTTAGCATGGCAGAGATGTGGAAAACTTTTGTCAACACGCCACAGCTAACTGCACCACCACCTGATACGCAACGTGTTAGCAGGAGGCAACATTTCACTAACATGGTGGAACAGTACGTGTGCACACCCCTCCACGTACTGACTGATGGTTCGGCCCCATTCAACTTCTGGGTCTCTAAATTGTCCACGTGGCCAGAGCTAGCCTTTTATGCCTTGGAGGTGCTGGCCTGCCCGGCAGCCAGCGTTTTGTCTGAACGTGTATTCAGCACGGCAGGGGGCGTCATTACAGACAAACGCAGCCGCCTGTCTACAGCCAATGTGGACAAGCTGACGTTCATAAAAATGAACCAGGCATGGATCCCACAGGACCTGTCCGTCCCTTGTCCAGATTAGACATTAACTACCTCCCCATAACCATATATTATTGGACTCCAGGGCACTTCCTCATTCAATCCTATTTTTATTTTCATTTTACCATTATATTGCGAGGCTACCCAAAGTTGAATGAACCTCTCCTCTGCCTGTGTGCTAGGCCTAAATATATGCCAATGGACTGTTGCAGTGGTGGGTGACGTGAAGCCTCATTCTCTGCTATGACATGCAGACTGATTCTCTGCTGACATGAAGCCAGATTGTCTGTTACGGGACCTCTCTCCTCTGCCTGTGTGCTAGGCCTAAATATATGCCAATGGACTGTTGCAGTGGTGGCTGACGTGAAGCCTCATTCTCTGCTATGACATGCAGACTAATTCTCTGCTGACATGAAGACAAATTCTCTGTTACGGGACCTCTCTCCTCTGCCTGGGTGCCGGGGCCTAAATATCTGAGAATGGACTGTTCCAGTGGTGGGTGACGGGAAGCCAGATTCTCTGCTATGGAACCTCTCTCCAATTGATTTTGGTTAATTTTTATTTATTTAATTTTTATTTTAATTCATTTCCCTATCCACATTTGTTTGCAGGGGATTTACCTACATGTTGCTGCCTTTTGCAGCCCTCTAGCTCTTTCCTGGGCTGTTTTACAGCCTTTTTAGTGCCGAAAAGTTCGGGTCCCCATTGACTTCAATGGGGTTCGGGTTCGGGACGAAGTTCGGATCGGGTTCGGATCCCGAACCCGAACATTTCCGGGATGTTCGGCCGAACTTCTCGAACCCGAACATCCAGGTGTTCGCTCAACTCTACTGTAAAGGAAATCACAGAATGGGCTCAGGAATACTTCCAGAAGCCATTGTCAGTGAACACAATCCACCGTGCCATCCGCCGTTGCCAGCTGAAACTCTACAGTGCAAAGAAGAAGCCATTTCTAAGCAAGATCCACAAGCACAGGTGTTTTCACTGGGCCAGGGATCATTTAAAATGGAGTGTGGCAAAATGGAAGACTGTTCTGTGGTCAGACGAATCATGATTCAAAGTTCTTTTTGGAAATCTGGGACACCATGTCATCTGGACCAAAGAGGACAAGGACAACCCAAGTTGTTATCAACGCTCAGTTCAGAAGCCTGCATCTCTGATGGTATGGGGTTGCATGAGTGCGTGTGGCATGGGCAGCTTGCATGTCTGGAAAGGCACCATCAATGCAGAAAAATATATTCAGGTTCTAGAACAACATATGCTCCCATCCAGACGTCATCTCTTTCAGGGAAGACCCTGCATTTTTCAACAAGATAATGCCAGACCACATTCTGCATCAATCACAAAATCATGGCTGCGTAGGAGAAGGATCCGGGTACTGAAATGGCCAGTCTGCAGTCCAGATCTTTCACCTATAGAGAACATTTGGCGCATCATAAAGAGGAAGGTGCAACAAAGAAGGCCCAAGACGATTGAACAGTTAGAGGCCTGTATTAGACAAGAATGGGAGAGCATTCCTATTTCTAAACTTGAGAAACTGGTCTCCTCGGTCCCCAGACGTCTGTTGAGTGTTGTAAGAAGAAGGGGAGATGCCACACAGTGGTGAAAATGGCCTTGTCCCAACTTTTTGGGGATTTGTTGACACCATGAAATTCTGATTCAACATATTTTTCCCTTAAAATGGTAAATTTTCTCAGTTTAAACTTTTGTTTTTCGTGATTTATGTTCTATTCTGAATAAAATATTAGAAGTTGGCACCTCCACCTTATTGCATTCAGTTTTTATTCACGATTTGTATAGTGTCCCAACTTTTTTGGAATCCGGTTTGTAGAAGAGATTAGTATGGATCGCTGCTGGAGCTCGGAGAGGTAAGTTTATGACAACCAGCCAGAATCTGTGAAATCACCATTACCCTTTTTGTCAGAAAACATAATTTGAATATATTTTCCAAAACCCAAAGATATGTAAATTAACTTGCCTGACCAAAAAATAAGGTAATTATTTCTGATGCCAGCTAATGTTAGACATACTAATTTTCATATATTTTTAAAAGAAACTATGAGGAACATTGCCTAGCCTACAATAATCATCACATATACTAAGTGGTCTCCACAATATAAATAGGACTCACCAAGTTTTTCCCCAAGGCCTCTCAGCTAGAAAAGCTTATTCTGTTTGCTTTGCTATGATAAAGGGCTTTTGTCCTGGAAAATATATCATTCTAGTTGTGTCAGGAAGCCTGCTTAAAAGGCTAAACAAAGATTGGAAAGCTGTGCTATAGTTATGAAACATTAAGTTTTTTTTATCCTTTTGGAACAAAAGCTAAATAATACATGTTTTTAATGTGTGGATCTCTCTCTTGAAATGTTTGCCACAAATTGCTGAAAATTTGGGGTTGTTAGAATCCAAACTATTTTGAAAATTCAGGATGAATTCAATATTGATAGAATTGATTTGCTTATCTCTGGCATGTATATTTATATCTACCCCCTTGTGCTTCATAGATACATTTTCTTCCAATTGATATCCATTTAGCGCATAACTGTAGTCCCTGCATGGATGTATTAAAACACTTGTGCAGAGATATTTGCCAATCGCCCAAACATTTATAGTCAACAGGCCATTGTCAAGGGGTTAAACTACAATGGGGACCTATCATCTTGGGCATTATAGGTGGAAAAATAGAGGCTTGTTATATTTAGGTTAATTTAATTCGTTGAAATTATTACATAAAAGAACAAAAGCAGAAGATCCAATGAAAACACAATTTTTCAGACATATTAGTTCTAGTTAAAGGGCTTCTGTCACCCCCAAAACACAATTATTTTTTTGGGGCTTGTTAAAATCCTTATTTAACGACTATTCCCTATATAGGGCTCTTACCTTTGTCTGTGGCTTTGTTTCCTTAAAAATCGACTTGCTGGTAGTGAAGTGATTTGCATATTTTCAAAGATTGATTTTTAAGGAAACAAAGCCACAGACAAAGGTAAGAGCCCTATATAGGGAATAGTCGTTAAGGATTTTAACAAGCCCCCCCCAAAAAATTGTGTTTTGGGGGTGACAGAAGCCCTTTACGTACTATGAGTAATTCCTATTTACAATATTCCATAACAAGAATAAAATAAAATAAAGAACTTTCATAGAAATCTAAATTGTTTATAATATCCATATTTAATATGTGCTTGGTAAAGTATATATGAGCGTGGTCATTTTATTTTTTGCATTGTATCAAGTGTACGTGCGTTTCTGTGCATAGATTTCCTTCTATTTTTTTTTTTTTTTATAATTTATTCTTTTTTTTATTATGGTGGCATATATTTTGAACAGAATATAATTTGTCATCAATTAGGATGTACATCAATGCAATTAATGAAGCTGATTACCAAGTTATGATTGATTTCACAGCACATAAATTCTGAATTGTCTTGTGTCATCGCTTAAATGTTTTGCAGATGCATATGCCTAATCATCTGTAAATTAGAAATGATGTCCCCAATCAAACGACTTTTTAGGTTATTTCTTCATTGAATTCTTAATACAATGATTCCTGTGCATTCATGCATTCCTATGTATGCAAAAGCCCAAAAGGTAATACTGTTCAAAAAAGACATCTGTCCATCAAGTTCAAATAAAGTCTGGTAGGATACTAGTGTTGAGCGAGAATATTCGGATTACGAATATTTATCGCGAATATCGGCACTTTGAGAATCCACAAATATTTAGAATATAGTGCTATATATTGGTAATGACGAATATTCATTTTTTTTTTTTTTTTTTAACACAGTACACATCAGGTGATCATCCCTCCCTTCTTCTAGCTTGTGGGCCAATGAGAAAATGAGAAGGCTTTGTCACAGCTTAGCAACATCCCTAGCAACCAATAGAAAAGTTACCTACCCCTTCACTATATAAATGAAGACACTCCCCAGCAGGCATTTTGTGGAGTTTCATGTGAGATAGAGAAGCTTGAATGCTGTGCTGTGCTTTTTCAAATTACATTTCAAATCGCATATAAATATTCCAGATAGTTAGTGTTAGATAGTAATAGGGAATCGTGTAGCTGAATAGCTGATAGGGTCCAGTGCAGGGTGTAGTGTAGGTTATAGAGATAGTTAGTGAAATATATAATCCATATAGTTAGTGTTAGATAGTAGGGGTTATAGTGTGTGGCAGGAAAATAAATGTGCAATGTGCATGTGAGAGAGATTTCTCTGCTGTCCATACATACAGTACATGCTACAGACATAGTGCTGTGATGTCACAACCAGTGGCGTAGGGATCTCCATAGCAACCATAGCAGTGGCTAAGGGGCCCTATGCCACTGGGGGCCCGTCCGGACCGCATTCATTATTTTATTTTTTTATTAACAGTCACAGTGCACAGTAAAAACACACAGGCAGCCAGGCCCGACCGCCCGCCCAGTGTAGTGGGTGGGGCGTGGGCGGTCCGCGGCTCGGGCCTGGCTGGGGGGAAGGCAAGGAGGAGTAGTCAGGTCAGGACTGGAGGCTGAAGCAGGAGGGCCTGGGGCTCACTGCCGCACGAGCAGAAGATGTAGGTAACTAGAGGGAGGAGGAGGAGGAGGCGGACTCAGGCGGTGAAGGGGGCGGGGGCTGGGTCATGGAGGGGGCTGGGCCGGACCGTGGAGGGGGCGGGGCCGAGCCAGGCCGTGGAGGGGGGGTTACCTGTTGTGGAGGGACTAGGGAGGGAGAGGGAGTGCTGCTGCACTGGCGCCAGTCAGATTAGCGCTATCTCTATCTGAGTCGCTCTGTCACTGACCTGACATCAGTGACATTGCTCCGCCTCTCCCCTCCTTTCTTATGATGGACAGTGACCAGCAACAGGATGACCCGATGCTATAATAGCCCCGCCCCCTTTTCTGCCCGCGATTCCTGCTGCCTGAAGTTGAGCCTTCCCTGCCCAGCTTGCTGAACACCAGTTGGATTGCCACAACTGCACCAGTGATGTGAGTGGCAGGGGAACTGGGGTTATATTCAGCTTTCCCAGACTGTGCACATGTGACATGCAGTACAGTAGGAAAGCTGGGTGAATTATATCATGAGATGTCATCCAGCTTCCCTGCTATCCTGCATGGCACAAGTGCAGAGGCGTTAGAGTATGGGGGAGAGGCACAGCAGGAAAGCTGGGTGTCTATGTATGTGTATTGTATATGTGTGCGTCCATGTATGTGGTGACTGTGTGTATAAGTGCGCCCCTGTATGTGAAGAGTATGTGTATGAGTGCGTCCATGTATGTGGAGAGTGTGTGTATGAGTGTGTCTATGTATGTGGAGAGTGTTTTTATCACTGCGTCCATGTATGTGGAGAGTGCGTGTATGACTGCGTCCATGTATGTGGAGAGTGCGTGTATGAGTGCGTCCATGTATGTGGAGAGTGTGTGTATGAGTGTGTCTATGTATGTGGAGAGTGTTTTTATCACTGCGTCCATGTATGTGGAGAGTGCGTGTATGACTGCGTCCATGTATGTGGAGAGTGCGTGTATGACTGCGTCCATGTATGTGGAGAGTGCGTGTATGACTGCGTCCATGTATGTGGAGAGTGCGTGTATGACTGCGTCCATGTATGTGGAGAGTGTGTGTATGACTGCGTCCGTGTATGTGGAGAGTGCATGTATGACTGCGTCCATGTATGTGGAGAGTGCGTGTATGACTGCGTCCATGTATGTGGAGAGTGTGTGTATGACTGCGTCCATGTATGTGGAGAGTGCGTGTATGACTGCGTCCATGTGTGTGGAGAGTGCGTGTATGACTGCGTCCATGTATGTGGAAAGTGCGTGTATGACTGCGTCTATGTATGTGGAGAGTGCGTGTATGACTGCGTCCATGTATGTGGAGAGTGCGTGTATGACTGCGTCCATGTATGTGGAGAGTGTGTGTATGACTGCGTCCATGTATGTGGAGAGTGCGTGTATGACTGCGTCCATGTATGTGGAGAGTGCGTGTATGACTGCGTCCATGTATGTGGAGAGTGTGTGTATGACTGCGTCCATGTATGTGGAGAGTGCGTGTATGACTGCGTCCATGTATGTGGAGAGTGTGTGTATGACTGCGTCCATGTATGTGGAGAGTGTGTGTATGACTGCGTCCATGTGTGTGGAGAGTGCGTGTATGACTGCGTCCATGTATGTGGAGAGTGCGTCCATGGCTGCAGTATGAAAGGTACAGAGGCTAAAATACTTGTGAATATGTAGAGGTAAATCAGACGGGTCTATTACAATTGCAGCGCAGGTTTTAAAGGGGTTGAGTTGAATATAAACTCCGTCAGCAACTGGAAATGTCAAAAAACACAGTCGTGCTAAAAATGACAGTAAATACAGTAAATAAAAAGTCTTTGCGAAGAAGTGTGTGTGGGGGGCCCCCGTACAAAAATTTGCTATGGGGCCCAGTCAGTTCTAGTTACGCCTCTGGTCACAACAATACTAAGTTCAACAATCAGTATTATGTTGTCAGACCTGATTGAAGGTGAAGTTGTATGTATTACGCTAAAATATTCAAATCAATTGTGGCGATTTGCGTGATCTCGAATACTTTGAAAAACTCTATCTGCATATGAAGCTATTGTTATGACATGCATGGAATTTTAATCTAAAACAGTGCTGTAATGTACAATTACTTACCGTGATCTGGAGTTCTTCCTCACTATCTCGAAAGTTGTTGCCAACCATTTTCATCACTTATGTAGCTATAATAACATAATAGCGCAATCAAAAAGAATATCACGAATATCACAAAATCACAAATATTTGCCTAATATTTTTTCTGTAGACGGTGTCCGCTGCAGAAAGTTAAATTATCTGTGCCACATCTCCTGTGTAAAATGTGCGCATCCCTAAAATATCAGTGACATCCAGTTTACTTTTTCCATAGATGGTGTCCGCTGCGGACAGTTAAATTATCCGCGACACATCTCCTGTTTAAAGTGTGCGCATCCCTAAAATATCTGTGACATCCAGTGTACTCTTTCCGTAGATGGTGTCCGCTGCGGACAGTTAAATTATCCGCGCCACATCTCCTGTGTAAAGCGTGCTCATCCCTAAAATATCAGTGACATCCAGTGCACTTTTTATGTAGAAGGTGTCCGCTGCGGACAGTTAAATTATCCGCGCCACATCTCCTGTGTAAAGTTTGCGCATCCCTAAAATATCAGTGACATCCAGTGCACTTTTTATGTAGAAGGTGTCTGCTGCGGACAGTTAAATTATCTGTGCCACATCTCCTGTGTAAAGTGTGCGCATCCCTAAAATATCTGTGACATCCAGTGTAGTTTTTCAATAGACGGTGTCCTCTGCGGACAGTGAGATTAGCTGCACCATATCTCCTGTGTAAAGTGTGCGCATCCCTAAAATATCAGTGACATACAGTGTACTTTTTCCGTCGACTTTGTCCGCATCTGACAGTGACCTTATCAGGGCCACATCTGCAGTGTAACGTGTGCGCTTCAAAAATTTATCTGTGACATACATTGTAATTTTTCCATAGACGGTGTCTGCTTCTGACAGTGACCATAACCAAGGCTACATCTGCAGTGTAACGTGTGCCCTTTTAAAAATGTATCTGTGACATACAATGTAATTTTTCTGTAGACTGTGTCTGCTTCTGACAGTGACCTTACCAGGGCCACATTTGCAGTGTAACGTGTGCCCTTCTAAAATATATCTGTGACATACAATGTACTTTGTCAGATTTCAAACCATTCTCCCCTCGAAACCCAAAAACTTTGGTTTCCCAGAAGCAGCTCAGCGGGTCATGGAAATAATGCTGCCAGATCGCCTGTCGTCATCGTTTATGGTCAGAAGTACGACGGTATCTGATCATCTTCAAACCTCCTACTTTCGTTATTGATTAATGAAAACATTCTTGGCAAATGCTTTTGCTTTGGTTCGTCTTGCGCTGGTCCAAAGATTTCACCTCTAGCGGCGCAATACGGATGCCCCCGGCCGTCCCTCTTAATCATGGCCCCAGTTCTGAAAACCAACAAAATAGAACCGGAGTCCTATTCCATTATTCCTAGCTGAAATATTCTGGCGACCCGACCTGCTTTAAACACTGTACATTTTTTAAATGGTCAGCTCAGCTGCAGGCCCTCACATATAATTTTTTACAGGGTCAGATCACCTGCAGGCCCTCACCTAATTATACCTAATAGGTAATTTGCGCACATGCTGCCTTGCTTGGATGTGGTAGCCGTAGCCGTTTCTCTGGCTCCCTCTCCGGAATCGAACACTGATTCCCCTTACCCGTTGTCACCGTGGTTGGCGCTGAAAATAACATTGAAAGGGCAGATTTGTGAGTATTATTGTCAGTCTATAAAAGTGGCGTACTACTCGGACAAAATCGTTCCCAGCAGCGACCTGGGAGTCCAAGATGCATCCAGACATCCTCCCCATGCTGTTCCCGAACCATTTCGGTGGTCGTTTCTATCAATTTATGACCTTGTCCTATGAACCAGGCACCCTCCCCTCTTCAGAGCAGGGGGTACCTGGTTTAATGCTCGGCTTCTCCCATTGACTTCCGTTATACTCGGCCGAGTCCCCAAGCACTATGGTGCTCGATCTACACTACTTATGACCCTCTAGCTATTCTTATGGATAACATTAATACAATACCTAAAAGAGGAGGAGGAACACTTTATTTTTTATTGTGGTATCAGGCTGTCTTGCCTATAAGATCACTGTGTACACCAATAAAGGGACACATCTTTATTAAATTTGATTCATCTTACAATTCTTCAGAACTGTTTAGGCAGATAGGTGTCTAAAACATCTAATAATCTTAAATAGGAAACATACCCTCTCCTGACTTGTATGATTTAGCATCTACTTGCTTTCTGTAATTTGCCATTCTATTTTTAATGCTAGAGGTTATGAATGAATTGCCAACAGTTGAAATGAAGGTTCAGCTTGGTGTTACCAGTCTGACACTATCCAATCAGTGCTGCTCATGTCAGACTGTGCAGGGACACAACCCAAACTGGTAAACCTGACTGGACCTTCACTGCGGGCTGCTAGCACTTCATTCATAAGTTCTAGAAGGAATAAAAAACAAACGCTACAACATAGAGTCAAAAGAATAGATGCTTCAGAAAAGTTATTACAAGTGGGTTGCAAATTCTTGATAAAACAGACATGTTAGGCAAGGTTACAGGTAGTGATGGCCTTGCGGTTCACCCGTCGGTCAGTTCGCGGCGAACTTTGCACGTTCGCGATCTGCCGAATATGCAAACATATGGCAATATCCGCGTTCGCCATATTCTTTTGCATTGCGCTGAACTTTGACCCATGGCACATCCATAAGGTGGGACAGGACAGCCAATTGAGACGTTTCAGCACATTGACCCCCCCCCAACCCTATAACAGAACCTGATCTGGCAGCCATTTTACATTATGTGTTTTGCAAGTGTAGGGAGAGGTTGGATATTGGAGCAGGAACAGGCTGTTAGGAACTTAGGGACACCAAACGGTAGGTAATAGGGCAACAAAAGTCCTTTTAAAGAACTGGTAGCGTTGTGCTATCGATAGGTGTGATACACAGAGGGGAGGGGTGTGAAATACTTAAAATATACTTTCCAACATAGAAAGTATATTATAGTGAATTTGTATGCTTCCAGAAAATACTGATTGAGGGCTGCAATCTATTAGCTTCCTCAAAATAGTGATTGAGGTTTTCCATATACCTGCGTCCACAAAATTACTGCTTGAGCGTGATATACCATCTTCAAATAACAACTGATTGAGGCCTGCCATATATCAGCTTCCACAAATACTGCTTTTCTTTAGGGACTTTGGCACAGGGTCATTTTGAAAATGACAGGCAGAGGAAGAGGCAGGCCGTTCTGCAGGGGTGGTAGGGGTCGGGCAGGTGCACCAGGCCGGAGCCTATGTGGGAAGTTGGAGAAGGTGCGATTATGTCAAAGGACGCACCAGAGTTGATTGAGTGGCTCACTCAGCCTTTCGCTTCTGCACCCTCCTCATCCTCTGCATTTGCACCCTCCTCACTCTCTGCTGTGTGCACCTCCAAAGACACCACAACCACCACCATAGCCCCTCCACTTGAGCCAGAGGAATTATTTTCCCATCCATTCCCAGACATTACCAATGCTCAGCCTCCCCACCGACGAAGGTCTGCCGAAACGCGCGTCGGGGCAGGCGCCATTCTTAGAGGAGACAAATAATGGGTATATAGATGCTGTTCATTGTATGTATGAGATACTTATATGCACTTGCACTTTAATATTATGTATAATGGGGATTAAGTCACCAGTGGTGTGCCCTGATGTGGATGTTGCCTTTTCCTGCACTTGGTTTCATGTATGAATTGTTATTTATAAATTGTGTCAATAAATTGTATTTATATTTCATGCAGTCTGGGAATTTTTATTTGCATATATTTATACACTTTTTATGCCATAGCCATGAGTGGATTGTGTTATGCATGGTATTAATGTGTATGGATAGTGGTTTTATCCATTCTTATTTTTTGCCGATTTAAGGCTTACAGTATTTTGGATGCATTCTTGGCATCGGATGAGGAAGAGGAGGTAGCAACGGCCGCCACCCAAAGGTCTGACGACAGTACCCAGATCAGCCCAAGGAGGATGGTCCCCGCTGTTGTTGCCTACTCCGAGATCTCTAATGTCAGTGGTGGTGAAGGTGACGATGATGACGTGTCGATGCACGTAACGTGGGTGCCCACATGAGAGGAAGAGGAGGGGAGATAAGAGGGAGAGACGGAGCAGCAGATAGGGAGGAGGAGGAGAAGCAGGCAGAACTCGGAGTGCACAGGAGGCAAAAAGCAGACTGCAAATGTATCTGTAGCGAGCCATCGACCATGCAAGGTCAAATCTTGCGCTCCCAGGATGCTGGCACATGGCTCTGCAGTGTGGGCTTTTTTTAACGTTTCAGCTGCTGACAATCGGGTTGCCATCTTCAGCCTGTGCTGTCAACGCATAAGTCGCGGTAAACCCAACACTCACCTAGGGACGACCGCCTTAAGAAGGCACTTGGCCTCCCATCACCGAGCCCAGTGGGAGCAACGCCATCAGAACCCACAAAACCACAGTCCCGGTGCTCCACATCCTTCCTCTTCCCCTTCTCCTCTCCTCCCATTTGTCCTCCACTCCACCTTCCACCATGCCATCGTCACGTTCATCTGGCACAAGGCAGGCTTCCGTGGGCCAAATGTTCGAGCGTAAAAAAAAATTATGACGCCGGATAATCCTCTTGCCCAACGGCTGACCGCTGGCTTGTTGGAACTGCTAGCCAGCCAATTACTGCCATATAAATTGGTGGACTCCTAGGCCTTTAGAACATTTGTGGCCATTGGCACACAACAATGGAAGGTCCCCGGAAGGAAATATTTCTCCAAGAAGGGCATCCCTGAACTATATGGCTACGTTCAGCGGCAAGTTAATATATCTCTGGCATGTATTGTTGGTGCCAAGATACATCTGACTACAGACACGTGGTCTAGCAAACACGGGCAGGGAAGGTACATAACTTTTACTGCCCACTGGGTGAAGCTTCTGACGGCCATCAGGCATGTAACTTGTGGCACCCGTGTGGATTTGGTGTTACCGCTACGGCTTGCATGCAGGCCTTCCTCTTCTTCTCCTCTTCCCACTCCATCTTCCGTCTCCTCCTCGCGGCACCCCCAAGCTCCCCAGAACCTATTCAACGTGCCAGGTGAGAAGTTGTCATGCTGTGCTGCGACTGTTGTGCCTGGAAGCCAAGAGTCACACCGGTCCTGCACTGCTTTCAGCTCTGCGGTCACAGGCCGATCAGTGGCTAACCCTGCTCAATTTGACAGTTGGTAAAGTAGTGTGGGACAACAGTGCCAATTTGCTGAGCGCGCTGAAACAGGGCAAAATGACACACGTGCCATGCATGGCATACGTCCTGAACTTAGTCGTGCAGTGCCAAAAACCCCGGGGTGCAGGACATCTTGCGACAGGCCAGGAAAATCTCTGCCCATTTTAGATAATGCAACACGGCCATGGCTCGCCTTGCTGACGTTCAGCGGCGACACCACTTGCCCATCAGACATCTGATTTGTGACTGCTCCACCTGACACTCCGCCTTGTATATGCTTGATATGCTGCTCAAGCATAAACGTGCCGTTAACGACTACCTGTACGAACTCTGCGGCAGGACAGGTTCTGGGGAGCTTGGTTTATTTTCACCGTGCCAGTGGCTGCTCATGCGCGATGCATGCAGACTTCTGCGGCCATTTGATGAGATCACCAAACTGGTCAGTTTCAGCCAGGGCACCATCAGTGACATCGTACCTTATGCCTTCCTTCTATAGCATGCATTGCGTTGTGTCATTGATCAAGCCATCGCAGAGCAGGAGCTGGAAGATGAGGAAGTCGCAATGCTGAATGAATTCCCAGGGTGGGCTACTCCATCTGAGACAAGTCAGCAGGAGTCTGAAGAGGAGTCAGAGGAGGATAGTGCCTGGGGGGAGGAGGATGATCAAGAAGAGCAGGCTTTAAACTTTTCGGGGATCCCTGGTGTTGTCCGTGGCTGGGGGAGGAGACCGAGGATGACATTCTCCTGTGCAATGAGCAGGAGCCAGGGTGCTCCACCGCTTCCAAATTAGTGGAAATGGGGGCTTTCATGCTCCAGTGTTTGAAGAGGGACCCCCGTATAAAAAGCATAAAGGTCAAGGACCTGTACTTGGTGGCAACGTACTTAGACCCCCGATACAAACACAAAATGGCGGACATGTTACCAGCATCCCAGAGGGCTGTCAGAATGCAGCATTTCCAGGCCATGCTGTGAGAGATACTGCATTCTGCTGTTGCAGGCACTGGCAGAGGAATTTCCACCCACAGCAAAAATGGAGCGTGTACCAATCCTACCGTGTCTCCAAAAAGAGGGCGTTTTGAAAATGTGTTGGTCACTTCAGATATAAGATCATTCTTGCAGCCAACCCATTGTCAGGGAACGCCTATACCGACTGGTGTCTGACTACATCGGGTTAACGGCCGATGTGGACGCTGTGAGAAGCGAGGAACCCCTTGACTACTGGGTGTGCAGGCTTGACCTGTGGCCAGAGCTGGCACCATTTGCCATTGAACTCTTGGCTTGCCCCTTGTCGAGTTTCCTGTCCGAAAGGACGTTCAGAGCAGCAGAGGGGGATCGTGACCAATAAGCGTGCTCGCTTAGCTAACTACAGTGTCGACTACCTCACATTTTTTACAATGAATGAAGCATGGATCTCGGAGGAATTTAACACCTGTGATGACCACGTGTAATTGAATTTCCTCATGGCAGCCCACACATATCCATTATCCAGAACAAAGAATGGTCCTTGTCTCATGTATATACAGCGGCATAAAAGGCCTTTTATATAAGGTGAATGCCAAATTTTTTGGGGCCCGTACTGGCTGACAATCACATATTTATCCAGTGACCGCCTAATGTACCTCCAGCCACAGAATCCAAAGTTCTTTGCTGTCAGGTAAATACCTATTGCATAATTTTTGGGGCCTGTACTGGCCGACAGTTACATTTTTATCCTGTGACCGCCTAATGTACCTCCAGCCACAGAATAAAAAGTTCTTTGCTGTCAGATGAATGCCTATTGCCTAATTTTTGGGGCCTGTACTGGCCGACAGTTACATATTTATCCTGTGACCGCCTAATGTACCTCCAGCCACATAATCCAAAGTTCTTTGCTGTCAGGTGAATGCCTATTGCCTAATTTTTGGGGCCTGTACTATCCGACAGTTACATTTTTTTATCTCTAGCCACATAATCACACCCTTGTCTCACTCCTCTACCTCTCATTATGGTGGCGTATAAACCACATTCCCCATAAGGACCTTCTAATGTCACAGCGTCATGTGACTGTGCCCCCCACCCCGTACTGTGCCCCTCACCCCGTACTGTGCCCCCTAGACCCTGCATTGTGACCTCTTACCACACCCTGTGCAGTGCCGGTGTTATCCGGTCACTGTACAGAGGTGTTATCCGGTCAATGTATGGCGGTGGTATCCAATAACTGGATGGCCATAACTGTATCCCTTTCCCTGCCCACGCCATCCTTTTTTAAACCTGGCATGAGCGGGAAAAATATGCAGATTGTGGTGCTAAGGACCTTTGCGCCACAATCTGTGTCAGGAATACGCCTAACATAGACCTATTTATAATAAATGACCACCTAATTGTATTATTATTCGGGGGTAGGGCTAATATATTCATATTATATAGATTCTAGTGTATTATACTGTGCCCTGTATTTCCCAGTAGAAAATGATCCTTGGGAAACACAGTCCTCATCCCTGACCACCAGGACCAGTTAGCGCTCTGTCAGTACATGGCGGTCTCCCCTCTCCGCCACTCTGCTCGCTGTGTACTGGTGCTTATTCTGACACTAGGGCTGGGTTCACATCCTATTTTTGCCATCCATTTAATGCATACTAAAAATGTATGCGTTAACAGATACCTCAGACTGATACCGTACAGAGGCATCTATTCACCATACAGTTCCATGGTAGAAAAAATTTTTACGTTAACGTATGCATTTTTTTAATGGACTCTGCAGAATACAAAAACGTGGAGTGCTGCACATTTGTATACATCAAACCGATAGGAAATACATTTTTCTAAGCTCCAGCAGTGCACAGTTTTTTAAAATTTCTCTTTAAGATGACTAAAAATGGCGCCTGATTAAAATACATATTTTTTGTGGGAATTTTTGCCAATGATTCCCCCTCTGGTATATCACTGTCCATGTTGTGGGACTATTTGTGTACTTCTAGTAAGTGTTGGCTGGCTGCAACTATGACCTGAAGGTTTTTCAGGTTTGCCCGCCATTAAGGCCTCTTTCACACTACAGTTTTTTGCGTTCCGTATACGGTCCGTTTTTTGCGTTCCGTATACGGTCCGTATACGGAACTATTCATTTCAATGGTTCCGCAAAAAAACGGAATGTGTTCCGTATGCATTCCGTTTCCGTATTTCCGTTTTTCCGTTCCGTTGAAAAGATAGAACATGTCCTATATTTGGCCGCAAATCACAGTCCGTGGCTCCATTCAAGTCAATGGGTCCGCAAAAAAAACGGAACACATACGGAAATGCATCCGTATGTCTTCCGTTTCCGTTCCGTTTTTTGCGGAACCATCTATTGAAAATGTTATGCCCAGCCCAATTTTTAATATGAAATTACTGTATACTGTATTTGCCATACGGAAAAACGGAACGGAACAACGGAACGGAAACGGAACCACAACGGAAGCAAAAAACGGAACAACGGATCCGTGAAAAACGGAACGCAAAACACTGAATTCAACATACTGTAGTGTGAAAGAGGCCTAAAGTGAATGGGGCCCGCCGCGAACACGCGGTTCGCGAACATTTGATCGCAAAGACGAGGAGAAACGTATAGGACACAGTGTAGCAGCTATTTTCTACCTAATAGCTCTGGGTGAACTGACAATTACAAAAATATCCTGCAGAGGGAACAACTTGCGAAAAAGGGCAGATACAAGTTATACAATGGCCAGAAATAGTGTTATTCCTCATGCACAGAGCTTATTTTGAGTCACCTGAAACGAGAGATACACACCTCAACTTTGGAGCTGTTTGAAAGACTATAGTAGGGAATTACATAACTAACAGTTTCAATTTTTATTGCTATTATCGGAATTGCTCTATTATTCTCCTCTAGAACACCTTTGCAATATAGTGCCATACAAAAGCAAAATATGGCAGTATAAAGAATGTCTACTGCTCATTGAAAGACCTACAGCGCCTCCTTACAACCTGTAGGCACACAGCTCTGTAGTGTGCATGAGGCCTTAGATTGCTTGAGCTTTTTACATGGTTTATCTGTAGAAGTCAGCACAGGTAGTTCGTCTACTTATGCTTTTACAGTTATATATTATTTTAATCTCTTATCATAGCTGAACTGGTTATCAGCTGAGGGCATTGGAGCATAATATCTTTCTAAATTCGGATTTAAATGCAATCGCTAATAAGATAGCGGATATCATTAGGGTTTAGATAAAAGATTTCTTGAGGAAATGTGTTTCACAAGGGATATTTTAAGATCATGTATTTATCATCTTACTGGTTATAGGTTAAGATATAATTAAGGTCATCAACTTAAATAGCTAATTAGAGTCATCTTTTCAGCTGCAAGGATGACCACTAAGCATAAGAGTGCGCATAGTTCAATCACCCAAAACACTGCTTGTTATAAACTAGTGGTTTTATTCTAGTAGAATTTTTTTTTTTCGTCCTACAAATATTATTTTATAATCCAACCTTAGTAAAATTAGGAATAAATTGTGACACTTTGGCTATTTGTTTGCGCTAGAGAACCAGGTACCTGGTAGAATAGCTTATTCTCTAATGTTAGTTTCACGCTGCCGGCAAGAGATCTGGGAGACTGTGCTGGATCAGAACAGCCTTCTGGAGCTGTCTGGATCCAGCATTGCCACACAGTACCAGAATGCCCTCCAGGGTTCAGCAGAGATCCGGCCACTACCCGGCAAATATGTGTGGCTGTATTTCTGCCAGAACCATTATACTCAATGGGGCTGGAGTGCATTTCGGCACAGTCCGGCAATGCCAGATCCAAAGAGCTCCAGCAGGCTGTTCTCTTCTGGAACACTCTGCTGAAACTCTTACCGGCAGTGTGAAACTAGCCTTAATGTAGGTTACTTTAATACTAAAGTATGTAAAGTCCAAGGGTGAATAGATTCTGGTGCCAGTCCGCACTGCAGAATATCAGTGGCCTTTTAAGTCATGGATGATATAGTTATGTGATATAATTACGTGTGATATAATCAGACCCACACCAATATCAAATAAGTGGAGGTCCAACTCCTGGCAGGGAATGGAAACAATGCTGCAGTAACAGGCATGGCCGCTATATAGTGGATGGGAGTGTGTATTTTCAGTGCCTGGTTCCGATGCTGCACAGCTGCTCATGGGGATTCTGGGAATCAGAAGCTTACTGATCTGATATTGATGACTTATAGGACATATATACCAGATCCAAGATGTATACATACGTTATATGGTACCCATTCCCAAATATGTGATTTTTCCATTATCTTCTATATGCCATAGGTATTCACCCCTAGAAGACTAGTGTGTCACTACCATCAGGCCTAGACAGTATGCCTGTTATGTTTGACACTGATCTTTCTTATACCCCCTATATTGAATTGCTTTCCCACTCATGCTGTCTGCGCCTCAAAAACATCTCTAGGATCCTCCCCTTTCATACAATGTAAACAAAAAAAACCTCTTAGGCCCCTTTCACACGAGCGAGTATTCCGTGCGGGTGCGATGCGTGAGTTGAACGCATTGCACCCGCACTGAATCCTGACCCATTCATTTCTATGGGGCTGTTCACATGAGCGGTGATTTTCACGCATCACTTATGCGTTGCGTGAAAATCGCAGCATGCTCCTCTTTGTGCGTTGCGGTGCGATAAGCCATGCAACGCAGGCCCCATAGAAGTGAATGGGGTTGCGTGAAAATCGCAAGCATCCGCAAGCAAGTGCAGATGCGGTGCGATTTTCACGCATGGGTTCTAGGTGACAGTCTATTCACTGTATTATTTTCCCTTATAACATGGTTATAAGGGGAAATAATAGCATTCTGACTACAGAATACATAGTATAATAGTGCTGGAGGGGTTAAAAAAATAAAAAAGTTAACTCACCTTATCCTCTTGTTCGCGTAGTTCGTTCCCGGTCTGTTCTTTGCTAGCTGTGGGCTAAAGGACCTTTGATGACGTCAGATCACATGCTCCATCACCATGGTGATGGACAATGTGATTGGAGCATGTGATCTGACGTCACCACAGGTCATTCAGCCCAAGCCCACAGCTAGCAAAGAACAGACCGGGAACGAACTACGCGAACAAGAGGATAAGGTGAGTTAACTTCTTTATTTTTTTTAACCCCTCCAGCACTATTATACTATGCATTCTGTAGTCAGAATGCTATTATTTTCCCTTATAACCATGTTATAAGGGAAAATAATACAATCTTCAGAACATCAATCCCAAGCCCGAACTTCTGTGAAGAAGTTCGGGTTTGGGTACCAAAAATGCGCGATTTTTCTCACGCGAGTTCAAAACGCATGACAATGTTTTGCACTCGCGCGGAAAAATCGCGCATTTTCCCGCAACGCACCCGCCTCTTATCCGGGCAAAAAACATGACGCCCGTGTGAAAGAGGCCTTATTGTTACCTTGATTCATTTAGTTCTCGATTACTGTAACTCATTACTAATTGGCCTCCCCCTCCCCAGACTTTCCCCTCTCCAATCTATCCTGAATGCAGCAGCCAGGCTCATCTATCTGTCTTACTGCTGCCCCAATGCCTCCGTCCTGTGCCAGACATTGCACTGGCTGCCCATACAGTACAGGATTCAATTTAAGCTGTTCATTCTCACCAACAAAGCTCTCCATGGTGCTTCACCCCCTAGATCTCTTCCCTCCTTTCTGTCTACCACCCTACCCGTGCTCTCTGTTCAGCCAATGACTTATATCCACCATAATCTGAACCTCTCACTCCCATCTTAAAGACTTCTCCCTAGCTGCACCAGTTATCTGGAATGCACTACCCCAAGAAATGAGGTTAATTCATAGCATGCACAGTTTTAGGAGTTCCCTAATAATACATATTTCTAGGTTAACCTATGATATCCCCTGATCTAACTCTCCTCCATTCCCTGATCCCCCACACCACTCTTCAGCATCATTCTTCAGAACCTGATTAGAGATGAGTGAATTTCTCAAAAATTAGATTCGGATGGTTCGCTGAATTTCCCAAAAAGATTTGATTCGATCCGAATTTATTTGTGATGAATTGCGTTAAAAAACTGCTATTTCCTGTCTGCATAGAGCCTTTATGGTGGTGTAGAACACTGTGCCTTGCAGTAACACGCATAGGGAGTCTGCTGTGGTAGTGACATGCAGATGACAGGCTTCGCTCTTAGAATCACTTCACACTTCACTCATTTGTCAGTTACTGGGCAAAAACGGACCAAATAACTCAAGTGTGAACTCAGCCTTACAGGTAAATGTTCACGTCAAGAAGAAGCGCACTCCTTTTACACCGTCGTCAGCTGATTCCACATAGATGTCTACAGAACCTGTTCTGTTACACACTATATACTTTTATATGTGAAATAAACCCACCCCAAAACTGGTTGTATCAGCCTGCAAATTCACCCCAAAAGCAAGGATGAATGGATATACTTTTATATATGAAATAAACACACCCCAAAACTGTCTTTATCAGACTGTAAATTCACCCCAAAGCAATGGATGAATGGGCATACTTTTATATATTTAAAATAAATGCACCCCAAAACTGGTTGTATCAGACTGCAAATTTACACCAGATGCAAGGATGAATTTACACCAGATGCAAGTACTTTGATATATTTAAACTGCTTAGCAGTTATTTTTTTTAAACAAAGTCCTTTCCTAATCACTGTCCCTAGTGCCTCTAACATCTCTCCCTGCACTAAGTTCACTGTAAAATGGCAGAGACCGAGCAGGCTGAGACTTTTTAAAGGGCTGTGACATCACAGGGGCTAGCTGGCTGCTGATTGGCTGTCTGCACGGCATTATGGGTGCTCCCTCGTTCACAGGCTTCTTACTATCACTTTGTAACATGTGTAGCAGCCATTTTAGAAAAAATGTGATCCGCTACCAAGAACCACGAGGAAATTTGACTTTGGGACATTTTTCCATAAACTTTGATTTGCTCATCTCTAAACCTGATCCATCATCCATCAGTGTCCACCACACCTCATGCACTCAAAAGAACTACAGATATCGGCTGGAGACTGGCTCATGCAGCCCTATATCTGACCTATTAAGATGGCTAGACCATTGTACAAATTAGGCACTTGTTACCTTTTGTATCACCTCTATCTTCCCATAGATTGTAAGCTCTTTCGAGCAGGACCCTCGTTCCTCTTGTTTTAATTGTTGACCTGTTTGCTATGTTATTTATGACTCGATTTGTAAATGAGCCCCCTGATTGTAAAGCATTGTGAAATATGTTGCCACTATATAAATACAGATTATTATAGGAGAGACTATGGTGGCGACAGTACACAAGGGACTCCCAGCGTGGATGATCCCTAAGGCCACGTTCATTGTTGCAAAATACATCAGCTGCATAAGGCTACTTTCACACTAGCGTTCGGGGCTCCGCTTGTGAGTTCCGTTTGAAGGCTCTCACAAGCGGCCCCGAACGGATCCGTACAGCCCCAATGCATTCTGAGTGGACGCGGATCCGCTCAGAATGCATCAGTTTGGCACCGTTTGGCCTCCGCTCCGCTCAGCAGGCGGATACCTGAACGCTGCTTGCAGCGTTTTCGTGTCCGCCTGGCCGTGCGGAGCCAAACGGATCCGTCCAGACTTACAATGCAAGTCAATGGGGACGGATCCGTTTGACGTTGACACAATATGGTGCAATTTCAAACGGATCCGTCCCCCATTGACTTTCAATGCAAAGTCTGGAGTCCCCATCAGATCGGAGTTTTCTCCGATCCGATGGTATATTTTAACTTGAAGCGTCCCCATCACCATGGGAACGCCTCTATGTTAGAATATACCATCGGATTTGAGTTACATCGTAAACCTCAGATCCGACAGTATATTCTAACACAGAGGCGTTCCCATGGTGATGGGGACGCTTCATGTTAGAATATACTGAGAACTGTGTATATGACAGATGCTGCCAGGCAGCAGGGGGCAGACCCCCCCCCCCCCTCCTCCTGTAATTAACTTATTGGTGGCCAGTGCGGGCCCCCCTCCCTCCCCAGTATTAAATATTACCAGTGCGGCGGCCTCCCCCTCCCTCCCTCCCCAGTATTAAATATGACCAGTGCGGCCTCCCCCTCCCTCCCCAGTATTAAATATTACCAGTGCGGCGGCCTCCCCCTCCCTCCCTCCCCAGTATTAAATATGACCAGTGCGGCCTCCCCCTCCCTCCCTCCCCAGTATTAAATATTACCAGTGCGGCCCCCTCCCTCTATATTTATTGGTGGCCGGGCCAGTGCGGATTCCAAGTATTGTGAGCAGTGCGGCCTCCCCTCTCCCCCCCCTAATTAAAATCACCCCCCCCCCCCCATCATTGGTGGCAGCAGAGAGTACCGATCGGAGTCCCAGTTTAAATCGCCGGGGCTCCGATCGGTTACCATGGCAACCAAGACGCTATTGCAGTCTTGGCTGCCATGGTTACTTGGCAATAAATACAAGCATTATACTTACCTGAAGAGCTGCGATGTCTGACCGGCCGGGCGCTCCTCCTACTGGTAAGTGACAGGTCTGTGCTATAGGCAATGCGCCGCACAGACCTTTCACTTACCAGTAGGAGGAGCTCCCGGCCGGTCAGACATCGCAGCTCTTCAGGTAAGTATAATGCTTGTATTTATTGCCAAGTAACCATGGCAGCCAAGACTGCAATAGCGTCTTGGTTGCCATGGTAACCGATCGGAGCCCCAGCGATTTAAACTGGGACTCCGATCGGTACTCTCCGCTGCCACCAATGATGGGGGGGGGGGGTTTAATTAGGGGGGGAGAGGGGAGGCCGCACTGCTCACAATACTTGGAATCCGCACTGGCCCGGCCACCAATAAATATAGAGGGAGGGGGCCGCACTGGTAATATTTAATACTGGGGAGGGAGGGAGGGAGGGGGAGGCCGCACTGGTCATATTTAATACTGGGGAGGGAGGGGGGGCCGCACTGGCCACCAATAAGTTAAATACAGGAGGGGGGGGGGGGGGTCTGCCAGGCAGCAGGGGGCAGTCGTGTACACAGTTCTCAGTATATTCTAACATGAAGCGTCCCCATCACCATGGGAACGCTTCTGTGTTTAGAATATACTGTCGGATCTGAGTTTTCCGAAGTGAAAAATCAGATCTGAAATAAACAGTTATGCAAACGGATCCGTTCTGAACGGATGCAAGCGTTTGCATTATAGGAGCGGATCCGTCTGTGCAGACACCAGACGGATCCGCTCCTAACGCAAGTGTGAAAGTAGCCTAAGTCTGTGAGTGGAAGAGACTGAATTTAAAGAGGACCTTTCATGGGTCCAAACATTAAAAACAAAGTATCAGGATACGTAGGGTATAGTGCAGGGATCTAACTATTTTTTCTAGGCGCTGCTCTGTTTGCCCGCTGTGGTCCACATTGTATTCTCCCGACTGGTATGCTAATTTTAGCATCAGAGCAATGAGGAGGAGACTGAGTTTTTCTCCGTCCACGTCTCCTTCTCCCTGGCTGTGAGCTGTACAGTTGCAACAGAGAGCGTCACAGCCAGGAAGAAGGTGAGTATTTTTTCTCCCTGGCTGTGACGCTCTCCGCTGCGATTGGACAGCTCACAGCCAAGGAGAAGGATACGCGCACGGAGAAAGACTCAGTCTCCTCCTCATTGCTCTGATTCTAAAATTAGCATACAGGGCGGAAGAATACAACGGGGGCCACAGCAGGCGAACGGAGCGGCGCCCAGATAAAATAGTAAGTGCAAGTAGATCCCTGCACTATGCCTTACTTATCCTGATACTTCGTTTATAATGTCTGAACCCATGAAAGCTCCTCTTTAAAGTATTTTTAAAATGTCCTAATCCATAGTACATTAACTGCAATATTTAAACATTTGAAGAACATGTATTTTAAAGTCAGTAAGCATAGCAGTCAATACTCTTCTCCTGGCTCTTTCCCTTTAAAAAACATGACTTTTGTTTTCACATTTTTTTAATGTTAAAGTTAATGAAGACCTGTCACAAAGGTCATGCCGACCCAATACAAAAATGGGTAAAGAGGGAGAGAGCATCTCAGCTGACATTTCTCCCCATTTCTGGAACATAACATTGGAAACAGCTGAAAAAGCTTATGATGATCATAACTCCTGTCACTATGTCATGCTGCCCACAGTGATGATTTCCCTGTATTACGATTGGAAAAATGCATCCATTCAAGAAATAAATCTTTTATAAGGCTAGATTCAGATATAAGGAGTAATTTATCATGAAGGTGATATTTAAAGTTGGTTTTGTTAGAGTCGGCATTGGCGTAATTTGTGCCAAATTTATCAAACTTTGCATGTTGCTTGGAAATTTCCCAAATCTTTAAACTAGGAGCAATGCAATAACAAACACAGCCACTAAACAAGGTACCGTGCTGTGTTTGGGGAGCTGCCCAAATGCAGCAGCGCTCACAGGGACACCAGTGCCTTCTCAAAACAGCTGATTGGCAGGGATCGGACTTACTATGCAATATTTAGCTTGCTGTTGATGGACCACTCCCATACTATATCGATTTAGACTATTCCCCTCAGAATTCTGTGTTTTTATCTCAGAACTGTGTTTGTTAAAGTGGATTCATACTACAGATTTGTTTTGGTCCGATTTGTCTGAATCAGCCCAGAAATTAAATTCGAGTATGAATCAACTCTATCCAAATCTAAAGTGCTATAAATGCTCAAAAAATCTATATTTTAAATAAGTTTATCCAATGAGCCTGAAGAAATTCTGATTGTACCAAATTTGAATCATCTAAAAAGTTTGGGTTGAATATTGATTGCAACAAATTGATTCACTTATCTCTAATGAATCCACACTATACACTCAGGTCCATAAATATTGGAACATCGACACAATTGTAACATTTTTAGCTCTATACACCACCACAATGGATTTGAAATGAAACAAACAAGATGTGCTTTAACTGCAGACTGTCAGCTTTAATTTGAGCGTATTTACATCCAAATCAGATGAACGTATTCCCTCATTATTCCAATTACAACGAGCAGATAAAAGTTCCAGAGCTCATTTCAAGTGTGCTATTTGCATTTGGAATCTGTTGCTGTCAACTCTCAAGATGAGATCCAAAGAGCTGTCACTATCAGTGAAGCAAGCCATCATTAGGCTGAAAAAACACACCAAACCCATCAGAGAGATAGCAAAAACATTAGGTGTGGCCAAAACAACAGTTTGGAACATACTTTAAAAAAAAGGAACGCATCGGTGAGCTCAGCAACACTAAAAGACCCGGAGGACCACGAAAAACAACTGTGGTGGATAACCAAAGAATTATTTCCCTGGTGAAGAAAACACCCTTCACAACAGTTGGCCAGATCAAGAACACTCTCCAGGAGGTAGGTGTATGTGTGTCAAAGTCAACAATCAAGAGAAGACTTCACCAGAGTGAATACAGAGGGTTCACCACAAGATGTAAACCATTGGTGAGCCTCAAAAACAGGAAGGCCAGATTAGAGTTTGCCAAATGACATCTAAGGCTAGTTTCACACTTGCGTTCGGGTGTCAGCTTGTGAGTTCCGTTTGAAGGGGCTCACGAGCGGACCCGAACTCTTCCGTCCAGCCCTGATGCAGTCTGAATGGATGCGGATCCGCTCAGACTGCATCAGTCTGCCGGCGTTCAGCCTCCGCTCAGCAGGCGGACACCTGAACGCTGCTTGCAGCGTTTGGGTGTCCGCCTGGCCGTGCGGAGGCATGCGTATCCGTTCCAGACTTACAATGTAAGTCAATGGGGACGGATCCGTTTGAAGATGCCACAATATGGCTCAATCTTCAAGCGGATCCGTCCCCCATTGACTTTCAATGTAAAAGTCTGGACGGATCCGCTCAGGCTAATTTCACACTTAGCTTTTTTTTGCCAATATAATGCAGACGGATCCGGTCTGAACGGAGCCTCCGTCTGCATTAATATGATCGGATCCGTTCAGAACGGATCCGATCGAACACTAGTGTGAAAGTAGCCTAAAAAAGCCTTCACAGTTCTGGAACAACATCCTATGGACAGATGAGACCAAGATCTACTTGTACCAGAGTGATGGGAAGAGAAGAGTATGGAGAAGGAAAGGAACTGTGTGAGATTGTGAAACAGCTATTTCTGCATAATGTCTGTACTTAAACTGTCATTTGGCATTCCGGGCACTAGAGGCCACTGTTTTGCAGCTACAGCCAGCACACTCTGAGATTTGAATATGCAAAACAGATGATGACTCATGCTGCTGCCTGTGAGTGAACCAGAAAGTGTGTTGATCTGGCATAGTGGAAGGATTGTGCTGTGAGGGACTAAATCCGATTCCATCCTGGCTTGCAGATGTCCTGCTGTTAATGGCTGTAATATCCTTTCTGTATCCAGCTCTTTTGAAAGAGAGGTTGTCCCAGGAAGACCAATCCAGTGTGTGGACAGAAGTCCTCAGTATCAAGCAAGGCCGCATGGTTGCTGAGAAGTTGGTGGCCATCTCTGGTAGGCTGCATCCTTGGGCCCAGAACGGACACAGGTCAGTACACCTGGTTACTGATTGCAATATATTGTGTGGCGCCTGAAGTTACAGAGACTAGCCTAGGCCTAGCACTAGTTAGTCAGTTAGGATTTATATTGTTTTGCTAGGCTGTACTGTACTGGACTGCAGCGCAGTTATTGATTTGCAGGCTCTGCTGCGCTTGCCACTGGCTAGGGGTGTCCTCTGTAGCGGCATAGCATGACTTGCAGGCTCTTCTGTGTCCGCCATAGACTAGGCCTGTCCATTGGGCAGGGACATTTAGTGTGGGTCCGGGATATAGCGTTTCTATGCATGTTTGTATTGCTTTGGTGATGCTTATGTTATTACTTGTTTAAGTAGTGTCAGTGTCGCTTTCCTTGTCTGTGACTTCGCTGTATTCTGGGGAGCCCACCCCGGTACACGGCTTACAACTGCTCATGATCCTAAGCATACCACCTCATCAGTGAAGCATGGTGGTGGTAGTGTCATGGCGTGGGCATGTACGGCTGCTAATGGAACTAGTTCTCTTGTATTTATTAATGATGTGACAGCTGACAAAAGCCGCAGGATGAATTCTGAAGTGTTTCGGGCAATATTATCTGCTCATATTCAGCCAAATGCTTCAGAACTCATTGGACGGCGCTTCACAGTGCAGATGGACAATGACCCAAAGTATACTGCAAAAGCAACCAAAGAGTTTTTTAATGGAAAGAAGTGGAATGTTATGCAATAGCCAAGTCAATCACCTGACCTGAATCCGATTGAGCATGCATTTCACTTGCTGAAGACAAAACTGAAGGGAAAATGCCCCAAGAACAAGCAGGAACTGAAGACAGTTGCAGTAGAGGCCTGGCAGAGCATCACCAGGGATGAAACCCAGCGTCTGGTGATGTCTATGCATTCCGGACTTCAGGCTGTAATTTACTGCAAAGGATTTGCAACAAAGTATTACAACGTGAAAGTTTGATTTATGATTATTATTCTGTCTCATTACTTTTGGTCCCTTAACAAGTGGGAGGCACATATGCAAACTGTTGTAATTCCTACACCGTTCACCTGATTTGGATGTAAATACCCTCAAATAAAAGCTGACAGTCTGCAGTCAAAGCACATCTTGTTCATTTCCTTTTTAATCCATTGTGGTGGTGTATAGAGCCAAAAATGCTAGAATTGTGTCAATGTCCTAATATTTATGGACCTGGCTGTATAATACAGATGAACACCTTAAAGGGTGTTATCCTCGAAAAGAAAATGATGACTTATCTTCAGGATAGTTCCTCATTATCACATCAGCGGGGGCCAAGTCCCAGAATCCCTGCTGATCAGCTGTTTCAGGGAGCCGTTCCCATCACCAGTGTCATTGATGTGCTCTGTGCTTCCCACTTATTACATTAGATAGATAGCTTATATATAGATAGATATAATACAGATAGTTAGTGGGAGATAGTCAGTGTAGGTTATATCCTGATATAGTGTAGCTGTTGCAGTGCAGTGTGTTAGGTAGTGTGATAGGTTCTGCTGTCCATACATACATGCAGACCTACTAAAATGTGAATTTTCACGTATTGCGCCAAAATGTTCATTGCTTCCTCTGCGTACAATTATGTGGAGCATGTTGATTCTATAAGATATCGTCATGTCATTATTATTCCTCATATTGAAAAGATGTAGATGAAACATACATGGTAGTATGAAAATCTCAGCTTCCTATACAAGCCATCCTTTCTTACAGTGAGACAGGTAGCGGAGCACTCGTGGGTTTTCTTTTAACTCTTGTAAACAGGTGAGGAATGAACAGTAAGCGGATGTGATAGACTTTACTTTATGACAGAGGAATCGTATATGCTAGGGTCAGCTGAAAATGACAAAGATGGCACTTGACTAGTGTTTGCTGTGGTTTTGTTTCACACCAGTATGTCATGTGCCGATTGTTGGCTAAAGCTAAGATATATTTGAAACAGAAATGTATGTGCGGATATTATTTCTGTCCATGGTGTCTGTACTATATATTAGTTTGTTTTATAGCTGTTTTTTTTTATATATATATATATATATATATATATATATATATATATATATATACAGTATTTCACAAAAGTGAGTACACCCCACACATTTTTGTTAATATTTTATCTTTTCATGAGACACTGAAAATATGACACTTTGATACAATGTAAAGTAGTCAGTGTACATCGTGTATAACAGTGTAAATTTGTGCCATCAAAATAACTCAACACACAGACATGTCTAAACCTCTGGTAACAAAAGTAAGTACACCCCTAAGTGAAAATGGTTGAATTATGCCCAAAGTGTCAATATGTTGTGTTGCCACCAGTATTTCCCAGCACTGCCTTAACTCTCTTGGGCATGGAGTTCACTAGAGCTTCACAGGTTGCCACTGGAATCCTCTTCCACTCCTCCATGATGACATCACGGAACTGGTGGATGTTATAGACCTTGCGTCTCTCCACCTGCCATTTGACGATGCCCCACAGATGCTCAATAGGGTTTTAGTCTGGAGACCTGCTTGGCCAGTCCAGAACCTTTACATTCAGTTTCTTTAGCAAGGCAGTGGTCATCTTGAAGGTGTGTTTGGGGTCGTCATCATGTTAGAATACTGCTGTGTGGCACAGTTTTTGAAGGGAGGGGATCATGCTCTGCTTCAGTATGCCACATGGCATGTTGGCATTCATGGTTCTCTCAAAAAACTGAAGCTCCCCACAGCCAGCAAAAACCATGACACTCCTACCACCATACTTGACTGTAGGCAGGAAACACTTGTCTTTGTACTCACCTGGTTGCCGCCACACACCCTTGACACCATCTGAACCAAATAAGTTTATCTGGGTCTCATCAGACCATAGGACATGGATTCAGTAGTCCATATACTTAGTCTGCTTGTCTTCAGCAAACTGTTGTGGGGTTTCTTGTGCATCATCTTTAGAAGAGGCTTTCTTCTGGGACGACAGCCATGCAGACCAATTTGATGCAGTGTGCGGCGTATGGTCTCAGCACAGACAGGCTGACCCCCCACCCCTTTAACCTCTGCTGGTAGAACCTATTTTGAAAAGACAACCTCTGGATATGACGCTCAGCAAGTGCAATCAACTTCTTTGGTCGACCATGGCAAGGTCTGTTCTGAGTGGAGCCTGTCTTGTTTAACCACTGTATGGTCTTGGCTACCATGCTGCAGCTTAGTTTCAGGGTGTTGTCAATCTTATAACGTAGGCCATCTTTAAGTAGAGCAACAATTCCTTTTTTCAGATCCTCCGAAAGATCTTTGCCATGAGGTACCATGTTGAACTTCCAGTGAACAGTATGAGAGAGTGTGAGAGCTATAATACCAAATTTACCACACTTGCTCCCCATTCACACCTGATATCTTGTAACACTAATGAGTCACATGAACCCACGGAGGGAAATGGCTAATTGGGCACAATTTGGCCATTTTCACTTAGGGGTGTACTCACTTTTGTTTCAGGGATTTAGACATTAATGGCAAATTTACACTTTTATACAAGCTGTACACTGACTACTTTACATTGTATCAAAGTGTCATATCTTCAGTGTTGTCATATCTTCAGTGCTGTGACTTGTATCACATATTTTTATGCAATATAATATCACTCAAAGACAAAGGAATAAGAGATAAAATGTGATGAGAAAAGTATGACAGATTTAGATAGAGAGCAAGCACATTTATGAATATAAATGAGAAACAGATAATGTATTTCTTTACGTTATCATTCGTTATCAAGCTCGTATAGTATAGGAAATGTTCTGTCTGATGGATATTTTAGTCAGGCATTATATAATTAATTAGGCAATTTGGGTTCATCTCATATTTTTTTGATACACCTTATGGACTCCTCCACTTGGACACCATATTCTTCATGTATAATGCGAATTTGCATGCAAAGTGCTCTTTTTTATTGCTTTTGACAATTTATTCCCCATGATTTGAAAAAAAACAAAACTGCAAATTATAATTTACATGTAAATGTGACTGCGAGCGGATTTCATAAATTGTGAAAAGAAATGGGTGTGTTTCTTTAATCGCCAATAAACACAATAAATATATTAACTGAATAAACTTGTATAAAAAATGAGAGATGAGTTGTCTCATACCAAAATTCAGGTGGGTTATACGGATATAAAAGCTGTACGCCTGCATCTCTAATAGTTTTAATTGGTTTCAAGACATAGCAGTCAGGCTTTGAATGCTAGTTGTGTCTACCCTGCAATTGAATTGCAAATTCATGTGACTATGATAGATCGGACCTAAATGCACAAAATTAAAGTTGGTTTCTTCTCCGACTACAAAATTATTGCAAAGAGACAGCAGTAGTGTTGATCGAGCGCCATAGTGTTCGGGTGCTCGGGAGCTTGGGCCGAACACATCTGGATGTTCGGGTGCTTTAGGTGAGGCCCTGCTGGTGAGCTGGCCCTGTAAAACATTATATGCGACGACCTGCTGGTAAGCTGACCCTCTAAAAAATTATATGCAAGGGCCTGCTGGTGAGCTTACCCTATAAAACATTATGTGCAAGAGCCTGCTGGTGAGCTGACCCTCTAAAAAATTATATGCGAGGGCCTGCTGGTGAGCTGACCCTTTAGAGAATTATATGTGTGGGCATGCAGCTGAGCTGACCCTATAAAACATTATATGCGAAGGGCATATATGCGACGACTAAGCATGAGTTGATATGATGGAAGAGGACAAGGAGGATGAGAAAGGGAAGATTCAACCATATTCCCTTTCTTGTGGTGGAAGAGATGCATGGGAATATAGTGTATTCAGTACATTATAAACAACACATTTAAAGTACCTTTATGCTCATCAGCTTTCCTCTAGTGGAGTCAAGAAGTCATGGTCAATCCAGGCCTTGTTCATTTTTATAAGGGTCAACCTGTCAACATTTTCAGTTGACAGGCGGATACGCTTATCTGTTATAATGCCACCAGCAGCACTAAATGCCCGCTCAGACAAAACGCTGGCGGTAGGGCAGGCCAGCACCTCCAAGGCATAGAGCACAAGTTCGTTCCACGTGTCCAGCTCGGACACCCAGTAGTTGTAAGGCACTGAGGGGTCATTAATGATGCTGACATGGTCTGCTATGTACTCCATCACCATTTTCAAAAAATGTTTCCCTCTTTGTGACACTAGGCCGCTCATAGGGTGAGGGTCATGGTGGGGTGTCATGAAACTGTCCCAGGCCTTGGAGAGTGTTGCTCTGCCTCTTTTGGAAGTGCTGTGTGTTCGCCTTGTCTCCGCTCCTCGGTTGCCCAAGGAACTACGTACTCTGCCGCCAGCATTGTCAGATGGAAATTTTGGGAGCAATTTTTCAACAAGGATCTTCTGGTATTGCACTGTTTTGCTCGTCCTCTCCAACAGAGGAATGAGAGATAAGAACTTATATTTGTAGCTGGGGTCGAGATTGGTGAACAATCAGTAATCCGTGTCTAAAATGCGCATAACACGCGGGTCGTGGGAAAGGCAGCCTAACATGAAGTCAGCCATGTGTGCCAGAGTGCCAACAGTCAAGACTTCGCTGTCGTCATCAGGAGGATCACTCTCAATCTCCTCCTCCTCTTCCTCCTCTTCTGCCCACCCACGTTGAACAGATGGAATAAACTTCCATGGGTACTACCCTCTGTAGTGGAGGCAACCTTCTCCTGCTACTCTTCCTCCTCTTCATCGTCCAATTTGCGCTGAGAAGACGAACTGTGGGTGGTCTGGATATCACCCTGTGTAATGTCTTCCCCCATTTCCACATCTTCCACATGCAAAGCGTTGTCCTTAATTGTGAACAGTGAGCGTTTGAGTAGACACAGCAGTTGGATGGTTATGCTGATAATAGCACTATCGCCGCTTACCATCTGTGTTGATTCCTCAAAGTTTCTTAAAAGCATATAGAGGTCAGACATGCATGCCCGCTCCTCGCTTGTGAATAGTGGAAGCTGACTGGAAAGGCGATGACCATGTTGCCGCTGGCATTCCACTACTGACCTCTGCTGCTCACAAAGCCTGGTCAATATGTGGGATGTGGAGTTCCAGCGCGTGCTCACGTCGCACTACAGCCGATAAGCTGCCAATTTACATAAAAAATGCCACGCAATGGGTAAATAATAAAATGTATATTCTTTATTAAATCCAATACAATAAAAATAAATATCATAAAGTGATTGCATCAAAGCGGTAAAAAAAGGATCCTATGTAGCAGAACATAGTAGGTTACACCAACTAACAGTGGTTCGCAAATAGCTGAAATATAGCAACAAATCCACAGATACCTAGGGCCCCTAGACCACTGTGCGAAAATGCAAAGATGAGTCAATTACTGTAGGTAGGAAAGGCAAAATCACATCAATGACTAAGGTCAGTGTGAAAAACTATAAATAGGGAGCCAGAAAAAGATCCCAACAATCCTAAAAATCCATCAGACTCACTCTATAATGCCTTATGCACAGGGGTATGGGAACCCATGTAGATGTATGTACAGGAGTTTGCCACCATATCAAACAGGAATGCAAACACTGAATACTGTATAACAAACTGCAAGTGGAACAAGTATAACATTATAAACATGGTACAGACTGCAGAGTGGTGTGGCCTCCAGACATGAAGCTAGGTATCGTTGATGATTGTTTTTCTTGTGCTCTGGCTGCAGGCACAGCTTCCCTGCCCCAGGGCCATGGCCTCTGTGGGCACCATCAGCATCGTGGCCACTTCCCCGTCCCTTACTGCTTGCCTTCTTCATTTTAAATGTGATATATGCTTGAAAGTATGTCACAGTAGCGTAGGATTTGGAAGTGTATGCGCAAAAAAGTGTACAAATGTATTTGTGATTAGGAAACGTTATACAGGACAGATACTACAGGTAATGTCACAGTTCGCAGTGTCTATGGAAAAAGTGTACTGGATGTCACTGATAATTTAGGGATGCGCACACTTTAAACAGGAGATGTGGCGCGGATAATTTAACTGGATGTCACTGATATTTTAGAGATGCGCACACTTTAAACAGGAGATGTGGGGCAGATAATTTAACTGTCCGCAGCGGACACCGTCTACGGAAAAAGTGCACTGGATGTCACTGATATTTTAGGGATGCGCACAAATTACACAGGAGATGTGGTGCCTATAATTTAACTGGATGTCACTGATATTTTAGGAATGCGCACACTTTAAACAGGAGATGTGGCGCGGATAATTTAACTGGATGTCACTGATATTTTAGGAATGCGCACACTTTAAACAGGAGATGTGGCGCGGATAATTTAACTGTCCGCAGCGGACACCGTCTGTGGAAAAAGTGCACTGGATGTCACTGATATTTTAGGGATGCGCACACTTTAAACAGGAGATGTGGCGCGGATAATTTAACTGTCCGCAGCGGACACCGTCTACGGAAAAAGTGCACTGGATATCACTGATATTTTAGGGATGCGCACATTTTACACAGGAGATTTGGTGCAGATAATTTAACTGTCCACAGCCGACACTGTCTACGGAAAAAGTGCACTGGATGTCACTGATATTTTAGGAATGCGCACACTTTAAACAGGAGATGCGGCGCAGATAATTTAACTGTCTGCAGTGGACACCATCTACAGAAAAAGTGCACTGGATGTCACTGATATTTTAGGAATGCGCACACTTTAAACAGGAGATGTGGCGCGGATAATTTAACTGTCCGCAGGGGACACCATCTACAGAAAAAGTGCACTGGATGTCACTGATATTTTAGGGATACACAGACTTTAAACAGGAAATGTGGTGCCGATAATTTAACTGTTCGCAGCGCCTAATACACAGTATTTAGCGCTAAAAATATATATATTTCTGCTGTCACACACAATAGTCCTTAAAGGGACTTTTGGGTCTCTGAAAAGTTTTTTGTATAAAAATCTTTCTATTACACTCCCTATCATATAGGCAATGTTAAACTGTAGAATTACTCTTCAATCCAGGCTGTAGTACTTACTACTAACTTCCATAGCAGGCAGGAGGCCGGGCGCTGGCAGCGCAACTCACTACGTCACGCACCGCCTGCTTCATTCATAAAGTGGGAGGAGCAGGCATGTGATGTAGTGAGTTACGCTGCCGCTTCCCACCCGACCGCCCGGCCTCCTGCCTACTACGGAAGATTGTAGTAAGTACTACAGGCTGTATTGGAGAGTAATTCTACAGTTTAACATTGCCTATATGATTACTACAGTGAGCTGGGCCCGGTGTAATAGAATACAGTGACTGCACCAGGCCCTGCTGCCATTACAAAACAGCAGCGCGGCGGCTGTGTATCAGTGTAAATTGCAGCATTCGCCTCATAAGATGCAGTGCTATTTCCCCCCCACTCTTGGCGAGAAAAAATGCGTCTTATAGGGGGTAAAATACGGTATTCGTTTTTCGAATAATCGTAATATTCTAAAACAAGAAAATATAGCAATATAGCGAATATTCAAAAAACAAACAAATGTAGAACAATTTAGCTAATATAGTGCTATAATCTTTTTTTGAACTTCAGATTAGAAAAAAATTATATAACTATATTAGCTAAAATGCTCTATATTATTTTTTTTTCCGAATATTCGCTATATTGCTAAAACTTTGTTTTTTCAAATATTCATAATATTCTAAAACAAGAATATATAGCAATACAGCGAATATTCGAAAAAAAAAAAACAAATATGGAGCAATTTAGCTAATATAGTGCTATAATCTTCTTTGTCTAATAGTTGTAATTTTTTTTCTCATCTGAAGTTCAGATTGGAAAAAAATTACTACTAATAATACTATAATTTTTTTTCCGAATATTCGTTATATTGCTATATATTCTTGTTTTTGAAAATTCCGAATATTCTAAAAAATAAATATATTTGTTTTTTTAGAATATTTTTTATTTTTAAAATCTGTACAGTTGTTCCACTTTGGCATACTTCTCCCTGACAAGAGTCCCCGTCACCATGGGAATGTCGGGTTAGAATATACCATCGGATCTGAGTTTTCATGATCTCATTGATTCTCATTACGAAAATTTGCATTACAGAAATTTGCAATCAACACTACTCCTAACAAATATTCTATTCATTGAGCAATGTGCTCAATGAAAGACATAAACAGCATAACTATTTGTGTGATAGTAGTTTAGTGAAGTTGTGTTTATCTATGATTGTGACTTAGAGAACAATCAGATCACATTTTGTTAGTAATCAATACAGAAATGTAGGTGATTCTAGTTTCCTCGCTTTTTTTGCAACTTTATAAGAAAAAAGTATCATTTGGCATACGTTTAATTGATATACACTTGGATACTTTTTCCCAAATAATATTGAAATATGTAGTTAACCAAGTTTTTTTTTTTTTTTTTGGTCAATTTTCAACAATTTTAGTTGTCATCTGGGGCCCTATATAAGCATCCACAGCACATAGAGAATAAGCATCCACAGCACAGAGAGAAAAAGTAAGGCCTCGTTCACATCACCTTTTCTCCTTTCTGTTCTCCGGCTCCATTGAGGAGCAAGAGAACGGAAAGGACAGATTCTGAAGATAACTGAGACCTAACTGAGCGTAACGGAGCCTAAAGACCCCATAGACTATAATGGGGTTCGTTCGGTGTCAGCTGATACGATAATATCCTGTAGATCCCCTTTAGTAGTAATCACGTCCACCCAATGTTTTCTGTATGTGTAAATAAGGTTTGTACAACCCTGAGGAGGAATTTTTTTTATCATTCCTCCCTGCAAATGTGTTCAAGACTGCCAGGTAGAGAAACATGATTTGTCACGCCTCAGAACATTTTTCCACTGCTCCAGAGTCCAGAAGCAACATGCTTTACATAATGGAAGCGCTTCATTAGTACAGAAGTACCAGGAAGCGGTGAAGGATCTGTACTCACCACTTCCTGGTCCACGGCTCGGCTATCGGCTGTGCAGGGCTGCGCACAGCGTGAGGTCTCTCTGTGACCTCACACTGTGCGCCGCTATACACAGCCAGCCGACAGCAGAATGAAGAGGATCGCCATGGTGACTAGGAGCAGGAGAGGTAAGTGTTTTTTTTATTTTATTTGCACTGGGGGCTGATGGCTGACCTGGGGGACATTGGGCAGACATGAGGGGCTTATGGATGAGATGAGGTGCTAATGGGGGCTTATGGCTGACATGAGGGGCTAATGGGGGGCTTATGGCTGACATGAGGGGCTAATGGGGGGCTTGTGGCTGACATGAGGGGCTAATGGGGGTTCGTGGCTGACATGAGGGGTTAATGGGGGCTTATGGCTGACATGAGGGGCTAATGGGTGCTTATGGCTGACATTGGGGGGCTAATAGGGGGCTTATGGCTAACATGAGGGGCTAATGGGGGCTTATGGCTGACATGAGGGGCTAATGGGGGGATTATGGCTGACATTGGGGGCTAATGGGGGGCTTATGGCTGACATTGGGGGGGTTTATGGCTGACATTGGGGGGTTTATGGCTGACATTGGGGGCTGATAGATGGCTAAAGGTTTGGGGGTTTATCTGAGCCATTGGGGGTCTGATCTGAGGTCTGATTAACATTGGGGGTCTGATTGCTGGTCTGACCTGAGGTGTAATGAAAATTTTTATTTTTTTTATTGTTCTCCTCTAAAACTAGGTGCATCTTATAGGGCGAAAAATACGGTACAGTGCAGCAGAGACCAGTGCAGCAGACACCAGTGCAGCAGAGACCATAGTCAGTTTATATAGTCGTTATATAGTGTTATATATTTTAATATGCACCTTGTGCTTTGTTATGCACGTGAATCAGTCAGCCCCGCCCACCCCCTAAGCCCTGCCCCATAACCCCTGCTCCCCCCCCCACCCGGTCCCTGGGAAAATTGTCTTGCATGAAACTGGTCCTTGGTGCAAAAAAGGTTGGGGACCACTGCTATACAACACTCCATTTGACACTTGGCACTGTGTTTGGTGATGCAATTATTGCATGCAGCTGTTCTGCCATAGAAACCCATGCCATGACCAGTTTTTATCATGATGGTAATGCCAGAGGATGACTTTATGCACTATGTGGGGGATTTACTATTCTATTTATGCCACTTTTTGGTGTAATAAAGCCAAAGATTTTGTTGCATGGCATATTTGCGATAATATCTGCAACTTTTCTCCTTTCACACCACTAGGAGGTTGACTAGTTAGTGCTGTTACCCAGGAGTCTTGGATTCAGATCTGATATAGGGGGACAACTGTGTGTAGTTTGTATGTTCTCTTCGTGTTTGTGTGGGGTTCATCTTTCACTCTAACAATATATTTGTAGTTTATATGACTTTCTATGAAATATACTGTGCAGAAGCTTGTTTGAAAGATGGACATTAGATTGACCCATTTTGGACTGGCACTGATGTAAAAAAGAATGAATTCTATGGAACATATGAAGCTATATAAGCTGTGGAGTATGTTGAAGCTTTTGTGCATACCTTGCACTAGAAAACGCCCTTTCAGACCCTCAACTTTTTTATTGCTTCTTGAACCTTTTCCCTTTATCTAGTCCTCTTCACTCATGCATCAATTTCCATTTAACCCGTTATTCCATGTGGCTCTAAAGACCAGGGGCACCGCTAGGTGGAGAAACCAGGGCATGTGCCAAAGGTCGGTGCTAGGTGGGCACCAACAAGTCACTTTGACTTGGCCAGGGTTTTTAGATACAAGGCTAAGGCACTGACTTCATCCTTACCCAGCTACAGCTCTGCCAAGACAAAGCAGGTGTTCAAATTCTGGAGGTTGTAGTCTTACCAATGTTGCTTATCAGTGTTGTACTATATACTACGAGCTACAGGAATCATTTTGTTCCCATTAATATCTTTGTAGCCTTTTCATCCACAATTTTTTAAATAAAAAATACATTTTCAAACACTGTATTCATATATTTAGCAATATCCAGATGAAGCCACAGCATACTTTCACCTTGCCACACTATGAAGTAGATGTAGAGCATATTGTACCTCCTGTGTCTCATGCATATGTAATTGGGCAATAATATCATTGTTTAATTCCTTTTTCCTTTTCACAGATGTGAATGCAAAATATCCAATCAGACGATCAATTCATTACATAAAAAAAAAAACTCCAGGCCGGGGATGACTGCATAAATGTCTCAGAAGTATAATTATAAACCTTTCTCAAATAAAGATCTGGTATTACCCTCTATAGTTTTCTGTGGAAACAAAACAAATAGAGCCTATAGGTCCCATGTACCTACTCAATCTGCAGGAATTCCCTTTAAAGTAAATTAGCTCTCTTTGTTATACACTGCATTGCACACCGGATGTCATTTATCTTGAGAAAACATATTCTTTGCACTAGTAAGTGCATTTAGAAAATGTCAAACCATATCAATCTATGCTAAACAAGTATTGAGATAACTCATTATCCGTGCAAATATGTTTTTTTTTTTAAAGCATTGCTCTATAATAAGGGAAAGGATTATGGTTTCTCTATTATTTGCATAAACCTGAAAATATAAAGCAATGCCATATCATAAATGTGGTCCTAGGATAAATAAAGTGTGTAATATACCTGACAAATTAAATGTTTTTAGGAGGCCAGCATGAAGCCAAAATAAATAAATACACCCTTTCAACCATAACCTTAAAAACTTTCTCCAACACGATTAGTTCCTTAAAGAGTTGCTATAGGATTAGAAAAGGGGCTTCATTTTTTCTCTCAGAAACAGTGCTACTTCTGTCAATGGGCTGTAACTGGTATGTCAACTCTGTCTAAAAGTATCCACACATTAGATGCATTGGTACAGTAGATCTGAGCACGCATGTGTATGGATGGATTGGGATAGATGTTGGCTGAATGAATGATCGGCTGACAGTTATCTCAACATGTATGGCCAGCTTTAATTGAGAGAATCTGAAACTACTTAAAGGGGTTATCCCTTGACTACTGTGAAAAATTAAAATAAGACATCATATAGTAAATGATAACGTCTTTTTAACAAAGCTATAACCAGCCCTGTACCTCACATGGATCCAGAGATATCCCATTCATTGCTGTGATAGATTTATATCAAGCTGACAGCTCAAGGGGAGTGTCTTTCCTGCTGCAGCTCAGGGGGCGTGTCTCAGATCTCCCTATCACAGCACAGGAGGGACTTGAAGAATGAAACTGAGCATGTGCGGCCATCTCAGTGAGCAGGTCAAAGAAATAAAATTAAAAAACAAACAACAGGTGGTGCTATACAGATATATTTTACTGAGTAACTCTGTGGCTATGCTAAATGCTTAATTATGCTGGTTTGAAATCTGTAGAATATTTTTCATAGGACAACCACTTTAAATGATCCTGCAAGTATGATTTCAATACTAATGCACTGTAATCTCATATTAGGCATGTATTTTGTACTGAAACATTAGAAAACAATTGGAGTATTTGATTTATTATTTCCTATAAAGCATGTACACAAACTAGTGGTATATGTAAAATATGATGAATTAGCGGAAAAACTAAGAGACACAGTGGCGTGACTACATGAGAACTCAGAAGGAGGGTACGAGAACACGTGTTGGATATTCTGTCTGCTAAAGATGAAGAATTCTGTTCACATCTAAAACCACTTCCTCGACATTTTAAATTGAACCATCAGAGTGATCCGACCCTATTTAATGCGAGGGCCATCGATCGCATTTATACAACAACCCACGGTGGTGATTGGAAGAAGAAGTTGTCGCAAAAGGAAACCAGGTGAATCTACACTTTAGGTACCCTTTCCCCTCATGGCCTAAATAATTATAACAGTTTTGTCCCTTTTCTGTAGGGCCTTTAATTAGGCTAGGGTAAGGAAATTAATATTGATAGGGGTCTCCTATGGCTGCTGGCTATGTACAGTCAGGTCCATAAATATTGGAACACAATTCTAACATTTTTGGCTCTATACACCACCACAATGGATTTGAAATGAAGCGAACAAGATGTGCTTTAACTGCAGACTGTCAGCTTAAATTTGAGGGTATTTACATCCAATAAGGAGAACAGGGTAGGAATTACAACAGTTTGCATATGTCCCTCCCAAAGTAATGGGACAATTGGCTTCTCGGCTGTTCCATGGCCAGGTGTGTGTTATTCCCTCATTATCCCAATTAAAATGAGCAGATAAAAGGTCCAGAGTTCATTTCAAGTGTGCTATTTGCATTTGAAATCTGTCGCTGTCAACTCTCAAGATGAGATCCAAAGAGCTGTCACTATCAGTGAAGCAAACCATTATTGGCTGAAAAAACAAAACCAACCCACCAGAGAGATAGCAAAAACATTAGGCGTGGCCAAAACAACTGTTTGGAACATTCTTAAAAAGAACGAACACACTGGTGAGCTCAGCAACACAAAAAGTCCTGGAAGACCACGGAAAACCACTGTGGTGGATGACCGAAGAAATCTTTCCCTGGTGAAGAAAACACCCTTCACAGGAGTTAGGTGTATGTGTGTCAAAGTCAACAATCAAGAGAAGACTTCACCAGAGTGAATACAGAGGATTCACCACAAGATGTAACCCATTGGTGAGCCTCAAAAACAGGAAGGCCAGATTAGAGTTTGCCAAACGACATCTAAAAAAGCCTTCACAGTTCTGGAACAACATCCTATGGACAGATGAGACCAAGATCAACTTGTACCAGAGTGATGGGAAGAGAAGAGTATGGAGAAAGAAAGGAACTGCTTATGATCCTAAGCATACCAACTCATCAGTGAAGCATGGTGGTGGTAGTGTCATGGCGTAGGCATATCTGGCTGCCAATGGAACTGGTTCTCTTGTATTTATCGATGGGGAAGGGACCCAGCTATCAGGGACTGCTGGGCCCCTGGGGTGACTGGTGCGCACCGCACCGCCTGAACACCATGACGTTATAGTATGGCAAAATGTCATAGTACGTCATATGTCAGGATGGGGTTAATGTGTCTCAGTTGTATACTTTAACATTTTTCTCACAAAATGTATTTCATAATTAGAAAACAATTAAGATGCTTTTTAGGGTACGGCTACAGGGTCAGATTTCAGAAGTGAAAATCAGGAGGGGATCATAAAAGGAGAAAACATATAAAGGACAGAAAAGACTTCTCTTTTTTTTAATTCTCTTCTGGTTATGACTTGTGATGAGCAAAGAATTTTTTAATCCGATTTAGCTGCTTTGCTGAATTTAGCAAAAAAATCCGCTTTGTGACAAATCACTTAGTCACGAAGCGCATTTCTTTGTAAGTAAGGCGTGCAATGACGGGGAGTGGTGATTACGCCACCCCTCATTATTGTAGCCCTCAGATCCTACGTCCATACATGATCGCGGCATCTAATATTACTAACAGAGTGTACAATAAAAATTTAAAAACTTACCTGATCCATTTGCTTGTGATGGCAGGCCGCTGCCTTCTTGCTTGAAGGTCTGACGTGAACTCTTGAGCGGCCCGAGATGACGTCACCCCGCTTCCTGGCCTGGTGATGTCATACATCACTGCGCACAGGATTTCATCTGAGATCTTCAAGCAAGAGGGCAGCGACCGGTCCATTTAAAGCAAATGGATGAAGTAAGTATGATTTTATTTTTTTTTTACACTATTTCAGGTTAAATCAATTCACTACCACAAAGCACAAGGAAATTTGGCTTTGTGGCAAATCAAATTCATCCTGAAATTTGAATCGAAGTCCACTTCGCTCATCACTACTTATGACATCAAGAAACCTAAATGTGTGGCTGTACTCTCAATTTTCACGGAGAACTTGGTAGGTTATTGCTTGTGTTATAGTTGGCTTAAACGGGGCTAGCGTTCCTTCCCAACAACTGGCTACTCGTTCAGTGGGATGAAGCGCTGCATTTACATTGGGTTACAATGTAAAAGTAAAGTACAATTGTAATATGTTATAGGCCTCTGAAAGGCCAGTATTTATGTTGTTATGTTTTTTGTAGACTCAATAAAAGGTAATACCTTTGTAACTGTATAATACTGTAATGCATCAATTAGCCTCATACACTTTATATACATAGATATTTGAACAGTATAGTTTCATATTTTTGGGTCATTTAATATTAATATTTGACATGACTTTTTGCAATTTTATGCCTTTCTGCCTTTTTATGCCATTTGGCTGTATTTTTTTGTTACCTTTAACTTATTTTACGATGTGGCATATTTCTATTAAACATACAAAGTATAAACATAAAAGCATAAAATGATAACACAAATCAGCTTTGGAAATGGATAACTTTAAGAATAATTTATCTAAAACTTTTTTTTTCATAGTTTTATCTATAGACTAGATGTTAGCAGCATGCAACACACATAAAGAAATCTTTCTGTGTGAGTCCATTCCCCAGAAGTGATAAAAGAAAACTTCCTTATCCCATTAAGAACAACTTAACATCTTTGTCAGAAAATACCAATTTGTGTTCTGAAGTTATGTAAGAAAATCTCCATCCCCTACAGAGAGGTGAACTTTTTCAAGGAGGACCCCTGAGTGATGTCAGTCCTTTGAAGAAGGAAATCTAACTAGCTGACGTCTTTGAACATAGAACCATATGGACATAGACTTGTTGTTATTTAGCTATATGGAAGACATATATTATAGAAGACTGTACAAATGTTTCTTGTTGCTTTAATGTTTGCTGGATTGTTACAGAAGTCTACATTTAGAAAGTTACAACATAAGCATCCAAATTATAGAATATCTATCTATCTGCCTACCTACCAACCATAATGTTTACCCTATAAGACACACTGGCAGATAAGACGCACCTAGGTTTTAGAGGAGGACAAAGAGAAAAATATATTTTTCATTAGACCTCAGTTCAGACCACCAATCAGACCCTCAATGTTAATCAGACCTCAGCTAACAGCCCCAATCAGACCACCAATGTTAATAAGACCCCAACAAGACTTCAGACAAGACCCCCAATGTCAATGACCCCCAATCAGACCTCTCATCAGCCCCATATGCCTCTAATCAGCCCCCATATGCCTCTTATCAGCCCCCAGCAGCCCACATTACCTCATATCAGCCCCATTGCCTCATATCAGCCCCCAACAGCTGCCATTGCCATATATCATCCCCCAGTATCCCCATTACCTCTCATATTATCCACCAGCAGCCCCCGTTGCCAGTGGAATAGGGTGGGGGAAGCATTGCCCCAGGTGCCAGACTGCAGGGGGCGCTGGCCTGGCCGTCAACTAACTTTTAATTTGATTGCTAAGTAGTATGTGCTGTCTGAACTGTGCTGAATCTTGCTAATACGCTGCGCAGCTGGTGGACTCCACAATGCTGAGGAGCGGTATCAGTTGAACTGAGCGTCCGCCTCTGATGAATCATCAGGTACACACGGCACTCCTTTGTCGGCACCACCCACCTTCCAGGCGGGAAGGACACTAAGTGCGGAGCAATAAGAGGAAGATGGCTGCCGCATGCCATTGCTAAGTGTTCAGCCTGCTACGCTGCCTGACTGAGTCTCTCAGCCAAGTTACAGCCTGTCCCTGAGTGAAGCAAGCGAGCCAGCAAATTAGGCACAATTTCTAAGTAAACAGTACACTGCCAGTATTGCAGTTAGGTAGGGAGTGCAGTGACTCTGGCAGCACTGCTAGTGCAGTGCAGACTGTGGTATTTTTCTTCAGTTAGGGGCCAGGCTTGTTGCCCAGAGGGGGAATTTTCCGGGGGGGGGGGGGGGGATCTAATTTGCCAAATGCTTCCAGGGCATGTAAATAGGAGCCCTAATAGGTAATGACAGTCTGTGGGAGAAATGGCGATTATTACTGTTGTGGCCAATGCGGAGCGTGCAGGCTGCTGCACAGCAGGGCAGGCCTATGGGAATGTTAGTAGTACTACTCACTGTGCCTATTATTTTCCACCTAGGCCCCCTACAATAATAATCCTCCATTATTAAGACACTTAACCCTTAGGATTTTTATATTTCCGGTCACATAGCTGTAGGAGGGCTTATTTTTGGCGGGACAGGTTGTACTTTCTAATGCCACCATTAATTATGGCAGAAAATGTAGTGTGAAGGGGAAAAAAAATTGGCCCCACAGGGGATCGGTAGGACGCCCTAGAAGCAAAAGCATCTGGGTTTTTCCGTATTTAGATGCCGTGATTTTGCTTGATCATTGCATCTAAAGCCTTTAATTACAGCAATCGGCATTATTGCTGGTCACGGTAATTAGCCGCAGGTCTCTGCTGTATGAAACAGCAGAGACCTGCTGGCCATGGCGCCCGCTGCACGTGCGAGCGGGCACCATGTTTACACATCGCTCCAGCGTCGTACATGTATGCCGCTGGTAGCGAAGGGGTTGATAATGGAGGATTATTATTGTTGGGGGCCTAGGTGAAAAATAATATGCACACGCTAGCATAGTTTTGGGGTAGCTGCAGGATGACAGTGTTAAGGCACCAAGAGGGAGAGGCTTATAGTAAAGTGAGGAATCTAAAAATGTTTTCTGTGATTAACTCGGCAGAGATGAGATGCTGCTGAAGAAGGTATCATGACGGTCCTATTTCCAAATGAATACGCTGAAGAAAGTCTACATCACAGGAGATGTCACTGGATGTAACAGGTATGACGCTCTATTCTCCTGTATATTTCATAGCAATATATGTTATGTCCATCCATATATCTGTTTTGAGGGGGGGGGGGATATAGAATTTAGCCCACACTGCCGAAGGCTGGCCCCAGACTTCAGGTCACACTGTGTGTGTTCTGAATTCTGGGGCCTCACACCAATTTACAACATTTTCTGTACTCAGAGAGTTATCACTGTGTTATCTGTGGTGTTACATAGGACTGCAGGTGACATCTACTGCATTATTCTAAAAAGGGGCGTGGTCACAGGTTGGGGGGCACAATACTTGGATTGCCCCTGGTGCTGGAAACCCACACTACGCCACTGCCCGTTGCCTCAAATCATCCACCAGTAGCCCCCATTGCCTCTCATATTAGCCTTTATTGCCTCTCATGTTAGCCTCCAGCAGCTCTCATTGCCTCAGATCAGCCCCTAGCAGCCCCATATTTCCTCAGATCATCCTTTATCAGCTTCATGTTTTATAAAATAAAAACACTTACCTCTCCTGCTCCAGACACCACTTCTCCTCTGCTCCAGCATTCTTCTTCCTCCTCCTCCATTGGCTGTGCTGTGATCTGAGGCGCACAGCTTGAGGTCGCAGAGCACCCTCATGCTGTGTGCAGCCACAGCACAGATGACAGCGGAGGACCAGGAAGTGGTGAATACAGAGCCTTCACCGCTTCCTGGTCCTCAGGTACTAATGAGCGCTTCCATAATGGAAGTGCTTATTATTATTCGCCCCATAAGACTTAGGGGCATTTTCCCCCCACTTTTGAGAGAAAATGCATCTTATAGGGGAAAAAAAAGTGGTATCTGTCTATTATCTATAAAACAAACACTCCTGGGCAGCACCACCAACCAAACGTACAAAGTGGAGTGCCAGCGGCTAAGGCAGTGGTCCTACTGTCTATATATCCAATAAAAATACGAGTACTGCGGCACTTCCATAAAGTAACATGTCCTTTATTCACCAATAAGGCGCGAAAACTTGTGAAGCCCAAAAGACAAAAGAGGTCCACGCTGGTTCGATCGATCACCTCAAATCGACCAGTATACTGCAGAGAAAACAAAGATAGTAAAAATTTGTCTCAAAATGGCACAAAAAACCCAGATAATAGGCAGACAATATCATCCTGCTGAAGTGGTGCGAATTAGATTACAATCAAAGATCTATAATCCACATTTAACCCTCCTGGTTTTAATGTATTAAGTTTTGAGATCCAGTGGATTTCACGTTTTTTGAGAGACAAAATCCTATTGTCTATTATCTATATCTATCTATCTATGTATCTATCTATTTATCTATCTATCTATCTACCTCAAATTACATTACAATTTCACTCTAGTGAACAAGGGCCGAACCATTCTTACAGTTCAGTGAATCTGCTACCCATAATCCTCTATTACAGTGTATTGTTCAAGGTATGGCTAAAGCTACATTTACATGGCAGTGATAAAAAGGCCATTAAAAATGGACACACTATCAGTTTCTCATGACCTTTCTGCATCCATGCGTGCATCCACTTTTTGTTTGTCTTTTTAATGGCCGTTTTGTATCTGTTTTTCATTGCCTTTAACAATGTCCATGAACAATTGATGAATGTCCTTTTTTATTATTTGCAACACCCCAACACCTGCAGTGACCTCAGTGTCCCTAGTATAAATAATAGCCACCATATTGCTCCCAGTATCTTTAGTATATATAAGGCCACCCACACTGCCCCCTGTCCCCCAATAATGCCCTTCAGTATAAATATTGCTCTCAATAGTGCCCTCCATTCTGCTGGGTAAGGAAAAAAATGACACATGTGACATCCAGATTAAGGGTGAGAGAATCGAGCTTTAGATCCAAGATCCAAAGTTAATTCGTTTCTAAACTTCTTTTTAATGCTGTACGGAGACCTGTCTCCATATAGTTTTAAAAGGTATGTTCTTTGTGGAGGCAACATTTGTTAAGTCTAAAGTCTCGCTTCGATTTAAAGTTTAAAACTGGAATTCAAATTTGGCTTCAGTACTGGCGACTACTTCGGTGCCGATGCCAACTTTTGATTCCTGTTCTAAAATGTTTTTAAAGTCATAGGATCAAAGCGTGACTTCGTACTTAACGAATTTGGCCTCCGCAAAGCCCATACATTTAAATGCCGTATGGACTTAATGCTCCGTATACGTTTTTGATCGAATCGACTTCGAATCTTGGATCCGGAGCTCGATTTGCTCACCCTTAGTCACGATGCTGGGGGTGTAAGGTCCTGCTCCCTCCAGTGCAGACCCAGTGCTCCCTCATGTTCAAGTGGATGAGGTGAGTATCATTTTACCCATTTTTTTGTGGCCATTAGACGGGTGCACTCCTGTCTAAATAGCTGTTAATCACTGGCCCATTGATTTCAGCTAAAAATGGGAGATGTCCTATTTTTTTAAGGTCGTTATAAACATTTATACAGCAATATGAATAGTCACATAGACTTTAATTGGTTCTGAAAAAAGCTATCACGGACATTTTTTCTGTTTGTATGAATGTAGCCTAAAGGGTATTTTATGTTTAAGAAGGAGGGATACACCAAATGGAAAAGGATTTAGGAAAACTAGAGGAATGGTCAAAAATCTGGCAACTAAAATTTAATGTTGATAAGTGCAAGATAATGCACCTGGGGCGTAAAAACCCAAGAGCAGAATATAAAATCAGTGATACAGTCCTAACCTCAGTATCTGAGGAAAGGGATTTAGGGATCATTATTTCAGAAGACATAAAGGTAGGCAGACAATGTCATAGAGCAGCAGGAAATGCTAGCAGAATGCTTGGGTGTATAGCAAGAGGAATTACCAGTAGAAAGAGGGAGGTGCTCATGCCGCTATACAGAGCACTAGTGAGACCTCATTTGGAGTATTGTGCGCAGTACTGGAGACCATATCTCCAGAAGGATATTGATACTTTGGAGAGAGTTCAGAGAAGAGCTACTAAACTGGTACATGGATTGCAGGATAAAACTTACCAGGAAAGGTTAAAGGACCTTAACATGTATAGCTTGGAAGAAAGACGAGACAGAGGGGATATGATAGAAACTTTTAAATACATAAAGAGAATCAACAAGATAAAAGAGGAAAGAATATTTAAAAAAAAGAAAAACTGATGCAAGAGGACATATTTTTAAATTAGAGGGGCAAAGGTTTAAAAGTAATATCAGGAAGTATTACTTTACTGAGAGAGTAGTGGATGCGTGGAATAGCCTTCCTGCAGAAGTGGTAGCTGCAAATACAGTGAAGGATTTTAAGCATGCATGGGATAGGCATAAGGCTATCCATATTAGATAGGGCCAGGGCTATTCATAGTATTCAGTATATTGGGCATAGTGTTGAGCGCGAATATTCGAATATCGAATTTTTTTCGCGAATATCGCCACTTCGCTAATTTGCGAATATTTCGAATATAGTGATATAAATTCGATATTTCGAATATTCGTTTTTTTTGTTTTTTTTTATTGTTATATTTTTTTCTTTCCCACTTCCCTAAAGTTGTTCTTACCTGTCCTTTGGATTCCTGGCTTCCTGGCTGCTCCAGTCAATGCCCGTTGCCGCTTCTGCCGACTTCCATGCTCATGGAGCGTCCCCATCACCATGGGAACATCTCCATATACTAGAATGTACTGTCGGATTTGAGAATTACGTTGAAATCGCAATTCAATTTTTTCAAGTTATAATAATCGAATTTCGATTTTAACTTAGCACTGCTATATGCCATATTAGGCTAACTAGCCTAATATGGCATATAGCAGTGCTAAGTTAAAATCGAAATTCGATTATTATAACTTGAAAAAATCGAATTGCGATTTCAACGTAATTCTCAAATCCGACAGTACATTCTAGTATATGGAGTCGTTCCCATGGTGATGGGGACGCTCCATAAGCATGGAATATGGCTTCAATGGCTTGGTAGAATTAGCGAATTGACGAATATATTCGTTATATTCCACAAAACGAATATAACGAATGTATTCGTCATATTCCACAAAACGAATATAACGAATGTATTCGTCATATTCCACAAAACGAAGATAACAAAGTATTCTGCATCTTCATTTTAGCTACCTATTCATCAATTTCGCTAATTCTAGCAATGATATAGGAAAGTTTACTATAGAGACAGCTAAGTATAATTCGCTATGCGATTATATGACTGCTTTTTTTATAAATAGTATAATTATAATAATTATCAGGTATTATAATTATTCTATTTATTTAAAAAAAAAGCAGTAATAATCGCATAGCGAATTAAACTTAGCTGTCTCTATAGTCAACTTTCCTATATCATTGCTAGAATTAGCGAAATTGATGAATAGGTAGCTAAAATGAAGATGCAGAATACTTCGTTATCTTCGTTTTGTGGAATATGACGAATACATTCGTTATATTCGTTTTGTGGAATATGACGAATACATTCGTTATATTCGTTTTGTGGAATATGACGAATATATTCGTCAATTCGCTAATTCTACCAAGCCATTGAAGCCATATTCCATGCTTATGGAGCGTCCCCATCACCATGGGAACGACTCCATATACTAGAATGTACTGTCGGATTTGAGAATTACGTTGAAATCGCAATTCGATTTTTTCAAGTTATAATAATCGAATTTCGATTTTAACTTAGCACTGCTATATGCCATATTAGTTAGCCTCATATGGCATATAGCAGTGCTAAGTTAAAATCGAAATTCGATTATTATAACTTGAAAAAATCGAATTGCGATTTCAATAGGAGAGTAGCCTTTAAGTTAAAATCGAAATTCGATTATTTAAATCGCATATTAATCGCGATAACAAGAATAATGACGAATATTCGATTTCGACGAATATAAAACGAATATTCTATCGAATATTCGCGAATTTCGTCGAAATCGAATATGGCACCTGCCGCTCATCACTAATTGGGCAGACTAGATGGGCCAAATGGTTCTTATCTGCCGACACTATGTTTCTAAGGCCTCTTTCACACTTGCGTTGTCCGGATCCGGCGTGTACTCCACTTGCCGGAATTACATGCCGGATCCGGAAAAACGCAAGTGTACTGAAAGCATTTGAAGACGGATCCGTCAACAAAATGCTTTCAGTGTTACTATGGCACCCAGGACGCTATTAAAGTCCTGGTTGCCATAGTAGGAGCGGGGAGCGGGGGAGCGGTATACTTACAGTCTGCGCGGCTCCCGGGGCGCTCCACGTGATCCATGCGCTTGGGGCGCCCTGACGTCACTCTGGAGCACCCCGGGAGCCGCACGGACGGTAAGTATGCTGCTCCCCCACTCCCCGCTACACTTTACCATGGCTGCCAGGACTTTAGCATCCCGGCAGCCATGGTAACCATTGAGAAAAAGCTAAACGTTGCATCCGGCAATGCGCCGAAACGACGTTTAGCTTAAGGCCGGATCTGGATCAATGCCTTTCAATGGGCATTAATTCCGGATCCGGCCTTGCGGCAAGTCTTCAGGATTTTTGGCCGGAGCAAAAGCGCAGCATGCTGCGGTATTTTCTCCAGCCAAAAAACGTTCCGTTCCGGAACTGAAGACATCCTGATGCATCCTGAACGGATTTCACTCCATTTAGAATGCATTAGGATAAAACTGATCAGGATTCTTCCGGCATAGAGCCCCGACGACGGAACTCTATTCCGGAAGAAAAGAACGCAAGTGTGAAAGAGCCCTAAGACAGCACAGTTATTTAATAGGTCGCTGAGGGCTTTGTTTTTTAAGCCATTATAATTGAATGATTTTCCTAAAATATGACATAAAGTCATGATTTTATGAAAGACACGGAGGCGAGTATTGCTTAACCCTTTCTTTACTGTCACACAATAGCAGCAAAGAATTCAACAAGAAAATCAGCCAATGGGCACACGACCCTCCCCCTAAGTCCTAGTATAAAGGGAACACCCCTACAGCCTGTCTTCCTCTTTCTTTGACTCGAAGACTCCATCCACCGAACACACTGGAACAACCGGCACCAGGAAACTCCAACGAAACGAACACCTCATCCTTGAAGAACGACCCAGGGAAAGATGACGTCAAAACCAGAACCTGACGAATGAAACGCACAGCAGTCCAAGCGACTCAATGAGGTCCACTTTAAAAAGAAAACAAAGAAAAGAATAACAGCAACGACGTCAAGCCGTGTACATTATACCTACGTCCGGAATCAACCGACAAGTCAACATACTAATAATAAATTAACATCAATGCAATAACAACAAAACACGAACAACGTGAACAACACCCCAACAGAGCACATACGAAAGACCCCCAGGGAGGGAAAAAAACTAACGGGTGGGGCAATACTCGCCTCCGTGTCTTTCATAAAATCATGACTTTACATCATATTTTAGGAAAATCATTCAATTTTATATCAAGACACGGAGGCTCCTATTGCTAGTTTAAAGCCCATCAACAATAGAGGCGAAAGGATGCGGGCCCGGACGGAAGTAAAACTCCCTAAACGTGGAGACCCGCGACCAATCCGCCAACCTCATGACGTCCTCCAGACGAGCACCGGAAAGAGTCAAGGAGGTCGCAGCCGCCCCCCGAACAGAATGCGCCGTGAAAATTGAGGTGTCGATACCAGCGAGGGACAAGACCCACTTCACCCAACGAGAGAGGGTAACAGTAGCTACCGGGGCAAAGGGCCTCCGGAAGGAAACAAATAACTGAGGAGCCGAAGAGGACCGCAAGGAAAGAGTCCTGGACTCGTACTCCCGCAGACAGGCGACCGGGCAGAGTGCCACCGACGAAGGAAAAGCGGGGTAAGAAACCGACGTAATGTTAGTCTTAGTACGCCGCGAGATGTTGAACGTGACGCCCTCCGGAGTAAACGACCGGGCGTCGTGATCCAAAGCCCGAACATCGGACACCCTTTTACAAGAGACCAAGCAAAAAAAGGGTAACCAACTTCGCCGACAGCTGACGAAGGGATAAATCCTCATTGGCGTGCCAGGTAGAAAGGAAAGACAAAACTGAAGAAACATCCCAAGAACTAGAAAAACGAGGCCTAGGCGGCCTCGCAAAACGAGAACCCCGAAGCAAACGGCACACCAGAGGATGACGACCCGCCGGACAACCGTCAAAACCCATATGTCCAGACGAAATAGCCGACCGAAAAACGTTTAAAGTACGATAGGCTTTCCCGTCCTCAAAAAGGGAACTAAGAAATTGAACTATGTCGCCTACAGAGGCCGTAGTGGGATCCACGTGCCGAAGGAGGCACCAACCAGCCCAAGATCTCCAAGCTGCCCTGTAGGCTCTTCTGGTACCTGGGGCCCACGCACTTTCCAACAGGAAAACAGCCGTCTCCGAAAGACCTTCGGCCCGCCACGACAGCCCGACACCCTGCAGGCCAGTAGCCGAAGGGACCCGTCCAGTATCAGCGGATGAGGTAGGCTCCGAGGGTCCAGCAGCAAGCGACATCCGGGATGGAAGTAGAAGGGGAATCTCCACCAGAAGGTCCAACAGCTGCGGGAACCACGACTGAGTGCCCCAGAAAGGAAGGATCAACACCATCTCCGAGGCTTGCAGGCGGATCTTGGCCAAAATCCGGGGAATCAGCGAAAACGGTGGGAAAGCATATAACACCCCCTCCGGCCACGGTTGAAGAAGAGCATCCACCTGCCTCCGCGGCTGGATCCGGCCTCCAGCTGAAGTATCTGGGAAGTTGAGCTGTTCCAGCGTGAAGCGAAGAGGTCTATCGAAAACGGGCCCCAAAGAGACTCTATGGAAGAGAAAACCACCACATCCAATCTCCAGTCGCTCGAATCCGAGATGTAGCGCGAGTTCCAATCGGCCAGCGTGTTGTGCAATCCCGGAAGGTACTCCGCCACCACCGACACGTCGCGGGACAGACAATACTCCCAAAAGTCTCTGGCCAGGTGCGTCAACATCCTCGAGCGGGTACCCCCCATGGAATTGATGTAACTGGACCGCCGAGATGTTGTCCATACGGAGGCGAACACACGCCCTGGCCCTCCCGCAGGTGAAGCTGCGGATCGCGAAAGAACCCGCCAGGAGCTCCAGGGCATTGATGTGCAAGTGGGACTCCGCAGTGGACCAAGGACCTCCCGTGGACACCCCCTCGCAATGGGCGCCCCAACCGTGAAGGCTGGCGTCCGACTCGATCACAACATCCGGCTGTGGGCCAAACAAGGCCCTGCCATTCCAGGCAGAAAGATTGGCAATCCACCACTCCAGCTCGTCTCTGGTTTCCGAATCCAAAGATACCAGATCCGCATAAGAAGCACCGGCCTGCAGATGAGCGATCTTGAGACGCTGGAGGGCCCGATAGTGAAGAGGGGCCGGAAAGATAGCCTGAATGGAAGACGATAGGAGACCGATCACCCTGGCTAAATGACGCAGGGAAACCTGCGGCAGACACAGGGAGTGACGCAGCTCCTTGCGAATCGAACGAACCTTCGCCGGAGGCAGACTGAGAGTCAAGGATAGGGAGTCCACCCGGAACCCTAGAAACTCCATGGACTGAGCAGGAACCAAACAAGACTTCTCCCGGTTGAGTATGAACCCCAGGGCAGAGAGAAGGTGAACCGACATCCGCAGGTGGGACAGCAAGGAGGCACGGTCCTCGGCCATGATCAAAATATCGTCCAGATATATTATCAGTCTCACCCCTCGACAACGAAGCCACGCCACCACCGGGCGTAGCAGCTTGGTGAAGCACGAGGGGGCGGACGAAAGTCCGAAGGGGAGACAAGTGAAGCGCCATATCGCCCCCTGCCAGCGGAAGCGAAGAAGATCCCTGGAAGAGCGCGCTATAGGAACTGTCAAGTAGGCATCCTTGAGGTCCAGTTTTGCCATCCAGTCCCCGGGAAGTAGCATGTCCCTGAGGAGATGGATGCCCTCCATTTTGAAATGCCTGTACCTGACAAAGGCATTGAGGGCCTTGAGGTTGATGACTGGCCGGAACTGACCGCCCTTCTTCTCTACCAGGAAGATACTGCTGACCACCCCGTCCCGATCGTGAGGAGGGGCCCGTTCCACAGCCCCCTTCAGGTGCAATTTCCTTAACTCGGCGTCTATGAGGTCCTGAGACAACCGGGACCGAAAAGAGGGGGGGAGAGGGGGCGGGACCACCGGGCGATCTACCAGTTCTATATGAAACCCCTGGATCGTGGACAACACCCAGGGATCGCTGGTAATGAACACCCATGCATGCAAAAGATGTCGGAGTCTGCCCCCTACACAATTTTCCGAAAAAGGGAGAAGTGGAGGTAGACTTACCAAATGGGCGTCTGAAATTTTGGTTTCCTCTGTAAGATCTTCCACGTCCGGAAGCGCCACGGGAAGGGAAGAAGGACGGTTGGTGTCGCTGCTCATGGGTGGGCTGGCGGTAGGACGTGAAGGAGCCTCGGCCCGAACCACGGGTCTGGAATGAGGAGCGGCCGGACAGACGGCCCCTAATACTGCCGGCCCTAGCGGAAACCCTACTACTAAACACCCTGCGCATCGATGCCTGGGCTTTATCCAGGGCGGTAAACGTCCCCACAAACTTCCCCAGCTCCTTAATGAAGGGATCCCCGAAGAGGAATCCTTGGGCATCCTTCCCCGACTCTGACAGAGCCATATTAGTCAGTTTCGGCTCTTTTTTAGCAAAATAGCTTTGCGTCTCTCAATGCTCAAAGAGGTGTTTGCATTACCTGCCATGCAAATGGCTCTCTGCGCCCAACCACGGAGCTCCTCCGGGTCGACCATTTGACCCTCCGCCATGGCAGACTCTGCCAGATCAAAGATTTTTGTAAGGGGCCCCATAATGTCCAACAGCTTGTCCTGGCAAGCCTTGAGAGCCGAGTCCAGGCCTCTCTTTGGACTAAAATCTGTCTTGGACAGAAACTGGACCATCTTTGGGTCCACGACCGGAGTCTCGCAAACCTTATTAGGTATCGCTGGGCGGGGGCATTCTGCCCGTAGTTTATTCCGTGTCTCCTTGCTAAGGGGTTTACGGACCATGGATTCCAGATAATCAGACATGTGAGGGGCGGGAAGCCACTCCGCGGACCTGGGGTGATGCAGGGAATCCGGGTCAAATAACGGGACCCCCGTCGGATCCACCAGGGAGGTGGAAGGGTCAGGAACCGCCGGCTCGACCTCCGCCGGTCGCCGGGGTAACGAGGAAAAAGAGACGGACGTCCCCTGGACGGGGGACCCATCAATGTCCAAATCCTCTATATCATCATAGGATTCAAAAACCTCCTCATCAGATTCCTTATTGGAATCAGAATCCAGCTCGGGTTGAGACCGGGCAGACTTCCAATGCCGTGCTCGTTCTGCCTGGCGCGGACAGGCTCTTTTGCGCGGCCGAAGCGCGCCGTCATTGGATGGGACAAGGCCATCATTCACATTAATTCTGGAGGTATCAGGGGCGGGCATAGGAGCGTTGCTAGGGGACACCGTGGTTGAGGTATTGGCGCTAAGCACTAAAGAAATAGAGTGCGTCAGGACAGAGGACATGGATCCCATGGCCGAGGCAATGGCCTCAGAAATAGATCTTTGCAGGGATAAAGCCTGAGCGTCCTGTGGAGCAGGAGTAGTGCTCCCTGAATGTGGGATGATCCCCAAATTCTGGGGGGACAAGAGAGAGTCCCCAAGGGAAGGGGTCCCCTGGGCTGAGGGGGTGGCATTGTGAAGAGACATAGTGCACAATATTACCCACTGACAATGGCAGCCTAATCTGACACTGAACAAAGAAACCCCAGATAGTAGCAAACCTAATGCTCTACAGAGAGTAAGTCACCCTGTGCAGAGAGGGGGCCGCCGTCCGCTGCTGCCGCCGGAGAGAACTGACACCAGAATAGGTGCGTCGCTCAAGATGGCGGCCGAAATCTCGCGCGGATTCGCGAGATTTCGCGCGCAGGAGCGCAAGCGGCGGGAAGCAGCAGCCGGCGACAAGAAGAAAAAGGAGAGCGCCCGAGATCTCGCGCGAAGCGACAGAGAAAAAGCGCAAACGCGAATAAAGAGCCCCGAACTCCGGTAAGGATCGGAACAGGTTGAAGGGAGGAAACGGGGAAGGTGGCACAAAAGCCACCAGAGACCAGAGGACCAGAGGTAGATGCGGAGAACGGACCGCAAGGGGAAACGAAGAACCAACAGAGGGGAATAATAGAACCCCAACACCTAATAAGGGGAAGAAACGGTATCCCAAGTAAACCACAAAGGATTACATCATATCAATGCAAAGGCACAAATCAATATTGAGATAATAAAACCACCAGCCCTGCAGGCAGGGAGGTGGGGTACTTAACTTAGTGTGCAGCAGCAAAGAAAGAGGAAGACAGGCTGTAGGGGTGTTCCCTTTATACTAGGACTAAAGGGGAGGGTCGTGTGCCCATTGGCTGATTTTCTTGTTGAATTCTTTGCTGCTATTGTGTGACAGTAAAGAAAGGGTTAAGCAATAGGAGCCTCCGTGTCTTGATATAAAATTGGCATTTCTATGAAGCTGGTACAGTTAATTGGCCGCTGCACCCTTGGGTACTGTGGTTAGCTGTGTATAATGCAATAGTCACATATTTTGGTTTTTAAATGGGCCTTTTAGAATACTCCCTACCTTTCCTTCTCATTCTTTCTAGAACTTATATACAATAATTCACTAAAACAAACATGCCAAGAGGGGTGACAGGTTTTCTCTAAGACTGCTCTGTTAGACTATAAGCCTAAAAAGAATAAAGTAAGCATACTACAAATCACTATCTAAACTGAAAATTAAAATGAAACTCCTATGTTTAACCTCTTCCGGACACAGGGTGTACAGGTACGTCCTTATGTCCTGGTATTTAAGGACACGGCAGGCGGTGATTGGAACATGGTGCCTGCTCAAATCATTGAGCAGGCACCTGGGGCAAATGAGCCCGGGGGTCCTGTGACCCCCCCGTGTAGGCAATCGCAGCAAACCGCAGATCATTTCAGACCTGCGGTTTGCTGCGTTTCCGGGTTATTCGGGTCTCCGAGGACCCGATAACCCGGAACAGGATGGTGATCGTGGTGTGATTTTACCCCACCAATCACCATTCTGCGATCCTGAGTGGTGATGGATCGCTTCTGTTTGGTAGGAGGGCGGGCCGGCGGGAGATTCAAATGATAGCAGCGCTCCTCTCCTCCTCCTTTTGTGGCCGGAGCCCGAGGAGAGAGGAGCGCTGCCTGCATGTGTGGATCGCAACCCCATCTGTGCCCCAGCACCCATCCTTGCCCCCAGGACCCGATCTGTGCCCCAGCACCCCCATCTTTATCAGCAGGTAATTAGGGAAAGTATAGGGAAAGGTTGGGCTAGGCAGGGATAAAAAGGAAAAGTTAGTGGTAAAAAAAAAGTTTGATTGCAGTGTGACCTTAGACCTCCCAGGGGTGCTGCTGCTTGCCCCCTGTCCCCCCCCCACAACTTTTTTGGGGAGCCGGCATTTTATTTAATTTTTTGTGCATACGCTGACTGTGGCCGGCACTCTTAGCGTCCGGCCACTGTTAGTGCATCGCACATCCCCCTGCTGATCAACTTCGGACGGTTGATCAGCGGTTTTTAACTTTTTTTTAAACACTTTTTTTCAAATTTTTCCCCCTTTTTTTAGTTAACCTTTTTTTTTTGTTAGTTTTAGGGATAAAGTACGCGAACACCTGTGCCCCCACACACACGCACACCAAAAAAAGATTTACACACACGCACATACACACGCAGACACACACTCCCCTATAGCCCAGCTTGCCTCCGACTCCGAGAGTCCCAGTGAGGACGAGGATGACCCCATTTTCCTGTTGTCATCCGCTTCCTCCTCATCATCTAGCGATGATGATGAGCCCCCAAGACGGCGGAGACGCCGCCAGGCAGAGCAAGGGGATCGCCATGCTAGGGACCCTGTGGCCCACCCTAGTATGAGCATCTCTGGGGCTCGTACAAGTTTTCCGGCCCACCAGTTAAATCCACTGGAGCACTTGCCCTTGAACTTGTCTGGTGTACCCCAGAGCGAAATGAGCCCGTAATTCCTGATTTTGTAGGCCAATCATGAATCCAGATTTCCACAGTGGTCTACACTGAATATGACTTTTTTAGTCATTTTTTCAGTGACCAACATGTACCGATTGTATCGTCGACTACAATCGGTACATGGGAGGAGTTGATCTCTCTGATCAAGTCCTCAAGCAATATAACGCCATGAGCAAAACCCAGGCATGGTGCAAAAAAGTTATGGTCTACTTGGTGCAGGTTGCCATGTACAACTCTTTTGTGCTGTCCCGGAGCGCTGGCAACACAGGGACATTCCTTCAGTTCTATGAGGCAGTCCTCAAGGCCCTGATCTTTTCGGACCGGGAAAGAGCAGGCCAGAGTACCCCGGGAACTGGAGGCACCCGGATCGTCCCTGGCCAACACTTTCCAGGTATGGTCCCCCATACTGGAAAGAAGGGACGAACCCAGAGTGTGCTGCAGGAGGGGGATACGGAAGGACACCACTACTCAGTGCGACACGTGCCCCGATCATATGGGCCTCTGCATTGACGGTTGCTTCAGGGAGTATCACACTTTCATGGAGTACTAAATTTATATCCCAAATTAGCCACTGACTATCGGATAAAAAAACTGGTTCTCAGCCTTGAGACACCCAAAAAAATTGTAAAAGCGAAAATAATTAAAAAAATGTATACAAATTAGGTATCGCTGCGTCGGTAATAATCTCCTCTATAAAAATACCCCATGACCTAACCCACCAGATTACCACGGTCCAAAGAAAAAAAAACTGTGCAGAAAAAGAACTTTTTTTGTCACCTTACATAACAAAAATTTTAATAGCAAGCGAAATAGTGCCAATAAAACCGTCCTCTCATCCCGCAAAAAATGAGCCCCTACATAAGATAATGGGCTAAAAATAAAATAAAAAAATACTCTTAGACTTTTTTTTTATCAAAAAGGATAATATAGTCTAAAACCTAAATAATTGTAAAAAAGTAGACTTATTAGGTATCGCCACGTCCGTAAGAATCTCCTCTATAAAAATACCCCATGACCTAACTCCCCAGATTAACAAGGTCAAAAAAAAAAAAGTGCCAAAACAGCTATTTTTGGCACTTTTCCATTTCATTCAGTTTTTTCCGGTAGGGTTAACAACCAAACAAAACTTAATATATATCAGGCCTCATGCACACGACAGTATTTTTTCACGGTCCGCAAAAACGGGGTCCGTAGGTCCGTGATCCGTGACCGTTTTTTCGTCCGTGGGTCTTCCTTGATTTTTGGAGGATCCACGGACATGAAAGAAAAGTCATTTTGGTGTCCGCCTGGCCGTGCGGAGCCAAACGGATCTGTCCTGAATTACAATGCAAGTCAATGGGGACGGATCCGTTTGACGTTGACACAATATGGTGCCATTTCAAACGGATCCGTCCCCATTGACTTTCAATGTAAAGTCTGGAGTCCCTTTTATACCATCGGATCGGAGTTTTCTCCAATCCGATGGTATATTTTAACTTGAAGCGTTCCCATCACCATGGGAACGCCTCTATGTTAGAATATACTGTCGGATATGAGTTAGATCGTGAAAACTCATTTCCGACAGTATATTCTAACACAGAGGCGTTCCCATGGTGATGGGGACGCTTCTAGTTAGAATATACTACAAACTGTGTACATGACTGCCCCCTGCTGCCTGGCAGCACCCGATCTCTTACAGGGGGCCGTGATCAGCACAATTAACCCCTCAGGTGCCGCACCTGAAGGGGTTAATTGTACTATCATATCCCCCTGTAAGAGATCAGGGCTGCCAGGCAGCAGGGGGCAGACCCCCCTCCCTCCCCAGTTTGAATATCATTGGTGGCCAGTGTGGCCCCCCCCTCCCTCCCTCTATTGTAATAATAGGTTGGTGGCACAGTGTGCGGCCCCCCGCCCCCCCCTTCCTCCCTCTATTGTAATAATAGGTTGGTGGCACAGTGTGCGCCCCCCCGCCCCCCCTCCCTCCCTCTATTGTAATAATAGGTTGGTGGCACAGTGTGCGGCCTCCCCCGCCCCCCCTTTCTCCCTCTATTGTAATAATTCGTTGGTGGCACAGTGTGCGCCCCACATCGGCCCCCCCTCCCTCTATAGCATTAACAACATTGGTGGCCAGTGTGTGGCCTCCCATCTCCCCCCCCCTTCCCGATCATTGGTGGCAGCGGAGTTCCGATCGGAGTCCCAGTTTAATTGCTGGGGCGCCGATCGGTAACCATGGCAACCAGGATGCTACTGCAGCCCTGGTTGCCATGGTTACTTAGCAATAGTACAATAGTAAAAGATTCATACTTACCTGCGAGCTGCGCTGTCTGTGTCCGGCCGGGAGCTCCTCCTACTGGTAAGTGACAGTTCATTTAGCAATGCGCCGCACAGACCTGTCACTTACCAGTAGGTGGAGCTCCCGGCCGGACACGAACATCGCAGCAGCCAGCGGGTAAGTATGAATCTTCTACTATTGTACTATTGCTAAGTAGTAGCGTCCTGGTTACCATGGTTACCGATCGGAGCCCCAGCGATTAAACTGGGACTCCGATCGGAACTCCGCTGCCACCAATGATCGGGGGGGGGGGGAGATGGGAGGCCGCACACTGGCCACCAATGTTGTTAATGCTATAGAGGGAGGGGGGGCCGGGGGGGGCGCACACTGTGCCACCAACGAATTATTACAATAGAGGGAGGAAGGGGGGGCGCACACTGTGCCACCAACAAATTATTACAATAGAGGGAGGAAAGGGGGGGCGGGGGGGCGCACACTGTGCCACCAACGAATTATTACAATAGAGGGGGGAGGGGGGGCGGGGGGGCCGCACTGGCCACCAATGATATTCAAACTGGGGAGGGGGGGTCTGCCCCTGCTGCCTGGCAGCCCTGATCTCTTACAGGGGGATATGATAGTACAATTAACCCCTTCAGGTGCCGCACCTAAGGGGTTAATTGTGCTGATCACGGCCCCCTGTAAGAGATCGGGTGCTGCCAGGCAGCAGGGGGCAGTCATGTACACAGTTTGTATTGTATTCTAACTAGAAGCGTCCCCATCACTATGGGAACGCCTCTGTGTTAGAATATACTGTCGGATATGAGTTTTCACGAAGTGAAAACTTAGATCTGAAAAAGCTTATAAAAGATCCGTCTGTATGAAAGTAACCTACGGCCACGGATCACGGACACGGATGCCAATCTTGAGTGCATCCGTGTTCTTTCACGGACCCATTGACTTGAATGGGTCCGTGAACCGTTGTCCGTCAAAAAAATAGGATCCGTCTGTATGAAAGTAACCTACGGCCACGGATCACGGACACGGATGCCAATCTTGAGTGCATCCATGTTCTTTCACGGACCCATTGACTTGAATGGGTCCGTGTACCGTTGTCCGTCAAAAAAATAGGACAGGTCATATTTTTTGGACGGACAGGATACACGGATCATGGTCTCGGCTGCAAAACGGTGCATTTTCCGATTTTTCCACGGACCCATTGAAAGTCAATGGGTCCGCGAAAAAAAAGGGAAAACGGCACAATGGCCACGGATGCACACAACGGTCGTGTGCATGAGGCCTCACCCTGATACTGCAGTTTACAGAAACGCCACATTTGTGGTCGTAAACCGCTGTATCACTAAAAGGCAGGGCGCAAAAGGAAAGGACCGACATGGTTTCTGGAAGGCCGATTTTGATGGCCTTTTTTATTGTCACCATGTCCCTTTTGAAGCCCCCCTGATGCCACCCTAGAGTAAAAACTCCCTAAAAGTGACCCCATCTAAGAAACTACACCCCTCAAGGTATTCAAAACAGTTTTTACAAACTTTATTACCCCTTTAGGTATTCCTCAACAGTTAATGGCAAATGGAGATTAAATTTCAGAATTTAAATTTTTGGTAACCTTACCTCACAAAAATGTAATATAGAGCAACCAAAAATCATATGTACCTTAAAAATAATCCCAACAAAACCGCCACCTTATCCCGTAGCTTCTAAAATGGGGTCACTTTTAGGGAGTTTCTACGCCCCGCTGTGTGGCCGTTCAGTAGTGTACGGCCACATATGGGGTGTTTCTGTAAACGGCAGAGTCAGGGCAATAAAGATACAGTCTTGTTTGGCTGTTAACCCTTGCTTTGTTAGTGGAAAAAATGGGTTAAATTGGAAAATTTGGCAAAAAAATGAAATTTTCTAATTTCGTCACCATTTGCCAATAACTCTTGTGCAACACCTGAAGGGTTAACAAAGTTTGTAAAATCAGTTTTCAATACCTTGAGGGGTGTAGTTTCTTAGATGGGGTCACTTTTAGGGAGTTTCTACTCCAGGGGTGCATCAGGGGGGTTGAAACAGGACACGGTGTAAATAAACCGGTCCATAAAAATCAGCCCTCCAAAAACCAAACGGCGCTCCTTTCCCTCTACACCCTGCTCTGTGGCCGTACAGGGGTGTAGTTTCTATAATGGGGTCATTTTTGGGTGGTTTCTATTATATAAGCCTTCAGACCTGATTATATAAGCCTTCAGACCTGAACTGGTCCCTAAAAATTGGGTTTTTTAAAATTTCTGAAATATTTCAAGATTTGCTTCCAAACTTCTAAGCCTTGTAACATCCCCAAAATATAAAATATAATTCCCAAAATGATCCAAACATGGAGTAGACATATGGGGAATGTAAAATAATAACAATTTTGTATGTATTACTATGTATTATAGAAGTTGAGAAATTTATACTTGGAAATTAGCAATTTTTTTAAACTTTTTGGTAAATTTGGTTTTTTTTTTATAAATAAAAAAGATTTTTTTTTAACTTCATTTTACCAGTGTCATGAAGTACAATATGTGACAAAAAAACAATCTCAGAATGGCCTGGATAAGTCAAAGCGTTTTAAAGTTATCACCACTTAAAGTGACACTGGTCAGATTTGCAAAAAATGACCTGGTCCTTAAGGTGAAATAAGGCTGTGTCCTTAAGGAGTTAACTTACTAACTATTGAGCATGAAGCTGATTTTCAGTAAGCCTGGTGTTCATTTGATTTATTCTATAGTATATATATTCTCCTGTGTTATCAAAAGTAATCTCTATTAATGACCCATGCCACTATATAAAGTTATACAATATACAGAACATAAAAAGATTTCATGGCATAAAATGTATATTCTTCCATAAGGAAATAAAGTGATCCGTAACAAAGCCATCTCTGGTAAAGCACTGAAAGCTCTACTTCACTCCATTTCATGATCTTGGCCTCAGAGAGTTTGTTCAAACAAGCGGTTTACACTATGACCAGATCCATCGATTTTGTGCTTTCTTTGAAGTTTCTTATTTCAGTGGCTCGTTTCACCTACAACAGAACTAGATGGAAAGGAAGGATCAGAATATGGTGTTTCTGTGAAGAAATAAAATATTTTTTTTTTATATTGGTGAGTGCCACAGATTATTATTATTTTTATTATTATTTATATGGTGTCTCTATCTGTTTAAGCTTTGCACAGAATAAATGCTTTATGTGTTGGCTGTGAGGAAAGGCAAGCAATGAGCAAGTAATATCAATAATATTTCTCTGATTCCTATGTGGGAGGGCTGTAACTCTACTTCCTAAACACCATTCCCAGATTCCCAGAGAAATATCACCACTGGCAATTATGGTCTCCCTTTATTTGATCATGTTATATCCCAAGGCTAAAGATGCAAGGCTAAAGATGACTGCTTTTGTTGTCTACTTTATTGATACATTTTTGGATAATTAAATCCTTACAATGGACTATACAAGGTTGTTGCAAAGACATGTATAAATGGAATGGCTATGCTTTAAAGGGGTTCTCCCATAAAACATAGTCTGCATTTTTGAAACCAACACTTGGATCTGAATATATTTGTAATTTCATGCAAATAAACATTTAGTATAGACACTGAGTTATTCCATAAAATGTATCTGTATTGCACCACTTACAGTTTGTTCTTTTCCTCACCCACCTCAGAGATATTGATGAAGTGGACAGCGATGCTCAATTCCATCCTTCAACTGCCACTAGTGGTATCTGGTGTTAGAAACTGTGAGAGTTATAGAGAAAGAGCTGTAGCAGAAAGGACATGACCTCTCAGAATGGATAACCCTTATGAGAAAGGACATGCCCCCTGAGAAAGGACATACCCTTGAGCTGCCAGCTTGAAATAAATCTAGTAAAACAATTACATAGTAACATAGTACATAAGGCCGAAAAAAGACATTTGTCAATCCAGTTCGGCCTGTCATCCTGCAAGTTGATCCAGAGGAAGGCAAAAAAAAAAAATGCGAGGTAGAAGCCAATTTTCCTCACTTTAGGGGAATAAAAAATTCCTTCCCGACTCCAATCAGGCAATCAGACTAACTCCCTGTATCAACAATCTCTCTCTAGTAGCTATATCCTGTAATATTATTACGCTCCAGAAATACATCCAGGCCCCTCTTGAATTCCTTTATTGTACTCACCATCACCACCTCCTCAGGCAGAGAGTTCCATAGTCTCACTGCTCTTACCGTAAAGAATCCTCTTCTATGTTTGTGTACAAACCTTCTTTCCTCCAGACGCAGAGGATGTCCCCTCGTCACAGTCACAGTCCTGGGGATAAATAGATGATGGGATAGATCTCTGTACTGACCCCTGATATATTTATACATAGTAATTAGATCTCCCCTCAGTCGTCTTTTTTCTAAAGTGAATAACCCTAACTAAGTTATTACTTTAGTTGCCCTCCTCTGGACCCTCTCCAGCTCTGCTATGTCTGCTTTGTTCACTGGAGCCCAAAACTGTACACAGTACTCCATGTGTGGTCTGACTAGCGATTTGTAAAGTGGTAGGACTATGTTCTCATCACGGGCATCTATGCCCCTTTTGATGCAACCCATTATCTTATTGGCCTTGGCAGCAGCTGCCTGACACAGTTTTTTGCAGCTTAGTTTGCTGTTTATTAAAATTCCTAGATCCTTTTCCATGTCAGTATTACCGAGTGTTTTACCATTTAATAAGTACGGGTGACTTGCATTATTCCTTCCCATGTGCATAACTTTACATTTGTCAATGTTAAACCTCATCTGCCACTTATCTGCCCAAGCCTCCAATCTATCCAGATCGCTCTGTAGTAGTATACTGTCCTCTTCAGTGTTAATTACTTTACACAGTTTAGTGTCATCTGCGAAAATTGATATTTTACTATGCAAGCCTTCTACAAGATCATTGATAAATATATTGAAGAGAATAGGGCCCAATACTGACCCCTGAGGTACTCCACTAGTGACAGTGACCCAATCTGAGTATGTACCATTAATAACCACCCTCTGTTTTCTATCATTGAGCCAGTTACTTACCCACTTACAGACGTTTTCTCCCAGTCCGAGCATTCTCATTTTATATACTAACCTTATATGTGGTACAGTGTCAAATGCTTTGGAGAAGTCCAGATACACGACATCCATTGATTCGCCGCTGTCAAGTCTAGAACTTACCTCCTCATAGAAACTGATTAAATTAGTTTGACATGACCGATCCCTCACGAAGCCATGCTGATATGGCGTTATTTGCTTATTTCCGTTAAGATGCTATAACATAGCATCTCTCAGAAAACCTTCAAACAGTTTACCCACAACAGATGTTAAACTTACCGGCCTATAGTTTCCAGGCTCTGTTATTGGACCCTTTTTGAACATTGGCACCACATTTGCCATGCGCCAATCCTGTGGGACATTCCCTGTCAGTATAGAGTCTGCAAATATCAGAAATAAGGGTCTGGCTATGGCATTACTTAATTCCCTTAGGATACGCTGGTGTATGCCATCCGGTCCTGGCGATTTGTCTATTTGGATTAGAGCAATGAATTGTGAGATCTCTGGATCCATTTGAAGTAAAGAGTTGTTTTTTGCTTTGCTAGAAAGAGATTGTCACAACCCCTTCAACAAGTGTAATTCTTGATCAAAGAATTACATTAGGGTATAAATTTTAAGTTAATGCTTATATTGTATCTTATTTCAGTTCATTCACGTGACCAGGGCTGAGCTGCAGCACCAGGCACAGCCACATGCATGAAGTGGCCTATAAGAGCTAAAGCAAGTCAGTTTGCTGATCATTACATTTCCCAGGTGTCAGGTTCCCACTGATCATACACTGATGGCTTATTCTAAGGCCTCATGCACACGGCCGTTGTGCGGCCACTCTGTGCACTGGGGACCCCAATTTGTGGTCCCCAATGCATGGGCCCCATCCGTGCGGCAGCCACAATGGACCCAGACCCATTCAACTTGAATGGGTCTGTGATCCGTCTGCACCGTAAAAAAATAGAACAAGGCAAAGACAGAAACACAGGGTAAGCACACCGTAGTGCTTCCATGGGGTTCCGTGCCTCCATTCCGCATGGCAGCTCCGGATTACAGACCCCTTCAAGTGAAGGGGTCCACATCCGTGATGCGGGGAGCACACGGCCGGTGCCCACACATTGAGGACCCGCTGTTTGCGGGCCACAATACTGGCTATGGCCGGCAACGGTCATGTGCATGAGGCCTAAGGCATTGATTGAAAATTCAAAATAATACCATTGTCCAACCACATGATTTTATTTTCTAAAAAACCTGACAATGGTACGAAATGATTGATTTCAATCCCCTGCTGTGCCAGTGCCTGTGCTTTCCCGGATCCCTGCTGGCTGCAGTTCTTTCAGCTCATGTACTAATTTATTGACATGTTGCGACATTTGCAGCCAATCAGTGACTGTACCAGTGAAGTCTCAACACCCCTTAGGTTCCAGCTGTGACCACAGTTGGCCTGAAACAGTCACTTGTCATGTCACCACGTCATCGCTGGAGCAGAAGGAACAGAGACCAGCAGTGGACCAATGATCAGCAGAGGAGTAGCAGGGGATTGGTAAGGTGAGTATTACTCATTTTAATATTTTATATTGGTAAGGTGAGCATTACTCATTTTTATATTTTATACCATTGGAAGTTATTTTCAAGCTTTTTTTGTGAAGCACATTGGATTACATACCTCTGTAGGTACACGTGTACTCGTATTATTTTCTGTTGTTTTCTTTACTTTGTTTTTTGGTGTTATATGGTAAGGTTTCTCTTAAAGCAAGTTCATGTCTTTGTTTTCAGTCTTCTGCTTTGGTATTTTACTGCAGTTGTCAGAAGCTGTATAGCTATGATGGATTTTAAAAAGTCCTATTTACACTATACGTTTAAATACTATACTTGTATGGTATGGGTATATTTTAGCGACAACCATTCAGGCAGTTATCGGTTCTTAGTTGCAGTCGCAAACATTTGTAATATTGCATAGTTAATCTATGCTTAAATAGGCACACGCTTTGCATAAAGCAATAGTGTTATCAAATATGTAAGAAACTTTTGCAATATATGTTATTAGAGCAATAGTGCAATCAAATATACATAAGAAACTTTATAATATGTTATTAAATAAAAATGTCTCTTTCTCCACTTATGAGCCTCTTGTTTTCCATTAACAGCTAAAATTTGTCCCTGTCTCACCGGAGTACTGGATCTATACGAACATTGCTTAGTTCTTCTGTATAATGAGATGGGAGAGGCAACTCTCTTCTTCTGTAGGTGAAATATGCAAGGGACACATCATAGCAGCTAGTCTTCTTCTCGGTGAACTAAACTCAGGAAAAAGATTGACAATTAGAGATGGACCCTGCAAAAGGGAAAATAGTGATAAGTGAAGGATACAAGTAATATAAAGGCCAGATAATATAGTGTTATTCCTGATGCACACATAACAGCTTATTTAGAGAAGACACCTTGAATGACAAGTACATTTAAAGATTTTAGTTTTTTTTTAAACTTGACTATATCATTTTGTATAATTTTGACATTTTACACGGAATGCCTGGATTGGGTTTCTAGGTACAGCAAAGGAACATTTTTTGCTGCATTTTTGTGGTAGTAATGTGGTTACTTATGAATATATTTTTTAATACATTGTAACTACTCATAATTCCGATGACAAACTGTACATTTAAAAAAATTAAAAAAAATATCCTATGAATATTTGCTACAATTTACAGTTGTTGGGTCAGTGTTATTTGGCTGGATATTAGAGGTATTAGGAAACTAGTATTCTATCTGCTGTAAAAAATGCCATAACTTAATGTTTCAGGGCCCAGTACAAAATGTGCCTATGATATTCAAGTCTTCTTATGTATCATAGTGGCCCTCAGGCCTTATCCAGACATCAGTGCCACTAACAAGTAGGTCCTCTACATCACCTTTATTTAGGCCTTTGGCGTAAGAAATCATGCAGCTTCAAAATATACAACGGGAGAATTGTGCAAGAGCACAATTAAATTCAAGCTATCTCGATTCATTTAGGGATTGGGGAGATTCTGTGATGCAAGCAGATAGAGACAAGTACAGGCTCCAACATTGTGCCTCCAGAGCAATAATGTCTAGAATTTTCTATATATCTGCAGGGATCCAGCACGTGCTAATCTGGTGGTACCTCAGTCGTATGGGGCACTATAGGGATTTTTTGAAGACCCTAAAAAAGTTAGTATTAGACGACATCTTATTAGATGTTGCCGTCTTATTTTTCATTAAAAGATACATTCAATTTGCATTTATTTTGTCATGCAGATAATTTATTAACAATGCATTCTTTTAGGATTCTCACATTATAAATGTTATGGTGTTCTAGTACCAGAGGATGGTTCACATACCCATTATAATAAATAAAAAACTGGATGGCACAATGAAAAAGAACCACATCAATGGAATTATTATTTTTAGAAATTAGGCTAGACACAGCTTATAAATCTTTCCATGGAAAAATTATGAGCAGAACATGAGTCATTGGATTTGACTCCATTGGTAAAAGATACATGACGGAGGGAAGCTCAAGAGAGGGACAGATAGAGTTTTTCTATACACTAACTATTATTTATTTGCGCGAAAATGTTTCTTCAAAAATATCAAGTTTATTCCTTGGTTTAAATGGCCATATTAGCACCAGGAAATGTTAATATTTACCTTTTATTTACTATCCATTTAAAAACTGTAAGCTTGAATTGGGAAGTACCTAAGGGACCAGCGTTTGCTTTACAGACATTAAGTTTTAATTAGTGAGATTTACATTCAAAGCTCTTGTGTACTTTTCATCAAAGCCGGTGTACTTTAGTAGCTTAATCTCAATTAAAATATAGCCCATAAGGATTTTAAAAACTTGGAATGATATTCACACAGAAACAAGGGTGTACAGAATTGTATATCTTTTGTGGAAAATTAGGACATAAGCATGTTATTACATCTAATTAAAGAACTTCCACCTTCATTATAACTTGTAATAGACTCAAAAATCCTGTGGCTAACAAATATTAAAGTTCTGTATTTTTTCCTGCCCATTCATTAAATGTACTTTAATGAATCTTAAAATTCATAAACACTTCCCCTAAAGCAAATGATGCTTGTTTATCACGTGATCATGTTCTTCATGCAGGACATGAAAATCCTCTTTCATTGGCAGCACGTAGTCAGGGATATTCTGCTGACAAATGAGAAAACGGTAAAGGGGTGAATATAACACCAATCGTTCATAGACATACATCCTGATCATTGCCTGATTTCTTAGTCCATGTATATAGGCCCTTATATTGAGCAGCATGGTGGTTAGCACTCTTGCCTTCCAGCACTGTGTGAGTTTTATTCAGTTTTCCAATTTCCTCCCACACATGAAAAACATACTGGTAGATTAACTGGCTTCCTATGAAATTGGCCATAGTTTGCATGAGAATTAAACAGTGAGTCCTATTTTGGACTGGGACTGTGAATTTGAATAATGATGAACAATGCTCTGGAATATGGTGCTATATAATTACATAAATAAATTCTTATCTGTGGCATTTTGTTGCAATCCATTTACAATATTTGCATCCAATATTGGTTAAAATGATAAAAATTATAATAAATATACAAGTTGTACCTCTAATATATAAATAGATAGATGTAACTCTGAATACAATGCATTATTTATTGCTTTTACGGGAGAAATAGGATTGCTTTATGGAAGTGATTTCATGTTCTCAGTGGTTGACCTCGTCAAATATTTTAATTTTATTGCAGTATTTATTAAATTCTAATCGTCCTGTGTCTGTCTGGCACAACCGGCAGGGGTGTTGCCTATAAATTCTAATAGTCGAGAAAGTTTCCTGTAGACTGTACTAGCTTGTTCTATAGGTTTTCCAGTACTGGTGTAAAAGACTTCACAATAGAATTACTTTTAGAGGGTCTGGAAATTGAGTTTTGACCATAGAAACCTTTTTCAGGGATATTACATTTTGAGATTTTTTTCCTGCACCCAGCCCATAACTAGTACTTTTCAATACCAGTGGAATTAATTGGTATGTCCTCTTGGTAAATTATGATGAATTATTGAAAAAATCAGTTTGTAATCTTTTCTTTTTTTTCTTAATTACATTACCTTGTCAATGGGTCTGACAATGTCAGCTCTGATTGGGCAATGTCAGAGTGCGTACTTACAAAATTACCAAGATTGTTATTTTAAGCTTGGGCTACGTGAATACTTTTTTTAAGCACTACTGATTAAAGTGGCAGCTGCCGTCCATGTGATTGTATATAAGTCAATGGGACAGATTTACAATTAAACTTAGACTAGACAATGTGAAAATGCACCAGTGCAAAATAGCTCATGCTGCATCGTTAGACTGTCTACTCTTAGATTACACCCCCTATTAGTTGTCTTACTTTATGCCACAATTTGGGTCCAAAACTTTGCATTTTTGGCACACATTGTCATATCTCGAGCCATGCCGTTTTCCAGTAGGCCAGCTCCTTTCTCACTAAGCCACACCTTCTTGTAGGATGAGCAAAAATAAGTGTCTAAAATGCTAATAAATGTGAAACTAGAGTTAACTGTAGCCCTAGCCGGTGTAGATGTGAGTGTCTGGCACACAGAGTGCCAGAGATGCACCAAATGTATTAAGAGGTATAATTGTACCTCTTGTGAATAGTGATCAAGACTGGCATATGGGAACACAAATCTGGATAAATGTCCCCCAATGTGCCATAAAAAAATGACCTACTGTTTAAATCAAGTTTTTAGGTTAAATATATATTTAAAGTAAATTTGGCATTTTTTACTGTTCCATGTCACTATCTATATTTCCAAAGTTCTGAAACCATGTCGTTTTCACACCAACCAAGTAACAGGTTGACACTTCCTGTCCTGTAAAGGTCACTTTTAAGTAGTCATCTCATTATTAGCATAGGCATGATTACAATGAAAAGATATATATAGACAACATAAGAACCACCATTGAAAATAGATGATAGTCACAGCTTATCTACTTCCCTCCCTGCAGAATAACCCCTGCGCAGGTCACAGAACATGTCTAGAACACTCTGCCAAATAAGTCAATATACCTCTCCAGCTTATAGGTTCCTATGGTCCTTACGGCAGCTCAAGCAAGGTGACTCTCCCCATAATTATGTATAAGAAAAAAAAATAAAAAAAAAATAAATACAATCAGATAATAAGAAACAGTTTAGAAAAACAGAATGTTTCAGTATCTGGTTTTAATTAGTAAAAATATAATATAGGTAATACACTCCCTTTAAAGGGAACCTGTCACCGGGATTTTGGGTATAGAGCTGAGGACATGGGTTGCTAGATGGCCGCTAATACATCCGCATTACCCAGTCCCCATAGCTCTGTGTGCTTTTATTATGAAAAAAAAGAAAAAAAATGATTGGATACATATGCAAATTAACCTGAGATGAGTCAAAATATGACTCTTCTCTGGTCACACAAGTAAGATATGACTCTTTTATGTTAATTTGCATAAAAGGTGGGAAGTACAAAAATGCATAATACTTATTGAATTCATATGCAAATGAAATTAAAAGTGTAATTTCTATGTTTAGGGTAACACAATGAACATTTAGAAACGCTCAGTGAGGGCAGCATGGTAGAGGTGACAGGTTCCTTTAAGTTCACACAAAGCTTGATAGAACCCTTTATGTTGAGAATGGTTTTGCCATCAGACATCTGCACTCTAAGCTATACTGTACATTATTTCTCTCAGCTTTTTTAAACACTGAATGGTTTATTACGTGCGATTATTACTGCATAAATATTTGACTGTATAATTGTTAGTACATGAAAATACTGTCTCCCCCTCCTCTTCATCCGCTGCAGCATTGATCATATCAGCAGTCATCTGTGCTTTTCTGTGGAGACTTCATGCAGTATACGCAACCGCCAACAGTTCTTAACAAGCAAAGAAAGGATCCTGCATTCATTGTTTCTGCATGTGGCTCTCCTTTGTGTTTGGTCATTAATCTGATAGTCATACTTCATATGCTGAAAGTGTTATAGAGAACTTAAAAGTGGAAATGAATTTTCTTGCAGATGAATGCAGTAAACTGCCGCCTCATACCATAACAATTGATTCTGCTGGTTCATTTGTCTAATGGCCCATCTATGTTATAAACAATATGAGATACATGCCAGTGCAAGAATTTATATCTCTAGATAACAATACATAAATAAATAATCCAAAAATACTTTCCATCTTTTCTTTTTTATACAACAAAATAACAATACTCATGCAGGTTCCTTAAAAAAATGATAGATAGATATATATATATATATACATATATATATATATATATATATATATAAAATTTAAATTATAAAAAGGAAAAGATGGAAAGTATTTTTGGATTATTTATTTATGTATTGTTATCTAGAGATATAAATTCACCATATATATATATATATATATATATATATATATATATATACCGTACACATATATATATATATATATATATATATATATATTAGTAATAAAATTAATCATTTTATTAACTAATAATAACACATTCATTATTATTACTGCTTAATATAGGTCTCAAATTCCAAATTTTCTTCCTACCATCTCACACATAAAAAAAGAAATAAAAAAAAGATTAATTGCAATTTAGAAATCTCACAAAAAATGATTGCTGCTGTAATGTGGCCGAGGAAGGTTTTATGTACATCCAGTAAAAGAGTTTTATGTACATCCAGTAAAAGAAGTTATATTAAAAAGCAATTGTTCTGCAGATACTTGACCTAACAAATGCGCATTAGTCTCTATTTATCTGTCACTTCATCGCAGATAAATTTTGCATACTGCATATTTATAGTTCACTTTTGGGCGCACAAATTATTCTAAATGTGTTTTTTCTTTGCTGTTCCATTGATTTTAATGTTTAGCAGATAAACAGTAAATTTAATTTACATAATTAAGTTAATCTTTTAGATTTCAATGTAGTGTATCGTGAGTCTTCTGGGCCTCTAAATTGGATTATACCATTAAAACTCCTATTAAAATAAACAAAATAAGATAAAAGAGAACTTTCTGTTCACATCACTCAACATCATCAATCTCTTATCTCGCTCATTTTCTGTACAATAAAGTGGCATTTGTATCTTTTCCGCAGTTGCTTTAAAAACTGGTAATAAAAAAAGGAAGTGACTGCTGTGAAATGGTTGAAAGTCTATTGCCTTATTGAAAAATAAATTGTACTTCTAAGCACCCTCAACCAGAATGTCTATTTCGCAAAGATTTCAGCCTTCCAAATGCAACTTTTGTGTGCTGGATGAACAGACTAATGTACCATGCCCTCTGCTATGACTATCAGTTTATGCAACATTGAAAGAGTCAATTCATTTGCATAATTTCAGTGGTATTACCATCACTTTAAGGTAGGATAGCTTGCACCGGAGTACTGTTGGCTCACGTTTGACTTTCCATTATGTTTGCCATTTTGACAAATTAATCATGGCATGGAAATAATTAATAACACTTATGACACACTAAACCTTATACCCATGGGCCTTAACTTTTTACATCAGCAATCTGATATTAATGCGAATAAGATTTAGTGTGTACCTTAACAGTTGACAATGCCTAAGGCTGAACAAAATTAATATTTTGTTTCCCATCTGGAGGCTTCAGTGAAATTAATGAGGAATAGCAATCTTTTGTAATGTATGGGAATATTCACAATTCATCGACTAGGCTTGTCGTCATCTTTTATATTCTCTGTATGCTGCTTAGTGCATTTATGGGGGAAATTCACAGTGGAAGGAATAAAATAAAAAGGCAAAACATTTGTGTAAGGGACAAAACCAAAGACATAAATGTTTTAATCCCAATTTTTTTTTTCTATAATAAGAAAAGCTTGTTGCGATTTTTTAATTGAATAAAGCATAGTAATCTTTTCAGGCCACATTTAAAAATAAAAGAAATACATAAAAAAGAAAAAGAAATCAGAGAACATGATATATGCATGCAAAGAATACAGATCACATCACCCTAAAAATGCACAAAAAATTTAAGAGTATTTTTATGTTTAAGTGGTACTCTGTGTGTACCCAACAATATATTCTGCTATCGGCTTCATATACACTACTGTCTTTATTCTGCATAAGGCTGATGTTTAACTTTCTTACAGAAGTCAATAACTAGTGCATCTCTACAGAATTACTATAGACCCATGTTGACCATAAAATCACAGAATCAGCAAAATGATCTTTAAAAAAACTAAAAAAGTTAAAGCAACATATCATCAGAAAAAGACCAAAAAGATACCAGTTTACCAAGGATAGACACTAAACCAATGGATCGCTAGTAAATAGATGATATTCCATTGGCATACTGGTTCATGAACTTAAAATGGCAAAAATTCACAATGTGCCACTCTCAAAGAAAATATGACGCTAAATCACTGAACCACTAAAAAATTACATATACAAACCCTTATCTTTTTGTATTCTTGACTGCTAAACAGACCATTGCCTATGCTTACTTGGGTCAACAGACACCAGTCATGGTGTATGGGTAATAAGAATTTGAAACTTACAACCTTATTGAATGACAAGGTGGACATGGTTGAGTAGGTCTGGACAACTTGGGTGGCATACTGCAGTCACAATATGCCTCTAATTTGTCTTGCACTATACCAGATCAAGGGTTTGCCCCTCCTCACCGGGTTAGAACCAATTTAACTACTTTAACTGTTTCTCACCATGTACACTATGGTCACCTGCACTATTTTGTATTTTTGCTCCCAAAGAGTCCCTATAATGCCCTATAATTTTATGTCTCTAATGTTTATGTTCAAACATAACATAAAAAAGACAATTAAAAAAGCTATTGCTATATCTCCAATTTTATAAAGTATATGAAATGTACAGATGTGTCCACCTAATGTTTTCTCTTGGCTCAATATATCCAAAGATGAGTTGTACAAGATGTACATGATAACTAGGTGTTTAAAAAAGGATACTCTGTCACAACATGTCTATGTTATTTTTCCTCTATGTGTGGCCACCCAGTGGTTGTGTTGTGAATTGCGCTCTATCAAGTGTTTGCTAGCATGCCGTAATATTTATTGAATTTGTTTCATGTGAAACTGGAGTCCTTAACCTAGCTAAGGTATGAGTGTACCCAATGCTGTAATTGTAGCTAAGGTATGAGTGTACCCAATATTTCCTGAGTATACCTATAAAAGTGTTAGCTCATAGCATATCCTGCGTTATTTGAAATGGTAAATAATTTAGTACCAATTTTAGAATCAATTGTATTATCTTTCTATATTGCCCCGTTTAATATAAATTATGGGGCACATTTATTAAGACCAATGTTTTAGATGCTAGGCTTAATAACCGATATACGTAGCTGGCGGTGGATTTATGATGAGGCGCTAGCCTCTCTATAACTTTAGTGCATTCAGAGCCAGTTCTAAACGTACAACAGCTTCCAAGCTGTTTTACATTTATACCTTTTTTGACGCCTGAAACAGGCATAGAAAATGGTAAATGAGAAGGGCCTGCCAACCCATCCTCCTCCCCACCCACACCACACCTCCTTTTTTACACCTAGCGTGAGTGGGGAGAAGTCGCAGATTACGGACCTTTGAGCCTCAATCTGCACCAGAAATACACCTAATTTAGGCATATTTGTTTGATAAATTACCCCCTTATCTTTACTCTAATGCAGGGATCAGCAACCTCCACTCCAGGTGTACTGAAACTACAACTACCAGAATGCACAATTCACTTTTATAGGAGTTATAAGAACAGCCAAGCATGTTTGCATGCTGGGAGTTGTAGTGTCACAGCAGCTGGAGAGCAGTAGGTTGCTGGTCCCTGTTCTAATGTGTATATTCTGTGTTGCTTGTCTTTCCTGGTGCAATGTACTGTAAGTACAAACCAAATCCCATTTAAAGTATAGGGCTGAAAAATGTAAGAAGATTTCTAGAAGTGAGTCCTTGTTTCTTCAGTGTTTACCATCATGTAATTTTTATTTCAATAATTTGGTTCTAATTGATTTCTAATATAGTTAAAAGCTTTTAAAGTGTCTAGCACTGATCAGACCACCATAACCTACATCTTTCAGTAAGAATGAACACAGCAAACTCAAACCTACTGGATGTCCCTTAAACTGCTCATGGTGGAAGACATCACTCCCCAGCATACACAGGGTTTATAAGGATTTCCTATTTCATAACTATATTTATTTCCTCACATCATCCATTCCTTATTATATTGATGACATATGAATGTTTTAACTAAACAAACTATGCTAAAATTACTACCATTAAATCTCTTCGCATTGAACAGCACTGAGATGGCTCCCATGTAGACAAAATTGAGCTTAGGAATAATTTAGGATTCAATATGCTAATAGGCATCATGTAAAAAGAAAAAGTAAGTGAACACTTTGATTACTACTAAAATGCGGTCTGGTTATCATGTCCTATCTATGTCACAATGAGACATAACACAATCCAACTAAAATAATAATGCACTATACAGTTGCACCCTTCATGTCTTTTATTGAACACATTGAGTAAACATCTGCAGGTCAATGATGAGGAGGCATTTTGGACTGTTCCTCCCTGCAAATGTGTTTCAGTGAATATTAATAGTATTACTATTTCTGAGATGCCTTACATGCCCAGCCCTCAAGTCAAAGCCAAATCATGCAACTCGGTAGGTCAGGACTCTGATTTTTCCAAAACAAACACTTATTTAGTTGATGTACCTTTTGTGTACTGGATCATTGCCTTCTTGCATCACCAAAATCTATGCAGATGCAGTTGTTCTGTAAAATGTTTTAATACACTTTAGAATTTATCGTCCCGTGAGTGATCACAACCATGCAGCCAAGCAAAGCGGACCCCAAACCACGATTCACTGCTCCCCCCATCTCTGTTCTAAATATATCTATCTCCAGCACAACAGTCTATCCCTGTCCACTCACGATGCCCTACTGATTGAGTGTGGGTCAAAGGATGTGGACATTTTTGACTGACAATTTCCAGAGTCCACCCTCCAGGGGCTCTCCACAGTGCTATAGTGTTCTGTTTGCTCACTCGATCAATCACATAGTGCTGCAGGCTGTACCTCTCTATCAGTGCTCAGTCTCACTCTACCATAGCACCAAACTGAGTCATGCGGGCAAAGCAACAGAAGTCATGTGGTGGTACCTAAATTTCAACCAGCCAGTAGGCAGCGAAGGGAGCATGGCAACTGCTTGCTTATTGGCCCGTTGTGTTTCTGTCACTGACAGGATCCAATATCATTAGGCAGCTGGAAGGCAGTGGCATGGAGGAGGGGAGACGTGTATTCGAGTCAGAAGGGGGATACAGCCATTCAGCCTGGCCGGGTACCCCAACTTCATATGCCTCATAATAACTCTCTCCAGTCCTTACCTAGTGCAGTCAACTGTTTTGTATGGTCAAAACTACTGTTAGACTCCCTTTAAATGGGTTGTCCAGCCTTGAGTAAGTGTCCTCAAGATAGGCCATCACTCCCTTATTAGATGGAGTCTGACACCCTGCATCCCTGTCAACCCGCTTTTTGGTGTAGCTCCATCACTGGAAGTTGGTGTCAAAGCTACACATCACCATCAATATTGCAGAAAAAGGGCAGCCACTACTACAGCACTGCTCCCATTGAAGTCAATGGAAGCAGTTATGTACTAATGTGATCACTCTGCTTCAATGTTGATGGTGCTCTGTAGCTCTGGTGATGACTTTTGGTGATGGAGCTACATAGATCAGCTGATAAGGCTGGTGTGCGTGGTGTCAGACATCTGCCCATCAGATAGTGATGGATTATTCTGAGCATAGGTCATCATTTACTAAAGGCTGGACTGTCCCTGCTCACGGAAGGCCTTCTCACAGAGATCTCCACCTAATGATCTGGCAGAGCTCTAATGACATTCTCTGGTCAATCATAGAGATAACTACATGACTCTTACACATCATCTCTGTTCTCTCCCTGCACTCATCTTTATGATCAATGCAGAAAGAAAGCAGAAATCGAAAAAATCTGCGCTATGGACTGCAAAAATCTGTAGCCATCATCATTGTGAAAGGTAGACTGAAAGAGAGGGGCCTTGGGGAGAATTTTGTGTGTGGGGGGGGGGGGGCAGATTGTGAGATATTGGGTATACGGGGCAGGCTGTGAGAAAGTGGCTTCTATGCTGAAATGTCTGTGAGAGATAGGGAGCATGGTGTACAGTTTATATAATAGAAGAGGCATAGGTAACAGTCTGTGAGAGGGAAGAGGCATGGAGTCAGGGAGATGAAGGCATGGATGGAAGTTTGTGTAACAAAGGGGAGCATGGGGAACAGTCTGCACAACAAAGGAGGGCACGAGGAGCAGTCTGTGTGACCGAGGGAGGCATGAGGAGCAATCTGTGTGACCGAGGGAGGCATGAGGAGCAATCTGTGAGAGTTTGAATGATGTAGAGCAGTCTGTATAACAGAGAGGTCCACGAGGAGCAGTCTATGTGACAGGGGGGCAGTTTAAGAAAGATGAGTCATTGATAACAATATATGTGACAATGAGGAGTATGGAGATCAGTCTGTGGATCACATTAGGGCATGGAGAGCAGTCTTTTAGAGAGGCAGCATGAGAGCACAATATGTAACAAAGGGGATATAAGGAGCAGTCTGTGGGAGAATGGTGGTGTGTCCATTCCAGTATAGTCTTCCTGCTACAGTCAAAACACTGGAGCCTGGAGGGGTGACCACCTGGGATACGGACATTACACTTTTTTTCCCTTAGACTACATGGATACTGGTAGTCTTCCACTGACCTAGACCACTAGTGTTGCAAACATTAATTCCTTCATTGCCCTAGACTCCAGGGATGTTACCCTAAACCCATGTAGTACCATAGTTACCTACTATGACAAATTATTTAGAGCTATATGAAAATATTTATTTGCAACTGTTTTTCGTCCCCTAGTGGGAGTAACACTGTAAGTACTCCACTATTTGTAGTTAAAAATGGGAAGGTGATAGGGGTGTTCTGGGTGCTGCCATCAGTGATTGACTAGTTTAAATATTAAAAGGTTTGTCCTGATTTTTAATACTGATGACCTATCCTCAGGATAGATAATCAATATCAGATTGGCAGGGATCTGACTCCCAGCACCCTTGCCAATAAGCTGTTTGAAGGGGCTGCGGCCTCCTAGCAGCTTATGAATGGCAGCGCTGAGCATTGGATTTGCTGTGCTTGGTATTGCAGTTCAGTTCCATTCACTTGAATGGGACTGACCTGCGCCTGGGACATGTGACAGATGAATGGGACATCATTGGCCAAAGTCAGGGTGCTTTCACACAACTGTATTTTCAGTCTGGGGCCACAAAATATGCAAACAGCACACGGATGCCATCTGTGTGCTGTTTGCATCTGTGCAGATGAGCTCTGACAAAAATAGCCCTTTTTTCAATGGAGCCCACAAAAAGTGCAGGATGCAAACGGACCGCATTCGTATTTTGTGGATCTGCAATTTGCGTTCCGCAATACAGATACAGTTGTGTGAATGCACCCTTAAGCAGAATCCAATAATTAGCAGACACTGGTAGGATCAGCGTAATCACAAATACACATAAATAAGGAAGGTGGTTCTGTAGCAGCTCATGTAATTGAAATGAGAAGCTGGTCTACTTCTGTCTAACATCTAACCAAGATGCTTGAGTTCTACGTTCCTGTGATCCTAACAAGGAGTACTTTATGAAGATTAATGGTTGTCACGCCACTGCGACTTGTGGAGTAAAAGGTCTGTTTCACTTTCTTCATTCTTCACAAACTGCTTGCAGTGCCCACACGCTTCTGAGAGAACACTTTGATGCCATCAATCATTTCAAGGTTTCAGTTAGTGCACCTGTAACTAGAAGCTGGATGTTAGGGGCGAATCAATAAATATATACATATGTACAGATGCGGCCGGCGTTCACACTGCATTTGTCATCTCTTAATCAGCAGCAACATTTTTATTCATTAAAGTTAAAAGGACAAAATGTTGCAAGTGCAATACATTACACCAGCAAGATCAATCTGGCTGCTCCCGGGAATATCTGAGTCAAAGATGTTGGTCAAGAAAAAAAAGAAATGTATTTTTCAATTGACATATTTAAAGTCCAGTGCTTTAAGCATTTATCGATGACATATATTAGCAGAATGTACAGGGCTGGAACATTCTGTGACCTTTGTACAAAATACAATATCTTCAGAAGTATGATGTATGCAATATGTGAAATGTTCTTGATAAATGCAGAATAATCACTTTAATGTTGTACATTTAGAGGGATAATAACAGGTCATTTTCTCTAGCAGAACATTTACAGGGTCATTGGCCTAATTTTGGCATCACTGTACTTACATGAGAGCACAATATGTAACAAAGGGGATATAAGGAGCAGTCTGTGGGAGAATGGTGGTGTGTCCATTCCAGTATAGTCTTCCTGCTACAGTCAAAACACTCGAGCCTGGAGGGGTGAGTAACTCACTGGACACCAAGTATGTAACATTTACCCTTACTTTACCTTAGACCACCTGGGATACGGACATTACACTTTTTTTCCCTTAGACTACATGGATACTGATGTTAACTCTTCCACTGACCTAGACCACTAGTGTTGCAAACATTCATTCCTTCATTGCCCTAGACTGTGCTGGTGCAAAGTTTTGTCCTAACCAACATCTGCAATGCTAAAGTTCTCTTGCAGCACATCTGATCATGGAGACTGGAGCCATTCCTAGATGACAGCTTTTGCAGTTTGGGTACGTCCACATGAACCAGAGTTGCTGCAGAAAACATCTGCAGAAATTCTGTAGGAATCCACAGGTAAATCCATAAGCAGCAAATCTCCACAAAATTGTGTGGATTTTGAAGAAGATTTGCTTATGGATTTTGCCAGCAGAAAATAGCCAAGAGGAGAAAATGAATGAGGATACCCACTTTCCCTAGAGCTTCTCCAGCAAGCTCCTTGTGCTAAAGTTGACTGCTGCAATCTGTGTCATTGCATGAGGCCAAGTTGCACCGAGATATGAGATGAGGAAAGGGAAGCACTATGGGAGGAATTTTCATTTGATTATTTTCTTCTTGCAAAAAAATTGTTTATAACTCAAGGTTTTGGGGACCTTTGAATCTCAGATGACAAGGAGATTGAGGTATCCACCAGGCTGCACATCCCAACTAGCTTTATTTTCCTAGCAATGAGCAGTGTAAAGCTGGCCTGGACACCTCCTGTCTATGTCACCACAGACTTGCTGCTTTTTGAAAGCATTTCTGACATTGCACTGAAGATGAGAGGGACTAAGTTGGTTCGGTTGCATAAAACATGTCATTTTATACCTAGGTTAACAATGCTTGAGCATATGTAGGCAGAAAGGTTGTCAGATGCCATCACATTTCTCAAAAAGTAACTTTTTATGGTAGATGCCATGCTGCTAATAATTTAACTTTAATGTAAAATACACTGACAGTTGGGCCTTCAGTTTTTTCACAAATTGCTATACTAATTTTGTACAAATGTCTGTTGACAGGACTTTTTTTTCCGTCATGAATAACAGAAAAGAAACAGAACCGTTATACAGGGTATGTGCTGTGGGGATTCACTCTGGTAGTTAGGACTAGCGGATGCAGTATAGAGGCAAAGTACACAGTTCTTGAATCAAACAAGTTCTTGAATTCACACATTGGTGTATAACAAAATGCAGATAAGGGGTATCACAAAACGCAGGTGGCTTGGTGTTTGTTCACACACAAGGAAAGTCCATAAACAATTAAAGTCACCTTTTCTCCTGGGTTTTAATTCACACCCTGTTAGCAGTTCAGCCTCATCAAGTGCATAGGCGGCCTGTTCGCCTTTAGAGGGGCCTGAGTCCTCCAGTCCGGCTCAAACCTCAAATACCAGCACAGCCCTCAGTTCACAGCACACAGATTGCTGAGCTTCACTGTCAGAGGGAGGTAAATCCACACACCTGGCAGTGCTGGCTGGTTTTTATGCCTGGCAAAACCCGGCCTGGAACATAGGGAGTAGGTACCCACCTAGCACTTTGACTACTCCCAGAAAGAGCCGTCCCGGATCAGCTATGACAGCCATGCTAAATCTCAAGGTGTCAGTTAGCAATAGCTGCTGCTGACACATAAAATACCGGCTCTTACTTCACCAAGGCCAGGAACCTCAGTGACACATATCTTCCATCCACAATGAATCCAGGTACCTTCTTACAGTGCCATAGACATTAGAATGAAGCAAAATGGAATGCCTCTTAAGGGTTTAACTCTGTTATAACGGAACCCTATAATTAAATTTATAATGCAAATGCGAACCCGCCATTACATCCAGAGCCACCCAGGTGAAGTCTCCACTGATGTAGACATCGTTTTTCCTATTCTCCATTTGGCCTATGGTGACTTATTCCAGCTGCATCTTGTCTCTGCAGTGTTTAACACACAGAAATCGTAGATTCCTCGCTTTTCTATCATTCTTCCCACCTTGGTGCTCCAACAGAGCTATCCTGCTGCTACAACAATACTGTGCTCCCCAATGCCGTCAAATACTATACTACAGAAACAACAGTGTTATACAGATAGTCCTCACATAGCAATATAAAAATCTCACCAATAATAATATCTCTTCCAGAGTGCCCTCATAAGTAATAATACCCCTACAATGCTCCCAATAATGATAATGTTCCCTGAGAGTGTCTATTATTAGTTGCATTCTCCATATTGCGCCCAATAATAATGCCCACCATAGTGCATCCAGTAGTAATAAGGCCTCTTTGAAGTGTCTTAGTAATAATAAGGCTCTGCTATAGTGCCCCCTGTAGTTTCAAGACCCCTCTATTGTACCCCCAATAGTTACAATGTCCCCTATAGTTCCTCCAACAGATACTATAATGCCCCTATAGTGCCCTACTAGTTATAATGTTTCATATAGTGTCACAGTAGTGACACTGCCCGTTATAGTGCCCAAATAGTTAAAATGCCCCCTATAGTGTCCCTGTAGTTAGAGTGCCCCCAATAGTGTCCCAGTCTCATTTTTTTAAATACTTTATTGAATAAAAATAAAAAAAATACACTAAATTCAATTTTACAAGGGTACCACTCTCAAAATTTCCACATATTCAATAAAAATATTTTCAGAAATAATTTGCCCAATCCATGTAACCGCCAGAAAAGAGGAGAGAAAAAAAAATCAATCCTATGTCCAGGGAGGCCAAATTTTTCCCTTTAGGGGCAGCACTTCATTTGATAATAGGTCTGTTCATATTTTTTAACCAATTGGATCAAATGCTCCCATTGACTTATCCAGGGGGAGTTTTCTGCACACCAATGCCAAACCACCACAAGAATTAATATTCTACACCCCTGCACTCAGGTCTATTTAGACTTAGTATTATAGACTTACTCACAGATAACCTCTTAGATCCTATTTATGTCTACTGTGTGTATCATTGTACCAAAAAGTGGAACATGTTCAGTATAGATGGAGGTGGGTCTTCAGAACCAATTTCTCTGGAGGCCCAACAAAACTCCAGTCCAACAATGATAACATATATGAATGCCACACATACAAACATCAGTGAATGTTGTGTTGTGGGATGTTACAATGGCATGCAAAAGTTTGGACACCCCTGGTCAAAATTACTATTACTGTGAACTTTTAAGATGATCCCCAAAAGGCTTAACATTAAAGACGATTTCAACGTTTTAAGTAATATCAGTATATTGTTTTGGGTTTGTACAATTTTAGAGTGAAGAATGGAAAGGAGTACCTTGCAAAAATATAGGGACCCAATGAGATTTGAGTGCTGAGATAACTTTGACCTTAAATAGCCTGTTAACCCTTTCTACCCCGGGCCAGTTTTCACCTTCCTGCTCAGGCCATTTTTTGCAAATCCGACATGTGTCACTTTATGTGATAATAACTTTGAAACACTTTTATTTATCCAAGCCATTCGGAAATTGTTTTCTCTTGACACATTGTACTTATTATATATGATGAGGGGGAGAACTGCACTCAGTTCGATGGACTCTGGTGTCAATCAAGGGCTGGAACGGCCAATGTACATGCAGTGGAATTGAGGCACACAGATTTTTTAGTGTTGCAATTAAATTATTTATTAAGTTTCACAGTAGTTTCATCCAATTGCCCAATATTTATCTTCAAGGTACAAACAGAATATCTAGACCGGACGTTTCGGTCACATCAGACCTTCATCAGCGGTCACATTTTTATCTGTAATCATATACAATAAAGGCGATGAGCTGGAGTAAAGCCACTGGAAAATTGTAATGCTTACATACTATAAAGACATACACAAATCACTACAAAACATGCACCAAAATGATACGCAACTGACAATACTAGCTAATTCCTCAAGGACGGAATTAGCCAGTATTGTCAGTTGCGTATCATTTTGGTGCATTTTTTGCAGTCAGTTGTGTATGTATATATTTTTTCATCTGCACAATGTATCATTTTGTGTTAGATGTCCTTGTGGTACACCCCGGCATCCTCCATTGTACACATTTTTTGCTGGGGATTGCCGTTATCTGTGGACTGCATGCGGAGGAATTGCTCCCCCGGTTATAGACATGCTACAGTGTCTGGGTTTGGAGCATTTCCACCCGTTTAGGCCACTTTTTTCAGTGAGTTTTTGTCTTTATGTGTATGGAATGTGCCACTTTATTTTGTTGGTAAAATTCTTTTGCACCTGGTAGCTTCTGTGTCACATGGTCTGTTGTGGGTGCAGCTCACAGCTTTATTCTACCTCACAATGCATTGGTGATACCACTATGGAGACATGTGAGAGCCTGGCTGTGAGTTGGTTTCTAGCACTGTTCAGACCCTGTTCACACACCACAGGTAGTTGAGTGGTAGGACCCCATGCCTGCTGTGACACCGTGACATGGTGCATGAGGGGCTCAGATATGTTCCTGACTGGAAGATATTGGCAAAGTTCCCAGCTTTTACCATCGGCTTGAGGAATTAGCTAGTATTGTCAGTTGAGTATCATTTTGGTGCATTTTTTGCAGTAATTTGTGTATGTATATATTTTTTCATCTGCACAAGGTATCATTTTGTGTAATATGTCCTTGTGGTGCATGCGGTCTGCCCCGGCATCCTCCATTGTATGCATTTTTTGCTGAGGATTGCCGTTATCTGCGGACCGCACGCGGAGGAATTGCTCCCCTGGTTATAGACACGCTACAGTGTCTGGGTTTGAAGCGTTTCCACCTGTTTAGGCCACTTTTTTCAGTGTGTTTTTGGTATCATTTTGGTGATTTGCTTACAAACTATAAAATAGAAATATAATTAGCCAACATGTTGCTCAATATACTAGAAAAACGCCTTCAAGGCAGATCCACAGATACAATGGAAGGGAACTACATAAAAATGAAAATAAAAATAAAAATAATCCAGATTTCATATAATCCATAAAATATTAGTATAAATCAGGGCTTGTTCACTATGCATAGGATAATGCCGGATGTATGTGAGAAAATCCGATTACTCCTGTATTTTACATATTACCCAAGATCCATAAAAGTCTTATTAATCCTCCAGGACATCCCATAGTTGCCTCAACTCATTCAATCTTTTCCCCTCTAGCCATCTACTGTACAGTACATAGAAAAAATACTCACGCCATTGATTAGAACATTGATATCTTTTATACTAGATACTACTGATTTTCTATAACTATAACTATAACTATAACACCAGACAGCATCCTACTAACCCTAGATATCAATAGCCTATATACCTCTATAGCACACGACAAGGGGATACAAGCCACAGCAAGATTACTACACAATCACTCTACACAACAGGAATTTTGCCTCAAAATTCTTGAGATTATACTCACAAAAAACTTTTTCTGTTCGGTGACACATACTATGGCCAGAGAAGGGGTACCGCGATGGGGGTCTAACATGGCCCCTCCTTATGCAAATGCTTATATGATTGCGTTCGAGGAGGATTATATCTACACAAATCCCTTGTTTCAGCAATATGCTGACATTTGGTATTGTTTTATAGACTACATCTTTTGCATCTGGAGGGGACCTATATCTACTATACACCAATTGGTAGAAGACTTGAACCAGGTATACAATGAATTAGACTTCACCTCCCATACCAGTAAGCAGGAGATCAGCTTCATCAACACGCTTGTCAAACTTGACCAAAGAGGAAAACTATCCGTAGATTTGTACAATAAACCGACTGATCATAACAGTCTCCTCCACTACAAGAGTTGCAATCCTAGGGCTACAAAAAAATCTTTACCCCGGTCACAGTACACATGGGTAGACCGTATCGTGAGCAATGACATGATAAAAAACTACATGTAGTAGAAATGGAAGGCGACAGCAGCGTCTCACCAAAAAGCTTCTTTATTTAGGAACACTCCTCATAACAGGTCATACAGAGCAGTTTGCAGCAACGTTTCGGCTAAGCATAGCCTTTGTCAAGCATATTAATCAGTTAAAACCACAGCCTATAAATAGCACATAGTAAATCCGCCCACACCGCTAAGCAACCAATAAGATTAAAGATTTATATATAATACACCTGTATAGGTAATCAACATACTCAAACACATGAACCAGCTGTCACAGAACATACCCACTTGAGGCCATCACCCAGAGAATTTCTCCATCCATCTAGCGTCCCATGGCCGGTAATGCGCATGTCCGCTTACGTCATCACATGCGCGACTGCTAGGCAGCGCACGTGTGACGTACCCAGATGAATCCAAACACAAAGTCCACGCTGGGCAGCATACATCATCAGGCGGCGGCCGACAAACGTCACAAGACCACTCCCACCTGGCATTCCAGAGTGGAGTATGCATGAGGGTTAAAGTGGGACTGTGCATAGGAGGCGATTGCACCACGTCAACGAACACGCCACCACTAGGCAGCATGCCTATGTCGCACCTAGATAAATCCAAACGCATAGTCCAAACTGAGCCGCATATATCATCAGGCGGCGGTCGGCAAGCGTCACGAGACCACTCCCACCTGGCGCTCCAGATTGGAATATGCATGAGGATCAAAAATGGGGGCGTGTACAAAGGGCAATCGCACCACTATAACATATAACAGCGTGCAAACAACGCTCCTTGGAGAGCACAGTAATAGAGCATATCAAAGCGCATCATCTGCACCACTGACGCCAAGATAGAATAAAGGGATATATAGGGCATGTATGCACAAAAGGGGTATAAAAAGATATACTGGAAAGGTAAGAGCCACTGGGTGTCAATCACAACCAGCGTTCTCACTAAGTGTACAATCACATTAGTGAGTGATATACCATATGCAGGCATGTGTGGAAAAAGCCATAGTAATCATTATGGTGCTATAAAACGGTGTGATAAGTACACATAATTAAAAGAAAAAAGAAAAAAATGCCACTACAGAGGAGGGACATGAAATCGAGTGTATGGAAAGTAAGTATAATGTTTAACTAATACCTGCCACATTAAACTCAAGGTTTAATCCAAATGGCTGTAAAGATTTGAGTGTGTAAATCCATTTAAGTTCCTTCTTCCTTAATATCGTGTCTCTATCGCCCCCTCTCCGTAGTGGCCCCACACTGTCAATGACCCTGAAGCGGAGCTGGTTGACAGAGTGCCCCGCATCCACGAAATGTTTCGCAACGGGCTTATCCATGTTCATCTTGCGTATAGTACTCTTATGTTTGTTAATACGCTCTCTAATCTCCATAGTGGTCTCCCCAACATAAATAAGGCTGCAGGGGCACTGGATGACATAAATTACATCCCGTGACCTGCAGGTGTAATAGCCCTTGATTTTATATTTCTTTCCACTATACGGGTGGGAGAAAAATTCACCTTTGAGAACGTTGCTACAGTTACAGCAAGATAAACATGGATAAGTCCCGTTTTTGCGTGGTGCGAGTAGTTTTTGTGTCGGTGACTGACCGCCCACATCGGATTTAACCAGTGTGTCGCGGAGACTAGGGTTCCGTCTGTATGCCATCAACGGCGGGGATTTAAACACTTCTATATCTGGCAATCCTCGTTGGAGTATATGCCATTCCTTTCTAAGGATGCTGGCAATGTTGCCACTGTCCCGGCCGTAGATGGACACAAACGGAACCCTAGTCTCAGAGGCCGCCCTTTCTGACTTTCGTAGTGCGGTGCACCTGTCAACCAGCATCACCCTCCGCTTAGCTCGAGTAAGTAGGGGTTTCGGGTAACCTCGTTCCAAGAAACGCGTGCACATTGTGTCAATCCTCTGCGCACATGTGTCCTGGTCCGAAACAATTCGCTTTACCCTTAAAAGTTGACTCCAAGGGAGGGAGTCGAGCATTCTGTGTGGATGATAGCTATCATGCATTAGTAAGGTATTGCGGTCAGTAGGCTTCCGATAGAGGTCCGTAAACAAAAGACCCTCCATCACATAGACTCGCACATCAAGAAACTGCAATTCACTAGGAGAAACAGTTATAGTGAACTGCAGATCAGGGACACCCGCATTCAAATGAAGATGAAAATCATCAAGTTCATTCCTCGTGCCTGTCCAGATCATGAAGATGTCGTCGATGTAGCGCCACCAACACAGGACTCTCCCAAAAAAAGGGGAGCGATACACGAGTTTGTCCTCCACCTCGGCCATAAAGATGTTAGCGTAGGTGGGGGCCACGTTGGACCCCATGGCCACACCCCGCTGCTGTTGGTAGAAGGTGTCCCCGAAGAGGAAGTAACTCCTCTTCAGGACCACCTCCAGGAGGCGGAGGACAAATCGGCACACACCCGGGGAGAGCCCCATGTCGGTCAGGGCCACATCGACGACACCTAACCCATATGTGTGGTCAATTGATGTGTATAAGGACACTACATCGAAACTGACCAACAGAAATTGGGTGGGCAGTTGTAAATCCTGTAATTTAGAAAGAAAATGCCCAGTATCCTTGACATAGGATGGAGCGGAGGTCGCCCGGACCTGCAATAGCTTGTCCAGAAAGACAGACAATGGGTTGAAGACCGAGCCCCTACCAGAAACAATCGGTCGGCCCGGTGGATCGACCAATCGCTTGTGGATCTTGGGGAGTATGTATAACATCGGGGTGACAGGGTGGGGCACCATAAGATATTGGTACAAACCATCATCTATGATAGAATTTTGAAGTGCCTCCTCCAATATCACCCCGATGTCACGCATAATATCCCATTTGGGATCCCCAGGTAGTTTTTTGTACACCTCAAGATCACTCAATTGTCTGTCTATCTCTCCAATATACATCGCAGTGTCCATGACGACCACCGCCCCACCCTTGTCTGCAGGCTTAATGGTGATGCGGGTGTCACGTACCAATGACATGATAGCCTGTCGTTCCGACAGAGAGAGATTATTCCTACCACTAGTGGGACTTAAAGACTCGATCTGTTTGTGTACTATCTGAATGTAAGATTCAACCACATGGTTGGTGTGCGGTGGTGAAAATACACTGGGTTTCCTGAGTTGGAAATCTTTGCATGTGAGTGACACTATGTTATTATTGCTAGTCACAGATGTTTTATCTGTTTCCACATTTTTAGATGCAAAGAAACATTTGATGACGTAAGCGGACATGCGCATTACCGGCCATGGGACGCTAGATGGATGGAGAAATTCTCTGGGTGATGGCCTCAAGTGGGTATGTTCTGTGACAGCTGGTTCATGTGTTTGAGTATGTTGATTACCTATACAGGTGTATTATATATAAATCTTTAATCTTATTGGTTGCTTAGCGGTGTGGGCGGATTTACTATGTGCTATTTATAGGCTGTGGTTTTAACTGATTAATATGCTTGACAAAGGCTATGCTTAGCCGAAACGTTGCTGCAAACTGCTCTGTATGACCTGTTATGAGGAGTGTTCCTAAATAAAGAAGCTTTTTGGTGAGACGCTGCTGTCGCCTTCCATTTCTACTACATGCCATTGGACCGCTTTGGATCTGCGATCTCCTGCTCAGCTGTTGCGCTATCACCATTTTGTGCTCTCCAGACGCCGCACGTGTTGCTGCTCCTGAACACATTTATTTTACCTATGATAAAAAACTACGTGACTCGAGGCCATAACCAGACAATTATTGAATAGGGGCTACCCTGAGACCATCCTGAACAGTACTTTACAAGACCTGACCAAAACACACGGGTCAAGGCCCAAACCTAACAACCAAAACAGAATAGCATGTGTAACCACATACCATCCCTTAATACCAAAAATCCAACAGGCTCTCAAACAACACTGGCTACTCCTGGCCAAAGCCTATCCTAGCATAAAATAATTTAATCAGTCCCCCTGATGTGCTATAAAAGACCTCCCAATATTAGGGATAAATTAGTCAAGGCAGACATAGGCAGTTTTACCAAACTACCAAAACAAACTTTTTTACGCAGTAGACGACAAGGCACATATCCTTGTCTTCACTGCGCCTAGTGTTCGAGCGTAATAAAAGGCGAATATGCTACACATCCATGTCCTGGACAGATCATTTTGATTTGAGGATTCTACACCTGCGATTCCAGCTTCGTAATTTATTTAATAAAATGCCCATGCGGACTCGCGTATGTGGGCGAGACGACACAACACATTCAGGATCGAATAAGCAAGTATAAGTCAACTATTAGACTTAGCCATACGTTCTTACCAATACCATAGCATTTTTTAAACGAAAAACACCAAATCTCTTAACTCCGTTTCCAAATTCTGGAACAAACTGACCCACCCAGGAGAGGAGGCAATCGGATACTCCTCCTAAGGCAACGTGAGGCATTCTGGATCCGCAAACTAGGGACACTTTCACCTAATGGTTTGAATCACGAGTGTGACTTCTTTATCAATGTATAAACTTGGATGAAATATGTATACATCTATGGTCTTAACACTGTTCTATTTTTTCCACAGACCCGCTGAAAATTAATTCTGTCTGCATCGGGTGAGGATGAGATGCCTTTTCCCCCAACTTTCCCTTAACTCTACCTTGGTTCCTTTTTTCAAAAAATGATTTCCCTTTTAATTATTTTCCTTCCCCCCCCAAAACATTTTTTTCCTCCTTTTTCCCCTCTTATCCCCTTATTTGCTATATTGAATAACGGTTCTGCATGACATAATGTAATATATACATATAGGCTTTCTTTCTATATTTCTATGTTTCTATAACCGTAGTCATCATCATGTATTGCCCATCTTAGCAGTATGCGGGTTCTCCTGTCAGACTGGGAAGTAACACAAGCGGTGCACAAACCAACGGTGGACGCATTATCAGCTCTCTACCGGTCACGTGATGTCTCTGTGGAATGCACGCTTGCGTCCCAAGCACCATGTGACTTCCGGTCACATGATCGGAACTACCAGTAGCACATACATTTAAACTCGGAGAACCGCGAGGACCCATTTCTTCCCTTCAGAACAGGTACTGATGATTTAATATTTTACCTTTTATAGGTTGCAAGTGGACCCAGCGACCCCCACGGTCCCCACTTGGGGGCAATAATACAATATTACGTAGCCTTATGTCATCCAATATAAAACAATGGAATATGTGCATCTGGTATCCTCCAGACACACAATGTCTCTGTGCATTATAACTTGGTTTATTGCAACTAAGCACTGCTCCTTTATGTATTACTTACATGTAATAGACAATAGACAACTTGTGGCCTAGCATTATTATTTATGTATCCAGCAAGCATTGTTCAGATATATGTAATCAGCAATCTACAGACAACTTATAGTAGAGCATGTTTTCTTAAATACCCTGCATGTATTACATAGATAAGTGTATTCAGCAACCTTACTCGGATATATGTGTTCAGCAACCTACAGACAATTTATAAAAGAACATTGTCCTTTGATCTACCCAACATATATAACCCGGATGTACAGTTGCAAGAAAAAGTATGTGAACCCTTTGGAATGATATGGATTTCTGCACAAATTGGTCATAACATGTGATCTGATCTTCATCTAAGTCACAACAATAGACAATCACAGTCTGCTTAAACTAATAACACACACAAAATTAAATGTTACCATGTTTTTATTGAACACACCATGTAAACATTCACAGTGCAGGTGGAAAAAGTATGTGAACCCCTAGACTAATTACATCTCCAAGAGCTAATTGGAGTGAGGTGTCACCCAACTGGAGTCCAATCAATGAGATGAGATTGGAGGTTTGGTTACAGCTGCCCTGCCTATAAAAACGCACACCAATTCTGGCTTTTCTTTTCACAAGAGGCATTGCCTGATGTGAACGATGCCTCGCACAAAAGAGCTCTCAGAAGACCTAAGATTAAGAATTGTTGACTTGCCTAAAGCTGGAAAGGGTTATAAAGGTATCTCCAAAAGCCTTGCTGTCCATCAGGCCACAGTAAGACAAATTGTCTATAAATGGAGAAAGTTCAGCACTGCTGCTACTCTCCCAGGGAGTGGCTGTCCTGTAAAGATGACTGCAAGACCACACCGCAGACTGCTCAATGGGGTGAAGAAGAATCCTAGAGTGCCAGCTAAAGACTTACAAAAGTCTCTGGCATATGCTAACATCCCTGTTAGCGAATATACAATATGTAAAACACTAAACAAGAATGGATTTCATGGGAGGATACCAGAGGAAGCCACTGCTGTCCAAAAAAAACATTGCTGCACGTTTACAGTTTGCACAAGAGCACCTGGATATTCCACAGCAGTACTGTCAAAATATTCTGTGGACAGTTAAAACCAAAGTTGAGTTGTTTGGAAGAAGCACACAACACTATGTGTGGAGAAAAAGAGGTACAGCACACCAACATCAAAACCTCATCCCAACTGTGAAGTATGGTGGTGGGGGCATCATGGTTTGGGGCTGCTTTGCTGCGTCAGGGCCTGAACGGATTGCTATCATCAAAGGAAAAATGTATTACCAAGTTTATCAAGACATTTTGCAGGAGAACTTAAGGCCATCTGTCCACCAGCTGACGCTCAACAGAAGATGGGTGTTGCAACAGGACAACGACCCAAAGCATAGAAGTAAACAGAACAGCTTAAACAGACGAAAATACACCTTCTGGAGTGGCCCAGTCAGAGTCCTGACCTCAACCCGATTGAGATGCTGTGGCATGACCTCAAGAAAGCGATTCACACCAGACATCCAAAGAATATTGCTGAACTGAAACAGTTCTGTAAAGAGGAATAGTCAAGAATTACTCCTGACCATTGTGCACGTCTGATCTGCAACTACAGGAAACATTTGGTTGAAGTTATTGCTGCCAAAGGAGGTTCAACCAGTTATTAAATCCAAGGGTTCACATACTTTTTCCACCTGCACTGTTAATGTTTACATGGTGTTTTCAATAAAAACATGGTAACATTTAATTATTTGTGTGTTATTAGTTTAAGCAGACTTTGATTGTCTATTGTTGTGACTTAGATGAAGATCAGATCACATTTTATGACCAATTTGTGCAGAAATCCATATCATTCTAAAGGGTTCACATACTTTTTCTTGCAACTGTGTGTGTACAGTAACCTACAGACAATTTCTGATCTTGACAATGAGCACTCTTCCTTGAAGCTCAATATGTATTAATTGTAAACACATTACAATTTACTGCTCGCTCAAAATTCTTAATCGGTGTGGACCGCACATGTCCTATTTAGAAGATCCATTGTGTGGTGTGTTCTGATCACCTAGAATGGAAAAAAGCAAAAATGGTGCGCTCACCTGAGGCAGATGACGGATGCACAGACCAAGCCAGGAACCTTGGCATAAGGGTATATATCCATAAAAGAGAGAGGGGTCCAGCTTCCAAATAACGTGGTGTGGCGAAACCAACCTCGCCACTGGGTTTTGGAGAGGCCTGTTTACCAGCCTCTTGCCTCAGGATTACGGCCCTTTAAGATACTTTTACTAACTTTTAAACCCCTTAACCTATTCAAGTGAATTTTGGATAGGTTTGTCCCCAAGTTATACTGGTTAAATTGATATAAGTTATATGTATGTACAATGTAAACTCACAAAGTTGTAACAATTTATAAGAAGTGTAACTTTTCAGCGTAGGAGATAGTTGAGCAGATACAGAAATTGACTCCATTATCTCCTAGACAGAGGGGAGGAATAAGCTGGGTGTGTTTCTATTGTCCCATTGTCCCATTGTCCCATTGTGTGTTTAAATGGTGATTTCTGTCCTGTTGTCTCCACATGTGTATTGGCGATTTCCCTTTGTCCTGAGAGATAATTGAATTGCTCCTCGGGTGTCTCCAGGGCAGAGAGGAGAAACCATGATGCATTGTGGGGATGTGTTGTGTCTGTGTATCCTGAATTGCTGCATATCTGTCCTGTGTCACAGTCTCCCTTCTGGTCCCCTAGGGGCGTGTCCACCAGATGGAGACCTGCATAAATACGGGCGAGTAGCCCTCAATAAAGTGCCTGTTTTATCCTTCATCATGTTGAGGCTGGTGTTTGGATAACTGATCAACACTGCGGGATTGCTATATGCTGAAGATTTGCTATACTCCCCTGGCATAACTACTAGCTCTTGTAAGAGCTGTTCCTGCTCTCGGGATTTAAGAGCGGTTCACCCACTGGAGCCTGGAGCCTTGTCGTAGGTCCAGGGTGGGTAGGAGACGGTGAGACCTCAACCAAGCTTCGGCGGTTCGTGGGGTCTGCAGTGCGTACGGTGTCAAGTGGAGTGCTTGGAGTCCTCGGAAAGCACTAGGAGCATCTATCGACGGAGGTACCCGGTCGGGGTGCTAGGAGATCCGTTACACGTGGAATGTTTTAATGATACAGTAATAAAACCATGTACATTCAATCTACGCGTTTCGGATCTTTAACAATATAGATCCTTACTCATGTGTTCTGATCACATACATCTGGCATTATCCTATGTATATTCAACAAGCCTTGATTTATACAAATATTTAATGGATTATATGAAATCTGGATTATTTTTATGTAGTTCCCTTCCATTGTATCTGTGGCTCTGCCTTGATGTCGTTTTACTAGTATATCGAGCAACATGTTGGATAATAATATTTCAGTTTTATAGTATGTAAGCACCACAATTTCCCCAGTGGCTTTACTCCAGCTCATCGCCTTTATTGTATATGATTACAGATAAAAATGTGACCGCTGATGAAGGTCTGATGTGACCGAAACGTCCAGTCTAGATATTCTGTTTGTACCTAGAAGATAAATATTGGGCAATTGGATGAAACTACTGCGAAACTGAATAAATAATTTAATTGCAACACTAAAACATCTGTGTGTCTCAATCTCACTGCATGTACATTGTACTTATTATGAAAAAATACCAAATTTACCAAAAATGTGGAAAAATTCTCAATTTTCTAAATTTCTATTTCTCTGTTTTTAAAACAGAAAGTGATACCTCATGAAATATTTATTACTTAACATCCCCATATGTCTACTTTATGTTGGCATCATTTTGTAAATGTAATTTTATTTTATTAGGAGGTTAGAAGGCTTCACACTTGCGCATAGGATTCCAGCAGGCAGTTCCATCGCCGGAACTGCCTGCCAGATCCGGCAATCCGGACGCAAACTGATGGCATTTGTCAGATGGATCCGGATGCAGATCTGTCTGACAAATGCATTGAAATACCGGATCCGTCTCTCCGGTGTCATCCGGAAAAACTGACCCTTTATTAAATTATTTTTTGCATTTTTAAAGGTCTGCGCATGTGCAAACCGGAAAGCCGGATCCGTTTTGCCGGAGCAATTAATACTGGATCCGGCACTAATACACTTCAATGTAAATTAATGCCGGATCCGGCATTACGGCAAGTGTTCAGTATTTTTGGCCAGAGTGAAAACTGCAGCATGCTGCTGTATTTTCTCCGTCCAAAAAACGTAAGAGAGACTGAACTGATGCATCCTGATGCAATCTTAACGGAATGCTCTCCTTTCAGAATGCATTAGGATAAAACTGATCAGTTTTTTCTGGTACTGAGCTCCTGTGATGGAACTCAATACTGGAAAACAAAAATGCTAGTGTGAAAGTACCCTTAGAAGTTTAGAAGCAATTCTTTAAATTTGTACGAAAATTTCTAAAACCTACTTTTTAAGGACCTGTTCAGGTCTGAAGTCACTTTGTGGGGCTTACATAGTGGAACCCCCTCATAAATGATGCCATTGTAGAAACTAAACCCCTTAAGCTACTCAAAACTGATTTTACAAACTTTATTTATCCTTTAGGTGTTCCCCAAGAATTAAAGGAAAATGGAGATGAAATTTCAAAATTTTACTTTTTTGGCAGGTTTTCCATTTTACTCAATTTTTTTCTTTAACATATTGAGGGTTAAAAGCCAATCAAAACTCAATATTTTTTTACCCTGATTCTGCAGTTTACAGAAACACCCCACATATGGTCCTAAACTGATTTAAGGGCACACGGCAGGGCACAGAAGGAAAGTAACACTATATGGTTTTTGGAAGGCAGATTTTGCTCGACTGGTTTTTAGATGCTATGTCCCATTTTAAGCCCCCCTGATGCACCCTTACAGTAGAAACTCCCCAAAAGTGACCATTTTGGAAACTAGGGGATAAGGTGCCAGTTTTATTGCTACTATTTTGGGGTACATATGATTATGAATTGCTCTATATTATGTTTTTTGTAAGGCAAGGTAACCAAAAAATTGGCACAGTTTTTATTTTTTATGAAATTCATCTGACAGGGTAGATCATGTGCTACTTTTATAGAGAAGGTTGTTACGGACCCAATGATATCAAATATGTCTACTTTCTTTGATTGTTTCCGTTTTACATAATAAAGCATTTTTGAGAAAAACTTTTTTTTGTCTCCATTTTCTTAACACCATTTTATTTTCTGTCGATCTTCTTATGCAGGCACTCTTTTTTTGCAGGAAGAGTTGACGCTTTTATAGCGTAGAAGATAAAAATAGAAATAGAGGGTGCGGTACTCACCACTGCTGAATAAAAGTAATCTTTATTCTTTAATATAAAAGCATCCGGGCATGAGCGTACAAAAATAGACTTCACAAGCACAGGAGCTGCGATGGCCGTTTCACGCTGGCTTTCACTTTTATTGGTACCATTTTTGGGTAACATATGATTTTTTGATCATTCATTATTACACTTTATGGGGCAAGGTGACCAGAAAATTGGTAATTTTGGCACAGTTTTCATTTTAATAAATTTTTCCAGTGTTCACCTGAGGGGTTAAGTCATGTGATATTTTTATAGAGCAGGTAGTTACGGATGCAGCGATACCTAATATGTATACTTTTTTTTTATTTCACCTTAAAACAATAATAGCATTTTTGAAACAAAAGCCATAGCTTTTTTATTTTTTGACTGATTGTCTTAGGTAGAGTCTCCTTTTTTGCGGGATGAGGTGAGAGTTTTATCAGTACTATTTTGGGGGCATACACCTTTATGATCGCTTCATGTTGCAATTTTTGTCATGTAAGGTGACTGGCTTTTTATAAAGTTTTTATTTTTTATTTTTTAAAGTGTTTACCTGAGGGTTTAGGTCATGTGATATTTTTATAGAGCTGGTTCTTATGGATGCGGCGATACCTAATATATATATTTATTTTATTTATTTCACTTTAACACAATAATAGCATATTTAAAACAAAAGAAAAAAATATGGTTTAGTGTCTCATGTTCTGTTTTTTTATTTTTTAGCGATTTTCTTATGTAGGGGCTCATTTTTTGTGGGATGAGGTAACAGTTTTATTGAGGGAGTTTAAGTATTTACTATCATGGGACCGATTTTCTAATATTTTCAAATTAAACGTTAAGTTTTAATTCTGACCACTCATTACATAATTTTCTAACAGTTTTATTGGTATCATTTTGTGTGATATCTGCCTTTTCGATCGCTTTTGTTATGTAAGGTGACAAAAATGGCTTTTTTGACACAGTTTTTATTTTATTTTTTATGGTGTTTATCAGACAGGGTGTATCATGTAATATATTTATAGAGCCGGTCATTATGGATGCGGCAATACCTAATATGTGTGTTTTTCTTTTTTTTTCAATTTTTTATTATCAAATCAGGGGAAAAGGGACGTTTTTCTTTTTCACTTGAAACTTAAGTTTTGTTATAAAAAACACAGTATTTAACTTTTTTTTAACTTTATTTCTGACTTAAACTTTTGGGGGTCTGATCCCATCTTCAATGCATTACAATACATTTGTATTGTAATGCATTGCCTGTTAGTGTATTACACAGACAGGCTGGATTTCCTGAGGCTGGATCTCCTGGGCACCCGTAAAAAGCAGGTCCTGATGCCATGCAAGGCATTGGGCAGCCTCTGCATGGCATCGGGCTGCCTTCTTACCCATCGTGTCCACGCCACAGCAGTGCAGGGACCCGATGGGCTCCCTCACCCGCAGCAAATCCCTTTTATGTCGTGGTAAGCGCTGACCGCAGCATAGAAGGGGTTAATGCACTGGAATCAGTGTTTTAACCGATGCTGGCTCAAAGAGCAGGGTCTGGCTATTGGGAACAGCCAGTCCCCTGCAGCTGATCGGGCGAGTGCAGCTCCTGCACCCGCCCGATCAGCAGGCCGTAATAGTACGGAGCTGGGCAACAAGTCATGTTCCGCTGCACCATACTATTTTGGCGCTGGTCAGGAAGGGGTTAAAGTTAAGGCTTGTTCACAATCATTGTTAGGAAATTACAGGTGATGCAAATTTTAAAGCTCTATAAATACCCAGACTCCTCTAACCTTGTCCCAAAAATAGCAGCCATGGGTTCTTCTAAGCAGCTGCCTAACACTCTAAAAATCAAAATGGTTGAGGCCCACAAAGCAGGATACGGCTTACGGCTATAAGAAGATAGCAAAGCATTTTCATGTTGCCATTTCCTCAGTTCGAATTGTAATTTAAAAAATGGCAATTAACAGGAACAGTGGAGGGCAGGAGAAGTTCTGAAAGACCAAGCTAAAATTTAAAGACAGCGGCTCATAGGATTGCTAGAAAGGCAAATCCTAACCCCCACTTGACTGCAAAAGACCTTCAGGAAGATTTAGGAGACTCTGGAGTTGTGGTACATTGTTCTACTGTTCAGTGACACCTGCACAAATATGGACTTCATGGAAGAGACATCAAAAGAAAACCTCTCCTGATTCCTCACCACAAAATTCAGCATCAGAAGTTTGCAAAAGAACATCTAAACAAGCCTGATGCATTATGGAAAAAACATTAAAAGACAGAAACATGCACCAGGAGTGAGATAGTTTGTGGACTCTCACTGCAATCCTTGGTAGCCCTTTGGCGCCGGTGGTGTTGTGGAGTGGGCCTGCTGTGTAACTTGCACTCCCTGAAGTGTATGGTAGCCGTCATGGCACCTAACAGGTATTATTCAATGCAGGAACGTGGAACCTACACTCCCTGAAGTGTATGGTAGCCGTCATGGCACATAACAGGTAGAATTTAGCGTAGGAACCCGTCTAACAGAGATCACCTTGACACTCGGCAGACCGGCTCAAATAATTTTGGACACAACGATTTGCCAAGTATCTCGCACTTATAGTGTAGCATTTGTTATTATTATGCAATTTTGTACTCTATATTGCAGTTTATTGTCACATTGCATGTTTCTGTCTTTTAATGTTGTTCCCTGCCATAGCAATGTGCTACTGCGGTTTGGTATGTGCTGACTGACCCCCTTTTTTGGCTTTTATTATGTGGACTGATGAGATTTCAATTGAACTCTTTGACCAAGAAAAAGGTATGTTTGTAGAAAAAAGGGCACATAATTTTATGAAAAGAACACCTCCCCAACCTTTAAGCATGGGATGGGTCAATCATGCTTTAAGGTTGTGTTGAAGCCAATGGTACAGGGAGCATCTCCTGGATAGAGGGAAGAATGAATTCAATAAAATTCCAGCAAATTCTGGAATTTAACATAACAACAACTGTAAAAATCTGAAGTTGAAAAGAGGATGGCTTCTACAAATGGATAGTGATCCTAAACAAATTTCAAAATCCACAATAGACTACCTCCAAAAGCACAGGCTGGAGGTTTTACCATGGTCCTCATAGTCTCCTAATCCGAACATCACTAAAAATATGTGGATAGACCTTAAAAGAGTAGTGGATGCAAGACGGCTCAGGAATCTCACACAACTGGAAGACTTTTGAAAGGAAGAATGGAGGAAAATCCCTCAAACAAGAATTGAAAAACTCTTGGCTAACAACAAAAAGCCTTTACAAGTTGTGATACTTGCCAAAGGGGGTGCTCCTAGATACTAAGCATACAAGATGCCCAAAGTTTTGCCTCTGTCCCTTTTCCTTTTTTACTTATTTTGAAAATGTAAAAGATAAAATTAAAAAGTTGTTTTTGCTTAATATACAAAAGTACTTTCATCTTTCATCATTCATAACTTGCTTACCTGTTCACAGTAACAGTAATTTTGAACAGAGATGCCCAAAATTTTGCATGCCACTGTATTTGATGATTCTCTATACATATGTTTCACTGGCAATTTATTTTAGAAATTATCATGTGATGAAGAATTAATTATGCTTCATCATAAAAGCTGTTACCAAACCATACAAATTATTATACTGTACCAGTCTGCACAACAGTAAAAAATGTATGAGCCAAATGTAACTGATATAGTTTCGGGGATTTTTGGAAATGATTTACTGTCATGGCAAAATACACCAAATATGCAGAACGCCTCATATATATTTGTCTGCTGTGGTTTGTCAAAGTCAAGAAGAACCTATTGTATTACACTGGTCCATCTGTCTGACGAAAGGAGCTCAATTAACAGAACCCAGCTGCAAGACATAATTGCATATAAAAACATTCTCATGATGAGAGTTACAAGAGATTTATTCGTGGGAAACAGAAAATAGCAAGCCCCAGTTTGTGGGACCAGGCAGCAGAGATGCAAGGCTGTACTCTATAGCTATCCTTCATTACTTTGTACATAAATGATCCAATATTTACATGTTAAAAACACTTAACTGAGGAGGAGAAAATGAGGTGGCAGCGTTGGCATATGGCAGCAAAAAATGTATTCTCAGACCTGCCACATGTAAAATGTAAGCCAACTCTGCTGCATAATAAAGATAATAAAGCACCTGATCTACCCATGCATAAAGGGAACCCATGTCATCCACATTGCTTTCTATCTGGTCTTGGTGGTTTGCTATATTTGTGGTACCAAGGCTGACAACATTTATTTTAATGTAACTTCTTTTAAAGCCGTTTTTAAGGTAGCCCTTCAATTTTGGAAACCTCATCAGATTTACTTTAACTGTTTTTTTATCCTCAGCAACCTTAACCCTTTCAAGACCAGGTGATTTTTCTTTTTTTCTTTTTCGTTTTTTACTCCCAGGCCTCTCAAAGCCATAACTTTTTTATTTTTTATTCACATAACCATATGAGGAAATGTTTTTTTGCGGTAAGATGCACTTTCTAATGGCACATTTATTGTATGTACCAATTGGCACTATTTATTGAATACAATATGGAGGGAAGCAGGCAAAAAAATCCAAATGGGGTGGAATACAAAAAAAAAAAAAAAAAAACACCATTACACCACAGTTTTATGCTTTGTTTAGTTTTTTTTACAGCATTTCCTATACTGTAAAACTTTTATGCTCCATGTCAGTATGAATACAACAATAATGCACATATGTATTGTGTTTTAATACTGAGAAAAAGTAAAAACTTTGGGGAAAAAATTTTTTTTTCCTTTGCATTGCCATATTTTGACCCCATTCATTTTATTTTTATTTTAATGTGTATGGAGCTGAATGAGGGCAATTTTTTTGCTGGATGACTGTAATGACCGGCGTCACGCACAGGGAGGGAAAAGGGAAAGCCCTGCCCAAGGGAGAGGGAAAGGTGGTGACCCCTGACTCACCTTGCGGCTGGCACCTGACTGCCCTGACGTCCCTAGATGGGTTCCTCACCCGTGCGGCGATCACGTGCCTAAACCCTGGCTTTCCCTAAAATGAGCCCTGGATAGTGAATGGGCCGGTTGGATCGCTAGTCCGCACCACTGACACTAAGAGGAAAACACCAGGGAGAGGACAGACAATACAGACAAACACATAAACCCAGGTGGGCGACCACAGCAGACCACAAAGGTCCAACAGGGATCCGGAGGGAAGCGTTCTGGACCAACAACCAGAGAACGCAGCAACCCAGCTCCAGTGGGTCAGTATAGAAGTCCAGGCAGGAAGCTCTATATCTGGCAACCAGAGAAGTGTGAGAGGGGAATATAAGGAGGTTGGGAGTGCTGGACAAGGAACAGCTGAGAAGAAGGAGCTATGGATCCCTGAGTGAGCCAAAAAGGGTTGCAAAGCAAACCCAGAAAGCTACCATAAGGAAACAGCCCTATCTTCCTACTTGGAGCGCGCAGCCAACCGCTGCGACTTCCTGATCCCGGGTATAACGGAGTCAGGCGTGGTTCTTGACACCCTCGTGACAATGACCTGTATTTTTCATTGATACCATTCTGGGGTGTATTCGACTTTTTGATCACTTTTTATTCAATTTTTGTGGGAGGCGAAGCGACAAAAAAACTACAAAACGGCTGTTTTCATAGTATTTTAATATTTTAATACTATGAGTGTTTTCACGCACTAATGTAAATTTTTTAAAATTATTTATGTGTTTTTAATTTTTGGAAAAGGGGGGTGATTTTTATAATTTTTTATTTATTTACATTTTTTTCAACCTATTTTTCTTTTTTCTTTTTACATTAGTTCCCCTAGACAAGCAATCGGATGCATTAGCATTGAATTTTATAGGGATTACACTGTGTTCCTATGGAGCCTTGACACAGGCAGGGGCTCCATTGGAACTGATATGCGGCAGCTTTTTACCACTCTTGAGAGCAGAGGCTGCCACACACTACATCCAGCCGATACACAGCTGGGAGCACACACTCATGGTCTTTAACCGCCCAGATGCTGTGGTCACCTTTGACCATGGTGTCTGAGGAGTTAAATGAATGCGATCAACGTTAGTTCTAGGTGCTTGCTGTTTAAAACAGCAAGCACTCTGCAACTATGGCATTTGCTCCTCTTGTGAGCGGGCACTGATGTAAATTCACTTGGGGCGGTTGGGAAGGGGTTAAAGGGGTTTTCCTATGAAAATCATACATTTATCTAGTACATGACAATCTCTTTCAAACAAATCTAGAACCAGCCCTGTACCCCACATTGATTCTGTTTCTTTATTTATCCAACTGTGAATAGTGGATCAATATTACAGCAGTGTTATGGGCCTAAGGGTTATATGGCCCCTTTTAAAGCATGTGTGTGCACAAGTTTCCTACTGCCACAGATGATGTCAGGGAAAAGAAGTATTGGGCAAAATGTATATTTTTGCTCAATTATTCTGTTCTCCTGGAAAATAAGCTGCCGCCAGAAATGTAAGACAATTTCTATGGTCTCCCCATAGAACACGCATACATGTTCGGCCCGGCCAAACGTGTATAGGAAGTTAGAAGGGAGTCACGAGAAACAGCTGTTGACTGAATGATCATTTGGCCTACAATTGTTGAATGTGTGTGTGAGCTTAAAGGGGTTGTGCAAGAATGGGAAGGGGGATTGCGGGGGAGACCAGATCCCCTTGCGTCATATGACCATTTGTCATGACGTAAGGTGAGCTGGTGGCCAGTGATTGGCTGTGAAGATGTCAAACTGGATGTTTACATTGAGAGAGCCTAGCATTGCAGGCCTGGAGGAGGCATGGGTAGCCAGAACCAGAAAGAAGGTAAGTAATCTTCCCTTTACATATCTGTCCAAGAAGGTGACTTACCCAAAACCTTTCCCCCCATTTTTGCACAACCCTGAGCTCTTTTAATTTAGAGCTGTAGTTCAGCCAAAATGTTTGTTGGCTGCTGTGCATAGGAGATCCATCACCACATCCAATCCCAGACATTCTCCATGGGGAGAGATCTGGCAACCAAACTGGTCAGGGGAGCTTCTGTATACCCTCATGAGAACATTGTGTGGAAAGGTATTTTATTGTTGGAACACCACGTCTCCTAACAAATGAAAAAAGACAGTAGGACTGGTTCAACAACGTCCTCTACATACCAAAAGCTTGTCAATGTTCCCTCCATGAATAGCAGATGGGAACGGCTATAGTAGTTAATGGCGCTGCACACATTGACACCTGGGGTTGGTTCACTGTTTCTCTGCACTGTGCATGGTGGCAGTAGGCACTCTACAGCCACCTTGTCTACTCGGATGAAGCCATCAATGGCAAACAATAGTGTTAAGCATTATTTTTTCTATTTACTATATTGGATCACAGTATAAATTTGTAGGTGAGTAATATCTAAGTAAAGATTATTTTGTGTGTGTGCAATTTTCTTAAAGGGAACCTGTTATACATTTCATGATGCCCTTGATTTCCTCATTACCAAGATCTATGTTGTACTCTGAGACACTGCAGCATATCAGAGAAAGCTAGTATTTTAAACTAGAAATAGTTGTAAAACCGAGCCAGTCACAGAGAGAACACTCTGGTCACATGGAGAAAAAGTTCATTGTATGGCTTCTACCCGTTCTGCTCAGCTGAACAGGTCTCACATTATAGGTAAATAGGAAAGAAACGGTCAATCAAGCTGAGCAGGATGGAGAGACAACAAACAGTGACCTCTTCTCGCTGTGTCCAACTCAAACCATGTTTTCTCAGAAATGCTGCAGCTCTCTCTTTTGAGGGAACCTATCCGTGTGGTTCTAGCTGCACATGCAATCCCTTCCCTTTAAGACAGTATTTTGATGAGCTTATGTGTCTTTCAATTCACAAGCTATAACAGTTCTTAAAGTATTTGCTGTATGAATTCCCAGTTGATTCCCAATGTCTACATCTCAGAATGTACAGTTATTGTTACCTGGACAAGGAACTAATGACAATTTATGACATATTACCTAAAATCCAGCAAATTTTCATGCACTGGTTTATTTCATGTGACAGTAGATATAGCCCACATGTCAGTTCGATGACTCGAAGATATATGACTTGACTACATTTAAAATGCTAGAATAAAAACTTTAATTGAAATTACTAATTTCTCAAAAATATAAAAGCCACCAATTGACCAACAAGGATTTGCATCTTCACCATAACATTCACAATACATTTTGATGCCCATATTACTGCTTATGTGAGGTTTTATATGTGCATGGACCCGTGCAGGGGTGTACTTATGCAATATGTCTCCATATTAAAAACCCACATAGACACTCTTATTCTGGCTATATGGAGTCTATTCTCCTCTAGATGAAATGTGTTGAAACATGGAAATATTTTTTCAAAAAAGGAAAACTCTCTGTCTATCTGTGTAAAAATGGAAACACACAAACTCTAGTATGGCCCAAAAATTTCTATTTGGCACATATACTGAATAACAAAGTATGCATGAGACAGTGAAGGCAGTATAGATAGCTTGAAAAACAATATGGCAAGGAAGGAACTCTAATTCCAAAAAGCAGTAAGAAAGTCCTTCCTATGTTTCATCTGTAGGGCTCTCATGCCATTATAAATAAGTGGTCCCCTTAAAGAACCAATAGAAGGCAATCTGAAAAAAGGCATAAGAACCATCAGTTTATTGGTTCTTGATAAAATATTAAAGGGGTTGTCTCATGAAAAATGTAAGATATGAAAATCATATAGAACACGACAATCTCTTGGTAACAAAGCTAGAACCAGCCCTTTGCCTCACCTGGATCCAGAGATCTCCCCATTTTTTATTCCAGGTGCTCTGCTAGATTTATTTCAAGCTGGCACTCAATGGGTGTCTCCTTTCTCAGAGGGCATGGTTTTTATATTGGGGCTTGACCTTTCTGTTGAAGCTCTCTCCCCCCGTAACTCCATCTAACAGAAGATATGGCTTGTGGCAGTTAAAAGATGAACTGAGCTTGTATGTCCACCTCAGCAAAGTGGACAGAGAGATAAGGGGAAGAACAAACTGCAGGTGGCAATATACAAATACATTGTATTGTATAACTCAGTGGCTAAAAATGAAACAACATTTTTAATTACATGCTTTTAAACAAGTCGGATCCAGGTGCTGGACAACCCGTTTAACAGATGAAAATAAATAAAAAAATAAATACATACATAATAGATACATATATAAATGAAAAATGAAAACAACGCAAAACCCATATATCCATATATTAAGAAGTTGGACCATCACTATTTCTAACATTTTTGACTAATTCAGTTGGTTCATAGAGAAAAACCCCTTTAACGAAATATTTATATAGAATATTATTTTAAATTATATGTTTGGTACTACATGCAAGAGCTAACTGAAATTCCAATTATTTAATATTGTATATTGTGGGGTTGCAGAAATATACCAGGGGCAAGATTGCAACTGAAATCCCTTATGTGAGTCTGGTCTAATGATGATGGTGATCGCATCCCCTTGTTATTTTTATGGCAGGTCAATTAGACGTAGGTTCAAGAGGCATGTGTGACACCTGTCTACCAGGAATGGAGAGGCTGCTATTTCGTAGAAAATCAATATATTCCACCTACTGAGTCAATACTATAATCTCAATTAAAGTATAAGCTCTTACGGACAGAATCCCCAAGTATTTGCCTAATACAGATTATAATTTTGTAATTTTAATGATTCCTTGTATAAAATACAATTATTATGACAGTTTGTATTTGTGACAGTTATTTCGAATGTCAATGTAGTTGTTGCATAAAATATATATTCGCTTAGGTATCTGTTATCTTCTTTTTGCAATACCATCAAATCCCTTTGCAATGAATGTGGCTATAATATAATTTTATAAGATTACTCTTAGCTGCTTCTCTGCAGATTTCATACTGTATTCTTTTCCTATCCATATGCACAAACAGTGCTGAAAAGGTAGGCTGTGCTTTGAAGTATCACTCCAATTATGGGATTTAACCTTGGAGGTCACAGTTTGATTATTTAAACAATGGCAGTGTAATTGTGTCTCAATTCGAGGCTTTCTGTAGTTACTAAGCATTTAGCTGCTACAGAGGAGGAAATTTCACAAGGCTGCTTAGCTGGCATTGACCTGTGTTTGATCGGGTTAGACAGCATTCGTCCGATCACTTTCTACTTTGTAAATTATTCAGCTCTCCGTAATATAATTTGATGGAAGAATCAAAAGACATCTCAAGTACATTTCATGTTTTCACGGTAACAGCTAAACATCATGTTAGGAATTAAAAAAGCTAAAAAAAACTGCTGTACATAAAATGTTTAAATATATTTTACTCATCCACAGGCTTTGCAAAACTTCAAAAGCAGGATGTGAATTGTTGTGAAATTCACGTGCTTCTTTATTCAGGGGTGTTACTGTGTCATTATTGATGTTGGAAAGCTGAAATGGTCCCTTCTACCCTGCTGGTTAAACTGCTTAATTCCATTATATTAGATGTCTCTGAGAAAGTACATCTGCTTTCTGAAAATGTAAATGATTCTCTTTACAACACATTGCTGTCTTTGTCATTATTTGTGTGTTCAATAACATCCCATCTCAGTCTAAAAACTATAAAATCTACAATAATAATAACCCCCCCAAAAAATATTTTATATGCGATAATTAGCATACCAGGAGAAAAAATACAAACGGTGACTGTCACATTAAAATAAAATAAAGGTGAGCTTGTTTACATAGGCTGCCGGCACAATGAAGTTAACCAGCGTATGCCATTGTGGGTATGGAAATGGCTGCATGTGATAAATCCACTCCTGATTATATACTAAGCTATGATGTCAATCAGCACATTTGAGAGGTTAGATGGTGACATTTTTAAAATCCCTTTTTGAACAGATAAAACACTGAAGCCACGCAAGCACTTTAAAACCAAATAATACACATTGGCACAATGTAATCAACTCTGTGGGTTCTACTGCCATTTTTCAGTATGCCTTGGCTTTTAAATTGCCACTGTATCACAGAAATTTGACGACAGGTTAAGCTCTTAACAAAACTTATTTTTCTGATAGTCTTTATTTTATTCCTTCTAAAAAATGGAGGCTGTGTTTTTGTTATTCAAACGTCACGTTTCAAAGAAAGAATCTGATTGACGATCCCAAATACACCAGAGAGCTAATGTCTGAACAAATAGTTTCCAACCATGGTTCTCCAGTAGTTCCTTCAAACCAGCTCAGTAGAGATGGCCTTATGGTTCGCCCGGCGGTCATTTTGCGGCAAACTTTTCTCGTTTGTGATTCGGCGAACAGGCAAACATATGGTGATGTCCACCGGCATCATATTATTTTGCATTGTGCAGAACTTTGACCCATGACACATTCATCAGTTGGGACAGGACAGCCAATTGAGATGTTTCAGGACATGGACATAACCCCTACCTTATAAATAAACCAGATCTGGCTGCCATTTTACATTCAGTCTTTTGCCAGTGTAAGGAGAGGTTGCTGTGTGGAGCAGGGACAGACTGTTTGGGACACCAAACACTAGCTAATAGAGCCACAAAAGTCCTTTTAAGGACTGGCATAGGTGTGCTATAGATAGGTGTGACATACTGAGGGGTGTGATATACTTATAATATACTTTCTAACATAGAAAGTACATTATAGTGCATTTGTATTGTGCAGCAGTTGTGTGCGGTTCTGCTATGATACTGCAGCTATACAGAGGGACAAACGCTATTGGAATAACTAATTGAAACTGGTGTGATATACCAGTTGCCCCCCAAAATAACTAATTAAGGCAAGGGTGTGATATACCTATAATATAATTTCTATATAGTGCATTTGCATTGTGCGGCAGTTGTGCACGGTTCTGCTGAGATACCGCAGCTATATAGAAAGACAAATGTCATTGGAACAACTAATTGCAACTGGTGTGATATACCAGTTGCCCCCCCAAAAAACTGATTGAGGCAGGGGTGTGATATACCTATAATATAATTTCTATATAGTGCATTTGCATTGTGCAGCAGTTGTGTGCGGTTCTGCTGAGATACCACAGCTATAAAGAGGGACAAATGATATCGGAACAACTAATTGCAACTGGTGTCATATAACAGTTGACCCCCCCAAAAACTGATTGAGGCAGGAGTGTGATATACCTTTAATATAATTTCTATATAGTGCATTTGTATTGCAGTAGTTGTGTGCGGTTCTGCTGAGATACCGTAGCTATACAGAGGGACAAACGCTATTGGAACAACTAATTGCAACTGATGTGATATACCAGTTTCCCCCCCCCCCAAAAAAAAAAAACTGATTGAGGCAGGGGTGTCATATATCTATAATATACTTTATATATAGTGCATTTGTATTGTGCAGCAGTTGTGTGCAGTTCTGCTGAGATACCGCAGCTATAAAGAGGGACAAACGCTATTGGAATAAGTAATTGCAACTGGTGTGATATACCTGTTGCCCCCCCAAAAAACTGATTAAGGGGTTTGATATACCTGCTTCCAGCAAATAATCATTAAGTGGTTCTATATACCCGCTTCCACAAATACTGCTCTTCTATAGGGTTTTTGTCAAAGGGTCATTTTGAAAATGACAGGCAGAGGAAGAGGTAGGCCATTTCACAGGGGTTGTAGGGTCGGGTAAGTGAACCACGCCGAAGCCTAAATAGGACGTTGGAGAAGGTGCATGTGATTACGTCAAATAACGCACCAGAGTTGGTTGAGTGGCTGACTCATGCTTCTGCACCCTCCTTCTGCACCCTCCTCATGCTCTGTATCTGCACCCTCCTTACTCTCTGCTGTGTGCACCCCCAAAGACATCACCACCACCAAAGCCCCCCCACCCAGACCTTACTGATGCGCAGCCATTCTTGGCATCGGATGAAGAAGAAGAGGTAGCAACGGCCACCACCCAGCGGTCTGACAACAGTACCCAGATCAGCCCAAGGACGGAGGTCCCTGCTGTTGCTGCCTACTCCGAGATCTCTAATGTCAGTTGTGGTGAAGGCGACGATGATGACGTGTCGATGGAAGTCACGTGGGTGCCCACAAGGGAGGAAGAGGAGGGGAGATAAGAGGGAGAGACGGAGCAGCAGATATAGGGTAGAAGTAGGCAAAGCAGGCAGAACTCACAGGGCACAGGAGGCAAAAAGCAGGCTGCAAATGTATCTGGAGAGAGCCATCCACCATGCACGGTCACATCTGGCGCTCCCAGGACGCCGGCACATGACTCTGCAATATGGGCTTTTTTTACTCACCCGTGTGAAAGGGGCCTAAGTATCAAAAATCCAAAGTGCCCCAGACAATAACCCAAGCTATGAAGTATTTATATCATGCTAAATGTGCTGGCTATATGTAATTTTTTTAATCTGTTCACCGTTACATGTTCCCCTTGTCATGGAACCATGAACCAGACGTACAACAAGAGATGAGTGGAAATAAGAAGGCTTTATTGAAAATAAAGCTGTTAGGCAATAGTCCAAACGGATGGCTAAACCGAAGCAGGGTCTTGCGAAACCAGAGATCAGGAACCAGAAGGGTAGTCAGATGAAGCCTGGATCAGGAACCAGCAGGGTAGTCAGACGAAGCCAGGATCAGGAACCAGCAGGGTAGTCAGACGAAGCCAGGATCAGGAACCAGCAGGGTAGTCAGACGAAGCCAGGATCAGGAATCAGCAGGGTAGTCAGACGAAGCCAGGATCAGGAACCAGAAGCAGCAGCAGTCTTAGAAGCATGTGAGCACAGGAGGACCAAGCAAGGAACTGAAGCCACAGACCTCCTATATATATGAGCTAGGCATCCAGCTCCTCCCAGTGGGAAGGAGGAGCCGCAGGGTGGGAGGCTACAAGAAACCCAGAAACCAAGATGGCCGCCAGCACATGTCAAACGAAGGAGAACAGCAAGGAGGTAAGACCATGACAGTACCTCCCCCTCAAGGGCCCCTCCTCCGAGGAGTAAGGAACGGTTTCTGAGGGAAGCGTGCGTGGAAGGCTCGGAGCAAGGCAGGAGCATGGACATCTGCGGAGGGAACCCAGGAACGCTCCTCTGGACCATAACCACGCCAATGGACCAAAAACTGCACCCGGCCGCGGACCAGGCGTGAGTCCAGGATATTGCTCACCTCATACTCCTCACGATTGCCCACTTGGACCGGACGAGGCCGAGGAATCGAGGAAGTGAAACGATTACACACCAGTGGCTTCAACAGGGAGACATGAAACACGTTGGAGATCCGCATGCCAGGAGGAAGCGCAAGGGCATAGGCTACCGGGTTTACCCTGCGAAGCACTCGGAAGGGACCAACAAAGCGAGGCGCCAGCTTGGGAGTGGGCACTCGAAGGTTGAGGTTGCGGGTGGACAACCATACGCGGTCTCCGACCTGGTAGGAAGGAGCGGGCGCTCGTCTGCGATCAGCCTGGAGTCTCTGGCGCTGCGCAGAGACCTCAAGGGACCTCTGGATCTGTACCCAAGAAGCACGTAGGACGGAAAGGTGATCCTCCACAGCCGGAATATCCTGGGGAGAGAATACCTCCGGTAACACGGCAGGTTGGAACCCATAATTGGCCATGAAGGGAGACGTCCCAGAGGAAGAGTTCACCGCCGTGTTCCTGGCAAACTCAGCCCAAGGCAGGAGGTCAACCCAATTGTCTTGGTGATCGGAGACATAGCAACGAAGGAATTGCTCCAAGGCCTGATTGGATCGTTCTGCGGCCCCATTGGACTGAGGGTGGTAGGCCGAGGAGAAAGAGAGATGAATCCCCAACTGGGAGCAAAAGGCGCGCCAGAACCTGGACACAAACTGACTCCCCCGATCCGACACAATCTCCTTGGGCAAACCGTGCAACCGAAAGACCTCCCTGGCAAAAATCGAGGCCAACTCTTGTGCAGAGGGTAACTTCTTGAGAGGAACACAGTGGCACATTTTGGAAAACCGATCCACTATCATGAGAATGACCGTATGGCCTCGGGATGCAGGGAGGTCCACAATGAAATCCATCCCCAGGTGTGACCATGGACGCTCCCCGGTGGCTATGGGTTGCAAAAGGCCCAACGGAAGGTGCCGAGGGGACTTACTCTGGGCACAAACGGAGCATGCCGCTACATATGCGGCGATGTCGGAACGTAGAGAAGGCCACCAGAACAGACGTGAAACAGCCCAGGACAGCTGATTCTTTCCAGGATGCCCCGCGGCCTTGGAGTTATGGTAGGTTCGCAACAACCGAGTGCGCAACTCCTCAGGCACAAAACACCTGCCGTTGGGTCTCCCAGAGGGAGCACCAGATTGAGCCGCCAAAATCTGCTCACCCAGGGGAGAGGTCAGGCTGGTGCGAATGGCGGCCAGGATCTGATTCGGAGGTTTGACCGAAGTCGGAATCGACTCCTCCCCGGACAGCTCGGAGTACTGCCGTGATAAGGCATCCGCTCTGATGTTCTTGGAACCGGGTAGGTAGGAGACCACGTAATTAAAACGTGACAAGAACAGAGCCCATCTGGCCTGACGTGGTGTCAATCTCTTGGCCTCAGAGAGGTAGGTCAGATTCTTGTGGTCCGTCAGGATGAGAACCGGAACCACCGAGCCCTCGAGCAAGTGCCTCCATTCTTTAAGGGCCTGCACGATGGCCAATAACTCCCTGTCACCAATCTGATAGTTGCACTCCGCGGAAGACAGTTTCCGGGAGTAAAACCACAAGGAAGCAGAGGACCCTCTGGTGTTCTACGCTGAGACAGGAGGGCGCCTACTCCCGTCTCAGACGCGTCCACCTCGAGGACAAACGGCAACCCAGGGTTGGGATGCGACAGAATCGGAGCCGACACAAAGGCGGACTTTAGAGCCTCAAAAGCTCGGATGGCCTCGGGCGGCCAGACCTGGGGATTACTGCCCTTCCTGGTCAGATCCGTGAGAGGCTTGGCTAGCATGGAAAAGTCCCTGATGAACTTCCGATAATAATTGGCGAAGCCCAAAAAGCGCTGCAGGGCACGAAGACCACTGGGCTGGGGCCACTGTAAGACAGCCGAAACCTTCTCAGGATCCATGGAGAACCCCTCAGCGGAAATGATGTAACCTAAGAAGGTTACCTGGGATCGGTGAAATTCGCATTTCTGAAGCTTACCGAACAGCTTGTTCTCTCGTAACCGTTGCAACACTCGTCTGACATCCAGAATGTGGGCCTCCATGGATTCAGAATATACCAAGATGTCATCCAAATAGACCACCACACACTGCTGCAACAGGTCACGGAAAACATCGTTGATGAATTCCTGGAAGACTGCGGGCGCATTGCACAACCCAAAGGGCATAACCAAGGATTCATAATGACCGGTCCTGGTGTTAAACGCGGTCTTCCACTCATCGCCCGCCTTGATCCTTACCAGGTTATATGCCGCCCTCAGGTCGAGTTTGGTAAAGACCGTGGCCCCTTTGAGGCGATCGAACAGCTCGGAAATCAAGGGTATCGGGTAAGCGTTCTTGATCGTGATGCGATTGAGACCCCTGTAATCGATGCAAGGCCTCAACTCACCGCCCTTCTTTTTCACAAAGAAAAATCCAGCCCCTGCCGGGGACGAGGATTTGCGAATGTGTCCGCGTGAAAGCGCCTCCCTCACGTACTCCTCCATGGCCTCATTCTCCGCTACCGACAGTGGATAGACTTTGCCACGAGGAGGAACGGCACCAGATTGTAACTCTATGGCACAATCGTATGGGCGGTGCGGAGGTAGGGCAACCGCACGCACCTTATCGAATACATCCCGGTACTCCTCGTATTCAGGAGGCAACAGAGAGTCCGAGGAAGTACACAGCAACTTGACAGGCCCATGGATGCAACTAGCCCCACACTGCGGTGACCACGAGAGGATCTCGGCCGATTTCCAATCGAAAGTCGGATTATGCTTCTGGAGCCAGGGGTACCCCAAGACCACCGAGTAGTGTGGAGACGAAATAACCTGGAGACAGACTGACTCTCTGTGAACGGCACCAATGGCCATCCCCACTGGAAGGGTCTCATGAGTCACGTGTGGCGGCAGAAGGGGTCTGCCGTCTATCGCCTCAAGAGCCAGTGGGGAACCTCGAGGCTGCAGAGGAATGGAATTGGCGGCAGCGAACACACTATCAATGAACAAACCACCAGCACCAGAGTCCACCAACGCCTGGGTCGTCACCGAGCCCCCGACCCAGGAGAGGACAACAGTAATCAGTGGTTTGTCAACACGGGAAACCGGGGACGAGGAGACTCCACCCAAGATCTGCCCCCGACAGGATCTCAGGTGCGAGCGTTTCCCGGACGGTTCGGGCATGCCAACCGAAAATGCCCACCGAGACCACAGTACATGCATCGGCCCTCGCGTCTCCGGAGTACCCTCTCCCCCTCGGACAGGCGAGCAAACCCCAGCTGCATGGGTTCACCCCCAGACAAGTCATCCCCAGGAGGCGTGGGAGGAGAGGGAGGCACGGGTGGGACAGCAAACGTAGGCGCCAATCTGTTAGAAGGCCTCCGCAGGCTCTCCTTAAAGGAAGGTCTCTCCCTGAGTCTGGTGTCAATCAAAATCAGGAAAGAAATAAGAGACTCGAGCTCCACTGGTAGGTCCTTAGCTGCAACCTCATCCTTCAAGGCATCCGAGAGACCATGAGAGAAAGCAGCGACCAGAGCCTCATTATTCCAGCCCACCTCTGCTGCCAGGGTACGAAACTCAATGGCGTATTCAGCTACGGATCGTGAACCCTGTCTGATGGACATAAGGAGCTTCGCAGCAGAGGCAGCACGAGCCGGCACATCGAATACCTTCCGAAGAGAAGCAACAAAACCGGAAAACTCGGCAACCACCGGATTGTTGTTCTCCCATAAAGGGCTGGCCCAGGCCAAGGCCTTGTCCGAGAGCAGCGAGATCAAGAAGCCCACCTTTGATCTCTCAGTAGGAAAGGCATGTGGCAGCAACTCAAAGTAAATGCCCACCTGGTTAAGGAAACCTCGGCACTGAGTTGGCTCTCCCCCAAAGCGCTGTGGAAGGGGGGCAGAACCGGTCATACCCCGAAACTCCGCAGGCGCAGCAACAGGTGTCGGGGTAGACTCTGGCGCAACAACCGGAGCGGCAGTAGGAGCGGGCCCAGGAGCGGCAACCGACCCATCGGCAACGGAAGCTAAATGAGCCGTGCGTTCAAGCAGGGTTTGCAACGCCACAGCGAACCGACCCAACAGGTGATCCTGCTGATCAAGTCTGGCAACCAGCGTAGGTAGCGAGGATGGCCCTGTACCGTCAGAATTCATGGCTTGGTCCTAATGTCATGGAACCATGAACCAGACGTACAACAAGAGATGAGTGGAAATAAGAAGGCTTTATTGAAAATAAAGCTGTAAGGCAAAAGTCCAAACGGATGGCTAAACCGAAGCAGGGTCTTGCGAAACCAGAAATCAGGAACCAGAAGGGTAGTCAGATGAAGCCTGGATCAGGAACCAGCAGGGTAGTCAGACGAAGCCAGGATCAGGAACCAGCAGGGTAGTCAGACGAAGCCAGGATCAGGAACCAGCAGGGTAGTCAGACGAAGCCAGGATCAGGAACCAGAAGCAGCAGCAGTCTTAGAAGCATGTGAGCACAGGAGGACCAAGCAAGGAACTGAAGCCACAGACCTCCTATATATATGAGCTAGGCATCCAGCTCCTCCCAGTGGGAAGGAGGAGCCGCAGGGTGGGAGGCTACAAGAAACCCAGAAACCAAGATGGCCGCCAGCACATGTCAAACGAAGGAGAACAGCAAGGAGGTAAGACCATGACACCCCTGAGGAGCTCCCTCAGACAGGCTGTGTGGGCGGAGCAGCTGTAAAGTGAAAGTAAATATCCCAGCATGCATTGCAGCAAGCATCTTCAGAGGAGTAGTCACATGACATCCCCACCCACCTCTGTTTCTATAGAGACAAGAGCCCCTCAGACTTCTGTACAGACACAGCAATAGAAAGCACACCCCAATCCCAGCAGTAAAGAGAGGTCACTTCACTGGCGGTTGCCATCTTCAAATGGCTGTAGTTTAAAAATTATAAATCCTACAGCGAAGCATAGTATGTCTCTGAAATATTAAAAATGAAGGCACAGTGGCAATTTAGAAATTGCCCTTCAAATTTGAGGTGGCTAGAGAGGAGTTTCAATGAATGTCAATGGGCGTTGTGAGTTGCAAAAAAAATGTAATATTGTGAAAACTATTAGGACTATGGCTTAGCCGTGGACATTTTTAGTGGCAGCAGGGATAGCTGAACGTTTTGATATAAGATTTGTGTAGGTGGCTTGAAAATGAGGGAGTGGTGGCAGTTTAGAAATTGTGTCTTGGTTTTTCAGCTCACATTCTAGTTTTGAACATTCCGCAAATCATTCCTGTGGGACCAATTTCACCACAAAAACGCCGATATTTTGTGAACCATTCGGCGAAATGTTCTACAAAGTAATAACACACCAATCAGGAACAATCTGCACGTTTCGGTATATTACTGTCTATGTAGTGTAAAAACTGTGGGAGGAGTTAGGGTGGTAAATTTGGCTATAATAAGGCCGAATGCACACGGCCGTGGTGTCCCGGCCTGGTATCCTGCTGAGAGCAGGAGCGTACGGCGTCATTGGTTGCTATTAGGGATGAGCAAACCCGAACTGTATAGTTTTCGTAAAAGTCTGGGTTCGGGTTCGGTGTTCGGCGCTTTCTTGGCGCTTTTTAAAAGGCTGCAAAGCAGCCAATCAACAAGCGTCGTACTACTTGCCCCAAGAGGCCATCACAGCCATGCCTACTATTGGCATGGCTGTGATTGGCCAGTGCAGCATGTGACCCAGCCTCTATTTAAGATAGAGTCACGTAGCGCCGCACGTCACTCTGCTCTGATCAGTGTAGGGATAGGATGCAGCTGCTGCTGTTAGGGCAAGATTAGGCAGTGATTTAGTCTTCAAAAACAATTACTGAAGTGATCGAAGTACAGCTGTGTATCATTCAACCTCTGCTATTTAATTGCTCACTGTTTTAAGGCTGCCCAGAGCATCTTTCTGTCACTTTTTTTCTGGTGCGCCAGCACAAGCTGCCACCAAGTACATTTAAACATCAATAGTGTGTTTTTTTTTTTTTTGCTCTATCCTACATCAGGGGCTTGGCTGTACTTGCTATTTTATTGAGGGGTGAAATACAATTGCCAAAATAGCAGTACCCTAAATCTGATGTTTCAGCTGTGGCTAGCCAATTGTAATACTGTCTGCTGTCTGGCAAAGGATATATTTTTTTCTGGGTTGAAATACAATACCCAAATTAGCAATTCCCTAAATCTGTGGTTTCTGCTGTAGCAGGCCAAGTTTAAATCTATCCATAAAAGGGTATATTAGATTGAAGGAGCAGATAGGGTCATCCTCAATAACTTCACACGCTACTGTTCATTTCCAAGTCTAATTCTGTCCGTAAACGTATACCTGTCATCCAGCGCCTAAATACTAGGCCTACATTTTATATTCAGCTAAATCTGTGGTTACTGCTGTGCCTGTATTAGTGTAATACAGTACCTAAATAGATAGCCAGATAGTGTTAGATGCCTGTAAAAAAAGGCCTGAATTAGAATTCAATACATTGGGCCAAATAATATTTTCTTATTGTGGTGAACGGTAACAATGAGGAAAACATCTAGTAAGGGACTCGGACATTGTCGTGGTGGTGTTAGTGGACCTTTTGGTGCTGGGAGAGGACGTGGCCGTTCTGCCACAGCCACACGTCCTAGCGTACCAACTACCTCCGGTCCCAGTAGACGCCAGAATTTACAGCGATATTTGGTGGGGCCCAATGCCGTTCTAATGATGGTAAGGCCTGAGCAGGTACAGGCATTAGTCAATTGGGTGGCCGACAGTGGATCCAGCACGTTCACATTATCTCCCACCCAGTCTTCTGCAGAAAGCGCACAGATGGCGCCTGAAAACCAACCCCATCAGTCTGTCACATCACCCATATGCATATCAGGGAAACTGTCTGAGCCTCAAGTTATGCAGCAGTCTCTTATGCTGTTTGAAGACTCTGCTAGGCATCCACCTAGCCCTTTCCCAGCGGTGGAAGACATAGAATGCACTGACGCACAACCACTTATGTTTCCTGATGATGAGGACATGGGAATACCACCTCAGCACGTCTCTGATGATGAAACACAGGTGCCAACTGCTGCGTCTTTCTGCAGTGTGCAGACTGAACAGGAGGTCAGGGAGGAAGACTGGGTGGAAGACAATGCAGGGGACGATGAGGTCCTAGACCCCACATGGAATGAAGGTCGTGCCACTGACATTTCGGAGGAAGAGGCAGTGGTGAGACCGAGCCAACAGCGTAGCAAAAGAGGGAGCAGTGGGCAAAAGCAGAACACCCACCGCCAAGAGAGTCCGCCTGCTACTGGCCACCGCCATCTGGGACCGAGCACCCCAAAGGCAGCTTCAAGGAGTTCCCTGGCGTGGCAGTTCTTCAAACAATGTGCTGACGACAAGACCCGAGTGGTTTGCACGCTGTGCCATCAGAGCCTGAAGCGAGGCATTAACGTTCTGAACCTTAGCAGAACCTGCATGACCAGGCACCTGCATGCAAAGCATGAACTGCAGTGGAGTAAACACCTTAAAAACAAGGAACTCACTCAGGCTCCCCCTGCTACCTCTTCTGCTGCTGCCGCCTCGGCCTCTTCTGCTGCTGCCTCAGCCTCTTCCTCCGCTTCTGGAGGAACGTTGGCACCTGCCGCCCAGCAAACAGAGGATGTACCACCAACACCACCACCTCCGTCACCAAGCATCTCAAACATGTCACACGGCAGCGTTCAGCTCTCCATCTCACAAACATTTGAGAGAAAGCGTAAATTCCCACCTAGCCATCCTCGATCCCTGGCCCTGAATGCCAGCATTTCTAAACTACTGGCCTATGAAATGCTGTCATTCAGGCTGGTGGACACAGACAGCTTCAAACAGCTCATGTCGCTTGCTGTCCCACAGTATGTTGTTCCCAGTCGCCACTACTTCTCCAAGAGAGCCATGCCTTCCCTGCACAACTGAGTATCCAATAAAATCAAGCGTGCACTGCGCAACGCCATCTGTGGCAACGTCCACCTAACCACAGATACGTGGACCAGTAAGCACGGCCAGGGACGCTATATCTCCCTAACTGCACACTGGGTAAATGTAGTGGCGGCTGGGCCCCAGGCGGAGAGCTGTTTGGCACACGTCCTTCCGCCGCCAAGGATCGCAGGGCAAAATTCTTTGCCTCCTGTAGCCTCCTCCTCCTACTCGGCTTCCTCCTCCTCTTCTTCCACCTGCTCATCCAGTCAGCCACACACCTTCACCACCAACTTCAGCACAGCCCGGGGTAAACGTCAGCAGGCCATTCTGAAACTCATATGTTTGGGGGACACGCCCCACACCGCGCAGGAGTTGTGGCGGGGTATTGAACAACAGACCGACGAGTGGTTGATGCCGGCGAGCCTCAAGCCCGGCCTGGTGGTGTGCGATAATGGGCGAAATCTCGTTGCAGCTCTGGGACTAGCCGGTTTGACGCACATCCCTTGCCTGACGCATGTGCTGAATTTGGTGGTGCAGAAGTTCATTGACAACTACCCCGACATGTCAGAGCTGCTGCATAAAGTGCGGGCCGTCTGTGCGCGCTTCCGGCGTTCACATCCTGCCGCTGCTCGCCTGTCTGCGCTACAGCATAACTTCGGCCTTCCCACTCACCGCCTCATATGCGACGTGCCCACCAGGTGGAACTCCACTTTGCACATGCTGGACAGACTGTGCGAGCAGCAGCAGGCCATAGTGGAGTTTCAGCTGCAGCACGCACGGGTCAGTCGCACTGCGGAACAGCACCACTTCACCACCAATGACTGGGCCTCCATGCGAGACCTGTGTGCCCTGTTGCGCTGTTTCGAGTACTCCACCAACATGGCCAGTGGCGATGACGCCACTATCAGAGTTACAATACCACTTCTATGTCTCCTTGAGAAAACACTTAGGGCGATGATGGAAGAGGAGGTGGCCCAGGAGGATGAGGAGGAGGAGGAAGAGGGGTAATTGTTAGCACTTTCAGGCCAGTCTCTTAGAAGTGACTCAGAGGGAGTTTTTTTGCAACAGCAGAGGCCAGGTACAAATGTGGCCAGACAGGGCCCACTATTTGAGGACGAGGAGGACGAGGACGAGGATGAGGATGAGGAGGAGGTGGAGGAGGATGAGGATGAAGCATGTTCACAGTGGGGTGGCACCCAATGCAGTTCGGGCCCATCACTGGTGCGTGGCTGGGGGGAAATGCAGGACGATGACGATACTCCTCCCACAGAGGACAGCTTGTCCTTACCTCTGGGCAGCCTGGCACACATGAGCGACTACATGGTGCAGTGCCTGCGCAACGACAGCAGAGTTGCACACATTTTAACGTGTGCGGACTACTGGGTTGCCACCCTGCTGGATCCCTGGTACAAAGACAATGTGCCCACCTTATTTCCTGCACTGGAGCGTGATAGGTAGATGCGCGAGTACAAGCGCACGTTGGTAGACGCGCTACTGAGAGCATTCCCAAATGTCACAGGGGAACAAGTAGAAGCCCAAGGCCAAGGCAGAGGAGGAGCAAGAGGTCGCCAACGCAGCTGTGTCACGGCCAGCTCCTCTGAGGGCAGGGTTAGCATGGCAGAGATGTGGAAAAGTTTTGTCAACACGCCACAGCTAACTGCACCATCACCTGATACGGAACGTGTTAGCAGGAGGCAACATTTCACTAACATGGTGGAACAGTACGTGTGCACACCCCTCCATGTACTGACTGATGGTTCGGCCCCATTCAACTTCTGGGTCTCCAAATTGTCCACGTGGCCAGAGCTAGCCTTTTATGCCTTGGAGGTGCTGGCCTGCCGGGTGGCCAGCGTTTTGTCTGAACTTGTATTCAGCATGGCAGGGGGCGTCATTACAGACAAATGCAGCCGCCTGTCTACAGCCAATGTGGACAAGCTGACGTTCATAAAAATGAACCAGGCATGGATCCCACAGGACCTGTCCATCCCTTGTGCAGATTAGACATTTATAACTACCTCCCTTTAACCATATATTATTGTACTCCAGGGCACTTCCTCATTCAATCCTCTTTTTATTTTCATTTTACCATTATATTGCGGGGCAACCCAAAGTTGAATGAACCTCTTCTCTGTCTGGGTGCCGGGGCCTAAAAATATCTGACAGTGGCCTGTTCCAGTGTTGGGTGACATGAAGCCTGATTCTCTGCTATGACATGAAGCCTGATTCTCTGCTATGGGACCTCTCTCCTCTGTCTGGATGTCGGGGCCTAAAAATATCTGACAGTGGCGTGTTCCAGTGTTGGGTGACATTAAGCTTGATTCTCTGCTATGACATGAAGCCTGAATCTCTGCTATGGGACCTCTCTCCTCTGTCTGGGTGCCAGGGCCTAAAAAGATCTGACAGTGGCCTGTTCCAGTGGTGGGTGACATGAAGCCTGATTCTCTGCTATGACATGAAGCCTGATTCTCTGCTATGGGACCTCTCTCCTCTGTCTGGGTGCCTGGGCCTAAAAATATCTGACAGTGGCCTGTTCCAGTGTTGGGTGACATGAAGCCTGATTCTCTGCTATGACATGAAGCCTGAATCTCTGCTATGGGACCTCTCTCCTCTCTCTGGGTGCCGGGGCCTAAAAATATCTGACAGTGGCCTGTTCCAGTGTTGGGTGACATGAAGCCTGATTCTCTGCTATGACATGAAGCCTGATTCTCTGCTATGGGACCTCTCTCCTCTGTCTGGATGCCGGGGCCTAAAAATATCTTACAGTGGCCTGTTCCAGTGTTGGGTGACATGAAGCATGATTCTCTGCTATGACATGAAGCCTGATTCTCTGCTATGGGACCTCTCTCCTCTGTCTGGGTACCGGGGCCTGAATATCTGACAGTGGCCTGTTCCAGTGGTGGGTGACACGAAGCCTGATTCTCTGCTATGGGACCTCTCTCCAATTGATATTGGTTAATTTTTATTTATTTTATTTTAATTTTAATTCATTACCCTATCCACATTTGTTTGCAGGGGATTTACCTACATTTTGCTGCCTTTTGCAGCCCTCTAGCCCTTTTCTGGGCTATTTTACAGCTTTTTTAGTGCCGAAAAGTTTGGGTGCCCATTGACTTCAATGGGGTTCGGGTTCGGGGCGAAGTTCGGGTTGAGTTTGGATCCCGAACCCGAACATTTCCGGGAAGTTCGGCCGAACTTCTCGAACCCGAACATCCAGGTGTTCGCTCAACTCTAGTTGCTATGACGCCATGTGCTTCATGCAGCCGCTGCACTACAGTAATAAACTCTTATAGATTATACGAGTGTATTACTGTACTGCAGCGGCGGCAAACAATGACTCCGTGCGCTCCTGCTCTCAGCAGGATGCCAGGCCGGGATACCACAGACCGTGTGCATTTGGCCTAAGAATATATATGTGAGATATCAGTAAGTGGTCTTGCCATGCAAAAACACTTAATAATTCCCCCACAAGAACTCATGGATCTGAACATTAAATAATAAAGAAAAATGAAAATCCAGTTTTTTCACCTCTGACCCAAGGTAATTGAAAAGACAGGTGTGTGATGCCCTTAGATGTGAGGTTCTGCACACGCACTACACTCAAAGGATTACCCTTTGCCAACAGGTGCGAGTAACCCACTAAGTGGCATTGGGGATTGCAATACGCACAAACAATTATTTTTTTTGCTAACAGATTGTATTAGCGATGATGAATTTGGAACACTATTACAGGGCAAAATATTTAAATAACTGTATTAGTAAAACAATAGGCTAGCTCTGAATGTTGGTGCAGTGGAACATCATGTACATGGCAATATACAGTGATGCCCATAATTATTCAAACCCCGCAAATTTTTACAAAAGCTGAGAAATGTTTTTTCCCCCCTCACAATAATGCCTCTTGTACATCGTTTTATTATCTTTTGGGAGACACCTATGTCATTTCCCGTCAAAAAATTACTTGCTGGTTGAATAAAAATAACTTTAAGTCAAAATTTGCCTGGGGTATGAATAATTATGGGCAGCACTGTATTACTCCTGCAGCTGAAGTAATTAAAGCTCCCACATGTATTAAGGATTCATGAAGTTAAGAAGCTTGTAGTTTGATCTTTAACTGTGGCCTAATACTGACACTATGTAACGCTACAGCTAACAGAATACATTCGCTATGATAAATTTCGCTCCACTGCACAGTTAAAAATGGCAAAATATTACACCGTCCTGAAATACAGATGCAAAGTAATTGTTTTGCTAACATAACAGATTAAGACCTCTTGCACATGACTGTATGTATTTTGCGGTCTGCAAAAAACGGATCCACCAAAATTATGGATGACATCCATGTGCATTCCGTATTTTGCGAAATTGAACAGCTGGCCCCTAATAGAACAGAACTATCCTTGTCCGTAATGCAGACAATAATAGGACATGTTCTATTTTTTTGCGGAAAGGAAATATGGGAATACGGACATGGAATGCACATAGAGTACCTTCCTTTTTTTGCGGACTCATTGAAATGAATGGTTCCGTATACGGTCAGCAAAAATAAACAGAATAGACACGTTACGAAAATACGTTCGTGTGCAAGAGGCCTAAATCTGAATGTGGGTGCAGTAAAACGTACTGCACACAGTGATATATTACACCTGTCTTATATACTGAGACACACTGAGGGAGATTTATCAAAACTGGTGTAAAGAAAATCTGGCTTTGTTGCCCATAGCAACCAATCAGATTCCACCTTTCTTTTTCCAAAGGAGCTCTGCAAAATGTAAGTTGGAATCTGATTGGTTGGGCAAATAATCTGTTTTTCCTTTACACCAGTTTTGATAAATCACCCCACTAACTGTGTGAGTATAATAATGGATTAACTCTTAATGTGGGTGCAGTAGAACGTCATACACATGGCTGTATACTCAACCTGCAGTCTCCCTACTGTTTCCTAGTCTCAAAACAGTCTCTCTGCGCTGTCCCTGCACTCGCTCTCTTCAATATTTTTTTTAAACCAGTTTTAGCAACACTGTCCCTAGCGCATAAGCGGCACCGCGTTGGATGAAGCTTTTATAGGGCAGTGACATCACAGGGGGTATTAATTACAGCAAATTTTCTGTCTAATTTTTCCTAAACTTCGGATCAAATTCCACTTCAGATGCTTCGATTCGCTCAACACTAGTAACTTCAGTCTGCGCCACAGACGCCATGAGACCTTTGTCCATCCCTAAAGGTGATGCAGCACTACAGTATACAGCACTTCATCTATATATAGGTGGCTGAACGTCTACTACTGTTCATTCTCTGATTAATATATCGGGGTATTTGGCTCCTGCTCTACAGCATAATTTGTTCTTATCTTGCTAACACGCAAGTAGACGACTGGTTGTTATCTATATAGAACAGAACTATATTTACTATATCTTCTGCACTATAATAATAAGCTGATGTTGATATCCTTTATACCTATTTTGTTGATTAAGTTGGAATTTCCTCTTGGTTGATTTACTATATCTTCAGATCTAAGTCTTGATCTGATCCTGGTCAGGTACTAAGCCGAATTTGTCCCCTGATGAGGCGGCTATTCCGTCTGTAGGCAGGGCATGAAAGCTATCGGGCCAGCTGTAGAGTCAGAGCCCATTAGTATAATATATTTGGCCCATACCTGCCTACCTATGTCCCAAAGTGCTGAGTATCTACTCATATAAATTTGTGATTTTTTTCAACTTTTTCATCTATCATTATTTGGGTTATTTGGGGTTTTATGGTACATAATAAAGGATATGTGTTAAGGGTGGTAGTCTTTGACTAGTGGAGTCTATGATGAGCAGTTTTCTTTGGCCTCCTAGTGAAGAAACAACCCAGGAGCAGGACATGCAGCAGAATCTCAACCAGCAGGTGGTAGTAAATTTGGACTTCGCCCTGTCACTCATGTGTGGCTGCAACTGTCCGGATTTGCTATGGGCATGCATTCCTGCCCAGCCAGTAGTGTAGCAGCCCAGAGGGTGTTCAGTGTGGCGGGGAGCATAGTTACACCTAAGCATAGGGGGTGCAGAGGTAGCAGTCGCTACCGGACCCAGGAGCCTGAGAGGGCCAAAAGACCCTTGTGCTGCATAAGAAGACACCAGCATTATAGAAAATGCATGCTGGTCAAGTTACACCTCTGGCTGGAGGGAAGGGGTCAGGTCAAGAATTTGGAATGGGGGGGGGGGGGGGGCGTTTCAATTTTTACCTTGGACAGCACAAGGGCTTGAGCTTCCCTGCCCCTGGCCACAAAGCACTGAGGGAAGGGGGGCCCAAGCTGAACTCTTGAACTAGGGCCCATGAGCCTTTAGCTACACCCTGCCCCTAAGGTGAGAACTCACCTTTCCTTCCAAAATTCTAAGAGACTAATCTTCATAAAGATGAATCAGTTGTGGATCAACCTGGATTTCCAGATGTTGGTGCCTGATGCAACAGAATAAATCATTCTGCCACTAATGATCATACTGTAGTGTGCATCCACACCAGAACATAATGCAAAATGGGCCATTGCTTCTGGCTGCGTGCTGCTGCCACCATTCTGATGGTGCCACCCGCCTGCTGCCTTTTCTGCCATTCCTACAATGGAGATTCTTAGCCTACTAAAATGTACATGTTAACTTTTTAAAAGGATATGCATGCCACTAGACCTTGTTATCACACTGCTGTTTTGGGGTTTTGCTACTACTGTGATCTGCCACCATCTTGAGCTGTATGCAACTGCTGTTGCCCCTCTCCCCACTCTGTCCTGGGGTGTCTATTGTCACTGTCACTGCCCCCACTCCCAACTCTATCATGGGATGACTATTCTCCATGTTACTGCCACTGCTGTGGACCCCATCCCCAGTCTTTTATCGGTCCACTATTGTCCCTGTTACTGCCACTGTTGTTGGACCTCATCCCCACTCTGTTATGTGGCCACTATTGTTCCTGTTTGTCCATGTTGACAACAATGTTTATTTTTAGGTTCTTCTTATCCATCAGAAGAACAAAAAAAATATTATAATAATAATAATAATAATAATAATAATAAAAAGGATCCTGTATTTTGAGCATCTGTAAGGCTTCTTTCACACAGTTAGTATTTGGTCAGTATTTGATCAGTATTTATAAGCCAAAAGCAGGAGTGGGTTCAAGACACAGATGAGATGCAAATATTTCCATTCTCTCTGTTTTGTACACCACTTTTGTCCATGTTACTGTCACTGCTGTTGACCCACATCCCCACTCTCTTATGATGCCAATATTGTCACCGTTACTGCCACTGCTGTTGCTGCCACCCTTCCCACTCTGTCATGTGGCCACTACTTGTAGGAGAGGAAGTTCTGGTCAGGCGCAAAATCAGTGGTGGAGAAGGTCTTTAGAGATCAAATCTTTATTTCATAGGTAGCGTATATACATAAAACAATGTGTTTCGGGGCTCAAAAAGTCCCCTTCATCAGGTTATTAAGTAGTAACTTATAAGCCTGATGAAGGGGACTTTTTGAGCCCAGAAACACGTTGTATTATGTATATACCCTACCTATGAAATAAAGAAGATTTAATCTCTAATGACCTTCTCCACCAGTGATTTTGTGTCTGACCAGAACTTCCTCTCCTACAAGTATCCTTTGGGGGATTGGGCATCCGATCCCAAAGATATTCTTTCTGCGGCTGCACTCCTGGAAGAAGGGTCTGTAATCCTACAAGTCTACAATAGTGTTGTGCCTATTAGCAGCACCACCCTAAAAGGTGAGCACCTTTGTCTTCCAATCAATTTATATTTGTGTTGGACGTACTATCCTATTGTGTGCCCCCCTACCCCTCCTTTTGTCTTCATTCCCCTTGCTACCGAGTGGAATCTATATACATCCGTGTTTTGAAGATGTGGCCACTACTGTCACTTTTACCGCCACTGCTGCTGCTGCCACCTTACCCACTCTGTCATGGGGCCACTACTGTCACTGTTAATGCCACTGCTGCTGCTGCCACCCTCCTCACTCTGTCATGGGTCTACTATTGTCACTGCTACAGTCACTGCTGCGGCCACCCTCCCCATTCTGTCATGGAGCCACTACTTGAATCTTTGGGAACTGAACGGTTAAATCCACGGTGATAAATTAGACGTAGCATTAACATGGACCTGTAATACTGATGCACAGTAAATCTATAGCTAACAGAAAGAATTAAAAAGCATGTGTTTTGGCTGCCGCAACATGCATTAAAAGATTTTTTTTTCTCTCCAGTAATTTATTGGGGCTGCTTCCATTTCTGTATTTTGTTTTATTAAGTAGCCATTTGGACACAGCTCCTGCAGGGGCACACACAGGTTTTTGGTTTTACTGAGGGGTGCAATATGCTTTTTTTTTGTTTAACAAAAAGGATTAGTTGTAGGGTTGAGCGAACCTGAACTGTACAGTTCGAGTTCGTACCGAACTTTAGGATTTTTGGACACCGGATATGAACCCTAACTTTTCAGTAATAGTGCAAGATTATAAATTTAAGGCCTTTGTTGCATTTGTCACAGTGAAATACAAGCTTGAAATACTGACATTATATTGTGTGTTTTTTTTAAACACCCATTTTTTGCAATACACTACATCTGGTGCCTTTGCTGTATTTGTCACAATGAAATACAATTTTGATATACTGCAATTATATCCTGGGTTTAAAAAAAACACCCAATTTTTTGCAATACCCTAAATCTGGTGCCTTTGCTGCATTTGTCACAATGAAATACAAGCTAGAAATACTGCAATTATATTCTGGGTTTAAAAAACAAACAAACATTTTTTGCAATACCCTACATCTGGTGCCTTTGCTGCATTTGTCACAGTGAAATACAATTTTGATATACTGCAATTATATCCTGGGTTTAAAAAAAAACACCCAATTTTTTGCAATACCCTAAATCTGGTGCCTTTGCTGCATTTGTCACAATGAAATACAAGCTAGAAATACTGCAATTATATTCTGGGTTTAAAAAAGCACCCGTTTTTTGCAATACCCTACATTTGGTGCCTTTGCTGCATTTGTCACAGTGAAATACAAGCATTAGATAGTGCTGTTATATTCTGGTATTTAAAAAAAACACCCATTTTGGGAAATATAATAAATTTGCGGCCTTTGTTGCATTTTTCACTGTAAAATACAAGCTTGAAATACTGCAATTATATTCTGGGTAAAAAAAACACCAATTTTTTGCAATAACCTGTATTGGTGCATTTTGCTGCATTTGTCACAGTGAAATACAAGCTTGAAATACTGCAATTATATTCTGGGTTTAAAAACAAAAACACTCCATTTTTTGCAATACCCTACATCTGGTGCCTTTGCTGCTTTTGTCACAATGAAATACAAGCTAGAAATACTGCAATTGTATTCTGGATTTAAAAAAAACTAAACATTTTTTGCAATACCCTACATCTGGTGCCTTTGCTGCATTTGTCATAATGAAATACAAGCTTGAAATACTGCAATTATATTCTTGGTTTAAAAAAAAAACACCCCTTTTTTTGCAATACCCTACATCTGGTGCCTTTGCTGCATTTGTCACAGTGAAATACAAGCTTGAAATACTGCAATTATATTCTGGGTTTAAAAACAAAAACACTCAATTTTTTGCAATACCCTACATCTGGTGCCTTTGCTGCTTTTGTCACAATGAAATACAAGCTAGAAATACTGCAATTGTATTCTGGGTTTAAAAAAAAAAACAACATTTTTTGCAATACCCTACATCTGGTGCCTTTGCTGCATTTGTCACAATGAAATACAAGCTAGAAATACTGAAATTGTATTCTGGGTTTAAAAAAAACAAACATTTTTTGCAATACCCTACATCTGGTGCCTTTGCTGCATTTGTCACAGTGAAATACAAGCTTGAAATACTGCAATTATAGTCTGGGTTTAAAAAAACACCCATTTTTGGGCAGTACACTACATCTGGGGCTGTTGCTACATTTGTCACAGTGAAATACAAGCTTGAAATACTGCAATTATATTCTGGTATTAAAAAAACACAAATTATTTTACAATACCCTACATCTGTGGCCTTTGCTGCATTTGTCACAATGAAATACAAGCCTTAAATAGTGCTGTTATATCCTGGTATTTAAAAAAAAACATTATGGCAAGATAATAAATTTGCGGCCTTTGTTGCATTTGTCACAGTGAAATACAAGCTTGAAATACTGCAATTATATTCTCGGTTTAAAAAAACACCCATCTTTTTGCAGTACACTACATCTGGGGCCTTTGATACATTTTTTATAGTGAAATACAAGCTTGAAATACTGCAATTATATTCTGGTATTAAAAAAAAACATCCATTTTGGGCAAGATAATACATCTGGTGCCTTTGCTGCATTTGTCACAGTGAAATACAAGCTTGAAATTCTGAAATTATATTTTGGGTTAAAAGAAACACCAATTTTTTACAATACCCTACATCTGTGGCCTTTGCTGCATTTGTCACAATGAAATACAAGCGTTAGATAGTGCTGTTATATCCTGGTATTTTAAAAAAAACACCCATTTTGGGCAAGATAATAAATTTGCGGCCTTTGTTGCATTTGTCACAGTGAAATACAAGCTTGAAATACTGCAATTATATTCTGAGTAAAAAAAAAACACAATTTTTTTGCAATACCCTACATCTGGGGCCTTTGCTGCATTTGTCACAGTGAAATACAAGCTTGAAATACTGCAATTATATTCTGGGTTTAAAAAACACCAATTTTTTTGCAGCACACTACATCTGTGGCCTTTGCTGCATTTATCACAATAAAAAAAACAAGCGTTAGATAGTGCTGTTATATCCTGGTATTTAAAAAAACAGCCATTTTGCGCAAGATAATAAATTTGCGGCCTTTGTTGCATTTGTCACAGTTAAATACAAGCTTGAAATACTGTAATTATATTCTGAGTAAAAAAAAAACACCCATTTTTTGCAATACCCTACATTTGGTGCCTTTACTGTATTTGTCACTTTAAAATACAAGCGTTAGATAGTGCTGTTATATTCTGATATAAAAAAACACCCATTTTGGGCAAGATAATACATTTGCGGCCTTTGTTGCATTTGTCACAGTAAAATACTGCAATTATATTCTGGGTTTAAAAAAAAAACACCTATTTTTTGCAATACCCTAAATCTGGTGCTTTTGCTGCTTTTGTCACAGTAAACTACAAACTTGAAATACTACAATTATATTCTGGGTTTAAAAAAACACACTTTTTTGCAATACTCTACATCTGGTGCCTTTGCTGCATTTGTCACAGTGAAATACAAGCTTGAAATACTGCAATGATATTCTGGTATAAAAAAAAAAGCACACCCTTTTTGGGCAAGATAATAAATTTGCGACCTTTTTTGCATTTGTCACAGTGAAATTCACGCTTGAAACACTGCAATTATATTCTGGGTTTAAAAAAACACCAATTTTTTTCAATACCCTACATTTGGTGCCTTTGCTGCATTTGTCACAGTGAAATAGAAGCTTGAAATACTGCAATTATATTCTGGGTTTAAAAAAACACCCATTTTGGGCAAGATAATACATTTGCATAATTTGCTGCATTTCTGACAGTCCAATACAAGTGTTAGATACTGCTGTTACATTCTTGTTTAAAAAAAAAAAAACACCCATTTTGGGAAAGATAATACATTTGCGGCCTTTGTTGTATTTGTGACAGTCAAATACAAACTTTAAATACTGCTGTTATATTCAGGGTTTAAAAAACCACCAATTATTTGCAAGACCCTGCATCTGGGGCCTTTGCTGCATTTGTCACAGTCAAATACAACCATTCAATCCTGCAGTTACATTGTTGGTTGGCAAATTAAAAAATGTTGGGAACGTGAAGTATTTGTATAAAATTTGCTTGTCACACCTCTTTTTGAAAGTCACACCTCTTTATGACACCGGCACTGCCTTACTCTCAGTGAACTTAATTGTTGACTATTGGTAATTACATTGTCGCCTGACAAAATGACAAAAAACATCTGTTAGTTTGGTGGGTGAATGCAAAGAATAAGTAGAGCATCAAAAAATGGACGTGGCCCTGGTCATGGTGCTGCTGGTGGAGCTCCTGTTGCAGGGCGAGGATGTGGTCGATCTGTGCCAGCTACACGCACAAGTGAAACACCTTCCTCAGGTGCGAGTAGGCGACAGAACCTTTCAGCGTTATTTGGAAGGGCCGAATGCGGCTCTATGAATGGTGAGGCCAGAACAAGTACAGGCGATAGTTGTTCACATTGTCTCCCACCCAGTCTCCTGCTGAAAGATCAGAGTTGGCACCTGCAGCCCATGTCCATCAGTCCTTCATCTCACCGCCTTGCAAATCAGCCAAGAAGTCTGAGCCCCAAGTCATGGAGCCATCTCTTCGGCTTTTTGATGACTCTGCTAGCAGGGTTTCCAATGGCCATCCACATAGTCCTGCCCCAGAAGTGGAAGAGATTGAGTGCACCGATGCTCAACAACTTATGTTTCAGGATGAGTACATGGGAGGACCACCACAGCACGTCTCGGATGATGACGAAACACAGGTGCCAAATGCTGGGGCCTTCGAAAGTGTGCGGACCGACAAGGAGGGCAGGGGTGAAGACTGGGTGGAAGATGATGTGGAGGACGATGAGGTCCTCAACCTCACATGGAATCAGGGTCATGAGATTTACCTGTGTAGTTCGGATGAATAGGCGGTGGTCGCACAGAGCCACCAGCACAGCAGAAGAGGGAGCAGTGTACAAAAGCGGAGCGGCCGTCCCCTAGACATGACGCCTGCTACTGCCCACGGCAGTAAGGGACCGAGCACACCAAAGCCAGCTCCAAGGAGTTCCCTGGCGTGGAAGTTCTTCAGACAATGTGCTGACGACAAGACACGAGTGGTTTGCACGCTGTGCAATCAGAGCCTGAAGCCTCTTCATCCACCTCTGAAGTGACAGTGGCACCTGCCACCCCGCAAACAAAGGATATGCCAGCAACGCCACCACCTGGGTCACCAAGAATCTCCACAATGTCCCATGGAAGCTTTCAACTCTCTATCTCCCAAACACTGGAGCGAAAGAGGAAGTACCCCCCTACCCACCCACGATCCCTGGCCCAAATTGCCAGCATTTAAAAACTACTGGCCTTTGAAATGCTGTCATTCCGTCTGGTGAAGACGGAGAGTTTTCAAAGCCTTATGGTGGTGGCTGTCCCACAGTACGTCGTGCCCAGCCGCCACTACTTTTCCAGTCAAGCCATCCCTTCCCTGCACAACCATGTGGGGGACAAAATCAGGTGTGCACTGCGCAACGCCATCTGTGGCAGGGTCCACCGAAATACGGATACATCGACCAGTAAGCACGGTTAGGGACGTTACATCTCCCTAACAGCACACAGGGTAAATGCAGTGTCGGATGGGCCTGAGGCGGATAGCAGTTTGGTGCATGTCCTTCCACCACCGAGGATGGCAGGGTGCTTCTCTTTGCCTCCAGTTGCTTCCTCCTCCTACTCCGCTACCTCATCCTCTACCGTCTCATCATCTCGTCAGCGCAACACCTTGACCACCAACTTTAGCACAGTTAGTTGTAAACGACAGCAGGCAGTTTGAAAACGTATCTGTTTGGGGGACAAACCCCACACCGCGCAGGAGCTTTGGACAGACCTTGCACAACAGACCGATAAGTGGTTGGTGCCAGTGAGCCTCAAGATTGGCCTGGTGGTGTGCAATAATGGGCAAAATCCCGTAGCAGCTTTGGGACTAGCCGGTTTGACGTACATCTCTTGCCTGGCTCATGTGCTGAATTTGGTAGTGCAGAGGTTCCTTAAAAATTACCCCGATATGTCAGAGCTGTTGCAGAAAGTGTGAGCCATCTGTGCGCACTTTCGTCGTTCTCACCCTGCTGCTGCTCGCCTGTCAGCGCTGCAGCATAACTTTGGCCTTCCCGCTCACCGCCTCATATGCGACGTGCCCACAATGTGGAACTCCACCTTGCACATGCTGGCCAGACTGTGCAAGCAGCAGCAGGCGATAGTGGAGTTTCAGCTGCAGCACACACGGATGAATCGCTCTGCGGAGCAGCACCACTTCACCACCAATGACTGGGCCTCCATGCAAGACTTGTGTACCTTGTTGCGCTGTTTCAAGTACTCCATCAACATGGCCAGTGCCGATGACGTCGTTCTCAGCGTTACTATCCCACTTCTATGCCTCCTTGAAAAAACGTGATAATGGATCAGGATGTGGCACAGGAGGAGGAGGAGGATGAAGAGGGATCATTTCATAGGGTTTAAGGCCAGTCATTCACAAGTGGCTCCAAGGGTGGGTTCCTGCACCCACAAACGCCAGGTACACAATTGTCCATCCAGGGCACAGTTCTGGAGGATGACGAGGTGGAGGTTGTGGCGATGGAGGAGGAGGAACCATGTTCACAGCAGGGTGGCACCCAAACCAGCTCATTGCCATCACTGGTGCGTGGCTGGGGGGATACAGAGGACACAGTTGATACACCTCCCACAGAGGACAGCTTTTTTTTGCCTCAGGGCAGCCTGGCACACATGAGCAATTACATGCTACAGTGTCTCCGCAACGACCGCTGAGTTGCCCACATTCTAACTTGTGCTAATTACTGGGTGGCCATGCTGCTGGATCCCCGCTACAAGGACAATGTACCGTCCTTAATTCCGTCACTGGAGCATGATTGTAAGATGCGCGAGTACAAGCGCACGCTGGTAGACGAGCTGCTGGTGGCATTCCCACCCGACAGAGGGTGCACAGTGGAAGCACAAGGCGAAGGCAGAGGAGGAGGAAGAGGTCGCCAACTCAGCTGGGGCACCACCAACACCTCAGAAGGCAGGGTTAGCATGGCCGAAATGTGGAAAAGCTTTGTCAGCACGCCACAACCACCAGCACCACCAACTGATATGGAACGTCTTAGCAGGGGCAGCATTTCAGCAACATGGTGGAGGAGTATGTGTGCACACACCTACATGTACTGAATGATAAGTCTGCCCCCTTTAACTTCTGGGTCTCCAAACTGAGCACATGGCCTGAGCTTGCCCTTTATGCCTTGGAGGTGCTGGCCTGCCCTGCAGCCAGTGTATTGTCTGAACCCATGTTCATTAAAATGAGCCAGGCATGGACCCACAGGACTTGTCCATACCTTGTGCAGAATAGACATGTATACCAGCCTTACTGAGCCATTGTTATACTACAGCGCAATTGCTAATTGTTGTATTTTTTATATTTCCTACTTTTTTGGGGTTTACCCTAATTTAAACCCAAAAAAATTATATATAAAAAAAAAAAACAGTGTTGGCTACTTCGTCCTCCTCCACCGCTGCTTCCACCTACACCGCTACGTCCACCGCCTCCTCAACCTCCTACTCCATATGAACCTCCACCTCATAGATCAAGATTTTTTATTTTTTTTACGTATTTTATTTTATTTTAAGTCATTTCACTAATTTGTCTGATACATTGTTGTGTTACATATCCCAAATTTTTGTCTGTAATATACCCCTGCTCTACCTAGTAGACAGATTAATAAATTTCACTAATTTGTCTGTTACATTGTCGGGTGAAATTCACACATTTTTGGTTGTGATATATCCCTGCTCTACCTAGTAGACAGGTTAATAAATTTCACTAATTTGTCTGTTACATTGTTGGGTGAAATTCACCAATTTTTGGCTGTGATATATCCCTGCTCTACCTAGTGGACAGGTTAATAAATTTCACTAATTTGTCTGTTAAATTGTCGGGTTAAATTCACCAATTTTTGGCTGTGATATACCCCTGCTCTACCTAGTGGACAAGGAAATACATTTCACTAATTCGTCTGTTACATTCTTGGTTTTCATTTTACCATTTTTGCCGTGGAAGCTTCAGCTTCAATAATTTGTCCCACATTTCCGCTTGATCACATTTAATTTAATCCATTGACCTCCCTTCGATGTGGTATCCCTTTCTTACGCTCCCTTTCCGGCATGGAACCCTGATTCACCACTAACAGTGATCAACATGGTAGGCGCAGAAAAGAACATCGAAAGTTGATAGAGAAGATATCCAATTGGATCGTGGACATCACGGGGACGTGCGACATGGTGGAGCAGTATGTGTGCACACGCCTACATGTACTGACTGATGGTCTGCCCCTTTCAAGTTCTGGGTCTCCAAATTGGGCACATTGCCTGAGCTTGCCCTTTACACCTTGGAGATGCTGGCCTGCCCTGCAGCCAGTGTATTGTCTGAACGTTTGTTTAGCACGGCTGGAGGGGGTTATCACAGGTTATATTGCCCAATGTTTTGGGGTGTACCCTAATTTAAACAAAAAATTAAAATTAAAAATTAAAACCAAAAACTAGTGTTGGCTACCTCCTCCTCCTCCACCGCCGCTTTCACCTACACCGCCACATCAACCTCTTACTCCATATGGACCTCGTCCTCCTAGATCAAGATTTTATTTTTATTTTTTTGCATATTTTATGTTATTTTAAGTCATTTCCCTATCCACATTTGTTTGCAGAGCACTTGCCATGCTCTTAACCACATTTTGATGCCATTTGCAGCCCTTTTTCATGACTTTTTTAGAGCCATTTTAATGCTCTAAAGTTTGGGTCCCCATTGACTTCAATAGGGTTCAGGTTCGGGGTCAAGTTCGGGTCTCGAACTCGAACTTTTTTGTGAAGTTTGGCCGAACCTGTCGAACCCGAACATCCAGGTGTCCGCTCAACTCTAATTAGCTATTATTCTTGGTGCATTGCACAGTGATCTAGATGGCGATAAATTACACCTGTAATATTGACAGCACAATACCCACAGAACGGATTAACTATGAATGTGGGTGTGCTAGGATGTAATGCACACAGCAATAAACTCTCACTGCAATCACTCTGCAGTTTAAGTTACAAATTAATGCAACAAATTAATTCATAACAAATCAAATTTCTTGTTGAAGTTTGACAAATCAGCCATTTTTCAAAACTTTTCTCATCTCGCTCATCTATGTTCAACTATAAGCATAAAAGATTCTATCACCATTGAAGTAGCATAACTATAGTAGCTGCAGAGGTTGCTGTCTTACCTGAGCCCTGGGACCTTATGCTACCAAATGGTACATAACCGAATACCAGTGTTAATTGTGACATAAAAATGTACATAAAGGGGGGAAATTATAAGACTGGCACTTTACTCTGGTCTTTGATATCCCCTGTGTTGCCAGAAGTTGTGCCTAATTAATTCCAAGGTGCAGGCCTCATAGTAAATTAGGCACCTCCCCTGGCAGCCCATACACCAGACTGATTTCTATCTTCAATGTAGCAAGAAGACCGGCACTTTGCATAGATTTCAATCAATGAATGGATTTATTGGTCCCATATTATATCATAGTGACGCGTTTCAGCACCAGTGTGCTTTCATCAGACTATATACACACATCTCACATCGGTTCTTTAAATAGACAAATGAAATACAGAGGAACTGACATCATCCGCAGGGCTCCTCCCCCTCAGTGACGAATATAGGTAATATAATATGAAGTATACAAAAAGATGTTATCCAGTTCATCTGGTTATTCAATTCCGCTGAAAAGAAAGAAATACATTTATGAATTGTATACTCAATTATTACAAATGATAAACAACAGACGTGCAGGTTTGGGCACACCTGGAAAATAGTGACCACAAAGTAATAACCTTCCAATTATCATTCAAAAGAGCGTTTCTACAGGGAGGAACAAAAATACCAAAGTTCAAAAAAGCAAAATTTAGCCATAGGCCTAACTAAATGGGATAAAGTCCTCACAAATAAAAATACAGCCACAAAATGGGATATCTTTAAAAGCATCCTAAAATCTCATTGTGAGAGGTACATACCGTATGGGAATAAAAGGTTAAGGAACAAAAAGAAACCAATGTGGATAAATAGAACTGTAAAGAAAGCAATAAATGACAAAAAGAAAGCATATAAAACACTAAAACAGGAAGGTAGCACGGAAGCACTGAAAAACTATAAGGAAAAAAATAGAACATGTAAAAAACAAATAAAAGCGTCCAAACTAGAGACCGAGAGAATAATTGCCAAAGAGACTAAAACTAACCCTAAAATATTCTTCAATTATATAAATGTTAAAAAGTATAAATCTGAAGGTGTCGGCCCGTTAAAGAGTAATGAGGGGGAAGTCGCAGAGAGCGACGAGGAGAAAGAAAAGCTGTTAAATATTTTTTTCTCCAATGTATTCACTGAGGAAAATAAATTGTCAGATGACATGCTGAATGTTGAAATAAATTTCCCATTAAAAGTGTCCTGTCTGACCCAGGAAGAAGTGCAACAGCGACCTAAAAATATTAAAATAGACAAATCGCCAGGACCGGATGGCATACACCCCCGTCCCTAAGGGAATTAAGTACTGTCATAGCCAGACCCTTATTTCTGATATTTGCAGATTCTATACTAACAGGGAATGTCCCACAGGATTGGCGCATGGCAAATGTGGTGCCAATATTCAAAAAGGATCCAAAAACAGAGCCTGGAAACTATAGGCCGGTAAGTTTAACATCTGTTGTGGGTAAACTGTTTGAAGGTTTTCTGAGAGATGCTATGTTAGAGCATCTTAACGGAAATAAGCAAATAACGCCATATCAGCATGGCTTCGTGAGGGATCGGTCATGTCAAACTAATTTAATCAGTTTCTATGAGGAGGTAAGTTCTAGAATTGACAGTGGCGAATCAATGGATGTCGTGTATCTGGACTTCTCCAAAGCATTTGACACTGTACCACATAAAAGGTTAGTATATAAAATGAGAATGCTCGGACTGGGAGAAAACGTCTGTAAGTGGGTAAGTAACTGGCTCAATGATAGAAAACAGAGGGTGGTTATTAATGGTACATACTCAGATTGGGTCACTGTCACTAGTGGAGTACCTCAGGGGTCAGTATTGGGCCCTATTCTCTTCAATATATTTATTAATGATCTTGTTGAAGGGTTGCATAGTAAAATATAAATTTTCGCAGATGACACTAAACTGTGTAAAGTAATTAACACTGAAGAGGACAGTATACTACTACAGAGGGATCTGGATAGATTGGAGGCTTGGGCAGATAAGTGGCAGATGGGGTTTAACACTGACAAATGTAAAGTTATGCACATGGGAAGGAATAATGCAAGTCACCCGTACTTATTAAATGGTAAAACACTCGGTAACACTGACATGGAAAAGGATCTAGGAATTTTAATAAACAGCAAACTAAGCTGCAAAAACCAGTGTCAGGCAGCTGCTGCCAAGGCCAATAAGATAATGGGTTGCATCAGAAGGGGCATAGATGCCCGTGATGAGAACATAGTTCTACCACTTTACAAATCGCTAGTCAGACCACACATGGAGTACTGTGTACAGTTATGGGCTCCAGTGAACAAAGCTGACATAGCAGAGCTGGAGAGGGTCCAGAGGAGGGCAACTAAAGTAATAACTGGAATGGGGCAACTACAGTACCCTGAAAGATTATCAAAATTAGGATTATTCACTTTAGAAAAAAGACGACTGAGGGGAGATCTAATTAATATGTATAAATATATCAGGGGTCAGTACAGAGATCTATCCCATCATCTATTCATTCCCAGGACTGTGACTGTGACAAGGGGACATCCTCTGCGTCTGGAGGAAAGAAGGTTTGTACACAAACATAGAAGAGGATTCTTTACGGTAAGAGCAGTGAGACTATGGAACTCTCTGCCTGAGGAGGTGGTGATGGTGAGTACAATAAAGGAATTCAAGAGGGTCCTGGATGTATTTCTGGAGCGTAATAATATTACAGGCTATAGCTACTAGAGAGGGGTCATTGATCCAGGGAGTTAGTCTGATTGCCTGATTGGAGTCGGGAAGGAATTTTTTATTCCCCTAAAGTGAGGAAAATTGGCTTCTACCTCACAGTTTTTTTTTGCCTTCCTCTGGATCAACTTGACCAGGATGACAGGCCGAACTGGATGGACAAATGTCTTTTTTCGGCCTTATGTACTATGTAACTATGTTAGGATCAAAGGAAACAGGATACATTGTATTCATGATTGAGGCCCCTGGGTTCCATTGTTTGCAAACAATGGATCCAGTAGGCCTCTCTTTTTAGTAACAATTTATTTCTGTCAACCCCACGACGGGGTAATGAAACACCCTCAATAATTTGATAACGCAGTTGTGTGATATTATGTTTTTGTTGGTGAAAATGGAGGGGCACAGGGAGTAGTAAATTACCTTTTCTGATAGTAGATTTGTGCTTACTCAGTCCGTACTTCATTCTCATTGAGGTTTCCCCTACATATAACAATCCACAGGGACACTTGAGAATGTAAATCACAAATCTACTATCACAAGTAAATGTGCCCCGTATTTGTATCTTTTCACCTGAATGTGGGTGAGAAAAACATGGGCCCTTGATAACGCTGTAGCAATTTATGCAATTAAGGCAGGGAAATGTACCTTGTCTAGGAGAAGACAATGTATTTTGTCTTATTTCTATTGTGTTGCTACCTACATCAGCCTGAACTATTTTATCTCTGATGTGATTGGCAAGTTTATAACACATCATAGGTGGTCTCTGAAATTCACCTATCCGTGGATAAGATTTAGCTAAAATGTGCCAATGTTTATTGACAATAGTTCTCACGCGTTGGGGCCATGGGTGGTATTTAACCACTAAAGGAATCCATGATTCCTTTTTGTTTCTAACCACCTGTGTATTCTCCACCTTATCCCTCTGTGCCTTCAATAACTCCAAGGGGTAACCTCTCTCTCTCTGAACTTAATGGTCATGTCATCTAATCTTTTCTGACATGTATCGACATTACTGACAATACGTTTCACCCTTTGATATTGAGAATAGGGAATAGATTGTTGAGAATGAAGGACAGACTGAGTAAGCACAAATCTACTATCAGAAAAGGTAATTTACTACTCCCTGTAATATCGCACAACTGCGTTCTCAAACTATTGAGGGTGTTTTGTTACCCCGTTGTGGGGTTGACAGAAATAAATTGTTACAAAAAAGAGAGGCCTACTGGATCCATCGTTTGCAAACGATGGAACCGAGGGGCCTCAATCGTGAATACAATGTATCCTGTTTCCTTTGATCCTGTTTCTTTCCAGCGGAATTGAATAACCAGATGAACTGGATAACATCTTTTTGTATACTTCATATTATATTACCTATAGTCGTCACTGAGGGGGAGGAGCCCTGCGGATGATGTCAGTTCCTCTGTATTTCATTTGTCTATTTAAAGAACCGATGTGAGATGTGTGTATATAGTCTGATGAAAGCACACTAGTGCTGAAACGCGTCACTATGATATAATATGTGACCAATAAATCCATTCATTGATTGAAATCTCTGCAAAGTGCCAGTCTTCTTGCTACATGGTCTCCTTAGGCTCCAACCTACTGACACGTGCACCGCAACTCAACAAAAGCAGTGCCGACTTGTTATCAATTGAAATGATTTCTATCTTTGTCAAAACTAGAAAACTGGATTAAATTAAGATAAATGTGCCACTTGCAACAATATTTTGTCACAATGGTGTTTAAAAAGTCATAAACACTTTGTTACTTTTTTTTGTAAAAAAAACTGACTCAGCGATAAGTCTCGCCCCCAGTGTGTAACAATCTAGGGTTAAGATCAACGTCTAGTGGCTTCAAAAATACTGGGTTGGAATAGGCAGTGGTCAGAAACTAGCCAAAATCAGTGCCGCAATAGGGATTAGACAAGTGTGGTCAGTAGTCAGCCAGGGCTCAGGTATCTGCAGGATTGGTAAACAGTAAGAAAGGCACATACTGTACTGAATACTTAGCCAAGGTTTGGTACACATCATCATTATTTCAGATGTTGAACTTGATGGACATATGTATTTTTTGTGAACCATACTATGAGGCAGAGCTAGAGTAAGGCATAAATCACAAAAATGTCATGAGGTAGACATTTTAAATGCAGACTTTTATAGTAAGTCTAAGGAGGGAGCTAATCAGGAAAACAACGCCAGGAAACTGAAGGGCAAGTGGAGCAATGGATTCAGGAAAAAAGCCATCCACCAAAGCCAGTAGCTTAGTGAGAAGAGTTACTGCCTGGGACACAGGAGTCTTTGAATTTAACTTTACTATGCATCATGTTATTATCCATGTAGTGTGACATCATTGTGCTTGTTTTTTTTGTGATAGGGTGTGCATTATAACTATACGCTGTGATCATGAACACTGTGTGCATCATGCCTCTTATGTATGTGACATCACTGTAACTTATTTCTGTGCTGTCACTTTACTTTGGTCATCACCCCCACATTATGACTTCACTGTCTTTATTATCCTTGAACTGATATGTCCCTATTTATTATCTCTTTATTGTAACACCACTGTGTGCATTCCCCTGTGGTATGATATCATTGTGTACATTATCTACATTCTGTGGCATAACTGTAACAATTATTCCTGTTCAGCAACATCACTGTGTGCAATTTTAAGGTTAACATACTGTACAGGTGAAAATCGGAAAATTAGAATATCTTGCAAAGTTCATTTATTTCAGTAATGCAACTTAAAAGGTGAAACTAATATACAGTATGAGATAGACTCATTACATGCAAAGCAAGATATTTCAAGCCTTTATTTGTTATAATTTGGATGATTATGGCTTACAGCTTTTGAAACCCCAAAGTCACAATTTCGAGGTACCCTTTGCTCAGGGGATATGGATTAATTAGCTGACTAGAGTGTGACACTTTGAGCCTAGAATATTGAACCTTTTCACAAAATTCTAATTTTAAGCTGCATTAATGCAATTCCTTTTCATTTGCATTACTGAAATAAATGGACTTTTGCACGATATTCAAATTTTTCGAGTTTCACCTGTATTAGAAATAAATAGATTGCAGTTACACCTAGGAACGGCTACTAGAGGTTAGGGATCGACCGATATTGATTTTTTAGGGCCGATACAGATAATTTGTGAACTTTCAGGCCGATAGCAGATAATTTATACCGATATTCTGGGAATTTTCATTTTTGAAAAAAAAAAAATTCCCACAAATCTGCTGAGAATTAATGTTTATTGTTAATGTGTATTTTATTTTTTTGTAAATCTCTTTCTTTTTCATTTATACTTAATATTTTGGTGTTTTATTTTTATAACTTTTTTTTTTTTTTTTTACTAACTTTTAGCCCCCTTAGGGGCTATCTCCAGAAGTTCCTGGAGATAACAGGAAAAACACATAAAACATCATATAAAATACAATGACCCTGTTCCACAAAAGGTGGGGAAGAACGTGGCCCAATTGACCCTTGTGTAGTGCCCACATTTACCTAGTGGGACTCTAAACATGTCTATACAAAAATGGTTATAAATGATTATTGACTGGATTTAAGTATAAATATTACCAATCATGGGATAACTCCTTTAACAGTTGATTTACTTGTGGTTGTGGGTTGATACCTATGCCTTTCATATTTTGGTCACAATAATGTTGCTTATGTTTTGGAAGAACATGGGTTTGGCCAATGATATTTACACGGTACTCCACTTGAGGATGTTCCAGTGACTCACACAGACACAGAAGGGCTTTGTTTGAACAGTATCAAGCATATTGTTACAGTCTCTCAGAGAGTGCACAAGCTTGGTGGTTGTACTCACTACAGTGACATAGAGCCTGTTTTTTGCACACACAGAATTGAGAGGCATGGGACTTTACACTTGCTAATAACACTCTTCTGTTGAGATAAATATCTTGGTCAAATGCCAACTTTGTATAAAAAAATTGGAAAAGTTGTCTTTTGCCAAGATATTTCTCTCACCCAGCATGGTTATATGTAAAATGACACCCCAAAAAACATTGCCCTACTTCTCCTGAGTACGGCGATACCAGATGTGTGACACTTTTTTGCAGCCAAGGTGGGCAAAGGGGCGCATATTCCAAAGTGCACCTTTCGGATTTTGCAGGCCATTTTTTACATATTTTGATTGCAAAGTACTTCTCACACATTTGGGCCCCTAAATTGCCAGGGCAGTATAACTACGCCACAAGTGACCCCATTTTGGAAAGAAGACACCCCAAGGTATTCCGTGAGGGGCATGGCGAGTTCCTAGAATTTTTTATTTTTTGTCGCAAGTTAGTGGAATATGAGACTTTGTAAGGAAAAAAGAAAAAAAAAGAAAAATCATCATTTTCCGCTAACTTGTGACAAAAAATAAAAAATTCGAGGAACTCGCCGTGCCCCTCACGGAATACCTTGGGGTGTCTTCTTTCCAAAATGGGGTCACTTGTGGCGTAGTTATACTGCCCTGGCAATTTAGGGGCCCAAATGTGTGAGAAGTAGTTTGCAATCAAAATGTGTAAAAAATGGCCTGCGAAATCCGAAAGGTGCACTTTGGAATATGTGCCCCTTTGCCCACCTTGGCTGCAAAAAAGTGTCACACATCTGGTATCGCCGTACTTAGGAAAAGGTGGGGAATGTGTTTTGGGGTGTCATTTTACATATACCCATGCTGGGTGAGAAAAATATCTTGGTTAAATGCCAACTTTGTATAAAAAAATTGGAAAAGTTGTCTTTTGCCAAGATATTTCTCTCACCCAGCATGGTTATATGTAAAATGACACCCCAAAAAACATTGCCCTACTTCTCCTGAGTACGGCGATACCAGATGTGTGACACTTTTTTGCAGCCAAGGTGGGCAAAGGGGCACATATTCCAAAGTGCACCTTTCGGATTTTGCAGGCCATTTTTTACACATTTTGATTGCAAAGTACCTCTCACACATTTGGGCCCCTAAATTGCCAGGGCAGTACAACTACCCCACAAGTGACCCCATTTTGGAAAGAAGACACCCCAAGGTATTCCGTGAGGGGCATGGCGAGTTCCTAGAATTTTTTATTTTTTGTCGCAAGTTAGTGGAATATGAGACTTTGTAAGGAAAAAAGAAAAAAAAAGAAAAATCATCATTTTCCGCTAACTTGTGACAAAAAATAAAAAATTCGAGGAACTCGCCGTGCCCCTCACGGAATACCTTGGGGTGTCTTCTTTCCAAAATGGGGTCACTTGTGGGGTAGTTGTACTGCCCTGGCAATTTAGGGGCCCAAATGTGTGAGAGGTACTTTGCAATCAAAATGTGTAAAAAATGGCCTGCAAAATCCGAAAGGTGCACTTTGGAATATGTGCCCCTTTGCCCACCTTGGCTGCAAAAAAGTGTCACACATCTGGTATCGCCGTACTCAGGAGAAGTAGGGCAATGTTTTTTGGGGTGTCATTTTACATATAACCATGCTGGGTGAGAGAAATATCTTGGCAAAAGACAACTTTTCCAATTTTTTTATACAAAGTTGGCATTTAACCAAGATATTTTTCTCACCCAGCATGGGTATATGTAAAATGACACCCCAAAACACATTCCCCACCTTTTCCTAAGTACGGCGATACCAGATGTGTGACACTTTTTTGCAGCCAAGGTGGGCAAAGGGGCGCATATTCCAAAGTGCACCTTTCGGATTTTGCAGGCCATTTTTTACATATTTTGATTGCAAAGTACTTCTCACACATTTGGGCCCCTAAATTGCCAGGGCAGTATAACTACGCCACAAGTGACCCCATTTTGGAAATAAGACACCCCAAGATATTCCGTGAGGGGCATGGCGAGTTCCTAGGATTTTTTATTTTTTTGTCGCAAGTTAGTGGAATATGAGACTTTGTAAGAAAAAAATTATTTTTTAATAAAATCATCATTTTCCGCTAACTTGTGACAAAAAATAAAAAGTTCTATGAACTCACTATGCCCATCAGCGAATACCTTAGGGTGTCTACTTTCCGAAATGGGGTCATTTGTGGGGTTTTTCTACTGTCTGGGCATTGTAGAACCTCAGGAAACATGACAGGTGCTCAGAAAGTCAGAGCTGCTTCAAAAAGCGGAAATTCACATTTTTGTACCATAGTTTGTAAACGCTATAACTTTTACCCAAACCATTTTTTTTTTTTGCTCAAACATTTTTTTTTATCAAAGACATGTAGAACAATAAATTTAGTGAAAAATTTATATATGGATGTAGTTTTTTTTTTTGCAAAATTTTACAGCTGAAAGTGAAAAATTTCGTTTTTGCAAAAAAATCGTTACATTTCGATTAATAACAAGAAAAGTTAAAATGTCAGCAGCAATGAAATACCACCAAATGAAAGCTCTATTAGTGAGAAGAAAAGGAGGTAAAATTCATTTGGGTTGTAAGTTGCATGACCGAGCGATAAACGGTGAAAGTAGTGTAGTGCAGAAGTGTAAAAAGTGGCCTGGTCATTAAGGGGGTTTTAGCTAGCGGAGTTGAAGTGGTTAAAGGAGACATTGCAGGACACAGTTATTAGCAGATTTAAAACCTGTGAGCACATCTCCCTTCATAGTCCCAGGCTTTGGCCTACCACATGGCAGTCTCTACCTGGGGGTGACCTCGCAATATAGCAGTACAATCAGTGGAGGCAGTTCTGAGTAGATACACCGTGGCTGTCCTTCACCATCCCATCAGTTCTCAAGGTTTCTGCCTTTACCAGCAAGGCCTGCATCAACTGCAGATCCTCCTTACAGAACAGTAAATGCTGGCAGATGCGCCAAGGCTCAGCAGTACTCTATACTAGACACTAGCTGAATAACCATAAGATGCTCTTGTTCCTCCCTTTTTATAACTTGACCCCATTTAGGGTACAACCCTTGTAGTGTAAAGGTATAGCATCTGCATGTGTGACCCCCTAACCTCAGCCAAAATGGAAGCTAATGCCACAGTCTTAAAGGTACAAGACATCACAATTACAGTGCCTGCAATTAAATGTATGTAAAGCTTTATGTACAGTTTCCCTTTTCAGCACAACTTATATGGCATAATACAATTCATTTAGAAAGTTTTCAGACCCTTTCATATTTTTTTTTACAATTTCTTCTGTTGTAGTCTTGTGCTAAATAAAAAAAATATATATATAGTTTTCCACATCAATCTGTACACAATACTGAAAAAATGAAAACAGAATTGTAGATATTTTTGCTAATTTATGATTTTTTCTCTTTCCACTGGGAGCTGTCGAGATTTGGAGGGTGTGCCCCTCTCCTTCCGCCCGGCGCTGTCCTAAAGTTAGGAACCAAAAAAAAATAAAAAAAATAAAAATAAAATAAAAATAAAAAATGTCTAGAATATTGACATGGAATATTCGCGGATTAGCGGATAAAATAAAGAAGTGTGCTGTGTTTGATCTAGTTTCTAGACATTTACCAGCCATAGTGGCTTTGCTAGAAACACACTTAACAGGTGGAAAGGTAGCAGCGTTTGGCGGAAGGAGATGGGCCTCTCATGAATATCATTTGTGCTACTCTATATATTCACGCGGGATCAGTATTTATGTTCATAGACAGGTAAACTATGTACCAATAGAACAATTAATCGATCAAGAGGGTCGGTATATTTTTCTTCATTGTGAGTGGCAGGGACAAAGGAGTATTATTGCTTTTATCTACATCCCACCTCCTTTTACAACATATGTGTTATTTAAATTGATGGACTATATCTCGGCACGAGAGGAGTGCCCGGTGCTGGTGACGGGTGATTTCAACTCGGTCATGGACATCAAAATAGATAGGATATCCACCATAATCAATTACGAACAAAATATTAGTTCAAATACATTATTATTTAGAATGAGTAAAGAAATGGCACTGGTTGATATATGGCGATCTCTTTATGGTAATAAGCAGGTATATTCATGCTTTAGTAAGACCTATAGGTCCATGTCACGAGTTGATCTGGCCCTCGCCAGCCCTGGGCTCATTAACAGGGTTAAAAAAATGAACTATGAAAGCCATGGTATCTCCGACCACTCCCCGGTTACCGTAATATTGGATAGTAATAATAAACCTAGTAAAAATAGAATATTTAAACTCAACCCCCATTGGATCACATTAATAAAGGATGTGGATAAGATTAATGAGGAAATTAAACTCTTTTGGAGTGATAATATTAATTTAACACATATACATATGGTTTGGGATTCCCTTAAGGCATACCTGCGTGGTTTATACTCATACCAAATTAGGAAACAGAAAAGTATTTTTGTACAAACTCAAAAAGAAATAGAAGGTACGCTTAATCAGATAATGGGTGAGATTGTGCAGATTAATACCCCTGAAAAACAATATCAATTAAAAAAAGCGCGGGAGGATTATAAGCAATATCTATACAAAAAAGCACAGAACAAATTGTTCTTCTCGGGGTTAAGGACCTTTAGTGAATCCGGTAAACCAAGTAGAGTACTATCCACAATAGTAAAAAATCAAAGGGGCAGTAATAACATCAACGGAATTAGGACAGAGGTGGGAAACATTTTAAGAGACCCTGACGATATTCTAGGGGAATTCACTCAATATTTTTCCAAGTTATATCAGGCCGGGCCTATAGATCAGGGAGGAAAAATAGATGAATATCTAGACAATATTAAGATCCCTGAATTCGACCAACAAGAAATAGATTGGCTGAATAGACCGATTCAATTGAGCGAGTTACAGAATACGTTAAAGACCATTAAGGGTAATACGTCCCCAGGGGCGGACGGCTTTCCATTTGAAATATACCGAAAACATGAGGGAATTATCCTCCCCCAAATGTTGGAGGTATTAAATCAATCATGGATACTGGGTTCCCTACCCCCTTCATGGATGGAAGCTACCCTCACACTGATTCCAAAAAAGGGGAAGGACCCGTTGTTAGTCGCGTCTTACCGCCCTATCTCTCTGTTGAATACAGACTATAAAATCCTTGCAAAATTGTTGGCCAATAGATTGAAGGCCGTTATCCATAAAGTTGTCCATAAGGATCAAACTGGGTTCATTCCTAAAAGGAATATTCAGGATAACGTAAGAAGGGCCTTCCTGAATATTCAGATGGGGAGGGGGGAAAACTGCTCCATCCTGTCTCTTGACGCCTCTAAGGCGTTTGACAGGGTGGAGTGGCCCTTCCTCTGGGGAGTGATGTCACGAGTGAGGATGGAAGAATACTTTTCTAGATGGATCCAGGTTCTCTATCGAAATCCGGTATCCAGGGTCCGAGTTAACGGGGAATACTCCTCCCCCTTTTCTTTGACCCGGGGAACACGTCAGGGATGTCCCCTCTCCCCTTTACTTTTTTCGCTGTTTTTGGAGCCAATGGCATGCAAAGTTAGAGCAGATAAGGAAATACAGGGCTTCGGATGTGAGGGAGAAGCCGATAAAATAAGTCTCTATGTGGATGACGCTTTTTTATTTTTGGGGGAAGGGCATAGGAATCTACCCAGGGTTATGGAAAGTATAGATGAATTTGGATCTTTATCTGGATATGAGATAAACTGGGAAAAATCTAAATTCCTCCCATTGAGACGCCCTGTTCCACCGGGTTATAACTATCGGGTGAGCGTCCTGACCCCAGCAGAATCGCTATTATATTTGGGTATCCATATAGGGACCAAGTTGGAAGACTATGAGAAATTGAATATACTCCCAATAATAGATAAGGTTAAGGGAAAAATCAGAACATGGTTAAGGTTACCTCTGTCACAAATTAATCGTATAGCGCTTATTAAAATGACACTATTACCAATGTTATTATATGTATTAAATGCAAGCCCAATAACGATAGAAGATAAGTTCTTTAATAAACTGGAGACCCTTTTTAATGAAATAATATGGGGGCGCAAGCGAGTTAGAATCAAAATACAGTATCTTTATAAAGAAGAGGGTGGTATTTCTGCCCCCTTTTTAAAAGGATACTATTTGGCTGCACAGCTAAGATGGTGTGTGAGGAATCGAAAGAACAAATGTATACGGCTTGTTTTTGGGGAGAACTGCGGACCTTGGGAGGATGTCTTCTTTATCCTTGAGAAGGGTTCTTCTGAGAAGAAAACAATAACAAACCCGTTCAGTAGAATGCTTGAGTTCATTTGGCAACAAGTTACACAGGGGACAAATTAGCTGCAGATCAGCTGCAGGGGGCACCTCTGATTGACAACCGACCAGTGCAGCAACAGCCATGATTGAAGAAATCGCAGATCATAACTATACAGCCAGTATAATAATTTGATCAAAAGCAATTTTGGCAAAAACAGAAGGAGGAGGGGACTCCCTTTTAGAGTTGAGCGAACACCTGGATGTTCGGGTTCGAGAAGTTCGGCCGAACATCCCGGAAATGTTCGGGTTCGGGATCCGAACCCGATCCGAACTTCGTCCCGAACCCGAACCCCATTGAAGTCAATGGGGACCCGAACTTTTCGGCACTAAAACGGCTGTAAAAAAGCCCAGGAAAGGGCTAGAGGGCTGCAAAAGGCAGCAACATGTAGGTAAATCCCCTGCAAACAAATGTGGATAGGGAAATTAATTAAAATAAAAATTAAATAAATAAAAATTAACCAAAATCAATTGGAGAGAGGTTCCATAGCAGAGAATCTGGCTTCCCGTCACCCACCACTGGAACAGTCCATTCTCAGATATTTAGGCCCCGGCACCCAGGCAGAGGAGAGAGGTCCCGTAACAGACAATCTGGCTTCATGTCAGCAGAGAATCAGTCTTCATGTCATAGCAGAGAATCAGGCTTCACGTCACCCACCACTGTAATAGTCCATTTTCATAAATTTAGGCCCAGCACCCAGGCAGAGGAGAGAGGTCCCGTAACAGACAATCTGGCTTCATGTCAGCAGAGAATCAGTCTTCATATCATAGCAGAGAATCTGGCTTCCCGTTACCCACCACTGGAACAGTCCATTCTCAGATATTTAGGCCCCGGCACCCAGGCAGAGGAGAGAGGTCCCGTAACAGACAATCTGGCTTCATGTCAGCAGAGAATCAGTCTTCATATCATAGCAGAGAATCAGGCTTCACGTCAGCCACCACTGCAACAGTCCATTGTCATAAATTCAGGCCCAGCACCCAGGCAGAGGAGAGAGGTCCCGTAACAGACAATCTGGCTTCATGTCAGCAGAGAATCAGTCTGCATGTCATAGCAGAGAATGAGGCTTCACGTCACCCACCACTGCAACAGTCCATTTTCATAAATTTAGGCCCAGCACCCAGGCAGAGGAGAGAGGTCCCGTAACAGAGGATCTGGCTTCATGTCACCAGAGAATCAGTCTGCATGTCATAGCAGAGAATCAGGCTTCACGTCACCCACCACTGCAACAGTCCATTTTCATAAATTTAGGCCCAGCACCCAGGCAGAGGAGAGAGGTCCCGTAACAGAGGATCTGGCTTCATGTCACCAGAGAATCAGCCTGCATGTCATAGCAGAGAATCAGGCTTCACGTCAGCCACCACTGCAACAATCCATTGGCATATATTTAGGCCTAGCACACAGGCAGAGGAGAGAGGTCCCGTAACAGACAATCTGGCTTCATGTCAGCAGAGAATCAGTCTTCATATCATAGCAGAGAATCAGGCTTCACGTCAGCCACCAATGCAACAGTCCATTGTCAGATATTTAGGCCCAGCACCCAGGCAGAGGAGAGAGGTCCCGTAACAGAGGATCTGGCTTCATGTCACCAGAGAATCAGTCTGCATGTCATAGCAGAGAATCAGGCTTCACGTCAGCCACCACTGCAACAATCCATTGGCATATATTTAGGCCTAGCACACAGGCAGAGGAGAGAGGTCCCGTAACAGACAATCTGGCTTCATGTCAGCAGAGAATCAGTCTGCATGTCATAGCAGAGAATGAGGCTTCACGTCACCCACCACTGCAACAGTCCATTTTCATAAATTTAGGCCCAGCACCCAGGCAGAGGAGAGAGGTCCCGTAACAGAGGATCTGGCTTCATGTCACCAGAGAATCAGTCTGCATGTCATAGCAGAGAATCAGGCTTCACGTCACCCACCACTGCAACAGTCCATTTTCATATATTTAGGCCCAGCACCCAGGCAGAGGAGAGAGGTCCCGTAACAGAGGATCTGGCTTCATGTCACCAGAGAATCAGTCTGCATGTCATAGCAGAGAATCAGGCTTCACGTCAGCCACCACTGCAACAATCCATTGGCATATATTTAGGCCTAGCACACAGGCAGAGGAGAGAGGTCCCGTAACAGACAATCTGGCTTCATGTCAGCAGAGAATCAGTCTTCATATCATAGCAGAGAATCAGGCTTCACGTCAGCCACCAATGCAACAGTCCATTGTCAGATATTTAGGCCCAGCACCCAGGCAGAGGAGAGAGGTCCCGTAACAGAGGATCTGGCTTCATGTCAGCAGAGAATCAGTCTTCATGTCATAGCAGAGAATCAGGCTTCACGTCACCCACCACTGCAACAGTCCATTTTCATAAATTTAGGCCCAGCACCCAGGCAGAGGAGAGAGGTCCCGTAACAGAGGATCTGGCTTCATGTCACCAGAGAATCAGTCTGCATGTCATAGCAGAGAATCAGGCTTCACGTCAGCCACCACTGCAACAATCCATTGGCATATATTTAGGCCTAGCACACAGGCAGAGGAGAGAGGTCCCGTAACAGACAATCTGGCTTCATGTCAGCAGAGAATCAGTCTTCATATCATAGCAGAGAATCAGGCTTCACGTCAGCCACCAATGCAACAGTCCATTGTCAGATATTTAGGCCCAGCACCCAGGCAGAGGAGAGAGGTCCCGTAACAGAGGATCTGGCTTCATGTCAGCAGAGAATCAGTCTTCATGTCATAGCAGAGAATCAGGCTTCACGTCACCCACCACTGCAACAGTCCATTTTCATAAATTTAGGCCCAGCACCCAGGCAGAGGAGAGAGGTCCCGTAACAGAGGATCTGGCTTCATGTCACCAGAGAATCAGTCTGCATGTCATAGCAGAGAATCAGGCTTCACGTCAGCCACCACTGCAACAATCCATTGGCATATATTTAGGCCTAGCACACAGGCAGAGGAGAGAGGTCCCGTAACAGACAATCTGGCTTCATGTCAGCAGAGAATCAGTCTTCATATCATAGCAGAGAATCAGGCTTCACGTCAGCCACCAATGCAACAGTCCATTGTCAGATATTTAGGCCCAGCACCCAGGCAGAGGAGAGAGGTCCCGTAACAGAGGATCTGGCTTCATGTCAGCAGAGAATCAGTCTTCATGTCATAGCAGAGAATCAGGCTTCACGTCACCCACCACTGTAAGAGTCCATTTTCATAAATTTAGGCCCAGCACCCAGGCAGAGGAGAGAGGTCCCGTAACAGACAATCTGGCTTCATGTCAGCAGAGAATCAGTCTTCATATCATAGCAGAGAATCAGGCTTCACGTCAGCCACCAATGCAACAGTCCATTGTCAGATATTTAGGCCCAGCACCCAGGCAGAGGAGAGAGGTCCCGTAACAGAGGATCTGGCTTCATGTCAGCAGAGAATCAGTCTTCATGTCATAGCAGAGAATCAGGCTTCACGTCACCCACCACTGTAAGAGTCCATTTTCATAAATTTAGGCCCAGCACCCAGGCAGAGGAGAGAGGTCCCGTAACAGACAATCTGGCTTCATGTCAGCAGAGAATCAGTCTTCATATCATAGCAGAGAATCAGGCTTCACGTCAGCCACCAATGCAACAGTCCATTGTCAGATATTTAGGCCCAGCACCCAGGCAGAGGAGAGAGGTCCCGTAACAGAGGATCTGGCTTCATGTCAGCAGAGAATCAGTCTTCATGTCATAGCAGAGAATCAGGCTTCACGTCACCCACCACTGTAAGAGTCCATTTTCATAAATTTAGGCCCAGCACCCAGGCAGAGGAGAGAGGTCCCGTAACAGACAATCTGGCTTCATGTCAGCAGAGAATCAGTCTTCATATCATAGCAGAGAATCAGGCTTCACGTCACCCACCACTGTAACAGTCCATTTTCATAAATTTAGGCCCAGCACCCAGGCAGAGGAGAGAGGTCCCGTAACAGACAATCTGGCTTCATGTCAGGAGAGAATCAGTCTTCATGTCATAGCAGAGAATCAGGCTTCACGTCACCCACCACTGCAACAGTCCATTTTCATAAATTTAGGCCCAGCACCCAGGCAGAGGAGAGAGGTCCCGTAACAGACAATCTGGCTTCATGTCAGCAGAGAATTAGTCTGCATGTCATAGCAGAGAATCAGGCTTCACGTCAGCCACCAATGCAACAGTCCATTGTCAGATATTTAGGCCCAGCACCCAGGCAGAGGAGAGAGGTCCCGTAACAGAGGATCTGGCTTCATGTCACCAGAGAATCAGTCTGCATGTCATAGCAGAGAATCAGGCTTCACGTCACCCACCACTGCAACAGTCCATTTTCATAAATTTAGGCCCAGCACCCAGGCAGAGGAGAGAGGTCCCGTAACAGAGGATCTGGCTTCATGTCACCAGAGAATCAGTCTGCATGTCATAGCAGAGAATCAGGCTTCACGTCAGCCACCACTGCAACAATCCATTGGCATATATTTAGGCCTAGCACACAGGCAGAGGAGAGAGGTCCCGTAACAGACAATCTGGCTTCATGTCAGCAGAGAATCAGTCTTCATATCATAGCAGAGAATCAGGCTTCACGTCAGCCACCAATGCAACAGTCCATTGTCAGATATTTAGGCCCAGCACCCAGGCAGAGGAGAGAGGTCCCGTAACAGAGGATCTGGCTTCATGTCAGCAGAGAATCAGTCTTCATGTCATAGCAGAGAATCAGGCTTCACGTCACCCACCACTGTAAGAGTCCATTTTCATAAATTTAGGCCCAGCACCCAGGCAGAGGAGAGAGGTCCCGTAACAGACGATCTGGCTTCATGTCAGCAGAGAATCAGTCTGCATGTCATAGCAGAGAATGAGGCTTCACGTCACCCACCACTGCAACAGTCCATTTTCATAAATTTAGGCCCAGCACCCAGGCAGAGGAGAGAGGTCCCGTAACAGAGGATCTGGCTTCATGTCACCAGAGAATCAGTCTGCATGTCATAGCAGAGAATGAGGCTTCACGTCACCCACCACTGCAACAGTCCATTGTCATAAATTCAGGCCCAGCACCCAGGCAGAGGAGAGAGGTCCCGTAACAGACAATCTGGCTTCATGTCACCAGAGAATCAGTCTGCATGTCATAGCAGAGAATGAGGCTTCACGTCAGCCACCACTGCAACAATCCATTGGCATATATTTAGGCCTAGCACACAGGCAGAGGAGAGGTTCATTCAACTTTGGGTAGCCTTGCAATATAATGGTAAAATGAAAATAAAAATAGGATTGAATGAGGAAGTGCCCTGGAGTCCAATAATATATGGTTATGGGGAGGTAGTTAATGTCTAATCTGGACAAGGGACGGACAGGTCCTGTGGGATCCATGCCTGGTTCATTTTTATGAACGTCAGCTTGTCCACATTGGCTGTAGACAGGCGGCTGCGTTTGTCTGTAATGACGCCCCCTGCCGTGCTGAATACACGTTCAGACAAAACGCTGGCTGCCGGGCAGGCCAGCACCTCCAAGGCATAAAAGGCTAGCTCTGGCCACGTGGACAATTTAGAGACCCAGAAGTTGAATGGGGCCGAACCATCAGTCAGTACGTGGAGGGGTGTGCACACGTACTGTTCCACCATGTTAGTGAAATGTTGCCTCCTGCTAACACGTTGCGTATCAGGTGGTGGTGCAGTTAGCTGTGGCGTGTTGACAAAAGTTTTCCACATCTCTGCCATGCTAACCCTGCCCTCAGAGGAGCTGGCCGTGACACAGCTGCCTTGGCGACCTCTTGCTCCTCCTCTGCCTTGGCCTTGGGCTTCCACTTGTTCCCCTGTGACATTTGGGAATGCTCTCAGTAGCGCGTCTACCAACGTGCGCTTGTACTCGCGCATCTTCCTATCACGCTCCAGTGCAGGAAGTAAGGTGGGCACATTGTCTTTGTAGCGTGGATCCAGCAGGGTGGCAACCCAGTAGTCCGCACAGGTTAAAATGTGGGCAACTCTGCTGTCGTTGCGCAGGCACTGCAGCATGTAGTCGCTCATGTGTGCCAGGCTGCCCAGGGGTAAGGACAAGCTGTCCTCTGTGGGAGGCGTATCGTCATCGTCCTGCCTTTCCCCCCAGCCACGCACCAGTGATGGACCCGAGCTGCGTTGGGTGCCACCCCGCTGTGACCATGCTTCATCCTCATCCTCCTCCACCTCCTCCTCATCCTCGTCCTCCTCGTCCTCCAGTAGTGGGCCCTGGCTGGCCACATTTGTACCTGGCCTCTGCTGTTGCCAAAAACCTCCCTCTGAGTCACTTCGAAGAGACTGGCCTGAAAGTGCTAAAAATGACCCCTCTTCCTCCTCCTCCTCCTCCTCCTCCTGGGCCACCTCCTCTTCCATCATCGCCCTAAGTGTTTTCTCAAGGAGACATAGAAGTGGTATTGTAACGCTGATAACGGTGTCATCGCCACTGGCCATGTTGGTGGAGTACTCGAAACAGCGCAACAGGGCACACAGGTCTCGCATGGAGGCCCAGTCATTGGTGGTGAAGTGGTGCTGTTCTGTAGTGCGACTGACCCGTGCGTGCTGCAGCTGAAACTCCACTATGGCCTGCTGCTGCTCGCACAGTCTGTCCAGCATGTGCAAGGTGGAGTTCCACCTGGTGGGCACGTCGCATATGAGGCGGTGAGCGGGAAGGCCGAAGTTACGCTGTAGCGCAGACAGGCGAGCAGCGGCAGGATGTGAACGCCGGAAGCGCGAACAGACGGCCCGCACTTTATGCAGCAGCTCTGACATGTCGGGGTAGTTGTGAATGAACTTCTGCACCACCAAATTCAGCACATGCGCCAAGCAAGGGATGTGCGTCAAATTGGCTAGTCCCAGAGCTGCAACGAGATTTCGCCCATTATCACACACCACCAGGCCGGGCTTGAGGCTCACCGGCAGCAACCACTCGTCGGTCTGTTGTTCAATACCCCGCCACAACTCCTGTGCGGTGTGGGGCCTGTCCCCCAAACATATGAGTTTCAGAATGGCCTGCTGACGTTTACCCCGGGCTGTGCTGAAGTTGGTGGTGAAGGTGTGTGGCTGACTGGATGAGCAGGTGGAAGAAGAGGAGGAGGAAGCCGAGAAGGAGGAGGTGGCAACAGGAGGCAAAGAATGTTGCCCTGCGATCCTTGGCGGCGGAAGGACGTGCGCCAAACAGCTCTCCGCCTGGGGCCCAGCTGCCACTACATTTACCCAGTGTGCAGTTAGGGAGATATAGCGTCCCTGGCCGTGCTTACTGGTCCACGTATCTGTGGTTAGGTGGACCTTGCTACAGATGGCGTTGCGCAGTGCACACTTGATTTTATCGGATACTTGGTTGTGCAGGGAAGGCACGGCTCTCTTGGAGAAGTAGTGCCGGCTGGGAACAACATACTGTGGGACAGCAAGCGACATGAGCTGTTTGAAGCTGTCTGTGTCCACCAGCCTAAATGACAGCATTTCATAGGCCAGTAGTTTAGAAATGCTGGCATTCAGGGCCAGGGATCGAGGGTGGCTAGGTGGGAATTTACGCTTTCTATCAAATGTTTGTGAGATGGAGAGCTGAACGCTGGCGTGTGACATGGTTGAGACGCTTGGTGACGGAGGTGGTGGTGGTGGTGTTGGTGGTACATCCCCTGTTTGCTGGGCGGCAGGTGCCAACGTTCCTCCAGAGGCGGAGGAAGAGGCCGAGGCGGCAGCAGCAGAATAGGCCGAGGCGGCAGCAGCAGAAGAGGTAGCAGGGGGAGCCTGAGTGACTTCCTTGGTTTTAAGGTGTTTACTCCACTGCAGTTCATGCTTTGCATGCAGGTGCCTGGTCATGCAGGTTGTGCTCAGGTTCAGAACGTTAATGCCTCGCTTCAGGCTCTGATGGCACAGCGTGCAAACCACTCGGGTCTTGTCGTCAGCACATTGTTTGAAGAAGTGCCATGCCAGGGAACTCCTTGAAGCTGCCTTTGGGGTGCTCGGTCCCAGATGGCGGCGGTCAGTAGCAGGCGGAGTCTCTTGGCGGCGGGTGTTCTGCTTTTGCCCACTGCTCCCTCTTTTGCTACGCTGTTGGCTCGGTCTCACCACTGCCTCTTCCTCCGAACTGTGAAAGTCAGTGGCACGACCTTCATTCCATGTGGGGTCTAGGACCTCATCGTCCCCTGCATCGTCTTCCACCCAGTCTTGATCCCTGACCTCCTGTTCAGTCTGCACACTGCAGAAAGACGCAGCAGTTGGCACCTGTGTTTCGTCATCATCAGAGACATGCTGAGGTGGTATTCCCATGTCCTCATCATCAGGAAACATAAGTGGTTGTGCGTCAGTGCATTCTATGTCTTTCACCGCTGGGGAAGGGCTAGGTGGATGCCCTTGGGAAACCCTGCCAGCGGAGTCTTCAAACAGCATAAGAGACTGCTGCATAACTTGAGGCTGAGACAGTTTCCCTGGTATGCATGGGGGTGATGTGACAGACTGATGGGGTTGGTTTTCAGGCGCCATCTGTGCGCTTTCTGCAGAAGACTGGGTGGGAGATAATGTGAACGTGCTGGATCCACTGTCGGCCACCCAATTGACTAATGCCTGTACCTGCTCAGGCCTTACCATCCTTAGAACGGCATTGGGCCCCACCATATATCGCTGTAAATTCTGGCGGCTACTGGGACCTGAGGTAGTTGGTACACTAGGACGTGTGGATGTGGCAGAACGGCCACGTCCTCTCCCAGCACCAGAGGGTCCACTAACACCACCACGACCATGTCCACGTCCGCGTCCCTTACTAGATGTTTTTCTCATTGTTATGGTTCACCACAACAACAAATATATTATTTGGCCCAATGTATTGTATTCAAATTCAGCGGGATATAAATTTGAGGCCTAGTATTTAGGCGCTGGGTGACAGGTATGGGTTTAGTGACAGAATTAGACTTGGAAATACACAGTAGCGGGTGTGTGTGAAGTTATTCTGAATGACCCAATGTGCACCTTGAATATTATATACCCTTTTAGGGATAGATTTCAAATAGCTCTGATATAGCAGAAACCACTAAATTATGAAATTGCTAAATTGGGAATTGTACTTCAACCCAGAACAAAAAAATGTGCTTTGACGGACACTAAATAACTTTCCCAGCTACAACAGGACAGCGGTAACGAGAGATTTAGCGGGATATAAATTTGAGGCCTAGTATTTAGGCGCTGGGTGACAGGTATGGGTTTAGTGACAGAATTAGACTTGGAAATACACAGTAGCGGGTGTGTGTGAAGTTATTCTGAATGACCCTATGTGCACCTTCAATATGATCTACCCTTTTAGGGATAGATTTCAAATAGCTCTGATATAGCAGAAACCACTAAATTATGAAATTGCTAAATTGGGAATTGTATTTCAACCCAGAACAAAAAATGTGCTTTGACGGACACTAAATAACTTTCCCAGCTACAACAGGACAGCGGTAACGAGAGATTTAGCAGGATATAAATTTGAGGCCTAGTATTTAGGCGCTGGGTGACAGGTATGGGTTTAGTGACAGAATTAGACTTGGAAATACACAGTAGCGGGTGTGTGTGAAGTTATTCTGAATGACCCAATGTGCACCTTGAATATTATATACCCTTTTAGGGATAGATTTCAAATAGCTCTGATATAGCAGAAACCACTAAATTATGAAATTGCTAAATTGGGAATTGTACTTCAACCCAGAACAAAAAATGTGCTTTGACGGACACTAAATAACTTTCCCAGCTACAACAGGACAGCGGTAACGAGAGATTTAGCAGGATATAAATTTGAGGCCTAGTATTTAGGCGCTGGGTGACAGGTATGGGTTTAGTGACAGAATTAGACTTGGAAATACACAGTAGCGGGTGTGTGTGAAGTTATTCTGAATGACCCAATGTGCACCTTGAATATTATATACCCTTTTAGGGATAGATTTCAAATAGCTCTGATATAGCAGAAACCACTAAATTATGAAATTGCTAAATTGGGAATTGTACTTCAACCCAGAACAAAAAATGTGCTTTGACGGACACTAAATAACTTTCCCAGCTACAACAGGACAGCGGTAACGAGAGATTTAGCGGGATATAAATTTGAGGCCTAGTATTTAGGCGCTGGGTGACAGGTATGGGTTTAGTGACAGAATTAGACTTGGAAATACACAGTAGCGGGTGTGTGTGAAGTTATTCTGAATGACCCTATGTGCACCTTCAATATGATCTACCCTTTTAGGGATAGATTTCAAATAGCTCTGATATAGCAGAAACCACTAAATTATGAAATTGCTAAATTGGGAATTGTATTTCAACCCAGAACAAAAAATGTGCTTTGACGGACACTAAATAACTTTCCCAGCTACAACAGGACAGCGGTAACGAGAGATTTAGCAGGATATAAATTTGAGGCCTAGTATTTAGGCGCTGGGTGACAGGTATGGGTTTAGTGACAGAATTAGACTTGGAAATACACAGTAGCGGGTGTGTGTGAAGTTATTCTGAATGACCCAATGTGCACCTTGAATATTATATACCCTTTTAGGGATAGATTTCAAATAGCTCTGATATAGCAGAAACCACTAAATTATGAAATTGCTAAATTGGGAATTGTATTTCAACCCAGAACAAAAAATGTGCTTTGACGGACACTAAATAACTTTCCCAGCTACAACAGGACAGCGGTAACGAGAGATTTAGCAGGATATAAATTTGAGGCCTAGTATTTAGGCGCTGGGTGACAGGTATGGGTTTAGTGACAGAATTAGACTTGGAAATACACAGTAGCGGGTGTGTGTGAAGTTATTCTGAATGACCCAATGTGCACCTTGAATATTATATACCCTTTTAGGGATAGATTTCAAATAGCTCTGATATAGCAGAAACCACTAAATTATGAAATTGCTAAATTGGGAATTGTATTTCAACCCAGAACAAAAAATGTGCTTTGACGGACACTAAATAACTTTCCCAGCTACAACAGGACAGCGGTAACGAGAGATTTAGCAGGATATAAATTTGAGGCCTAGTATTTAGGCGCTGGGTGACAGGTATGGGTTTAGTGACAGAATTAGACTTGGAAATACACAGTAGCGGGTGTGTGTGAAGTTATTCTGAATGACCCAATGTGCACCTTGAATATTATATACCCTTTTAGGGATAGATTTCAAATAGCTCTGATATAGCAGAAACCACTAAATTATGAAATTGCTAAATTGGGAATTGTACTTCAACCCAGAACAAAAAATGTGCTTTGACGGACACTAAATAACTTTCCCAGCTACAACAGGACAGCGGTAACGAGAGATTTAGCAGGATATAAATTTGAGGCCTAGTATTTAGGCGCTGGGTGACAGGTATGGGTTTAGTGACAGAATTAGACTTGGAAATACACAGTAGCGGGTGTGTGTGAAGTTATTCTGAATGACCCAATGTGCACCTTGAATATTATATACCCTTTTAGGGATAGATTTCAAATAGCTCTGATATAGCAGAAACCACTAAATTATGAAATTGCTAAATTGGGAATTGTATTTCAACCCAGAACAAAAAATGTGCTTTGACGGACACTAAATAACTTTCCCAGCTACAACAGGACAGCGGTAACGAGAGATTTAGCAGGATATAAATTTGAGGCCTAGTATTTAGGCGCTGGGTGACAGGTATGGGTTTAGTGACAGAATTAGACTTGGAAATACACAGTAGCGGGTGTGTGTGAAGTTATTCTGAATGACCCAATGTGCACCTTGAATATTATATACCCTTTTAGGGATAGATTTCAAATAGCTCTGATATAGCAGAAACCACTAAATTATGAAATTGCTAAATTGGGAATTGTATTTCAACCCAGAACAAAAAATGTGCTTTGACGGACACTAAATAACTTTCCCAGCTACAACAGGACAGCGGTAACGAGAGATTTAGCAGGATATAAATTTGAGGCCTAGTATTTAGGCGCTGGGTGACAGGTATGGGTTTAGTGACAGAATTAGACTTGGAAATACACAGTAGCGGGTGTGTGTGAAGTTATTCTGAATGACCCAATGTGCACCTTGAATATTATATACCCTTTTAGGGATAGATTTCAAATAGCTCTGATATAGCAGAAACCACTAAATTATGAAATTGCTAAATTGGGAATTGTACTTCAACCCAGAACAAAAAATGTGCTTTGACGGACACTAAATAACTTTCCCAGCTACAACAGGACAGCGGTAACGAGAGATTTAGCAGGATATAAATTTGAGGCCTAGTATTTAGGCGCTGGGTGACAGGTATGGGTTTAGTGACAGAATTAGACTTGGAAATACACAGTAGCGGGTGTGTGTGAAGTTATTCTGAATGACCCAATGTGCACCTTGAATATTATATACCCTTTTAGGGATAGATTTCAAATAGCTCTGATATAGCAGAAACCACTAAATTATGAAATTGCTAAATTGGGAATTGTACTTCAACCCAGAACAAAAAATGTGCTTTGACGGACACTAAATAACTTTCCCAGCTACAACAGGACAGCGGTAACGAGAGATTTAGCAGGATATAAATTTGAGGCCTAGTATTTAGGCGCTGGGTGACAGGTATGGGTTTAGTGACAGAATTAGACTTGAAAATACACAGTAGCGGGTGTGTGTGAAGTTATTCTGAATGACCCAATGTGCACCTTGAATATTATATACCCTTTTAGGGATAGATTTCAAATAGCTCTGATATAGCAGAAACCACTAAATTATGAAATTGCTAAATTGGGAATTGTACTTCAACCCAGAACAAAAAATGTGCTTTGACGGACACTAAATAACTTTCCCAGCTACAACAGGACAGCGGTAACGAGAGATTTAGCGGGATATAAATTTGAGGCCTAGTATTTAGGCGCTGGGTGACCGGTATGGATTTAGTGACAGAATTAGACTGGGATATGGCCAAAAAATAACCACACTATTGCTGGTTAAATGCACTTGGTGACGGGCGCAGCTTGCCCCTGATGTAGTATATGGCCAAAAAATGAACAGACTATTGCTGGTTAAATGCACTTGGTGTCACAGCTTGACCAACCACACTACTGAGGGTTAAATGCACTTGGTGACGGGCGCAGCTTGCCCCTGATGTAGTATATGGCCAAAAAATAAACAGACTATTGCTGGTTAAATGCACTTGGTGTGACAGCTTCACCCTGATGTAGGCTTTAGCCAGAAAACAACCACACCATTGAGGGTTAAATGCACTTGGTGACAGGCGCAGCTTGCCCCTGATTTTGTATATGGCCAAAAAATGAACAGACTATTGCTGGTTAAATGCACTTGGTGTGACAGCTTCACCCTGATGTAGGCTTTAGCCAAAAAACAACCACACCATTGAGGGTTAAATGCACTTGGTGACAGGCGCAGCTTGCCCCTGATTTTGTATATGGCCAAAAAATGAACAGACTATTGCTGGTTAAATGCACTTGGTGTGACAGCTTCACCCTGATGTAGGCTTTAGCCAAAAAACAACCACACCATTGAGGGTTAAATGCACTTGGTGACAGGCGCAGCTTGCCCCTGATTTTGTATATGGCCAAAAAATGAACAGACTATTGCTGGTTAAATGCACTTGGTGTGACAGCTTCACCCTGATGTAGGCTTTAGCCAAAAAACAACCACACCATTGAGGGTTAAATGCACTTGGTGACAGGCGCAGCTTGCCCCTGATTTTGTATATGGCCAAAAAATGAACAGACTATTGCTGGTTAAATGCACTTGGTGTGACAGCTTCACCCTGATGTAGGCTTTAGCCAAAAAACAACCACACCATTGAGGGTTAAATGCACTTGGTCGCAGCTTGTGCTGGCGCACCACAAGACACAAAATGGCCGCCGATCACCCCAGAAAAATGTGACTGACAAACGGTCTGGGCAGCCTAAAAACAGTGAGCAATTGAGGATCAGCAGCTCAATGATCCACAGCTGCAGATCGATCAGTTAATCAAGTCCTTTGGAGGAGTTAATCTGCCTAATCTCGCCCTACTGTCGCAGCCGCAACCTCTCCCTACGCTAATCAGAGCAGAGTGACGGGCGGCGCTATGTGACTCCAGCTTAAATAGAGGCTGGGTCACATGGTGCTCTGGCCAATCACAGCCATGCCAATAGTAGGCATGGCTGTGATGGCCTCTTGGGGCAAGTAGTATGACGCTTGTTGATTGGCTGCTTTGCAGCCTTTCAAAAAGCGCCAAGAAAGCGTCACAAAAGCGCCAAGAAAGCGACGAACACCGAACCCGAACCCGGACTTTTACGAAAATGTCCGGGTTCGGGTCCGTGTCACGGACACCCCAAAATTCGGTACGAACCCGAACTATACAGTTCGAGTTCGCTCATCCCTACATATGACTCCTCTTCCATGTGGGCATATATTCTACAAAGCTGTTCCGCACATAATTTGAATCAGTAACAATGACGAATTCCTTTATATTGTGCTCTATAGCAATTTTAACGGTTTGGTAGACAGCTGCTAATTCGGCTACCTGGCTACTCTTAGCACCAATACTATAACCTATTGAAATACTCGGGCACCCATCTATCCATGTGATACCAATTCCTGCCACTAGTTTTCTTTCGTCCCCTACAATGGTGTGGTAAGCACAACCATCTATGTACGCACAAGGGAGTAGAGAGCAATAGTCGTCTTTATACGCTTTGTAAGGGGAAGATTTTTGTTCCTCTAGAAAATCATCTATCAGTTCTTCCGTTTGAGAATTAGCAGCGCAATTATGCAGTTCAGCAAGTCCTTGGGCTACTGGACACTTTTTATTTTGCTTATACTGAACTTCCAACGGCCATCCTTGTAAAGACAAGGTCCAAGCAGTGATCCTGCTGTTAGACAAGTTACCATCCCTAATTTTATCACTCTGTAGATATTGTAGGGGTTGATGGGCCGTTTCAACAATGATTTTCTCACCCTGTACAAAACTTCTAAAGTTTTGAAGCGCCCAGACTGTGGCTAGTAAAGCTTTTTCACAGTTGCTAAACTTTATTTCTACTGGTGACAGTGATTTACTTGCATAAGCTATAACTTTATGCAATTTATCCTGTTTTTGGCATAGGACAGCACTAATACTAAGATTTGTAAAACCAGTTTCCAGATAAAAGGGTTTACCCCCCTCGGGATAAGCTAGACATGGGGCTTGGGTGAGTCTCCTTTTAAGCTCAGACATAGCTTGTTCCTGATCCTCCCCCCATGTCCAGGGTACACCTTTCTTTAACAATGTCAGCAATGGTTTACTAATCTCAGCATAGTTATCAATGAATTTACGGGAGTAATTCATCATACCCAGAAATGATCTTAATTCACTAATGTTGGTAGGCGTTTTAGATTTCATAACTGCCTCCACCTTTTTCTTCTGGGGATTCAGGCCTTCACAGGTAACCTCATGTCCAAGGAAATTTACCTTAGTTCGACACCACTGGGCTTTCTGTAAAGAAATTTTCACACCTGCCTCTTTCAACTGATTCAGTACATGCCTAATTTCTTGAATATGCTGGTCAAATGAAGTACTTTTCATCAAAATGTCATCTACATAAGTTAAATTTCCTCTTTCTGTGGCATCAGGCATAGCCTTATGTAAAAATACAGCAAATTCATGACCTGAATTTATGTACCCAAACGGTAGTCTAGTCCAGGCAAACTGTTCTTTACCAAAAGTAAAGGCTAATTTGTATTGATCTTCAGGGCTCACTTTGATGGTCCAATATCCCTGAGCGCAATCTAAGGTGGTAAAGATCCTAGCACCTTGCATTTGTACCAAGCATTGGTCTATATATGGCACGGGCCAGCCGGACATATATACACGTTTATTTAGCTGACGAAGATCAGCACATAAACGCCATTGACCATTCGGTTTAAGAATTCCAAGAATAGGATTGTTATAAGAACTGTGCACTGGTCTTATAATACCTCTCTCCTTGAGATTTTGGATTATTTCCGCTAGCGAGTCGTAACAAGCTAGTGGAAGACGATATTGCTTGATATAAACGGGAGGTGCCTCAGGATCAGTCTGGATCCTGGCAATGTGTATGTCAGTTAGACCACAATCAAAGGAATCTTTAGCAAAGATATCCTTGAATTCTAAAAGAACTTCCTTTAGTTGTTGTCGCTCTGGGTCATTGGAGCATCCATCAGCTAATGAGATTTGTTGCTGGACCATTTCCATAAACCCTGGAAAAACTTCTGGTTGACCTATTTCATAGGTTTCCTCCAACCTGTCAGTGAGGTCATGATTTGACTTACCTGCTTTTTCAGCAAACTCATGATATTCCTGGGCTTCCTGCTCATTGATTGTATGATCAAAGGTAAGAGAGGATTCCTCTACCTTACAGGTACCTTCTTCAAGATTAAAAGGATATACTGAACTAATGGTGAACAATCCTTCAGGAAAAGAATAAAATGTTTGTTCAACCAATTGTTCTTCTGTTAGATACGATTCAGGTATTAGGCCAATAATTATATTCTGAAACCCAAAAGTATAATAATCTGAATGTAATGCCATACCAATGATAGTGTCTTTAGACAAATGAACTTCATTTGGCATACCATTATTCACAATTATTTGGGTTTTAAAGGTTTGTAAATTCACCATAGGGGTATGATTTACTGAAATACCTAATTGTTGCATTCTGTTTGATAGGCATATCAATGCATCACCCTTCTTTAATTTTTGGCCTTTTGACACCTGAATGGGTAACAGGAAATTATTAGTACCTGGAGGGATGATTATATCTCGTGGCACTAATACACTGACTGCATAAGGCAGTATCTGGGATGACTTGAGTGCTTCATGTTCATCCATAAAACCATCAGGATTCCCTTTTAATCTTGTCCACAATGTGGAATTCACTATATCCACATGGATAGCAAAACGATGTAAAATATCGTTGCCAATGTACATAGGATATCTGGGTTCATCAAGCACCAGGAATAAATGAGTAGCCGATTTTCCTGCAATAGAAATGGTTAATATTAGGGATGAGCGAACTCGAACTGTATAGTTCGGGTTCGTACCGAATTTTGGGGTGTCCGTGACACGGACCCGAACCCGGACATTTTCGTAAAAGTCCGGGTTCGGGTTCGGTGTTCGTCGCTTTCTTGGCGCTTTTGTGACGCTTTCTTGGCGCTTTTTGAAAGGCTGCAAAGCAGCCAATCAACAAGCGTCATACTACTTGCCCCAAGAGGCCATCACAGCCATGCCTACTATTGGCATGGCTGTGATTGGCCAGAGCACCATGTGACCCAGCCTCTATTTAAGCTGGAGTCACATAGCGCCGCCCGTCACTCTGCTCTGATTAGCGTAGGGAGAGGTTGCGGCTGCGACAGTAGGGCGAGATTAGGCAGATTAACTCCTCCAAAGGACTTGATTAACTGATCGATCTGCAGCTGTGGATCATTGAGCTGCTGATCCTCAATTGCTCACTGTTTTTAGGCTGCCCAGACCGTTTGTCAGTCACATTTTTCTGGGGTGATCGGCGGCCATTTTGTGTCTTGTGGTGCGCCAGCACAAGCTGCGACCAAGTGCATTTAACCCTCAATGGTGTGGTTGTTTTTTGGCTAAAGCCTACATCAGGGTGAAGCTGTCACACCAAGTGCATTTAACCAGCAATAGTCTGTTCATTTTTTGGCCATATACAAAATCAGGGGCAAGCTGCGCCTGTCACCAAGTGCATTTAACCCTCAATGGTGTGGTTGTTTTTTGGCTAAAGCCTACATCAGGGTGAAGCTGTCACACCAAGTGCATTTAACCAGCAATAGTCTGTTCATTTTTTGGCCATATACAAAATCAGGGGCAAGCTGCGCCTGTCACCAAGTGCATTTAACCCTCAATGGTGTGGTTGTTTTTTGGCTAAAGCCTACATCAGGGTGAAGCTGTCACACCAAGTGCATTTAACCAGCAATAGTCTGTTCATTTTTTGGCCATATACAAAATCAGGGGCAAGCTGCGCCTGTCACCAAGTGCATTTAACCCTCAATGGTGTGGTTGTTTTTTGGCTAAAGCCTACATCAGGGTGAAGCTGTCACACCAAGTGCATTTAACCAGCAATAGTCTGTTCATTTTTTGGCCATATACAAAATCAGGGGCAAGCTGCGCCTGTCACCAAGTGCATTTAACCCTCAATGGTGTGGTTGTTTTCTGGCTAAAGCCTACATCAGGGTGAAGCTGTCACACCAAGTGCATTTAACCAGCAATAGTCTGTTTATTTTTTGGCCATATACTACATCAGGGGCAAGCTGCGCCCGTCACCAAGTGCATTTAACCCTCAGTAGTGTGGTTGGTCAAGCTGTGACACCAAGTGCATTTAACCAGCAATAGTCTGTTCATTTTTTGGCCATATACTACATCAGGGGCAAGCTGCGCCCGTCACCAAGTGCATTTAACCAGCAATAGTGTGGTTATTTTTTGGCCATATCCCAGTCTAATTCTGTCACTAAATCCATACCGGTCACCCAGCGCCTAAATACTAGGCCTCAAATTTATATCCCGCTAAATCTCTCGTTACCGCTGTCCTGTTGTAGCTGGGAAAGTTATTTAGTGTCCGTCAAAGCACATTTTTTGTTCTGGGTTGAAGTACAATTCCCAATTTAGCAATTTCATAATTTAGTGGTTTCTGCTATATCAGAGCTATTTGAAATCTATCCCTAAAAGGGTATATAATATTCAAGGTGCACATTGGGTCATTCAGAATAACTTCACACACACCCGCTACTGTGTATTTTCAAGTCTAATTCTGTCACTAAACCCATACCTGTCACCCAGCGCCTAAATACTAGGCCTCAAATTTATATCCTGCTAAATCTCTCGTTACCGCTGTCCTGTTGTAGCTGGGAAAGTTATTTAGTGTCCGTCAAAGCACATTTTTTGTTCTGGGTTGAAGTACAATTCCCAATTTAGCAATTTCATAATTTAGTGGTTTCTGCTATATCAGAGCTATTTGAAATCTATCCCTAAAAGGGTATATAATATTCAAGGTGCACATTGGGTCATTCAGAATAACTTCACACACACCCGCTACTGTGTATTTCCAAGTCTAATTCTGTCACTAAACCCATACCTGTCACCCAGCGCCTAAATACTAGGCCTCAAATTTATATCCTGCTAAATCTCTCGTTACCGCTGTCCTGTTGTAGCTGAGAAAGTTATTTAGTGTCCGTCAAAGCACATTTTTTGTTCTGGGTTGAAGTACAATTCCCAATTTAGCAATTTCATAATTTAGTGGTTTCTGCTATATCAGAGCTATTTGAAATCTTTCCCTAAAAGGGTATATAATATTCAAGGTGCACATTGGGTCATTCAGAATAACTTCACACACACCCGCTACTGTGTATTTCCAAGTCTAATTCTGTCACTAAACCCATACCTGTCACCCAGCGCCTAAATACTAGGCCTCAAATTTATATCCTGCTAAATCTCTCGTTACCGCTGTCCTGTTGTAGCTGGGAAAGTTATTTAGTGTCCGTCAAAGCACATTTTTTGTTCTGGGTTGAAATACAATTCCCAATTTAGCAATTTCATAATTTAGTGGTTTCTGCTATATCAGAGCTATTTGAAATCTATCCCTAAAAGGGTATATAATATTCAAGGTGCACATTGGGTCATTCAGAATAACTTCACACACACCCGCTACTGTGTATTTCCAAGTCTAATTCTGTCACTAAACCCATACCTGTCACCCAGCGCCTAAATACTAGGCCTCAAATTTATATCCTGCTAAATCTCTCGTTACCGCTGTCCTGTTGTAGCTGGGAAAGTTATTTAGTGTCCGTCAAAGCACATTTTTTGTTCTGGGTTGAAATACAATTCCCAATTTAGCAATTTCATAATTTAGTGGTTTCTGCTATATCAGAGCTATTTGAAATCTATCCCTAAAAGGGTATATAATATTCAAGGTGCACATTGGGTCATTCAGAATAACTTCACACACACCCGCTACTGTGTATTTCCAAGTCTAATTCTGTCACTAAACCCATACCTGTCACCCAGCGCCTAAATACTAGGCCTCAAATTTATATCCTGCTAAATCTCTCGTTACCGCTGTCCTGTTGTAGCTGGGAAAGTTATTTAGTGTCCGTCAAAGCACATTTTTTGTTCTGGGTTGAAGTACAATTCCCAATTTAGCAATTTCATAATTTAGTGGTTTCTGCTATATCAGAGCTATTTGAAATCTATCCCTAAAAGGGTATATAATATTCAAGGTGCACATTGGGTCATTCAGAATAACTTCACACACACCCGCTACTGTGTATTTCCAAGTCTAATTCTGTCACTAAACCCATACCTGTCACCCAGCGCCTAAATACTAGGCCTCAAATTTATATCCTGCTAAATCTCTCGTTACCGCTGTCCTGTTGTAGCTGGGAAAGTTATTTAGTGTCCGTCAAAGCACATTTTTTGTTCTGGGTTGAAATACAATTCCCAATTTAGCAATTTCATAATTTAGTGGTTTCTGCTATATCAGAGCTATTTGAAATCTATCCCTAAAAGGGTATATAATATTCAAGGTGCACATTGGGTCATTCAGAATAACTTCACACACACCCGCTACTGTGTATTTCCAAGTCTAATTCTGTCACTAAACCCATACCTGTCACCCAGCGCCTAAATACTAGGCCTCAAATTTATATCCTGCTAAATCTCTCGTTACCGCTGTCCTGTTGTAGCTGAGAAAGTTATTTAGTGTCCGTCAAAGCACATTTTTTGTTCTGGGTTGAAGTACAATTCCCAATTTAGCAATTTCATAATTTAGTGGTTTCTGCTATATCAGAGCTATTTGAAATCTTTCCCTAAAAGGGTATATAATATTCAAGGTGCACATTGGGTCATTCAGAATAACTTCACACACACCCGCTACTGTGTATTTCCAAGTCTAATTCTGTCACTAAACCCATACCTGTCACCCAGCGCCTAAATACTAGGCCTCAAATTTATATCCTGCTAAATCTCTCGTTACCGCTGTCCTGTTGTAGCTGGGAAAGTTATTTAGTGTCCGTCAAAGCACATTTTTTGTTCTGGGTTGAAATACAATTCCCAATTTAGCAATTTCATAATTTAGTGGTTTCTGCTATATCAGAGCTATTTGAAATCTATCCCTAAAAGGGTATATAATATTCAAGGTGCACATTGGGTCATTCAGAATAACTTCACACACACCCGCTACTGTGTATTTCCAAGTCTAATTCTGTCACTAAACCCATACCTGTCACCCAGCGCCTAAATACTAGGCCTCAAATTTATATCCTGCTAAATCTCTCGTTACCGCTGTCCTGTTGTAGCTGGGAAAGTTATTTAGTGTCCGTCAAAGCACATTTTTTGTTCTGGGTTGAAATACAATTCCCAATTTAGCAATTTCATAATTTAGTGGTTTCTGCTATATCAGAGCTATTGGAAATCTATCCCTAAAAGGGTATATAATATTCAAGGTGCACATTGGGTCATTCAGAATAACTTCACACACACCCGCTACTGTGTATTTCCAAGTCTAATTCTGTCACTAAACCCATACCTGTCACCCAGCGCCTAAATACTAGGCCTCAAATTTATATCCTGCTAAATCTCTCGTTACCGCTGTCCTGTTGTAGCTGGGAAAGTTATTTAGTGTCCGTCAAAGCACATTTTTTGTTCTGGGTTGAAGTACAATTCCCAATTTAGCAATTTCATAATTTAGTGGTTTCTGCTATATCAGAGCTATTTGAAATCTATCCCTAAAAGGGTATATAATATTCAAGGTGCACATTGGGTCATTCAGAATAACTTCACACACACCCGCTACTGTGTATTTCCAAGTCTAATTCTGTCACTAAACCCATACCTGTCACCCAGCGCCTAAATACTAGGCCTCAAATTTATATCCTGCTAAATCTCTCGTTACCGCTGTCCTGTTGTAGCTGGGAAAGTTATTTAGTGTCCGTCAAAGCACATTTTTTGTTCTGGGTTGAAATACAATTCCCAATTTAGCAATTTCATAATTTAGTGGTTTCTGCTATATCAGAGCTATTTGAAATCTATCCCTAAAAGGGTATATAATATTCAAGGTGCACATTGGGTCATTCAGAATAACTTCACACACACCCGCTACTGTGTATTTCCAAGTCTAATTCTGTCACTAAACCCATACCTGTCACCCAGCGCCTAAATACTAGGCCTCAAATTTATATCCTGCTAAATCTCTCGTTACCGCTGTCCTGTTGTAGCTGGGAAAGTTATTTAGTGTCCGTCAAAGCACATTTTTTGTTCTGGGTTGAAATACAATTCCCAATTTAGCAATTTCATAATTTAGTGGTTTCTGCTATATCAGAGCTATTTGAAATCTATCCCTAAAAGGGTATATAATATTCAAGGTGCACATTGGGTCATTCAGAATAACTTCACACACACCCGCTACTGTGTATTTCCAAGTCTAATTCTGTCACTAAACCCATACCTGTCACCCAGCGCCTAAATACTAGGCCTCAAATTTATATCCTGCTAAATCTCTCGTTACCGCTGTCCTGTTGTAGCTGGGAAAGTTATTTAGTGTCCGTCAAAGCACATTTTTTGTTCTGGGTTGAAATACAATTCCCAATTTAGCAATTTCATAATTTAGTGGTTTCTGCTATATCAGAGCTATTTGAAATCTATCCCTAAAAGGGTAGATCATATTGAAGGTGCACATAGGGTCATTCAGAATAACTTCACACACACCCGCTACTGTGTATTTCCAAGTCTAATTCTGTCACTAAACCCATACCTGTCACCCAGCGCCTAAATACTAGGCCTCAAATTTATATCCCGCTAAATCTCTCGTTACCGCTGTCCTGTTGTAGCTGGGAAAGTTATTTAGTGTCCGTCAAAGCACATTTTTTGTTCTGGGTTGAAGTACAATTCCCAATTTAGCAATTTCATAATTTAGTGGTTTCTGCTATATCAGAGCTATTTGAAATCTATCCCTAAAAGGGTATATAATATTCAAGGTGCACATTGGGTCATTCAGAATAACTTCACACACACCCGCTACTGTGTATTTCCAAGTCTAATTCTGTCACTAAACCCATACCTGTCACCCAGCGCCTAAATACTAGGCCTCAAATTTATATCCTGCTAAATCTCTCGTTACCGCTGTCCTGTTGTAGCTGGGAAAGTTATTTAGTGTCCGTCAAAGCACATTTTTTGTTCTGGGTTGAAGTACAATTCCCAATTTAGCAATTTCATAATTTAGTGGTTTCTGCTATATCAGAGCTATTTGAAATCTATCCCTAAAAGGGTATATAATATTCAAGGTGCACATTGGGTCATTCAGAATAACTTCACACACACCCGCTACTGTGTATTTCCAAGTCTAATTCTGTCACTAAACCCATACCTGTCACCCAGCGCCTAAATACTAGGCCTCAAATTTATATCCTGCTAAATCTCTCGTTACCGCTGTCCTGTTGTAGCTGGGAAAGTTATTTAGTGTCCGTCAAAGCACATTTTTTGTTCTGGGTTGAAATACAATTCCCAATTTAGCAATTTCATAATTTAGTGGTTTCTGCTATATCAGAGCTATTTGAAATCTATCCCTAAAAGGGTAGATCATATTGAAGGTGCACATAGGGTCATTCAGAATAACTTCACACACACCCGCTACTGTGTATTTCCAAGTCTAATTCTGTCACTAAACCCATACCTGTCACCCAGCGCCTAAATACTAGGCCTCAAATTTATATCCCGCTAAATCTCTCGTTACCGCTGTCCTGTTGTAGCTGGGAAAGTTATTTAGTGTCCGTCAAAGCACATTTTTTGTTCTGGGTTGAAGTACAATTCCCAATTTAGCAATTTCATAATTTAGTGGTTTCTGCTATATCAGAGCTATTTGAAATCTATCCCTAAAAGGGTATATAATATTCAAGGTGCACATTGGGTCATTCAGAATAACTTCACACACACCCGCTACTGTGTATTTCCAAGTCTAATTCTGTCACTAAACCATACCTGTCACCCAGCGCCTAAATACTAGGCCTCAAATTTATATCCCGCTGAATTTGAATACAATACATTGGGCCAAATAATATATTTGTTGTTGTGGTGAACCATAACAATGAGAAAAACATCTAGTAAGGGACGCGGACGTGGACATGGTCGTGGTGGTGTTAGTGGACCCTCTGGTGCTGGGAGAGGACGTGGCCGTTCTGCCACATCCACACGTCCTAGTGTACCAACTACCTCAGGTCCCAGTAGCCGCCAGAATTTACAGCGATATATGGTGGGGCCCAATGCCGTTCTAAGGATGGTAAGGCCTGAGCAGGTACAGGCATTAGTCAATTGGGTGGCCGACAGTGGATCCAGCACGTTCACATTATCTCCCACCCAGTCTTCTGCAGAAAGCGCACAGATGGCGCCTGAAAACCAACCCCATCAGTCTGTCACATCACCCCCATGCATACCAGGGAAACTGTCTCAGCCTCAAGTTATGCAGCAGTCTCTTATGCTGTTTGAAGACTCCGCTGGCAGGGTTTCCCAAGGGCATCCACCTAGCCCTTCCCCAGCGGTGAAAGACATAGAATGCACTGACGCACAACCACTTATGTTTCCTGATGATGAGGACATGGGAATACCACCTCAGCATGTCTCTGATGATGACGAAACACAGGTGCCAACTGCTGCGTCTTTCTGCAGTGTGCAGACTGAACAGGAGGTCAGGGATCAAGACTGGGTGGAAGACGATGCAGGGGACGATGAGGTCCTAGACCCCACATGGAATGAAGGTCGTGCCACTGACTTTCACAGTTCGGAGGAAGAGGCAGTGGTGAGACCGAGCCAACAGCGTAGCAAAAGAGGGAGCAGTGGGCAAAAGCAGAATACCCGCCGCCAAGAGACTCCGCCTGCTACTGACCGCCGCCATCTGGGACCGAGCACCCCAAAGGCAGCTTCAAGGAGTTCCCTGGCATGGCACTTCTTCAAACAATGTGCTGACGACAAGACCCGAGTGGTTTGCACGCTGTGCCATCAGAGCCTGAAGCGAGGCATTAACGTTCTGAACCTGAGCACAACCTGCATGACCAGGCACCTGCATGCAAAGCATGAACTGCAGTGGAGTAAACACCTTAAAACCAAGGAAGTCACTCAGGCTCCCCCTGCTACCTCTTCTGCTGCTGCCGCCTCGGCCTATTCTGCTGCTGCCGCCTCGGCCTCTTCCTCCGCCTCTGGAGGAACGTTGGCACCTGCCGCCCAGCAAACAGGGGATGTACCACCAACACCACCACCACCACCTCCGTCACCAAGCGTCTCAACCATGTCACACGCCAGCGTTCAGCTCTCCATCTCACAAACATTTGATAGAAAGCGTAAATTCCCACCTAGCCACCCTCGATCCCTGGCCCTGAATGCCAGCATTTCTAAACTACTGGCCTATGAAATGCTGTCATTTAGGCTGGTGGACACAGACAGCTTCAAACAGCTCATGTCGCTTGCTGTCCCACAGTATGTTGTTCCCAGCCGGCACTACTTCTCCAAGAGAGCCGTGCCTTCCCTGCACAACCAAGTATCCGATAAAATCAAGTGTGCACTGCGCAACGCCATCTGTAGCAAGGTCCACCTAACCACAGATACGTGGACCAGTAAGCACGGCCAGGGACGCTATATCTCCCTAACTGCACACTGGGTAAATGTAGTGGCAGCTGGGCCCCAGGCGGAGAGCTGTTTGGCGCACGTCCTTCCGCCGCCAAGGATCGCAGGGCAACATTCTTTGCCTCCTGTTGCCACCTCCTCCTTCTCGGCTTCCTCCTCCTCTTCTTCCACCTGCTCATCCAGTCAGCCACACACCTTCACCACCAACTTCAGCACAGCCCGGGGTAAACGTCAGCAGGCCATTCTGAAACTCATATGTTTGGGGGACAGGCCCCACACCGCACAGGAGTTGTGGCGGGGTATTGAACAACAGACCGACGAGTGGTTGCTGCCGGTGAGCCTCAAGCCCGGCCTGGTGGTGTGTGATAATGGGCGAAATCTCGTTGCAGCTCTGGGACTAGCCAATTTGACGCACATCCCTTGCTTGGCGCATGTGCTGAATTTGGTGGTGCAGAAGTTCATTCACAACTACCCCGACATGTCAGAGCTGCTGCATAAAGTGCGGGCCGTCTGTTCGCGCTTCCGGCGTTCACATCCTGCCGCTGCTCGCCTGTCTGCGCTACAGCGTAACTTCGGCCTTCCCGCTCACCGCCTCATATGCGACGTGCCCACCAGGTGGAACTCCACCTTGCACATGCTGGACAGACTGTGCGAGCAGCAGCAGGCCATAGTGGAGTTTCAGCTGCAGCACGCACGGGTCAGTCGCACTACAGAACAGCACCACTTCACCACCAATGACTGGGCCTCCATGCGAGACCTGTGTGCCCTGTTGCGCTGTTTCGAGTACTCCACCAACATGGCCAGTGGCGATGACACCGTTATCAGCGTTACAATACCACTTCTATGTCTCCTTGAGAAAACACTTAGGGCGATGATGGAAGAGGAGGTGGCCCAGGAGGAGGAGGAGGAGGAGGAGGAAGAGGGGTCATTTTTAGCACTTTCAGGCCAGTCTCTTCGAAGTGACTCAGAGGGAGGTTTTTGGCAACAGCAGAGGCCAGGTACAAATGTGGCCAGCCAGGGCCCACTACTGGAGGACGAGGAGGACGAGGATGAGGAGGAGGTGGAGGAGGATGAGGATGAAGCATGGTCACAGCGGGGTGGCACCCAACGCAGCTCGGGTCCATCACTGGTGCGTGGCTGGGGGGAAAGGCAGGACGATGACGATACGCCTCCCACAGAGGACAGCTTGTCCTTACCCCTGGGCAGCCTGGCACACATGAGCGACTACATGCTGCAGTGCCTGCGCAACGACAGCAGAGTTGCCCACATTTTAACCTGTGCGGACTACTGGGTTGCCACCCTGCTGGATCCACGCTACAAAGACAATGTGCCCACCTTACTTCCTGCACTGGAGCGTGATAGGAAGATGCGCGAGTACAAGCGCACGTTGGTAGACGCGCTACTGAGAGCATTCCCAAATGTCACAGGGGAACAAGTGGAAGCCCAAGGCCAAGGCAGAGGAGGAGCAAGAGGTCGCCAAGGCAGCTGTGTCACGGCCAGCTCCTCTGAGGGCAGGGTTAGCATGGCAGAGATGTGGAAAACTTTTGTCAACACGCCACAGCTAACTGCACCACCACCTGATACGCAACGTGTTAGCAGGAGGCAACATTTCACTAACATGGTGGAACAGTACGTGTGCACACCCCTCCACGTACTGACTGATGGTTCGGCCCCATTCAACTTCTGGGTCTCTAAATTGTCCACGTGGCCAGAGCTAGCCTTTTATGCCTTGGAGGTGCTGGCCTGCCCGGCAGCCAGCGTTTTGTCTGAACGTGTATTCAGCACGGCAGGGGGCGTCATTACAGACAAACGCAGCCGCCTGTCTACAGCCAATGTGGACAAGCTGACGTTCATAAAAATGAACCAGGCATGGATCCCACAGGACCTGTCCGTCCCTTGTCCAGATTAGACATTAACTACCTCCCCATAACCATATATTATTGGACTCCAGGGCACTTCCTCATTCAATCCTATTTTTATTTTCATTTTACCATTATATTGCAAGGCTACCCAAAGTTGAATGAACCTCTCCTCTGCCTGTGTGCTAGGCCTAAATATATGCCAATGGATTGTTGCAGTGGTGGCTGACGTGAAGCCTCATTCTCTGCTATGACATGCAGACTGATTCTCTGGTGACATGAAGCCAGATTGTCTGTTACGGGACCTCTCTCCTCTGCCTGGGTGCTGGGCCTGAATTTATGACAATGGACTGTTGCAGTGGTGGCTGACGTGAAGCCTGATTCTCTGCTATGACATGCAGACTGATTCTCTGCTGACATGAAGCCAGATCCTCTGTTACGGGACCTCTCTCCTCTGCCTGGGTGCTGGGCCTAAATTTATGAAAATGGACTGTTGCAGTGGTGGGTGACGTGAAGCCTCATTCTCTGCTATGACATGCAGACTGATTCTCTGCTGACATGAAGCCAGATTGTCTGTTACGGGACCTCTCTCCTCTGCCTGGGTGCTGGGCCTAAATATCTGACAATGGACTGTTGCATTGGTGGCTGACGTGAAGCCTGATTCTCTGCTATGATATGAAGACTGATTCTCTGCTGACATGAAGCCAGATTGTCTGTTACGGGACCTCTCTCCTCTGCCTGTGTGCTAGGCCTAAATATATGCCAATGGATTGTTGCAGTGGTGGCTGACGTGAAGCCTGATTCTCTGCTATGACATGCAGACTGATTCTCTGGTGACATGAAGCCAGATCCTCTGTTACGGGACCTCTCTCCTCTGCCTGGGTGCTGGGCCTAAATTTATGAAAATGGACTGTTGCAGTGGTGGGTGACGTGAAGCCTGATTCTCTGCTATGACATGCAGACTGATTCTCTGGTGACATGAAGCCAGATCCTCTGTTACGGGACCTCTCTCCTCTGCCTGGGTGCTGGGCCTAAATTTATGAAAATGGACTGTTGCAGTGGTGGGTGACGTGAAGCCTCATTCTCTGCTATGACATGCAGACTGATTCTCTGCTGACATGAAGCCAGATCGTCTGTTACGGGACCTCTCTCCTCTGCCTGGGTGCTGGGCCTAAATTTATGAAAATGGACTCTTACAGTGGTGGGTGACGTGAAGCCTGATTCTCTGCTATGACATGAAGACTGATTCTCTGCTGACATGAAGCCAGATCCTCTGTTACGGGACCTCTCTCCTCTGCCTGGGTGCTGGGCCTAAATATCTGACAATGGACTGTTGCATTGGTGGCTGACGTGAAGCCTGATTCTCTGCTATGATATGAAGACTGATTCTCTGCTGACATGAAGCCAGATTGTCTGTTACGGGACCTCTCTCCTCTGCCTGTGTGCTAGGCCTAAATATATGCCAATGGATTGTTGCAGTGGTGGCTGACGTGAAGCCTGATTCTCTGCTATGACATGCAGACTGATTCTCTGGTGACATGAAGCCAGATCCTCTGTTACGGGACCTCTCTCCTCTGCCTGGGTGCTGGGCCTAAATTTATGAAAATGGACTGTTGCAGTGGTGGGTGACGTGAAGCCTGATTCTCTGCTATGACATGCAGACTGATTCTCTGGTGACATGAAGCCAGATCCTCTGTTACGGGACCTCTCTCCTCTGCCTGGGTGCTGGGCCTAAATTTATGAAAATGGACTGTTGCAGTGGTGGGTGACGTGAAGCCTCATTCTCTGCTATGACATGCAGACTGATTCTCTGCTGACATGAAGCCAGATTGTCTGTTACGGGACCTCTCTCCTCTGCCTGGGTGCTGGGCCTGAATTTATGACAATGGACTGTTGCAGTGGTGGCTGACGTGAAGCCTGATTCTCTGCTATGATATGAAGACTGATTCTCTGCTGACATGAAGCCAGATTGTCTGTTACGGGACCTCTCTCCTCTGCCTGGGTGCCGGGGCCTAAATATCTGAGAATGGACTGTTCCAGTGGTGGGTAACGGGAAGCCAGATTCTCTGCTATGATATGAAGACTGATTCTCTGCTGACATGAAGCCAGATTGTCTGTTACGGGACCTCTCTCCTCTGCCTGGGTGCTGGGCCTAAATTTATGAAAATGGACTCTTACAGTGGTGGGTGACGTGAAGCCTGATTCTCTGCTATGACATGAAGACTGATTCTCTGCTGACATGAAGCCAGATTGTCTGTTACGGGACCTCTCTCCTCTGCCTGGGTGCCGGGGCCTAAATATCTGAGAATGGACTGTTCCAGTGGTGGGTGACGGGAAGCCAGATTCTCTGCTATGGAACCTCTCTCCAATTGATTTTGGTTAATTTTTATTTATTTAATTTTTATTTTAATTAATTTCCCTATCCACATTTGTTTGCAGGGGATTTACCTACATGTTGCTGCCTTTTGCAGCCCTCTAGCCCTTTCCTGGGCTGTTTTACAGCCGTTTTAGTGCCGAAAAGTTCGGGTCCCCATTGACTTCAATGGGGTTCGGGTTCGGGACGAAGTTCGGATCGGGTTCGGATCCCGAACCCGAACATTTCCGGGATGTTCGGCCGAACTTCTCGAACCCGAACATCCAGGTGTTCGCTCAACTCTAGTTAATATACATTTTGCAATTATATTATGATCGTCAGAATCATTATCTAAGTCATGTATCCAATTATCTTGTGGATTTGGATATCGAATCACTTTAGAATTGGCCACTTGATTTAGTAGATCCCTACTAATATAACTGTTTTCATGGCGCAAATCCAATTTAGTCCTCTTAGTTCTTCCTAAGTCATTCACCTGTACTGGGAAGAACATCTCATCATCCACCTTTTCCATTCCCACTAGGAATTGTTCGTGACCATTAAACCCAATAGGGTCAGTAGTTTCTGGGTGTAGGTGGATTGTAAGAACATCCCCTTCCAAACAGACATCTTTTACTCGTTCAGGAGACACACATATGGTGTTATCTTCCTGTTCACCTATAGTGGAATTTGGAGTGATTTGCAGGAAAGAGACATCAGGGACTTGGCTATTTCGGAAATGTACCTCAATGGAATCCGGCCTTTCCTCTATCACATGGCAGTTACGCCTATTGTGATAGGATTGTGATTGTTCATAATTAATGGGCATCCTCACTTGAGACCATATCACCTTATTAACAAAATCAATAACTGGACTTAATCTTTTCAGGAAATCGATGCCAATAATTAATCTATCAATGGGCATATCCACGATGAATGTAGGATGGCTAATTACTTTGTTTCCTACTTTAAAATCCAACCAAGCTTTACCTAAAACCTTGAGGGCATTGCCTGAGACACTTACCAGGTTAGCATTAAAACTTTTTAACTTATACCTGTTAGAAGATACATCCTGCAATTGTTGGAAGTATTTTACAGATAATAAAGTTGCTTGGCTACCTGTATCTATCAAGGCTATTATTGGCGAGAAATTATCAAATAATTCAACTTTCATATAATATCTATTATCTATTTCCTGTATGGAACAAAGATATTTGGAATGATTATTGAAATGGTTTTCCTGCACAGCAGTTATACTTGTCCTCAACTCCTTCCTTTTATGAGCAGGATCGCATGTCTTCTTCTGTGCAGCTGAAGACTTTGTGCGCTGTAAGACAGAACAAACAGGTTTCCCCTCCCCCTTGCCATGTGGCTTTGTAAGGGTTAAATTCCTTTTAAAGGGAAGGACAATTATGTTAGATTGCTCCACTTTACATACATTTAAGTCATCAACCTCTGCAACATTTGACATACTTACCTGCTTCTCCCCCTTTATATTTGGGGAGGATTCTCTACAGGAGGGGTTACCCCTAAAAAAGGATTTTTAGGGTTAGCAGTGATTGTTTTAGACAATTCCTCCATCCGCTGCATCAACATACCAAACTGATCTTGGATTTGATCCATTCGATCATATAGGTTACTTCTCTTTCTCCCATAACCTTTGGGAGATTGATTTTGGTACCGATATGATTGTGATCTCCCAGAACCATCTGACTCAGAACCACTTTGAGCCCTTTCTGGCCTACGTTGATATCCCCTATAATAATTATTCTGATATCTTTGAAAAGGAGGGAACCGTCTATTTCTATACTCCTTCTGGTGGTTTGGGTTCTTTTCAGCAACATTTGGACCCTTATTCCCATCTGGCCTGGTCTAGGAGTTTTTAACACATCAGCATAACTTCTTTTAGGGCTTTCAAATTTTCCCTGATCTCTTTTTATGTGAGTTTCTGCTATTTCCTCACTCGCTCTTTTAAATTTTCTGTCAGGAGACTCATCACAATTTTGTATTGCAGCGTACAGAGTTGTACTCTCAGTGAGTAACCAATCCAGAGTCTTTCTGGGATGGTAATCCCTGGCCAAAATAAATTTTATTTTATTGGGCAAAGCGTCATAAAATAACTGGATGAATTCACTACCTTCAAAATTGGGATCTTTTTCAGATAAACTATAGGCATTTTTGAGAACTGACAAAAACTCCCTGGGACTTTGATTATGTCTACATTTCAGGGTAAATAAGGCCCTCCTTGCAGCAGTAGCGGACTTATAGGGACCAAATTCAGTTTTTATTTCTGCGACCACATCTGACCAAGAATCCCTACCCATATCTCTAAGGGAATTAAAGAAATACCGGTGTTTTGGTTCGAATACCCAGGTAATAAATTCAAGTTTCTGTATGTCCTTTTCTAAATGTAAAGTTTTCATGGCCTCCTCATATATTTCCAAATGACTTATTATGGAGGGTGAACCCTTTTTTGCAAATTGACCCACAGTTTCCTTGAGAAATTTGATCACTTTAGTAGTGTCTATCATGGGTTGATAAGATCTCTGTACTGAACTTTTAGAGGACCTAGGAGGTGAAATCGGTCTTAATTTAGGAAGAGAATGTTCTCTCAGAGCCATTAATTCTTCTCCATTAAAGGGGTTGTCATATTTACTTTCTGCATCTGATTCCCCCCTGGAATATTTTACCTGCACTCTATTAGAATCCTTAGGCTGTCTGAATTGAAGAGGGTCAAGATCCCGTTATCTAACTCTGTTTGTAAATTTCTATTGTCCTTATACAACTTTTTACATTCCTCATCTAGATCCACCATAGACAATTGACATTTAGACAATTCATTAGTAGCCTGACTTAATTTCCATTCCAGAGTCCTAATAACTTCTTGCTGTTGACTGTCTCTGTCATTATATTCTGATAATTTAGCAGACCATTGTGCTAATTCACCAGAAACCATGGCCGCCTTATTTTCCATTTCAGATAAATCTTTTTGAAATTTAGCAATTTCATATGCCTGTTCAACATTTTTATATTTTGCTTTTTCTAATTGCTTTGCTATTTCAATAACTAAATATACAAATTCAGGCCAAGATTGAAGGATTAATGAATCCTTATCTTTCTTATGTTTAGCTTGGGAAATGCGACAGAGATAATCAGCAAACCGGGATTTATCAGACCAGATATCATCTGCATATTCTACAGCTCTCTTTTCCAATTCAAACCTCCAATCTTTTAACTCTCTCTTAATATCCAACCTGTCATGCATATGACCCAACACAATATATTCAATTAATTCTTGAGTCTTTCTATCATGCATATCAGTCTTTACTACTGCAGCAGCAGCCTGCATGCCTTGGCTAGCCTCGCCATTGTTATCAGACATTTTTTTACTTGTTGCACTACAAGTACCACAATAACTATCAAATATATATTTTGCACCCCAAAATTTTGTTTCTATTACAAGCAGATCTCGGTGGGACCTCCAATTTAATGTCGGAATATTTATGCTGTCTCCGATTGACAGTCTATATGATTTATGTGAATAAATTAAAATCGGTAATAAAGGAGATTCTAACTTATTATCATAAATATCAAGCTAAAACAAGCTCGTGATCTGCGTTGAATTGAAGACAAAACCCAGTTATAGACAAAATATATATGTAATTTATTAATACAATTTATAGTGCAAAATAATATATATAACAAAATTGGCGGTAATAAAATTCAATCAATGATATGCAAAATAGTAGTAAAGACAAAAATAATTGAGAACATATATCTATATATACACAATTATGCCTTCTTATAATAATACCCCTCACTTATATTAAAAGTCAATTTAATACTTGATTTCTCTCAGCCGACAAATGTCCGATTAAACCCAAATCTGGTTTATCTTTTATCTATATAAATATATATATATTATCAACCATACTGGTCTAGAACTGAATTCAGTTCCTTGGAGATAATACCGTGTTTTCACTAGTATATTTTTAATCTCCCTGTATTGGATTAATTTTCAGGATGATGCTGCAGGTACACCCCCAATCTTATTCCAAAACAGATACTATACACAAAGTATGGTTAATTGAATATATCTATAGATATGTATTATATTAATTAATTATCCTATAAAATATAGGTAAGGTTATACTATACCAAAATGTCAGCTAGCAGAAATCAGTTTCAATGGTTCTAAGATGGCTGCCTCCAATGACTGGCAAGATGGTCAAGATGATGTTCAGAGAGAGAGTCAGATCGATCCCTTCTGTCAGCCCATACCATCTTTTTATCCTATCTTAGAAAGGGCTTGGCCAAGTTTTATCATTAACTAGTGACCTCACTTTATAATTAATAGAACCTCCCTCTAGGGAAAAATATACCCTAGATCTTTGTTACCCTAACACTAGATGGCACTAGTATTCCATACAAAAATCGAAGCATTCATTTATTTCTCTATTCATATACTAGCAATAAAATGTAATATAAGGTTTTAGACAAAACCTTGAGAAGATCTTAAAGAGACAATGAGTTTTATACTTGGTCAACTAACTTGTGTATCCTTAAGTCTTTTGACCAGACTTGATTAAATCAAGATAAATATGGCTATCTCAATTCCATGTTCTTGGATGAGACAGGGTTTGTTCATGATCACCTGTGTCCACATTTTCCCATTCCAGGAAAGAAATAATTAATTTGTGTGTTCCACTGAGACAGATTCTAAACATGACAGAGGAGTTTATACCTCATTTCTAATCTTACAATTGAATATATCTATGAGGACTATACTCTTATATATATACTATATATTCAGCACACCTATTAAAATTGATAATATAAAATCAATCTACTCCTATATTGATTAATATAAAAACCACAAAGAAAGATTAGAGTCTTTCTATTCACTAAAATCATCAAAATTCAAATACATTGTCTTATCTAGGCCATCACATTTCATTAGACCTTGGGACATCTCCTTCTCACAAAACAGACTTAGGTAAACACTTTGGTATATATCGTAAACCTTAGGTTAGCAATTTCAGAGTAAAAAAAAAATCCTGAATTCACTCTGCCTTAAAATAAGACAAAATGGTTGTCCCTTAGGCTCATGTCCATACACTTATATATAGGCCTTATAATTATGGACTTTATTCATACTCAATAGTTCTGACAACATGCTGGCCAGACTGTGCAAGCAGCAGCAGGCGATAGTGGAGTTTCAGCTGCAGCACGCATGGGTGAGTCGCTCTGCGGAACAGTTTCACTTCACCACAAATGACTGGGCCTCCATGCGAGACCTGTGTTCCTTGTTGCGCTGTTTCGAGTTCGTCCGAGTTCTCCTCTTCGTCCCGTAAATCCCGCGCCTGCCCCGAATACTAAACGGGATGCAGGCTTGGGATTTACGGGATGAAGAGGAGAACTCGGACGTCAATCAACTGGACATGGGCATGCCAATGCCAAAGGGTGAATAGACAGAGCCTCTAGGTGCTGCAGCAATGCCCTCATAGGACCTAGAGGCTCATTAGCATATTATAAGTCTTTACTTTAAGAGAACAGCGACAGCGGCAGGCAGGGAGTTAAAACACACTTATGTTCTGCTCACATTAGCCCATCGCTATTATGTCAGTCAGCTACATAACATAATGTTTTTTTCTGATGATTGACAGATTCAGATTCAGAAACCTGTTTAAACACTGTTACATTACACACTTCAAATGTTTTATATTTATACCTTTTTAGAAGTGACAGACTCTCTAGGACTGATGTCAGGACTCAGGACTGTCTTCTTGGTCACAGTTGAAAAACAAAAAAACACTGTCTGCAGGCAGGGCACAGGGCTGGGCAGTGGGCACTACTGTCTACTTGGGCAGGCTGCTGGTGGAGCTGCAGTGCTGGACAGGACTAGTCTGGAGAAGAAGAATGATTTAAATTCTCCCACGGAGCTCTGCTCCCTGCCTCTCTCGCTCTGATGTAAGTGTCACTTCCTGTGGACCTGACTTCCTTATCAGAGAGAATAAGGGAGGGACTGGGAGGCAGGGGAGGAGCAAGGGAGACCCAGACGGAGACTGAAGTGAACTGAAGCTGCTGAACAGTGAGTGAACACAGGCAGCGCTCTGACTGACTGACTCTGAGGCTGCACAGTGCGCACACTGCCTGGCATCGCTGTGTAGAGTAGGCTAGAGGAGGGACGGACTATCTGTCACTCAGGGAGCGCTGCGCTCAGCTGATCACCCGGCCGCCGCAGTGAGTGACAGCTTATGCGACCGGACACACTGCAGTTTGAATGAATCCTGTGCCCGGGTCTAAGAAAGGCTTGTACCCGGGCACAGGATTACAAACCCGGACTGTTCGGGTGAATACCGGACGGGTGGCAACCCTAACCGGGACACTGCGCATGTGCCGGAGAGCCTCAGTAGGGAAATATTACGGCCCAGTGCGAAGCTGAACTGCTCTGAGATTTTCCATAAACTGTCCGTTTGTGCATGCGCAGATCGTCAAAACTCAGGAACGCCTCCTCACGTCATTAGCAGTGAGTTTGGAGGTAGGGAAATCTCACGAAGTAGGGTAATGTAACGTAAAGATAATATTCCATTCCGTCTGATCTGAGGTCTGATGGGGTTCTGGATGGGGTAAAATTACAAGGAACGCCCCGGGGGAGGGGGGGGTTCGGTGGGTTGGGGTGGATGATCTGATTAATAACAAACATACATATCTAAATGGGGGGGCGCACTTGGGCAGCTCAGCCTCTGTTGGTGGTGGACCTTTTCCCAGCCCTGCCTACACTAATCAGAGCAGAGTGACGTGCGGAGCTACGTGACTCCAGCTTATATAGAACCTGTGATGGCTGTGATGGCTTCTAAGGGCACACTAGTTAAACGCTTCTTGATTGGCTGCCCTGCAGCCTTTCAAAAAGCACCATTAAATCGCCGAACACCGAACTCGAGCCCAAACTTTTACAGAAATGTTCGAGTTCGGGTCCAGGATGAATAAATCCTAAAGTTTAGTACGAACCCCAACTTTACAGTTCGGGTTCGCTCAACCCTAGTAGTGAATCGATTTTCCCTGAATAGCAGTAAAAAATAAATAAAAATCATACTTACCTCATCTGTTTGAGCTCGAGGAGCCAGCCGCTATCTTGATTGAAGATCCTGCTCAAAATCCCACACACGGTGACATGTGATTTCACCACACCAGCCGACATGATGATGTCATCACGGACTGCGCAAGATTTTGTGCTGGATCTTCAATCAAGATGGCAGCAGCCGGGTATTTGTGATCAAATGGATGAGGTAAGTATGATTTATTATTTTGATTATTATTTTTTTATTTATATTTTGCACTGTAATATCAATGTTAGATGCCGCAATCAGCTATGAACGTGGCATCTGAGGGGTACAATCATGGGGAGTGGTGCTCCCTGTCATTGCACCCACTACTTACAAAGAAATTGGCTTTGTGATGAAGTAATTTGTCACAAAGCAAAAAATTTAATAAAATTTGGTGAAGCAGCCAAATCAATTTTTTTTATACTTCCCATGACTATCTGGAAGATGCATTAAAATGCATGTGGATAATGTTTTCAGTAACCAATTTTTGTGTAGTGGAAAATTCCACATGGAAGATTTTGAATCTGCTAAATTATCATTATGAATACGGGAAAGCCATAGATTTACACTTCTGATTTCACCCTATCAATGTTTGTGAATCCACAGCACTATCTGCACAATCCATTATTCACAAATATATTTTTGGGGGTATAATCCAGGGTAATGGGGGCCTAGTCCACAGTGTGCCCTGAGGCCCATAATACTCTAAATATTCCTCTGAATATGGATCCTATGTCTGTCCAAATGGCATATTATTTGTTAAAAAGGACCTTTCAGCTTTCCTGACCTGTTTCTTTCAGAAAATACTTGTATTCACCATAAAACAAAAACTCTGGAGCATCTTTTGTCAAAATATTGTATTGCGCTATTCCTCTGTTATTCCTTTTAGAACAAATTGACAACTGATTTCTACCGATTGTGGGTGTGTGATTACATAGTCTGACACTCTCCAATCAATGCTGACAGTGTCAGAGTATGGACAAACACCTTATTCACAAGTGGAATTGTAATGTCCAATTATTTATTCATTTTCAGAAGTAATAATAGAAGAATTGTATAATGCAGAAATAAGGTGCTCTGAGAATTTCAAAGACTGATGGAAGTGCCCATCGACTAATGAGGACTACAAGTCTGTGTGAGAAAACAAGCACTCATTTCTTCATGAGCACTGGGGAGGGGTTGTTTACAGCCACAGTGGATGGTGCACCCCCGATGCCCCCTTCTCCTTATATGCTACCACTGTTCTCTAGTGCTCCCGATGCAGACTCTCTTGCATGTTAGCCTACTCCTCCTTTTCCCGGTCCACCCCTCTTGTACTTAACACTGACTACTCTCCCTTCCCATCACTGCCCCGGAAGGATTTGTATAGAATTAGTTAGTATGATCAGTTTCCAAGTAAGGTAGTTCTGAATTCTTTTAAAGCTAGGTGCAGTTTGCCTACTCTGCCATCAAATTACCTTGCCCCAGCAGGAACATCCTCCGTCAATGTTATCTCAACATGTAATCGTGTGGATTTAATAAATTAAAAATCTGAATTTGCTGAATGATTTGTAAACCAAACAAATGTATTGCTATATATAATGTACAATACTATTCCAAAATCCTTTGCATACTATGGTATTTATATACTCTACTCACAAAGACATTACCACATTCACTTTTAGACATTGGTGCTTGCAATGTGTATTAGAAATATTTCTTTAGATACAACCAGGATTTAGGTAAGGAAGCAGCGACCCCAAAATATAATTTCACTCCAGCTCGACTTGCAGTGCATACATCTCCTGCCAGGGATAAATGGTTATTACCAGAGATACATTTATTCATGTACCATGTACTTTTAAATCTCCACAAATAAATAGTATTTAGCTATAAAAAATTAAAGGACCCTGTAACATGCTAAATTATTTACGCAGAGGAAACGCTACTAAATTTTATAGCGCACAACGCTAAATTTCTCTTAGAATTCTCACCATTTATCAAGCATGTTCTACTGTCTCTTTTCTACTCAGAAGCACAGCATGCATAAAGTCCATTTCACATTGAAACATCGCTATGTGGAACAATGTGATGAAATGAGACACAGGAGGAGAGTTTATGTTGCACTCAGCTAAACAGTTGGCCTATAGGAAGGATAGCTTTTTATGCTGTGACTGATATATCAATTGCGAGTCCTCAGATATGTCTTGTCTTAAAGCAGGGGTGATGATGCACTGTGTTCATGTGAGAGATTATGGGTAGTATAACTGAGCGTGCTGTGAGGTTATAACCCAGACCTTATCGAAAGTAAAGCAGATGGCAAAGCAGTGAATTGCTGAGAAATTCTAAGCTATACCACAAATTGTTTCATAAGATTCCCTAATATATGTATCAAAGACAAAATACATCGTTTGTTTCACAAAAGTCACACCTTTTTGCCTGACTACAACACAATAAGCAACATAAGTATTACTAAGTATGCTAAAATAGTAAATTATTGAAAAAATAATCATTATAATGACATTTGTAAAAGTTGTCCTTCATGCAGAATCCTTTGTCATTGACATTTCAAACTTGTCAAGCATTGAAAGGGCTTTATACATGGAATAACAGTGTTACAACTAACAACGAGAGTAAATTGAACAATTTAAAATGATTCTTCATTTTAGCTCTCAGTAAGCAATCATTCTATAGTTTACTACACTGCTTCATTAAATGTAATAAATAATTGAAAAACGTACTAATAACTGTTATGACTATATTATTATTAGTAGTAGTAGTAGTAGTATTAATAATAAAAATTATAATAATTGTATTATTATTATTTTTTTTATATGGTTATGTTATTATGACATTACATTTCTGTTTTAATTTAAACCAAATTTTTTATTTTATTTAAATAGTAAAAAAAATATAGAATCTAAATACTAATTTGCAGGATTTTGTAACAAAATAGTCAGATGTGAATGCAAATTTCAGGGTCTCACATTATTGTTTCAGTAACTCAGTGATCTTAGTAGTCTATAATAATCTTTCATTCCTATAATAAACAAGTAGAGATACAAGGGAAAGCAAGGAGGGGAAATACCGATGATCACCCTTAGTAATATAATATATATTAACGAAAGCGGGAGAAAAGAAAAGAATCGGACATCCAGCTGCTATGCTTTGATCTCTTTTGCAGAAGACAGCTCTAAATAGCGCATGTGTACCGCCTCCTATGCTACATGCTAAATGAGGCATTAGTGTACATTTTGATCAAAAGGCATAAGCCCACTAACCACGCCAAGGTCGCCTCTATGAGTGGGTCCTAACCTAAAATTGGTGCGGCGCTACATGGTGACCACCGACGCTGTGGCAGCATCCTGGCCGGCGGCGGGACTCAGCAGCCAAACAGCACTCCTGCTGCCTGACTATGCCATACCTAGCACTGGACCCCACCAACCAGCCAGAAAAACAGCACAGTGGCCCCCGTGCATCACCACACCATGTGAAAAGTTGTCAAAGCTCACCTTACCTGAAGCTCTCAGGAACTCCAACTGAGAGCATGGTAGGTTAATTTAACCCCTACCGCACCTGGATGTGCGATTCTTTTCTTTTCTCCCCTTTAAAAAAAGAATATATATATTAAAGTTTTAGAAAATTGATCTTAGAATTGTTCCTATTTAAAAATACAATAACAGCTGGATAGGTCAATCAATATCAGATTGGCACAGCTTTAACACCCAAACCCCCATTGATCAGCTGTTAACTTGTTACTGCAGCACTGCACCTATTGAAGTGAATACACAATTGACGGGGCTGTGTAGTTCCAATATGGACTTCTGGGCCAGGACTACAAAGCAAAAGCTAAGGGTAGGTCTTCAATATCAAAGTTCTGGACAACCCTTTGCTGAAAAGACCTGTTTGGATTTTATGACTTTTCAATTTTTTATTGCCTTGGTATATTGGTTGTTTTATATGGGAGAAACAGATTTTTTGTTTTTTTTTTACATTGATTATATCGTTCCTATAAATTGCTTTGTATATAGAAAAGATAACATTTCAGCATTGCTTATTTTTTATACCATTTACCTTATGTTCAACAGTCAGTTTCAATGTTATTATAGTTGTATGCATGCCCATTAATGTAGGTTATGTGTTTTATGTGCAGAAAAATATATTTTATGCTAAATATTGACTTTTTCGTTTTATTAGCATTTTTGGTGTACATTTTGACTGTGTTGACTGACTCTTAGGCCCCTTTCACACGGGCGAGTTTTCCGTGTGGGTGCGATCCGTGCGGCGAACGTATGGCACCCGCACTAAATCCTGACCCATTCATTTCTATGGGGCTGTGCACATGAGCGTTGTTTTTAACGCATCACTTGTGCGTTCAGTTGAAATCGCAGCATGCTCTATATTGTCCGATTTCGATGTGACGCAGGCCCCATAGAAATGAATGGAGTGTGTGAAAATCGGATGGCATCCTCAAGCAAGTACGGATGCCGTGCGATTTGCACGCACGGTTGCTAGGAGACGATCGGGATGGAGACCCGATCATTATTATTTTCCCTTATAACATGGTTATAAGGGAAAATAATAGCATTCTGAATACAGAATGCATAGTAAACCAGCGCTAGAGGGGTTAAAATTTTTTTTTTTAAATTTAACTCACCTTAGTCCACTTGATCGCGAAGCCCGGCATCTCCTTGTGTCTCCTCTGCTGATGAACAGGACAGGACCTGGGGTGAGCTGCTCCATTAAATATCGGTTAAGGACCTTCGATGACGTCACTCCGGTCATCACATGGTCTTTTACCATGGTGAATCACCATGGTAAAAGATCATGTGACGTACCATGTGATGACCGGAGTGACGTCATCGAAGGTCCTTAACCTGTATTTAATGGAGCAGCTCATCCCAGGTCCTGTTCAGCCGCTCAGCGCAGAGGAGACACAAGGAGATGCCGGGCTTCGCGATCAAGTGGACTAAGGTGAGTTAAATTATATTTTTTTTTTAACCCCTCTAGCGCTGGTTTACTATGGATTCTGTATTCAGAATGCTATTATTTTCCCTTATAACCATGTTATAAGGGAAAATAATACAATCTTCAGAACATCAATCCCAAGCCCGAACTTCTATGAAGAAGTTCGGGTTTGGGTACCAAACATGCGCGATTTTTCTCACGCGAGTGCAACGCATGAAAATGTTTTGCACTCGCGCGGGAAAATCGCGCATTTTCCCGCAACGCACCCGGCTCTTATCCGGGGCAAAAAAACTGACGCCCGTGTGAAAGAGGCCTTATACTCTGAATAACCGCTTAGTGACCAGCCTGACCAAACATTTTTATTCCTGTTTTCATTGTCGTCTTCCTAAAGCTATATCTTTTTTATTTTTCCATCTATGTAGCTGTATGAGGGCTTGTTTTTTGTGGGACAAGTTGTAGGTTTTAATGGTGCCATTTGGGGACACACATAACTTTCTCATTAACGTTTGAGAAGTAGATGGGAAAAAAACTGTAATACTGTCACTGAGTTTTTACTTTACAAATTTTATGGTGTTAATTTTTTGGCATAAATAACATAATATCTTTATTCTCTAGGTGAATATGATTAGAGCAGTACTAAATACATATATCTTTTTTTTTACGTTTTACTAGTTTTGTGCAATAAAACCTCTTTTTTTCATCTCTGCATCCCAAAACCCAAAACTTTTTTATTCTTTTTTTCTATGGCGTTGTACTTGATTTTTGCGGGATGATTTGTAGTTTTCATTGTTATCATTTTTGATCACTTGTTTGAAAAAAATATTTGGGTGGTGACTAAGAATAAATTCTGGAATTTTTGGTAGTTTTTTTTCACAGCATTCACCATAAGGGATAATTTACATAATATTTGTGTACACCATGTTGTTACAGATGCAGTGATACCAAACAAGTGGGGGTGATTTTATTTTTGCTATTTGTTTCATTGAAAAGCATATTTTCAATGGAAAAAGTTTTTTAATAGAATTTTTTGTTCAATAAATGTATTTATTTTTACATTTTTTAACCACTTAATACTCCCACAAGGGAACTATAGAAGGCACTCTTTTGATTGCTTCTAAAATACAATGCACTATTCCTATAGTGCATTGTATTTTAATGTCAGTGCTATACACTCAAGGCAGGCTTGGGGCCTACAGTACACCAGGTCTCAGCCTGAATATATGCACATTGTCACCCCACTATCCCATTTATGGGATGCCAATGGGAGACATAGGGAGCGCCATTTTACGCGACATGTAAAGGGTTAGGCAGCTGGGATCATCACTCCTGCGGCAGCACAGCTCTCATGTGAGAGATGAGTCCCCTTCTCTGCTGCATGAGAGACCCGTGCAATGCTTAGACTGGACCACCGTTATAAGGCGTTGGCCCTACTGCTGTAAAAAGGCATATTGGTGGTCACTAAGGGGTCAAGTCACCAGGAAAATTGGTGGTTGAAGGTCGCTGTAGAATAAGGCCCCTTAACTGGGTTGTCTCACTTCAGAAAGTGGCATTTATTATGTAGAGAAATGTAATACAAGGCACTTACTAATGTGTTGAGATTGCCTATATTGCCTTTTTTGCTGGCTTCATTCATTTTTCCATCACATAACCCCTGGATATGAGCAGTGTATAATGTGATGGAAAAATGATTTCAGCCAGCAAAGGAGGCAATAAGGACAATTACAATATATTAGTAATTGGTTTGTATAAACTTTCTCTACATGATAAATGCTATTTTCCGAAGTGAGACAACCCCTAGAAATTCACTCCTAGAAGGTAACATATAGTTGTACATGCCTATAACTGTCTAGTATGAAACCTATAGCCATACAGTCTTTGAAATAATGAAGAAAAAAAATACCAAGGTTGGGTCATTTTGTAAGTGCCAAAATTTGGTCACTATAGCAACAGAATTTTTACGCATAAATTCAGATACGGTCTATATGACCAATAATCCCTTTAGGGGTCCCTAACTGATATTTTAAATTCTTATCTTTATTTAATTCATTAAAGACACAAACAATAAGGAAACCTGTTTAAAATGATCAGGGTCCAGTGAGGTAGTGATAGGCTCTTTGTGTTATTACTGGTTGCTCTTAATAGCCTTATATTCACTCATTTGTGCCTATCGGGTGCATTGCTTAGGGCATATTAAAGTCTGTCCTATCAACGATCTATTATATGCTTCACTCTGTGGGGCAGCTTTGACCGGTCAATATACTCAACCTTTATATTCAGGTTGTTGTGTGTCCCTTTAATTGCTGTATTGCTATCCGTCTGCTTAAGAGTACTATTGAATGCAACACATTCACCATGTGTTACAATTGTTTCGATCCGTCGGAACAAATCCTGTATCTATTTAATATGGCCCTTGGTTGAGGGTTCCATTTGTGGCAGCAGTGAACTGTCTCCTCAGATTTCTATTGAATGCTCCGCCGATCGGCACTTGACACAGGGGTGTGCTTCAAACTCCTATTGCTGGCTGCGATTTAGACCCTAAATGGTACTGGATATAAATTCGTTCAGCACGGTCAATTTTTCCCTCGGTCAATTATTGGTCCTATAGACCATATCTGAATTGCAAGAAATATCCTGAGGGTCTCTAAAAGGGACTTAGAACTAAAATTTATGCATAAATGACACATTTCCATGTGACACTAACATATTAGCAAACAGCTGCCCCAATATAACATCTAATTTGAAATTGGTTAGTTGGTATAGCTGGTAAAAAATAATAATTTATAAACAGTTTTAAATGATACTATTGAAGCCAATGGGGTAATGTACAGTAAAACATAGACCAATACATTATGATTTGGCTTTAGAAAAGCTTTTGTCATAAAATCTGTTTCACGGCCATGCAACATAGGGTCGCTGAAGTGATTTACCTGAAGTTGTTTGATATAGCTAAAATAAAAAAATAACAAAAGATTAGATTCTCACCAATTTCTCCAGTGCCTTTACCTTCTTTTTTATGGCATAGGGCCCCTTTAAGGTCTTGCACCAAATTTGATGTGTAGAATAATAGAAAATAAACATTTAAAGACAAAATATATACTATATTACTGTTTTTGTTTCCATGGTACCATTTTTAGCTAAAAAAAAAAACTGCACCAAGCTGTAGTATACAAAGGGGAGAGAGGGTTAAAAGGGTGGTCCCAGATTAGTAAAACATGGCTTCTTTCTTACAAAAATAGCACCATACCTGTCTATAGGTTATGTACGATATTGCAAATCTAGCCGGTTAACTCCAGTGAAGGCAAGCTATAATACCAGACACAACCGATGGACAGAAGTGGTGCTATTTTTTAAAGAAAGTAGCCATGTTTTTCTAATCCTGGACAACAATTGTATATGCAGCAACCAAACTGAAAAATTCTGAACATTCCAATAAGAAAGATAATGTTATAAAATGACATGCTACAAGGACATTCAAAAATATCACCTTGAAAATATAGAAGAAAAAAAATCCATTCTGAAAGAACGTCAGCCATAATGGGTATTCACTGATATGGGGCAAATCATACATAGCATTTCTATAAAATACTAAACTGTGAAATCTGAGAGATAAGAAGTTGAGAGGCAGAAAACTATATACATTACAATTTAATGTACAGACATGCCCCACCTCATCTTTTCCATTTTTGCCATTCACTTACTAGTTCCTCATGCACACTTCTCTGCTCCATGCTGTGTTTTCTATTTATTGAATACATTTCTCACTTCAACATTTTTTCCACCTGAGCTGCCATTTGTCGCTTTTATAGATGTACAATGCAGGTCTCTCCAGATTATGATCTTCATATTTTTTCATTTACTTCACGCTTCAGTTATCCAACTTAGCGGGACCTAAAATGTGCAAATTGAGTGGTACATAGAAGGCAACTAGTGGTATTCTAGGCCAGTGGCTTGTGATCACTTAAATTAAAACATTGGTTTACAAAAATAATGTTTCTCTTTACTTCATAAAAAATAAAACACACTGAAAAGGGTGACCCAGCTGTGCTAAGAGGCACATTACTTTATGTGAGTAAGCAAACATTTTCTGGTCAAAGTATCAATCTATTATTCAGGTCCATTTTATTATTACATCGGTTTAAAATTATTATGAACAGCAATTGGTAGTTTAAAACACAAGACAAACATGCTTAGAAAATACCAAGAGATTTTGTGTTGTTTTATTTTGCAGTTTTTTTGGGCTAAATGTTTTTTCTCCCGTGTTCAGTTTTTTCAGTATTTATGTATTTTATCTGCGTTCTGTGTTTCTCTACGGGGCTTATAAATGCAATGTTCTTAAGTTCAGAAAATGAAGATCTGGCTCAACCCATCATGTTCATCATGTGGCAAGGTTCATGCATACGGCCATATTGCAGTTTACAATTCCACACAAGCTTATGTTCTAGCTGGAAGTCCAATAGACGTCTAGGGGCCATACCCTACCTCCATATGTCCCTATTTAAAAAAAAAATATTGTGATATTCTAAATCCTCTGCAATACAGTGGCACAAAGAAACACTGTACAGCAGCATGTAGAGTGCCTGTGGCTCCATATTACTGAGCTAAAGTGACTTGTGTCTCAAGTGAAACATGTCTTAAATGTTAAAGATGTTTTCTGCTTTCCCAATATTGACGACCTATCCACAAGGATAGGTAATCAATATCAGATTGGCAGGGGTCTGACTCCTGACACCCGTGCAGATCGGCTGTTTAAAGAGAAGGCAGCGCTCTTGTGAGCACCACGCACCTTTGCAATGTCAACAACAAGCAGGTAAACAGTGAAGAGAATGCAGCACTTACAAGAGCAATGCATTCCCTTCTGATCAGCGGGGGTCAGACCCCCAAAAATTTGATTCGCTTTAAAGCCGAATTTCCTTGAGCTTTGTGGTAACGGATCAATTTTTCTCAAAATGGTGGCTGAAAATAAAAGAATTAGGGCTGTTTCACACGAGCGGATGCCGTGCGTGACATCCGCTCCGTGAATGACAGCCAAGACCCGATGCAGACTGCAGAGGCACAGTGAGATAAACTTGTCACTGTGATTTCATAGTAAAGAGGTCACAGAGAGGCACGGAGGATTATCAATCATGTTAATGCTCCGTGCCTCTGCAGTCTGCATCGGGTCTTGGCTGTCATTCACGGAGCGGATGCCACGCACGGCATCCGCTCGTGTGAAACAGCCCTTATACTCACCTCATCCACTTGCCCACAGAGAGACCACCCGCTCTCATCTTGATTGAAGAAAACCCGCCAAAGGACCTGTGGTGAGCGTGATGACGTCACCTCGTGATCACTGAGGACGTGCGCAGTGACATCCTCACTGACGGGATGAGTATATATATATATATTTTTACTCTTGATTAACCCCTGAACATTGAACAAAGGCATCTGCGGGGTTAAATGATGGGGGCAGCGCAATTGCTGTTACACATCATTGTGGCCACTTCATACAATGGAAAGCGATTCATGACAAAGTAATTCGTAATGAATCAAATTTCTTGTTGAAATTCAGTGAAGCAACAGAATCAAATTTTTCAAAACGTTGCTCATTTCTATTGATCACCTATCCTTAGGATAATGTAGGTCATCAATATGGGGAAAGCAGAAAACCTAAAAATTAAAAAAACACCACCAGAAATGCTGCATTCGCGGATGTAACTAGTGTATAAATATCCGGAAATTGCTACTGATCAATATCAAAGCTGAGGATTGTGTAACAAAGGGAGTAGGGATGAGCGAACTCGAACTGTATAGTTCGGGTTCGTACCGAATTTTGGGGTGTCCGTGACACGGACCCGAACCCGGACATTTTCGTAAAAGTCCGGGTTCGGGTTCGGTGTTCGTCGCTTTCTTGGCGCTTTTGTGACGCTTTCTTGGCGCTTTTTGAAAGGCTGCAAAGCAGCCAACCAACAAGCGTCATACTACTTGCCCCAAGAGGCCATCACAGCCATGCCTACTATTGGCATGGCTGTGATTGGCCAGAGCACCATGTGACCCAGCCTCTATTTAAGCTGGAGTCACATAGCGCCGCCCGTCACTCTGCTCTGATTAGCGTAGGGAGAGGTTGCGGCTGCGACAGTAGGGCGAGATTAGGCAGATTAACTCCTCCAAAGGACTTGATTAACTGATCGATCTGCAGCTGTGGATCATTGAGCTGCTGATCCTCAATTGCTCACTGTTTTTAGGCTGCCCAGACCGTTTGTCAGTCACATTTTTCTGGGGTGATCGGCGGCCATTTTGTGTCTTGTGGTGCGCCAGCACAAGCTGCGACCAAGTGCATTTAACCCTCAATGGTGTGGTTGTTTTTTGGCTAAAGCCTACATCAGGGTGAAGCTGTCACACCAAGTGCATTTAACCAGCAATAGTCTGTTCATTTTTTGGCCATATACAAAATCAGGGGCAAGCTGCGCCTGTCACCAAGTGCATTTAACCCTCAATGGTGTGGTTGTTTTTTGGCTAAAGCCTACATCAGGGTGAAGCTGTCACACCAAGTGCATTTAACCAGCAATAGTCTGTTCATTTTTTGGCCATATACAAAATCAGGGGCAAGCTGCGCCTGTCACCAAGTGCATTTAACCCTCAATGGTGTGGTTGTTTTTTGGCTAAAGCCTACATCAGGGTGAAGCTGTCACACCAAGTGCATTTAACCAGCAATAGTCTGTTCATTTTTTGGCCATATACAAAATCAGGGGCAAGCTGCGCCTGTCACCAAGTGCATTTAACCCTCAATGGTGTGGTTGTTTTTTGGCTAAAGCTTACATCAGGGTGAAGCTGTCACACCAAGTGCATTTAACCAGCAATAGTCTGTTCATTTTTTGGCCATATACAAAATCAGGGGCAAGCTGCGCCTGTCACCAAGTGCATTTAACCCTCAATGGTGTGGTTGTTTTCTGGCTAAAGCCTACATCAGGGTGAAGCTGTCACACCAAGTGCATTTAACCAGCAATAGTCTGTTTATTTTTTGGCCATATACTACATCAGGGGCAAGCTGCGCCCGTCACCAAGTGCATTTAACCCTCAGTAGTGTGGTTGGTCAAGCTGTGACACCAAGTGCATTTAACCAGCAATAGTCTGTTCATTTTTTGGCCATATACTACATCAGGGGCAAGCTGCGCCCGTCACCAAGTGCATTTAACCAGCAATAGTGTGGTTATTTTTTGGCCATATCCCAGTCTAATTCTGTCACTAAATCCATACCGGTCACCCAGCGCCTAAATACTAGGCCTCAAATTTATATCCCGCTAAATCTCTCGTTACCGCTGTCCTGTTGTAGCTGGGAAAGTTATTTAGTGTCCGTCAAAGCACATTTTTTGTTCTGGGTTGAAGTACAATTCCCAATTTAGCAATTTCATAATTTAGTGGTTTCTGCTATATCAGAGCTATTTGAAATCTATCCCTAAAAGGGTATATAATATTCAAGGTGCACATTGGGTCATTCAGAATAACTTCACACACACCCGCTACTGTGTATTTTCAAGTCTAATTCTGTCACTAAACCCATACCTGTCACCCAGCGCCTAAATACTAGGCCTCAAATTTATATCCTGCTAAATCTCTCGTTACCGCTGTCCTGTTGTAGCTGGGAAAGTTATTTAGTGTCCGTCAAAGCACATTTTTTGTTCTGGGTTGAAGTACAATTCCCAATTTAGCAATTTCATAATTTAGTGGTTTCTGCTATATCAGAGCTATTTGAAATCTATCCCTAAAAGGGTATATAATATTCAAGGTGCACATTGGGTCATTCAGAATAACTTCACACACACCCGCTACTGTGTATTTTCAAGTCTAATTCTGTCACTAAACCCATACCTGTCACCCAGCGCCTAAATACTAGGCCTCAAATTTATATCCTGCTAAATCTCTCGTTACCGCTGTCCTGTTGTAGCTGGGAAAGTTATTTAGTGTCCGTCAAAGCACATTTTTTCTTCTGGGTTGAAATACAATTCCCAATTTAGCAATTTCATAATTTAGTGGTTTCTGCTATATCAGAGCTATTTGAAATCTATCCCTAAAAGGGTAGATCATATTGAAGGTGCACATAGGGTCATTCAGAATAACTTCACACACACCCGCTACTGTGTATTTCCAAGTCTAATTCTGTCACTAAACCCATACCTGTCACCCAGCGCCTAAATACTAGGCCTCAAATTTATATCCCGCTAAATCTCTCGTTACCGCTGTCCTGTTGTAGCTGGGAAAGTTATTTAGTGTCCGTCAAAGCACATTTTTTGTTCTGGGTTGAAGTACAATTCCCAATTTAGCAATTTCATAATTTAGTGGTTTCTGCTATATCAGAGCTATTTGAAATCTATCCCTAAAAGGGTATATAATATTCAAGGTGCACATTGGGTCATTCAGAATAACTTCACACACACCCGCTACTGTGTATTTCCAAGTCTAATTCTGTCACTAAACCCATACCTGTCACCCAGCGCCTAAATACTAGGCCTCAAATTTATATCCTGCTAAATCTCTCGTTACCGCTGTACTGTTGTTGCTTGGAAAGATATTTAGTGTCCGTCAAAGCACATTTTTTGTTCTGGGTTGAAGTACAATTCCCAATTTAGCAATTTCATAATTTAGTGGTTTCTGCTATATCAGAGCTATTTGAAATCTATCCCTAAAAGGGTATATAATATTCAAGGTGCACATTGGGTCATTCAGAATAACTTCACACACACCCGCTACTGTGTATTTTCAAGTCTAATTCTGTCACTAAACCCATACCTGTCACCCAGCGCCTAAATACTAGGCCTCAAATTTATATCCTGCTAAATCTCTCGTTACCGCTGTCCTGTTGTAGCTGGGAAAGTTATTTAGTGTCCGTCAAAGCACATTTTTTCTTCTGGGTTGAAATACAATTCCCAATTTAGCAATTTCATAATTTAGTGGTTTCTGCTATATCAGAGCTATTTGAAATCTATCCCTAAAAGGGTAGATCATATTGAAGGTGCACATAGGGTCATTCAGAATAACTTCACACACACCCGCTACTGTGTATTTCCAAGTCTAATTCTGTCACTAAACCCATACCTGTCACCCAGCGCCTAAATACTAGGCCTCAAATTTATATCCCGCTAAATCTCTCGTTACCGCTGTCCTGTTGTAGCTGGGAAAGTTATTTAGTGTCCGTCAAAGCACATTTTTTGTTCTGGGTTGAAGTACAATTCCCAATTTAGCAATTTCATAATTTAGTGGTTTCTGCTATATCAGAGCTATTTGAAATCTATCCCTAAAAGGGTATATAATATTCAAGGTGCACATTGGGTCATTCAGAATAACTTCACACACACCCGCTACTGTGTATTTCCAAGTCTAATTCTGTCACTAAACCCATACCTGTCACCCAGCGCCTAAATACTAGGCCTCAAATTTATATCCTGCTAAATCTCTCGTTACCGCTGTACTGTTGTTGCTTGGAAAGATATTTAGTGTCCGTCAAAGCACATTTTTTGTTCTGGGTTGAAGTACAATTCCCAATTTAGCAATTTCATAATTTAGTGGTTTCTGCTATATCAGAGCTATTTGAAATCTATCCCTAAAAGGGTATATAATATTCAAGGTGCACATTGGGTCATTCAGAATAACTTCACACACACCCGCTACTGTGTATTTCCAAGTCTAATTCTGTCACTAAACCCATACCTGTCACCCAGCGCCTAAATACTAGGCCTCAAATTTATATCCTGCTAAATCTCTCGTTACCGCTGTCCTGTTGTAGCTGGGAAAGTTATTTAGTGTCCGTCAAAGCACATTTTTTGTTCTGGGTTGAAATACAATTCCCAATTTAGCAATTTCATAATTTAGTGGTTTCTGCTATATCAGAGCTATTTGAAATCTATCCCTAAAAGGGTATATCATATTGAAGGTGCACATAGGGTCATTCAGAATAACTTCACACACACCCGCTACTGTGTATTTCCAAGTCTAATTCTGTCACTAAACCCATACCTGTCACCCAGCGCCTAAATACTAGGCCTCAAATTTATATCCCGCTAAATCTCTCGTTACCGCTGTCCTGTTGTAGCTGGGAAAGTTATTTAGTGTCCGTCAAAGCACATTTTTTGTTCTGGGTTGAAGTACAATTCCCAATTTAGCAATTTCATAATTTAGTGGTTTCTGCTATATCAGAGCTATTTGAAATCTATCCCTAAAAGGGTATATAATATTCAAGGTGCACATTGGGTCATTCAGAATAACTTCACACACACCGCTTCTGTGCATTTCCAAGTCTAATTCTGTCACTAAATCCATACCGGTCACCCAGCGCCTAAATACTAGGCCTCAAATTTATATCCCGCTGAATTTGAATACAATACATTGGGCCAAATAATATATTTGTTGTTGTGGTGAACCATAACAATGAGAAAAACATCTAGTAAGGGACGCGGACGTGGACATGGTCGTGGTGGTGTTAGTGGACCCTCTGGTGCTGGGAGAGGACGTGGCCGTTCTGCCACATCCACACGTCCTAGTGTACCAACTACCTCAGGTCCCAGTAGCCGCCAGAATTTACAGCGATATATGGTGGGGCCCAATGCCGTTCTAAGGATGGTAAGGCCTGAGCAGGTACAGGCATTAGTCAATTGGGTGGCCGACAGTGGATCCAGCACGTTCACATTATCTCCCACCCAGTCTTCTGCAGAAAGCGCACAGATGGCGCCTGAAAACCAACCCCATCAGTCTGTCACATCACCCCCATGCATACCAGGGAAACTGTCTCAGCCTCAAGTTATGCAGCAGTCTCTTATGCTGTTTGAAGACTCCGCTGGCAGGGTTTCCCAAGGGCATCCACCTAGCCCTTCCCCAGCGGTGAAAGACATAGAATGCACTGACGCACAACCACTTATGTTTCCTGATGATGAGGACATGGGAATACCACCTCAGCATGTCTCTGATGATGACGAAACACAGGTGCCAACTGCTGCGTCTTTCTGCAGTGTGCAGACTGAACAGGAGGTCAGGGATCAAGACTGGGTGGAAGACGATGCAGGGGACGATGAGGTCCTAGACCCCACATGGAATGAAGGTCGTGCCACTGACTTTCACAGTTCGGAGGAAGAGGCAGTGGTGAGACCGAGCCAACAGCGTAGCAAAAGAGGGAGCAGTGGGCAAAAGCAGAACACCCGCCGCCAAGAGACTCCGCCTGCTACTGACCGCCGCCATCTGGGACCGAGCACCCCAAAGGCAGCTTCAAGGAGTTCCCTGGCATGGCACTTCTTCAAACAATGTGCTGACGACAAGACCCGAGTGGTTTGCACGCTGTGCCATCAGAGCCTGAAGCGAGGCATTAACGTTCTGAACCTGAGCACAACCTGCATGACCAGGCACCTGCATGCAAAGCATGAACTGCAGTGGAGTAAACACCTTAAAACCAAGGAAGTCACTCAGGCTCCCCCTGCTACCTCTTCTGCTGCTGCCGCCTCGGCCTATTCTGCTGCTGCCGCCTCGGCCTCTTCCTCCGCCTCTGGAGGAACGTTGGCACCTGCCGCCCAGCAAACAGGGGATGTACCACCAACACCACCACCACCACCTCCGTCACCAAGCGTCTCAACCATGTCACACGCCAGCGTTCAGCTCTCCATCTCACAAACATTTGATAGAAAGCGTAAATTCCCACCTAGCCACCCTCGATCCCTGGCCCTGAATGCCAGCATTTCTAAACTACTGGCCTATGAAATGCTGTCATTTAGGCTGGTGGACACAGACAGCTTCAAACAGCTCATGTCGCTTGCTGTCCCACAGTATGTTGTTCCCAGCCGGCACTACTTCTCCAAGAGAGCCGTGCCTTCCCTGCACAACCAAGTATCCGATAAAATCAAGTGTGCACTGCGCAACGCCATCTGTAGCAAGGTCCACCTAACCACAGATACGTGGACCAGTAAGCACGGCCAGGGACGCTATATCTCCCTAACTGCACACTGGGTAAATGTAGTGGCAGCTGGGCCCCAGGCGGAGAGCTGTTTGGCGCACGTCCTTCCGCCGCCAAGGATCGCAGGGCAACATTCTTTGCCTCCTGTTGCCACCTCCTCCTTCTCGGCTTCCTCCTCCTCTTCTTCCACCTGCTCATCCAGTCAGCCACACACCTTCACCACCAACTTCAGCACAGCCCGGGGTAAACGTCAGCAGGCCATTCTGAAACTCATATGTTTGGGGGACAGGCCCCACACCGCACAGGAGTTGTGGCGGGGTATTGAACAACAGACCGACGAGTGGTTGCTGCCGGTGAGCCTCAAGCCCGGCCTGGTGGTGTGTGATAATGGGCGAAATCTCGTTGCAGCTCTGGGACTAGCCAATTTGACGCACATCCCTTGCTTGGCGCATGTGCTGAATTTGGTGGTGCAGAAGTTCATTCACAACTACCCCGACATGTCAGAGCTGCTGCATAAAGTGCGGGCCGTCTGTTCGCGCTTCCGGCGTTCACATCCTGCCGCTGCTCGCCTGTCTGCGCTACAGCGTAACTTCGGCCTTCCCGCTCACCGCCTCATATGCGACGTGCCCACCAGGTGGAACTCCACCTTGCACATGCTGGACAGACTGTGCGAGCAGCAGCAGGCCATAGTGGAGTTTCAGCTGCAGCACGCACGGGTCAGTCGCACTACAGAACAGCACCACTTCACCACCAATGACTGGGCCTCCATGCGAGACCTGTGTGCCCTGTTGCGCTGTTTCGAGTACTCCACCAACATGGCCAGTGGCGATGACACCGTTATCAGCGTTACAATACCACTTCTATGTCTCCTTGAGAAAACACTTAGGGCGATGATGGAAGAGGAGGTGGCCCAGGAGGAGGAGGAGGAGGAGGAGGAAGAGGGGTCATTTTTAGCACTTTCAGGCCAGTCTCTTCGAAGTGACTCAGAGGGAGGTTTTTGGCAACAGCAGAGGCCAGGTACAAATGTGGCCAGCCAGGGCCCACTACTGGAGGACGAGGAGGACGAGGATGAGGAGGAGGTGGAGGAGGATGAGGATGAAGCATGGTCACAGCGGGGTGGCACCCAACGCAGCTCGGGTCCATCACTGGTGCGTGGCTGGGGGGAAAGGCAGGACGATGACGATACGCCTCCCACAGAGGACAGCTTGTCCTTACCCCTGGGCAGCCTGGCACACATGAGCGACTACATGCTGCAGTGCCTGCGCAACGACAGCAGAGTTGCCCACATTTTAACCTGTGCGGACTACTGGGTTGCCACCCTGCTGGATCCACGCTACAAAGACAATGTGCCCACCTTACTTCCTGCACTGGAGCGTGATAGGAAGATGCGCGAGTACAAGCGCACGTTGGTAGACGCGCTACTGAGAGCATTCCCAAATGTCACAGGGGAACAAGTGGAAGCCCAAGGCCAAGGCAGAGGAGGAGCAAGAGGTCGCCAAGGCAGCTGTGTCACGGCCAGCTCCTCTGAGGGCAGGGTTAGCATGGCAGAGATGTGGAAAACTTTTGTCAACACGCCACAGCTAACTGCACCACCACCTGATACGCAACGTGTTAGCAGGAGGCAACATTTCACTAACATGGTGGAACAGTACGTGTGCACACCCCTCCACGTACTGACTGATGGTTCGGCCCCATTCAACTTCTGGGTCTCTAAATTGTCCACGTGGCCAGAGCTAGCCTTTTATGCCTTGGAGGTGCTGGCCTGCCCGGCAGCCAGCGTTTTGTCTGAACGTGTATTCAGCACGGCAGGGGGCGTCATTACAGACAAACGCAGCCGCCTGTCTACAGCCAATGTGGACAAGCTGACGTTCATAAAAATGAACCAGGCATGGATCCCACAGGACCTGTCCGTCCCTTGTCCAGATTAGACATTAACTACCTCCCCATAACCATATATTATTGGACTCCAGGGCACTTCCTCATTCAATCCTATTTTTATTTTCATTTTACCATTATATTGCAAGGCTACCCAAAGTTGAATGAACCTCTCCTCTGCCTGTGTGCTAGGCCTAAATATATGCCAATGGATTGTTGCAGTGGTGGCTGACGTGAAGCCTCATTCTCTGCTATGACATGCAGACTGATTCTCTGGTGACATGAAGCCAGATTGTCTGTTACGGGACCTCTCTCCTCTGCCTGGGTGCTGGGCCTGAATTTATGACAATGGACTGTTGCAGTGGTGGCTGACGTGAAGCCTGATTCTCTGCTATGACATGCAGACTGATTCTCTGCTGACATGAAGCCAGATCCTCTGTTACGGGACCTCTCTCCTCTGCCTGGGTGCTGGGCCTAAATTTATGAAAATGGACTGTTGCAGTGGTGGGTGACGTGAAGCCTCATTCTCTGCTATGACATGCAGACTGATTCTCTGCTGACATGAAGCCAGATCGTCTGTTACGGGACCTCTCTCCTCTGCCTGGGTGCTGGGCCTAAATTTATGAAAATGGACTCTTACAGTGGTGGGTGACGTGAAGCCTGATTCTCTGCTATGACATGAAGACTGATTCTCTGCTGACATGAAGCCAGATCCTCTGTTACGGGACCTCTCTCCTCTGCCTGGGTGCTGGGCCTAAATATCTGACAATGGACTGTTGCATTGGTGGCTGACGTGAAGCCTGATTCTCTGCTATGATATGAAGACTGATTCTCTGCTGACATGAAGCCAGATTGTCTGTTACGGGACCTCTCTCCTCTGCCTGTGTGCTAGGCCTAAATATATGCCAATGGATTGTTGCAGTGGTGGCTGACGTGAAGCCTGATTCTCTGCTATGACATGCAGACTGATTCTCTGGTGACATGAAGCCAGATCCTCTGTTACGGGACCTCTCTCCTCTGCCTGGGTGCTGGGCCTAAATTTATGAAAATGGACTGTTGCAGTGGTGGGTGACGTGAAGCCTGATTCTCTGCTATGACATGCAGACTGATTCTCTGGTGACATGAAGCCAGATCCTCTGTTACGGGACCTCTCTCCTCTGCCTGGGTGCTGGGCCTAAATTTATGAAAATGGACTGTTGCAGTGGTGGGTGACGTGAAGCCTCATTCTCTGCTATGACATGCAGACTGATTCTCTGCTGACATGAAGCCAGATTGTCTGTTACGGGACCTCTCTCCTCTGCCTGGGTGCCGGGGCCTAAATATCTGAGAATGGACTGTTCCAGTGGTGGGTGACGGGAAGCCAGATTCTCTGCTATGGAACCTCTCTCCAATTGATTTTGGTTAATTTTTATTTATTTAATTTTTATTTTAATTAATTTCCCTATCCACATTTGTTTGCAGGGGATTTACCTACATGTTGCTGCCTTTTGCAGCCCCCTAGCCCTTTCCTGGGCTGTTTTACAGCCGTTTTAGTGCCGAAAAGTTCGGGTCCCCATTGACTTCAATGGGGTTCGGGTTCGGGACGAAGTTCGGATCGGGTTCGGATCCCGAACCCGAACATTTCCGGGATGTTCGACCGAACTTCTCGAACCCGAACATCCAGGTGTTCGCTCAACTCTAGTCATATGTTACGGTCCAATAACAAACCAGTGAAACACGCCAAGTTATTTTGTGCCATAGATGAGCTAGTCCGACATAATGATCTAACCATTTATTGGAAAAAGACTAAAGGTCATTCCAAAACCCAAAATAAAGATAAAGAGGGTAATGACCTAGCTGACAGACTAGCCAAACAAGGAGCCATAAATGGTGATCATGTGAATATAGATCATCTACTAGAGATGATTCCCATTGACGCTATCACTAGACAACAGGCTAAGGCCCAAACTGAAAATAGTATAGTTCAATGGAGCCAAGAATCTTCTAGTGAGGATCTGATCAAAAGCCAGAAGGAAGATGTTATATTGGGAATCTTCTATAAATATATTGAGGATCCTAATAATAATCCCATATCGGAGGATAATTTTACCCAAAAAGAAGACCTCCGATTACTTATGAAATCCTAATCCCAATTTAGTATTCAGGATGGGTTATTAATGAGAACCTCTAAAAATGGTATTCAGCAGTGGGTAGTTCCTACTACATTTAGAGGTTTAATGTTACAGCATGCCCATGATGCACCTACAGCTGGTCATCGTGGAGAAAAGATTACATATGAGTCACTACGTGATTATGCCTACTGGCCTCATATGTTAAAGGATGTCCAGAGTTATTGTCAAGGTTGTTTGGTATGTGCGCAATTTCAACCGCAAGGTCCTAAACATCGTGCTCCACTTCAGAAGAAAGGTTTTTCATTACCATGGTCTGACATCCAAATCGATTTTATTGGTCCTGTTACCCGGTCATCCCGAGGAAATAAATACATGTTAACCGTCACTTGTGTATTTACAAAATCGGTAGAGTGTCTACCGGCCCGCAATAACACAGCCGAGACCTGTGCATTTTTGTTGATTAACCATGTATTTTCCAGATTTGGGTTACCGTTAAGGATTGATTCAGATCGTGGATCACACTTTGTAAGTGAGGTAATGGCGAAGATGTGGAAGATGTTGGGTGTGAAGAGAAAATTACACATTGCTTATCGTCCAACATCTAGCGGATCCGTTGAGCGCTATAACCAGTCTATTGTCAACATCCTTAAGAAATATGTTAAGGAGTCGGGTAAAGACTGGGATATAAGGTTACCATTAGTACTCATGGCCATTAGAGCTACTCCAAGTACGGCTACCCAGATGTCACCTTTTGAGCTGATGACAGGAAGAAGAATGGTACTTCCTCAACATCTGTTGTATCGCACATCAGATCATAACCTGATCAATGCAGCCACGACACATCAGTATGTGGAAGACCTTCGTAAGTATCTTCAACACGCGTTTGCTTTCGCGCAGAAGAATCTTGAGAAAGCCGCCGTAAGTAACAAAACTTATTATGATTTGAAAACTACCAAAAAGGAATATGAGGTAGGAGATAGAGTGTATCTCTATAACTTTGCCCGGGATCGGGTAAAAGAAAGAAAATTTCTACCATCATGGAAAGGTCCGTATGATGTAATTGATAAAATATCACCTGTAGTTTATAAGGTGAAAATTAATACTAAAGATGGTTTCATCGAGAAATGGGTCCATGTAAATCAATTGCGAGTATGTCATCCAAGATCAGAACTGAGAATCATAGAAGATGACGCTGAATAAGAGAATGAATAAGGATGCGTTAATCTGATTTCTCTCAGTTCACAGATGTTCCAATTCTGGGGTTTCCATATAAAGCATTTTACATAGCAACGCTAGGGAAACTGTATATCAAAAGAAAAAATAAATAAATATATATATATACTGTACTCATACTTTCATTTTCCTTTATAGAAAAAGGACGGGCGGAACCAGACGTGATTCCTGGCGATGATGATGACAACAAAGATACAGATATCGTGCAGATGGTGTTGATTCAAGAAGGTCCAATTAAAGACGGAACTAATCATCAACCCGAATTTACAGTCGTGTTTCAGATGTCCCAGGATTGTGAATGATGGCTAAGAAGATTATATTTCAAGAATCTTTGCGAAACTGGATCCAAGGACATTCATTGGATGAAGATACCGGATATCACCATTTTAGCTTGGGAAAGGAACCAAATTGGTACATTATGCATGAGAACAAAGTCACAGCAATAATGGCATGATTGGTGCCAAGTTTTGCATTTTTCTCACATGCTAAAACCATTGGACACAGAATCTCTGTGATAATATACTTTTCCAGGATTGACGTTATGATGCGATAAAAGACTCAGATACAATATTGATGAACATGAAAATTCTTCCGACCTTCTCCCAGTTAGGTCTTAAGGGGATCCTTGACTAACGTGGGAAGAAGGGGGGGGATTTGTCAGAACTATTGAGTATGAATAAAGTCCATAATTATAAGGCCTATATAAGTGTATGGACATGAGCCTAAGGGACAACCATTTTGTCTTATTTTAAGGCAGAGTGAATTCAGGATTTTTTTTTTACTCTGAAATTGCTAACCTAAGGTTTACGATATATACCAAAGTGTTTACCTAAGTCTGTTTTGTGAGAAGGAGATGTCCCAAGGTCTAATGAAATGTGATGGCCTAGATAAGACAATGTATTTGAATTTTGATGATTTTAGTGAATAGAAAGACTCTAATCTTTCTTTGTGGTTTTTATATTAATCAATATAGGAGTAGATTGATTTTATATTATCAATTTTAATAGGTGTGCTGAATATATAGTATATATATAAGAGTATAGTCCTCATAGATATATTCAATTGTAAGATTAGAAATGAGGTATAAACTCCTCTGTCATGTTTAGAATCTGTCTCAGTGGAACACACAAATTAATTATTTCTTTCCTGGAATGGGAAAATGTGGACACAGGTGATCATGAACAAACCCTGTCTCATCCAAGAACAATGAATTGAGATAGCCATATTTATCTTGATTTAATCAAGTCTGGTCAAAAGACTTAAGGATACACAAGTTAGTTGACCAAGTATAAAACTCATTGTCTCTTTAAGATCTTCTCAAGGTTTTGTCTAAAACCTTATATTACATTTTATTGCTAGTATATGAATAGAGAAATAAATGAATGCTTCGATTTTTGTATGGAATACTAGTGCCATCTAGTGTTAGGGTAACAAAGATCTAGGGTATATTTTTCCCTAGAGGGAGGTTCTATTAATTATAAAGTGAGGTCACTAGTTAATGATAAAACTTGGCCAAGCCCTTTCTAAGATAGGATAAAAAGATGGTATGGGCTGACAGAAGGGATCGATCTGACTCTCTCTCTGAACATCATCTTGACCATCTTGCCAGTCATTGGAGGCAGCCATCTTAGAACCATTGAAACTGATTTCTGCTAGCTGACATTTTGGTATAGTATAACCTTACCTATATTTTATAGGATAATTAATTAATATAATACATATCTATAGATATATTCAATTAACCATACTTTGTGTATAGTATCTGTTTTGGAATAAGATTGGGGGTGTACCTGCAGCATCATCCTGAAAATTAATCCAATACAGGGAGATTAAAAATATACTAGTGAAAACACGGTATTATCTCCAAGGAACTGAATTCAGTTCTAGACCAGTATGGTTGATAATATATATATATTTATATAGATAAAAGATAAACCAGATTTGGGTTTAATCGGACATTTGTCGGCTGAGAGAAATCAAGTATTAAATTGACTTTTAATATAAGTGAGGGGTATTATTATAAGAAGGCATAATTGTGTATATATAGATATATGTTCTCAATTATTTTTGTCTTTACCACTATTTTGCATATCATTGATTGAATTTTATTACCGCCAATTTTGTTATATATATTATTTTGCACTATAAATTGTATTAATAAATTACATATATATATATATATTTTGTCTATAACTGGGTTTTGTCTTCAATTCAACGCAGATCACGAGCTTGTTTTAGCTTGATATTTATGATAATAAGTTAGAATCTCCTTTATTACCGATTTTAATTTATTCACATAAATCATATAGACTGTCAATCGGAGACAGCATAAATATTCCGACAATGTGCAAGGTGGAGTTCCACCTTGTGGGCACGTCGCATATGAGGCGGTGAGCGGGAAGGCTGAAGTTACGCTGCAGCGCAGACAGGCGAGCAGCAGCAGGGTGAGAACAGCGAAAGAGCGCACAGATGGCCCGCACTTTATACAGCAACTCTGACATATTGGGGTACTTTTTAAGAAACCTCTGCACAACCAAATTCAGCACATGCGCCAGGCAAGGGATGTGCGTCAAACCGCCTAGTCCCAGAGCTGCTACAATATTTCGCCCATTATCGCACACCACCAGGACAGGCTTGAGGCTCATTGGCACCAACCACTCATCGGTTTGTTGTTCAAGGCCCGTCCACAGCTCCTGCGCGATGTGGGGTTTGTCCCCCAAACAGATAAGTTTTAAAACTGCCTGCTGTCGTTTACCCCTGGCTGTACTGAAGTTGGTGGTGAAGGTGTTACGCTGACGAGGAGCCGGTAGAGGATGAGGAAGCAGAGTAGGAGGAGGAAGCAACAGGAGACAAAGAGAAGCGCCCTGCAATCCTCGTGGTGAAATGACATGCGCCAAACTGCTTTCCGCTTCAGGCCCAGCAGCCACTGCATTTACCCAGTGTGCTGTTAGGAGATATAACGTCCCTGACCGTGCTTACTGATCCACGTATCCGTAGTTAGGTGGACCTTGCCACAGATGGCAATGCGCAATGCACACCTTATTTTGTCCCCCACTTGGTTGAGCAGGGAAGGGATGGCACGCCTAGAAAAGTAGTGGCGGCTGGGCACGATGTAGTGTGGGACAGCCACCGCCAGAAGGCTTTTAAAACTCTGTCTCTACCAGACGGAATGACAGCATTTCAAAGGACAGTAATTTTGAAATGCTGGCATTCAGGGCCATGGATCGTGGGTCGGTAGGGGAGGTACTTCCTTTTTTGCTCCAGTGTTTGAGAGATCGAGAGCTGAACGTTTCCGTAGGACTTTGTGGAGATGCTTGGTGACCCAGGTGGTGGTGCTGCTGGCAGATCCTCTTTTTGCAGGGTGGCAGTTTGCACTGTCACTCAGAGGTGGATGAAGAGGCCGAGACTGCAGCAGAAGAGGAAGCAGGGGGAGCCAGAGACCTTTCTTGGTTTTTGAGGTGTCTACTCCACTGCAGCTCGTGCTTTGCACTTAGATGCCTGGTCATGCAGGTTGTGCTCAGGTTAAGAACGTTTATGCCTCGCTTCAGGCTCTGATTGCACAGCGTGCAAGCCACTCGTGTCTTGTCGTCAACACATTGTCTGAAGAAATGCCCCGCCAGGAAACTCCTTGGAGCTGGCTTTGGTGTGTTCAGTCCCTTGCTGCGGTGGGCAGTAGCAGGCGTATTGTCTAGGGGACTGTCGCTCCGCTTTTGCACCCTGATCCCTCTTCTGCTGTGCTGATGCGACCACCCCATCTTTCTCCAAACTAAACAGGTCACTCGCATGACCTTGATTCCATGTGGGGTCGATGACCTCATCGTCCTCCACATTGTCTTCCACCAAGTCTTCACCCCTGCCCTCCTTGTCAGTCTGCACAATGCAGAAAGCCACAGCAGTTGGCACATGTGTTTTGTCATCATCCAAGACGTGCTGCCCCCTGGGTGGTCCTCCCATGTACTCAACTTGAAACATAAGTGGTTGGGCATCGGGCACTCAATCTCATCCACTTCTGGGGCAGGGCTAGGTGAATGGTCCTGGTAAACCCTGCTAGCAGAGTCATCAAAAAGCAGAAGAGACTGCTGCATGACTTTGGGCTCAGACTGCTTTGCTGATTTCCAAGGGGGTGACGTGAAAGACTGATGGACATCGGCTGCAGGTGCCAACTCTGATCTTTCAGCAGGAGACTGGGTGGGAGACAATGTAAAGGAACTGGACGCACTGTCAGCAACCCAATCTACTATCGCCTGTATTTATTCTGGCCTCACCGTTCGTAGAGCCGTATTAGGCCCGGCTAAAGACCGCTGAAGGTTCTGTCGCCTACTCGCACCTGAGGAAGGTGTTTCACTTGTGCGTGTAGCTGGCACAGATCGACCACGTCCTCTCCCTGCAACAGGAGCACCACCAGCAGCACTACGACCGGGGCCACGTCCCTTATTTGACGCTCTCCTCATATTTCTCAAATTTAGGATCTTGCCCAAAATTTGTGTTTTTTTAATAACAGAATAGAACACCAGTATCTAATGTGTGTATCTTACAATGATAGACATAGGCCCCATATGGAGGGTATTGCAAAAAATGGGTGTTTTTTAAAACCGAGAAAATTATTTAAGTATTACAAGCTTGTATTTAACAATTACAGATGCAGCAAACGGTGCAAAATTAGGATTTTGCCCTAATATGACAGCAGTATAGAACGCTTGAATTTCACACTGACATATGCAGCAAGGGCTGTACAATTGAGTATTTTGCCAAAAAGGGTGTTTTTAAAACCCAGAAAATTATTGAAGAATTTCAAGCTTGTTTTTAACAATGACTGATGCAGCAAATGCCTCAAAATTATGATTTTTCCCCAAATGTGTGTTTTTTTAATAACAGATTATGACAGCAGTATGTAACGCTTGAATTTCACACTGACAGATTCAGCAACGACTGTAAAATTTAGTATTTTGCCCAAAAGGGTGTTTTTTTTAATTTAGAAAATTATTATTATTCTTTTTGCTGAAATTGCACACTGACTAGGCCCCAGATGGAGGGCATTGCCAAAAAAGGGCGTTTTTTAAAACCAAGAAAATTATTGCTGCATTTCTAGCTTAAATTGCACACTGACTAATGCTGCAAAGGTCACAGATGTATGGTCTTGCCAAAAATGGGTGATTTTTTTAAACCCAGGATATAATTGCAGTATTTCAAGCTTCTAGTTCACTGTCACAAATGCACATATGCTGTGCTGGTGCACAGAACGTGCATAAAATGGCCGCCACCACCCACCTAACTAAATGATTGTGCACTGCACCCACAAAATTAAATCTAGGTAGATTGCTGAGTTAACAAGCACTATTAAAGATTCTGTCCTATTCTCTCCCTCACAGCAGCAGCATCCTCTCCCTACACTAATCAGAACAGAGAGATGTGCAGCGCTACGAGACTCCTGCTTATATAGAGGCTGGGTCACATGCTGCACTGGCCAATCACAGCCATGCCATTAGTAGGCATGGCTGTGGTGGCTTCTAAGGGCACACAAGTTAAACGCTTGTTGATTGGCTGCTCTGCAGCCTTTCAAAAAGCGCCATAAAATAGCTGAACACCAAACCCGAACTCAAACTTTTACTGGAAAGTTCGGGTTCGGATCCGGGGTCCAAAAATCCTAAAGTTTGGTATGAACCCGAACTTTACAGTTCTGGTTCGCTCAACCCTAGTTGGGGTCTAAATTCACGCACAGATGTGACCAAAAGTTGTGAAATTTGGCACAAATAGAAATAATTCTCTATTGACTAACTGTATATATAGTTGCGGACTAAATTCATGCACAGAAGTCACCCAAACTAGTGAAATTTGTCCCAAATAGAAATAAATCTATGCTGAATTACTGTATATAGCAGTTGTGGCCTAAATTCACACACAGATGAAACCCAAACTAGGGATTTTTGTCCCATATAGAAAGAATTCTCTGCTGAATTGCTTATATATCTGTAAAGAATAAATCAAGGCGACTGGACGTACTGTAGATTTCTTTAAAAAAGTTTCACTCGTTCTTCCAACGAGCTTTCTCAATTCTGGGCTTTCTCACCTCAGAATTGAGAAAGCTCGTTGGAAGAACGAGTTAAACGTTTTCAAGAAATCTACAGTACGTCCAGTTGCCTTGATTTATTCTTTACAGATATATACCATGACCTGGATAAATGAGAACCTTCACAGACATACTGCTGAATTACTGTACTGTATATATGGTTGCATTTTAAATTCACTCACAGAAGTCACCCAAACTAGTGAAATTTGCCACAAATAGAAATAATTCTCTGATGAATAACTGTATATATGGTTGCTGCCTAAACACATGCACAGATGTGACCAAAACTAGTGAAATTTGTCCCAAATAGAAATAAATCTATGCTGAATTACTGTATATAACGGTTGCAGAACCATATAACTACAAGGACATTGATTGGGACAAAATGATAAATATTTTATTAGGTGCAATTAGGAATGTACATACAAGGTCATGTCATAGGCAGAGGGGTGTACATCGCATGAGGCCCAACAAAATAATGGTTAGTGAGGTGGATGACACCACTAACAATGGCACTTGATGGAGGTACAATCCTGTAACGAAGCACAAAGTACAGTGCTGGTCTAAATTCAATGTCCAGTGCTGGGCAACACAAGGTCTTACACCTGGATAATGAAACAGTGACTCCAGGGGACGGCAGGTTTGCCATCCACTAAGGACACATAATGCAGGTGCTAAACTGGGAGCAGTATAGGACACCGTCAATGGCTAATGTACAACCATGCGGCGGTGAGAGCCCAGTATGGTAGTGAGGAGCTCAATGCGTTTCTGTGCACCAGTGGCGGAGCACTTCCTCAGGAGCTGAAGACATATAGCACAGATAGTCATACAGCCTGTCTACACCGTGCTCTCTAAGCTGAGAATCGGTATCAGATAAAACACAGACTGTAAATCTGACACAAAAAGAAATCACAGCTCTCAAATCGTCCTGCTGACAAAGGAGGCTCTATAGTTATTCAGGACGTAGAAAAATATAATGCAGAGTGCCTTCGCCAATTATCTGATATCAGCACGTATCAAAAATTATCAAATGACCCAACTGACTATTTTTATATAGAATTAGGCAATCTCTGCAAAAGGGGAACAGATATTGGGATTTTTAAATAATGAGGAACACGACTTCATTTTAAACAAATATCCACGGATACCGGCGTTTTATTGTATTCCGAAAATACATAAAGATAGTGTAAATCCACCGGGACGTCCAATTATTTCAGGCATTGAGTCAGTAACAGCAAACCTGTCCATGTACATCGACACTCTACTTCAAACTAAAGTGAAAAATACACCTTCCTATGTTAAAGACACTACGCAAATAATTAAAAAAATAGAGAATATGCAATTTGAAAAACAGTGGATAATGGGGTCTTTGGATGTTCAATCCCTATATACGGTTATAGACCATGAACAAGGAAAAGCAGCAGTAAAGAAACAATTAATGACAGAGAGTAGACTAACAGAGCAACAGATAGACTTTTTAATTGAAGGAATTGATTTAATTTTAACTCATAATTATTTCTATTTTAACGGATCTTTTTATCTGCAAACCCGAGGTACTGCCATGGGCACCAGGTTCGCCCCCAGTTATGCAAATCTATTTATGGCGGATTGGGAGGACCAATACGTGGCCCCCAGACTGGGGACGGACCTGGTGCTCTGGCAAAGATACATCGACGATGTATTTTTTATCTGGCAATCGGGTCCCGCACAACTCAATGAATTTTTAGAATCTATTAATCAAAATGATTTTAACCTTAAATTTTCAGGCACTAACAGTAAAGATACTTTGGAATTTTTAGACTTAAAGATCTATGTTGAAAATGACATACTTAAAACCTGCACATATACCAAGCCCTCAACACGCAACAGCTACATTCTATTCAACAGCTGCCATCTACCAAGCTGGCTCATTAATATCCCACAGGGCCAGTTTAGGAGATTAAGGCGTAATTGCACAATGACAGAGCAATTTCAAAGAGAGGCGGATAAAATGAAATTTGAATTTTCAAAGAAAGAATATCCAGAAGAAGCTTTAAATCTGGCGTTAGACAAAGTTAGACAAATGGACAGAAAAGAATTCTTTAAAGATAAAGTCAATGTCCGTAAAGAAAAGACAGATAACCAAATAAAAATGATACTGCCATATAGTAGCGACTATGGTAAAATTAGAAACATCATACACAAACACTGGGATATAATTAAAAAAGAAAAAGTGGTGGGAACGGCAATCCCACCTAAACCTCGGATCGTCTTTACAAAAGCACCTACCCTGGGAAACAAGATAGCCCCGACAAAGCAATAGTCCTTCACTACAAAAATGGATGGAACTCAAAGGGTTCTTCAGGTGTGGTCAATGCGGCAACTGCAAATTAACATCATTTATGAAACAAACAAAAGAAATAACCGCAACAACAAATGGACATAAACATACCATAAAAGTATTCTTAACTTGCAGCACAGAGAACGTTATTTATATTATTGAATGCCCTTGCAAACGACAGTACATTGGTAGGACTAAAAGAACCCTCAAAAAACGTCTAGCTGAACATATATCAAATATTAAAAAGGGGGTAGAGACTCACTCACTTTCTAGACACTTTAAGATTGCCCATAATAGTAACCCATCTGGTCTAAAATTCGCGGCCATTGATAGAGTACCTAAAAGTTGGAGAAGAGGAAACCATATAAGTAAGATGTCTAGAATGGAAACGCAAAGAATTTTTGAATTTGAGACCATGATTCCAGAGGGCCTAAATGCAGAATACGAACTGTTTGGTTTTTTATAATTATGAGTGGGAGGCCTGCCTTTGAGGGTGAGCCCGGCCGAGTAGCTAAGCGCCCCGACGGGTTCCCCCTTGACGGCAGTCCTTCCACTATTCAACACCAACCGACTGCATGGAACATTTAATACTACTGTATTTAACAATTTTAGACTTTGGGTCAATTTACATAAAAACTTGTACTATTAAAAAATGATGGGACCTATGTCGCATAGACATATTGGCGACACACCCAATTCTAATCCTAATCTTATTCTCTATTTTTATTTCCGTGCTGGTATTTAGTATGATATGATATAAAGTTCTATATATTTTATACTTTTATATTTATACATTATATATTGTAGTATTTATCAATTTATACTACATATATCTTATATTGCTGCTTATACTGGAATGACATGTCGGTTTTATGCTCTGGTTAGGGTTTTTTTTCCCTTTTTTTCCCTTTTGTTTTTTAAAACTTTGTTTTTAAACTTTATTTTCTACATCTCAATATATGTATACGTGCTGTAATTTTCTCATCTTAAATTTATAATAATTGATAATTAAAATACAGATGGCCATATTCTCTGTCTAAACACAATCACTATTATACAGCTAATATACCTCATAACTACTGTATAAACAATAACCGTCACCTTGATTCTAGCTTGGGCCATATAACCCATATTCTCAACTATACATCTTCTTAAGCCAGAAATTGTTACTTTGCTGCTTTAAAATTGTAACCAAAATGTGATAAGGAATGCAGACAATCGGAACGATATAGCATGGTTGTATCCTGCGTTTCTATTATGGTGGAATAGTTGTGCAAACCATCGTGAAAACACGACTGTAATCACACATTTAGAATAAGAAAAACCGCTAGTGTTCACTAACAACAAAAAAACACTAGCGTGTAAGAATTAAAAATAATGACATTTATCGGCCAGACAACGGCTTTTTCATGGACTTCCGGTATTAAGTCCGGTCCGGACTTTGTAATAGCTTTTCATATGGAATATAAAAGGAGGGTCGCTTGGGGGGGTCGGATAACCACTGAGGAAGGGGATACTCTAGCCCCGAAACGCGTCTGGTCTGACCCCCCAAGCCTATGTGAGTGCACCACATTGAGGATACCAAAGGACGACTCTGGAACCGATCATCACTGTCAGCCGATCTGAAGTGATAGTGGCGAAAAAAAAAAGAGATGGGAGGCGCTCATAGGGTAGTAGATTCAATCAAAGAATGTAATCAAAACATCAAAAGTTATGCTCACCTTCTGGTGTTGTGCGTACGTAGGCACAACACTCGTGAGGACAGGGGGTCGGTGCAGCCGGTATCTTCTCAGTCCTCGTAAGTGGAGTAGCCAAAGCTCCAGAGGAGTGATATGTGTTGCAAAAGGAAAAAGATTGTTGTTGCACTGGTGTAGTGCACCAATTGATACTTTCTGGCGCAAAATCACGACCTCGGTGGATAGATAAAGGGGTCTTTTATTGATGGTAGCCGATCTGAAGTCTTTGCCTGGAAGGTTGGTACACACTATTGGGATCCGAAAGAGGCGAGGCCGCAAGCAGCAACCATACTGCAAGCAGGTGACTAATTACGGCTGATCATAAAGGATCCATCCGACCATAGCGAATATACCAGGAATAAACTTCGAAAGATGGCAGACACCGGTAAGAGCGTCCCATATGTCCAAAGTGATATAATGCAAGAGCGACTCTTGACCCAAAGCGGGACGCCGCTGGGTCAGCTTCATAATAGGTACACACTTGAGACTATTTCATCTGCTCTACCATTACGAAAACTATTTAATTACCATCTTTAAGTGCTACATTGCTTGTATATATTGAGTCATTATATTATCCGAACTATCCACACCAGGGAACTGTATCTATTCCAGCAACTTATCGTTGATACAGTCACAAACTGGGTCTCCTGCTTCTCACTACTACTCATTGTGTCTAGATTGTGTTAGTACAAAGTATCAAATTCAAAAGCGCACTGTCTTTACACTAATTCAAGCGCATTGTACCTAAAGTGTAGGCGGTGAGAATTTTCTACTGTGCGATACCGTATCGTCAAAACCAATTACTCTCCGCCAAACATTAGCTACAATACTCTATAATACGATTCCTGCAATCGATTGTGCCTTTTCATTATTTATTATCCTGTACTGTGGCTGCATGATCTTATAGGGTGTTTTAACCTTTATAATATTTTGGTAATCTATTGTAATTCATTGTGGCTATATTATCCCTTTAATGTTTTATTATTCTTCTTCATTTTAATACCACTGGTATGATCTAATGATCCACCACTATAATTAATAAAAACTTATTTACCAAATATCTTAGGTGTGCTCAGGTTTTTTCATTTAGAATTTAATACTGTTATTAGCAGTGGGGTGACGCTGCGAAACTGAGAGCACCCTTTTTGGTGTATCAACCACCCTGTGCATCCCACTAATACACTTTTTACCCTTAGACTGTAAATCTAGCCTGCCTAAGCCGTACTCTCTAGGTTGAGAGCCGGCGTATATTGTGGATCTAGTGTGAACCTCGGTGCTGAGATGGCCGCAAAGCGGCCTCCCGAGCATCAAAGTTTAAAGGGTAGACACCATACCCCCCAAGCGTGTCCCCGCTAGGTCGGCCAATCCGGCAGGAGGCGCGGCTCTGACGGCATCGGTCAACTGACCAGCAGGTAAACAAAGAATGGCCCGGGGAGAGCGCATCAGCATTTAGTGTAAGTATAAGGGGAATACTACGGCAGCTTATAATAGCTGGTACAATGTAAAACAGAATATGGGGGTGAGCCCAGGAATGATAACCAGATATGAAACACTAACACAGATGGAAATAAACGGTTGCGGCCTAAATTCACACACAGATGAAACCCACACTAGGGATTTTTGTCCCAAATAGAAAGAATTATCTGCTGAATTACTGTATATATGTTTGCAGTCTAAATTCATGCACAGTTGTGACCCAAACTAGGGATATTTGTCCCAAATAGAAATAACTCTCTTCTGAATTACTGTATATATGGTTGCGGACTAAATTCATGCACAGATGTGACCCAAACTATGGAAATTTGTCCCAAATAGAAAGAATTCTGTGATGAATTATTGTATACAGTATATGGTTGTGGCCTAAATTCACACACAGATGAAACTCACACTTGGGATTTTTGTCCCAAATAGAAATAATTCTCTGCTGAATTACTGTATATATGGTGGTAGTCTAAATTCACGCAGAGAAGTCACCCAGACTAGTGAAATTTGTCCCAAATAGAAATGATTCTAGGCTGGAATACTGTATATAATGTTTGTGGATTGAGCACGCACACAGATGTGGCACAAATTAGGTAAATTTTTTCAGAAAAATAAATTTGGATGATGGAGTGGTGTATATCTCACTAGCAGGCACACTCTAGTGAATAAGCCCCTTTTTAGAATTTCTGCTAAACACACTGCTTTCTGATGGTGTACTGTAGCTCTCACTAATATGTAATATTTCTTTCTTTTAAAAGCTTTTTGGTACTGAACACAGTGATTTTCCAGTTCTGCACTATCCGTCCTTTCCTGCAGACGCCAGTCCCTAATACTGCAGAATTTAACCCTTGTTGAAAAAAATAATAATAATGCTACACTGGAGCAAATTACTTACCTGAACGCTAATTGAATGCTTCAGAAGGCGCCAAACGTGTGGGGCGGAGACTTGAGCAATGTGACGAGCACACGTGGCATTCGGCCGAGTACCACCATGAGCCGAGCATAGCGATGCTCGAGCCGAACCGGTACTTGGCCAAGCATGCTCGCTCATCACTATTAAAAACTTATTTTATATTCTGTTTTTAAAAAATCACCCATTTTGTCCTAGATACTACATTTGGGGCCTTTGCTGCATTTCTGACAGTCCAATACAAGCGGTAAATACTGCTGTTATATTCTGGTTTTAAAAAAAAAAAACACCCATTTTGTGATAGATACTACATTTGCAGCCTTTTCTTTTTCTTTTTTCTTTTTTTATTTTTAAGTCTTTATTTCAATTTCATAGAAAAAGTACATCCATAAAAAACACATTGCTCCAACAATAAGCAAAAATTTAATGTTATCAATTAATAATTTCAATTCATTTCTTATTTCTTTCCCCCCTTTACCCTCCCTCCCCCTCATTCCCCCCTCCCTCCACCATACCCTCCCACCCCTAAAGGGAGGGGAGGGTGGGGACGTGGAAGAAAAGAAAAAAAAAAAAAAACACACAACAACCGCCAACCCTAAAGTAACCAGTTTTTCCATACTTGGTCGAGGTTTAATGACCTTTTAGTATGATTCTTCATTACATGTTCTTCTTTAATTAAATTATCTATTACTTTTCTCCACTGTCCCACCGTCGGTGGGTCTGCCTTTATCCTTTTTCTGAGTATAAGAAGTCTGGCCTGAAATAATACTTTATTCAAAACCAGTCGTATTTTTTTAATTTAACTTCAAATGTTCAGTTGCCCCTAGGATACAAATTACTGGATTATTGGGCAACCGAACCTTCAGGAGCAAAAACACTCTTTTCTACATTTGTGACAGTCCAATAGAAGATTTAAATACTGCTGTTATATTCTGGTTTTAAAAAACACCAATTTTGTCCTAGATATTACATTTGGGGTCTTTGCTACATTTCTGACAGTCCAATACAAGCGTTAAATACTGTTGATATATTCTGGTTTAAAAAAAAACACAAATTTTTTGCTAGATACTACAATTGTGGCCTTTGCTGCATTTGTGACAGTCCAATGCAAGCGTTAAATACTGCTGTTATATTCTGGTTTAAGAAAAAACACCCATTTTGTGCTAGATATTACATTTGGGACCTTTGCTGCATTTCTGACAGTCCAATATAACAAGTCAATACTGCTGTTACATTGTGGTTGACAAATTAACATTTTTTGTGACCGTGAAGTCATTCACAAGTGGCTCCAAGGGTGGGTTCCTGCACTCACAAATGCCAGGTACACAATTGTCCAGCCAGGGCATAGTTCTGGAGGATGATGAGGTGGAGAATGAGGATGAGGAGATGGAGGAGGAGGAACCGTGTTCACAGCAGGGTGGCACCCAAACCAGCTCATGGCCATCACTGGTGCGTGGCTGGGGGGATACAGAGGACACAGACGATACACCTCCCACCTATAGATGTTCAGAGCAGCCAATCAACAAGCGTTTAACTGTCTGACCTTAGAAGCCATCACAGCCATGCCTACTAATGGCATGGCTGTGATTGGCCAGTGCAGCATGTGACCCAGCCTCTATATAAGCTTGAGTCACATAGCGCTGCACTTCACTCTGCTGTTACTAGTGTAGGGAGAGGATGCTGCTGGTGATTTCAGGGAGAGAATAGGAGAGAATCTTTGTTCAGAACTGGAATCTAACTCAGCGATCTACATATATTTAGTTGTGTGGGTGCAGGGCACAATCTTTTTACCCTGCCCTGAGCCCAGTGACAGCAGACATTTTGTGAAAGCTCAGTGCACCAGCACTGCATCTGAGCTTTTGTGACATAAAAAAATCACCCTTTTTTTGCAATATACAACATCTGGTGAATTTGCCGGATTAGTCAGTATGCACTTTAAGCTAGAAATACAGCCATCATTTTCTGGGTTTTTAAAAACACACTGTTTTGCCAAAATACCCAATTTTACAGCCCTTGCACGTGTGAAATTCAAGGGTTATATAAATCTTTCATATTCTTTAGTAAAAAAAACACACTTTCTTTTGGCAATATCCAACATCTGGATTAGTCAGTGTGCAATTTAAAGTAGAAATACAGCCATCATTTTTGGGATTTCTGAGGTTTTTAAAAACACACTTTTTTGGCAAAATCCACTATTTTACAGATCTGCACGTGTGAAATTCAAGTTTATTATATACAGCTTTCATATTCTGTTACTAAAAAACACACTTTTTTGGCAATATACAACATCTGGATTAGTCAGTGTGCAATTTAAGCTAGAAATACAGCCATCATTTTCAGGGTTTCTAAAAGTTAGTAAAAAAGAAAAAACTTTTTGGGCAATATCCAACATCTGGATTAGTCAGTGTGCAATTTAAGCTAGAAATACAGCCATATTTTTCAAGGTTTTTAAAAGCACACTTTTTTTTTGCCAAAATACCCAATTTTAACAGCCCTTGCAGCATAGAAACATAGAATGTGTCTGCAAATAAGAACCTTTTGGCCCATCTAGTCTGCCCAATATACTGAATACTATGAATAGCCCTTGGCCCTATCTTATATGAAGGATGGCCTCATGCATGCTTAACCCCTTCCCGACCGCAATCTGTATATATACGTGATAGCTGCACATACCCCGTGCAGCTACCACGTATATAAACGTTCTGGCAGCTCTTTAATCCAAGCGCTGCAAAGCAATGCCGGCAAGAGACCAATCAGAGTGTGCAGACTAACCAATCGGATCGCGGCAGTGAAAAAATGCCGGTTTCAGGCTCTGATCTGCGCTCTGCGCTCATCTGCCCTGATGCGGTCCGCCCCCTCCCCGCCCCATGCATTTATTTTTTAGCCGCCGCTCCTGCCCCATCCTCCCTCAATATTGTAGGCAGCCTCCCGACCTTTCCAGCGCTGCCCCCGATCCCCTGTCTGTGTGTGATGGCGGCGGCTCCATTACTGAGCCGCCGCCATCATGTCATGGAACCATGAACCAGACGTACAACAAGAGATGAGTGGAAATAAGAAGGCTTTATTGAAAATAAAGCTGTAAGGCAAAAGTCCAAACGGATGGCTAAACCGAAGCAGGGTCTTGCGAAACCAGAGATCAGGAACCAGAAGGGTAGTCAGATGAAGCCAGGATCAGGAACCAACAGGGTAGTCAGACGAAGCCAGGATCAGGAATCAGCAGGGTAGTCAGACGAAGCCAGGATCAGGAACCAGAAGCAGCAGCAGTCTTAGAAGCATGTGAGCACAGGAGGACCAAGCAGGGAACTGAAGCCACAGACCTCCTATATATATGAGCTAGGCATCCAGCTCCTCCCAGTGGGAAGGAGGAGCCGCAGGGTGGGAGGCTACAAGAAACCCAGAAACCAAGATGGCCGCCAGCACATGTCAAACGAAGGAGAACAGCAAGGAGGTAAGACCATGACAGTACCTCCCCCTCAAGGGCCCCTCCTCCGCGGAGTAAGGAACGGTTTCTGAGGGAAGCGTGCGTGGAAGGCTCGGAGCAAGGCAGGAGCATGGACATCTGCGGAGGGAACCCAGGAACGCTCCTCTGGACCATAACCACGCCAATGGACCAAAAACTGCACCCGGCCGCGGACCAGGCGTGAGTCCAGGATATTGCTCACCTCATACTCCTCACGATTGCCCACTTGGACCGGACGAGGCCGAGGAATCGAGGAAGTGAAACGATTACACACCAGTGGCTTCAAGAGGGAGACATGAAACACGTTGGAGATCCGCATGCCAGGAGGAAGCGCAAGGGCATAGGCTACCGGGTTTACCCTGCGAAGCACTCGGAAGGGACCAACAAAGCGAGGCGCCAGCTTGGGAGTGGGCACTCGAAGGTTGAGGTTGCGGGTGGACAACCATACGTGGTCTCCGACCTGGTAGGAAGGAGCGGGCGCTCGTCTGCGATCAGCCTGGAGTCTCTGGCGCTGCGCAGAGACCTCAAGGGACCTCTGGATCTGTACCCAAGAAGCACGTAGGACGGAAAGGTGATCCTCCACAGCCGGAATATCCTGGGGAGAGAATACCTCCGGTAACACGGCAGGTTGGAACCCATAATTGGCCATGAAGGGAGACGTCCCAGAGGAAGAGTTCACCGCCGTGTTCCTGGCAAACTCAGCCCAAGGCAGGAGGTCAACCCAATTGTCTTGGTGATCGGAGACATAGCAATGAAGGAATTGCTCCAAGGCCTGATTGGATCGTTCTGCGGCCCCATTGGACTGAGGGTGGTAGGCCGATGAGAAAGAGAGATGAATCCCCAACTGGGAGCAAAAGGCGCGCCAGAACCTGGACACAAACTGACTCCCCCGATCTGACACAATCTCCTTGGGCAAACCGTGCAACCGGAAGACCTCCCTGGCAAAAATCGAGGCCAACTCTTGTGCAGAGGGTAACTTCTTAAAAGGGAAAACAGTGGCACATCTTGGAAAACCGATCCACTATCATGAGAATGACCGTATGGCCTCGGGATGCAGGGAGGTCCACAATGAAATCCATCCCCAGGTGTGACCATGGACGCTCCCCGGTGGCTATGGGTTGCAAAAGGCCCAACGGAAGGTGCCGAGGGGACTTACTCTGGGCACAAACGGAGCATGCCGCTACATATGCGGCGATGTCGGAACGTAGAGAAGGCCACCAGAACAGACGTGAAACAGCCCAGGACAGCTGATTCTTTCCAGGATGCCCCGCGGCCTTGGAGTTATGGTAGGTTCGCAACAACCGAGTGCGCAACTCCTCAGGCACAAAACACCTGCCGTTGGGTCTCCCAGAGGGAGCACCAGATTGAGCCGCCAAAATCTGCTCACCCAGGGGAGAGGTCAGGCTGGTGCGAATGGCGGCCAGGGTCTGATTCGGAGGTATGACCGAAGTCGGAATCGACTCCTCCCCGGACAGCTCGGAGTACTGCCGTGATAAGGCATCCGCTCTGATGTTCTTGGAACCGGGTAGGTAGGAGACCACGTAATTAAAACGTGACAAGAACAGAGCCCATCTGGCCTGACGTGGTGTCAATCTCTTGGCCTCAGAGAGGTAGGTCAGATTCTTGTGGTCCGTCAGGATGAGAACCGGAACCACCGAGCCCTCGAGCAAGTGCCTCCATTCTTTAAGGGCCTGCACGATGGCCAATAACTCCCTGTCACCAATCTGATAGTTGCACTCCGCGGAAGACAGTTTCCGGGAGTAAAACCCACAAGGAAGCAGAGGACCCTCTGGTGTTCTACGCTGAGACAGGAGGGCGCCTACTCCCGTCTCAGACGCGTCCACCTCGAGGACAAACGGCAACCCAGGGTTGGGATGCGACAGAATCGGAGCCGACACAAAGGCGGACTTTAGAGCCTCAAAAGCTCGGATGGCCTCGGGCGGCCAGACCTGGGGATTACTGCCCTTCCTGGTCAGATCCGTGAGAGGCTTGGCTAGCATGGAAAAGTCCCTGATGAACTTCCGATAATAATTGGCGAAGCCCAAAAAGCGCTGCAGGGCACGAAGACCACTGGGCTGGGGCCACTGTAAGACAGCCGAAACCTTCTCAGGATCCATGGAGAACCCCTCAGCGGAAATGATGTAACCTAAGAAGGTTACCTGGGATCGGTGAAATTCGCATTTCTCAAGCTTACCGAACAGCTTGTTCTCTCGTAACCGTTGCAACACTCGTCTGACATCCAGAATGTGGGCCTCCATGGATTCAGAATATACCAAGATGTCATCCAAATAGACCACCACACACTGCTGCAACAGGTCACGGAAAACATCGTTGATGAATTCCTGGAAGACTGCGGGCGCATTGCACAACCCAAAGGGCATAACCAAGGATTCATAATGACCGGTCCTGGTGTTAAACGCGGTCTTCCACTCATCGCCCGCCTTGATCCTTACCAGGTTATATGCCGCCCTCAGGTCGAGTTTGGTAAAGACCGTGGCCCCTTTGAGGCGATCGAACAGCTCGGAAATCAAGGGTATCGGGTAAGCGTTCTTGATCGTGATGCGATTGAGACCCCTGTAATCGATGCAAGGCCTCAACTCACCGCCCTTCTTTTTCACAAAGAAAAATCCAGCCCCTGCCGGGGACGAGGATTTGCGAATGTGTCCGCGTGAAAGCGCCTCCCTCACGTACTCCTCCATGGCCTCATTCTCCGCTACCGACAGTGGATAGACTTTGCCACGAGGAGGAACGGCACCAGATTGTAACTCTATGGCACAATCGTATGGGCGGTGCAGAGGTAGGGCAACCGCACGCACCTTATCGAATACATCCCGGTACGCCTCGTATTCAGGAGGCAACAGAGAGTCCGAGGAAGTACACAGCAACTTGACAGGCCCATGGATGCAACTAGCCCCACACTGCGGTGACCACGAGAGGATCTCGGCCGATTTCCAATCGAAAGTCGGATTATGCTTCTGGAGCCAGGGGTACCCCAAGACCACCGAGTAGTGTGGAGACGAAGTAACCTGGAGACAGACCGACTCTCTGTGAACGGCACCAATGGCCATCCCCACTGGAAGGGTCTCATGAGTCACGTGTGGCGGCAGAAGGGGTCTGCCGTCTATCGCCTCAAGAGCCAGTGGGGAACCTCGAGGCTGCAGAGGAATGGAATTGGCGGCAGCGAACACACTATCAATGAACAAACCACCAGCACCAGAGTCCACCAACGCCTGGGTCGTCACCGAGCCCCCGACCCAGGAGAGGACAACAGTGATCAGTGGTTTGTCAACACGGGAAACCGGGGACGAGGAGACTCCACCCAAGATCTGCCCCCGACAGGATCTCAGGTGCGAGCGTTTCCCGGACGGTTCGGGCATGCCAACCGAAAATGCCCACCGAGACCACTGTACATGCATCGGCCCTCGCGTCTCCGGAGTACCCTCTCCCCCTCGGACAGGCGAGCAAACCCCAGCTGCATGGGTTCACCCCCAGACAAGTCATCCCCAGGAGGCGTGGGAGGAGAGGGAGGCACGGGTGGGACAGCAAACGTAGGCGCCAATCTGTTAGAAGGCCTCCGCAGGCTCTCCTGAAAGGAAGGTCTCTCCCTGAGTCTGGTGTCAATCAAAATCAGGAAAGAAATAAGAGACTCGAGCTCCACAGGTAGGTCCTTAGCTGCAACCTCATCCTTCAAGGCATCCGAGAGACCATGAGAGAAAGCAGCGACCAGAGCCTCATTATTCCAGCCCACCTCTGCTGCCAGGGTACGAAACTCAATGGCGTATTCAGCTACGGATCGTGAACCCTGTCTGATGGACATAAGGAGCTTCGCAGCAGAGGCAGCACGAGCCGGCACATCGAATACCTTCCGAAGAGAAGCAACAAAACCGGAAAACTCGGCAACCACCGGATTGTTGTTCTCCCATAAAGGCCTGGCCCAGGCCAAGGCCTTGTCCGAGAGCAGCGAGATCAAGAAGCCCACCTTTGATCTCTCAGTAGGAAAGGCATGTGGCAGCAACTCGAAGTAAATGCCCACCTGGTTAAGGAAACCTCGGCACTGAGTTGGCTCTCCCCCAAAGCGCTGTGGAAGGGGGGCAGAACCGGTCATACCCCGAAACACCGCAGGCGCAGCAACAGGTGTCGGGGTAGACTCTGGCGCAACAACCGGAGCTGCAGTAGGAGCGGGCCCAGGAGCGACAACCGACCCATCGGCAACGGAAGCTAAATGAGCCGTGCGTTCAAGCAGGGTTTGCAACGCCACAGCGAACCGACCCAACAGGTGATCCTGCTGATCAAGTCTGGCAACCAGCGTAGGTAGCGAGGATGGCCCTGTACCGTCAGAATTCATGGCTTGGTCCTAATGTCATGGAACCATGAACCAGACGTACAACAAGAGATGAGTGGAAATAAGAAGGCTTTATTGAAAATAAAGCTGTAAGGCAAAAGTCCAAACGGATGGCTAAACCGAAGCAGGGTCTTGCGAAACCAGAGATCAGGAACCAGAAGGGTAGTCAGATGAAGCCAGGATCAGGAACCAACAGGGTAGTCAGACGAAGCCAGGATCAGGAATCAGCAGGGTAGTCAGACGAAGCCAGGATCAGGAACCAGAAGCAGCAGCAGTCTTAGAAGCATGTGAGCACAGGAGGACCAAGCAGGGAACTGAAGCCACAGACCTCCTATATATATGAGCTAGGCATCCAGCTCCTCCCAGTGGGAAGGAGGAGCCGCAGGGTGGGAGGCTACAAGAAACCCAGAAACCAAGATGGCCGCCAGCACATGTCAAACGAAGGAGAACAGCAAGGAGGTAAGACCATGACACATCAGCAGAAAGTGTCAGCTCTATGCTGACACTCTCCTGTAACCCCATAGATGCCACGGTTGTGGCATCCATGGGGTTAACAGAGGGAGGGAGCTCCCTCTCTCCACCATTGGGGCTGCAGCGCTGTGATTGCAGCACCCGATGGTTGCCATGGCAAAGGCATCCAGTGCTGCCACCTACAGGCAATCTGGAAGTATTATACTTTGGAATGCAAGAGCATTGCAAAGTATAGTACAACTATCAGCCCCACTGGATCTTCAAGATCCAAGAGGGAACTGATAAAAAAAAGTGAAAATAATAAAAGTAAAAATAAATAAATAAATAAAAATGTAAATTAAAAAAAGAAATTGCCTTTTCCTATAAAAAAATGAAAAAATAAAATACACATATTAGGTGTCACCGCGTCCGTAACGACCGTCTCTATAAATATATCACATGATAGACCCCGTCCGATAAACACCATAAAAATAAAATATTTTTGTCACCTTACATCACAAAAAGTGCAACAGCAAGCGATCAAAAAGGCTTATGACCCCCCAAACCGTCACCTCGTCCCGCAAAAAATGATACCCTATTTAAGACAATCCCAAAAACTAAAAAAGCTATGGCTCTCAGACTATAGAGACACTAAAACATCATTTTTTTGGTTTCAGAAATGCTATTATTGTGTAAAACTTAAATAAATAAGAAAAAGTATACATATTAGGTATTGCCACGTCTGTAACGATCTTCTCTATAAAACTATCACATGACCTAACTGCTCAGATGAACGCTGTAAAAAGAAATAAATGAAAACTGTTCCAAAACAGACAATTTTTGGGTCACTTTGCCCCATAAAGTGTAATAATGAATGATCAAAAAATCCTATGTACCCAAAAATTGTACCAATAAAAACCTCAACACTGTCTGCAAAAAACGAGCCCCTGCACAAGACGATCGGCAGAAAAATAAAAAACATGGCGTTCAGAAAACCAATCCAGCACAATCTGCCTTCCAAAAACCGTATGGCATTCCTTTCCTTCTGCGCCCTGCCGTGTGCCTGTAAAGCAGTTTACGACCACATGTGGGGTGTATATGTAAACCGCTTCTAAACTTCTAAGCCTTCTAACGTCCTAAAAAAATAAAATGACATTTCCAAAATGATGCCAACATAAAGTAGACATATGGGGAATGTTAAGTAATAAATATTTTATTAGGTATGACTTTCTGTTTTAGAAGCAAAGAAATTGAAATTTGGAAAATTGTGAATTTTTCAAAATTTTGGGTAAATTTGGGATTTTTTCATAAATAAAGGTGAAATATATTAACTCAAATATATGACTATTATGAGATACAATGTGTCACGAGAAAACAATCTCAGAATGGCATTGATAAGTAAAAGTGTTCCAAAGCTATTACCACATAAAGTGACGCATGTCAGATTTGTATATTTTGACCTGGACACTGGGGCATCAATGACCCTTGGTCATGAAAGGGTTAAACACCTTCACTGTATTTGCAGCTACCACTCTCTCAGTAAAGGAATACTTCCTGATATTACTTTTAAACCTTTACCCCTCTAATTTAAAACTATGTCCTCTTGTAGCAGTTTTTCTTATTTTAAATATTCTCTCCTCTTTTACCTTGTTGATACTCTTTATGTATTTAAAAGTTTCTATCATATCCCCTCTGTCTCGTCTTTCTTCCAAGTTATACATGTTAAGGTCCTTTAATCTTTCCTGGTAAGTTTTATCCTGCAAGCCATGTACTAATTTAGTAGCTCTTCTCTGAACTCTCTCCAAAGTATCAATATCCTTCTGGAGATATGGTCTCCAGTACTGCGCACAATACTCCAAATAAGGTCTCACTAGTGCTCTGTAGAGCGGCATGAGCACCTCCCTCTTTCTACTGGTAATTCCTCTCCCTATAAACCCAAACATTCTGCTAGAATTTCTTGCTGCTCTATGACATTGTCTGCCTACCTTTATGTCTTCTGAAATAATGACCCTGAAATCCCTTTCCTCAGATACTGAGGTTAGGACTGTATCACTGATTTTATATTCTGCTCTTGGGTTTTTACGCACTTATCAACATTCAATTTTAGTTGCCAGATTTTTGACCATTCCTCTAGTTTTCCTAAATCCATTTCCATTTGGTGTATCCCTCCAGAAACATCAACCACAAATCTTTGTGTCATCAGCAAAAAGACACACCTTGCTATCGAGGACTTCTGCAATTTCGCTGATAAAGATATTAAACAATATGGGTCTCAGAACAGATCCCTGAGGTACCCCACTGGTCTGAGTATACTCCATTGACTACAAACCTCTGTTTTCTGTCCCTCAGACACTCAACAATATGGGAGTCCAAGCCTAAAGGCTCTAATTTATTGATTAGCCTTCTATGTGGGACAGTATCAAAAGCCATAAAAAAGTCTAGATAAGAGATGTCTACTGCACCTCCGCCATCCATTATTTTAGTCACCCAATAAGATTAGTTTGACATGATCTCCCTGAAGTAAACCCATGCTGCTTTTCATCTTTCAATCCATGGGATTTTAGATGTTCTAGTATGTTAAGTATGGTTTCCATTAATTTCCCCACTATTGACGTCAGGCTTACTGGCCTATAGTGTAACGAGGTTCCAAAGGCGCACTCGGTCTCCCATCAGCCGCAGACCTGCTGCTTGGCTTCGGAAGCGAGGATCTGTGTTTGACCTCGTTCCCAGGGTGACTTTGCTAGCTGGGAGGCTCCCTGCTCCTAGGTCTACCTTGAGCACCGAGCTGATCACTTGGTGCTCGACTGGTCGGTCTGTCGGTCATGTGACGCTGGCCACGTCATATGACCCACACTCCCCACTATAAATACAGGCAGCCTGCTGGCCACAGGTTGTGTCACCACCAGACATCTGAGAAGCTCTGACAGACGTTCTTCAGAACCTCCTCCTTGAGGTTCCTTTTGTTTTGCTTTCGTTTTCTCATCTCGTTAGCCTCTCTCAGCTGTCATGTAGTTGCACTGATTGCATTCCTTTAAATAGCTTCCCATACTGCATCACTTTGCGGTTTATACAACTTCCTGGAGTGTGTGCATGCTGGATGCTACTACTGAGTCTTCTACAGATAAGTTTTGTTCATTCATTTGTGTTTTCCTGTTTGCTGGATCCCAGATGACCCTGACTCCCTCTGTATCAAGTGTAGGGAGCCGGTGGTCGTGTCCCCTCACTATTATAGGGTGTTCAGGTGTTATACAGTCGAGGAACGAGGATATCTGATCATCTACCATTGAGATTTTTGCATAGTCTGAGCAGTTAGGGAGAGAGCCAGGTCTGTTACAGGGCTCTCCCTTTGGTTCCTTAGTTTTGGATCCAGTCAGTCGGATCTTCATTTTGTGTCTTCTAGTTTTCTGTACACCTTCCGTGACATTATAAACCGCCCAAAACCGTCTCAAGCATGGATCCGGTTTCACTTTTGACTGAACACATGCAGGGTCTTTCATTGGAGGTAGCAGATCTCCGTAAAACTGTTTCTCAGTTTCAGGTGACCGGTTCAGCTTGCGTTCATGGAGTTTGTTCTGAGCCTAAGATCTCGCTCCCGGATACGTTCTCCGGGGTAGTGAGAATTTTGTTCGTTTTAGAGAGGCTTGCAAACTCCATTTTCGCCTACTTCCCCATTCCTCTGGTGATGAGGAGCAGAGGGTGGGGATCATCATCTCGCTGCTCAGGGATAACGCTCAGTCCTGGGCCTTTTCGCTGCCGGTGGTGGCACGGCCCCTCTGTTCAGTGGATGAATTTTTTTTAGCCCTGGGTCAGATATATGATGATCCGGATCGTATTGCTCTGGCTGAGTCTAGACTACGTCTTTTATGCCAGGGTAAACAGTCCGCAGAGATATACTGTTCAGAATTTCGGAGATGGGCAGCTGATACTGGTTGGAATGATGCTGCACTCCGAAGTCAATTTTGCCATGGTCTTTCAGAGGGATTGAAAGATGCATTTGCCTTTCATGAGAGACTTACCTCCTTGGACTCTGCCATGTCTTGGGCCGTTCGTATTGACAGGCGTCTTAGAGAGAGGAGAGATCACACCTTCCTGTCATACTCAGTCCAAGGACAGTGTGGCGGTCTCATTCAGTACACAGGGGTCTCAGTCGCTCTCAATCCCTTCTGAGCAGGGGCCCATGCAGCTGGGTTTGCTTGCCTCTGACAATAGAGGATTCAGCTCTCATAGGAAGGTTTGTTTCTGTTGTGGCGGTATAAATCATTTGGCAAATGTTTGTCCCTCTAGGATTTTCAGGCAGTTTTTTTTTAGAGTAATAAAGAAACAAAAATAAAAAAATCCTCTAAAAAACATTCCATCTGTTACCATTGGCAAGGTTGATGCAGAAATTGAAGGTTTTCCATTTGCTTGTAGTTCCCGTTTTGTCCTACCTGCCAGTGTGGCGCTGGAGAGCAAGAACATTTTTAGTGAGATTTTTGTAGATAGTGGAGCAGCTGTCAATCTCATTGATAATCAATTTGCTATAACTCATGGTTTCCAGGTATGCACTTTGGGAAAGGATATACCTGTTTTTGCTATTGATTCCGTTCCACTTTCTCAGAAATTGTTAAAGGGCATAGTTCACAATATCCGTTTGATTGTGAGTGATACTCATGTTGAGGATGTGTCATGTTTCGTCCTAAGCGGGTTGCCTACTCCTCTAGTGTTGGGGCTACCCTGGCTCACTAAACATAACCCCACCATTGATTGGCAAGCGAGGCAAATAAATGGTTAGAGTGACTTTTGCAGAGAGAATTGCCTCATGACATCTGTTTCTGAGGTTTCTACTAAGACTGTACTATCTTTTCTCTCAGAATTTCCGGATGTGTTTTCTGAGAGTGGTGTTCAGGACTTGAGCCCTTACAGGTAGTACGATTGCCCTATTAATCTCACCCCAGGCGCCAAGCTGCCTAAATCTCGTTTATACAACCTCTCCCAACCTGAAAGGGTCGCTCTGCGGCGTGCTTATATCTCTGAGAGTCTGAGAAAGGGACACATACGACCCTCGAAGTCACCTGTTGCCGCTGTTTTTTTCTTTGTTAAGAAAAAAGATGGTTCTTTAAGACCATGTCTGGATTTCCGGGAGCTGAACAGTATCACAATTCGTGACCCTTATCCGCTTCCTCTGATCCCAGACCTGTTTAACCAAATTGTTGGGGCTAAAGTTTTTTCCAAGTTGGATCTAAGAGGGGCATACAACCTGGTCAGGGTCAGAGAAGGAGACGAATGGAAGACGGCCTTCAATACTCCTGAGAGCCATTTTGAGAATTTGGTTATGCCTTTTGGTTTGATGAATGCTCCAGCCGTCTTTCAGCATTTTGTGAACAGCATTTTTTATCATTTAATGGGGAAATTTGTATTAGTGAATCTTGATGACATTTTGATTTTTTCTCCTGATTTCAAAACTCATAAGGAACACTTACGTCACGTCTTGCTCATCCTGCGGGAGAATAAATTGTACGCTAAACTGGAAAAATGTGTGTTTGCGGTTCCAGAAATTCAATTTCTGGGGTTTCTTCTCTCCGCTTCTGGTTTTCGCATAGACCCCGAGAAGGTCCGCGCTGTGCTTGAGTGGGAGCTTCCTGAGAATCAGAAGGTGATGATGCGTTTTTTTTGGGTTTTGCCAATTATTACAGGAAGTTTATTTTGAATTATTCCTCTGTTGTTAAACCACTCACTGATATGACTAGAAAGGGGGTAGATTTTTCCTCCTGGTCGGTAGAGGCGCGTAAGGCCTTTTCTAATATCAAGGAGAGTTTTGCTTCCGCTCCCATCTTGGTACAGCCTGATATTTCTCTGTCCTTCATAGTTGAGGTGGACGCTTCTGAGGTGGGTGTGGGTGCGGTCTTGTCTCAGGGTCCCTCTCCTGCCAAATGGCGACTGTGTGCCTTTTTCTCGAAGAAACTCTCCTCCGCAGAGAGAAATTACGATGTGTGAGATAGGGAGTTGTTGGCCATCAAGTTAGCTTTTGAGGAATGGCGCCATTGGCTAGAGGGAGCCAGACACCCTATTACTGACCATAAGAATCTGGCCTACTTGGAGTCAGCCAAACGTCTGAGCCCGAGACAGGCCAGATGGTCTTTGTTATTTTCCAGGTTTAATTTTGTTGTCACGTTCCGCCCTGGGGTTAAGAATGTGAAGGCGGATGCCCTGTCACGTTGTTTTCCAGGAGGTGGGAATTTTTAAGACCCGGGTCCCATTTTGGCTGAAGGTGTGGTGGTCTCTGCTCTTTATCCTGAATTGGAGGCAGAGGTTCAGGTAGCCCAGTCAGAGGCTCCTGATCTTTGTCCTCCTGGGAGGTTGTTTGCGCCTCTCGCTTTAAGACACAAGATTTTTAAGGAGCACCACGATACTGTCCTTGCTGGGCCCCTGGGGGCAAGAGCCACAGTGGATCTCATCGCTCGGAGATTCTGGTGGCCGTCGCTTCGTAAGTCGGTTGAGGATTTTGTGGCAGCCTGCGAGACCTGCGCTCGTGCCAAAGTCCCTCATTCACGGCCATCAGGTCCTCTTCTTCCATTACCCATTCCTTCCCGTCCTTGGACTCATCTGTCGTTGGACTTCATTACGGACCTGCCTCGTTCCTCGGGGAAGACTGTGATTCTGGTGGTGGTGGACCGTTTTAGCAAAATGGTGCATTTCATTCCTTTTCCTGGCTTGCCCAATGCTAAGACGCTGGCGCAGGCATTTATTGATCACATTGTCAAATTGCATGGTATTCCTTCAGACATAGTCTCTGATAGGGGCACGCAGTTTGTTTCCAGATTCTGGAAGGCTTTCTGTTCTCGCTTGGGGGTTCGGTTGTCATTCTCTTCTGCTTTCCACCCGCAGTCGAATGGCCAGACAGAGCGCGTCAATCAGAATCTGGAGACATATCTGCGCTGTTTTGTGGCGGAGAATCAGGAGGATTGGTGTTCTTTTTTGTCCCTTGCTGAGTTTGCTTTAAATAACCGTCGTCAGGAGTCCTTTGATAAGTCACAATTTTTTGGTGCATATGGGTTTCATCCGCAGTTTGGGACATTCTCTGGAGAGGGGTCTTCTGGTTTACCTGATGAGGACAGATTCTCCTCGTCTTTGTCATCTATTTGGCAAAAGATTCAGGATAATCTAAAGAGCATGAGTGAGAGATATAAGCGTGTGGCGGATAAGAGACGTGTGCCTGGTCCGGACCTGAATGTTGGTGATCTGGTGTGGTTGTCTACTAAGAATATCAAATTGAAGGTTCCCTCCTGGAAGTTGGGTCCTAAGTTTATTGGGCCTTACAAAATCTTGTCCGTCATCAATCCTGTTGCCTACCGTCTTGATCTTCCTCAGACTTGGAAGATCCATAATGTTTTTCATAAGTCCTTATTAAAACCTTATGTCCAACCCATTGTACCCTCGTCTTTGCCTCCTCCTCCGATTGTGGTTGATGGTAATCTTGAATTTCAGGTCTCTAGGATTGTGGATTCTCGTGTTGTCCACGGTTCTCTCCAGTACCTCGTTCATTGGGAGGGTTATGGTCCTGAGGAGAGGATGTGGGTCCCAGTGACGGACATTAAGGCCACTCGTCTCATCAGGGTTTTCCATAGGTCCCATCCTGAGAAGGTGGGCTCTGAGTGTCCGGAGTCCACTCGTAGAAGGAGGGGTACTGTCACCACCAGACATCTGAGAAGCTCTGACAGACGTTTTTCAGAACCTCCTCCTTGAGGTTCCTTTTGTTTTGCTTTCGTTCTCTCATCTCGTTAGCCTCTCTCATCTGTCATGTAGTTGCACTGATTGCATCCCTTTAAATCCCTTCCCATACTGCATCACTTTGCGGTTTATACAATTTCCTGGAGTGTGTGCATGCTGGATGCTACTACTGAGTCTTCTACAGTTAAGTTTTGTTCATTCATTTGTGTTTTCTTGTTTGCTGGATCCCAGGTGACCCTGACTCCCTCCGTATCAAGTGTAGGGAGCAGGTGGTCGTGTCCCCTCACTATTATAGGGTGTTCAGGTGTTATACAGTCGAGGAACGAGGATATGCAATCATCTGCCATTGAGATTTTTGCATAGGCTGAGCAGTTAGGGAGAAAGCCAGGTCTGTTGCAGGGCTCTCCCTTTGGTTCCTTAGTTTTGGATCCAGTCAGTCGGATCTTCATTTTGTGTCTTCTAGTTTTCTGTACACCTTCCGTGACAGGTTGCCTGTTAATTTAGGTTCCTGGTAGTTGTTGGATACCTGTGTACTTACCTGATCCTGTTCCCTGACGATTCTTTCCCTGCTCCTCCTGTACTGTGCATCCTTCCTGGTATATTGACCTTGGCTTCCACCTGACTATTCTTTGCGGACTCCTTTGGTACTTCTCGACTCTCCTGGTATTTATTACCCCGGCTTCTCCTGACCTTTCTTTGCTTATCCCTCTGTACTGCATTGTCCTCTTGGTTTTGACTCGGTCCGTTCACTATCTGTTATTTGTCTTGTCTGTCCTTCCCGCACGTATTCTAAGTTAGGGACTGCCGTCCAATTGTCCCCTGTCATCAGGAGTCGTGAGGCAAGTAGGCAGGGCCAGGGGTGAGAGTGGAGCGCAGTGGTCACTATCCTCCCCCCTGTGTGTGTGTGTACGTGACCGTTACATATAGTTTCCCGATTCCTCCCTACTACCTTTCTTGTGAATGGGCACAACATTTGCTAATTTCCAATCTTCTGGGACGACTCCTGTTACCAGTGATTGGTTAAATAAATCTGTTAATGGTTTTGTTAGTTCACCGCTAAGCTCTTTTAATAGCTTTGGGTGTATCCTATCAGGTGCCTGTGCCTTATTTGTATTAATTTTAGACAGCTGACTTAGAACCTCTTCCTCTGTAAAGACACATGCATCTAAAGATTCATTAGTCTTCCTTCCTGAGGTCCTTTTCCTTCATTTTTCTTTGTAAAAACTGAACAGAAGTATTAATTGAGGCAGTCAGCTAGTTCTTTATCTTCTTCCATATACGTTCCTTCTTTTGTTTTTAATTTGTTAATTCCTTGTTTTAGTTTCCATTTTTAATTTATGTAGCTGAAGAATGCCTTATCGCCTTTTTTCACTGACTGAGCTCATTTCTCTTCTGCCTGTGCTTTAGAAGCTCTTATAACTTGTTTGGCCTCTCTCTGCCTAATCTTATAAATTTGCCTGTCATCTTTTTTTTTTTTTTTTATAATTACTAAATGCTATCTTTTTGTTTTTAATGATTTTGGCCACTTCTGCTGAGTACCATAGTGGTCTCTTCCTTTTTTTGCTTTTACTGACAAGCCTAATGCAATTATCTGTTGCCTTTAATAGTGCCACTTTTAAGTAGTCCCTTTTCTCCTGGACTCCATTGAAACTGTTCCAATCTGATTTTCAAAAAGTCAGTTTTTCTAAAATCTAAAACTTTTGTTTTTGTGTGGTGTCTTAGTCACTGTATTTATAGTAAATCACACTGACTGGTGATCACTTTTTTAGATTAGATTTTATGCTATCTTTCACATACAGGGCCACCCCTCCCCCTTGCTTGCCTTCTCTGTCTTTCCTATATAGAGAGAACCCTGGTATTGTTATATCCCATTCATTACTCGAATTGAACCATGTCTCAGTAACAGCCACTAAATCTATATTCTCAAATGCCATTATAGACTCAAGTTCATTGCTCTTATTCCCTAAACTGCAAGCATTTGTAGCCAAGACTCTGAACTTGCCATTTCTTAAGCTCTTTGCTACTGGCATCTTCTGGTATTGTTCCGGGGGGCAGTCGGACTGCTGGATTATCACCCTTTTGCCCCCCTTTCCTAGTTTAAATGCTCCTTTTTTTTTTTTAAATATGTTTTTATTAATTTATAATGCAAAAATTCATATCCATATTACAATTATAATATTATAAAATCCTTCAGTCCGTAAATTTGTGACTTGCAACATGATGAAGAATAATTTCATGCAAGTATCCATACTTATGGAGAAAAAAGTAAAAATGGAGATCTCGCTTGCTGGGGGAAAGGCAGGATACGTCCGCCATTCACAGCCTAATAGGCAAAACAAACACACAGAGCATCCCACTTGACATATTGTTATCTATAGAGGGGAAAAAAGGTTAGGGGCCCTCAGCCCGGGCGACAGCCAGGGAGCGAGCGCGCGCCCCGTGCTCTCTCCCCCGATCATAGGCGGGAAATTGACAGGATTGACCATCATGTAACCATTCATCCAGTGCTCACATTAACCGTACGTAGCGGGCCTACTGCGATCTTTGATCGCAAGCATTTCATAAAACAAATTTGGGGGTCCAGCAGTCTTCCATCGCAGTAGAGAAGGAACTGCTTGCATATTTTGCTGCCTCATCCCCATGTAGTTAAATTAAGAGTTTAATGCCCGACTTAACCGTAGCTCACATATGTTCACACCAGTGTCTCGCATATAAAGGGACTCAACTCGAGTATCACTCGGTGATCACCGGCATTTAGGGAAGATGTAGACATAAGCATTACCTAAAACCGGCTCTGTCCCGCTAAGAGAACACCTCTTGGTACCCATACAACCTGTGTCATATCACTGCCTGCAGTCGAGCCACATGTCTGTCAGAGAGAGCCGCGTCCTAGGGCACACCCATTCGCCGGGCTGCCCAATATCCCGGGCCCCGGATCCCCACCCATAACCGGCATGGTGTAGTGGTTCAATTAAACATTTTGGTTCGTTTTTAAAAAAAATTTAACCGTTGTTTAATGGCGGAAGGTCCTGCCATCCCCCAGCATTCCTAGAGATACTCCAGTTCCCAAGTGCAACTTCACCTCCTTTACTATTTATAATTCATATAGAAAAGACCGGACCAATAGGATCATTCCCAACCCACCCCGCCCAGCCCCCCCCCCCCACCTTGCAGGAAGGAAAAAATAAAATAAAAAAAAAATAAAAAATAAAATAACCCAGATTAATTATTTAAGCTTGTCCCAGTCTGCCCACAGTTTGCCCCACTTTAGATAGGATCCTCTTTGTTTATACAAAATCCTCTCATAACTTTTCACTTTCTCAACCAAGCTTAACCAATGGTTGCAGTCTGGAGCAGAAGAGGAAAACCATAATCTGGAAATGAGAAGCCTGGCCAAAAACATTACTTTAATCAATAGTTGGCGTTTTATAGGCTGGTAATTGACCTCTGATAAATCTCCCAGGAACCATATCCTGGGGGACAGAGGAATAGCAATATTAAGTTTACGAGCCAAGTTAATTTGGACCGATCTCCAATAGCTGCTCACCATTGGGCAGTCCCAAAACAGATGTAAACGATCCGCCTCGGAATCGCCACAGCGTGGGCAGTCAGAGGAGGCTCTAAGTCCTCTCCTATATAACCACAGCGGTGTCACATATATTTTGTGCAAAATATTAAATTGTACAACAGTGTGATTAAAGTTGTGTGAAACAAATTTTAAGTTTTCCCCTATATTCTCCCAATCTGGAGGACCCATCTCTAGAAGTACAGAAGACCAGGATCTTTGTCCTGGAGAAAGAACACCCCAAAAAAATCCTTTCATTAAGTGTCTATAACAGTGTGATATCTTAATTCTCGTGACAACTTTTTTACAGAGTAAATCATGTAAAAATTGGGGAGTATCTATAGAAAGAAGGTGACTATTCAAAGTACTAGAAAGTGCTGACCTCAATTGAAAGTATGCATACCAAGCCACCTCGCCCAGGTTTGTTCTTTGCCTTAGCTCCGTCGGGGACAGGATTTGTCCGCCGCTGACCACCTGATATAAGTATTGAACATTCTTAGTCCTCCAATACTGGCAACAACCCAAATCCCCTAACTCCAAGAGCTTTGAGTTGTGCCACAATGGAGTACAGATAAGTGATGCCTTGACTCCACACCAGCTCCTTATAACCAGCCACGTCTTTATAGCCATTCTGCAAAAGAGTGTATACCCAATCTGTGGATTTGATAAGTAATCAGACTCCAGTACAGTAAAAAAATCTGAAAAACCTGAGTCTTTCACCGCTCTGTTGCAGAAATGGCTACTTTCCCAATCATTAAAAAAACAAAGTTGAGAGGCCACGAAATAGCCCTTAAAATAAGGGAGGTTAAGACCTCCCTGATTATAGGGCATGGAAAAATAGAGTGCCTTCAGTCTCACGCGCTTCCTCCCCATAATAGATCGTTCAGCATCCGCTCTATCAATCTAAAATACTTGTCCGTGATCCATACAGGCGAGTTGCGAAGGACATAAAGAACCTGGGGCAGCACTACCATTTTTATTAGAGAGATTCTATCCGCTCTTGCGGGCAAGATTTTTTGACATATCTTAATTTTGGCCCTCAGCTTTTTCAACAGGGGAATCAAATTGAGTTGAAGGTATTCTTGAGGTTTGACAGAAACTGAAATCCCCAGGTATTTTATTGAATCAGAGATTGTTAGCTGATTGTCCCAGTCGCCTCGCAACTCATCTATAGGGAGGAGAACAGTCTTCTCCCAGTTAATCTGCAAACCAGACGGAGCAGAAAAAGAGCCCACCAAATCCATTATTCGAGGAAGAGTGGTTTCTGTTTGATGGACAAAAACCAAGATATCGTCTGCATAGAGGGATACACGATCATGCTTCCCCATTACACCGAAGCCAGACACCTGCGAGTCTTGCCTAATACTAACTGCTAAGGGTTCAATATAAATATTAAACAAGAGGGGGGAAAGAGGGCATCCTTGGCGAGTGCCTCTTCCTAGGGAAAAACTCTCAGTGATCATGTCATTAATCCTAATCCTGGCAACTGGAGAGCCATATAATAACTGCACCATCGACATAAATCTCGGACCAAAACCCATTTTTTTCATCACCTCCCAGAGAAAAATCCACTCCACCCTGTCGAAGGCTTTTGTAGCATCCAACGACAGGATGGAGCGGGAACCGCACCCCGGGGACTGAATATTCATAAATAACCTATGCAAATTATGATGGGTGCCTCTCTTTGGCATAAAGCCATTTTGATCTGGGTGGATAATGGTGGATATAACCCGCGAAAGCCTCCTAGCCAAAACTTTTGATAGTAGCTTAGCATCAGTATTTAGTAAAGAAATTGGTCTATAGGAACTCATTTCTATCGGGTCTTTATCCTTTTTGGGAATTAAAACAATAAGAGCTTCCATCATAGAACAAGGTAGACCCCCTCCCTGTGTTGCTTGGGAAAAAACCTCTAGTAGCTGGGGAAGAATCACATCACTGTACTTACGGTAAACCTCGTATGGAAGGCCATCCATCCCTGGCGACGAGTTCCCCGAGATGGACCCCAAGGCCTCCTGGAGCTCCGAAAGAGACAACTCCTCTTCCAGATACTCTATTTGGGCTTCACTTAAAGTAGAAAGTGGAATCCTCTCCAAGAACTGCACCGCCAGATCGGATGACAAGCCGAGAGAGGAACTATATATATGGGAGAAATATTTTAAAAAAGCATCCCTAATTCCTTCTGGGTCTGTTGTAATTTCCCCCTCTGTGTTGCGAATCGAGACAATAGATTGATTTTTCTTATCTTGTTGTGTAATTATCCTGGCTAAAAGCTTACCAGGGCATCCGGACTCCGAAAAATATTTTAGGCCCTTAAAGAATACTCTATGGTTTGCTTTCTCTATTATATATTTCTCCAAAAAACAACTGGCCTTCTGCATCTCTTCCCTGTTATACTCGGAAGGTTGGCTGGTAAATCGTGCAGTTGTGTCTGCAGCAGCTTTAACCAGTTCCTCCTCTTTTTTCTTAAATGTTCTCTTTGCTGCAGCAATCTCACTTATAAACACCCCCCTCAGATATGCTTTCAGGGCGTCCCATACTATATTGATGTCAGCAGAGGGGAAGTTCACCTCCCAAGAGGAGGATATCAATAGTTTAATAGGCTCAGGGTTATCCATAATAGTAAGCCAGTATGGATTTAGCTTAAATCCTAACCCCCTGGTATCCTTGTTCTCCCCTATGCAAACCTCAACCAGTACGGGCGAGTGGTCCAAAACTGTTCTTACCCCATATCGTATCTTCCGGATATTACGCAAGTTGCTCTCATTAGTAAATGCTAAATCAATCCTAGACATTGCTCTACCACCCCGGCTAACACAAGAGTATACTCTCTTTCCTCCGCCAAGATGTTCCCATATATCCACCACTCCAACCTCCGAGCAAAACTGTGGCAGCGGTGAATTACATGAATTCCTCCCTCGATCTACGTCTAATGTAAATCTATCTCTGTTGGGGTCCATAACCGCATTAAAGTCCCCCATCAGGACTAACCGGCATTCTGGCCTCCTTTCAGAGAAAAGCATCAGCTGAGTCAATGGGTACATTGAAAAAGGCGGAGGTATATAGAAAAAGGCAAGAATATAACTATGCCCATGCAGCTTACCGTACAGAAAGATGAATCTGCCCTGATCATCTATGTAGGATTCTATAAGAATAAAATCTACAGAATTATGAATCAGAACTGAAACGCCCCTAGAGGAACTGCTAAAGGTGGAATGGTAAGATTGAGAATACCATCCCGTTGTCAAACGGGACACAGTTTCTTTAGTAAGGTGAGTTTCTACTATGCAGATAATTGCTGGAAGGTATCTTTTTAATGCATCCATAATAGCTTGCCTTTTGACTCTTTCCCCGAGCCCTCTAACATTCCAAGTTACAATTCTAGTGGCCATCCTTCACTGCTACGGAAACAGACACGGGACAAACAAAGGGAAAAAAAAAAAAAAAGACACCCCTACCTGCAAGGTGGGTTCCCTTTCCCCCCTCCCCTTTCCCCCCCATCCCCCCTCTCTATTGATCCGCCCGATCAGCGAACCTCTAACCTCAAGCCAATCTCCCCCTCCCCCGCTCCGTCCCCCCCCCAACATTTCAATCATAATAGTGCCCGATTTCAAATATCCCCTTGCTCCATCCAGTCCAGCGCTTGCTGTGGTGATTCAAAAAAAGAGAAGTCCCATTATGGATCACTCTTAGTTTCGCTGGATACTGTAAGGAATATTTAATCCCTTGATGCCAGGCGTTTCTTATCTCTATGAAGTTTCTTCTTTTTTCCTGAGTCTGCCGAGCAAAGTCAGGAAAAAAGAGCAACCTAGTGCCCTGGTACTCAACAGGAGTACATTCTCTTGCTCTTTTCAGTATCATACCTTTCTTTGCTTATCATGACCTTTCTTTGCTTATCCCTCTGTACTGCATTGTCCTCTTGGTTTTGACTCGGTCCGTTCACTATCTGTTATTTGTCTTGTCTGTCCTTCCCGCACGTATTCTAAGTTAGGGACTGCCGTCCAATTGTCCCCTGTCATCAGGAGTCGTGAGGCAAGTAGGCAGGGCCAGGGGTGAGAGTGGAGCGCAGTGGTCACTATCCTCCCCCCTGTGTGTGTGTGTACGTGACCGTTACATATAGTTTCCCGATTCCTCCCTACTACCTTTCTTGTGAATGGGCACAATATTTGCTAATTTCCAATCTTCTGGGACGACTCCTGTTACCAGTGATTGGTTAAATAAATCTGTTAATGGTTTTGTTAGTTCACCGCTAAGCTCTTTTAATAGCTTTGGGTGTATCCTATCAGGTGCCTGTGCCTTATTTGTATTAATTTTAGAAGCTCTTATAACTTGTTTGGCCTCTCTCTGCCTAATCTTATAAATTTGCCTGTCATCTTTTTTTTTTTTTATAATTACTAAATGCTATCTTTTTGTTTTTAATGATTTTGGCCACTTCTGCTGAGTACCATAGTGGTCTCTTCCTTTTTTTGCTTTTACTGACAAGCCTAATGCAATTATCTGTTGCCTTTAATAGTGCCACTTTTAAGTAGTCCCTTTTCTCCTGGACTCCATTGAAACGGTTCCAATCTGATTTTCAAAAAGTCAGTTTTTCTAAAATCTAAAACTTTTGTTTTTGTGTGGTGTCTTAGTCACTGTATTTATAGTAAATCACACTGACTGGTGATCACTTTTTTAGATTAGATTTTATGCTATCTTTCACATACAGGGCCACCCCTCCCCCTTGCTTGCCTTCTCTGTCTTTCCTATATAGAGAGAACCCTGGTATTGTTATATCCCATTCATTACTCGAATTGAACCATGTCTCAGTAACAGCCACTAAATCTATATTCTCAAATGCCATTATAGACTCAAGTTCATTGCTCTTATTCCCTAAACTGCAAGCATTTGTAGCCAAGACTCTGAACTTGCCATTTCTTAAGCTCTGTGCTACTGGCATCTTCTGGTATTGTTCCGGGGGGCAGTCGGACTGCTGGATTATCACCCTTTTGCCCCCCTTTCCTAGTTTAAATGCTCCTTAGCAAATACTTTGAGCTGTTCACTGAGGACATTCGTTCCCTTGAGAGAAAGATGCAAGCCATCTTTCTTGTACTGTTCTTTTCCATTTAAACGAGAGCTAACATGAGACACAAAGCCAAACCCTTGGTTCAGACACCATTCACCAAGCCACACATTGAATTCCATAATGCGCATCTTCCTGTCATGCTGAAGGTTATGGACAGGCAAAACTGCAGAGAATAAAACAGTTGATGCAACCTCCCGTATATCATTTTCCAAGTGTGTGAAACCTCATTGCAAGCCTGATAACTTGTCCCAAGATGGACAATAACATCTACCTCCCTTTCCTGCTTTGCTTGCCTAACAATATTAAGGATACGTTGTCTATCCTGCTAGCGGTAGCACCAGGGAGACATCTCACAAAACTATTTTCCTCAAACTTCATACCTCTTATGATAGAATCGCCCACCAACAGCTGCTTACTATCAGTCCTCACCTTCTCCTTTTTGTCTTTGGCTGCAGTCTTGCATACTTTAGACATGGGAGATGATTGTTCCTCACCCACTGTGCCTGAGCCATCCTCCATGTTGCTCTTGCACTCTGAAAGTACTGAAAATGAATTATGGAGATCCACAGACTATGGGACATGTCTTCTATCAACAACAACTCTCAGTCTACCAGAACATGCAGTAACCCATCTTCCATTTCTAGGGGGCCTCTGTGGCAGTGGCATTGCAACATTCCCAGCCTAAGTTTGTTTAACAGGTAATTCACAAATCTCAGATTTCAAAAATGCATTTTCCTGCTGCATTATGGAGAGCTGTCTACAGATCAGACAATATCCAAACCTCTGAAGAGTGGAACCTGAAATAAAAGCACAACAATTCCTGCACAGAACCACGTCTGCAATTTTAAAGAGGGGAAAGATTTTAAACAAACAATTCTTACTTTTTTTTAGATTGTATCCACCTCCAGATTACCTCCTGAGTATCTCCTAAATATCGTAGATGCACTTATACAGACGTGGACAAAATTGTTGGTACCCTTTGGTCAATGAAAGAAAAAGTCACAATGGTCACAGAAATAACTTTAATCTGACAAAAGTAATAATAAATTAAAATTCTATAAATGTTAACCAATGAAAGTCAGACATTGTTTTTCAACCATGCTTCAACAGAATTATGTAAAAAAATAAACTCATGAAACAGGCATGGACAAAAATGATGGTACCCCTAGAAAACACAGAACATAATGTGACCAAAGGGACATGTTAATTCAAGGTGTGTCCACTAATTAGCATCACAGGTGTCTACAACCTTGTAATCAGCCATTGGGCCTATATATATGGCTCCAGGTAATCACTGTGTTGTTTGGTGATATGGTGTGTACCACACTCGACATGGACCAGAGGAAGCAAAGGAAAGAGCTGTCTCAAGAGATCAGAAAGAAAATTATAGACAAGCATGTTAAAGGTAAAGGCTATAAGACCATCTCCAAGCAACTAGATGTTCCTGTGAGTACAGTTGCACATATTATTCATAAGTTTAAGATCCATGGGACTGTAGCCAACCTCCCTGGACGTGGCCGCAGGAGGAAAATTGATGACAAATCTAAGAGACGGATAATCCGAATGGTAACAAAAGAGCCTAGAAAGACTTCTAAAGAGATTCAAGGTGAACTTCATGCTCAAGGAACATCAGTGTCAGATCGCACCATCCGTCGTTGTTTGAGCCAAAGTGGACTACATGGGAGACGACCAAGGAGGACACCATTGTTGAAAACGAATCATAAAAAAGCAAGACTGGAATATGCCAAACTACATGTTGACAAGCCACAAAGCTTCTGGGAGAATGTCCTGTGGACAGATGAGACAAAAATCGAAGTTTTTGCCAAGGCACATCAGCTGTATGTTCACAGACGAAAAAATGAAGCATATCAAGAAAAGAACACTGTCCCTACTGTGAAACATGGAGGAGGCTCTGTTATGTTCTGGGGCTGCTTTGCTGCGTCTGGCACAGGGTGTCTTGAATCTGTGCAGGGTACAATGAAATCTCAAGACTATCAAGGAATTCTAGAGAGAAATGTACTAGCCAGTGTCAGAAAGCTTGGTCTCAGTCGCAGGTCATGGGTCTTGCAACAGGACAATGACCCAAAACACACCGCTAAAAACACCCAAGAATGGCTAAGAGGAAAAAATTGGACTATTCTAAAGTGGCCTTCTATGAGCCCTGACCTCAATCCTATTGAGCATCTTTGGAAGGAGCTGAAACATGCAGTCTGGAAAAGGCACCCTTCAAACCGGACACAACTGGAGCAGTTTGCTCATGAGGAGTGGGCCAAAATACCTGCTGAGAGGTGCAGATGTCTCATTGACAGTTACAGGAAGCGTTTGATTGCAGTGATTGCCTCAAAAGGTTGCGCAACAAAATATTAAGTTAGGGGTACCATCATTTTTGTCCATGCCTGTTTCATGAGTTTATTTTTTTACATAATTCTGTTGAAGCATGGTTGAAAAACAATGTCTGACTTTCATTGGTTAACATTTATAGAATTTTAATTTATTATTACTTTTGTCAGATTAAAGTTATTTCTGTGACCATTGTGACTTTTTCTTTCATTGACCAAAGGGTACCAACAATTTTGTCCACGTCTGTAAATGCTGCACTTTAAAAATGCAGCAAGCTATAATTAGGCAAGCCTACTATGTGGCTATATATACACACACTCCCACAAAAGCTCCTCCCCCAACAACAAATTTAACACCTTAATCACTTATGCTCATTTGCAATCAGACAATAGTGAGAACCTGTCTAAAAAAATTCCTTACCTGTTTGGAAGCAGTGTCTGAGTATCCACCAGAAACCCAGCTGAAGTTCATCTACAGTGGAAAAGCTCTAAGTTGGTCCAAGTTAGTCTCTTGAATATCTCCAATGCACTTCTAAAAGCAGCACTTTGAAAATGCAGCAAGCATGTGTGAAATGCAAGGGTTATATACTGCTGTCATATTCAGTTATTAAAAAAACACCCAGTCTGGGCAAAAACCTTAAATTGCAGTATAGTCTGGATCAGTACGTGTGAGATACACCCTTTACATACTGTGGTTCGATTCAGTTATTTGAAATACGGTCATTTTGGGCACAAATCTTTAATTGAGGCCTAGTCTGGATCAGGGTGTGTGAGATACATCCTTTACATACTGTAATTCTATTCTGCTATTAATTAAACACCCATTTAGGGCAAGAGAAATTTGAGAAATATGAGGAGAGCGTCAAAAAAGGGACGTGGCCCAGGTTGTGGTGCTGCTGGTGGAGCTCCTGTTGCAGGGAGAGGAAGTGGTCGATCTGTGCCAGCTACACGCACAAGTGTAACCCTTCCTCAGGTGCGAGTAGGCAACAGAACCTGCAGCGGTATTTGGTCGGGCCTAATGCGGCTATACGAATGGTGAGGCCTGAACAAGTACAGGCGATAGTAGATTGGGTTGCTGACAGTGCCTCCAGTTCCTTCACATTGTCTCAGGAGGCTGAAAGATCAGAGTTGGCACCTGTAGCCAATGTCCATCAGTTTTTCACCTCACCCCCTTGGAAATCAGACAAGCAGTCTGAGCCCCAAGTCATGCAGCAGTCTCTTCTGCTTTTTGATGACTCTGTTAGCAGGGTTTACCAGGGCCATCCACCTAGCCCTGCCGCAGATGTGCATGAGATTGAGTGCACCAATGCCCAACCACTTATGTTTCAAGATGAGTACATGGGAGGACCATCGCAGCACTTCTCGGATGATGACGAAACACAGGTGCCAACTGCTGGGGCTTTCGAAAGTCTGCAGACCGACAAGGAGGGCAGGGGTGAAGACTGGGTGGAAGATGATGTGGAGGAGAATGAGGTCCTCAACCCCACATGGAATCAAGGAATCAAGTTTATGTGAATGACCTATGTAGTTCGGAGGAAGAGGCGTGGTCGCACAGAGCCACCAGCACAGCAGAAGAGGGAGCATGGTGCAAAAGCGGAGCAGCCGTCCTCTAGACAGGACACCTGCTACTTCCCACTGCAGCAAGGGACCGAGCACACCAAAGCCAGCTCCAAGAAGTTCCCTGGCGTGGCAGTTCTTAAGATAATGTGCAGATGACAAGACACGTGTGGTTTGCACGCTGTGCAATCAGAGCCTGAAGCGAGGCATAAACGTTCTCAACCTTAGCACAACCTGAATGACCAGGCATCTAAGTGCTAAGCACGAGCTCCAGTGGAGTAGACACCTCAAATACCAAGAAAGGTCTCTGGCTCCTCCTGCTTCCTCTTCTGCTGCAGTCTCTGCCTCTTCATCCACCTCTGGAGTGACAGTGCCACCTGCCACCCCACAAACAGAGGATCTGCCAGCAACACCACCACCTGGGTCACCAAGCATCTCCACAATGTCCCACGGAAGCGTTCAGCTCTCCATCTCCCAGACACTGGAGAGGAAGAGGAAGTTCCCCCCTACACACCCGTGATCCCTATCCCTAAATGCCAGCATTTCTAAATTACTGGCATTTGAAATGCTGTCATTCCGTCTGGTGGAGACAGAGGGTTTTAAAGGCCTTCTGGTGGTGGCTGTCCCACAGTACGGCGAGCTATCCCTTTCCGGCACAACCAAGTAGAGGACAAAATCAAGTGTGCACTGCGCAACGTGATCTGTGTCAAGGTACACCTCACTACGGATACATGGACCAGTAAGCATGGTCAGGGACGTTATATCTCCATAACAGCACACTGGGTAAATGCAGTGGAGGCTAGGCCTGAGGCGGATAGCAGTTTGGCGCATGTTCTTCCACCACCGAGGATTGCAGGGCGCTTCAGTTTGCCTCCTGTTGCTTCTTCTTCCTATTCCGCTTCCTCATCCTCTACCGGCTCCTCATCCGGTCAGCATAACAACTTCACCACCAACTTCAGCACAGCCAGGGGTAAACGACAGCAGACAGTTTTAAAACATATTTGTTTTGGGGACAAACCCAACAACATGCAGGAGCTGTGGCCGGGCCTTGAACAACAGACCGATGAGTGGCTGGTGCCAGTGAGCCTCAAGCCCGTCCTGGGGGTGTGCAATAATGGGCAAAATCTCGTAGCAGCTCTGGGACTAGCCAGTTTGACGCACATCCCTTGCCTGGTGCATGTGCTAAATTTTGTGGTGCAGGGATTCCTTAAAAATTACACCAATATGTCAGAGCTGCTGCATAAATTTCGGGCCGTCTGTACACACTTTTGGCGTTCTCAACCTGCTGCTGCTCGCCTGTCAGTGCTGCAGCGTAACTTCGGCCTTCCCATTCACCGCCTCATATGCGACGTGCCCACAAAGTGGAACTCTACCTTGCACATGCTGGCCAGACTGTACGAGCAGCAGCAGACGATAGTGGTTTCAGCTGCAGCACACACGGGTGAGTCGCTCTGCGGAACAGCACCACTTCAACACCAATAACTGGGCCTCTATGCGACACCTGTATTCCTTGTTGCACTGTTTTGAGTACTCCTCCAACATGGTCAGTGCCGATAACGCTGTTCTCAGTGTAACTATCCCACTTCTATGCCTACTTGTAAAAACGCTGCTGGCAATTATGGAAGAGGATGTCCCACAGGAGGAGGAAGAGGGATCATTTCGTAGGGTTTCCGGCCAGTCGTTTACAAGTGGCTCCGAGGATGGGTTCCTGCACCCACAAATGCCAGGTGCACAATTGTCCGGCAAGGGCACAGTTCATGAAGAATGACGAGGTGGAGGATGAGGAGGAGCAGATGGACAAGTAGGAACCATGTTCACCGAAGGGTGGCACCCAGACCAGCTCATGGCCATCACTGGTGCGTGGCTGGGGGGATACAGAGGACACACACAATACACCTCCTACAGAGGACAGCTTTTCGTTGCCTCTAAGTAGCCTGGCAGACATGAGCGATTACATGCTGCAGTGTCTCCACAACGACCGCCGCGTTGCCCACATTCTAACTTTTGCTGATTACTGGGTGGCCACGCTGCTAGATCCCCGTTACAAGGACAACATAGCGTCCTTAATTCCGTCACTGGAGCATGATCGTAAGTTGCGCAAGTACAAGCGCACGCTGGTAGACGCGCTGCTGGTGGCATTCCCACCTGACAGCGGGGGCACAGTGGAAGCACAATGCGAAAGCAAAGGAAGAGGTTGCTAATGCAGCTGGGGCACCACCAGCACCTCAGAAGGCAGGGTTAGCATGGCCAAAATGTGGAAAAGCTTTGTCAGCATGCCACAACAACCAGCACTACCAACTGATATGGAACGTCTTAGCAGGAGGCAGCATTTCACCAACATGGTGGAGCAGTATGTGTGCACACGCCTACACGTACTGAATGATGGGTATGCCCCCTTCACCTTCTGGGTCTCCAGATTGGGCACATGGCCTGAGCTTGCCCTTTACGCCTTGTTGGTGCTGGGCTGCCCTGCAGCCAGTGTATTATCTGAACGTGTGTTTAGCAAAGCAGTGGGCGTCATCACAGACAAGCGCAGCCGCCTGTCCACAGCCAATGTGGACAAGCTTACATTCATTAAAATGAACCAGGCATGGATCCCACAGGACTTGTCTGTACCTTGTGCAGAATAAACATGTATACAGGCCTTAACTAGCCATTGTTATTCTGCAGCACAATTGCTCATTCTTGTATTTTTGGAGTGTACCCTAATTGAAATTTGTCAGTTACATTTTCGGTTGAAATTCAACAATTTTTGGGTGAGATGTACCACTGCTATACCTAGTAGACAGGTATCTACCTATCATTTTTAATTTGAAACAATTAATCCTCCCTTGGATGTGGTCTCTCTCTCTCACGCTCCCTCTCCGACGTGGAACCCTGATTCGCCGATAACCTTGATCAACATGGTAGACTCAGAAAAGAACATCAAAAGTTGATAGAGAAGATATCCAAATGAATGGTGGACGTCACAGGGACGTTCTATCAGGCAGAAGTTAGCTAGAGCCAACAAAGTGGCAGCAGGGTTTCTCCTGGCTAACGTTTACAAATCAAAAATACCACAGTGACATTCCCTATAATTTTTTATTAATCATTCCAATAACAGGGCATCTTAAGAGTTCTGTATTGTTATTTATCGTCACTACCTCCCCGAGTCGGGAGTGGGTACTTGCCCTGTGCCCCCTCCTTAACTTGGAAGCTTGTGCTTCAATACTTTGTCCCACATTTCAGCTCGATTACATTTAATTTCATCCATTGACCTCCCTTGCATGTGGTATCCTTTTCTCAGGCTCCCTCTCTGGCCTGGAACCCTGATCCCCCACCACCCGTGATCACCATGGCAGGCGCATAAAAGAACATAGAAAGTTGATAGAGCAGATATAAAATTGGATTGTGAACAGGGACGTATGACATGGTGGGGCAGTAGGTGTGAACACGCCTACACGAACTGACTGACAGGGGTCAGCCCCTTCAACTTCTGGGTCTCCAAATTGTGCACATGGCCTGAGCTTGCCCTTTACCCCTTCGAGATGCTGGCCTTCCCTGCAGCCAGTGTATTGTCTGAACGTGTGTTCAGCACGACTGGAGGGGGTTATCACAGGTTATATTTCCCAATGTTTTGGGGTGTACCCTAATTTAAAAAAAAAAATTTAAACCCAAAAAGTAGTGTAGGCTACCTCCTCCTCCTCCACCGCCGCTTCCACCTATACTGCCACATCCACCGCCTCCTCAATCTCCTTACTCCATATGGACCTCATCCTCCTAGATCAAGATTATTATTTTTTATTTTTATGTATTTTATGTTATTTAAAGTCCATTTCCCTATCCACATTTGTTTCTCAGAGCACTTGCCATGCTCTCAACCACATTTTTATGCCATTTGCAGCCCTCTAGCCCTTTCCATGACATTTTTACAGCCATTTAATGCTCAAAAGTTCGGGTCCCCATTGACTTCAATGGGGTTCGGGTTCGGGGTCAAGTCCTGGTCCCAAACTCTAACTTTTTTGAACCCGTCGAACCCGAACATCCAAGTGTCTGCTCAACTCAGTCTTAACAATCACAATTAGAGGCATATGTGAAAATAAGGTAATTATTAGTCCAAAAGACTATTTGTAAGTAATAGTTGTAATTATAGCAACGGTTTTCATTATGGGCTGTGCAGTGATGGGAGGGGCACATACCTTCTTCCCCTCGTTGTACACTATGGTTATGGGGCCCACTGCCTGGTGTTTGTGGAGGTGCCCTTAGTGTTGTGAGGGTGCCAAACAAAGATTCCTTGATCGAGTCATGGGAGAAAATCATAACACACGTAGTAGTGCAACAGATTGACTGTACTTTACTGCTGCAATAGTATAGATGGATTACACAGGCACTGAATACATTAAAACAACTAAACATATAATTTCCACTACTAATAACTTGAGACATACTTTAACTTCTTTCATAAATTGAAACAGTACACACATTATATATGTTATCGAATGTGATGACTACAAAATGCAGTTTATAGGCTGTATAATCTTTAGCTTAAAATGATTTGGCTTATTTTCAATGATTACATTATTTTAGCCTATCGAGTATTTTTTTCTGATATTTACATTTTATAGCAAGTTTCTTTTGTCATACCTTTGAATAATATACACTATAGCAATTTATCGATAATTCATATCAAGTTGTGGATCTGACTCTCTTCCCAGCATGCCCAGTATTTTAACTTGCATTTTCATTTTACAAAGGGTGTTCTCACCAGAAACATGTAAGCAGGATGTTTTTCATTTTTGTATGTCCTGAGATAAAATAAAGACTTTTTATATTTTTGGGCTGAGTGCTGAACATTGCATGTTGTTCTATCATTGAATACAATAAGTGTGATCTTCACAGTTCTCATATACAGTTTCCCCATGCTGTGTATGGATGAAAATGGACTCTATAGTTTTCCTTAAGTCTCTTTCTATGTAATCTGCTCAATCTTTCCAAATCAACCTGTCTCTCTCGCACTGACTAAATAGGTACCTCAGCGGCATACAGTCTATTGACAGATGGCTATTATGTTCTTTCAGTATGATTGGGAACTTGAAGCTGATTACTCCCACTAACATGTAGTGAAGTCCAGATCATGCAGGTATATGTTACCTTCAATGACTAACAGATGCTTTGCACTTTCTCCTATGTGACCTCTAATCCTTCTGTAAAACCCAATAAATCTTTCTTTCACTTCAGCTTACACTGAACAGCACTGATGCAACCTTCTTTATCAGAGGAAGGGGTAGGGCCAGCCAACCCTAGCAACAGTAACAAGAGGCTTTTTGATGTCTCTGTGCGCAGCTCGAGGGTCATACAATGTACAAATGTGCAATGCAATGGGTAGACAAAACCCTGCTGTGGGACACTGCACTATGAGATTTTCAAATCATTGCATTCTGCTTTATTTACATTTTACACAGTGTCGCAACTGTTTTAGAATTAGGGTTGTAGATACTTTCTTATTTCTTACACTGGAAGCACTGTCCTATTATAATATCTATTTGTACACTTTATTATAGTAGTTTTGCTATTGCAGAATACAGGTAAAACCAATTTAAAAGGGTTGTCTATGAATTTTTAAATGGGCCGTTAAGAGGTAAATAAAAAAACTTAGTCAAGCTGTTCTGATGTTGTTCTGCTCCCTGCTGGGGTCCATTTCCTGGCCTTGCTTAACACACCATAGTCGCCAGTATAGGTCTGCTCAACATATCAGCATGGCTGCAGTGGTTCCCTGCTGTGTCACCAGGAAAACATGCAAAAGAAAGGCAGCCTAACGCTCTCTGTTCATTTGATTGCAACATTTTCATAAAAAAAGTAGTCCAGCCTCAACATCAATACTGAATAATAAAGATTTATGAAGGTTCTTTTAAATGAGCCAAAGCTTAGGCAATCATAGGGAACTAACTGATGATTTCCAGTAATTTCCAGGTTGTGAGTGGAAGTGATAGCTACATTAACAAGTAATCGCTACTGCAGCCACTCATCCTACACATTTTCATTGTTTGTCGGTGTCAGATCTCTGCTTACACAGGGAGATGTGCTGCCAGCAAACATTGCTTATTTACCTGTCACCACCAGACATCTGAGAAGCTCTGACAGATGCCTTTCAGAACCTCCTCCTTGAGCTTCCTTGTGTTTTGCTTTCATTTTCTCATCTCGTTAGCCTCTCTCAGCTGTCATGTAGTTGCACTGATTGCATCCCTTTAAATCCCTTCCCAGACTGCTTCACTTTGCGGTTTATATTCCTTCCTGGAGTGTGTGCATGCTGATTCTACTGCTGAGTCTTCTACAGATAAGTTTTGTTCATTCATTTTTGTTTTTCTGTTTGCTGGATCCCGGGTGACCCTGACTCCCTCCGTATCAAGTGTGGGGAGCCGGTGGTCGTGTACGAGGATATGTGATCATCTACCATTGGGATTTTCGCATAGGCTGAGCAGTCAGGGAGAGTGCCAGGTCTGATGCAGGGCTCTCCCTTTTGTTCCTTAGTTTTGGATCCAGTCAGTCGGATATTCATTTTGTGTCTTCTAGTTTCCTGTACACCTTCCGTGACATTACCATCCCCCATGACTCGTCAGATGAATGGACCCACTTCAGTAACTAGAAGTAGTGAATTTTATGTATATAGCTTGCAGTGATCAAAGTATTTTTTGACTTAATAATACTTAAAGGAACATGGTTGGAAAGCTATTCAGCTACACTGCTAGGCATTGCTGGCACTCTGTGAGGGTTAAAGCTAATGGCAGTTGCACTTTAAAGGATATCATGATGGCTATCTGCAGCCCCCACTAAGGGAAGCATGAAGCCTTACTACATACAAGTATGCAGTAAGCTCTGTCTAGTGATGGATGAAAGCATCCAACCTGTTGTATTTTAAATCCATAGGCTTATTCACATGTTGATGATTCATAGATATGTGCTCCCTGTGTTCTCCACAACCAGCACATGTATCAATTGATTTGAATGTGTTTATTCACACTTCCTTGTTTTTTCACTAAACATCGGACAAAACAGAGAAGTGCACAACTTTTTTCCTTTATGGAGACCAAACAAGCCCATTGGAGTCAATGGGTCTCTGAAAACCACTGAACGAACACAGATGGCTTCCAAGTCTTATCAATGAATTTCACTGACCATTGGGAGGTTATTCTCTGGAAATCCCATTTCAGCCGATGAAGCACTGGCCATCTTGTCATGAACTTCGTCACAAGCTTGACGTGTGAAAAAGAACATAGGAAAGCTATAAACTAAGCATAATGGCTGTGCTTCTTTCCATAATCATAAAAAAAGAGAAGCAGCACCCGTATTTGCAGTGGTGAAAACAAGCTGTAGTCTTTTACCCCATATACAGCCAATCAAGGTAAATGCAATGTTTAGGCTACACTTAAGGCTTCTTCAAGCATACATACATCAGTGATGCACTGTAGTGGTGAAAGAAAGCTGTTTGAAGAAGGCTTAAGTGTAGCTGCAACATTGCATTTAACTTGATTGCCACTATATGGATTAAAAGACTACAGATTGTTTTCACCACTGCAAATACTGCTTCTCTTTTTATTTTCACCACTGCTTCTCATTTTCTTTGTGACTCTCATGAGGGTCTTTTTGTGGACTTGGCTCCTGTTGGAGAGTGCGCCCTACTTCTCTTAAGACTTTATGAGTGGTGCTGTATTATTTTAATTTTCTAGTCTCTTTTTCAGCTAAATTATTCCCTATTACAACTGCACAGCTAGATTAATTTCACTCGAAAGCAGAGAGTGCATCTCTTCTGTGGAATTTGCAGTACTATACTGCTATAATGTCCTTTCCATTACTTTCCACTCTTTGTTTTCAGCTCTGAAGCTCACAGAACAGATAACAGAAATCACACTTACAGACACACAGGACGCTCCTGTAACCTTCCAAAGTGGTGTAGAAGCAGTTGTTTTATCAGGCTCAGTATCAGCTAGATCTGACATGCCACCATTTTGTGTAAGATGTCTCCTGGGTGTCTTATAGGGAAGGATCTTTCCTGACAAATGGCAGTGAACTGCAAATTAGGTGTAAGTGAGACCCCAACTGGCTATGACTTTACAGCTTTTTTTCAGGTGGATGCAGGCATAATTTCAAAATGAAGTGATTTAGAAATTTGCTAGTTACACCATTGTCTATTAAATGAAATTAAATTGAAAGTACAGTGACTAAGCTTACCATTCATGGTGGAAAGCTGGATGGATATTTTACCATGGAATCATAGCAATTCCAAAGCTCTCTAGTATTATCTCTGAGGAGGTCCTGCTATGAAAAGATCCCCCGTTTCTTTAGTAAAGTGATACACAATTAACACACTATATTGTTGACCTACAACTTTCATTAGCAGCTATTTCTGTCTTTTGTATATCAGTAGAAATGCATTTGTCTTGTGGGTCTTTTAGGATTTGTGAAGGTAATTATCATCTCATTCATCTTCTAAGAAACTTGAACCATAACTAGTTTGGGTAAAAACATCACTTTTAACTGTCTGTTAAAAAATGTGCAGTATGTATGTGAAAGTCTTCTTGTCTCAGCAGGTGCCGGATCACACAGATCTGTTTCTTTGCTCTCTTAAAAAGGCCAACTTGGATCACAGGAATCCAAAGACTGCCCTTCAAGTGACCTGCGATAAAACTATGGAAGATATGTTTAGTTTGCTATGAATAAACAGAACACATATGACATTTATGGGAAGGGTAAATGGCCAAAAGATGCACCATATTTTATGTCTAATGGCCCTGAAGGAAGTTTGGACAGTAACTGAACTTATGTAATTGTGATGATAACATATAGCAGTTCAGAGACTGTGCTTTCATGTTGTCACAGTTGTTTGGGATATTTGACTACTAGAGTACGAAGTATGCTGTCTATAGCCAGCCGTTATAATCATTTAGCCAAGTGCAACTGCAAAAATCTGCAACGTCATTGATTTACCAGGACTGTTTCAGCTGCTTTTTTATGTTTAGGTTAAGCCAATTCCATTAATTTTATATCTAACACCTATAGTAAATGAAGGATTGAGACTTGGCATAGGCCCTCTGGAAGTTAGGAGTACAGGCCCTTACCATCTGCATGAAAAATGATGTACTTTTATTACTGACTATTTTAAAAACATTACCAACCAACTACTTTTTGCTCCTTAATAGAGTAAAGAAAGTAATATATAAAGTACAGTATATAAAGCAATGACAGCCATATTGCATTTATATTAATGCCAGCTGCTGTACATATAAGAAAGTCAAAGCTGTAGTGCACATTATAAAATATATAAAGTAAATAATATATTCATTATGCATAATATTTAACGTATATCATATGTAAAGGTATGTGATAAATAATAAGTATATAAAATATAAATTATAGGCATATACTACATTACATATATATTAGTGCAAACTGTAATACATATAAAATAGCGACAGATGTATATAAATCTCTTTCTCTGTCTATCTATCTGTCTATCTATCTATATTTGTCACGGTCCCTCAGGTGATGTCAGGAAATCAAGGAGATTGGCTGAGCGTAAAGGGATATAACAGCCTCCTTGATTTCTCTTCATTCAGTGTTGATAGGGTTAATGACCACTTCCCTTCTCTCAGCTGTTGCTCAGTGGTCATCACTTCTACCCTTTATAGTCTGACCCCACCCTTCTTACTATGCGGTAGATGGCTTCATTTGGGTTTGGCTGAGCTGGTGTGAGTTTGTCTCTGGTGTTCGTGCTCACCCATCTCTGCAGAAGTTAAGTGTCACATTTGTTTGTGTCTGTTATATTCTCTGTTGTTTGTATCTGGGCCAGAGACAGAGACTTCCATTAGTCCATCTGGGGAGGAATGGGTTGTCTCTGGTCCTAACCTTTTCCAGGGCCTTATAGGGATATAAAGGCCTAGGTATACTGCATATGAATATTCCTACCTTCAAGGTCTATTCATATTGATAGATAGTCAGGCCCCGGATTAGGGTTGTGTCGGAATTGACCTGTTTCTTCCCTAGTTTTCAGGCCCAGTTAGTGTTCCCCTTCCCTCCTGTGTTCAGTGTGGAGTATCCCCCCACACTGATCGTGACAATATTCTATCTATCTATCTATCTATCTATCTATCAATCTATCTATCTAATTTACTATCTATCTATATTCTATCTATATATCTATAATTTATTCATCATCTATCTAATACCAGTCACATGCAGCCACTGTAACTAAATAAAGCCCATTATATTGCCCCAGCAATGCACAGTACTGAGAGCTGTGCCCTTGTATCTTCTAGTGTCTAGCTATGTGCCCTGCTGCTGGCTTTAGTGATGAGGCTAATGAAGTAATGTGACATCACTCAGTGGGTGTTGGCAGTGAGTCTATATTGGCATGATAGGGCACCAATAATTCAGAATGCCAGAAGAGTCTTTTCTTGTTGATCTGCCTTACTGTAAACTATGGAGGTGGGCATATAGCACAATATTATCTATACGTAAAGTGCAGATGTACAATGTTAAAAAAAGCAACACATTTTAGTGTTTCAAAAACTATCACCAGATCCTCCGGCAGCCTGAGGGTTCAGCCACTGTCACCTATGCCTACTATGAACTCCCACTGACATTACCTTTTAATACTATGTATCATGCTCATAGGAAGTCAAGCAGCATCTATTATCATTTTCTGTCCTTTTATATTATTTACCATGATCCCACAATCAATTTGTACACTTGACTACAGAATAATATGGACCAGATGCCATCAATTAGATTTTAGGGGTTTGTATGCTTAAATATATAAGGCCTCTTTAACACTTGCGTTGTCCGGATCCGGCGTGTACTCCACTTGCCGGAGGTACACGCCGGATCCGGAAAGACGCAAGTGTACTGAAAGCATTTGAAGACGGATCCGTCTTCAAAATGCTTTCAGTGTTACTATGGCAGCCAGGACTCTATTAAAGTCCTGGTTGCCATAGTAGGAGCGGGGAGCGGGGGAGCGGCATACTTACAGTCCATGCGGCTCCCGGGGCGCTCCAGAATGACGTCAGAGCGCCCCAGGCGCATGGATGACGTTTCCATGCGATCACGTCATCCATGCACCTGGGGCGCCCTGACGTCACTGTGGAGTGCCCCGGGAGCCGCACGGACGGTAAGTATGCTGCTCCCCCGCTCCCCACTACACTTTACCATGGCTGCCAGGACTTTAGCATCCCGGCAGCCATGGTAACCATTGAGAAAAAGCTAAACGTCGTATCCGGCAATGCGCCGAAACAACGTTTAGCTTATGGCCGGATCCGGATCAATGCCTTTCAATGGGCATTCATTCCGGATCCGGCCTTGCGGCAAGTCTTCAGTTTTTTTGGCCGGAGCAAAAAGCGCAGCATGCTGCGGTATTTTCTCCGGCCAAAAAACGTTCCGTTCCGGAACTGAAGACATCCTGATGCATCCTGAACGGATTTCACTCCATTCAGAATGCATTAGGATAATCCTGATCAGGATTCTTCCGGCATAGAGCCCCGACGACGGAACTCTATGCCGGAAGACAATAACGCAGGTGTGAAAGAGCCCTAAGTCAAAGTAAATGGGCCACCAGGATAATAGAATGCATGACAGGGTGTCCATTTGCCAGAGAATGGATAGTTATGTGCAGTTTTTGATCTGCCTTACTGTAAACATGGGGCTTTCCAAAAACTATAGCATTGTTTCTCTAGTTGGTGACATGTAGGGATAGATAGATAGATAGATAGATAGATAGATAGATAGATAGATAGATAGATAGATAATAGAGAGGTAGATAGAAAGGCAGACAGACAGAGAGTATGCCTTTACCAGCTTTGCACATCTAGAGGCTGACATTTTTGCCCATTCTTCTTTGCACAATACCTCAGATTGGTTTTGTGGTTTTGTGAACAGCAATTTTCAAAGTCTTGCCACAGATTCTCAATGGGATTTAGGTCTAGACTTTGACTGGGCCATTCTAACACATGAATATGCTTTGATCTAAACCATTCCATTGTAGCAAGGGCTGTATATTTAGGGTTGTGGTCCTGCTGTAAGGTGAACCTCAACCCCAGTCTCAAGTCTTTTGTAGCCTCTAACAAGTTTTCCTCCAGGATTGCCCTGTATTTAGCTCCATCCATCATCCCATCAACTCTGACCAGCTTCCCTGTCACTGCTGAAGAAAAGCATTCCCACAGCATGATGCTGCCACCATCATGTTTCATGTTGGGGATGGTGTGTTTAGGGTTATGTGTATTGTTAGTTTTCCGTCACATATAGTGTTTGGTCTCCTCTGACCGATAGACTGATAGAATAAAAGATAGATTGAATGATAGACAGATAGATAGATAAAATGATATAGATAGATAGATAGACAATTTAACTTCATAGATAGACAAATACATAGAAAGATAATAGATGATAGATGATAGATAGATAGATAGATAGATAGATAGATAGATAGATAGATAGATGTAGATAAATAATAGGTACAGATCCATCTTTAATATTGATTGGACCCTGAGCAAGAATTTACTTGGGTCCCCTGGATCCAGCCTTCCCATAAACTAGCATGCAATCACGCCCTCCACCACAACACACACACAAAAAAAAAAATCCACACACCTCATATACAATGCACAGGAATGTGCAGTGTGTGAATATATCATAGCCAACCCACTGCTTTCCCATAGGGCAGCATTGGGGGGCTATTGCGCATGCGTGGCTTTATAGAGATGCTTTGAATCAATGCATTTCTATGAGGAGTGTTTAGCGTGAATGCCAGTGTTGCATGTTGGGCAACGCTGGACTAGGAAGCACCTCTAGTGGACGTCTGATGAGTGGCCACTAAAGGTGTTCCTAGGCAGCAATGTAAATACTGGCTTTTTTTTCTGAAAAGGCAGTGCTTACATTAAAAAGCTTGCAGAGACATGCTATAGACACCAGAACTACTACGTTTAGCTGTTGTGGTTCTGGTGACTATAGTGTCCCTTAATATAGAGAAGAAAAAAAAAATCTGCACAAAAGCATCAAATAAAATTATAGCCATATGTAACGCTATACAGTATTTTGGGCACATGAGAGGCTTAGATACACCTCACAGAAGAAATTATCACACATGATAGACTTAGATACACCTCTCAGAAGAAAGTATCACACATGATAGACTAAGATACTCCACTCAGAAGAAAGTGTCACACATGATAGACTTAGATACGCCTCTCGGAAGACAATGATAGACATGGATACACCTTTCAGATGACAGTATCACACATGATAAAATTAGATACACATCTCAGTAGTCACATGAAAAACTTAGATACAGAAGCTGAGCAGAAAGTATAACACATTATAGGCTTAGATACAGTGGCCCAGGAGACAGTATCATATATGATAAACTCTTAGATGCACCTCTCAGAAGAAAGTATCACACATGATAGACTTAGATACTCCACTCAGAAGAAAGTGTCACACATGATAGACTTAGATACGCCTCTCGGAAGACAGTGATAGACTTGGATATACCTTTCAGATGATAGTATCACACATGATAGACTTAGATACACCTCTCAAATGACAGTGTCACATATGACATATGACAGCTGGGCAGAAAGTATCACACATGATAGACTTAGATACTCCACTCAGAAGAAAGTGTCACACATGATAGACTTAGATACGCCTCTCGGAAGACAGTGATAAACTTGGATATACCTTTCAGATGATAGTATCACACATGATAGACTTAGATACACATCTCAAACGACAGTGTCACATATGACAGCTGGGCAGAAAGTATAACACATGATAGGCTTAGATACGGCGGCCCAGAGACAGTATCACATATAAATTATGTATCAGATGATAAGCTTAGATACAGATGCTTCACAGATAATAACACACATAAAAACGTAAATGACTTAGAAAACTGTTTCATAAATGATAGTACTGGATACAACTCTCAGAATTATCACACATGATAGACTTAGATACCTTTCTCAGAAGACAGTATTGGGGGGTGCAGTCACTGTCTGATAGTCAGATGGCGGGCAGCACGTAAGCGCAGAGCAGAAGACAAGTACAATGAAGGGTGCGCGCCCGCAGCTGGAGGTCAGACAGGAAGTGGGCGCATGAACCAAAAGAGTGGGGCGGGGGGCTGGGTGAATGGTTAGGCAGTTGGGTTGACTTGTTACTCGTAGCCGAAGGGAGAAGTGCATTAACCATGAATAAAAACTGTCTACAGTCTGTGTCTTGCGCAGAGCAACGGTGTAGTCTGCCTATATTGGCGGTATGCCACTGCAGCGGGGCTCAAGAGGCAGCTGCCTTGGTCCCCCCAGTTGCAACTGGGCCCGGGGCAGCTTCCCCTTTTGCCTTGTGTTAAAGATAGCCCTGAATAGGTAGATAGATGAGGTAATACATACATATTTTGACTTCATGTGTTTGTTACAAATCCTGGTTTGTCTGTAAATTCTTCCACTAAAAGAATTCAGCTGCAGAAACAAAAGGTGTAAAATCTGATTCTTCATTTAACATTCTAGGCATTTCATCTTCAAAGCAAGCATTCATGGTGTCAATAAAATATCTGACCCATATACTGTAACTTTTTGGATTTCCTCATAGGAATTTGTCTCATTTCAGGGTTGAAGTAGTAAGAACAGTTTGCATATTGAAACAACTGTAGTTTAACTGAGCCCCCCTTGAAGAAGCGCCAATAAATTCAATGTCTGACCTAGTCCTAAACGCTGTTACATTGACAAAGAGCCATTGATAATGGGTTGTTAACAGGTATGCAGCTGTATCTCGGCCATATGGGACTCTGCATAACTCGAAGAAAATAAAACACTTTACACTACAGTGAAAAGAAATGAGTCTTCCAGTCTGAACGTTGCTTACAATTATTCTAAGATATTCTGTAACCACAGCATTTATTTAGAGGTCAGGCTTCTTTATAGTGTCTTTAAAGTCATGGCTATAGCACATTTAAAGAATCTCTTTAAAGCTATAAGCTTCATCTTCTTACACCAAAACCGTCACAATCAATTTTCGAATGTAATATAATAGACAATGGTCTATATTTTCTAATGTGAGTGCACCTAAATCTTGTCTTAAATTTGTCCAACTTTGACCAAATTGGCATAATTTGGCATATTTGCTCTTAGCTCACAAATATGTCGTAGTTAATGGAAAAGGGGTGTGACTTTTAATGAAATGAGCATGGCCTAATATGCACTGTTTTGTAACAAAATTGTGTTACAATTCTGGTATAAAGTAAGGCAACTAAAAAATGGTATGAAGATAGAAGTGTCAAATCTGGTCCCAATATGTCTTGTGGGGACTCGCTCTGGTAGACAGGATTAGCGGACTCAGTATAGAGCAACAACAAGTACTTTGGATCAAACAGTTCAGTGTTTTATTCACACTTTAGGCAAGTGACAAAACAAGCAGTCATATTAAAACAAAAAGTCACCTTGCGGTGTTGGTGGTAATTTACACCATGCAGCAATTATGCCTCAAAGAGTCCTTGCTGATAGCAGCACCAACCTGTTTTCACACCAAACAGGTAGCAAGCCTTCATCCAGACACAAGGCTCCCAGATCCAAACACAGAGACCTGGCTTCTGAGCCCAGATGCCTATTTAAGGACAGTTAGGTTCAGCCAAAACCCAGACCGGCATTTAAAATCTAGTCCTGTATTTGCCCTCACCTGGCTGTAAATCAGCCCAGCAGCATATGCTGGGAGCAAAATACCTGTTTTCCCAGACAAAACCTCTCACTGTTTCACATACCCCTCCCCCTTTGTTCAACCCTGAGGGGGTGAACACACACCAGACAGTGTACCTGGGACAGGTCATCCACGTTTCCCTGCAACCGGCCTGCCCTGTGTTCTACCGAGAACTCAAAGTTTTGTAGGGAGAGAAACCATCAGGAGGGCATTTCTGTCCTTGGCCTGGCTCATCCACTTAAGAAGTCACCAGGCGGAATTTTCCCCCAAATAAATAATAGCGGAAAGATTCTAGTGCCCACTTGATAGCCAGGCACTCTCTCTCTCCACTATATTATACTGGGTCTTGGCTGGGATGAGCTTACAGCTGAGGAAGACAACGGGATGCTCCTCTCCGTTGACTTCCTGAGACAGTACAGCACCGAAGTGTACTTCGGAGGCATCGGTCTGTACTATAAACTCACTTTTGAAGTTGGGCATCCCCAAAAGAGGGGACCTGCACAGGGCCAACTTGAAAGTGGAGAAAGCCTCTTCCACCCGATCATCTTAGCAAACCATCATTGACTTGTGTCCCTTCAAGAGTCCTGTCAAGGGCACGGCTAGAGTAGCAAAGTGGGGAACAAACCTCATGTAATTGCACACCATTCCCAGGAATTACTTTATTTGCGTAGTATCGCCTCTATTTTGTTTACTTGGGGTTTGATGACTCCGCGCCCAATGACATACCCCAGGTACTTAGTCTCTTCTAACCCTATCACACATTTTTTGGGGTAAGTGGTTAGGCCAGCTTTCCGAAGGGAGTCCACTACAACCTGCACTTTAGGTAGTTGACTTTCCCAGTCGGTACTGTGGATGACAATATTGGTTAGGTAAGCCGAAGCGTACCGACAATGTGGACGAAGCACAATGTCTATTAGTCGCTGAAAAGTGGCAGGGGCGCCATGCAGACCAAACGGTAAGACTTTATATTGATACAGCCCCTCAGGCATAATGAAGGCAGTTTTCTCTTTGACTGCCTCCATTAAGGGCACCTGCCAGTACCCTTTTGTGTGGTCCAAAACAGAAAAATACCGGGTTTGTCCTAACCTCTCGATGAGCTCATCCACCCGGGGCATAGGATAAGTAATGAATTTGGAAACATCGTTAAGTTTTCGAAAGTCTTTACAAAACCGCAACGTCCCGTCCGGCTTGGGTATCAATACTATAGGACTGGCCCACTCACTTTTTGACTCCTCAATGACGTACAGCTGCAACATTAGCTGCACCTCCTCCAATATGGCTTTTCGCCGAGCTTCGGGCACCTGGTGTGGTTTTAATCAGACTTTTGCCTGAGGCTCAGTAACAATGTCATGCTGGATTGTGGAAGTGCGTCCAGGGAGGTCTGAGAACACATCCGTGTTCTGACTAAGGAACTCCCTGGCATCCTGAGTCTTTTTAGAGGAGAGACTGTCAGCAATTTTTACTGTGGCAGCCACCTCTTTTGCACCAGACAGAGGAGCCAGTACCTTTTCTCCTAGAAAACCCGGCCGCGGGCTGTCTTCTGTACAGGTTTCATTATTTTTCCATGGTTTGAGTAAATTCACATGGTAAACCTGCTCTGGCTTTTGCTGCCCTGGCTAGTGTACCTTGTAGTTTACATCTCCAATTGTCTCAAGTACCTTGTAGGCCCTCTGCCTCCTAGCCAGGAGCTTACTGTCCACGGTCGGCAACAGAACCAAAACCCGATCACCCGGGTAACGTACTCAATGACACTTTTATGTGGAGCAGGTTGTTGTTCTCATGCCTCTTTGGCCACGTCCAAGAGACCGTGAGGGTGTCTGCCATATAGCAGTTTGAAGGGCGAGTACCCAGTAGAGGCCTGGGGTACCTCTCGCACTGCGCACATGAGATAGGGCAGAAGGAGGTCCCAGTTCTTCCCATGTTTAGACACTACCTTTTTCAACATATTTTTTAATGTTTAGTTAAACCGTACTACCAGACTGTCTGTTTGCGGATGGTAAACGGACGTCCATAGTTGTTTTATGTGCAGCAACTTACAGATTTCCCTCATCACCTTGAACATAAAAGGGATCCCTTGGTCGGTCAGAACCTCTTTAGTTAGTCCTACTAAGGAAAACATCTCCATTAACTCCTTAGCTATGAGTTTAGCCGAGGTATGTCGCAGTGGCACCGCCTCCGGCTACCAAGTGACATAGTCTAGAATGACTAAGATGTGTTGATGCCCTCTGGTGGACTTTGATACTGGGCCTATGAGGTCCATAGCAATTCGGTCAAACGGTACTTCGATAATCGGGTAAGGGACTAGGGGACGACGAAAATGTGGTTGGGGGCTAAGCAGGTCGGGCAAGGCTTAAAAAACTCTTCCACTCCTTTGAATATGCTGGGCCAGTAAAACTGCTGTATAATATGATCCTGAGTTTTCTGCAGCTCCAGGTGACCCCCGAGAACATGTTGGTGGGCTAGATCTAACACAAGCTTGCGATAAGCCTTGGTTACCACCAACTGTTCAATAGGCTCACCCCGTAGTTGCTTTACGCTATACAACATATCTTGATGAACCACAAAACGGGGAAACACTGACTTTGCCCCAGGTTGTTGTGGTTCACCATCTACTATTAACACATTTTCCCAGGTGCGGGATAGGGTTTGGTCCCGACGTTGGGCCTTATCAAAATTATTCCGTAGGCATTGAGGTCTGCCAATTCAGGACCCGACGGCAAGTGCTCCATGACTCCCACCATCACACTTAGCGGGGTTGTCTCCCCCTCTTGCAACAAAGTGTCAGTCACCACTACTGCTGGCCCTTTGGTCTCAGGTTCCCAGGGTTCTGGTCTCCCACCTGAAGTGGGCCACTCTGCTATGGTTACCTCTTCTCATGGGTATCAGTCACTATCATGGCAGGCCACAGTGCCGGAAAGCCTGGGAAGTCTCTCCCTATTATGAGTTCATAATGTAGATGTCACGGATGAGAGTGAGGGAAACCCTCATCCGTGCGATGTTAAGGATAAGGGAAGCTGCTAGGCCAGGACAACAGAATGATGGAGCAGGCCACCTCCTAAAGCGTCCCTAACTCTGACCCTGACTCCTAACTGTATGAGCCAACCCAGATGGTAGGAGGGCTCATACGCAGGAACCTCGGGTCCCTACTAGCCCTCAAGAGATCCCTGGACTAGGAGCAGGGTAAGACGACCTGTTCCTCCTAGACATGGACGAGCAGAAGTCTAACCTGGCCATGCTGCAAGGAAAAGGGAACATCAACAGCCTATTGATATGGCAGGTGAGTGAAACCACTTCCACATCTACTTGCCACAGACACACTGACTGGATCCCGTGCTCAAATGCTGATGTCCACACCAAACATAAAAGGACACAGCACACACACATAAACACACAGGAAACCAGATCCATAGGCTGTTGATGTTCCCCTTTCCTTGCAGCTTGGCCAGGTTAGACTCCTGTTTGTCCTAGTCCAGGGATCTCTTGAGGGCTAGTAGGGACCCGAGGTTCCTGAGTATGAGCCCTCCTACCATCTGGGTTGGCTCATACAGTTAGGAGTCAGGGTCAGCGTTAGGGACACTTTAGGAGGTGACCTGCTCCCTGATTCTGTTGTCCTGGCCTAGCAGCTTCCCTTATCCTTAACATTGCACAGATGAGGGTTTCCCCCACTCTCATCCGTGACAGTAGATATGTGGCAACAGCCACCTCGTGGGTCCATCTACCGGCCACCGTGGTTAGAGACACCAGCATGGTGGGGTAGTCTTTTAAGTCTCCGTGGATGCACATCACCCCTAATTTCCGGCCAGTATACTCAGTGGACCACACTAGGGTAGCCCTTACTAGGGTCACCAGACTCCCTGAGTGAAGCAGAGCCTCCGCCGGAGTGTTTCCCACTTCCACCTGGCACAAGTGATCTAGAGACTCTGGGGTACCTGTTAACTCTTGGCATATAGCAACTGACGGTATCCATAGTTAGTGTCCATGGGCTCAACTCGATGGGGACAGTCAGCCCTTACATGGCCAGGCTCCTGACACCGCTAGGAGACTATTGGAGCCAAGATCAGCGTGGGTACATCCCGGGCAGGTTTTATCAGCTCAAATCTCCGGGTCTGGGGTGGAGATTTCCAGGGTTTGCCGACCCCCCCCCCCCCCCCCTCCGACAGAACCCTCCTTTAGATTCCTGGTAGCTTCATAGCGTTTCACCAGGTCCACCATCTCAAGGGCATTGCCAGACCGATCCAGTGCTGAAGTGGGTATTGCAAAGCCCTTCAGAACATATCAGCTAATAGTCTATCCGGCATAGCTCTGGGACTCAGCACCTCAGGCTGTAGCCACTTTTTCAAGAGGTGGAGTAAGTCATAATACTGGGTTCTCGCAGGCTCAGACGGATTAAACCCCCACTGATGTACCAGCTGGGCCCGGACCAACACATTTACCCCCAGTCTTGCCAAAATCTTACCCTTTACTCTTTGGTAGTCGGACACTTGATCGTCGGGCAAATAGAAATACACCTGATGGGAATCGAATGCCAGGAATAGAGCGACGATCTTAGCCCACTGGCCACGAGTTAGCTTTTCCCTGATGGGCACTTTTTCGTACATTGCCAGGTAGGTTTCGATGTCATCTACAGGGGTTATGTTAGGAATCGCGGCACAGACTGCTTTCCGGTCATCGTGGACGCTCAGGGTTGCTCCTGCTGTCTGCAAAGCCGTCACGTGTTGTAGCAGCAACTGGTTAGTCTCCTGCTGCTGCTTATTAGCCTTGCATAGCTGCAGGTTTGTCTCTCGCTGCTGCAGATTAGCCTCCATGAGGGCCTTCACAACAGCCTCCATTTTGACGTAGGGCACTGCTTGTAATACAGCTTGTTTAATGTACGACATACAACCGTGTCTGAAAAATGCAGAAACCAAAAATATCGGCATTCACGCCAGCCTCACTGCTCTTGCCCACATCCTCCACCAATTGTGGGGACTCGCTCTGGTAGACAGGATTAGTTGACGCAGTATAGAGCAACAACAAGTACTTTGGATCAAACAGTTCAGTGTTTTATTCACACTTTACGCAAGTGACAAAAAAAGCTGTCATATTCAAACAAAAAGTCACCTTGCGGTGTTGGTGGTAATTCACACCATGCAGCAATTATGCCTCAAAGAGTCCTTGCTGATAGCAGCACAAACCTGTTTTCACACCAAACAGGTAGCAAGCCTTCATCTAAACACAAGGCTCCCAGATCCCAACACAGAGACCTGGCTTCTGAGCCCTGCTGCCTATTTAAGGACAGTCAGGTGCTGCCAAAACTCGGACCGACATTTAAAATCCGGTCCAGTATTTGACCTCACCTGGCTGTAAATTAGTCCAACGGCACATGCTGGGAGGAAAATACCTGTTTTCCCAGACAAAATCTCTCACGGTGTCACAGTATTTAAACAATATTTTCCTTTTGTCTCCAAACTATATAATGATTAAAATGCTAAATACATGCAATAAACATATAAACAGATGGTAATAATGAAAACGTTTACATGTAATAGCTAAAACAAAATCATTACTGAAAACGTGTGCAACCTTCTTTCATGCACCATGGACGCGCTGAATTTAGCATTGCAACCAGCAGGATTGGACTGCCACAGTGACAGCCTCATCTTATCCTGAAATAATCACTAATAAGCCCAGAACTCGGATCTCAGCTTTGATGCAAACTGCATCATCTCTGCATGTTCATGTATACATATCATTGTGAACAGTCATCTAATGGGCTACTACCATTAAGCTGGCCATACTCATGATATAACTGACCCCCAAATCACTTGTTTGGCTGACAGCTATCTCTCCCAATCCCCATACATATGTATGCTTGCCCCTGGGTGCCACAGGTCTCTGGTCTCCTTGCATAAACAACTAGTTTTACGTGGTTCACATGGCACCCATGTGTCACACCATGGTCCACATCTTAACGGATGTTGAGGTGGGGTGATCTGAGACATACAGTGCCCAAGGAGGAGCAATGATGCCGGAATCCAATGGTGGGGATCAGGTATTATTCCCACTGCCGGTCTGGTCACACTTGGAGGGTCTGCATAAAGGGTCCCAGGGGTGAACAACCTCTTTAAAGGTTGAACTCTGTCAACAAGAGTATTTTACAAATAATCTAAATGATCTAAAAATGATTACATTAACACTTATATTAGTGGATTCATAACATTATAGTTTTTTGTTTCTTTACTCAATATAGTCCCAATGATAGGTAGATATCAACTTTTATGGGGAAAAAAATCATATGAATAATAAGAATGTATATGCGCAACTCATTCTAAGTCCACCCTTTAAAACATATGGTTGTTCTGTTGCTTCAGCAGTTCTATCTCTTATGCTGGCAGAGTAATCAGTTATTACCAATGCTTGGATGTAATGTGGACCGTGCATTTTCTGCACATTTCTTACACAAAAAGGGTTTGATTTGGCATTCAAGAAAAATAAATGCTATAGTGCATTATATTTAAGTCCAATCTTGCTGATATTTGCCACATGACATTCATACTTCTGTCTGCTGGAGCTCAGAATCTGACGACAAGCTGCCACTATGCTATTGACAACACATGCTGAGAAAGTGGCAGCTTGGCATCCGATGCCGAATTTAAAGGCATGTGGCAAATCTCAAATTACACTAGACTTACACCTTACCTATTGAAAATGAAGTTGAAGCCATAAAGTCATAAATCTGTTAAGCAACTATGCTTTCTACAAATATTTAATGGTTAAACTCTACTTAAAAGATTGTATAATTTTGTAGATGCATTGCTTTACTTAGTTTATACTGCTTTTAAGTTATATATCTTTTATTCACCTTTTACATCTAAAGTAAAAGTTGCTGGTTCCTTCATCCTTTATTCCCACTGCAAAGATATTCATGTACCTTAGGGCTCATTCAGGGGGCGTATGCTGTCCGCAAAAATGCGGATCCATTTTTTTGCGACAGTTCAGCATGTCTGCAAACAAACTGATAGCTTTCAGTTTTTTTGCTGATCCATGGACTTCAATAGGACCATGTCCTGATTTTTACTGACAAGTATAGGACATGCTTCATTTTTTTTTTGTTGAGCTGTGCAATGGAAGAAAAGTGCCCCATAGAAGTGAATGAGACAGCATTTAATCCGCAAAAAAACGGATCCACATTTTTGCGGACAGCATACGGCCGTCTGAATGAGCCCTTAAGTTCATCTTTAACAAAGTGATTGTATCTGAGCTCCCACAATGCACTGCTCTTTGGTAACAGGAGTGTAGCTGAAATTTAGATTTAAAGGGCTTCTGTCACCCCACTAAAGTGATTTTTTTTTTTTTTTGGGCTAGTGAAATTAGTTATATTGCGATATATGACAATATAATTGTGTTACTTACTTTGATCCAGCAGTTTCTGCAAAAAACGAAGTTTTATCATATGTAAATTCGGTCTCTAACAGCAAGTAGGGCGGCTACTTGCTGGTAGCTGCTGCAGAAATCCGCCCCCTCGTCGTGTTGATTGACAGGGCCAGCCGGGATCTCCTCCTCCGGCCAGCCATGTCGGCATTTCAAAAATCGCGCGCCTCTGTTGATTCGGCGCAGGCGCTCTGAGATGAGGAGGCTCGTCTCCTCAGCACTCCCTCAGTGCGCCTGCGCCAATGACGTCTTCTATTTCGGTGATGTCATCGGCGCAGGCGCACTGAGGGAGTTCTGAGGAGACGAGCCTCCTCATCTCAGAGCGCCTGCTCCGAATCAACAGAGGCGCGCGATTTTTGAAATGCCGACAGGGCTGGCCGGAGGAGGAGATCCCGGCTGGCCCTGTCAATCAACACGACGAGTGGGCGGATTTCTGCAGCAGCTACCAGCAAGTAGCCGCCCTACTTGTTGTTAGAGACCGAATTTACATATGATAAAACTTCGTTTTTTGCAGAAACTGCTGGATCAAAGTAAGTAACACAATTATATTGTCATATATCGCAATATAACTAATTTCACTAGCCCAAAAAAAAAAAACACTTTAGTGGAGTGACAGAAGCCCTTTAACATTCTGAAAGAATAATCCACTATAAATGGAAATCAGTGCAAGATCAAAAGGAAAGCCCTTAAAAAGATATTCAGTATTTTATGTAGCTACGAACTATGTGCATTATTTCATACCCGGGGGTACTACAACTGTACGTAGTTTTGTTATTTAATGTCATGTATTTTATTGTATGAATTTGGCCATATCTTCCAGCTAAGGAAATGGATGGCAAAGGTTAACCAGAAACAGGGCTAACAACCCTTCCCCCCCCCCCCCCTTCCTCTTGGTAGGAGTGGGCTGGTCCTGATTCCTGCCAGGAGGGGGAGTTCTTGCTGGAACAGGAAGCACATTGCAGGGCTCTTGCTCCAGTTACATGTTCTCCAGTGAGAATGACTCAAAACTTTTTCTAGTGAAGTCTTGACAGCTGAGTGAACTGCTACATCCAGCAATTGAAGACGCTGCTGCAAGGTGTGGAATTCGAGCCAAGACACCCATCACCACACTACTATTATACTTGTATAACCTAAGAGCTAAGCTGCAGCCATCTAACCTGCCCCCATAAACCTCACTAGAGCACGTAGTCTGCTGCTACTGAATGCATTTGAAGTTCTACATTGCAATCTAGAATGGCTTCGTTGGGGCTCGCTGCATATGGAATTATGCAAATTTGTTTTGCAAAAGTGGAGTTTTCCTTTAAAAGGAATGCATGAGGTTTTAAAGTTTTCAGCTTTTTTTCTCTCTGGCCGAAACCACACTGGTCGGTACAATTTTTTTAATTGAGCCCAGTTAAAACCAGTTTTGTCGCTTATGGCCAAGGTATATTGATACTAATTTATACTCAAATACTATTAAACTGCTTTCAGCTCTACTCAGTTGGAAATTGTACGGGCTTGCATGTAATGCAGTTTTGACCACATTGTGTATGGGTTTGCCCAGGATTTATGTTTTTGTAAATGCTATCTATACTGACTTGCTCCTTGCCACTCCATTCAGGCTCCATGGTTCTCAGGCTGTAACATAGTTTTTAACATAGTTTATAAGGCTGAAAAAAGACATCTGTCCATCTATAGTAGTTCAGTCTGTTATCCTGCAAGTTAATCCAGAGGAAGGCAAAAATAACCCTATAAGGTAGTAGCCATTTTCTCCACTTTAGGGGGAAAAAATTCCTTCCCGACTCCAATCAGGCAATCAGAATAACTCCCTGGATCAACAACCCCTCTCTAGTAGCTATAGCCTGTAATATTATTACTAGAGATGAACGAATTGAAGTTGACGATTGTGAAATTCAATCCGAATTTCAGGAAAAATATTTTTTCCTAAAATGTCTGCTGCACATGTTAGGACATGGAGCAAGAAACTCTGGGAATGAGGGATCACCCACAATGCCATGCATGCAGCCAATCAGCAGCGAGCCAGCCCTGTGATGTCACAGCCCTATAAATAGACTCGGCCATCTTGGATTCAGCCATTTTCCAGTGTACTTAGTGCAGGGAGAGATGTTAGCAGGCGCTAGGGACAGTGCTAGGAAAGACTTGAAAACATATTACTTGCTAAATAGAAGTTCAGGGAAAGAGCATTAGAAGCACATGGAAAGGATAGGGAGGAATTATTTCACAGTATTAAAGAAGAACAGGGTTCAATAGGGGAGTTTACAGCCCGGGAAATAGGAACAATCCTATTACAACTTGCTGCACTAACTGCGGATCCAAATTGCCATTATACTGCTGCTCATTTCAGGTTTGCAATACCTCTGTAATTCCAGCAAACTGTACTTGTTATTGGGGTCTTATTAGCCCCTGTGCGGTGTGTGTGTGTATATATATATATATATATGTTCTAAAGCCTTTTTTTGTTGAGTATAAGTGGGAAAAAAGGGGCTTATTAGCTGTTGTGTGTTGAAGCAAGAAAATTACAGCCCTTTTGGGCATGTATTAGTTGCAAATAAAATATTATTTGCCGTTCACTGCCGCAGTTATATATTCTAAAGTCTTTTTTTGGTGTGTATTAGTGGGAAAAAAGAAAAAGGGCTTATTAGCCGTTGTGAAATGAGAAAATTGCAGCCCTTTTTGGCATGTATTTGTGGCAAAAAAAGTATTATTTGCCGTTCACGACAACAGTTATATGTTCTAATGCCTTTTTTTGCCGTGCATTATTGGGGGGGGGGGGGGGGGGAAGTGGCTTATTAGCTGTTGTGTGGTAAAGTGAGAAAATTACAGCCCTTTTTGGTGTGTATTAGTGGCAAAAAAAGGATTATTTACAGTTCTAAAGCATTTTTTTGTTGTGTATTAGTGGGGGACAAAGGGGCTTATTATCCCTTTTTGGCGGTCCCGAGCGCCTTGCTTAGCAGTGATCTGCTGCCAGTGTTTCCTTTCAGCCCTGGCCACAACATGCTTTCTGCTTGTTTCCTGCAGCATTTCCATAAGGGCCGAGCGCGTCCCTTCCTGTGTTTTATGGGTTGGATCATGTGGCATCGCCAACCAATCCTAGCCCTCCTGCAGATATATAAGTGGCTCAGCTCCTTTCTCAGATTCCTCAGTGTCAAGGTCCTTGTGTCCTGCTAAGGTTCCTGATATCCGCTTGTGTTCCTGACCCATACTTGTGTTCCTGGACTCTGCTAACTGTTTGATCCCTGCCTGCTTGCCTGTTGCTGAACCGGATTGCCTGACCAGCACCTGTGCCACCTGACCTGTCTGACTTCGCCTCTGCCTCATCCTTCAGTCCTGTACTGTTGCTCCTGGTAATGACTCAACCTGCACACAGTGCCCATTTCTCTGGTACCTTTCTCAGGTACCTCCTGGTCCGCCTGGGCCAGCTGCCTCATGTGCCCATCCATCTCAAGAGGTAGCAACCTGGTGTTCCCCTGAGGAAAGTCTATTCCCACCATCAGGGTGGTACTGTGAAGATAAAGGGGTTCACTTAGACAACACCCTTAGAGGAGGTTGGACACGTGGCAAAGTGGGTTCACACCTGCTGGTTTGTGTCAATTAGTGGGGAAAAAGAAAAAGGGCTTATCAGCCATTGTGTGGTGAAATATGAAAATTACAGCCCTTTTTGGCATGTATTAGTAGCAAAAAATATATTATTTGCCGTTCGTATCTGCAGTTATATGTTCTAAAGCCTTTTTTTGCTGTATATTAGTGTGGGGGGGGGGAGGGGCTTATTAGCAATTGTGTGGTAAAGTGAGAAAATTTGAGCTCTTTTTGGCATCTATTAGTGTGGGGGGGGGGAAGGGGCTTATTAGCCTCTGTGTGGGGAAGTGGGGAAATTACAGCCCTTTTTGGCATGTATTAGTGGGAAAAAAAAACTTTATTTGCTGTTCACGGCCGCAGTTATATGTTCTAAAGCCTTTTTTTGGCATGTATTAGTGAGGAAAAAAATGCGCTTATTAGCTGTTGTGTGGGGAAGTGAGAAAATGATAGTCCTTTTCGGCATGTATTAATTTCCTTTTTATTTACTTATTTGATCTAACAGTATGTCAGACAGAGAAGTGACAGGCCCTGCACAGGGAAGGGGCACAGGCCTAAATGTTTTTGGCGCAGACACAGGTCGCAGCAGAGTAAGGGGGCGTGGCAGCAGGGGTCACTTCGAGAGGCCCGAGCTCCCATTGTCAGCTAGCGCTAGTGTCTTGACCAGCAACCCAGTGGTCCTTGAATGGTTGACTTGATCTTCGCAATAAATTAGCAAATTCTAAAATTCGTGATCTCCAGTCATTATTTTCAATGTAATATGCGCATTATGCTGGCAATACAGGCGTGGGTTACTTTTGCTGCATTTTTCAAGCTGCTAGAAGTTTCCTGAGACTAGAGAAACTTCTACCTAACAACCTGCACTGGAACCTATCAGCTACACTATATCACTATCTACCCTACACTGACTATCTCCCATTAACTATCTGTATTATATATATGAGCTAACTAAGTATGTAATGTAATTGACTTAGAAATGTAAATGACTCAGCAGAGCACAGCTATGACACCGCTCTCTCTCTCAAAACTGCAAAAAAAACGAAGAAAAAGGCTGCTGAGGAGTTTCTTTTATAGTAAGGGGTTGGCAACATTCCTATTGGTTGCTAGGGATGTTGCTAAGCTCAGACAAAGATATTGCAGCCTTCTCATTGGCCCGCAAGCAAGAAGCAGGAGGGTTCTGATGAAAAAAAAATCTAGAATATTCACGATTACGAAGATACAGCACTATATTCTAAATCTTCATGAATTCTTGAAGTGCGATATTCGCAATACAAATTCTGCTCGCTGTTGTAGCAGTTTTTTGTTAGGTCACTGGAGGAGGTAAACATGGCCATTTGTCGAATCTGTGGGTATAAGATGAAGCAAGTCTATGGTGCCAATGTTGACACCACGGCCGTGTGTCAACATATGCAACGATACCATAAACTGGCCTGGGAGAACCATGGCTCCGACTTGGTGGTCCAGCCTGCCTCAGCAATCACTGTATCACCCAGTGGCATACAACCAATTTCAGGCACTCAAGGCTCCACCACCTCAGCCAAAGAAAGCTGTCTGTCCTTCCCATTATCTGCTGGTCCTAATGCTCCTGCTCCTCCTCCTCCTAGTCAGTCATTCCGTCAGCAATCGATCACCGAAGCAATTGCCAAGAGACAACACTATGCGTGCACTCATCCAATGGTGCAGAAGCTGAATGTGCTCCTGGCAAAGTTACTGGTATTGCAGTCCCTCCCTTTCCAAGTGGTGGACTCTGCACCTTTCAGAGAACTGATGGCTTGTGCCAAGCCGAGGTGGAGAGTCCCAAGCTGTCATTTCTTTGCCAAAAAGACAGTACTAGCCCTGCACACATATGTAGAACAGAAGGTGGGCCAGTCCTTGAGTCTGTCAGTGTCTGCCAAAGTGCACGGCAGCACTGACGTGTGGAGCTGTAACTACGGTCAAGGACTATATATGTCCTTTATGGCCTACTGGGTAAATGTGGTTCCTGCCCAGCCAAACCAGCAACTTGGCTGTTTCCACCTCCATATTCTCACGCCGTTGGTCCTGCGACAATGTCCGCCTCTGCCTCCTCATCCTCCGCCTTGTCCTCAGCCTCCACTGCAGGGACAATTCACAGTGCCCCACCAGCATACCACATTTGCAGAGCACGGCGGTATCATGCTGTTCTGCACCTAGTTTGCTTGGGAGTCACATAGGAGAGGAACTGCTTCACGTCCTTCATCAATAAATCTAATCCTTTCTTTCCCCGCAACAACTCAAATTGCAGCCATGGTGACTGACGATGGGAAGAGCAACGTGTCGGTCCTGCGTCAAGGAGGTCTGAGCCATGCGCCTTGCATGGTGCACGTGTTCAATCTGGTTGTCAAGCTTTTCCTGAAGTCTTTCACCTATCTCCAAGACATCCTAAAAACTTTGCATTCAGCCATTCGTACACTGCCAAGCACACCCTCCTTGAACTACAGCGGCAGAACAGCGTCCCCCAACATAGACTGATATGCGATGTTTTCACCCCTTGGAATTCCACATTCCATATGTTGGACTGACTGTATGAACAGAAAAAGGCCATAAACGATTTCTTGATGATACAGGCCGACAGAGGTACTCCCCTGTGTAACTTCGATGTTAGGCAATGGCAGCTCATGTATGACACCTGCCGTTTGCTCAGGCCCTTTGAGGAGGCCACTTTATTTGTAATTCTTTATTTGTTACAAACATCACATAATATAATGACATCAATGCGATTAAAAGCAGATCCTAAGCAGCAGCACATGGTAGGTTATGCACCAAAACAGCAGTACATACATATAAATACTATCATTGTAGTTCCACACAACCGACCAAAAGTACATCAATAGAACTAAGGTCCATTAGACAATGTCCCATGCAGTTATAAGACTGCAAAAGTGCAAGTGCAAGGTGGAAAACATCAGATAAAGTATATAATACCTACCTCAAGATGGCGCAACCTCCAATGCAAAGTGCAGTGTAGTGCACTTTGCACTTTCACTATCACTATGGTCTCAATGGTGGAAATCACGATTCTCTATACAGTATATTTTTGTTTGGGTTCTCTTTTCTCTCACTATAAACTAGTTGTTGGTATAATGTATGGCTTCATTTATAGGTTAATTGCCCTCCCAGACCATCATGCTTTTTGTGACCATATCGGTGATATGGATGTGCACATTGAAATATTACGCTGGCGGTGGGAGTGGGGATAATGAAGGACATCCGGATGTGCCTTGACCTCTTCCAAAATTGCGCTTCTTTTCACTCCTCCCTGACTGCGCGTGCTGCCGCGATCTTGCAAGGTAATCTTCGCGCCTTGATCACGGTTTACCGGGAGTGTACGGGGGAGGAATAAGGCATAGATTTCAACGAGACACGGATTGGTTAATAAGGTATCTGACACACATGAGATTGGGTTATATAAAGTGCCCCCATGACTAGATTGGTACGCCCCCTGGGAGAAGCCATTGGGCGAAACGTGCAAAGGGGAATCATTGGCGCTTGCACCATCTTGCGGTTGGTATTATATACTTTATCTGATGTTATCCACTTTGCACTTTTGCAGACTTATTACTGCATGGGACATTGTCTAATGGACCTTAGTTCTATTGAGGTACTTTTGGTCGGTTGTGTGGAACTATAATGTTAGTATTTATATGTATGTACTGCTGTTTTGGTCCATGACCTACCATGTGCTGCTGCTTAGGATCTGCTTTTAATCCCATTGATGTCATATCATGTGATATTTGTAATAAATAAAGAGTGTATATTTTCTATTATCTATGAATGTGTGGTTACTTGTTTGGTGTATTGTGGTTTATTCTCCACACATACTATAACCCTACTATAACCCTATGTTTATAGGTGTAGTGTTTATTTGTCATTCACCAGGACCACGGGATGAACAACATAATTCCACTAATTCATATCCTGGAAAAGATACTGGTAAATCTGGCTGATCAGAGGACTGGAGACGTGGCGCCTACATCCCCACGGCCACATGAGCCCTGTGGGGGCTGAACTAGTGGAGGAGGAGAACATTGGAGCACAAGCAATGTGTAGCAAAATGGGTGGTTTTTCTTCACAGATGACAGGAGAAGAGGAGTAGGAGCAGCCGGAGGAGCAAGAAAGAGATGGGGAAGACGAGCCAGATGACCCAGAAACACTGTGGCAGTATGCTGTGGAGATGGAGGCAGGTAGTCCCTTTGAGCCACTTGCGCAAATGACCCGATGCATGCTCACTTGTTTGCGTAGTGACAGCTGAATTGTCACCATTTGGCAGAGGGATGATTACTGGCTGTCCACCATGTTAGACCCTCCCTACCGGTCTAAAATGGGGGGCTTTTTTTACACCCAATGAAATGGAGGATAAGCTGAACTACTATAGAGACATTATATGTAGTTAGTTGGCCACTGCCTATCTGCACCATCATCCGGGGGCCATCTGCGCTTACGTTCCACTGCCATGGCGGCTGGGTGGGTGGGGTGGCATGAACAGTACCAGCTCCATCAGGAGCAGACTGAGTCTAGAGTCGCTGATGAGCATAGTGAATAAATTACTCACCATCATCTAGACATAGAGCAGAAATTGAACCAGCAGGTGGTGGCATACTTGGACAGCACCCTGCCACCCCACATTGAAGATATGCTGGACTACTGGGCAGCCAAACTGGATTTGTGACCTTAACTGGCCAAGTTTGCCCTGGAAAATCTGTCCTGCTCGGCCAGTACTGTGGCATCAGAGCGGGTGTTTAGAGCTGTGGGGGCAAGAGTTACCCTAAGGAGAACTCATCTGTCCACCCAAAATGTGGAGAGACTGACCTTTGTCAAGATGAATCGAGCATAGATCAGCCAGGATTTCCACCCACCGATGCCTGATGCATAAGATTAGATCATCCATGCTGCCTCACTCAAACCTTGACAAAAGAGACCAGTTTCTTCTGGCTACCTGCCTCAGCTACTATTCTGCTGCTGCCACCCGCCTGAAGCCACACATGTGAGGCCAAGTTTTCCTACTTACACCCACCATCGTCAGCGGGTACTGTTATTGCCACCCACATTCCTACTCTGTCATAGGGTCACTCTGTGGTCTTCTGATGCTACTGTCAACTCCTCACTATATCACCATGCCATTCTGTGGTCTCCTCATGCTGCTGCCACCTCCACACTATGTCACCTTGCCACTCTGCAGTCTCCTGATGCTGCTGCCACCTCCACACTGTCACCTTGCCACTCTGTGGTCTCCTGATGCTGATGCTACCTCTACACTGCTGCCACACTATGTCACCTTGCCACTATTTGGTCTCCTGATGCTGCTGCTATCTCAATGCTATGTCACCTTGCCACTTTGTGGCCTCCTCATGCTGCTGCTGCCACCATCACACTAAGTAATTCTGACACTGTGTGACCTCCTCATGGTGCTGCCACCTATACACTATGTCACCTTGCCACTGTGTGGTCTCCTGATGCTGGCGCCACCTCCACACTATGTCACCTTGCCACTCTGGTCTCCTGATGCTGCTGCTACCTCAACACTATGTCACTTTAATACTCTGTGGACTCCTCATGCTGCTGGTGCTGCCTCCACACTCTGTCATTGTGCCACTCTGTGGTCTCCTGATGCTGCTGCTACCTCCACACTATGTCACCTTGCCACTCTGTGGTCTCCTGATTCTGTTGTTACCTCCACACTATGTCATCTTGACACTCTGTGGTCTCCTGATGCTGCTGCTACCTCTACACTATGTCACCTTGCCACTCTGTGGTCTCCTGATGCTGCTGCCACCTCCACACTATGTCATCTTGCCACTCTGTGGTCTCCTCATGCTACTACCAACTCCACACTATGTAATTGGGCCACTATGGTATTCCATAGTCTCACAGCTCTTATCGTAAAGAATCCTCTTCTATGTTTGTTTGTTTACAAACCTTCTTTCCTCCAGATGCAGAGGATGTTTCCTTGTCACAGACACAATCCTGGAGATAAATAGATGATGGGAGAGATCTCTGTACTGACCCCTGATATATTTATATATAGTTATTAGACCTCCTCATTGTTTTTTAAAGTGAAAACCCTAATTTTTATAGTCTTTCTGGGTACTGTACTCCACTAGTGTTGAACGAGCACCATAGTGCTCAGGTCCTCGGGCAGAACACATCGAGATGCTTGGATACTCTACCGAGCACCCAAGTATAATGGAAGTCAATGGGAGAACCAGAGCATTAAACCAGGCACCCCCTGCTCTGAAGAGGGAAGTGTGCCTGGTTCATAGGAAAAGTTCAGAAATTGATGGAAACACCACCAAAATGGTTCAGGAACAGCATGGGGATGATGTCTGGATGCATCTTGGAATCCCAGGTTGCTGCTAGGAATTATGTTGTCTGAGTAGTACGCCACTTTTACAGACTGACAATAATACACACAAAACCAGATAAAATCGATTTTAGAGGAAAAATTGTTAGGAAACATTCTTTCCTGTATATTAACTTGTATATAAAGTGCAAGTGCTGCCAAACATTTTGTTGTTTTTCGGAACTGGGGTCATGATTAAAAAGGATGGCTGGGGGCATCCGTATTGCGCCGCTAGAGGTGAAATTCTTGGACCGGCGCAAGACGAACCACAGCAAAAGCATTTGCCAAGAATGTTTTAATTAATCAAGAAGGAAAATCGGAGGTTCGTAGACAATCAGATACTGTCGTAGTCCTGACCATAAACGATGCCGACCGGTGATCTGGCAGCGTTATTTCTATGCCCCGCCGAGCAGCTTCCGGGAAACCAAAGTTGAAACGTAAAGTAATTGACAGACAGGCACAAGCAGGACTGGAGCCTGTGACTTAATTTGACTCAACTCGGGAAACCTCACCCGGCCCAGACACGGAAAGGATTGAAAGATTGAGCTTTTTTTCGATTCTGTGGGTGGTGGTGCATGGTCGTTTTTTAGTTGGTGGAGCGATTTGTCTGGTTAATTCCAATAATGAACGAGACTTCTCCGTGCTAACTATTTACGTGACCCTGGCGGTGAGGAATGTGTTGACCAGACTCTTGGATAGTGAGTCTGGACTTGTAGGTAAGGGCCTGCTGGTGAGCTGACCCTCTAAAAAATTATATTCAAGGGCCTGCAGGTGAGCTGACCTTGTAAAACATTATGTGTGTGAGCCTGCAGGTGAGCTGACCCTGTAAAACATTAAATTTGAGGGCCTGCAGGTGAGCTGACACTGTAAAAGATTGTAGGTGAGGGTCTGCTGGTGAGCTGACCCTCCAAAACATTATATGCGAGGGCCTGCAGGTGAGCTAACCCTCTAAAACATATGCAAGGGCCTGCAGGTTAGCTGACCCTGTAAAAGATTGTAGGTGAGGGCATGCTGGTGAGCTGACCCTGTAAAGCTTTATATTCGTGGGCCTTCAGGTGAGCTGACCATCGAAAACATTATGGGCAAGTGCCTGCTGCTGCTTTGCTGACTCTAAATAACTTTGACTGATTACACGTCCCTGTGAAGTCGATGTTTCATTTGGATGTCTGCCCTATCAACTTTCGATGGAACTTTCTACCCCTAACATGGTGACCACGTGTAACGTGGAATCAGGGTTTGATTCCGGAGGAGGAGCCTGAGAAACGCCAACCACATCCAAGGAAGGCAGCAGGCGTGCCGATTACCCACTCCCGACTCGGGGAGGTATGGATGATAAATTACAATACAGGGCTCTTAAGACACCCTGTTATTGGAATGAGTACACTATTAATTCCTTTAACTGCGTTGGTCAGGCCACATGTGATTTTCGGGACAGATGTTGGTGTAAGGCGGGCACGCAGTGGCCCTGGTAATGTCACTGTCAGAAGCGGACACCGTCTATTGAAAAATTACACTGTATGTTACAGATAAATTTTTTCAGCGCACACGTTACACTGGAAATGTGGCACTTGTAATGTCACGGTCAGAAGCGGACACCGTCTATTGAGAAAGTACACTGTATGTCACAGATACATTTTTTTTAACGCACACGTTACACTTTAGATGTGGCCCTGGTAATGTCACTGTCCGCAGCGGAGACTGTCTATTGAAAAAGTATACTGTATGTCACGGATACATTTTTTAAACGCACACGTTACACTTTAGATTTGGCCCTGGTAATGTCACTGTCAGAAGCAGACATTGTCTACTGAAAAAGTACACTGTATGTCATAGATACATTTTTTTTTCAGCGCATAAGTTACACTGGAAATATGACACTGGTAATGTCACGATCAGAAGCGGACACTGTCTATTGAAAAAGTACACTGTATGTCACAGATACATTTTTTAAATGCACACGTTACAATGCAGATGTGGCCCTGGTAATGTCACGGTCAGAAACGGACACCGTCTATTGAAAAAGTACACTGTGTGTCAGTGCTAAAAAAAATTAAATGCACACGTTACACTTTAGATGTGGCCCTGGTAATGTCACTGTCCGCAGCGGACACCGACTATTGAAAAAGTACACTGTATGTCACTGATACATTTTCTCAGCTCGAACGTTACAATGCAGATTTAGCACAGCTAATGTCATTGTCCACAGTGGACACCGTCTACGGAAAAAGTGCACTGGATGTCACTGATATTTTAGGGATGCGCACACTTTACACAGGAGATGTGGCTCAAATAATTTAACTGTTCACAGCGGCCTATTACACAATATTTTGTGCAGGATGCGCTAAAAATATTTATTGCTGCTGTCACATACAATAGTCCTTAAAAGGACTTTTAGGTCTCTGAAAAGTTTTTTGTTTAAAAATCTTTCTACTACACTCCCTACACTGTCTGTCCCTTCTCATGCACAGCTCTCCCTAACACTGAGCAATTTAGGGCAAGTTGCGCTACAAATATATATTGCTGCTGTCACACACAATAGTCCTTACAAGGACTTTTGGGTCTCTGAAATGTTTTTGTCCAAAAAATATATTCAATTACACTCCCTACACTCTCTGTCCCTTCCTATGCTCAGCTTTCCCTGACTACGAATGAGCCGAACATACGTCATCAGGTGCTATATAGCACCGATGACGTGTTCTAGCCAGCCGCATTACAGTGAGGGCAGTACCCACCTGCATATTTATTGGCTGCGTAGCAGCCAAGAAACGTGCGGGGAGGAGGCTCGAGCATGGCGCCCGAGCACATGCGGTACTCGGCCGAGTACTGCCATCTGCCGAGCATTGAGAGCATGCTTGATCATCACTATACTCCACCCATTCCATCTTTCTGAACTAGAGATGGCCATGCGGTTTGCCCAGCGGTTGTTTCGCGTGAACTTTGCACACTCGCCATTTGCTTTTGCATTGCGCCGAACTTTGACCCATGACACATCCATCATGTGGGACAGAACAGCTAAGTGAGATTTTTCAGCACATGGACACACCCCACCCTATAAAAGAATCTGATCTGGCAGCCATTTTACATTTTATGTTTTACCAGTGAAGGGAGAGGTTGCTTTGTGGAGCAGGGACAGGCTGGGACCAGGGACACCAAATGCTAGCTAATAGGGCCGCAAAAGTCCTTTTAAGGACTCGTATACATGTGCTATCGATAGGCGTGATATACTGAGGGGTGTTATATATTTATAATATCATTTCTAACATAGAAAGTACATTATAGTGCATTTGTGTTGTGCAGCAGTTGTGTACGGTTCTGCTGCGATATAGAGGGGCAAACGCTATTGGAACAACTAATTGCAATGAGTATGATATACCTGTTGCCCCAAAAAAATGATTGAGGGGTGTGATATACATTCTTCCACAAAATTCTTATTGAGGGCTGCGATATAACTGTTGCCCCAAATAAACAGGGTGCTTTGATATAACTGTTCTGTCAAAAAAATTATTGAGGGGTGTGATACACCTGCTTCCACAAAAAACTAATTAAGAGGTTCAATATACCTGCTTCCATCAAACATTGATTGAGGGGTGCAATATACCTGCTTCCACAAAATACTAATTAAGGGGTTTGATATATCTGCTTCCACCAAATATTGATTGAGGGCTGCGATACACCAGCTTTCACAAAATACTGATTATGGGGTTCGATATACCTGTTTTCGCCAAATATTGATTGATGGGTGCAATATACCTGCTTCCACAAAATACAGATTAAAGGATTTGATATGTCTGCTTCCACAAAATACTGATTTAGGGGTGTGATATACCTGCTTCCACAAAATACTGATTTAGGGGTTCAATATACCTGTTTCTACCAAATATTGATTAAGGCCTACGATATACCTGCTTCCACAAAATACAGATTAAGGGGTTTGATATGCCTACTTCCACAAAATACTTATTCAGGGCTGCGATATACCTTTTTCCACAAAATACTGATTATGGGGTTCAATATACCTGTTTCTACCAAATATTGATTAATATCTACAATATACCTGCTTCCACAAAATACAGATTAAGGGGTCCGATATACCTGATTACACAAAATACAGATTAAGGGGTTCAATTTACCTGTTTCCATTAAATATTGATTAAGGCCTGCGATGCATCTGCTTCCACAAAATGCTGATTCAGGGCTGTGATATACCTGCTTCCACAAAAGAGGAAGAGGAGGGGAGTTCAGAGGGAGAGATGAAGCAGCAGAGGGAGAGGAGAAGGAGTAGAAGCAGGGAGAGCTCGCAGGGCACAGTAGGCAAAATGCAGACTGCAAATGCATTTGGAGCGAGCCATCCACCATGCAAGGTCACTTATGGCGCACCCAGGACGCCGGCACATGGCTCTGCAGTGTGGTCTTTTTTTAACATGTCAGCTGCTGACAATAGTGTTGCCATCTGCAGCCTGTGCTGTCAACACATAAATCGTGGTAAGCCCAAACCTCACCTAGGGACATCCGCCTTTAGAAAGCACCTGGCCTCCCATCAACGAGTACAGTGGGAGCAATGCCGTCAAAACCCACAAAGCCACACTCCCGGCGCTCCACGTCCTGCCTCTTCTCCTTTTTCTCTCCCCTGCCATTTGTTAACTCCTCCTCCTTCTGCCGTGCCGTCGTCGAGTTCATTTGGCAAAAGGCAGGCTTCCGTGGCCCAAAAGTTTGAGCGTAAAAAGTTGATGACGCTGTATAACCCTCTTTCCAATGGCTGACCACTGGCTTGTTGGAACTGCTAGCCCGCCAACTACTGCCATATAAACTGGTAGATTCGGAGGCCTTTAGAAAATTTGTGACCATTGGCACAGCTCAATGGAAGGTCCTCGGAGGGAAATATTTCTTCCAGAAGGGCATCCCAGAGCTACAGTAATTGGCCACGTTCAGCGTCATGTGAATATATCTCTGGCACACAGTGTCGATGCCAAGATACATCTGACCACAGATATGTGGTCTATCAAAAATGGGTAGGGAAGGTACATAACTTTTACTGCCCACTGGATGAGCCTTCTGACGGTTGTCAAGCATGTAACCCGTGGCTCCCGTGTGGATTTGGTGTTACTGCCAAGGATTGCATGCAGGCCAACCTCTTCTCCTCCTCCTACTCCATTCTCCATCTCCTCCTCGGCTGACTCCTCCTTTTCCACTGCTACCACCTCTTCTGCTGTGCCCCCCCAAGCTTTCCAGAACCTATTCGACATCCCAGGTGAGACGTTGCCATGCTGTGCTGCGGCTGTTGTGCCTGGAAGACAAGAGCCACACCAGTCCTGCACTGCTTTCACCTCTAAGGTCACAGGCCAATCAGTGGCTAACCCCGCTCAGTGTGGTGCGACAACGGTGACAATCTGCTCAGCACACTGAAACAGAGCAAAATGACACACGTGCCGTGCATGGCACACGTCCTGAACTTAATCGTGCAGCGATTCATTGCCAAATACCCCGGGGTCCATGACGTCTTGCGGCAGGCTAGGAAAATCTCTGGCCATTTTAGAAGATTTTACATGGCTCGCCTTGCTGATATTCAGAGCCACACCACCTGCCCGTCAGACGTCTGATTTGTGACTGCCCGATGTGATGGAACTCCACCTTGTATATGCCTGATAGGCTGCTCCAGCAGAAACGTGCAGTTAATGACTACCTGTACAAACTCTGCATCAGGACAGGTTCTTGGGAGCTTGTTTTTTTTTTCCACCGCGCCAGTGGCTGCTCATGCGCGATGCATGCAGACTTCTGTGACTATTTGATGAGATCACCAAACTGGTCAGTCGCAGCCAGGGCGCCATAAGTGACATCGTTCCTTACGCCTTCTTTCTGGAGCGTACATTGCATTGTGTCATTGATCAAGCCGTCGAGGAGCAGGAAGATGAGGAGGTTGCAATGCTGGATGAATTCCAAGGGGGGGATACTCTAATTTGAGACAAGTCAACAACAGTAGTCTGAAGAGGAGTCAGAGGAGGATGGTGCCAGGGCGGAGGAGGAGCAAGAAGAGTGGTTTGAAGATGTGTTGGTCACTTCGGATATGAGATAATTCTTGCAGCCAACCCATCGACAGCCGTCCTCTGGATCCAGCCTCAGGGAACGCCTAGACTGACAGGTATCCGACTACATCAGGTTAACGGCTGATGTGGACGTTCTGAAAAGAGATGAACCCCTGGACTACTGGGTGTGCACGCTTGACCTGTGGTCAGAGCTGGCACAATTTGCCATGGAACTGTTGGCTTGCCCCTCGTCCAGTGTCCTTTCCGAAAGGACGTTCAGTGCAGCAGGGGGGATCGTGACCAATAGGCTCACTTGCCTAGCTCACGAGAGTGTGGACTACCTCACATTTTTTAAAATAAATGAGGCATGGATCTCGGAGGAATGCAACATATGTGACGAGTCGACCATGTTTAATTGAAATTCCTCATGACAGCCCACAAATATCCGCCACCACCCAGAACAAATCATGGTCCCTGTCTTAGGTAAATACAGCGGCATAAAAGGCCTTTTATGTCCATTGAATGCAGAATTTTTTAGGTCTGTGCTGGCCGACAGTTACATATTTATCCTGTGACCGCCTAATGTACCTCCAGCCACAGAATCCAAAGTTATTTGCTGTCAGGTGAACGCCTATTGGCTAATTTTTGGGGCCTGTACTGGTCGACATTTACATATTTATCCTGTGACCGCCTAATGTACCACCAGCCACAGAATTCCAAATTCTTTGCTTTCGGGTGAATGCCTGTTGGCTAATTTTTGGGGCCTGTACTGGCCTACAGTTACATATTTATCCTGTGAATGCCTAATGTATCGCCAGCCACAGAATACAAAGTTCTTTGCTGTCAGGTGAACTCCTATTGGCTAATTTTTGAGGAGTGTACTGGCCTACATTTACATATTTATCCTGTGACCGCCTAATGTACCTCCAGCAACAGAATCAAAAGTTATTTGCTGTCAGGTGAATGCCTATTGGCTAATTTTTGAGGCCTGTACTGACCTACGGTTACATATTTATCCTGTGACAGCCTAATGTCCCTCCAGCCACAGAATCCAAAGTTCTTTGCTGTCAGGTGAACGCCTATTGGCTAATTTTTGGGGCAAGTACTGGCCTACAGTTACATATTTATCCTGTGACAGCCTAATGTACCTCCAGCCACAGAATCCAAAGTTCTTTGCTGTCAGGTGAAAGCCTATTGGCTAATTTTTGGGGCCTGCACTGCAGTGGCAAGTTCTCACAACAATACTTCACTAATACCAATCACTAATATCTCATGAGACCTTATAAAATGTGAAGTTGTGTGTACCGCGAAAAAAGATATTGCATCATTAGGGATTTTCGCAATGGCGCTTTTTTTTAAAACACTCGATCTGCATATACAGCGATTGTTATAACATGCATGTGAAATGTAATCAAATACACTGCTTTAATGTCAAATTACTTACAGCGATCAGAAATTCTTTCTCAACGTCGCGAAAATTGTTGCCAACCATCTTTTCTGATTGCATCCAACTTCGGTCTGGTGGAAACCCAGTTGCAGTAGTAGGCCGTGCATATTTGGCGCTTGCGCATAGGTGAAAATTACATTGCCGATATTTCGCATTGAAAAAAATTATGAATAGAGATTGCAAATTCGAATAATACATCTGGTATGTCACTGTCCATGTTGTGGGACTATTTGTGCACTTCTAGTAAGTATTTGATGGCTGCAAATATGACCTGAAGGTATTCCAGGTTCGCCTGCCTTTAAAGTGAATGTAGCCCGCCGCAAACTTGCGGTTCGTGAACATTTAAACGCGTTCGCCAACTGTCCCGACGGATGTTCGTCCATCACTATAGATCACTACCACCATTCTTCTAACCTGATGATCCATCCATGCAGAAGATTGCTTCTGTGCACCTCTTGCTGTCATTCCAGTTCATTGTCTCCTGTGGGACATACAATGTTGAACAGTGAGGACACCTCTGCCTAGGTGCGTAGCGATCTTATAAACCAACATCTCTGTCCCCCCCAGGTTGTGACAAATGGCGATAACTGGCATGACAATCAGGAGGCATCACACAATTAACCCAAACCATGCTATTTTTGAGGTTTCATGTAGCTAAGAAAATGATGCTTTGAATATGGCTTTTATGCTCCTCCCACATGCCACAGATTGGAGCTAGGTGCTTAAAAATTTCATAATCTGCAGATCTTAATGATACATGCTAGATATTTAATTTGTATAACTATAGCTTGTCCTTATTAGTGTTGCAATTTCAATGTTGAGTGGTGTATATATATATATTTTAATTTTAATTTTTGTCAGAATAATTTACATTTTATATTTCCTCTGAGCAACATGAATTTGTTGCTAAATATAATGCATTTTTCCACATATATTTTCAAAGCTCTTGCAGCTCCATTGTTCTACATGGCTTGGCCTTAACATCATTTTAGTTGAACAATTTTACTGAATATTGGATTTTTCCTGAGGAGATGGTTTACATTGAATGAATCTGTCTATATTTGAGCAATTTAGTTAAATATATTACTAATATTTTTCCCTCCTATAAGCTTTTGCAGGGATGTAAAAAAAATAACTCTATTGTAATATAATCGAGAAAGATCAAAGGAAGCAATTTATTCAAGCAAGCTCACATCATTTTAGGGAAATGTTTTTTGATTGTGGTTAATGATGTAATCAGGCTATCATAGTAAACTGCCCACAGGTTGGAGGTGCTGAGAAATTACAGCTTCACTACTGGAGTGAGGATAATCTCTTAGAACAAGGAAATGAAATTTGAAAATAATTCTAAATAGAACATTTTTCATGTTTGAAAAAAAAATGCATATGGAACTGGATTGATTTGATAATGGCACTAATATTTCTATATTTACCTTAAAGGGAAACCATGTATCAGGAGAAAATTCAACACATTGAAATTTTTGACAGGGGAAAGGCAGAATAAATGGGATATTTTAACATCTTTGATTTCATTCTTTAAAGACCAATTACTTTTCTGTCCCCTGTGGGAGAAAAACATGCTTCTTCTCAATGGCTGAATTCCTAAGACTTCACTGATTCATGTTATATTTAGCAGATTACAGTTTTAGAGTCATCAGTAGGAAAGGCCGTTGCAAACTGACAGGCCTAAAATCATACTCTTTGATTGTAATTGACAGAAAAAGCATTTAAGGTAAAGAAAAAAAATATTTTATTCATCCGTGATTACACTGTGGTGTGATTTGGTGACATAATACAGCTGTGAACTGAGGCAGGAAAAAGCGGTAATTCTTCTTGAGGGCTTGACGGGATGCAGCCTTTTACTCTTCCTCATGCCAGTGCCGCCAGCTAACGTTGCTACATTGATGGTGTCAAGACAAATAGAGCCATGGACAGCCACAATTACAAAGGCAAAGGACTGAATTCTTCTGAGGAGCATTTTGTTTGATGCAAAGTTTTATCTGCCCAATAATACAATAAATGTGAAATGCAAAGAATTCATATTCTCACTTTAAACTTGAAAAGGAGGATTTCTTTTTTTTAGATCAGTAGAGCCATTATTTTAAAGTGTAAGCTATTTTATTAACTTTTTCAAGACTAGGATTTGTTTTTCTAGGTTAACAGAGTCATCATCTTAAACTGTAAGCTTTGTTATGAACTGATTCAAGACAAGGGCCCATAGAACTAGACATAGTTTAAACATTATTTGCTTGTGTCAATTTTATGACCATAACTATTCCATTTGTTGAATTAGTAATGCAATTTCTATAGTTTAAATCGTTTGTTTTTTTCTTCAGGGGCAATGTAGATTTCTTTCTTTGTCATTTTTATACACATTTATTAACATTTTTGCTTTTTTTTACTTTTGGGTAGGGTTGAGCGAACCCAAACTGTAAAGTTCGGGTTCATACCGAACTTTAGGATTTTTGGACCCCAGACCCGAACCCGAACATTTCAGTAAAAGTTTGGGTTCGGTGTTCAGCTATTTCTTGGAGCTTTTTGAAAGGCTGCAGAGCAGCCAATCAACAAGCGTTTAGCTGTGCGACCTTAGAAGCCATCACAGCCATGCCTACTAATGGCATGGCTGTGATTGGCCAGTGCAGCATGTGACCCAGCCTCTATATAAGCTGGAGTCACGTAGCGCTGCACGTCACTCTGCTCTGATTAGTGTAGGGATAGGATGCTGCTGCTGTGAGCGAGAGAATAGGACAGAACCTTTAATCAGAACCTCAATTGAACTCAGCGATCTACATAGGTTTTGTTGTGTGGGTGCAGTGCACAATCTTTTTACCCTGCCCTGAGCCCAGTGACAGAGAAAAATAACTTTTATCCATCTGTTAGTTAGGTGGGCGGTGGCGGCGGCGGCCATTTTTTGCAAGCTCAGTGCACCAAGCACTGCATCTGAGCTTTTGTGACATTCAAATCCAAGCTTGAAATACTGCACTAATAATCTTTTTTTTTTTTTTTTAAAACACCCTTTTTTGGCAATATCCAACATCTGGTGCCTTTGCAGGATTAGTCAGTGTGCAATTTAAGCTAGAAATAAAGCTATAATTTTTTGAGTTTTTAAAAACACCCTTTTTTGGCAAAAAATACAATTTTACAGCCCTTGCTGCATCTGCACGTGTGAAATTTAAGCGTTATATACAGCTTTCTTATTCTGTTAGTAAAAAAAAAAAATACAAAATATTGCAGCCCTTGCTGCATCTGTGATTGTTAAAAACAAGTTTAATATACTTCAATAATTTTCTGACTTTGAAAAAACACCCATTTTTGGCAATAACCTTCATTTTAAGCCTCTGCTACATTAGTTAGCGTGCAATTTAAGCTAGAAATACACCTATAATTTTCTGGGTTTTAAAAAAACACCATTTTGGGCAAAATAAACAATTTTACAGCCCTTGCTGCATCTGCACGTGTGAAATTCAAACATTATATACTGCTGTCAGATTCTGTTATTAAAAAAAATCACCTATTTTGGACAAAAAAAAACTTAATTTTGCAGCCTTTGCTGCATGTGTCATTGTGAGATACACCCTTTAGATGATGTGGTTCTATTCTGCTATTAATAAAACACCTATTTTAGGCAAAAATCTTTAATTGCGGCCTAGTCTGGATCTGTACGTGTGAGATACACCCTTTACATACTGTGGTTCTTTTCTGCTATTAATAAAACACCTATTTTAGGCAAAAATCTTTAATTGCGGCCTAGTCTGCATATGTATGTGTGAGATACACACTTTAGATACTGTGGTTCTATACTGTTATTTGAAAAACAGCCATTTTGGGCAAAAAGCTTAAATTGCGGCCTAGTCTAGATCTGTACGTGTGAGATACACACTTTAGATACTGTGGTTCTATTCTGCTATTAGAAAAACCCTAATTTTGGGCAAAAATCTTTAAAGGGATTCTGTCATGAGATTTTAGCCCTATAAGCTAAATATATGCCCATGTCCGTACTAATAACATGAATCCTAAACTGGCCTTATTAAACCTGCTTGTGGCTCAATTAGCCCAAAAAAACAGGTTTTTATAACCTGTCAAGTCACCTACCTAAGGTGCCCAAGGGGACATCCGTTAATACAGGGTGCCCGGCCATCTGGCACCTTAGGTAGGCGATTGACAGATCATAAAAACCTGTCTTTTGGGCTAATAGAGCCACAAGCAGGTTTAATAAGACCAGTTTAGGATTCATGTTATTAGTACGGACATGAGCATATGTTTAGCTTATAGGGCTAAATTCTCATAACAGAATCCCTTTAATTGTGGCCTAGTCTACATCTGTACGTGTGCGATACATACTTTAGTTACTGTGGTTCTATTCTGTTTTTCTAAAAATGAGCATTTTGTGCAAAAATCTTTTATTGCGGCCTAGTCTGGATCTGTACATGTGAGATACACCCTTTACATACTGTGGTTCTATTCTGCTATTAATAAAACACCCATTTTGGGCAAATTTCTTTAATTGCGGCCTAGTCTGCATCTTTACGTGTGAGATACACACTTTAGATACTGTGGTTATATTCTATTATTTAAAGGGAATCTGTCACCTGCTTTTACCATTTTAAGCTGGCACCATGGCTATGTTGACTAAAGTACCTTATTTCCAGCAGTCTTCTTTTTGCTTATTTTCGTTTTGTAGTTTTGATATAAAAGCAATTTTTATGTTATGCTAATTAGGGTCCAAGGTGCCCAGAGGGGCATTTTTTTCACTCTCCGGTGCCCAGTGACGCCCCCCTGCAGTGCCCAAGAACGCCTCCTGATCATCAAATAACCTCCCACAGCCCGGCAAACGGTTCTGCCCCCTCCCCACGTCATAGTCCAGGAAGGAGGACGGGGCATTTCTATAAGGTAGACTATGACGTGGGGAGGGGGCGGAACATGAAGGCCCCTATTTGCTCTAAATTGGATGTGGTGGAGCGCACTGGCTCCTGCTTATCGTCCAGGAGAATGTCGTCCTCGGTCTCCTTCCCCCAGCCATGGACAACACCAGGGATCCCTGAAAAGTTGAAAGCCTGCTCTTCTTGCTCCTTCTCCTCCTCTTCCTCCCCCCAGCCACCATCCTCCTCTGACTTCTCTTCAGACTCACGCTGACTTGTCTCAGATGGAGTTGCCCCCCCCCTGGGAATTCATTCAGCATTGCGACTCACTCATCTTCCAGCTCCTACTCCTCGACGGCTTGATTAATGACACGATGCAATGGACGATCCAGAAAGAAGGCATAAGGTACGATGTCCCTCATGGTGCCCTGGCTACAACTGACCAGTTTGGTGATCTCATTAAATGGATGCAGAAGTCTGAATGCGTCGCACATGAGCAGCCACTGTCGCTGTGAAAAAAAAACTAGGCTCCCCAGAACCTGTCCTTCTGCAGAGTTTGTACAGGTAGTTGTTAATGGCACGTTTCTGTTGGAGCAGCCTATCAAGCATATACAAGGTGGAGTTTCAGAGCGCCGGGCAGTCACAAATCAGACGTCTAACGGGAAAGTGGTGTTGCCGCTGAATGTCAGCAAGGCGAGCCGTGGCCATTTAAGAACTTCTAAAATGGCCAGAGATTTTCCTGGCCTGCTGCAAGACATCCTGGACCCCGGGGTATTTTGTAATAAATCGCTGCACGACTAAGTTCAGGACGCGTGCCATGCACGGCATGTGTGTCATTTTACCCTGTTTCAGCGCGCTCAGCAGTTTGGCACCGTTGTCGCACACCATTTTACCAACTGTCAAATTGAGCGGGGTTAGCCACTGATCGGCTTGTGACCGCAAAGCTGAAAGGAGTGCAGGAACGGTGTGGCTCTTGGCTTCCAGTCACAACAGCCACAGCATGGCAACGTCTCACCTGGGACATTGAATAGGTTCTGGGGAGCTTGGTGGGTGCAGCGAAAGAGGCGGTAGCATTGGAAAAGGAGGAGTCTGCTGAGGAGGAGACAGAGGATAGAGTAGAAAGAGGAGAAGAAGAGGCAAGCCTGCATAAAATCCATGGTGGTAGCACCAAATCCACATGGGTGTCACGGGTTACATGCTTGACGGCCATCAGAAGATTCACCCAGTGGGCAGTAAAAGCTATGTACCTTCCCTGCTCGTGTTTGCTAGACCACGTGTCTGTGGTCAGATGTATCTTGGCACCGACACTGTGTGCCAGGGATATTTAAACTTGCCGCTAAACGTGGCCATATAGTTCAGGGATGCCCTTCTGGGATAAATGTTTCCTTCCTGGTACCTTCCATTGCGGTGTGCCAATTGCCACAAATTTTCTAAAGGCCTCCGAGTCCACCAATTTATATGGCAGTAGATGGCGGACTAGCAGTTCCGACAAGCCAGTGGTTAGCCGTTGGGAAAGAGAATTATCCAGCATCATCATTTTTTTACGCTCGAACATTTGGGCCACTGAAGCCTGCTTTGTGCCAGATGAAAGCTATGACGGAACGGTGGAAGGTGGAGTGGAGGACAAATGGGAGGAGCGAGAAGAAGAGGAGAAAGGAGAAGAGGCAGGATGTGGAGCGCTGGGAGTGTGGCTTTGTGGGTTCTGACGGCGTTGGGCTATGGCAGTAGATGGCGGGCTAGCAGTTCCGACAAGCCAGCGGACAGCCGTTGGGCAAGAGAATTATCCAGCATCATAATTTTTTTACGCTCGAACATTTGGGCCACTGAAGCCTGCTTTGTGCCAGATGAACGCTACGACGGAACGGTGGAAGGTGGAGTGGAGGACAAATGGGAGGACAGAGAAGAAGAGGAGAAAGGATAAGAGGCAGGCTGTGGAGCGCTGGGAGTGTGGCTTTGTGGGTTCTGATGGCGTTGCTCCCACTGGGCTCGGTGATGGGAGGCCAGGAGCCTTCTTAAGGTGGCGGTCCCTAAGCGAGTGTTGCATTTCTGCGACTTATGTGTTGACAGCACAGGCTGCAGATGGCAAGACTATTATCAGAAGCTGGCACATTAAAAAAAGCCTACACACTGGAGCCATGTGCCTGTGTCCTGGGAGCGCAAGATGTGACTGTGCATGGTGGATGGCTCCCTTTAAATACATTTGCAGTCTGCTTTTTGCCTCCTGTTCCCTACTGGTTCTACCTGCTTCCCCTCCTTCTCCTCCCTCTCTTCTGCTCTGTCTCTCCCTCTGAACTTCCCTCCTCTTCCTCTCTTGTGCATACCCACGTGACGTTCATCGACATGTCATCATCGTCACCATCACCACAACTGACATTAGAGATCTCGGAGTAGGCAGCAACAGCGGGGACCACCCTTTTTGGGCTGATCTGGGTACTGTCGTCAGACCGCTGGGTGGCGGCCGTTGCTACCTCCTTTTCCTCATCTGATTCCAAGAATGGCTGCGCATCGATAAGGTCTGGGAATGGATGGGAAAATAATTCCTCTGACTCGAGTGGAGGGACTATGGTGGTGGTGGTGATGGTGGTGGTGTCTTTGGGGATGCACAGAGCAGAGAGTGAGGAGGGTGCAGAAACAGAGGATGAGAAAGGTGCAGAAGCGGAAGGCTGAGAGAGCCACTCAACCAACTCTATTGCGCCCTTTGAAGTTATCCCATGTGCCTTCTCCAACTTCCCACTTAGGTTCTGGCCTGGTGCTCCTGCGCGACCCCTACCATCCCTGCGGAAAGTTCAGCATCTTCCTCTGCCTGTCATTTTCTAAATGACCCTCTGTCTTAGTCCATAGAGAAGAGCAGTATTTGTGGAAGAAGGCATATCGGAGCCCTCAATCAGTATCTGGTGGAAAAAGATATATAGCAGTGATGGCTAATCTTGGCACTCCAGCTGTGGGGGAGCTTGACAAAGACCATTAGGTTGAAACGTTGCTACACAAGGTGTAATAAAGAAATTGATTGGAATCCCTCTGGAGTGCCGTGGCTTATTCAACATGGTATATAGCATTAGCACCCCATAATCAGTATTTAGTGGGAGAAGGTATATGGCACCCCTCAATCAGTATTTGGCGGAAACAGGTATATGGCACCCCTCAATCACTATTTTGTGGAAGCAGGTCTATCGCAATCCTCAATCAGTATTTGATAGAAGAAGGTATATAGCAATAGCACCCCTCAATCAGTATTTTGTGTAACAAGGTATATTGCACCCCTCAATCAGTATTTGTCGGAAACAGGTATATAGCACCGCTCAATCAGTATTTGGCGGAAACAGGTATATACCACCCCTCATTCAGGATTTTGTGAAAAAAGGTATATCGCAGCCCTCAAGCAGCTATTTTTGGGGCAACAGGTATATCACACCTGTTGTAATTAGTTACTCCAATAGCTTTTGTCCCTCTATTTAGCTGATGTATCGCTGCAGAACCACACACAACTGCTGCACAATACAAATACAGTATAATATAATTTCTATGTTAGAAAGTATATTATAAGTACAGTATATCACACCCCTCTATATCACACCAATCGATAGCACACCTATACCAGTACGTAAAAGGACTTTTGTGGCCCTATTAGCCAGCGTTTGGTGTCCCTAACTGTCCCTTCTCCAAAATGCAACCTCTCCCTACCCTGGCAAAACACATAATATAAAATGGCTGCCAGATCATGTTATTTTATAGGGTTGGGGGGGTGTCCATGTGCTGAAACATCTCAATTGGCTGTCCTGTCCCACCTGATGGATGTGTCATGGGTCAAAGTTGTGCGCTATGCAAAAAAATATGACGTGTGCGAATATCGCCATATGTTTGCCTGTTCAGTGAATCGCTAAACGACCACTGAGCGAACCGCAAGGCCATCTCTAGTGGCACTGATGGTAGTAATATTACCTCTCTCTCTCTCTTTATACAATATGCATTCGTTTCAAATAACCAGAGGCGTGAAATCACTTTCTTCTTTTTAAATCTGTTTATTGATTTTGTAACACAGAAAGTTTACAAACAAGGGTTGCATGACCCTAATGGAACATAGCCCAATGAGATACAATGCACAGAAAAGAGAGGCATACAAGTACAAGAATACGATATAACAAGCAATGCAAGGCATATCATAAGAGTTGCAATCCCCAATAGGCACCTAAAGTTAAGAGTGGCGAGATTGGACCAGACCTGTAGTAACGCAAATCGGGGACTGAAATTCCAGACCTGGCCCTGTGAGAATTGCAATTCCTACAATAGAGATGTACCATAGGATAACAAACCTATACTCAAAGGTGCAAGTTGTTTAGTATGAAGATGGGCTCATAATCAAATGGTGTAACTATTTCAATATAAAACTAATGAACAATAAAACAAAGGGCAAAAAAGGGGGGGAGTAAAGGGGGGAGGGAGAAGGAAGAGGAGGGGTAAATGGGACACGTTGTGTGTAAGGTTCCTATCCTCCGAACCAATGCAAGGACATTAGAAAGTTCAGATCAATGGATAGGAATCAAGTTGGGAATCATAGGGTTATGTGACCAGTGATAGAACCAATGTAATGGTATGGATATGAATATCAACTCTATGAAAATGGCATTGTGTAAAATAACACTCCAGTACTCAGGGAATGAGGGAGTCTAGATCCTTAAGCTGATGAGGGGATATGACATCCTTCCTGACCCTCCATGGGAGCCATATTTTAGTATATTTGTGATGGGAGCGGAGTTCCCAATGAGATAGTTCCTCAAGTCTTGCCAGAGCTTCTACCTTCACTCTCCACTGAGAGATTGTTGGAGAATCTGTTGATTTCCAATTTGAGGCAATCACAATCCTCGTAGCTGCCACAAAATTCTCAAAAGAGATAGTTTTGAGGCCATAATAGTGTTAGGTATTAAGGTCAGCAGGGCTATTTCAGGAAAGCAAGGAAGTATATCCTCTTTTATTTCAAGAATGTCCTTCACCAGACCAAAGACCCTGTCCCAAAAGATTTTTATTTTTGGGCACAGCCACCAAATATGTAGGAACGAACCTTTTTCGGAAAGACATCTCCAACAGCTATTTGATGTGTCACCATACATCAGGTTTAACCTTACTGGAGTTAGGTACCACCTTGTGAGAACTTTGTATGCATTCTCTTGAACGACTATACATCTAGAAATAAGTTTAAGGGCGTTTAGAATAGTCTGAGTTTCTTTTTCCGAAAACTTCTTATCTAAATCCTTCTCCCATTCCTTTAAAAAGTATCAAACCAGTTTAGTGTTGAATTTGCATGAATCTTTTTGAGAATGGAACTGGTGATAGACTTTAGACAAGTATATTGCATCTGATTAAAATTTGTGAGTTCAAATTTACTTCTAAGGGAGGCAGAGTCTAGTAAGGTGCCTTCGTCGTCTAGTAACTCCTGTATTGGTAAGGTAGAATTTCGCAATTGAGAGGGTAAAATATTAAAACTATCAGTGTTGAGGCTAATGCAGTCCCTGATGTTTGTGAGAGATGATGGATAGGTCATGCAGATTCCTCTTATATGTGGGTTCTTCCATAATGACGGTGTAACTGATGTCAATGGGACTCCTGTAGTTGAGAGAGGAGGTTCCCCAGACTCAGATAATAACCAGGGTCTGATAGAACAACCTACCAACTTTTCTTCCAAAGGGATCCATATTTTGTGGTCTGGTCTCCTCAACAGATCAAAGATTCTATTGAGATGAACGGCTTTGTGGTATCTTTTGATGGACGGGAAGCCAATTCCACCTTTTATGAAAGGAAGTAGCTGAATCTTATTGGAAATTCTGGGTTTTATATTCCCCCAGATATAAGAGGAGCACATCTTCCTGAATGACTCAAAGAAACTATTCGGCAATTTTACTGGGAGGACTTGCAGTAGGTAGGTAAACTTGGGGACTATTAGAGAGTTGAAAATGTTACGTCTACCTATCCAGGAGATGAAAGAGGGGGACCAAGATCGCAGTATTGCAGGTATGGATTTTAGTAAAGGGAGGAAATTAGCTTCGTATAATTTGTTTAAGTCTGGTGTGATATTTATCCCCAGGAATTTTATAGAAGTGTGTGTCCATTCAAATGGGGAGTTTTCTTTGAGATTCTGAAGGAGTTTGGATGGGAGAGTTAAATTCATAGCTTCTGGTTTAGCCAAATTTATTTTAAAGTTAGAGATGAAGCCGAAGGTAGTGAAAATCTTAATTATAGCCGGGAAAGCTTTTGTTGGGTTGGAGATCATTAAGAGTAAATCATCGGCATATGCCGCTTGTTTAATCTCCAATGTACCGCAGGTCAGGCATTTTATTTCTTTAGATTGTCTAATGTATTGTAAGAGAGGTTCGATCGTAAGAATAAAGAGTATAGGTGACAAGGGGCATCCTTGTCTTGTTCCATTATTTATCTGCACAGGCTGAGAGAGAGGCGTGAAATCACTTTCAATATACTGTATGTAGTTCCCAGATGTAGGGTGCAGTCCTAGATGGGATGGTCAATCCATCTCAGAAGTGTGATGGGGGACAGGAGCTATTAAAGTGATTGTCTGAGTTATTTTTTTGTTCTTTGTATGTTTCTAACTAAGCAGATGTAAGGGGTATTCAATTCACTTACTTCATGTACAATGGCCCTGTTCTCCTAGTTGGCTGAGCGTAACATGACCTGTGATGTCAGCTTCTTTCCCTGCTCTGAAGATGTTTCATGTACAAGCCTGAGGCAGTAGGAGGAGCACGTCTGCCTCTATGTCACTGTGAAGGCTGTGCTGGTTGGAGAGCCATGCCATGCCCCCTGCATTGCCCAATGTGCTGGCTGAGCTGTCTGCCCTGTGTCTCTCCCCTTTCACTGGATTCTTCAGGAAAGTTTAACCCCTTCTACTATAAGCAGGACAGACTCAGGGTTGGAGGCTCTGCCTGAGATACTTAGCATCTGCAGGGTTTCCTCTTCCACACCCACTGATGAGATACATGCTGTGCACAGGATCTTCCATCTCTCCTCACCCTACAGACACAGAGCTGACAATGACTTACGGAGTTCTCTCCTCTGTATTTTGCTGGCTGTGAGGAAGTGTCTGCAGAGCATTATACAACAACAGGTAGGGGGAAGCTACTGTGTGTATATGCAATGTCATTGCACTGTAGATCTGGGACTTGTATTCCCACACATACAACATGAGTATCCAGCAGACAGGACAGCGCTTGTATTCACTCCCTTTGCAGAGCAGGGGGAGGGAAAAGGCAGTCTTTGTTAGCACCCACAAATGTTCATGAGGAAAACCTCAGAGATTGTTGTTACACGCCCCCACAGCTCTGCAACTGCATGTCAACAAAGGAGACAGAACAGAACTAGGGAAATGAGGAAATATAAAAAAAATTGCCAAAACTTGCTTAGCTTTTGCAGACCATCATATTTACAGTGCTTTATTTTTTATATAATTCAGACAATCCCTTTAGCCTTTCCATATGTATTAAAATCTAATATCTTATACGTGCATTTAGTTTACTAATTATAAGCATGCTAAAGTCCAGCATGGCCTTTAAAATGGTTCTAAACCTTCTGTAAATATTCAATGCTTTTTTTTTTTCTTAGGGATAATACTTAGTAAAGTTACTTTCCTTAGCCTCTAGCCTAAAATGTGAAAAAATTTGACTCCTTGGAGTCTTTTTCAAGCTATTGCTTGAAAAAGACACAGAGGAGTCGAAATGTTGTGAATTTTGGTGTTATGATTTGAATAAACATTTGTTGCATCTAATGAGTGCTGCAGTTCCTCAGCATTAGTCAGGATCCCACACTTCATGCACCCTTGGAATATTTTGGGAATATCATGATTATGGGAGTGCTACTGATTGTTTTTTGTACATTAGGGATTAAGGTGAAATTCAATGATCCAGCAACATAAAATTTTTCCTAAAATTTCTACTGAATTCCACTTCAGATACTTCTAAACAAGGAATTTTATCCTGCATATAGAAGATATTTTCTATATGCAGGATAAAATTCCTTGTTTAGAAGTATCTGAAGTGGAATTCAGTAGAAATTTTAGGAAAAATTTTATTCTAAGCTGAATTTCCTTGTGCTTCATGGTAACGAATAATTTCCTAAAATGGTGGATGGGGTTCTCTTAGAAAGGCAGTCCGCTCCTATCTTGATTGAAAAAGACCTGCTGAAGGACCTGTGCTGAGCGTGATGACATCACTATTCTCTTCTAATGTGATCACATGTTGCACGGTGACATCATCACACTCAGCACAGGTCCTTCAGCAGATCTTTTTCAATCAAGAGAGGGGAAGACTCCCTCTGTGTGAGCAAGTGGATGAGGTGAGTGATTTTTTAAAAACCCAATAGCCCTTATTGCACTAGCGTATTATAGTTTTTGACGTCCGTTAGATAGGTGCATTTCTGTCTAAGCAGCCATTCAAAACGGTCCCATTGATTGAATAGTTGAATGTTTTTTTTTTTTTTTTTATGGTGCACCGGTCCTGGAGGTACTGTAATATCAGGTCAATGCCTGGAGTGGACAGCGCAAGCTCTTTTTCATCTCCCTGTTTGAAAAATCCATTTAGTATATGTTCCCCATTTAGGGGATGTATCAGATATTAAACTGATAAGAACAGATACTACACTTGATCTTAGTCAAAAGCCTGGGAAGCAATGGCTGAATGGAGTTTTAACATGCCGATTCGTGACAAAGTAATTTATAAAGAATCTAATTTCTTGTCAAACTTTGTTGAAGCTGCCGAATCAAATTTTTCTAAACTTTGCTCATCTATAATAAGGATATTTATATGAAGAGATATGTTAACCCTTGCACTAACTTGAATGACATTATTTTTGCAGAGATTACATAATGCAATAAGTACAATGCCTTTCACGTATAAAATGTCAAAAGATATTGTTCAGATTGGAACTACAGTACACTGCATACAAACAACACCTACATAGCTATATAGGAAATGATCCACACAGCAGGATATTCTTTTCATTGTACCCCATAATCTTTACAATTAGCATTCAAATAATGGGCGATTTGTTCTCTAATCACAGGGCACGCACAGTATTCAATCTAATATATGGATAATTACCTCTTGCAATATGCTTTAGTTACATTTTATAATAACAATTTAAACTTATTGCAAAATGACTCCCATAGCACAATATAACATTTAGTTAGAATGAATGGCTTTTATATCAAGATACGATGACACAGGTTCCTGGCTTATGCACTAATTGGTAATTATGCTGTCGGTCAATTTGAAATGTGGTTCACAAATAGTCACAATGTTCATTTTATGTCCATTTTGACAATATTTTTTTTTTTCCTCCAAACGACTTTATCTAAATGAAATATGATAAGGTAATATAATCATCTTTGGTTAAATGCGATGGAAGAATTGAAACGTTTCTGGATCAGGTCACTGGTCCTCATGATTAGTGCATTGTTAATCAAGTTCCTGAGATTGCTATCAAAAGCTTTATCTCCGTTATTCAAGCTGGAGAGAGGATCATGAATATTAACGAGATTCAAAGGAATCTCAACACATAATATGGAGCACTGCAAATGAAAAGGCTAAATGAACCCAGACTGTGACTTTCTGTGCTCCAATGTCGTTCAAATTAATCTCTATACTGCCATTTTGTTCTGCAAACATGTGTATAACCACTTTGAGCTGTGACACAAGAAAGTAATATAAAAAAAAATTGCCGGGGCCTGATTTTATGCAGTCCATTATTAGTGAAGAATATTTGATTTTCATTTGGTAACATATTGATATTTGATGGAAAATCAATTAGTCAATAGAAAACATAGTGGGAGATTTATCTAAACTGTTGCAGAGGAAAACTGTCTTAGTTGCTAGAGTTGAGCGAACACCTGGATGTTCGGGTTCGAGAAGTTCGGCCGAACATCCCGGAAATGTTCGGGTTCGGGATCCGAACCCGATCCGAACTTCGTCCCGAACCCGAACCCCATTGAAGTCAATGGGGACCCGAACTTTTCGGCACTAAAACGGCTGTAAAACAGCCCAGGAAAGGGCTAGAGGGCTGCAAAAGGCAGCAACATGTAGGTAAATCCCCTGCAAACAAATGTGGATAGGGAAATTAATTAAAATAAAAATTAAATAAATAAAAATTAACCAAAATCAATTGGAGAGAGGTTCCATAGCAGAGAATCTGGCTTCCCGTCACCCACCACTGGAACAGTCCATTCTCAGATATTTAGGCCCCGGCACCCAGGCAGAGGAGAGAGGTCCCGTAACAGAGAATCTGTCTTCATGTCAGCAGAGAATTAGTCTGCATGTCATAGCAGAGAATGAGGCTTCACGTCAGCCACCACTGCAACAGTCCATTGGCATATATTTAGGCCTAGCACACAGGCAGAGGAGAGAGGTCCCGTAACAGAGAATCTGGCTTCATGTCAGCAGAGAATCAGTCTGCATGTCATAGCAGAGAATGAGGCTTCACGTCAGCCACCACTGCAACAGTCCATTGGCATATATTTAGGCCCAGCACACACACAGGCAGAGGAGAGAGGTCCCGTAACAGAGAATCTGGCTTCATGTCAGCAGAGAATCAGTCTGCATGTCATAGCAGAGAATGAGGCTTCACGTCAGCCACCACTGCAACAGTCCATTGGCATATATTTAGGCCCAGCACACACACAGGCAGAGGAGAGAGGTCCCGTAACAGAGAATCTGGCTTCATGTCAGCAGAGAATCAGTCTGCATGTCATAGCAGAGAATGAGGCTTCACGTCAGCCACCACTGCAACAGTCCATTGGCATATATTTAGGCCCAGCACACACACAGGCAGAGGAGAGAGGTCCCGTAACAGAGAATCTGGCTTCATGTCAGCAGAGAATCAGTCTGCATGTCATAGCAGAGAATGAGGCTTCACGTCAGCCACCACTGCAACAGTCCATTGGCATATATTTAGGCCCAGCACACACACAGGCAGAGGAGAGAGGTCCCGTAACAGAGAATCTGTCTTCATGTCAGCAGAGAATTAGTCTGCATGTCATAGCAGAGAATGAGGCTTCACGTCACCCACCACTGCAACAGTCCATTGGCATATATTTAGGCCTAGCACACAGGCAGAGCAGAGAGGTCCCGTAACAGACAATCTGGCTTCATGACAGCAGAGAATCAGTCTGCATGTCATAGCAGAGAATGAGGCTTCACGTCACCCACCACTGCAACAGTCCATTGGCATATATTTAGGCCTAGCACACAGGCAGAGCAGAGAGGTCCCGTAACAGACAATCTGGCTTCATGTCAGCAGAGAATCAGTCTGCATGTCATAGCAGAGAATGAGGCTTCACGTCACCCACCACTGCAACAGTCCATTGGCATATATTTAGGCCTAGCACACAGGCAGAGCAGAGAGGTCCCGTAACAGACAATCTGGCTTCATGACAGCAGAGAATCAGTCTGCATGTCATAGCAGAGAATGAGGCTTCACGTCACCCACCACTGCAACAGTCCATTGGCATATATTTAGGCCTAGCACACAGGCAGAGCAGAGAGGTCCCGTAACAGACAATCTGGCTTCATGTCAGCAGAGAATCAGTCTGCATGTCATAGCAGAGAATGAGGCTTCACGTCACCCACCACTGCAACAGTCCATTGGCATATATTTAGGCCTAGCACACAGGCAGAGCAGAGAGGTCCCGTAACAGACGATCTGGCTTCATGTCAGCAGAGAATCAGTCTGCATGTCATAGCAGAGAATCAGGCTTCACGTCAGCCACCACTGCAACAGTCCATTGTCATAAATTTAGGCCCAGCACCCAGGCAGAGGAGAGAGGTCCCGTAACAGACAATCTGGCTTCATGTCAGCAGAGAATTAGTCTGCATGTCATAGCAGAGAATCAGGCTTCATGTCAGCCACCACTGCAACAGTCCATTGGCATATATTTAGGCCTAGCACACAGGCAGAGGAGAGGTTCATTCAACTTTGGGTAGCATCGCAATATAATGGTAAAATGAAAATAAAAATAGGATTGAATGAGGAAGTGCCCTGGAGTCCAATAATATATGGTTATGGGGAGGTAGTTAATGTCTAATCTGGACAAGGGACGGACAGGTCCTGTGGGATCCATGCCTGGTTCATTTTTATGAACGTCAGCTTGTCCACATTGGCTGTAGACAGGCGGCTGCGTTTGTCTGTAATGACGCCCCCTGCCGTGCTGAATACACGTTCAGACAAAACGCTGGCTGCCGGGCAGGCCAGCACCTCCAAGGCATAAAAGGCTAGCTCTGGCCACGTGGACAATTTAGAGACCCAGAAGTTGAATGGGGCCGAACCATCAGTCAGTACGTGGAGGGGTGTGCACACGTACTGTTCCACCATGTTAGTGAAATGTTGCCTCCTGCTAACACGTTGCGTATCAGGTGGTGGTGCAGTTAGCTGTGGCGTGTTGACAAAAGTTTTCCACATCTCTGCCATGCTAACCCTGCCCTCAGAGGAGCTGGCCGTGACACAGCTGCCTTGGCGACCTCTTGCTCCTCCTCTGCCTTGGCCTTGGGCTTCCACTTGTTCCCCTGTGACATTTGGGAATGCTCTCAGTAGCGCGTCTACCAACGTGCGCTTGTACTCGCGCATCTTCCTATCACGCTCCAGTGCAGGAAGTAAGGTGGGCACATTGTCTTTGTAGCGTGGATCCAGCAGGGTGGCAACCCAGTAGTCCGCACAGGTTAAAATGTGGGCAACTCTGCTGTCGTTGCGCAGGCACTGCAGCATGTAGTCGCTCATGTGTGCCAGGCTGCCCAGGGGTAAGGACAAGCTGTCCTCTGTGGGAGGCGTATCGTCATCGTCCTGCCTTTCCCCCCAGCCACGCACCAGTGATGGACCCGAGCTGCGTTGGGTGCCACCCCGCTGTGACCATGCTTCATCCTCATCCTCCTCCACCTCCTCCTCATCCTCGTCCTCCTCGTCCTCCAGTAGTGGGCCCTGGCTGGCCACATTTGTACCTGGCCTCTGCTGTTGCAAAAAACCTCCCTCTGAGTCACTTCGAAGAGACTGGCCTGAAAGTGCTAAAAATGACCCCTCTTCCTCATCCTCCTCCTCCTCCTCCTGGGCCACCTCCTGTTCCATCATCGCCCTAAGTGTTTTCTCAAGGAGACATAGAAGTGATATTGTAACGCTGATAACGGTGTCATCGCCACTGGCCATGTTGGTGGAGTACTCGAAACAGCGCAACAGGGCACACAGGTCTCGCATGGAGGCCCAGTCATTGGTGGTGAAGTGGTGCTGTTCTGTAGTGCGACTGACCCGTGCGTGCTGCAGCTGAAACTCCACTATGGCCTGCTGCTGCTCGCACAGTCTGTCCAGCATGTGCAAGGTGGAGTTCCACCTGGTGGGCACGGCGCATATGAGGCGGTGAGCGGGAAGGCCGAAGTTACGCTGTAGCGCAGACAGGCGAGCAGCGGCAGGATGTGAACGCCGGAAGCGCGAACAGACGGCCCGCACTTTATGCAGCAGCTCTGACATGTCGGGGTAGTTGTGAATGAACTTCTGCACCACCAAATTCAGCACATGCGCCAAGCAAGGGATGTGCGTCAAATTGGCTAGTCCCAGAGCTGCAACGAGATTTCGCCCATTATCACACACCACCAGGCCGGGCTTGAGGCTCACCGGCAGCAACCACTCGTCGGTCTGTTGTTCAATACCCCGCCACAACTCCTGTGCGGTGTGGGGCCTGTCCCCCAAACATATGAGTTTCAGAATGGCCTGCTGACGTTTACCCCGGGCTGTGCTGAAGTTGGTGGTGAAGGTGTGTGGCTGACTGGATGAGCAGGTGGAAGAAGAGGAGGAGGAAGCCGAGAAGGAGGAGGTGGCAACAGGAGGCAAAGAATGTTGCCCTGCGATCCTTGGCGGCGGCAGGACGTGCGCCAAACAGCTCTCCGCCTGGGGCCCAGCTGCCACTACATTTACCCAGTGTGCAGTTAGGGAGATATAGCGTCCCTGGCCGTGCTTACTGGTCCACGTATCTGTGGTTAGGTGGACCTTGCTACAGATGGCGTTGCGCAGTGCACACTTGATTTTATCGGATACTTGGTTGTGCAGGGAAGGCACGGCTCTCTTGGAGAAGTAGTGCCGGCTGGGAACAACATACTGTGGGACAGCAAGCGACATGAGCTGTTTGAAGCTGTCTGTGTCCACCAGCCTAAATGACAGCATTTCATAGGCCAGTAGTTTAGAAATGCTGGCATTCAGGGCCAGGGATCGAGGGTGGCTAGGTGGGAATTTACGCTTTCTATCAAATGTTTGTGAGATGGAGAGCTGAACGCTGGCGTGTGACATGGTTGAGACGCTTGGTGACGGAGGTGGTGGTGGTGGTGTTGGTGGTACATCCCCTGTTTGCTGGGCGGCAGGTGCCAACGTTCCTCCAGAGGCGGAGGAAGAGGCCGAGGCGGCAGCAGCAGAATAGGCCGAGGCGGCAGCAGCAGAAGAGGTAGCAGGGGGAGCCTGAGTGACTTCCTTGGTTTTAAGGTGTTTACTCCACTGCAGTTCATGCTTTGCATGCAGGTGCCTGGTCATGCAGGTTGTGCTCAGGTTCAGAACGTTAATGCCTCGCTTCAGGCTCTGATGGCACAGCGTGCAAACCACTCGGGTCTTGTCGTCAGCACATTGTTTGAAGAAGTGCCATGCCAGGGAACTCCTTGAAGCTGCCTTTGGGGTGCTCGGTCCCAGATGGCGGCGGTCAGTAGCAGGCGGAGTCTCTTGGCGGCGGGTGTTCTGCTTTTGCCCACTGCTCCCTCTTTTGCTACGCTGTTGGCTCGGTCTCACCACTGCCTCTTCCTCCGAACTGTGAAAGTCAGTGGCACGACCTTCATTCCATGTGGGGTCTAGGACCTCATCGTCCCCTGCATCGTCTTCCACCCAGTCTTGATCCCTGACCTCCTGTTCAGTCTGCACACTGCAGAAAGACGCAGCAGTTGGCACCTGTGTTTCGTCATCATCAGAGACATGCTGAGGTGGTATTCCCATGTCCTCATCATCAGGAAACATAAGTGGTTGTGCGTCAGTGCATTCTATGTCTTTCACCGCTGGGGAAGGGCTAGGTGGATGCCCTTGGGAAACCCTGCCAGCGGAGTCTTCAAACAGCATAAGAGACTGCTGCATAACTTGAGGCTGAGACAGTTTCCCTGGTATGCATGGGGGTGATGTGACAGACTGATGGGGTTGGTTTTCAGGCGCCATCTGTGCGCTTTCTGCAGAAGACTGGGTGGGAGATAATGTGAACGTGCTGGATCCACTGTCGGCCACCCAATTGACTAATGCTTGTACCTGCTCAGGCCTTACCATCCTTAGAACGGCATTGGGCCCCACCATATATCGCTGTAAATTCTGGCGGCTACTGGGACCTGAGGTAGTTGGTACACTAGGACGTGTGGATGTGGCAGAACGGCCACGTCCTCTCCCAGCACCAGAGGGTCCACTAACACCACCACGACCATGTCCACGTCCGCGTCCCTTACTAGATGTTTTTCTCATTGTTATGGTTCACCACAACAACAAATATATTATTTGGCCCAATGTATTGTATTCAAATTCAGCGGGATATAAATTTGAGGCCTAGTATTTAGGCGCTGGGTGACCGGTATGGATTTAGTGACAGAATTAGACTTGGAAATGCACAGAAGCGTGTGTGTGAAGTTATTCTGAATGACCCAATGTGCACCTTGAATATTATATACCCTTTTTGGGATAGATTTCAAATAGCTCTGATATAGCAGGAACCACTAAATTATGAAATTGCTAAATTGGGAATTGTACTTCAACCCAGAACAAAAAATGTGCTTTGACGGGCACTAAATAACTTTCCCAGCTACAACAGTACAGCGGTGGGTAACGAGAGATTTAGAGGGATTTAAATTTGAGGCCTAGTATTTAGGCGCTGGGTGACAGGTATGGGTTTAGTGACAGAATTAGACTTGGAAATACACAGTAGCGGGTGTGTGTGAAGTTATTCTGAATGACCCAATGTGCACCTTCAATATTATATACCCTTTTTGGGATAGATTTCAAATAGCTCTGATATAGCAGGAACCACTAAATTATGAAATTGCTAAATTGGGAATTGTACTTCAACCCAGAACAAAAAATGTGCTTTGACGGACACTAAATATCTTGCCCAGCAACAACAGTACAGCGGTGGGTAACGAGAGATTTAGAGGGATTTAAATTTGAGGCCTAGTATTTAGGCGCTGGGTCACCGGTATGGATTTAGTGACAGAATTAGACTTGGAAATGCACAGAAGCGTGTGTGTGAAGTTATTCTGAATGACCCTATGTGCACCTTCAATATTATATACCCTTTTAGGGATAGATTTCAAATAGCTCTGATATAGCAGAAACCACTAAATTATGAAATTGCTAAATTGGGAATTGTACTTCAACCCAGAACAAAAAATGTGCTTTGACGGACACTAAATATCTTGCCCAGCAACAACAGTACAGCGGTGGGTAACGAGAGATTTAGAGGGATTTAAATTTGAGGCCTAGTATTTAGGCGCTGGGTCACCGGTATGGATTTAGTGACAGAATTAGACTTGGAAATGCACAGAAGCGTGTGTGTGAAGTTATTCTGAATGACCCTATGTGCACCTTCAATATTATATACCCTTTTAGGGATAGATTTCAAATAGCTCTGATATAGCAGAAACCACTAAATTATGAAATTGCTAAATTGGGAATTGTACTTCAACCCAGAACAAAAAATGTGCTTTGACGGACACTAAATATCTTGCCCAGCAACAACAGTACAGTGGTGGGTAACGAGAGATTTAGAGGGATTTAAATTTGAGGCCTAGTATTTAGGCGCTGGGTCACCGGTATGGATTTAGTGACAGAATTAGACTTGGAAATGCACAGAAGCGTGTGTGTGAAGTTATTCTGAATGACCCTATGTGCACCTTCAATATTATATACCCTTTTAGGGATAGATTTCAAATAGCTCTGATATAGCAGAAACCACTAAATTATGAAATTGCTAAATTGGGAATTGTACTTCAACCCAGAACAAAAAATGTGCTTTGACGGACACTAAATATCTTGCCCAGCAACAACAGTACAGCGGTGGGTAACGAGAGATTTAGAGGGATTTAAATTTGAGGCCTAGTATTTAGGCGCTGGGTGACAGGTATGGGTTTAGTGACAGAATTAGACTTGGAAATACACAGTAGCGGGTGTGTGTGAAGTTATTCTGAATGACCCAATGTGCACCTTCAATATTATATACCCTTTTTGGGATAGATTTCAAATAGCTCTGATATAGCAGGAACCACTAAATTATGAAATTGCTAAATTGGGAATTGTATTTCAACCCAGAACAAGAAATGTGCTTGAACGGACACTAAATAACTCGCCCAGCTACAGCACTAGGGACAGATTTAGCTGGATATAAATTTGAGGCCTAGTATTTAGGCGCTGGGTGACCGGTATGGATTTAGTGACAGAATTAGACTGGGATATGGCCAAAAAATGAACAGACTATTGCTGGTTAAATGCACTTGGTGTGACAGCTTCACCCTGATGTAGGCTTTAGCCAAAAAACAACCACACCATTGAGGGTTAAATGCACTTGGTGACAGGCGCAGCTTGCCCCTGATTTTGTATATGGCCAAAAAATGAACAGACTATTGCTGGTTAAATGCACTTGGTGTGACAGCTTCACCCTGATGTAGGCTTTAGCCAAAAAACAACCACACCATTGAGGGTTAAATGCACTTGGTGACAGGCGCAGCTTGCCCCTGATTTTGTATATGGCCAAAAAATGAACAGACTATTGCTGGTTAAATGCACTTGGTGTGACAGCTTCACCCTGATGTAGGCTTTAGCCAAAAAACAACCACACCATTGAGGGTTAAATGCACTTGGTGACAGGCGCAGCTTGCCCCTGATTTTGTATATGGCCAAAAAATGAACAGACTATTGCTGGTTAAATGCACTTGGTGTGACAGCTTCACCCTGATGTAGGCTTTAGCCAAAAAACAACCACACCATTGAGGGTTAAATGCACTTGGTCGCAGCTTGTGCTGGCGCACCACAAGACACAAAATGGCCGCCGATCACCCCAGAAAAATGAGACTGACAAACGGTCTGTGCAGCCTAAAAACAGTGAGCAATTGAGGATCAGCAGCTCAATGATCCACAGCTGCAGATCGATCAGTTAATCAAGTCCTTTGGAGGAGTTAATCTGCCTAATCTCGCCCTACTGTCGCAGCCGCAACCTCTCCCTACGCTAATCAGAGCAGAGTGACGGGCGGCGCTATGTGACTCCAGCTTAAATAGAGGCTGGGTCACATGGTGCTCTGGCCAATCACAGCCATGCCAATAGTAGGCATGGCTGTGATGGCCTCTTGGGGCAAGTAGTATGACGCTTGTTGATTGGCTGCTTTGCAGCCTTTCAAAAAGCGCCAAGAAAGCGTCACAAAAGCGCGAAGAAAGCGACGAACACCGAACCCGAACCCGGACTTTTACGAAAATGTCCGGGTTCGGGTCCGTGTCACGGACACCCCAAAATTCGGTACGAACCCGAACTATACAGTTCGAGTTCGCTCATCCCTATTAGTTGCCCATAACAGCCAATCAGATTACACATTTTATTAACAGCCAATCAGATTACACATTTTATTAACAGCCAATCAGATTACACATTTTATTTTCCAAAGAAGCTCTGAAAAATGATAATGATTGGTTGCCATGAGCAACACAGCTAGTTTTCCTTTACTCCAGTTTTGAAAAAAATTCCCCTAGTCACATACTAGGCTCAGACTGACCCACAGAGGGACAGGTTAATTCCCGAACAAATCTCTTTAGTCATAGCTGACCCTTAACCACCCCCTCCACCACCACCACCACCTGCACAAGTGGCACATGACATTGTACACTGAACTACACATAGAGGGCAGCATACATTATCTCTACCAGCTTAGGTCCATATAAAAGCTGGTTAGATTATTTGACAAACTACTCAGTTTCTTATTATAGATGCATTTGGGTTGTTGAAATGACTTCTAGGCACAGAGTCAGGTCAGCCAGTATCTTCTTTTCACAGGGACCTATGTTCTTGATGTCGCTGCAGGGGCCCCCATCATCAATCATCTTGCTGCTTCCTGATACTGTGTGAGAATGTATTCTTGGCATACATAGCTAAGAGAGCCCTAGTTCAAGGCAAGAGGCAGTCAATAGGATACTGACGAGGGAATAGCACCCCAGTCCAACATTGGATCTAGCCTTAGGGGCATTCAGTTTAATACATTTTTAACATCTGTCTTAACAGAACAATCAAGGGCAAAGGCCTGGTGCTTGAGGCGATCCTCAAGAAGCTATGTCATGTAAGAAATGAGAAATTCATATGGTCAAAAGCTTTAAAGAAGATGTCTGACCATGTAAAAGTAAAAAAAGCAAAAAAAAAACTAAAAGAAACCCCTAAAACTCACCTGTCCACAGTCCTGCCATTCCTGTGCCACTGCCCCCATCCTGGCTGCTTCCAGAAGTGGCTTGGTCTTGCTTCAGCCAATACCTTGCCTTAGCAGTCGCATGCTAGAATGGTACATAACTAGTGGAATGCTGGACAGGTCAGTTGCTTTTGCTTTACTTAGCCAAAAGTTGCCATTGGGATTACAATATTACAGATTTATATATGCACAAGCCTGGTGAATAAAGTGACGGTTAGTTATAAAAGTATTTCTATAACTGTGTGTGGACATTTTTAATCGCTTTGTATCTTAATTGTGATAAAGGCTGATTTGACTGTCCAATCATAAAAAAAAACTACATTTGAATAAAAAAACATTTTGCAGTATTACTACATTCCATGGAACGTGCATCTGAACATATGTCTACTATGTCTGATACTAGAAGACTGGCACCCTAAACATATGGGACATGATGGACAAATCTGAATCACAATGAATTTATTATACACACGCAAGGAATAAAATATAGATAAAAATAAACATATATAAAAATATATTGTTAAAATGTTAATAAAAAGCAAATGAATAAAATTGCCTGGAAATACAAATTATTGTACGATGTTGCAGTAGGTGTCCAACGGCTAGCTCAGTGTAATTCGCACCATAAGATATAATACACCATCAATACCACAACACCAGCAACTGGCTCCTATTAAGACTTGACATCCTCAAAAAAGTCCACAGTTATTGATTAAATTGCAGAATGGATATAACATCACTAATTGTGTCCTTTAGTAGCAGAAATGCAGAAAAATTCTCTTACATCTGCAGTGAGATCAATGGTATACCCAGAATGGCAGTTAGTTGGTATTACTTTGAATATAATTGTATCCTTTAATGGAGTATTATTCACTGGTCATCTGGATTTTAAAACCGATGATGATAACCTACTTTTGTGGGCTTACCTTTCCTTGTCCCGGCTGCTCGGCAATATCGTAAAGTTTTCCAGGGCCCGCTGGTCTGTCACTTCCATATGGCCATATACAGTGCTTACATGGCTCTGTAGCACACCTATACAGGATTGTAACGGCACCTTTGTCTTTGTCTTTAGACTTGCACCAGCAGGAAAAACTAACTTTAATTCATATGCAAATTAGCACTCGCAAGTGCGTGCGTTCAGTGTGTAGGAGCCCAGGCTGCTCTGCCTTCTTTTCTCTTTACTCCTCCCCAGCCTCTGCCTTTGCCCGCCCTCCAAGTCTCTTGCCTCATCGATAGGTCCGGACTTCGAGGGCGGGCAAAGGCAGAGGCTGGGGAGGAGTAAAGAGAAAAGAAGGCAGAGCAGCCTGGGCACCTACACACTGAACTCCCCCCTGGGCACCTACACACCGAACTCCCCCCTGGGCACCTACACACTGAACTCCCCCCGGGCACCTACACACTGAACTTCCCCCTGGGCACCTACACACTGAACGCCGCCCCTGGGCACTTGCGAGTGCTCATTTGCATATAAATTAAAGTTCGTTTTTCCTGCTGGTGCAAATCTAAAGAAAAGAACAAAGGTACCGCTACAATCCTGTATAGGTTTGCTACAGGGCCATGTAAGTGCTGTATATGGCCATATGGAGGTGACAGACTCCCTTTAAGTATGTGTGTGGAGGGAGAAGAATTGGACCTGTCATTTAAAGACTCATGCAGCTGACTGTATTTTTTCAACTTCCTCATTTCTTGTGGATTGGATGTGGACCCCTTTATTTCAATGGGGCTGCAAAAAATATGGACAGCACACCAGGTGCTGTTCCCATCTATATGTCCATAGGTCCATCCTGCAAAAAAAAATATTTTACAGACAAGAATAAGCATTTTGACAATGAGGTCATCAGAAATTGTGCGATGCACACAGCAAGCATTCATATTTTCTGGATCTGTGGCTTGCAGACTGCAAAATACATACAGTCGTGTGCATGAGACTTACAGCAATCATTTTGAATAAGACCGCACAGAGCCGCTCCGATGCAACAGTCTGTAGGGTGTGGTTTTCAGACAGATTGTTAATGTACTGATGTTCACTGTGAATATACCTATGTAACGCTCCACAGGTGTATTACCACTTTTGCACCCCACCACTATCTTCTATGGTTAACCACTTGTCATCTTATGTATTAATTTACAGGTCCTGCAAAATGTGTATTCATAATCTTGTTATGTAACTGTTCAAGAGCAATATGCCTGGTTCAACAGCAAGTGGCAGCATAAATGTCAGAGCTACATTTACATAGAGGAGAACCTTCTTTTCCATTCTAACACTCCCCTCTGTGGTATGGTGGGCGTGTCCACTTGCTGCAGGGAGGGTGGAGTTCTAGTTATAGGAGAGTCTAGAGTACCCCCTACTAGGGGAAGGAAGCAGGAGCTCGTCCCTGCTGGATGAGATGAGCCCTGTCTAGACCAGTTTGAGCACCTTCAGCTCAGCTGGATATGGAGGACAAAGCTGGAAGCCTCTGAAGCCAGGAGTAAAGTTCCCTGGACAAAGCTAGAGACAGACCAGACCACAGAAAGTAAAGTACAGCCTAAAGCAGAAGCTGATTTCCATAGCCAGCCTTAGCACAGCAAAGCCAGAGAGTAATAGATGTAGCAGAGAGGAGTTTGCCTGCCACAGTTAATGCCAATGCCTGCTGGAAGCCAAAACAAAGTCTGTAAATCATTTGAAGGAACGTTTATTCAAGTAAAATTGCAGTTACACTATATACAAGGTGTGGGCTCAATAATTTCTTCAAATCCCTCAACTAGTCCCCCTATTTGCTCTGCTTTGGACAACAACGCCTGGGGTCCAGCGTATGCAAGGTAGGAGCACCTTGACACGTGCACAACACCATTAATGGACTAGTGTTGATCGCAAATATTCTAATCGCAAATTTTATCGCAAATATCGGCATTTCGAGAAGTTGTAAAGATTTAGTATAGAGTATAGAGCTATATCTTTGTAATCGCAAATATTCTAGATTTTTTTTTTTTTATCAGTACCCTCCTGCTTCTTGTTTGTGGGCAAATGAGAAGGCTGCAATATCTTTGTCTGAACTTAGCAACATCCCTAGCAACCAATAGGAAAGTTGCGTACCCCTTACTATATAAGAAACTCCCCAGCAGCCATTTTCTACAGTTTTCTGAAGTTCTGAGAGACAGCAGTGTCATTGCTGTGCTTTGTGCTCTGTGGAGTCATTTACATTTCTGAGTCAATTATATTAGATAGTTAGCTAGCTCATATATATAATACAGATTGTGAGTGGGAGACAGTCATTGTAGGTTAGATAGGGATGTAGTGTAGCTGATTCTAGTGCAGGGCGTAAGGAATTACTGTACTGTGCATTTTCTCCAGTCTTAGGAAACTTCTAGCAGCTTGAAAAATTTAGCAAAAGTGACCCATGTGTGCATTGCGTGCGCAATACGCTCATATTACATTGTTGATTTTTGCAATCAAGAAAATAATGACTGGAGATCAAAAATTCTAGAATTTGCGAATTTATTGCAAATATTAGGCCCAAAATTTGTGAAATATCGCAAAAACAAATATTGCCTATGCTGCTCATCACTTTAAATGACATTTCGGCCACCCTACACCACTCTGGCATTCCTACACCTGGGTACCATTTACCACCACATCACTAAAAGGGCCCCTGTGCCCTTGTTGCTTCACTGCACTTGGCATCACGACAATATCACTGAAAAAGAACCCCTTGCCTCTGCCATGCGTCGGTGTGGGTACACAGCTGTTTGCCTATAAAACAATGCGCCCATTAGCAATCAATTATTCTACCCAGTGTAGTTTTCACCCAAACTTCTATTGCTTTAAGTGACATCACCCTAAGCATTTGATTCTAAAAACATACCACATATTTGCAAGATGAGCATCTATAAAAAAATAACTTTGAGGTTATAAAAAAAGACAGTAATTAATGGGTTTATTTTGTCTCATAAAATACAACATACGTGATTCATATGGGACACATAACTATTAAGGTAGTTTATACCAACTACTTGCTATTTCTTATGTTTGTCCCACAGCAGCCATTTTTACTTTGTATTCTGTGCACGCTGTCTTAAGTGCATAGAAAGATTCTTGACTTATCAAACTGCCTCTGTGCATAAATTAATGTCAGAATTTTTACTACTTATATTTTATTAAGGCTGCTTGGGTTTTCAGTACATGGACAGAGAAGAGACTCAAGATATTGCAACTGGTCAAAAATAGGGATGAGCGAACTCGAACTGTATAGTTCGGGTTCGTACCGAATTTTGGGGTGTCCGTGACACGGACCCGAACCCGGACATTTTCGTAAAAGTCCGGGTTCGGGTTCGGTGTTCGTCGCTTTCTTGGCGCTTTTGTGACGCTTTCTTGGCGCTTTTTGAAAGGCTGCAAAGCAGCCAATCAACAAGCGTCATACTACTTGCCCCAAGAGGCCGTCACAGCCATGCCTACTATTGGCATGGCTGTGATTGGCCAGAGCACCATGTGACCCAGCCTCTATTTAAGCTGGAGTCACATAGCGCCGCCCGTCACTCTGCTCTGATTAGCGTAGGGAGAGGTTGCGGCTGCGACAGTAGGGCGAGATTAGGCAGATTAACTCCTCCAAAGGACTTGATTAATCGATCGATCTGCAGCTGTGCATTATTGAGCTGCTGAAATTCATTTGCTCACTGTTTTTAGGCTGCCCAGACCGTTTGTCAGTCACTTTTTTCTGGGGTGATCGGCGGCCATTTTGTGTCTTGTGCGGTGCTGCGACCAAGTGCATCCAAGCTGCGACCAAGTGCATTTAACCCTCAATGGTGTGGTTGTTTTTTGGCTAAAGCCTACATCAGGGTGAAGCTGTCACACCAAGTGCATTTAACCAGCAATAGTCTGTTTATTTTTTGGCCATATACTTAATCAGGGGCAAGCTGCGCCCGTCACCAAGTGCATTTAACCCTCAGTAGTGTGGTTGGTCAAGCTGTCACACCAAGTGCATTTAACCAGCAATAGTCTGTTCATTTTTTGGCCATATACTACATCAGGGGCAAGTTGCGCCCGTCACCAAGTGCATTTAACCCTCAGTAGTGTGGTTGGTCAAGCTGTCACACCAAGTGCATTTAACCAGCAATAGTCTGTTCATTTTTTGGCCATATACTACATCAGGGGCAAGCTGCGCCTGTCACCAAGTGCATTTAACCCTCAATGGTGTGGTTGTTTTTTGGCTAAAGCCTACATCAGGGTGAAGCTGTCACACCAAGTGCATTTAACCAGCAATAGTCTGTTCAATTTTTGGCCATATACTACATCAGGGGCAAGCTGCGCCCGTCACCAAGTGCATTTAACCCTCAGTAGTGTGGTTGGTCAAGCTGTCACACCAAGTGCATTTAACAAGCAATAGTGTGGTTATTTTTTGGCCATATCCCAGTCTAATTCTGTCACTAAATCCATACCGGTCACCCAGCGCCTAAATACTAGGCCTCAAATTTATATCCCGCTAAATCTGTCGTTACCGCTGTACTGTTGTGGCTGGGCAAGTTATTTAGTGTCCGTCAAAGCACATTTTTTGTTCAGGGTTGAAATACAATTCCCAATTTAGCAATTTCATAATTTAGTGGTTTCTGCTATATCAGAGCTATTTGAAATCTATCCCTAAAAGGGTATATAATATTCAAGGTGCACATAGGGTCATTCAGAATAACTTCACACACACGCTACTGTGCATTTCCAAGTCTAATTCTGTTAGTAAATCCATACCGGTCACCCAGCGCCTAAATACTAGGCCTCAAATTTATATCCCGCTAAATCTGTCGTTACCGCTGTACTGTTGTGGCTGGGCAAGTTATTTAGTGTCCGTCAAAGCACATTTTTTGTTCAGGGTTGAAATACAATTCCCAATTTAGCAATTTCATAATTTAGTGGTTTCTGCTATATCAGAGCTATTTGAAATCTATCCCTAAAAGGGTATATAATATTCAAGGTGCACATAGGGTCATTCAGAATAACTTCACACACGCTACTGTGCATTTCCAAGTCTAATTCTGTCACTAAATCCATACCGGTCAACCAGCGCCTAAATACTAGGCCTCAAATTTATGTCCCGCTAAATCTGTCGTTACCGCTGTCCTGTTGTGGATGGGCAAGTTATTTAGTGTCCGTCAAAGCACATTTTTTGTTCTGGGTTGAAATACAATTCCCAATTTAGCAATTTCATAATTTAGTGGTTTCTGCTATATCAGAGCTATTTGAAATCTATCCCTAAAAGGGTATATAATATTCAAGGTGCACATAGGGTCATTCAGAATAACTTCACACACACGCTACTGTGCATTTCCAAGTCTAATTCTGTCACTAAATCCATACCGGTCACCCAGCGCCTAAATACTAGGCCTCAAATTTATATTAAGCTGAATTTGAATACAATACATTGGGCCAAATAATATTTTTGTTGTTGTGGTGAACCATAACAATGAGGAAAACATCTAGTAAGGGACGCAGACGTGGACATGGTCGTGGTGGTGTTAGTGGACCCTCTGGTGGTGGGAGAGGACGTGGCCGTTCTGCCACATCCACACGTCCTAGTGTACCAACTACCTCAGGTCCCAGTAGCCGCCAGAATTTACAGCGATATATGGTGGGGCCCAATGCCGTTCTAAGGATGGTAAGGCCTGAGCAGGTACAGGCATTAGTCAATTGGGTGGCCGACAGAGGATCCAGCACGTTCACATTATCTCCCACCCAGTCTTCTGCAGAAAGCGCACAGATGGCGCCTGAAAACCAACCCCATCAGTCTGTCACATCACCCCCATGCATATCAGGGAAACTGTCTGAGCCTCAAGTTATGCAGCAGTCTCTTATGCTGTTTGAAGTCTCTGCTGGCAGGGTTTCCTAAGGGCATCCACCTAGCCCTTCCCCAGCGGTGGAAGACATAGACTGCACTGACGCACAACCACTTATGTTTCCTGATGATGAGGACATGGGAATACCACCTCAGCATGATGACGAAACACAGGTGCCAACTGCTGCGTCTTTCTGCAGTGTGCAGACTGAACAGGAGGTCAGGGATCAAGACTGGGTGGAAGACGATGCAGGGGACGATGAGGTCCTAGACCCCACATGGAATGAAGGTCGTGCCACTGACTTTCACAGTTCGGAGGAAGAGGCAGTGGTGAGACCGAGCCAACAGCGTAGCAAAAGAGGGAGCAGTGGGCAAAAGCAGAACACCCGCCGTCAAGAGACTCCGCCTGCTACTGACCGCCGCCATCTGGGACCGAGCACCCCAAAGGCAGCTTCAAGGAGTTCCCTGGCATGGCACTTCTTCAAACAATGTGCTGACGACAAGACCCGAGTGGTTTGCACGCTGTGCCATCAGAGCCTGAAGCGAGGCATTAACGTTCTGAACCTGAGCACAACCTGCATGACCAGGCACCTGCATGCAAAGCATGAACTGCAGTGGAGTAAACACCTTAAAACCAAGGAAGTCACTCAGGCTCCCCCTGCTACCTCTTCTGCTGCTGCCGCCTCGGCCTCTTCTGCTGCTGCCGCCTTGGCCTCTTCCTCCGCCTCTGGAGGAACGTTGGCACCTGCCGCCCAGCAAACAGGGGATGTACCACCAACACCACCACCACCTCCGTCACCAAGCGTCTCAACCATGTCACACGGCAGCGTTCAGCTCTCCATCTCACAAACATTTGAGAGAAAGCGTAAATTCCCACCTAGCCACCCTCGATCCCTGGCCCTGAATGCCAGCATTTCTAAACTACTGGCCTATGAAATGCTGTCATTTAGGCTGGTGGACACAGACAGCTTCAAACCGCTCATGTCGCTTGCTGTCCCACAGTATGTTGTTCCCAGCCGCCACTACTTCTCCAAGAGAGACGTGCCTTCCCTGCACAACCAAGTATCCGATAAAATCAAGTGTGCACTGCGCAACGCCATCTGTAGCAAGGTCCACCTAACCACAGATACGTGGACCAGTAAGCACGGCCAGGGACGCTATATCTCCCTAACTGCACACTGGGTAAATGTAGTGGCAGCTGGGCCCCAGGTGGAGAGCTGTTTGGCGCATGTCCTTCCGCCGCCAAGGATCGCAGGGCAACATTCTTTGCCTCCTGTTGCCACCTCCTCCTTCTCGGCTTCCTCCTCCTCTTCTTCCACCTGCTCATCCAGTCAGCCACACACCTTCACCACCAACTTCAGCACAGTCCGGGGTAAACGTCAGCAGGCCATTCTGAAACTCATATGTTTGGGGGACAGGCCCCACACCTCACAGGAGTTGTGGCGGGGTATAGAACAACAGACCGACGAGTGGTTGCTGCCGGTGAGCCTCAAGCCCGGCCTGGTGGTGTGTGATAATAGGCGAAATCTCGTTGCAGCTCTGGGACTAGCCAATTTGACGCACATCCCTTGCTTGGCGCATGTGCTGAATTTGGTGGTGCAGAAGTTCATTCACAACTACCCCGACATGTCAGAGCTGCTGCATAAAGTGCGGGCCGTCTGTTCGCGCTTCCGGCGTTCACATCCTGCTGCTGCTCGCCTGTCTGCGCTACAGCGTAACTTCGGCCTTCCCGCTCACCGCCTCATATGCGACGTGCCCACCAGGTGGAACTCCACCTTGCACATGCTGGACAGACTGTGCGAGCAGCAGCAGGCCATAGTGGAGTTTCAGCTGCAGCACGCACGGGTCAGTCGCACTACAGAACAGCACCACTTCACCACCAATGACTGGGCCTCCATGCGAGACCTGTGTGCCCTGTTGCGCTGTTTCGAGTACTCCACCAACATGGCCAGTGGCGATGACGCCGTTATCAGCGTTACAATACCACTTCTATGTCTCCTTGAGAAAACACTTAGGGCGATGATGGAAGAGGAGGTGGCCCAGGAGGAGGAGGAGGAGGAAGAGGGGTCATTTTTAGCACTTTCAGGCCAGTCTCTTCGAAGTGACTCAGAGGGAGGTTTTTGGCAACAGCAGAGGCCAGGTACAAATGTGGCCAGCCAGGGCCCACTACTGGAGGACGAGGAGGACGAGGATGAGGAGGGGGTGGAGGAGGATGAGGATGAAGCATGGTCACAGCGGGGTGGCACCCAACGCAGCTCGGGTCCATCACTGGTGCGTGGCTGGGGGGAAAGGCAGGACGATGACGATACGCCTCCCACAGAGGACAGCTTGTCCTTACCCCTGGGCAGCCTGGCACACATGAGCGACTACATGCTGCAGTGCCTGCGCAACGACAGCAGAGTTGCCCACATTTTAACCTGTGCGGACTACTGGGTTGCCACCCTGCTGGATCCACGCTACAAAGACAATGTGCCCACCTTACTTCCTGCACTGGAGCGTGATAGGAAGATGCGTGAGTACAAGCGCACGTTGGTAGACGCGCTACTGAGAGCATTCCCAAATGTCACAGGGGAACAAGTGGAAGCCCAAGGCCAAGGCAGAGGAGGAGCAAGAGGTCGCCAAGGCAGCTGTGTCACGGCCAGCTCCTCTGAGGGCAGGGTTAGCATGGCAGAGATGTGGAAAACTTTTGTCAACACGCCACAGCTAACTGCACCACCACCTGATACGCAACGTGTTAGCAGGAGGCAACATTTCACTAACATGGTGGAACAGTACGTGTGCACACCCCTCCACGTACTGACTGATGGTTCGGCCCCATTCAACTTCTGGGTCTCTAAATTGTCCACGTGGCCAGAGCTAGCTTTTTATGCCTTGGAGGTGCTGGCCTGCCCGGCGGCCAGCGTTTTGTCTGAACGTGTATTCAGCACGGCAGGGGGCGTCATTACAGACAAACGCAGCCGCCTGTCTACAGCCAATGTGGACAAGCTGACGTTCATAAAAATGAACCAGGCATGGATCCCACAGGACCTGTCCGTCCCTTGTCCAGATTAGACATTAACTACCTCCCCTTAACCATATATTATTGGACTCCAGGGCACTTCCTCATTCAATCCTATTTTTATTTTCATTTTACCATTATATTGCGAGGCTACCCAAAGTTGAATGAACCTCTCCTCTGTCTGGGTGCCAGGGCCTAAATATATGCCAATGGACTGTTCCAATGTTGGGTGACGTGAAGCCTGATTCTCTGCTATGACATGCAGACTAATTCTCTGCTGACATGAAGCCAGATCCTCTGTTACGGGACCTCTCTCCTCTGCCTGGGTGCTGGGCCTAAATATCTGACAATGGACTGTTGCAGTGGTGGCTGACGTGAAGCCTGATTTTCTGCTATGACATGCAGACTGATTCTCTGCTGACATGAAGCCAGATCCTCTGTTACGGGACCTCTCTCCTCTGCCTGGGTGCTGGGCCTAAATATATGCCAATGGACTGTTGCAGTGGTGGCTGACGTGAAGCCTGATTCTCTGCTATGACATTCAGACTAATTCTCTGCTGACATGAAGCCAGATTGTCTGTTACGGGACCTCTCTCCTCTGCCTGGGTGCTGGGCCAAAATTTATGAAAATGGACTCTTACAGTGGTGGGTGACGTGAAGCCTGATTCTCTGCTATGACATGAAGACTGATTCTCTGCTGACATGAAGCCAGATTGTCTGTTACGGGACCTCTCTCCTCTGCCTGGGTGCTGGGCCTAAATTTATGAAAATGGACTGTTGCATGGTGGGTGACGTGAAGCCTGATTCTCTGCTATGATATGAAGACTGATTCTCTGCTTACATGAAGCCAGATCCTCTGTTACGGGACCTCTCTCCTCTGCCTGGGTGCTGGGCCTAAATATCTGACAATGGACTGTTGCATTGGTGGCTGACGTGAAGCCTGATTCTCTGCTATGACATGCAGACTAATTCTCTGCTGACATGAAGCCAGATTGTCTGTTACGGGACCTCTCTCCTCTGCCTGGGTGCTGGGCCTAAATTTATGAAAATGGACTGTTGCAGTGGTGGGTGACGTGAAGCCTGATTCTCTGCTATGACATGAAGACTGATTCTCTGCTGACATGAAGCCAGATTGTCTGTTACGGGACCTCTCTCCTCTGCCTGGGTGCTGGGCCTAAATTTATGAAAATGGACTCTTACAGTGGTGGGTGAGGTGAAGCCTGATTCTCTGCTATGACATGAAGACTGATTCTCTGCTGACATGAAGCCAGATTGTCTATTACGGGACCTCTCTCCTCTGCCTGGGTGCTGGGCCTAAATTTATGAAAATGGACTGTTGCAGTGGTGGGTGACATGAAGCCTGATTCTCTGCTATGATATGAAGACTGATTCTCTGCTGACATGAAGCCAGATCCTCTGTTACGGGACCTCTCCCCTCTGCCTGGGTGCTGGGCCTAAATATCTGACAATGGACTGTTGCATTGGTGGCTGACGTGAAGCCTGATTCTCTGCTATGACATGCAGACTAATTCTCTGCTGACATGAAGCCAGATTGTCTGTTACGGGACCTCTCTCCTCTGCCTGGGTGCTGGGCCTAAATTTATGACAATGGACTGTTGCAGTGGTGGCTGACGTGAAGCCTGATTCTCTGCTATGACATGCAGACTGATTCTCTGCTGACATGAAGCCAGATCCTCTGTTACGGGACCTCTCTCCTCTGCCTGGGTGCTGGGCCTAAATATCTGACAATGGACTGTTGCATTGGTGGCTGACGTGAAGCCTGATTCTCTGCTATGACATGCAGACTAATTCTCTGCTGACATGAAGCCAGATTGTCTGTTACGGGACCTCTCTCCTCTGCCTGGGTGCTGGGCCTAAATTTATGAAAATGGACTCTTACAGTGGTGGGTGACGTGAAGCCTGATTCTCTGCTATGACATGAAGACTGATTCTCTGCTGACATGAAGCCAGATTGTCTGTTACGGGACCTCTCTCCTCTGCCTGGGTGCTGCGCCTAAATTTATGAAAATGGACTGTTGCAGGGGTGGGTGACGTGAAGCCTGATTCTCTGCTATGATATGAAGACTGATTCTCTGCTGACATGAAGCCAGATCCTCTGTTACGGGACCTCTCTCCTCTGCCTGGGTGCTGGGCCTAAATATCTGACAATGGACTGTTGCATTGGTGGCTGACGTGAAGCCTGATTCTCTGCTATGACATGCAGACTAATTCTCTGCTGACATGAAGCCAGATTGTCTGTTACGGGACCTCTCTCCTCTGCCTGGGTGCTGGGCCTTAATTTATGACAATGGACTGTTGCAGTGGTGGCTGACGTGAAGCCTGATTCTCTGCTATGACATGCAGACTGATTCTCTGCTGACATGAAGCCAGATCCTCTGTTACGGGACCTCTCTCCTCTGCCTGGGTGCTGGGCCTAAATTTATGAAAATGGACTGTTGCAGTGGTGGGTGACGGGAAGCCAGATTCTCTGCTATGGGACCTCTCTCCAATTGATTTTGGTTAATTTTTATTTATTTCATTTTTATTTTAATTAATTTCCCTATCCACATTTGTTTGCAGGGGATTTACCTACATGTTGCTGCCTTTTGCAGCCCTCTAGACCTTTCCTGGGCTGTTTTACAGCCGTTTTAGTGCTGAAAAGTTCGGGTCCCTATTGACTTCAATGGGGTTCGGGTTCGGGACGAAGTTCGGATCGGGTTCGGATCCCGAACCCGAACATTTTCGGGAAGTTCGGCCGAACTTCTCGAACCCGAACATCCAGGTGTTCGCTCAACTCTAGTCAAAAAGTTGTTTTGTTATTTTCTTAAGAAAAATGTCATTGATTGTGTCTCATTGCCTGCAGTATCTTGAATCATAATCATTATGAAGCTTTTAATGGTTAAGGGGTTATCCCATGATTAATGTAAAAAATGATAAAAAATGATGACATTATATAGGACATGACAATTTTTTCTAAAGCTAGAACCAGCCCTCTAGCTCACTTGAATCCAGAGATCTCCCCATTTCTTGCTCTGCTAGATTTATATCAAACTGATTGCTCAAGGGGAGTGTCTTTTCTGCTGCAGCTAAGGGGGCGTGTCCATGCTCTCCCTATCACAGCTTAGGATGTAGTTGAAGGATGAAACTGAGCATGTGCGGCCATCTCAGTGAGCAGGTCAAAGAAATAAAAAACAAACAGCAGGTGGAGCTATACAGATACATTTTATTGAATAACTCAGTGGTTGCACAACATTTTTAATTACAAATAGTTACAAAAGTATTCTGATCAAAGTTTCAAAACTGTAGCATATTTTTCATGTGACAACCCCTTTAAATAAATAGTTAGTTTATCAGCTTGATATAATACAGATTAAGATTTATCTGACAATGACTTTCTGTCATCTACATTTCAATGCAGTAGTATTTAGGTGTGCAACATGGACTATAGTGTTATAAAAAAGTAGCATCCCCATGTGCTGAATGCCATGTTTCTTTGGATCCTCGTCAGCTTCTCAAAGCAGTATTTGGAAACCTGAAACAGTATTTTATCCTACTCCAATGATCTAGATAGAAATGGGAATCCATTTGCCAAAGTTATGGCTATGGATGTGAACAGCCAGCATCCTACCAAGAACAATGTCTGACCTATGGGGATATACATATCTCACGTGACCTATTAAGGCAAACATCACAGCTCTCCCTGTAATATCTGCTATAAAAACTGTAAACTGTGTTGTCCATGATGTGCTTTTATAATTTGGTGCTGAAAATCCAGTAAAGTGATGTATTCTACACTGTACTAGAAAATTCTTCTAATCATTTTGGGCATTGGTCTGTGAAGCTGTCACCAACCTGTAATTGGATTATCAGCCAAGACAATGATCCAAGTTTCAAAGTAAATGTACTGTACCATTGAAAGGCAAATTGAACAAATGTCATCCATTTGGCCATGAACATGCAGTTTCTGTCCATAATTACAGTACCTGGCATTAGTAGTAACATGCACCTAGACAAAGACAAAAAAAAAAAAAAAATATTCCATAGCAGTGAGAAGCATGCACTATTATGCTGAGATCAGGGGAGATGGCTCTCTCATGATTATGGCTAACTTAAAGGGGTTGTCAGAAAAGAAGCAGCACATGTAAGACAAGGTTCACATCTGCGGTGGAGGTTCTAACAGAAGTCTCAGTCACAGATTCCAACAAAAAAAGAAAAAAATGTGAGAATTTATCTGGCAAAATTCCTGCATTCATATCAGCCACCTGATGACCCAATTACACTAAATGGGATCCATTGGGCACCGGCAGTGTCCGGCATATGCTGGATCCAGCAGCTCCAGTATTCTGCTCCTATGCCGGAACATACAAGTACTCACCTCCAGTGCTGCAGCATGAATCTGGTGGCCCTCACTGGTTTTGAGTACATGCTATGAGCGATTACATGCTATATGGGCCAATGACCAGTGCAGTCAATCACTGTACCCTCCCATATAAAGAAGGGGCTGCGTCTCCAAAATGCATAATGTTTTTATAAGTAATAAAGCTTGGATCATCTTTAACTGGTTGAGCGCTGGAGTCCGGTTTTTCTACTACAGTACCCTGAGTTCCCCCAGAGCCTATTGTGCATATCCAGAGGATAGGCCATCAATAAGAAAATTCAAGAACTTCCTCCGAGAACTGTATTTTGGTTATATTTGCAAGATAAAATCAACACTGAGCTAGGACTCCGCTAGTGTCTTACATATTTTAGGATCTGATCTTGAGAAATGCTCCTTATTCTGTTTATTCCCATTTGCCATCTATGTATACAGAATTAGAATATGAGATTGTTTTTAAACATAGACACATATCGCCAAAAATAACATTCCACCTTTATTACTTTTCTTTCTTGTGCAATCATGTGTATGAAATATCTTTTTCTTTTTACCTATCACAGCAGATTGCCCACCCAGCAAATTATAGCTTCCTTAAGAAGCAGAAATGAAATCAAACCAATTATTTCCTTAAGCCTTTTGTTAGTGATTTAGAGTTGCTGGACTGTAAAGGATTTCATGTCAGCCTTGGCAGACCTATAAAAGCAAAGGCTTTCACTTTTAAAAGAAAAAGACCTTAATAAGTCTTAATGTGACAAAATGAAGACAATAAAGGCACAGTGCAAAAGTATATGATTTATACATAATATAGTATTAGCTTTAGGACATATTTCAGTTTTCACTTTTACTCATAAAACATCTACTAAATCAAAGTAAATGAGAAATAATAACAAAGCCCCACACCACAAATCTCTTGTATGTGCTTTGTGCTGTCAGCATTGAAGTCTTTCTTATGACTCCAAAAAGTAAACTTTTAAAAAATAGCTATTCCATTTTTGTGATGGTTTGCTAATGCTATTTTCCTTGCATCAACAATGTGTTCACGATCTGGAATTTGATATTTTCCTTAAATTTAGGGCTGTATGGATTTTTTTATCTATTACATTTATACTTGAGGCAACATGATACACAGTGTGGTAATCGGTTTTAAAAAAATACATTGTGATAGGTTTTTCTCCCAATATACTATGAAGAAAGGATCAAAACACACCATTAATGACCATAACTACCCTGCATATTATATTAAACTGGTTCTCTTTTCTCCCAATTACGTAAAATACTAAATCTGAAATATTTAATATGATCTAAAATTACAAATACAAACAATCTGTGTATGTAGGTATATATGTTTTATTGGGGTTAGGGCAAAGGATTGTTCATCTGGGAAGAAACAAGTGGTCTCAGACCCTGTTACTGTGCCTAGGGCTTTTAAGGGTTTCTAGGGCCTAGGTTTATAGTGTATGAATATTCCCACCTTCAGGGTCTATTCATAGTGACAGGAGTCAGGGCTAGGGTTTCCTAGGTGGTGAACTTTTTCCTTAGCCGCGGGGCCAAGTTTCGGGTCATTTTCCTTCAGTGGTCATTCTGGTGTTTCTCCCCTCCCTCTACATTGTGACAATCACCCAGTGGCATGCACCCAACTTCATGCAGACAAGGCTCCACCACCTCAGCTGAAGGGAGCCGTCTGTCCTTCCCATCATCTGCTGGTCCTGATGCTTCTACTCCTCGTCCTCCTACTCCTCATCAGTCATTCCGTCAGCAATCGATTACCAAAGTTATTGCCAAGAGACAACAGTATGAGTGCACTCACCCAATGGCACAGAAGCTGAACATGCTCCTGGCCAAGTTGCTGGTGCTGCAGTCCCTCCCTTTCCAAGTGGTGGACTCTGCACCTTTCATAAAACTGAGGGCTTGTGCTGAGCCGAGGTGGAGAGTTCTAAGCCGTCATTTCTTTGCGAAAAAAAGCAGTATCAGCTCTGCACACATAAGTAGAACAGAAGGTGGGTCAGTCCTTGAGCCTGTCAGTGTCTGCTAAAGTACACCACAGTGCCGACATGTGGAGCTATAACTATGGTCAAGGGCAATATATGACGGCCCACTGAGTAAATGTGGTTCCTGCCCAGCCACACCAGCAACTTGGCCAGGTGACGCTTCCGCCTCCACATTCTCATGCCGTTGGTCCTGCAACAATGTCTGCATCTGCTTCCTTATCCTCCATCGTGTCATGCTTCATTAAGAAATCAAATCCTGGCTTTCTCCTCAACAACTCAGAATCGGAACCATGGTGACTGAAAACGGGAAGAACAAAGTGTCGGTGCTGAGTCAAGGAGGGCTGAGCCATAAGCTCTGCATGGGGTCATATTCGAAATGCGCGATTTTTTTTTCTTGAAAAAATGGGCAAGGTAATGATTGTGTAATATGCGAGTTTTCGTCATTCGAATTTTCGGATACAAAATTTTATTGCAAATTTTTCAACTTATTAGACAAAGCAGATTATAGCACTATATTAGCTAAATTGCTCTATATTCGTTTTTTTTTTCGAATATTCGCTATGTTGCTATATATTCTTGTTTTAGAATATTACAAATATTCGAAAAAACTAAGTTATAGCAATATAGCAAATATTCGAAAAAAAGCGAATATAGAGCAATTTAGCTAATATAGTGCTATAATCTTCTTTGTCTAATAGTTGTAATTTTTTTCTCATCTGAAGTTCAGATTGGAAAAAAATTACAACTATAAAAAAAAAGATTATAGCACTATATTAGCTAAATTGCTCTATATTCGTTTTTTTCGAATATTCACTATATATTACGAATATTCGAAAAAACTGTTATAGCAATATAGCGAATATTCGAAAAATCGAATATAGAGCAATTTAGCTAATATAGTGCTATAATCTTCTTTGTCTAATAGTTGTAAGTTGAAAAATTCGCAATAAAAATTCGAATCCGAAAATTCGAATGACGAAAATTCGCATATTACACAATCATTACCTTGCCGATCACGAATTTTGAATTTTAGACGAATATTCTAAAAATATTCGCGAAATATCGCGAATTCGAATATGACCCCTGCCGCTCATCACTACCGATTATATGAACAGAGAAAAGCCATAAATGATTTTTTGATAATACAGGCGGACAGAGGTACTCCCCTGTTTAACTTCAATGTTAGCCAGTGGCAGCTGATACGTGACACCAGCAGTTTGATCAGGCCCTTTGAGGAGGCCACTTTATTTGTCAGTCACCAGGACTGTGGGATGCACTTACATCATTCCACTGATTCATGTCCTGGAATAGATGCTGCTAAATCTGTCTGGCTATGGTATAGGAGACTTGGCGACTACATCTCATGGCCACATGAGCCTGTGAGGGCTGAACTAGAGGAGGAGGAGGAGGACATTCGAGCACAAGCAATAAGTGAAGAAATTGGTGGTTTTTCTACACAGGTGACAGAAAAGGAGGAGCAGGCGGAGCAGCTGGAGCAGCTACATAACGATGAGGAAGAAGAGGCAGATGACCCAGACACACCGTGGCAGTATGCAGTGGAGAGTCACTTGTGCTAATGGCCCAATGCATGCTCAATTGATTGCATAGTGACAGCCGAATTCTCACCATTCGGCAGAGGGATGACTACTGGCTCTCCACCATGTTAGACCTTTGCTACCGGTCCAAAATGGGGTCCTTTTTTACACCTGCTGAGAAGGAGGACAAAATTAACTACTATCGAGACATCCTATGTAGTCAGTTGGCCGCTGCCTATGTGCGCCATTGCCCATCCTCACGCAAGTCTAACCGGGGGGGCCCTCTGCGCTCATGTTCCACTGCCATGGCTGCTTGGGGGGGTTGGGGGGGTAGAAACAGTACCAGCTCCATTAGCATCAACTTAAGTCTAGAGTCTCTGATGAGCACTTTTCTTCACCCACCTACTGAAGAAACTACTCACCAGCAGAAGCAGCTAGACACAGTGGCGTAGCTATAGGGGTTGCAGCGGTCGCAATTGTGACCAGGCCCCTAAGTCAGGGGGGGCCCACGGGGAACCCCAGGAGAGACAGAGTAAAGCCTGAGTAATTTACTATACCGAGGGTGGGCTGTGGGCGGCTAAGTAAGTTCACATAGGGTGGGGGCGGAGCGTGTGTGCATGCAGGCACAGCCAGGAAAGGGAGCAGTCCTGCTCCCGTCTGGCAGAGTTGTATGGGCCGCCGGACGTGGAGGAGGTGAAGGTGCGTGCCGCGTGCTGGATTGAGTGTGGTGAGGCGGTGCCGGCGTGATCTCTCTACAGTGTTCAAGGTGCCCAGCTGCTCCCTTACCCTCTTTGCTGGTGGGTACCAGGCCAGCTTCTGTACTGCTGTGCATACTGCAGGACTAGCTGTGGGTGGGCACAGAACATGTGATCGGTGCCCACCTCGGGGGTAGAAGCTGTTGCCTGGCAGTTGATCCGTATATGGCAGTAGGCTGGCACCTTTGTTGATGGGTGACTAGCATGCCAGTCCTCAGTGCCCAGGTTTAAGAGCTGAGGACCTCCCCCCTCAGTATGCAGGGTAGGGGGGACCTGGATCTGGCAGCAGGCTGGTGGCCGTGTTTTTTGGCATGGTAGGGCACGGGTATGGCAGGCATTGCCCAGCTGCTGATCTGATCATTTGGCACACTCTGCTGTGAAGGGGCAGCACCATCTCCTGGGGGCAGAGGGTCTTATGCTCATGCTTTTATGATGAGAAGAGAAGGGCTAATAACATACTAGTTCTGTCCTCTTGTCTGCAGAGCTGACAGTCCTGTTCATGCTTGTGCCAGTGCTGATGGGCATGAGCTTGGATTATCTTGGCTGCAGAGCTGACATGTTTACAGCTGTACTGATGGGATATAGTGCATAGGTTTATGCTGCAGAGCTGACTCTCCCTCTCCATGCCTGTGCCTATAATGATGGGGATGATAGTATATAGCCCTCCCTTGGCTACAGAGCTGACTCTCTCTCTCTCTGTGCTTGTGCCTGTATTGATGGGAGTGATAGTATATAGCCCTCCCTTGGCTGCGGGCCTGACACTCTCCCTCTCTGTGCTTGTGTCTATATTGATTGGTATGATAGTATATAGCCCTCCCTTGGCTGCAGAGCTGACTCTTCCTCTCCATGCCAGTGTCTATATTGATAGGTATGATAGTACATAGCTGAAATCATTATTATTATTATTATTATTATTATTATGCACTTATTGGATTAAAATGTATTTTCTCTGTGAGATTTTAGTTTTGTCATTGGGGTGGTGGGTGTGCAGGGGTCTGGTGGTGTTAGTAAACGGTATTGAGGGTAGGGTGGGCCCAAACTGAACTCCTGCATCAGGGCCCAGGAGCCTATAGCTATGCCCCTGGCTAGACATACAGCAGAACCTGAACTAGCAGGTTGTGACATACTTGGAATGCACCCTGCCAACCCACATTGAAGATCCCCTGGACTACTGGGCAGCCAAACTCGATTTGATTTGTGGTCACAACTAGCCGAGCATGCCCTGGACAAGCTTTCCTGTCCGGCCAGCAGCGTGGTATCAGAGCGGGTGTTTAGTGCGGCAGGGGCCATAGTTACCCCAAGGAGAACTCGCCTGTCCACCCAAAATGTGGAGAAACTGACCTTTGAAATTGAATCAGCCGTGGATCAGGCAGGATTTTCAAACACCAGTGTCTGATGCACCTAAACTTTGTCAAAAGAGACCTGTTTCTTCTGGCTATCTGCTTCAGCTACTATTCTGATGCTGCCACCCGCCTGATGCCACACCTGCTGGTACTGGTATTGCCCCCCCACCTCACCACTTTGTCACTGGGACACTTTGTTGTCTCCTCACCCTGCTGCCAGCTCACCACTATGTCATTGGGCCACTCTGTGGTCTCGCCATGCTGTTGCCACCTCATCACTATGTCACTGTGCGACTCTATGGTCTACTAATGCTGCTGCCACCCTCCCCACTCCATGACTGGGCCTCTATTTTGCCTTTTTGGCCTGGCTGACATCATCATTTATTTGACCCTTATTCTGATCTGTCAGAAGGAAGGAAAAATGAGACTCACAACGGATCCTGTCTATGTAGCAGCTGTAAGGCTTGTATGACATGGTCCCTATTTTGCATCAGAATTGGCTTATGATTTGGTAGCCAAAATCAGTAGTGGGTACAAAACACAGAAGACGTGCAAAGATTCCATTCACGTGTCATCTCTGTTTTGGATCCACTCCGATTTTTTTTCTGGGCATTAGCAATACTAATGGATTACTGACCAAATAACCGAGTGAAGGTGGATGTTTCACAGACAGGATCCGTTTTTTGGGGGGTTATTGTTCTGACGGATCAGAGGAAGGGCAAAATAATCAGTGACGTCAACACAAACTTACTGCTGACACCCTCTCCACTCTGTCGGGGGGCTCTACTTGTATAAACGTTTAATAGAACAGGTTCTGTAGAAAACTATGTGGAATCAGCTGACGACGGTGTAAAAGGAGTGCGCTCTTTCATGCTATAGTAGGATCTTGGGCCTCTGCACGGTTCTTTGTACCTGGCGCTAACATTGACCTGTAAGGGTGAGTTCATACTTGAGTTATTTGGTCAATAACTGCCCAAATTAGTAAAGTATGCAGTGATTCTAAGGCCTCTTTCACACTTGCGTTGTCCGGATCCGGCGTGTACTCCACTTGCCGGAATTACACGCCGGATCCGGAAAAACGCAAGTGTACTGAAAGCATTTGAAGAAGGATCTGTCTTCAAAATGCTTTCAGTGTTACTATGGCACCCAGGACGCTATTAAAGTCCTCGTTGCCATAGTAGGAGCAGGGAGCGGGGGAGCAGTATACTTACAGTCCGCGTGGCTCCCGGGGCGCTCCAGAATGACGTCAGAGCGCCCCATGCGCATGGATGACGTGCCATGCGATCACGTCATCCATGCGCCTGGGGCGCCCTGACGTCACTCTGGAGCGCCCCGGGAGCCGCACGGACGGTAAGTATGCTGCTCCCCCGCTCCCCGCTCCCCTTTACCATGGCTGCCAGGACTTTAGCGTCCCGGCAGCCATGGTAACCATTGAGAAAAAGCTAAATGTCGGATCCGGCAATGCGCCGAAACGACGTTTAGCTTAAGGCTGGATCCGGATCAATGCCTTCCAATGGGCATTAATTCCGGATCCGGCCTTGCGGCAAGTCTTCAGGATTTTTGGCCGGAGCAAAAAGCGCAGCATGCTGCGGTATTTTCTCAGGCCAAAAAACGTTCCGTTCCGGAACTGAAGACATCCTGATGCATCCTGAACGGATTTCTCTCCATTCAGAATGCATTGGGATAAAACTGATCAGTATTCTTCCGGCATAGAGCCCCGACGACGGAACTCTATGCCGGAAGAAAAGAACGCAGATGTGAAAGAGCCCTAAGAGCGACGACTGTCATCTGCATGTCATACTAACTCACAGTATGGTTTCACTACCACAGCAGACTCTCTATGTGTGTTTCTGCAAGACACCACTATACCGGCTCTCCACAGCCAGGAAATAGCTGTTTTTAAATGCAATTCACCACAAATAAATTTGCATCAAATCAAATCTTTTAAGAAAATTTCGTTGAACCAACCGAATCGAATTTTTGAGAAAATCACTAATATCTACTCATATTCATGTTCAGGAAATAAAATAAAAAAGTCTACAGTCAGAAAATAAAAACAGATTAGAAAGGAAGAAAATGTTACTATCTGGTTTTAACTGGCAGATTACATTTTTGGTGACACATTTCCTTTAACTTGCAATTGTGGATTGCACAGAGAACTATGTTCACAATCAATGATCTCTGGAAGTGTTTCTTAGCCCACGCAGCGATTTCCAGTACATAATCATGTTTTTAAAGCAGTGCCTACTGAGGACCCGTAGAAGATGAGCATCCCATATTGATTGTTGGCCATGTCCCTTGCATACATGGATTTCTGATAAGAGAAATCCAGAACTGAGTCTCTATGAAACAATTCATTATTGGTTATGCATTAAAAAGATCCATAAACTGTAAATACACATGCTATGCATTTTAGGCTACTTTCACATTTGCGTTTTTTGCGGATCCGTCATGGATCTGCAGAAACACTTCCGTTACCATAATACAACCGCATGCATCCGTCATGAACGGATCCGGTTGTATTATGTCTTCTATAGCCATGACAAATACGTCATGAACATCATTAAAAGTCAATGGCGGACAGATCTGTTTTCTATTGTGTCAGAGAAAACTGATCCTTCCCCATTGACCTACATTGTGTGTCAGGACGGATCTGTCTTTCTCCGCACCACATCGCGGACAGAAAAATGATGCAGGCAGCATTTTGGTGTCCTTCTCCAGAGCGGAATGGAGATGAAAATACATCTTTATTGTCATGGCGCAACCTTGATATGTTAAATAAATAAAAACACTTGAAGTGAAATAAACAGAGGAATCACAAACACCTCCGGCCTGTGTAGCCACGCATCCATCCTCATCTTCATCCCCCATCGGTATATCATCTAAAAATAAAAACTTATTTTTTTATGTTAGTGAATGAATAAAAAATATAGTAAATACATATATTTGTCCTAAAAATACTACCTAATAGGCAAGAGGTGCTTCAACCTAATCTGCAGGGGTAAAGGGCAAACTACCATATCACTATATATTCTCCATTTTGTAATCAACATAAAGGCCATTGGGCCTGAGGCTATTAAGAGCATGAAACCACTGTAATTCTTTTTTCTTGAGAAGGCTTACTCTGTTGCCCCCTCTTCTGGGCATCGGGATATGATCAATAATTCAGAATCTTAAATCCCTCTCCATATGTTTCAAATCAGAAAAATGTCTATAAACAGGTAAGTCAAGACATTTTTCCTTATAGTATTGTGATGGTTGCTGAATCGAGTTTTTAAATTAGTTGAAATCTCGCCCACATACAATAAATTGCATGGGCATGATAAAGCATAAATAACATAATCAGATTCACATGTCAAATGGAAATGGATTTGATATGTGGCACCTGAATCTGGATGCACAAAAGTTCTGCCTTTACAGATGTATCGACCATTAACACAGCCAAGACACGGGAATCCTTGAGGCATCCAGCCAATATGGTACCAACCAAACCGTCATCTCATCCCGGAAAAAATACCCTACCTAAGACAATCATCCAAAAAAAAAAAAAAAAAAGATGGCTCTCAGAATATGGAGAGACTAAAACATGATTTTTCTGTTTAAAAAACGCTGTTATTGTGTAAAACTTAAATAAAAAAAAAAGTATACATATTAGGTATTGCTTCATCCCAGTTAAATCTGCCCTCCAAAAACCATATGGCGCTTCATTTTTTCTGCACCCTGCCGTGTGCCCGTACAGAAGTTTATGGCCACATATGTGGTGTTTCTGTAAACTACAGAATCAGGGTAATAAATATTGAGTTTTGTTTGGCTGTTATCCATTGCTTTTTTAGCAGAAACAAATGGATTAAAATGGCAAAAAAAAGTTAAATTTTGAAATTTTGTCTACATTATCCTTTAATTTATGTGGAACACCTAAAGGGTTAACAAAGTTTGTAAAATCAGTTTTGAATACCTTGAGGGATGTAGTTTTAAAATGGGGCCATTTATGGGTGGTTTCTATTATGTAAGCCCCACAAAGTAACTTCAGACCTTAACTGGTCCTTAAATATTAGGTTTTGGAAATTTTCTTAAAAATGTTAAGATTTGCTTCTAAACTTCAAAGCCCTCTAACGTCCCCCCCCCCCAAAAAAAAAAATGCAATTAGACATATGGGAAATGTAAGGTAATAACTATTTTAGGAGGTATCACTATCTGTTTTAAAAGCAGAGAAATGCACTTTTTTTTATTTTTGTGGTAAATTTAGTATTTTTTTATAAATAAAATGAAATATTTAGACTCAAATTTAGCACTGTCATGAAGTAAAATATGTGACGAGAAAACAGTCTCAGAATGGCTTGGATAAGTTAAAGTGTTTTAAAGTTATCACTACATAAAGTGACACATGTCAGATTTGCAAAAAATGGCCTGGTCCTTAAGATGAAAAATGGGAGGGTCCTGAAGGGTTTAAACAGTGTCTCAACTTTTTGGGATTGGAGTTGTAGACAGTAACATGAAAAAAAAAAAAAAAAAAAAAACTTTTACAATGATTCTAAGAAAATATGTTTAACATAAAAACTTGATTCAAACAATAGGTAACTTTCTAATGAGACATTCCCTATAGAGAGCTTGAAAGGAGTTGGACTTAGTCTTAGGAGATCCCAGAGTGTCAAACATGACATTTCATCATACAGTTATTGGGCCACATTTGATATAGTGTTTACTGCCTATATAGTACGCTAAAAACAGTTTATTATTTTATTTATATTAAAAATCTCCACAAATAGGCTTGATAGGGTGAAATAGAAATATCTCAGACTAATGATGCTGATCCCTAAAAGACACCCTTATCACTAGAACTCCTTCGTTTTAGGAGTATAATTGGTTGGTGTAATTCCTCTGTCAGTCAATAAGGGTATAGAGCAATAACACATAACAGGGCCATGAACCCTAACTGGCCATATACAATCAGTGTGCCTGGATGATCGAGTATGTATAATACGTAACCTCCTTGTTGCTAGGAGGACATACACTGGATATGGTGATCCAAAACAGATCTCAGGTGTCTCTGTATAAAATGGCCAGCCCCTAAACAATTGGCTACAGAGGATTGAACCAATTGGCTCTGGATGTAACGACAAGAGTCAGTCTGCAATTGTAAACTGCAGATAATTGTTGCTCGACGCGTTTCCCTATCCAACTGTGTGTTGGTTCATCAGGAGCAAATTTCCTCTGCTAAGTCCACTGCTAGTGTTAAATATTGTCCCCCTGACGCTGGGTATGCAATAGCTAGCAGAGAACTTGAATATAACTGACTAGAGATATGCTGCATGCCACTGATGTTGTGCGTGCAGCAGTGAGCCTCTGGCATGTATTGGCCATGACGCTGGTGGGAGAGAGAGGTTGTCTTTAACGAGGAGATAGAACAATGGACCTTGTCCATCTTATTATGGATGAGGTTCATTGATGACATTTTCATCTTGTAGAAGGGCACAAAGAAAAGTTTTTCGGACTTTGTATCAAGATTGAATATCAACTCCTTGGGTCTGTTTTTCACATCAGAAATTGATGAGAAACAGATTACCTTTTTGGATCTTGCAATTGAGATTGACCTCTCAGGTTACATCAAAATAAAAGTGTTTTGTAAACCAACGGCCACTAATGCCCTCTTGAGATGGGAGAGTGGACATCCTTACCCACTCAAGAGGGGCATTCCTAAGGGACAATACCTTAGAATGAGACGCAACTGTTCTCAGTGGTCTGACTTTAAGGCTTCGGCTGATGACCTTAAGAAACGGTTTACAGAGAAGGGTTATCCTAAACCTGTTTTGAAGGAAGCATATCAACATGCAGCAGCATGCAACAGAGAACAACTTTTGCACCCTAGGAGTAGAACATCTAATGATGCACAGATACGAATAATCGGCACTTTTGACACAGCGAGTAGAGAGATACGTGCGTTGCTCACTGAGTATTGGGACATTTTAAAAACTGATCCGGACGTTGGTCATTTGGTGGGCAGTCGTCCCATGATTACATACCGGCGTGGTGGTAATATTAGGGACAAATTGGTCCACAGCGCCTTTAACACCCCTAGAGATGTGACCTGGCTTGGGGCCAATAGACCAAATGGCACATACAAATGTGGCAACTGCATAGCATGCAAAGCAATTTGGAAAAGCTATAAATTTAAGAGCTCGGCGACAGGACACGAATACTCCATCAAATCCTTCATCAACTGTAGGACAGTCTGGGTGGTATACCTGACTACCCGTGTTTGTGGTTTACAATACATAGGGAAAACGAAACGGGAATTGAGAAGGCGCATAGGGGAGCACCTCCTAAAAATTAAGAATTCTGGAGATACCCCTATTGCACAACATGTGGCCATCTGTCACCCGGGCATTATGGATTGCTTCAAATTCCAAGGAATAGAACATGTCAGGCCACCACCGAGGGGAGGTGACATTGATACACTGCTCCTAAGAAAAGAGGCACAGTGGATTTTTACCCTGAACACTGTTAAGCCTAAGGGCCTTAATGATGCGATTTCATATTCATGCTTCATTGAATGAACCTCTAATAACAAACTGTACTCCCTGCTTTGATTGATATACCGTTTATAGAACAGGAAAATTGCTTCCCTCTGTTTTTTCTGATATTCAAATTGTAGTGGATAATGGGTATTAATCTCATTACCCACGCATTATAGTGCTCCACTTATATCATGTCCCCTTTATTTCTCTAATTTATATTCCTTGTCACTTATCATGAAGGATCCGATTTGTTCTCCTGTAATGTTACAAGGTACGTCTGACTGTTTAAATGTATCTGTTTACCTTTCTTGACCCCGCCTATTGAGGAACTCAAGCGTGCGTCACGGACCTTCTATCACTCCTCCCTCCTGATCTATTGACCAATTAATTGTGGGCAGACGGAGCAAACTTCATTTTGTTATCCTCCCACTTAGAAGTGACGTCAACGGGTGGGCGGTGCCAGGTTCTTGTCAGCCCTGAGTCTGACGATGTAATGGATCGCGTGTCACCTGGTTATGACGCGACTAGTTGGCGGCAGTTAGATGACGTGTTCATCTTCTATTGGATGCTTACTGGATGTTTGTCATTCAGATGGGAGGAGTGTCCTCCATTTAAACAAGTTTGCGCTACGTGCGCGTCACGGCCAATACATGCCGGAGGCTCACTGCTGCACGCACGACATCAGTGGCGTGCAGCATATCTCTAGTCAGTTATATTCAAGTTCTCTGCTAGCTATTGCATACCCAGCGTCAGGGGGACAATATTTAACACTAGCAGTAGACTTAGAAATTTGCTCCTGATTAGGGATGAGTGAACCCGAACTGTATAGTTCGAGTTCGTACCGAATTTTGGGGTGTCCGTGACACGGACCCGAACCCAAACATTTTAGTAAAAGTCCGGGTTTGGTGTTCGTTGCTTTCTTGGCGCTTTTTAAAAGACTGCTAAGCAGCCAATCAACAAGCGTCATACTACTTGCCCCAAGAAGCTGTCACAGCCTTGGCTACTATTGGCATGGCTGTGATTGGCCAGTGCAGCATGTGACCCAGCCTCTATTTAAGCTGGAGTCACGTAGCGCCGCACGTCACTCTGCTCTGATCAGTGTAGGGAGAGGTTGCAGCTGCGACGTTAGGGCGAGATTAGGCAGTGATTAACTCCTCCAAAAGACTTAATTCAGTGATCGATCTACAGCTGTGGATCATTGAACTACTGCTATTCAATTGCTCACTGTTTTTAGGCTGCCCAGAGCGTTTTTCATTCACTTTTTTCTGGGGTGATCAGCGGCCATTTTGTGTCTTGTGGTGCGCCAGCACAAGCTGCCACCAAGTACATTTAACCATCAATAGTGTGGTTATTTTTTGGCTATATCCTACATCAGGGTCAAGCTGTCACACCAAGTACATTTAACCATCAATAGTGTGGTTGTTTTTTGGCTATATCCTACATATGGGGCAAGCTGTCACCAAGTGCATTTAACCATCAATAGTGTGGTTATTTTTTGGCTATATCCTACATCAGGGTCAAGCTGTCACCAAGTGCATTTAACCCTCAATAGTGTGGTTATTTTTGGGCTATATCCTACATATGGGGCAAGCTGTAACCAAGTGCATTTAACCATCAATAGTGTGGTTATTTTTTGGCTATATCCTACATCAGGGTCAAGCTGTCACCAAGTGCATTTAACCATCAATAGTGTGGTTATTTTTTGGCTATATCCTACATCAGGGTCAAGCTGTCACCAAGTGCATTTAACCATCAATAGTGTGGTTATTTTTTTTGCTATATCATACATCAGGGGCAAGCTGTCACACCAAGTGCATTTAACCATCAATAGTGTTTTTTTTTTTGGCTATATCCCACATCAGGGGCAAGCTGTCACCAAGTGCATTTAACCATCAATAGTGTGGTTATTTTTTGGCTATATCCTACATCAGGGGCTTGGCTGTGCTTGCTATTTTATTGAGGGGTGAAATACAATTGCCAAAATAGCAGTACCCTAAATCTGGTGTTTCAGCTGTGGCCAGCCAATTGTAATACTGTCTGCTGTCTGGCAAAGGATATATTTTTGTTCAGGGTTGAAATACAATTCCCAACTTAGCAATTTCCTAAATTAGTGGTCTCTGCTGTATCAGGGCTACTTGAAATCTATTCATTAAAAGGGTATATAAGATTCAAGGTGCAGATAGGGTCATTCTCAATAACTTCACACACACGCTACTGGGCAATTCCAAGTCTAATTCTGTGTGTAAACATATTCCTGTCACCCAGCGCCTAAAAAATAGGCCTCAAATTTATATTCATCTAAATCTGTCATTATTGCTGTGGCTGGTCAAGTTATTTAGTGTCCGTCAAAGCACAGTTTTTGTTCTGGGTTGAAATACAATTCCCAATTTTGCAATTCTCTAAATTAGTGGTTTCTGCTGTATCAGGCCTACTTTAAATCTATACCTAAAAGGTATATAAGAATCAAGGTGCAGATAGGGTTATTCTCAATAACTTCACACACACGCTACTGTGCAATTCCAAGTCTAATTCTGTGTGTAAACGTATACCTGTCACCCAGCGCCTAAATACTAGGCCTGAGGCCTCAAATTTATATTCATCTAAATCTGTCATTATTGCTGTGGCTGGTCAAGTTATTTAGTGTCCGTCAAAGCACAGTTTTTGTTCTCGGTTGAAATACAATTCCCAATTTTGCAATTTTCTAAATCAGTGGTTTCTGCTGTATCAGGCCTACTTTAAATCTATCCCTAAAAGGGTATATAAGATTCAAGGTGCAGATAGGGTCATTCTCAATAACTTCACACACACGCTACTGTGCAATTCCAAGTCTAATTCTGTGTGTAAACGTATACCTGTCACCCAGTGCCTAAATACTAGGCCTGAGGCCTCAAATTTATAGTCATCTAAATCTGTCATTATTGCTGTGGCTGGTCAAGTTATTTAGTGTTCGTCAAAGCACAGTTTTTGTTCTGGGTTGAAATACAATTCCCAATTTAGCAATTCTCTAAATTAGTGGTTTCTGCTGTATCAGGCCTACTTTAAATCTATCCCTAAAAGGGTATATAAGATTCAAGGTGCAGATAGGGTCATTCTCAATAACTTCACACACATGCTACTGTGCAATTCCAGGTCTAATTCTGTGTGTAAACGTATACCTGTCACCCAGCGCCTAAATACTAGTCCTAAAGCCTCAAATTTATATTCATCTAAATCTGTCATTATTGCTGTGGCTGGTCAAGTTATTTAGTGTCCGTCAAAGCACAGTTTTTGTTCTGGGTTGAAATACAATTCTCAATTTTGCAATTCTCTAAATTAGTGGTTTCTGCTGTATCAGGCCTACTTTAAATCTATCCCTAAAAGGGTATATAAAATTCAAGGTGCAGATAAGGTAATTCTCAATAACTTCACAAACACGCTACTGTGCAATTCCAAGTCTAATTCTGTGTGTAAACGTATACCTGTCACCCAGCGCCTAAATACTAGGCCTCAAATTTATATTCAGATAAATCTGTCGTTACTGCTGTGCCTTTATTAGTGTAATATGGTACCTAAATAGATAGCCAGATAGTGTTAGGTGTCTGTAAAAAAAAGGCCTGAATTTGAATTCAATACATTGGGCCAAATAATATTTTTCTTATTGTGGTGAACGGTAACAATGAGGAAAACATCTAGTAAGGGACGCGGACATGGTCGTGGTGGTGTTAGTGGACCCTCTGGTGCTGGGAGAGGACGTGGCCGTTCTGCCACAGCCACACGTCCTAGTGTACCAACTACCTCAGGTCCCAGTAGCCACCATAATTTGCAGCGATATTTGGTGGGGCCCAATGCCGTTCTAAGGATGGTAAGGCCTGAGCAGGTACAGGCATTAGTCAATTGGGTGGCCGAAAGTTGATCCAGCACGTTCACATTATCTCCCACCCAGTCTTCTGCAGAAAGCGCACAGATGGCACCTGAAAACCAAGCCCATCAGTCTGTCACATCACCCCCATGCATACCAGGGAAACTGTCTGAGCCTCAAGTTATGCAGCAGTCTCTTATGCTGTTTGAATACTCCGCTGGCAGGGTTTCCCAAGGGCATCCACCTAGCCCTTCCCCAGCGGTGGAAGACATAGACTGCACTGACGCACAACCACTTATGTTTCCTGATGATGAGGACATGAGAATACCACCTCAGCATGTCTCTGATGATGATGAAACACAGGTGCCAACTGCTGCGTCTTTCTGCAGTGTGCAGACTGAACAGGAGGTCAGGGATCAAGACTGGGTGGAAGACGATGCAGGGGACGATGAGGTCCTAGACCCCACATGGAATGAAGGTCGTGCCACTGACTTTCACAGTTCTGAGGAAGAGGCAGTGGTGAGACCGAGCCAACAGCGTAGCAAAAGAGGGAGCAGTGGGTAAAAGCAGAACACCCGCCGCCAAGAGACTCCGCCTGCTCCTGACCGCCGCCATCTGGGACCGAGCACCCCAAAGGCAGCTTCAAGGAGTTCCATGGCATGGCACTTCTTCAAACAATGTGCTGACGACAAGACCCGAGTGGTTTGCACGCTGTGCCATCAGAGCCTGAAGCGAGGCATTAACGTTCTGAACCTTAGCACAACCTGCATGACCAGGCACCTGCATGCAAAGCATGAACTGCAGTGGAGTAAACACCTTAAAATCATGGAAGTCACTCAGGCTCCGCCTGCTACCTCTTCTGCTGCTGCCGCCTCGGCCTCTTCTGCTGCTGCCGCCGCTGGAGGAACGTTGGCACCTGCCGCCCAGCAAACATGGGATGTACCACCAACACCAGCACCTGCGTCACCAAGCATCTCAACCATGTCACACGGCAGCATTCAGCTCTCCATCTCACAAACATTTGAGAGAAAGCATAAATTCCCACCTAGCCACCCTCGATCCCTGGCCCTGAATGCCAGCATTTCTAAACTACTGGCCTATGAAATGCTGTCATTTAGGCTGGTGGACACAGACAGCTTCAAACAGCTCATGTCGCTTGCTGTCCCACAGTATGTTGTTCCCAGCCGGCACTACTTCTCCAAGAGAGCCGTGCCTTCCCTGCACAACCAAGTATCCGATAAAATCAAGTGTGCACTGTGCAACGCCATCTGTGGCAAGGTCTAACCACAGATACGTGGACCAGTAAGCATGGCCAGGGACGCTATATCTCCCTAACTGCACACTGGGTAAATGTAGTGGCGGCTGGGCCCCAGGCGGAGAGCAGTTTGGCGCACATCCTTCCGCCGCCAAGGATCGCAGGGCAACATTCTTTGCCTCCTGTTGCCACCTCCTCCTACTCAGCTTTCTCCTCCTCTTCTTCCACCTGCTCATCCAGTCAGCCACACACCTTCACCACCAACTTCAGCACAGCCCGGGGTAAACGTCAGCAGGCCATTCTGAAACTCATATGTTTGGGGGACAGGCCCCACACCGCACAGGAGTTGTGGCGGGGTATAGAACAACAGAACGACGAATGGTTGCTGCCGGTGAGCCTCAAGCCCGGCCTGGTGGTGTGCGATAATGGGCGAAATCTCGTTGCAGCTCTGGGAATAGCCGGTTTGACGCACATCCCTTGCCTGGCGCATGTGCTGAATTTGGTGGTGCAGAAGTTCATTCACAACTACCCCGACATGTCAGAGCTGCTGCATAAAGTGCGGGCCGTCTGTTCGCGCTTCCGGCGTTCACATCCTGCCGCTGCTCGCCTGTCTGCGATACAGCGTAACTTCGGCCTTCCCGCTCACCGCCTCATATACGACGTGCCCACCAGGTGGAACTCCACCTTGCACAGACTGTGCGAGCAGCAGCAGGCCATAGTGGAGTTTCAGCTGCAGCACGCACGGGTCAGTCGCACTGCGGAACAGCACCACTTCACCACCAATGACTGGGCCTCCATGCGAGACCTGTGTGCCCTGTTGCGCTGTTTCGAGTACTCCACCAACATGGTCAGTGGCGATGACGCCGTTATCAGCGTTACAATACCACTTCTATGTCTCCTTGAGAAAACACTTAGGGCGATGCTGGAAGAGGAGGTGGCCCAGGAGGAGGAGGAGGAGGAGGAAGAGGGGTTATTTTTAGCACTTTCAGGCCAGTCTCTTCGAAGTGACTCAGAGGGAGGTTTTTTGCAACAGCAGAGGCCAGGTACAAATGTGGCCAGCCAGGGCCCACTACTGGAGGACGAGGAGGACGAGGAGGAGGTGGAGGAGGATGAGGATGAAGCATGGTCACAGCAGGGTGGCACCCAACGCAGCTCGGGCCCATCACTGGTGCGTGGCTGGGGGGAAACGCAGGACGATGACGATACGCCTCCCACAGAGGACAGCTTGTGTTTACCTCTGGGCAGCCTGGCACACATGAGCGACTACATGCTGCAGTGCCTGCGCAACGACAGCAGAGTTGCCCACATTTTAACGTGTGCGGACTACTGGGTTGCCGCCCTGCTGTATCCACGGTACAAAGACAATGTGCCCACCTTACTCAGCACACAGGCAGAGGAGAGAGGTCCCGTAACAGACAATCTGGCTTCATGTCAGCAGAGAATTAGTCTGCATGTCATAGCAGAGAATGAGGCTTCACGTCAGCCACCACTGCAACAGTCCATTGGCATATATTTAGGCCCAGCACACAGGCAGAGGAGAGAGGTCCCGTAACAGACAATCTGGCTTCATGTCAGCAGAGAATCAGTCTGCATGTCATAGCAGAGAATCAGGCTTCACGTCACCCACCACTGCAACAGTCCATTGTCATAAATTTAGGCCCAGCACCCAGGCAGAGGAGAGAGGTCCCGTAACAGACAATCTGGCTTCATGTCAGCAGAGAATCAGTCTGCATGTCATAGCAGAGAATCAGGCTTCACGTCACCCAACATTGGAACAGTCCATTGGCATATATTTAGGAATCGGCACCCAGACAGAGGAGAGGTTCATTCAACTTTGGGTAGCCTCGCAATATAATGGTAAAATGAAAATAAAAATAGGATTGAATGAGGAAGTGCCCTGGAGTCCAATAATATATGGTTAAGGGGAGGTAGTTAATGTCTAATCTGGACAAGGGACGGACAGATCCTGTGGGATCCATGCCTGGTTCATTTTTATGAACGTCAGCTTGTCCACATTGGCTGTAGACAGGAGGCTGCGTTTGTCTGTAAAGACGCCCCCTGCCGTGCTGAATACACGTTCAGACAAAACGCTGGCCGCCGGGCAGGCCAGCACCTCCAAGGCATAAAAGGCTAGCTCTGGCCACGTGGACAATTTAGAGACCCAGAAGTTGAATGGGGCCGAATCATCAGTCAGTACGTGGAGGGGTGTGCACATGTACTGTTCCACCATGTTAGTGAAATGTTGCCTTCTGCTAACATGTTGCGTATCAGGTGGTGGTGCAGTTAGCTGTGGCGTGTTGACAAAAGGTTTCCACATCTCTGCCATGCTAACCCTGCCCTCAAAGGAGCTGGCATTGACACAGCTGCCTTGGCGACCTCTTGCTCCTCCTCTGCCTTGGCCTTGGGCTTCCACTTGTTCCCCTGTGACATTTGGGAATGCTCTCAGTAGCGCGTCTACCAACGTGCGCTTGTACTCGCGCATCTTCCTATCACGCTCCAGTGCAGGAAGTAAGGTGGGCACATTGTCTTTGTAGCGTGGATCCAGCAGGGTGGCAACCCAGTAGTCCGCACAGGTTAAAATGTGGGCAACTCTGCTGTCGTTGCGCAGGCACTGCAGCATGTAGTCGCTCATGTGTGCCAGGCTGCCCAGGGGTAAGGACAAGCTGTCCTCTGTGGGAGGCGTATCGTCATCGTCCTGCCTTTCCCCCCAGCCACGCACCAGTGATGGACCCGAGCTGCGTTGGGTGCCACCCCGCTGTGACCATGCTTCATCCTCATCCTCCTCCACCTCCTCCTCATCCTCGTCCTCCTCGTCCTCCAGTAGTGGGCCCTGTCTGGCCACATTTGTACCTGGTCTCTGCTGTTGCCAAAAACCTCCCTCTGAGTCACTTCGAAGAGACTGGCCTGAAAGTGCTAAAAATGACCCCTCTTCCTCCTCCTCCTCCTCCTCCTCCTCCTGGGCCACCTCCTCTTGCATCATCGCCCTAAGTGTTTTCTCAAGGAGACATAGAAGTGGTATTGTAACGCTGATAACGGCGTCATCGCCACTGGCCATGTTGGTGGAGTACTCGAAACAGCGCAACAGGGCACACAGGTCTCGCATGGAGGCCCAGTCATTGGTGGTGAAGTGGTGCTGTTCTGTAGTGCGACTGACCCGTGCGTGCTGCAGCTGAAACTCCACTATGGCCTGCTGCTGCTCGCACAGTCTGTCCAGCATGTGCAAGGTGGAGTTCCACCTGGTGGGCACGTCGCATATGAGGCGGTGAGCGGGAAGGCCGAAGTTACGCTGTAGCGCAGACAGGCGAGCAGCAGCAGGATGTGAACGCCGGAAGCGCGAACAGACGGCCCGCACTTTATGCAGCAGCTCTGACATGTCGGGGTAGTTGTGTATGAACTTCTGCACCACCAAATTCAGCACATGCGCCAAGCAAGGGATGTGCGTCAAATTGGCTAGTCCCAGAGCTGCAACGAGATTTCGCCCATTATCACACACCACCAGGCCGGGCTTGAGGCTCACCGGCAGCAACCACTCGTCGGTCTGTTGTTCTATACCCCGCCACAACTCCTGTGCGGTGTGGGGCCTGTCCCCCAAACATATGAGTTTCAGAATGGCCTGCTGACGTTTACCCCGGGCTGTGCTGAAGTTGGTGGTGAAGGTGTGTGGCTGACTGGATGAGCAGGTGGAAGAAGAGGAGGAGGAAGCCGAGAAGGAGGAGGTGGCAACAGGAGGCAAAGAATGTTGCCCTGCGATCCTTGGCGGCGGAAGGACATGCGCCAAACAGCTCTCCGCCTGGGGCCCAGCTGCCACTACATTTACCCAGTGTGCAGTTAGGGAGATATAGCGTCCCTGGCCGTGCTTAATGGTCCACGTATCTGTGGTTAGGTGGACCTTGCTACAGATGGCGTTGCGCAGTGCACACTTGATTTTATCGGATACTTGGTTGTGCAGGGAAGGCACAGCTCTCTTGGAGAAGTAGTGGCGGCTGGGAACAACATACTGTGGGACAGCAAGCGACATGAGCTGTTTGAAGCTGTCTGTGTCCACCAGCCTAAATGACAGCATTTCATAGGCCAGTAGTTTAGAAATGCTGGGATTCAGGGCCAGGGATCGAGGGTGGCTAGGTGGGAATTTATGCTTTCTCTCAAATGTTTGTGAGATGGAGAGCTGAACGCTGCCGTGTGACATGGTTGAGACGCTTGGTGACGGAGGTGGTGGTGGTGGTGTTGGTGGTACATCCCCTGTTTGCTGGGCGGCAGGTGCCAACGTTCCTCCAGAGGCGGAGGAAGAGGCCGAGGCGGCAGCAGCAGAAGAGGCCGAGGCGGCAGCAGCAGAAGAGGTAGCAGGGGGAGCCTGAGTGACTTCCTTGGTTTTAAGGTGTTTACTCCACTGCAGTTCATGCTTTGCATGCAGGTGCCTGGTCATGCAGGTTGTGCTCAGGTTCAGAACGTTAATGCCTCGCTTCAGGCTCTGATGGCACAGCGTGCAAACCACTCGGGTCTTGTCGTCAGCACATTGTTTGAAGAAGTGCCATGCCAGGGAACTCCTTGAAGCTGCCTTTGGGGTGCTCGGTCCCAGATGGCGGCGGTCAGGAGCAGGTGGAGTCTCTTGGCGGCGGGTGTTCTGCTTTTGCCCACTGCTCCCTCTTTTGCTACGCTGTTGGCTCGGTCTCACCACTGCCTCTTCCTCCGAACTGTGAAAGTCAGTGGCATGACCTTCATTCCATGTGGGGTCTAGGACCTCATCGTCCCCTGCATCGTCTTCCACCCAGTCTTGATCCCTGACCTCCTGTTCAGTCTGCACACTGCAGAAAGACGCAGCAGTTGGCACCTGTGTTTCGTCATCATCAGAGACATGCTGAGGTGGTATTCCCATGTCCTCATCATCAGGAAACATAAGTGGTTGTGCGTCAGTGCATTCTATGTCTTTCACCGCTGGGGAAGGGCTAGGTGGATGCCCTTGGGAAACCCTGCCAGCGGAGTCTTCAAACAGCATAAGAGACTGCTGCATAACTTGAGGCTGAGACAGTTTCCCTGGTATGCATGGGGGTGATGTGACAGACTGATGGGGTTGGTTTTCAGGCGCCATCTGTGCGCTTTCTGCAGAAGACTGGGTGGGAGATAATGTGAACGTGCTGGATCCACTGTCGGCCACCCAATTGACTAATGCCTGTACCTGCTCAGGCCTTACCATCCTTAAAACGGCATTGGGCCCCACCATATATCGCTGTAAATTCTGGCGGCTACTGGGACCTGAGGTAGTTGGTACACTAGGACGTGTGGATGTGGCAGAACGGCCACGTCCTCTCCCAGCACCAGAGGGTCCACTAATACCACCACGACCATGTCCACGTCCGCCTCCCTTACTAGATGTTTTCCTCATTGTTATGGTTCACCACAACAACAAAAATATTATTTGGCCCAATGTATTGTATTCAAATTCAGCGGGATATAAATTTGAGGCCTAGTATTTAGGCGCTGGGTGACCGGTATGGATTTAGTGACAGAATTAGACTTGGAAATGCACAGTAGCGTGTGTGTGAAGTTATTCTGAATGACCCTATGTGCACCTTGAATATTATATACCATTTTAGGGATAGATTTCAAATAGCTCTGATATAGCAGAAACCACTAAATCTTTAAAATTGCTAAATTGGGAATTGTATTTCAACCCAGAACAAAAAATGTGCTTTGACGGACACTAAATAACTTTCCCAGCCACAACAGGACAGCGGTAACGAGAGATTTAGCGGGATATAAATTTGAGGCCTAGTATTTAGGCGCTGGGTAACAGGTATGGGTTTAGTGACAGAATTAGACTTGGAAATGCACAGTAGCGGGTGTGTGAAGTTATTCTGAATGACCCTATGTGCACCTTCAATATGATCTACCCTTTTAGGGATAGATTTCAAATAGCTCTGATACAGCAGAAACCACTAAATTTTTAAATTGCTAAATTGGGAATTGTATTTCAACCCAGAACAAAAAATGTGCTTTGACGGACACTAAATAACTTTCCCAGCCACAACAGGACAGCGGTAACGAGAGATTTAGCGGGATATAAATTTGAGGCCTAGTATTTAGGCGCTGGGTGACCGGTATGGATTTAGTGACAGAATTAGACTGGGATATGCACAGTAGCGTGTGTGTGTGAAGTTATTCTGAATGACCCTATGTGCACCTTGAATATTATATACCCTTTTAGGGATAGATTTCAAATAGCTCTGATATAGCAGAAACCACTAAATCTTTAAAATTGCTAAATTGGGAATTGTATTTCAACCCAGAACAAAAAATGTGCTTTGACGGACACTAAATAACTTTCCCAGCCACAACAGGACAGCGGTAACGAGAGATTTAGCGGGATATAAATTTGAGGCCTAGTATTTAGGCGCTGGGTGACCGGTATGGATTTAGTGACAGAATTAGACTGGGATATGCACAGTAGCGTGTGTGTGTGAAGTTATTCTGAATGACCCTATGTGCACCTTGAATATTATATACCCTTTTAGGGATAGATTTCAAATAGCTCTGATATAGCAGAAACCACTAAATCTTTAAAATTGCTAAATTGGGAATTGTATTTCAACCCAGAACAAAAAATGTGCTTTGACGGACACTAAATAACTTTCCCAGCCACAACAGGACAGCGGTAACGAGAGATTTAGCGGGATATAAATTTGAGGCCTAGTATTTAGGCGCTGGGTGACCGGTATGGATTTAGTGACAGAATTAGACTGGGATATGGCCAAAAAATAACCACACTATTGCTGGTTAAATGCACTTGGTGACGGGCGCAGCTTGCCCCTGATGTAGTATATGGCCAAAAAATGAACAGACTATTGCTGGTTAAATGCACTTGGTGACGGGCGCAGCTTGCCCCTGATTTAGTATATGGCCAAAAAATGAACAGACTATTGCTGGTTAAATGCACTTGGTGTGACAGCTTCACCCTGATGTAGGCTTTAGCCAAAAAACAACCACACCATTGAGGGTTAAATGCACTTGGTCGCAGCTTGTGCTGGCGCACCACAAGACACAAAATGGCCGCCGATCACCCCAGAAAAATGTGACTGACAAACGGTCTGGGCAGCCTAAAAACAGTGAGCAATTGAGGATCAGCAGCTCAATGATCCACAGCTGCAGATCGATCAGTTAATCAAGTCCTTTGGAGGAGTTAATCTGCCTAATCTCGCCCTACTGTCGCAGCCGCAACCTCTCCCTACGCTAATCAGAGCAGAGTGACGGGCGGCGCTATGTGACTCCAGCTTAAATAGAGGCTGGGTCACATGATGCTCTGGCCAATCACAGCCATGCCAATAGTAGGCATGGCTGTGATGGCCTCTTGGGGCAAGTAGTATGACGCTTGTTGATTGGCTGCTTTGCAGCCTTTCAAAAAGCGCCAAGAAAGCGTCACAAAAGCGCCAAGAAAGCGACGAACACCGAACCCGAACCCGGACTTTTTTCGAAAATGTCCGGGTTCGGGTCCGTGTCACGGACACCCCAAAATTCGGTACGAACCCGAACTATACAGTTCGAGTTCGCTCATCCCTAGTCATGAAGCCAGATTCTCTGTTACGGGACCTCTCTCCTCTGCCTGGGTGCCGGGGCCTAAATATCTGACAATGGACTGTTCCAGTGTTGGGTGACGTGAAGCATGATTCTCTGCTATGACATGAAGACTGATTCTCTGCTGACATAATGCCAGATTCTCTGTTACGGGACCTCTCTCCTCTGCCTGGGTGCCGGGGCCTAAATATATGACAATGGACTGTTACAGTGATGGGTGACGTGAAGCCTGATTCTCTGCTATGGGACCTCTCTCCAATTGATATTGGTTATTTTTATTTATTTTATTTTTATTTTTATTCATTTCCCTATCCACATTTGTTTGCAGTGGATTTACCTACATGTTGCTGCCTTTTGCAGCCTTCTAGCTCTTTCCTGGGCTGTTTTACAGCCTTTTTAGTGCCGAAAAGTTCGGGTCCCCATTGACTTTAATGGGGCTCGGGTTCGGGACGAAGTTTGGGACTGACTCTTGTCGTTACATCCAGAGCCGATTGGTTCAATCCTCTGTAGATAGCCAATCGTTTAGGGGCTGGCCATTTTATACAGAGACACCTGAGATCTGTTTTGGATCACCATATCCAGTGTATGTCCTCCTAGCAACAAGGAGGTTACGTATTATACATACTCGATCATCCAGGCACACTGATTGTATATGGCCAGTTAGGGTTCATGGCCCTGTTATGTGTTATTGCTCTATACCCCTATTGACTGACAGAGGAATTACACCAACCAATTATACTCCTAAAACGAAGGAGTTCTAGTGATAAGGGTGTCTTTTAGGGATCAGCATCATTAGTCTGAGATATTCCTATTTCACCCTATCAAGCCTATTTGTGGAGATTTTTTATATAAATAAAATAATAAACTGTTTTTATCGTACTATATAGGCAGTAAACACAATATTTGGACTAGTAAGTCTACATTATCAAATAAATTTAGTGAGCCACATTTGATATGGAACCAATTTATTTGGACTGAGCTGAATATCACGGCCAATTCGACCATATTGATTAGAGATGAGCGAATCGAATCCCACGAAGTGGAATTCAATCCGAATTTCAGGAATTATTAAATTCGCCTATAAGCTGAATTTCCTAGTGCTTTGTGTCAGTGAATCGATTAATCCTGAAATGCAAACTTACCGCCTCCATTTGTGCACAAAGGGCCGCCAGCCTCCATCTTGCTTGAAGATCTCGTCCGAAATCCTGTACGGGATGTCATGACGTAATCTCGTGCCGCACGTGATTTTGGCCGAGATCTTCAAGCAAGGTGGCGGTGGCCGGTTCGTCGCGTGCAAATGGATGCAGTAAGTTTGATGTAATATTTTTTGAATGTTAATTTCACACTCTTTGTACACTCAGATGCTTTGATCATGTATGAACGCGGCATCTGAGGGGTACAATGATGAGAGCAGCGTTATCGCAGTTTCCTGTCATTGCGCCCGCTACTTACAAAAAGTAAGTAATTCTTCACAAAGCGATTTTTTTTTGGTGTGAAATACAGCGAATCAGCCGAATCTAATTTTTAAGAAATTCGCTCATCTCTAGTATTGATCCCCAAAAAATGTAGGTAAATTAATTTATCTCTACCAAGAACCAATAAATATTAAGGGACCACTTGTACAATGTAAAATAGAGAGTTTAAAAGGCGGTTGCAAGGAAACCATTGTATGGTAGATAGTTGAAGGTGAAGTCGTATGCTAGTCTGTCTATTATACTAAACAGTCATGAAGTCTTATCTAAGGACATTCATGGCCATGAAGTGTCCCATAGACATAACTACATCTGATGAATAGTCTTTATGAATATGTTCTGTTCATTTGCAGGCAGGTTTGTGGAAAGTACGCAGATGTTTCCTTTGATAAACATGATCACACAGAGATGCACTTTTTCTCTGCATATTAGTGAAGGGCTTTCAAATGTTCCTTTTGACAAGAGTTCCCCATTGTGCTGTATTGTATATGTTACATAGTAATTTTGAAAAAAAATGTAATAGAGCTATTTAGATTTGTAAAAAATGTCATTATCATCACCAATAGTTCATCCCCAGAAGAAAGTCTTTACCTGTTTTCTGGCTGCATCTGTTATCATGAAATTTCAACTCTTGACATTTCTGTTTCAGAGCTTGCCCACTTTTGTTGTTCTTGCCATCTGCTCAGCATTACTACTTGGCTACTAAATTAAGTAAGCTCCTAAAAAAAGTTGATCCCCTCCACCCCCTGTAGATTTTCTGGAGTATAGACATTTTTGTGTGAAGGGGCATCATTCATGTGAAGAGACATTGTGTCAGCAGAGACTAAAGCCACCAGTGGCTTCTGCATTCATGCTGTGACGGAGCGATGTCTAAAATTATTTAATATATTATCCATACTTTTATCAAGACAATTGCGTTGCCATATTCAATTATATTATAACATAAGGAATATCATTTTAAAGAATATAAATTATTCCTTATGACTTCCTTTTAGGCCTCAGACTGATTTTTCCATTACCCTAGTCCTATACACCAGGTGTAGGTTGTAATGTTCTGTAAATTATAGATGTACTGTACAGTATAAAGTGTGACACAATCACAAAACTGAAGGTTATAAAAAGCAGCATATATGGAATATTAACCACCTCCGGACCGCGTAACGCAGAGGAGGTGGCAGCGCTGCACAGAGTCACGCATATACGTGTCATCTCGCGAGACGCGAGATGACGCGCTTTGCCGGCCCGCGCATCGCGGGCAGGCAAAAGTTAGAGGGGGGTCACGTCAGCAACCTGCCAGCCAATGATCATCGCTGGCAAGTTGCTGATTTTTAAAAAATCCAATCAGAAGCCATCTAACACATCATATTAGTAAATATGATGTGTTAAATGGCTTCCCTGCTCCTCTGCTGGTCCTTTTCGTCGGTTGGTCTCAGCAGAGGCGCAGGCTTCACAGTGAGTAGCACCAAACACTACACTTAACCCCAGATCACCCCCCTGCACCCCAATTAACCCCTTGATCACCCCTTCTTGCCCCTGTCAATCACTAGTGAAAGTGAAAAAAGTGATCAGTGCAAACTGTCACTTTTTTTTTTTTCACTGGTATTGACTGTTAGGTTTTAGGGATAGTTCGCCCACGCCCGCCCCGCCGCAGTGATAATTATTTTTTTTTTTTTATCACTGCACAATCACTTTACATGTGCTGCGGCGGTAAAAAAATCTGTTTTGATATTTTTTATCAACCGCAGCGGGCTCCGGTACTTTGCTAGCCTCCCATTTGTAAGACAGGCTTGCTTTTTTTCTTGGGAAGTCTCAGGGAATACCCCTAAATTTAGTTGCCCAAATGTCAAACAGGGGGTATTCTTCTGAAGAGGCCTACAGGCTTCTGACCCAGTTGGATGAGGAATGGGAACCCTCATCTGATGAATCTAGCGGGTCAGAATATGAACCTGTAGAAAGCAGTGGCACTCTGACCCAAAGTTCGGACGAGGAGGTTGAGGTCCCTGATAGCACCAGGCGTACCCGGCCCCGTGTCGCTAGACCACAGGTTGTGCAGGATCCGCTTCAAGGGCAGCAGAGTGGGGCTGGCGCTGTCGGATTACGTGGTGAGGCATACACCAGCAGCACAGCCCTCCCTGGACCTAGTACCAGCACTGCCGTAGAACATGGTGAAGTGGCGAGCACCAGAAGGGCAGTTGAAGCTGGTACGGTGGCACGTGCATTAGTTACCCCGTCGCAGCCACCACACAGACGGGCCCGTATAGCCCCTAGAATCCCAGAGGTGCTGGCAAACCCTGATTGGCAGTCCCCAACTTCAGCCGCACCTGTAGTTCCCCCTTTCACCGCCCAGTCTGGAGTTCGGGTTGAGACAGCTCAGATCGGTTCGGCCCTGGGATTTTTTGAGCTGTTCTTGACTGCGGAGCTCTTAGACTTAGTTGTGGCAGAAACAAATCGGTATGCCACACAATTTATAACCGCCAACCCGGGAAGCTTTTATGCCCAGCCTTTCCGGTGGAAACCAGTCCAAGTTTTCCAATGCCAACTTTGTATAAAAAAATGGGAAAAGTTGTCTTTTGCCAAGATATTTCTCTCACCCAGCATGGGTATATGTAAAATGAAACCCCAAAACACATTCCCCAACTTCTCCTGAGTACGGCGATACCAGATGTATGACACTTTTTTGCAGCCTAGGTGGGCAAAGGGGCATACATTCCAAAGTGCACCTTTCAGATTTTACCAGTCATTTTTTATAGATTTTGATTGCAAACTACTTCTCACACATATGGGCCCCTAAAATGCCAGGGCAGTATAACTACCCCACAAGTGACCCCATTTTGGAAAGAAGACACCCCAAGGTATTTTGTGATGGGCATAGTGAGTTCATGGAAGTTTTTATTTTTTGTCACAAGTTAGTGGAATATGGGGGCGGAGCTAGCCGCGTCAGAGAATGGCCGCCTGAACTGAGAGCTCCGCACAGCAGCACCCTGTTATAAGCTATTAGACGAGATCCCGCATCGCTTGAACATGGGGAAACCGAACAAGGACAAGTCCAAAGAAGTCCAGATGACGCCCAAACAAGCCAGGGGACAATCCGACTTGGATAAGTTCCTTAGAAAGAAACTTTCTTCACCGTCAGTCAGATCCAAGATGGCGCTGGAAGCTGCGGCCACCGCTACATACACTGAGGATTCGGATGATGAAGGTTCGTGCGCTATGTCTGAGACTCGTAGCGATCGAGGCTCGACTCCCATCACAAGAGCCTTCCTTAAAGAGTCCTTGGCCCTGGCTTTTGAGCCAGTTATGAAAGAATTATCGGCTATTAAAACCGAGTATAAGCAGACGGGGCAAAGGGTAGCAGCCCTGGAAGACTCCCAGCAAGCCATAACTAAGCATGGCCGTGCTCTGCAAACGAAAGTGGAGGAAATGCACGAACATATGAACACAACATACCTGTACCTAGAAGATCAGGAGAACAGGAGCCGACGGAAGAATGTCCGTATCAGAGGGGTTCCTGAAACCTCCTTGCTGGGCCAAGAAAGAGCGGAAAAAATAGTTATTGAAAGAGCCCACAGAGCCCTTAGGCCTAAGCCCTTACCAGACGCACCGCCACGAGATATAATATGTGGCCTGCTAAGTTTTGTCGACACGGCGGCCATTTTAACTGCCGCGAGACACAGGAGCGAACTGTTGTTTGAAAACGCCAAAATACAGCTATATCAAGATCTCGCTGCAAGCACCTTAGCGAAGAGGAAAATGCTAAAACCGCTTACCGAACTCCTTAGGGAGAGAAGACACCCACTACGCTGGCTTTTCCCGTTCGGGCTTTGCGCCACTATCAACGGTAAACAGATCACCGTCCGACATCCAGTGGACCTAGTCAAAATGTGGGACGCTCTGCAGATAGACCCTCTAGATATTCCCTCCTGGCTGCCTATGACAGGGGTCCTGAAGATGCCACCGTTACCTGAAATAGAAGTCTGGAAGGTAGCTAAGAAATTCAAATCGCCGCAAGCAAAGAAACGCCAGGCAGAACTGCAGGACACTTGAATACCTCTTCACATTGGTTACTAATGCCTTTCTTCCCTAGGGAGATGCCCTGAGGTTTTCACCACAACCCCTAGAGTAATGTATGGGGCTTAAAAGAGTTGTCTTTGTTTGCAAGTTACTGTAATGTGACCCCTTTCTTCACTTACCACTGACCTCTTACCTATCAGATGCCTTTCATGATAAGAGGTTACCTGAGATGCCATTACTATCAGAACCTTGAGAATAAATATACTACAGGGACGTCTCTGGGTAAGACGGCAGTGGTACTCCATTTGTTTCTGTTTAAATAACGGCCCTAGCATATTGTACTATTATTCCACCATGCTATAGTATTTCAATTGATGAGAGGGTTCTGACACCTTGTTTATACCCCACTGCTTGGAGATGTTTGGGGGATTCATCAACTTGGGATCTCATTGTCTATTAATATGCTTGTGCTGTGAGTGGCCCACGCAGGCTTTGTGTTTCTCACAATCTTTCCTCCCCCTCTTGCTAGTCACTCTCTTTTCTCTTCCCTTTTTCTTTACCTATTTCTTTAAACCCTTTATTAACTTCCACCTCCTTCCTGTTTAACCTCTCTTCGAGTCGGTTTACCTTGAAGAGGTCGCTATCTGATGGCTTCAAATATTAACAAACTTGTTTTTGTTTTTATGTGTTCTGTATATAGTTTCTCAAGATGGGTACTGATTTCAGAAATTTTTGATCCTCTGGGATGCAACTCCTCATGTGGTAACACAAACTTCTATAACTCATGGATTCCCTGAAGGTAACTTCACTAAACGTAAATGGGCTTAATGTTCCTCAGAAGAGAAGCCAGGTCTTTCAGATGCTAAGGAGAGAGAGGGCAGACCTTCTGTTCCTGCAGGAGACACATTTCAGGCATAACCATATCCCAACCCTTTTCTCTAAACAATATACAAAATGGATACATAGCTCCCACTCTTCAGCCTCTAGGGGAGTATCCATCGGCATTGGAGCTAACATTCCTTTTCAGATCCAGGCGCAATATATAGACCCAGAAAGCAGATTCCTATTTTTAAAGGGTACACTTTTTGGTAATAAACTGACTCTGGTAAACATCTACGCCCCTAACACTAAACAAATTCCCTGGCTGATTAGAGTGTTAAAATTGCTTAGAGATTTCAGGGAAGGGATTTTAGTCCTAGGAGGCGATCTAAACCTAACTTTGGATCACCCCATGGACTCTACCTCGGGTACTCCCAAGTACTCTGCTGCGCAACTTCGTAAGCTAAGGCGGTCACTCTCTGATCATCAAATCACAGACACATGGAGATTGAGTCACCCTAGTGACAAAGACTTCTCATTTTACTCAGCTGTCCATAAGTCCTTTCAACGCCTTGATTATCTCTTTCTCTCTAATCATATTCTAGATAGGATTAAATCCTCATCTATTGGACATATTACGATATCAGACCATGCCCCTGTCTCTCTTGTTTTCCAGCTGAAAGGCCTCTCTCCCAAAGCATGGTCTTGGAGACTTAACGAGACTCTCCTGGAGAATGACAGAGACAGACTTAGGCTAGAGGGAAAACTTAAGACCTTCGTTGAGCTAAACTGTACTCCTCTTATGGATAAGGCTATGATTTGGGAGGCGCACAAAGCGTTTATGAGAGGTGAATTGATTTCCTTGGGGTCGTGGGTGCGCAAGCAGAGAACGCTACAGGTCGACTCTATCTTGACCCAAATATCAGTCCTAGAAAACATCACGAAAAAAGACCCCTCAGATTCCCATTATAAAGAACTTGTCAAATTAAGAAATCAACTGAGGGATTTATTAAACATTAAATCAGCCAAAGCCCTTAGAATTGCTAAATACAAAATCTATATGCACGGTGATAGGGGCTCCAAGCTTCTCTCACAAATGATTAAAGGACAAAGAGTGAAAACTTTTATCCAGGAAATTAAGTCGGAAAAGGGACATAAGATCACTAACACCCCTGCGATAGCAGAAGAATTTACTAAATTTTATTCCTCACTCTACAACTTAGAATCCAATAACCCAGAACACATATTGGCCAAAATTAAGAACTTTATAGAGACGATTAAAGTCCCGACCTTAGATTCACTTGAAAGAGATAGTTTGCTCTCCCCGATTACGCCAAAGGAGGTACTTGAAATCCTTGCCAATACTCCGTCAGGGAAGTCCCCGGGCCCAGACGGATTGCCTATAATATATTACAAAAAGTTTAAAAATATCCTGGTCCCACATATCGTTGATCTGTGTAATTCATTATTAAATGGCACTTCTCTCCCACCACAATCTTTAATCGCTCACATAACAGTTATCCCCAAGGAAGGGAAAGACCCTGCTAAATGCAGTAGCTATAGACCGATTTCTCTACTCAACGTAGATGTTAAATTATGGGCCAAACTTCTAAGTCATAGAATAGCGAAACTCCTTCCTAAGCTGATTGGTGAAGAACAAGTAGGTTTTGTGAAAGGGAGGGAGGGGAAGCATAATGTTAGCAGGGTTTTACACGCTATATACTACGCAAAGGAACACAAGATCCCATTGACCCTGTTAGGTACCGATGCTGAAAAAGCGTTTGACAGGGTCAATTGGGTCTTCATTGACAGTGCTCTGCGTCACTTTGGTTTTCCACCCTTATTTATATCAGCTATTTTTTCGCTTTACTCAAAACCCTCAGCTAGGGTTCTCATTAATGGCGCCTTATCTCCGCCCTTTAATATTTCCAACGGAACGAGACAAGGCTGTCCTCTCTCTCCAGCTCTGTTTATACTGACCCTAGAATTACTCCTCTGCAAATTAAGAACTTCAAAGATCATCAAGGGACTCCAGGTAAAAGGGAAAACTCATTCTTTGGCAGCTTTCGCAGATGACCTGCTCCTTTTTATTACAAATCCAGAAGTTGCAATCCCAGAGGTGACAAAAATTTTCACGAACTTTGGAGAAATATCCAATTTTAAGGTCAACTATGAAAAATCGGAGATACTCAATATCTCTGCACCGAATAAACATTTGATAGATGTTAAAAAACACACCACCTTTCAATGGCCGAAAGAGGCTATTAAACACTTGGGAATCATGATCCCGGCTAACCCCTTACACTTGTTCAGGCTTAACTATATTCCCTTATTTGATAAAATCAAAAACTTTCTGGCCTCTATCAAATTACCTTTTCTCTCATGGTTAGGTAGGAAAAATCTGCTGGCGACCTATGTTCTCCCGCAGATTCTTTATATTCTAAGATGCTTACCTATGCCTCTGACAAACAAGTTTTTGTCTAATTTTCGGACTCTATTCAGTAACTTTCTATGGTCTGACAAAAAGCCAAGACTAGCCTACCCTCTACTTGTTAGGAGGACAAATAGAGGAGGGTTATCCTTACCTGATCTGAAATCGTATCTTCATGCCATACAATTGGAGAGATGGGTTGAACTAGCTAGACCCCTTAATGATTCACTGCATGTGGCACTGGAAAAAGCTCTTTTGGGAGAGGATGCCACCCACATGCTCTGGGTCCCATTTCCAACTAGAAAGAAAAAGAAACCTCTTAGTGCCTTAACGAATAGCTTGCTCCAAATTTGTAACAGCTCAGCGGCTTTATCAATATCAACTAATAAATTATCCCCCTTAGCTCCTTTATCGGTTCTCCCACATTATCTTAATAAAGACGGAGGTGACTTTCATAAAGCTTGGGTATACCTTTCAGATCTTAAAATTTCAGACCTGGTTAAAACTGAAAACCTTCAGGAGTTCCTGGAACAGATATATGCTAAAATACCTGAATCTCAACGCCCCAGACTAGTAGAGTTAGATCTAGAACTTAGCTGCAAAAAATATAGAAAGACACATACGAAACCTCATAATGACCCCACTTGGCTAGAAAATTATGTTCTGCTCCCCTCCCCCCCCACAAAAACTCTCTCCAAGTTGTACTCTCAACTTATGTCTGACGCCTCAAAGGAGAAACCCACATACTTAAGAGCCTGGGAACAGGAGCTGCAGATATCTCTCTCAGATGACGAAGCCAATGTAATTTTGAAGCATTCTCATGGATTCTCGAGGTGTATTCGTTTTCAGGAGAACTCTTTCAAAATTTTGGCTAGATGGTACAGAACACCAGACTTCTTATATAGAATCCACTTGATCCCGTCAGACAGGTGTTGGCGCTGTCAAGAAGATGGTGGAACCATATCGCACATCTGGTGGTCCTGTAAAGTCCTTACCAACTTTTGGGCAGTAGTCGAACAAACCATTAACAAAGTGTGTAAATCCCATATCTCTTTGACACCAGCCCTTATACTTCTGTGGAGACCACAGGATGATTTTAATCCATCCCCTAATAACCTGATCACACACATGATAGGGGCTGCTAAATTTATTATCCCCACTAAATGGAGAAATACAGACCCACCCACCATTAAAGAATGGTTAGATAAAGTTCACCAGATTTGTCTTATGGAGGAGATGGTGGGATGGGAGAGAGGAAGCAGAAAACTTTTTCTAAAAACATGGCAACCTTGGCTAGATTTCCAGAAGAACCATTGTTAACCATACCATACCATACCATACTATACCCATTTATCAATGGAGTACTTTGACTTTTAACCACTAACTGATTTAGTAATTGGACCTACAAGAGTATGTGGGTGATGGAACCTATTTTGTTTTTTGTTTTCTTTTGTAGCTTCAAGTATTACGTTTAGTGACACCAGGACACCCTCTCATATGTATCAGTTATAACAAGCGCACAATAGAGCGACTGAGGTTGCTAGTATCCGTAATCCATTTTATAAGAATAGTGAGGATTGCTCCCATGACTTAGATCTTTAATCTGAAACAACCCACAGGTTTTGTTTTCAATGTTTTTTACTTTACTTTAATGTGTTATGTTCTGGAATTGACTGGCCTACTCCTTATTGATACCAGGCTAAAGACTTGCTCACTAGAGGGGGATCGTGGGTAGTTGTGTGCACTGTCACCCCTATCCAAACGTTGTAGGGGTCGGAGAAAATGGCCCAATAGCTTTATTCCATGCATCAGGCTTTCTTATTTTGTTGCTACATGTATTTATTACATTTGCACACTCCACCTAGAAACATGCATTTGTTATCAGAGGTGTCTGTGAACACTTCTCCTTGGTCTTAAGCTTTCATATGTTTCATATGTCTTTATGCCATGATCTAATGTAACAGTCCATCCATGTTTGTTACCTTTGAAAATTTTCAAAAATAAAGAATATACAAAAAAAAAAGTTAGTGGAATATGAGATTTTGTAAGAAAAAAAATCATCATTTTCCGCTAACTTGTGACAAAAAATAAAAAGTTCTATGAACTCACTATGCCCATCAGTGAATACCTTAGGGTGTCTACTTTCCGAAATGGGGTAATTTGTGGGGTGTTTGTACTGTCTGGGCATTGTAGAACCTCAGGAAACATGACAGGTGCTCAGAAAGTCAGAGCTGCTTCAAAAAGCGGAAATTCACATTTTTGTACCA